>NC_060212.1:11231250-12715000 GCF_021130785.1 Homalodisca vitripennis | reverse complement strand
TCTCTCTCTCTCTCTCTCTCTCTCTCTCTCTTTATTAGAAGGTTGTTAAATACAGTAGATTTTAATTTAGTGGAACCTGTAATTATAGATGGTAATGTGTTAGAGTATCAAAGTATGGTTCAGAATTTAGGTTTAAGAATTGATAACACTTTATCTTGGACAGAGCAAGTTAACTACATACATAAGCGAGTATTTCAGTGTTTGCATCAATTTAGAGGATTGTGCTTTAGTCCTTCAGTGAATATTAAGAAATTATTGATATCAACTCTTGTTCAACCGTTGTTTGACTATGCTAGTGTAGCCTTCTGTGATTTGAATAGTGAGTTGATAGCAAAGTTACAAAGGGCACAGAATGCGTGTATTAGATTTATTTTCAATTTACGGTTGGACGATCATGTTACTCAGTATTTTAGAGATTTAGGTTGGTTAAAGGTTAAAGAACGAATTGAGTATAATATTCTCGCTTTGGCTTTTAAGGCCTTGACATATAAAGAACCTCAATATTTGTATGAAAAGTATACGTTTATGAACAATGTACACCTTAGAGAGACACGTTTTGGTAGTGAAACCTTGCAGTTTCCAATTTACAGAACCGTGATATATAGTAAATCTTTTCATGTGCAGTCAGTCAGATTATTAAATGCTGTTGATATTGAAACTAAAAGTGCAGAAAACCCTAAGGCTTTTTTGAGAGGAGTTAAAAGTCAACTATTAGAAAGGTATTTGTAACTTTTAGAGAGAAACAAATGTGTATGTACAAGCATATTTAACATGTCAACATACAGTAGTTGTAATGCAAATGTAGAATATAAATTGAGATGAATTTAATTCAGAACTTATAACCGTAATTCATGTCGCTGTGAATCAGAATAATGATATGGAAAAATATGTATATGTATATATATTTATGTATATGTGTATATATATAATTGTGTTTTTAGTAATAAAATGTAGAATAAAATATAATGATAGTAGAATCGTTTTGTGTGTAAAACGGATGTTTTCTTTTTCGAAATATAAATTAGTGTTAATAGTAAGTAAATAGTATGATAAGACAAAATAAAATGTATATTAATGTAAAAGGGCCATAACTCATGTATTTGTTGTAAATGTGTATTTTATGCCTGTCATGGTGGTGGATTGGACCATTGGTCTAAACCATGGCAGGGGAAATAAACAAATTATCAAATTATCAAATTATCTCTCTCTCTCTCTCTCTCTCTCTCTCTCTCTCTCTCTCTCTCTCTCTCTCTCTCTCTCTCTCTCTCTCTCTCTCTCTCTCTCTCTCTCTCTCAGTAGTGGCTTGGCAGCCGAGCGGAATGCAGGTCTGTTTGGGTGCGCTCCGATTTTGAGGTTATGCATTGTCGTTATACCGGTTGTGGGTGATCATAGGACTAGTACTTTTGGCAAGTTACAGGAAGTGAATGAAGAATTAGTGCAGTGAACATTTTTATTCATCATGCAGTGTAACAGTTGTTTAAAATGTATAGGTGATGAGGACAAATACTTGAAATGTGTTCAATGTGAGTATTGCTTCCATGTTTCTTGTTTAAATGAAGTTACTGATGAGGACTACAAGTTTATTATTACATCTAAAAATTTATGGAAATGTTCTAAATGTTTTAAAACTAAATCTGTTCGTAATGATGAAACACCAGTCACTCCAATTATGGAAAAAAATAAACCTATCTATTCCACTGGTAATTCTGATTCGGAAGCCACAAATTCGGAAGGTGGAACAAAACGAAAAGATATTTGCCGTAAATGTAGAAAGGGTTTCTCACATAACTCACACAGAGCGAGGTGTGTAAAGTGTAACTTTTCTTATCATTTTAAGTGTTCAATAAATAAAGACGAATATGGCAAGTTTCAAAATAAATGGGTGTGTGAAAACTGTGTACAGAGACAGGATATTCATGAGATAGAAATGTCGCATACACAAACAGAACAGGCAGGAGTAACTTTGCTAGAGATTCTAACAGAAATGAAAGCGTTCAGATTAGAAGTTGCTAAAAGTAATAAAAATTTTACTGACAACTTAAACAGTTACTCTGAGTGGGTGCAGGAAAACTCGGAAAGAATTAAGTCAATAGACATGAATTTAAGCAACATTACAAAGGAAATTGAAATTATACGTCAGGAAAATTGTACCTTAAAAAAGAACAATGAGCAGCTGAATAAAAAAGTAGTTGAGTTGGAACAGTCATTAAGGGACAATACTGTGGAAATATATGGTGTACCGTACAACAAAGACGAGGACATAATAACAATTGTAAGCAATATTTCTAAGGTAATTGGATTCGATTTTGGGTCTGAAATGATTGACAATTGTTATAGGATAAAAAGTTCTGCAGCGGGCCCCGCTAAACCAGGATCTATTGTTGTAAAATTCCTGAGAAAACTGGATAAGGAACGGTTTATTTTGATGCGGCGGAAGAAGCGGAATGTAAATACTCGTGACCTTGGGTTCATGGGAGGGGAGGCCTCACCTGTGTACATAAATGAAAGTCTGACTCAAGATAAGCGCAAGCTGTTGAATGCTGCTAGAATAGCCCAACGAGAAAAACAATATACATTTATTTGGGTGAAAAATGGACGTATTTTTCTTCGGAAAAATCAAGGAGACAGGGTGGTAGTTGTCGACAGTTTGGATGACGTAGAAAAATTAGCGTGATGTCATATCTGGTTTCAGGGTGTTAATTTTTATGTGTGTAGTGTTAAAATGGGTGTTTATATATTTTTGTTTGTTTGTCTAATGTATTATTTCGGGTTATGTTTATTATGTAAAGTGATTTTAGTAATGGGGTGTAAAACTTTCATTTCTTGTATCAATGACAAGTAGTTTAGAATTTGATCAAGAGCCTTTGGCTTTAAGTAATTTAAAGGATATTTTTAATAGTAAAACAAAGTTTCTAAAGTTGGTTCATGTAAACGTTGAAAGTATTATCGCTCATAGAGATACTTTTTTAAGTACCTTTAATGATAAACTGTTTGATGTTATAGCAGTATCCGAGACTTTCTTAAAACCAAATATTCCATCTGTGTCTTATTTGATGGATGACTACACATTAATACGTCATGATAGGGAGGATAAGGAAGGAGGAGGTGTAGCTGTTTATATAAAAAATCATATTAGTTATAAAGTTGTTGCCTCATCTGAGAAAAAATATAGTAAGAAACCTGAGTTTATACTAATTGAATTGTGTTGTAATTGGAGGTTGTTATTGTGTGTTATGTACCGGCCACCTAAAGCAGGTTATATGTGTGAATTTTATCAATTAGTAGGAAATTTGTTACCTTCTTATGATAATGTTATTTTGATAGGAGATTTCAATATTGATTTGAAGACTGATAGATCTTTTTCAGAAAGAGAACAAATGTTAAACTTTGTAAATAATTTAAGTTTGTATATTTTGCCATTGAATTCGACTTATCATAGACCTGATACTGATTCTTTATTAGACTTGATAATAACAAATAATGAATCTAGAATAATGAAATTTGGTCAGTTACATGTATCTGGAATGTCTTATCACGATGTCATATATGTTGAGATAAATTTAAAGAACAAACTGTTAGCTAGTAAGGGTAGTATTGCTATAAGAGATTTTAAAAATGTAAATTTGGAACAGTTGAAACAAGATTGTAATTCTGTAGAGTGGAATGATGTTTTTACGAGTGAATTCATAGATGATAAAGTACTATATTTGGAAAATAATCTCAATAACTTATTTAATAAACATATATGTGTTAGAAATGTGTCAAATAAAAGGAATCCATGCCCATGGCTAAATGATAGAATAAAAAATTTGATGAAAGAAAGGAATGTAATTTATAAAAGATATGTACAAACTAAAGATTATCAAATATGGGAAAATTATAAAATTATTAGAAATAGAGTAAAGACTGTAATTAGAGATGCTAGAAATCAATATTTCTCAAGTGTGTTGGGGCCAGATAAGAGTAGTAAAAAAGTGTGGGGTGCCTTAAAAAACTTTGGAAGTAGCAAAGAACCAAAAAGTAATCCAAGTCCTGTAGTTGATTTAAATAGCCTTAATGAGTACTTCTGTGGTATAAACAATGACATTGATATTGATCTAATAGATTATTACAAATCAGAAAGAAATAGTGCTAATTATGGTAGTTTTAAGTTTGACCAAGTTAATAGTGAAGTTATACACAAAGCTTTAATGGATATATCATCTAATGCCGTTGGTAATGATGGTATTCAAGTAAGGTTTATTAAATTAATTTTTGAAGAGATAAAACTTGTATTGTGTCATATTTTTAATTATTCATTGGAGAAATGTGTATATCCTAGTCAGTGGAAATATTCCTTAGTCCTACCACTTCTTAAAATAAAAAATCCAGTAGAGTGTAAGCATTATAGACCAATAAACTTATTATGTGTTTTAAGTAAAGTATTAGATAAGTTAGTGTATCAACAAGTATATAAGTTTTTAAATGATAATAATATTTTATATAAATATCAGTCTGGATATAGAGCCTCATTTAGCACACAAACAGCTTTGATTAGAGTAACCGATGACATAAGAAGAGCAATGGATCAAAGGCAATTGACTGTGTTAATGTTACTTGATTTTTCTAGAGCCTTTGATACTGTAAATCATGAACTTTTACTGTCAATATTAGAGTCATATAATTTTAGTTTTGATGCAATAAAGTGGTTTGGTGCTTATCTTTGTGACAGATACCAAAGGGTCAAAACAGCTGAAGGCAATTTTTCGGATTGGAAATTGAATAGTGTCGGTGTACCCCAAGGGTCTACTTTATCAGCAATGTTGTTTTCCATTTATATTAATAGAATAGGAGATTCAGTAGTGTTTAGTAAAACCATGTTGTACGCTGATGATATGCAGCTTTATATTCATAGTAATTGTGACAATATTAATAATGCTGTTGAATTAATTAACGAAGATTTAAAAGTTTTGTATAGATGGTGTATGAATCATGGTTTACATCTTAATGTATCAAAATGTAAACCTATAATTATTGGATATTCACGAATTTTAAATAACATTGATTTTAATAATATAGTGTCAGTAAAAATTAATGAGGAATCATTAAATTATGAGAAATGTGTTGTTAATTTAGGTTTAAGATTAAGTAATAATTTTAAGTGGTCTGATCAAGTTAATTATATAGTTAAAAAAGTTTTCCAATGTATATACCAATTTAAAAAGATGTGTTTCAAGCCGTCAATTGAAATAAAAAAGCGGCTGATTTCTACATTGGTTTTTCCATTTATAGATTATGTTTGTGCAGCCATGTGCGATTTAAAGAATAATGAAATAAACGAACTTCAAAGAGCACAAAATGCGTGCATACGGTATATTTTTAATTTAAAAATAGATGAACATGTTACACCATATTATAAATTGTTAGGATGGTTAAAAATAAATGAAAGGTTAGAATACAGTGTCTTGTCTTTAATGTATAAATTGTTAGCTAAAAGAAAACCTGAATATCTGTTTGAAAAATACATAACCATGCAAAATGTACATTCTAGGCAGACTAGACTTGGAAATATAACTTTACAATATCCTATACATAGAACTGTGTTTTATACGAATTCTTTTCATGTTAAGTCAATTAGATTAATGAATACCCTAGATAATGATATTAAACAAGCATCTGGTGAAGGTATCTTTCACAAAAGAATTAAACAAAAATTTTTATTAAGGTATAATTAAACAGCCTGAACCAAGATCTTATAATATTATTATAGTTGATAATATATCATTTATAAGTGAATCATAAATTGATATAATTAATATATTAAATACAATTTTTTTATAACTATATTGAAAAATTTTAGTTGTGTGGTATTTTTATTAAATTTAGTTTTTTTGTGCAGTTTTGTGTGCATTATTATATTTTGTATTTAACACATTTATATTTAGTGTATTAAATAAAAATCTTTTATTACTATAATGTAAAATTTTAGTTGTGTGGTATTTTTATTTATATTAGTATTTTTTGTGTGGAGTGTTATATTTTGTATTTAACATATTTATATAATTAATGTATTGAGTATAATTCTTTTATTACTATATTGTAAAATTTTAGTTGTGTGGTATTTTTATTAGTATTAGTTTTTTGGTGCAGTGTTTTGTTTGAACTCTGTTAGCCTTAGCCACTGCTCAATTTGTAAATGAGTTGTAAATGTTGTGCCTGTCCTGATGGAAGAGCGGAACAATGGACCGAATCAGGGCAGGGTAAATAAAGAAATTGTCAAATTGTCAAATTGTCTCTCTCTCTCTCTCTCTCTCTCTCTCTCTCTCTCTCTCTCTCTCTCTCTCTCTCTCTCTCTCTCCTCTCTCTCTCTCTCTCTCTCTCTCTCTCTCTCTCTCTCTCTCTCAGTTGTGGCCGAGCCGCCGAGGAGGAAGCATCGCTGTGCGACAGTGTGTCAATTTTTAGGTTAGGTACTTGCCATAGTTATCTTGTGTCCGCGTACTACCGGTGTAAGACTGTCTATGTACTATTCTGTTTCTTTTATTACTGAATTTATTCAACAATGAAGTGTTCTATATGTACTGTTGGAGTCACAGCCAATTGTAAGTATCTAAAGTGTTTCTTATGCAAAAAAGTCTATCATCTTGACTGTATTGGTACATTGACTGACGATGACTTTCAATATATTGTGTCTAGTAATGTTAATTGGAAGTGTTCTGAGTGTGATACGAAAAAGGCAGTTCGGGATGATAATACCCCAGTTACTCCGGTGAGTGAAAAAGCTGTATTTTTTCAAACTCAAAAACACAGTGATTCAGATGTCGGCTCAGATTCCAGTAATATTTCAAAAACTGGGATCAGAAGAAAGATCGTTTGTAAAAAATGTGCTAAGGGGTTTTCTCATAATTCATGCAGGCCAGTATGTTCTGAGTGCGGTGAAAATTACCATTTTAAATGTACTTCAATTTCTAAGCAAGACTATGAAAAGAATCAGCCATGGTTATGTCCTGTTTGTGCGGGAGAAAGCGGACTCAACTTATCAGTAGCGACGCAGGAGGCGGCCGCTGATAAGATAAAGTCTACTGATATACTCGATTTAATGAATGAAATGAGAGATTTTCGCCGAGAAATGAAAGAAATAAACATTGACTTCAAAAATAACATGGAAAAATACTCTGAATGGATAATTGACAACGGTAACAAAATTGAGGAAGTAGGGAAACAGTTGAGAGGAATCAAGGAGGACATATCCCACCTGTATCAAGAAAACATTAATTTGAGGAAAACTGTACAGGAACTCACCAACAAAACCAATTTCCTGGAGCAGGCGTCAAAGGAAAATGTGATCGAGATCAATGGGATTCCCAACAAGGATAAAGAGGATCTTCTGGATCTGATATCCAAAGTGGCTGCTGCAATCGGATTTGAATTTCAAGTAAATATGATAGATAACTGTTACCGCTACAGGACGGTAGCGGGTGCAGATGGGAGGCCGGGAGGCATCGTGGTCCGTTTCGTCCGTAAGCTGGACCTTGAACAATTTATACAGAAGAGGAAAGATAAGAGAAATCTCAATACCAGGGACATCGGGTTCATGGAGGGACAGTCAAATCCGATTTATGTCAACAACAGTCTCACCCAGGCGAACAGGAAGCTACTCAACAAAGCGCGAGAGGTCAAGCGGGAGAAACAGTACACGTATCTTTGGGTCAGAAATGGAAGGATCTTCATGCGCAAGAATCCTGGAGATCGCTTTGTGGTGATTGACTCAATGGAAGTGTTAAGTAAGTTGTGAAAATTATTACGCTACAATGTATTGATTTGTTACATGATAAAAATGTGTATTTGCTATAGTTTGTTTACAGTATTATCTGATCTATTTGAGGATCTTTCAGTTGGTATTAACAGTTTCAAATGTGTTTGTTTTAATGTGTTTATTTTTCTTGGGGTTTTTTATTTAGGATTTTACAAAGGGATCTATATTTTAATGTATTCTCAATTACAAATAAATTTTAATGAGCGTTAGTGCAAATAATCAGGGACCATTTGTTTCATTAAAAGATAAATTTATAAAGTCTAAAAATTGCTTAAAGATAGGTCATACCAATGTAGAGAATTTGATGGTCAGAAGAGAAACTGTCTTTAGTCTGTTTAACGAAAATGTTTTTGATGTTATTGTGTTATCTGAAACATTTTTAAAGCCTATTATACCTTCTACTCCATATCTTGTGGATAACTATGAATTGATACGCCATGATAGGGAGGGGAAGGAGGGAGGGGGTTTAGCCGTCTATTTGAGGAAGTGTTTCAGTTATAGGGTGATAGCATCTTCACAGGCAATGTATTGTATGAAACCTGAATAGAACTATCGCATTGTAATTGGAAGTTATTGTTGTGTGCAGTATATCGACCTCCTAAACTAGGGTATATTTCAGAATTTTTCGATGTTTTAGCCAATTTACTTCCAGTGTATAAATATGTCTTAGTAATAGGAGACTTTAACATAAATTTAAGTACTGATCGTGTGTTTTTCGAAAAAACGTATTTATTGGATACTGTTAAAAATTTGAATATGTCTATATTACCATTAAACCCAACATACCACAGACCAGAATCTGAAACTTGGCTAGATATCATGTTTACAAACGATTTAAGTAGAGTGAACTATTATGGGCAGATTTCTATATCTGGGCTTTCTTATCATGATTTCATTTATACAGAGATAAATTTAAAAACTAAATTGTATGTAAATAAAAATATAAGTGTAGTCAGAGATTTTAAAAATGTCCAGGTTGATGAACTTAAACAGGAGTGTGTTGGGTTATTATGGGATAATTTGTATACCTTTAATACTATTGATGATAAGGTAAAAGTTCTGTCAGAGACATTGTCAAGTCTGTATAACAAATATATTCATCTAAGAAATGTAAGTAATAAAAGAAATGTATGTCCGTGGGTCAATGAAGATATCAAAAAATTAATTGTAAATAGAGATAAGTTGTATAAATGTTACGTTAGATCCAAAGATAGAGAAATATGGGAAGAATATAGGTTAATGAGAAATAGAGTTAAGAGAATTATTAGGGACGAGAGGAATAAATATTTTAAAAATTATTTAAGTGAGGAGAGATCAAGTCGAGATATGTGGAAACTCATTAGAGATCAGGGAGCTGGTAAACAATCGAAACAGCTAGGTGATCCGGTTGTTCAGTTGGATTGTCTCAATGATTATTTCTGTGGCATAAATAATGAAATACAGGGATTTGATTGAATATTATAAAAATAAGAGATGTTTGGAAGCAAATAATTTTAACTTCACGCAAATAACTGTTGAAGCTGTTTACAAAGCAATTATGGATATATCATCTAACGCTGTGGGTAATGACGATATACATATAAAGTTTATTAGATTGATTTTTCATGAAATACGAGATGTGTTGTTACACGTTTTTAATTTTTCTTTGTTATGTAGTAGCTATCCAAGTCAATGGAAAAATGCATTAATTCTTCCGTTACCTAAAGTTAAGAGTCCTATAGAAACTAAAGATTATAGACCTATTAATATATTGTGTGTTTTTGGGTAAAATAATGGATAAGTAGTGTATCAACAATTATCTATATATGTTAATGAGTGTAATATTTTATGTAAATACCAATCTGGATATAGACCAATGTATAGTACTCAGACGGCTCTGATTAGGATTACGGACGATATAAGGTTGTCAATGGATAAAAGGGAAATAGTAGTCTTAACACTTCTAGATTTCAGTCGTGCTTACGACTGTGTAAATCATGAGTTGTTATTAGCAGTTTTGGAGTCTTATAATATTAGTGACAATGTAGTTCAATGGTTCAGATCATATCTATTTAATAGAAATCAACGAGTAAAAACTAGTGGTGGAATGTTATCCAATTGGAAGATTAATCCTGTAGGAGTTCCCCAGGGATCAACATTGTCTGCCTTACATTTCTCACTTTATATAAATAGAATATATGAAATTATTATGTTTAGCAAATTTATGTGTTATGCTGATGATATGCAGCTGTACATAAGTTGTAATATAAATAAGGTAAATGAAGCTGTTGATGCAATGAACGCCGATTTATGTAATATTTCTAGCTGGTGTAAAAGTCATGGGTTAAATTTGAATGCTTTAAAATGTAAGTCTATGATATTGGGAACCTCCCGAACCTTAGCAAATATAGATTATGAAAATGTATTACCGATCGTGATTGAAGGAACAGTACTGAAATATGAAAATAGTTTTGTAAATTTAGGTCTTAATATGTCAAACACTTTATCTTGGGCCGAGCAGGTGGATAGTATAGTTAAGAAAGTTTATCAATGTTTATACCAGTTTAAAAGACTTAGTTTTAATCCATCAGTACATGTAAAGAAACTAATGATTCAGACATTGGTGTTCCCATTTTTTGATTACGCTCAAGCAGCATATTGTGATTTAAATAACTCACTAATGAATAAATTACAGGTAGCACAGAATGCGTGTATAAGATATATTTATAACCTAAAACTTGATGATCATGTAACTATTTATTATTGGAATTTAAGATGGTTAAAAATTAGAGAAAGATTAGAATATTCTGTGTTAACAATGTTGTTTAAGATATTGAAATCTGATTTCAACGTCTCTTTTCATCGTTTTACTTCAATTATAAACATTGCATAATTCGTATATTTTGCTTCCTGAATACACGTGTAACTTAACTGCATTTGTGTACTGTTATAAAGTAAGGTTTTCAGTTCACTCATCGAATGTAAACTAAAACAATATTAGACAATAGATCGTGGAATATATTGCGGTGTGCGTGTATTTGGTTGCTTAGACACGACTCTTGTCTAGTAGTAAAAGCGCCTTAAGGAGACCCAGTTTTTCAGTAGGAACAACGCAAGAAATATATGAAGTACCTCTTAATTAATTTTAATTCAATTAAGTTTTTTCCGTAACTTATAACATGTTCAGTTTTACCGTTAAGTTTGTTATATTCGGTCTCAAAATCTACAGGTTGAGATTCATCCTGCTGTGGATTTAGTAAATTGACCTTCTTTCGCACACCCACCATAGTCACATGAACATTCAAAGTGAGCAATAATAATAATAATAATAATATTCTTTATTGCAGGAAACAATTAACAATAATTGTATTGCAAGCGTCATATAGAAATAAAAGTCCTAATCTAATAACTAACACAATTAATTTCAATTCTGAGTAAAAAAATAGTAGAGTAAATTTAAAATAAAAATTACTTTTTGGGTATGTGCCACCTTCCACCGTTTTCTCGATAGTGGCCAAATTTTCTTGGATATCAGAAGAGGAGTTGGAATTTTTTTTAATGTCAGTGAAGACTATCCCAGCGACCCATCGCAAACTCGTCAACTGAGTAAAATGCTTTGGACACTAAGAAGTGTTTTAATCGAGATTTAAATTGTTTGTGGTTATTGACGCGTTTGATCTCTTCAGGGAGCCTATTGATTAGCCTCACACCAACCTGAGATGGCAAGCGTTCAAAAACAGTAGTTCTGTGCTGTGCCATACGAAAGTTGTCCCGGCCTCTAGTTCCGTATTGGTGTACGTCACTACCCCGAAGTGAGACGCACTTGAATCGGCAGTATAGCACGACGTCGAGAATGTAGAGGCTAGGCAAAGTGAGTAATCCAAGCTCTCCGAAGGCTAATTTACACAACTCTCTCTCTCTGATTTAATTTGTAAATGATTCTGACAGCTTTCTTTTGCATTCTAAACACTCTATTAAATTTGTATCTAGAACAGCCACCCCACAATCTTAGACCATAAGCTAAATGTGGATGTATTAGGCCAAAGTAAGCTGTCTTCAGAATATCCAATGAAAACAATTTTGCCAAATTGCGTAAGACATAAATGCCAGAAGCAACCTTTGAACAGACACTCTCAATGCGATCGTCCCATGTCAGCCCTAGATCAAGGTGCATCCCAAGAAACTTGGTGGATTCTTCTTCTTCTATTATGGTTTCATCCACCATCACAATTGGTCGGATTTCGTTTTCAATGTCCCTAATTTAAATACTTCTACTGGAAATTTTAAAGAACTTGGCGTATATGTAGCAACGTACCATCCACTAAGCTGCCTATCAGGGAAGCACCTATGTTTAAATCAAGCACAAAGTTATTCTATGTCCAAGCAAGGTGATTCTGCAACCTAATCTTGAAGAATATTGTTGACATACCTTTCTTTCGATTTGAGGCATGCCGTTTCTCTTCATATTGGAGAAAGTCGTGGTTGAACAAATAAATCAAATATTGAACATTACAAATTAAACTGCAGCGCAAAACTTGTTCAGAAATCAGATAGTACGTTTTTTATAGTAGGGTTACATAAATCACCCCAAAGGACTGTCATATCTGTCTAATTATGTTTCTCATTGGGTTATGTCAGGTCTTTCAATACAACATTGTATTGTTTTATTGAATTTTCTGGATTGCGGTATAGTAAAAAATGAAATAATTACGTGAAATTAAGTACGCATATTGCTGACACTGTACTAACACTATACTTAACAAGTTGAGTTCATGCTACATCTGGCTCAAAAATCTACAAAATGAAAACTGACTTTGTAACAGTCCACACCAGTCTCTGTTACTGATGCTGGCTAGCTCGGGGGAAAGGGGGATAAGTTGTTCCAAGTCCTAGGCGAGGTCCACAACAACGACGAAAAATGTTCAATATTTATTTTGGGGCGCCACCTTGTTTTGGAAGGACTCCAGGGACTGTAACAAGGAACCAGTCCTTTCCAGGTTCCTAGGCTTCACCAGGGTAAGCAGGTGTAGGGACCCAAGAGAATTACCATGGGTCGATGAGCCGTTTACAATAAACGTTAAATTTAATTATGAGAATGAGAATATATTTATTAATTTAGTAAGTAGGAAAATGTTTGCTATCAATCTATGCCTGCCCCACCGATAACAGCTGTTGACCTACTTGTAACAGTAGCCGATGTCCTTCACTCGCTAAAATGAATTTCTCCTGCGCCCTTATGGTAGGTTAGGCAAAATGCAATACTTCCAGACTTGAATATTTCGTCCAAACATTGAAGGTTAGCTCTTTAATTGGATATTTTAATGAGGTGATCAGGCTCATTTGGGACATATACTAATTCAAGCAGAAAACACGTTACAACTTATAATACTTTTAAATTGATGATTTCAAAATAATTTAACGTTTCAAATAAGCTCATGCAATTGACATTCTCTTGCCTCCAAGTAAGAAAATTAAAGTGAGGAAAATGTTAGTGTTTATTCAATTTGTGATTTCAACCTTCAATTGGCCCTTTTAATATTCGGTTCTCAACTTTTATATGTACAAGCGCAGAGAATTCTCAAATGGCCAAGTGGTACTCATAGTTATCTAACATATTTATTTAAATTTTTAATATATCAAATTTGTAATTAATATTAATGTACAAACTATTTGGAATCTCAAACAAAATATCTTACTATAGATGCACTGAAATTATTTGTATTTGTTTTTTTAGGTTCTACTATTAACTTATATACAGATCAGAAGATTTATGTGTGTGTATATATATATATATATATATATGTATGTGTGTGTGTGTGTGTGTGTGTGTGTGTGTGTGTGTGTGTGTGTGTGTGTGTGTGTGTGTGTGTGTGTGTGTGTGTGTGTGTGTGTGTGTGTGTGTGTGTGTGTGTGTGTGTGTGTGTGTGTGTGTGTGTGTGTGTGTGTGTGTGTGTGTGTGTGTGTGTGTGTGTGTGTGTGTGTGTGTGTGTGTGTGTGTGTGTGTGTGTGTGTGTGTGTGTGTGTGTGTGTGTGTGTGTGTGTGTGTGTGTGTGTGTGTGTGTGTGTGTGTGTGTGTGTGTGTGTGTGTGTGTGTGTGTGTGTGTGTGTGTGTGTGTGTGTGTGTGTGTGTGTGTGTGTGTGTGTGTGTGTGTGTGTGTGTGTGTGTGTGTGTGTGTGTGTGTGTGTGTGTGTGTGTGTGTGTGTGTGTGTGTGTGTGTGTGTGTGTGTGTGTGTGTGTGTGTGTGTGTGTGTGTGTGTGTGTGTGTGTGTGTGTGTGTGTGTGTGTGTGTGTGTGTGTGTGTGTGTGTGTGTGTGTGTGTGTGTGTGTGTGTGTGTGTGTGTGTGTGTGTGTGTGTGTGTGTGTGTGTGTGTGTGTGTGTGTGTGTGTGTGTGTGTGTGTGTGTGTGTGTGTGTGTGTGTGTGTGTGTGTGTGTGTGTGTGTAGATTAATAGTACTCTTATTGTATCTTTAATTAATTCATATTGTTAATTTAGATAGGTTTATCATTTATCTAAGTTTATAATATATTCCTCTTTAGAAGAACCGCAATCGCAGATTACATAATATATTTACATTATCTCACCAAATGATTTCTTCACCTCAAAAATTATCTGAGCCAGCAAAAGGTTTTTTTCGCTTGCCGAAATACTACTTATGGTTAGTAAAAGACAAATTTGGACTAGGTCCAACTCTACTTATATAACACAGCTGTATCAATGGTCTGTAGGAGAACAAACAGGAAGTTGAGTCCAATCAATTAGTGTAAGTACACGTTAAAAATAAAACTATGATAACATAGGGGATGTCATAACTAAATGTAACGATTAAAATATGTTATTATTAAAATTTTATTAACAATACAATAACTGTACACTTTGTTTCCATGGTAATAAATTACGAAAAATCATTCTAAATTCAAAATTGAAAGAAGAAACATGATCAGATACGACATTAGTAAAATTGGATAATCCAGCTGTCTCTAATTCTGCAATACACAGTTTTTTACACTACAAAACAAACTTGTGTACAAAACAAATTGTCTCCTATTTTTCAAACTGAACATGATTCACAAGATCAACAGAGATACATGAAATATACATAGTTCAACTGAAGTAAATTCAAGGTTCCAGTAACAAGATCATATTAGACGAAGACAATGATTGGAGGTGCCAGGATGAAATTTCTCATACAAGGTTAGTTAACACAGAAATATCATTATTTTCCTCCAGGAGTAAAATTATGAAATATTTTTTATACTGTTCAATAACCACAATAAGCAGACCAGTTTCTGCTGCTCCAGGAACCAAATCTTGGAATTAAATTTCATGTCCTAGTCCAATAAATGCGAGAAGCAGGAAAATTCCTGTTGTTCCAAGAAATAAATGTTGGAATGAAATTCCTTGTTAAGTTTAATGCACACCACAACAAGACAATGTATTTGCTGTAACAGGAACTAAATCGAA
Source organism: Homalodisca vitripennis (assembly GCF_021130785.1). NCBI lineage: Eukaryota > Metazoa > Arthropoda > Insecta > Hemiptera > Cicadellidae > Homalodisca > Homalodisca vitripennis. Next base: position 12,699,766 of record NC_060212.1, on the reverse strand, counting down.
GAACCAAATTTCTTATGCTTGTTCAAGAAACGCCAGAAGCAGAAAAATTTCCGTTGTTTCAAGAGCAAAATCTTGGAATGAAATCCCTCGTACAAGTGTTTTTTATGTACCAGGAACCAAATTTCTTGTGCTTGTTCAAGAAACGCCAGAAGCAGAAAAATTTCCGTTGTTTCAAGAGCAAAATCTTGGAATGAAATCCCTCGTACAAGTGTTTTTTATGTACCAGGAACCAAATTTCTTGTGCTTGTTCAAGAAACGCCAGAAGCAGAAAAATTTCCGTTGTTTCAAGAGCAAAATCTTGGAATGAAATCCCTCGTACAAGTGTTTTTTATGTACCAGGAACCAAATTTCTTGTGCTTGTTCAAGAAACGCCAGAAGCAGAAAAATTTCCGTTGTTTCAAGAGCAAAATCTTGGAATGAAATCCCTCGTACAAGTGTTTTTTTATGTACCAGGAACCAAATTTCTTGTGCTTGTTCAAGAAACGCCAGAAGCAGAAAAATTTCCGTTGTTTCAAGAGCAAAATCTTCGAATGAAATCCCTCGTACAAGTGTTTTTTTATGTATCAGGAACCAAATTTCTTGTGCTTGTTCAAGAAACGCCAGAAGCAGAAAAATTTCCGTTGTTTCAAGAGAAAAATCTTGGAATGAAATCCCTCGTACAAGTGTTTTTTATGTACCAGGAACCAAATTTCTTGTGCTTGTTCAAGAAACGCCAGAAGCAGACAGATTCCAGTTGAAAAAATCTTAGAATGAAAAGAAGTTTAGCACACACCACAACAAAACAAGTATTTGCATAACAAGGAATGTAATGAAGGAGTCAAATTTCTTGTGCTATTAAACATCAGAAGGAGACGAGTTCTTGCTATTCCAGTAGTAACAGCTTGGATTAAAATTTCCCTTCAAATTTAGAAAACTCCAAAACAGAAACATTTTCGAGACACATCAGTTCCAGGATAAAATCATGAAAATACAATATCAACACAATGGAAAAATCACTGTAATTCTAGACGAGTAACATTTCAAAATAAAGTTTGTTGAAGAGGTTCAATAAACATTGGAAGAAATCTAAATCTGGATTCCAAATCTAATACAGGACCTCCACAAGTACTTCTAGTTGAAAATAAACAACTATTAAAGATTAATTGAACACTGGAAGAATATTTGTACAGCTGGATAGTTCAAAATTAATTGTTCATTGCTTATTTGTTTCATTTTTGTATATGTGTTCTATCAATAAAAACCTTCTAAAATTAATATCCTTTTTATTAACAATTAAATACGCTTACAGTGATAAATTCTCCTTTCCACAATAATAAATACAATATGGCTGTTTAGTAAAAGTGTGCCCTATATCTTATATCAAGGTATTTGCATGAACTTAGTATAATGAAACATTTTAACCACATTATACCTACTTCATAAATGGGAAATAGTTCAAAATCACCACTTTATAAAGAAGTGTTTGCGACACATAATACAACTTGCATAACAATAATCAGTTAGCTACCTCATCATTTGCATTGGTATTCAAAAAACACATTGTTTTCAGAAATAAAAGAAATGCAATTTAATATTACAACCTAGATTTGTGTTCTTATATAGACAGTTAATTTTCAATTCGAGATATAAGGACTTGCCTTGGTGACACAGAGACCACAAAGATGCTAAGTAGAGGAACTACAAGGTACCAAAAGTATGCAGGAACTCGGTATTTATGATATTCAAATTGTTGTTAAGTTGCAAGGGATGGCACTGTTAAATTTGGCAGGTCAATTTCTTGAGTTGGTTTCGTGATGAGTAGATGATGCTCTTCTACTTCGGTTTGCTTCAAGCATTTTTATATTGTAGACTCGTGCATATTTTCTATTGTGACTAACTGTGGGGATTCAATTCAATTTTGACTATAAATGGATACTCGGAGAGTTTCTTCAGTTTAATATTTGGATCAGAAGACACAGGTATGCTCGGAGATCAATTGTTATGGTTGGCTGCACTGCTCAGCTATTCACTTACCTCATCACAGTCATCAACCTAGCAGATACTGCGGTGTTTGGCAACACTGACCAACCGAGCCTCATTGCTCCAAGGTAAAATACAGATTTTTCCTTATGGCAAAATATAAATTACACAACATACGAGTAACACAACTCGTTGTTAATATTGCACTGACCATGGGCTAAGCCTGAATGCAGCTAAATGCAAACCGATAATATTAGGAACACCTCGTCTTTTATCTAATGTTAACTTAAATGAGATTTTGCATGTAAAAATAAATGGTTTTGCACTTAATTATGAGCATACTGTTGTTAACCTAGGTGTTAGAGTGTGTAATACGCTGTCACGGTCGGAACAAGTTAATTATATTCATAAGAGAGTATACCAAAGTTTGTATAGGCTTAAGAGGCTCTGTTTCAATCCAAATGTACATATAAAAAGAATGCTTGTATCTACCCTTATTTTTCCATATTTTGACTATTCTAATGCCGTATTTTGTGACATAAACAATGAACAACTGCAAAGGCTACAAAGGGCACAAAATGTATGTATTCGGTATATCTTCAATTTACCAATAGATGCGCATATAACTGTTTATTTTAAAGAGCTCTGTTGGCTAAAGATCAATGAAAGAATTGAATACAGTGTTCTATTACAGATGTATAAAATTTTGATGTGTGAGAAACCAGATTATTTATTTCATCAATATGTAATGATGAACCGTGTGCATGGTAGGGAAACAAGATTTGGTAACATGACTTTACAGTTTCCAATTCATAGAACTGTAACATATAATAAATCTTATCATGTAAGGAGTATAAGATTACTAAACAACTTAGATGACAGTATTAGATATGCTCCTAGTATTTCTTTGTTTAAAAAAAGGCTAAATAATCATTTGTTGGCTAGATATGAGTAATTACTGCATCTTTCTGTAAACACAATATATGTGATTAATTTAATTTAATTTATATTACCATGTAAATAATTGTTCTGTGTTGTTTTCTTTTTGTTTTTTATAAGTTATGATGAATATTTATTAAACTCTCCATGTAAATAATTGTTCTGTGTAGTTTTATTTTCGTTTTGTATAAATTATAATGAATATTTATTAAAATCTTGATCATGCATGTCAAAATGTACGTAATGTATGAAAATGTTTGCGGTGTTTAGGTTAGTTTGAGAGGGATATTTATATTTATTGCATGTAATACTTGCATTTGATCTCTAATATGTATTGTAGACTGTGCAATGATAAAAAATAGATATATTTATTATTAATAATATTTATAATATAATTGTGTATTGTAGGATAACCTCGTTACAAGCATGTACTGTAAAGACATAGTCAGAAAAGTTTGTTATAATGTAAAAATGCTTGTGTATAAGTAACACATGTTTTTGTCACAACTGTAATGAATGATAAAATTGTAAAATGTTTGGGGCCTGTCCTTGCGGAAGAGTGGACCTTTGGTCTAAGCCAGGGCAGGTAGAAATTGTCAAATTCTCTCTCTCTCTCTCTCTCTCTCTCTCTCTCTCTCTCTCTCTCTCTCTCTCTCTCCTCTCTCCTCTCTCTCTCTCTCTCTCTCTCTCTCTCTCTCTCTCTCTCTCTCTCTCTCTCTCTCTCTCTCTCTCTCTCTCTCTCTCTCTCTCTCTCTCTCTCGCTGCTGACCTGGTAACCTAACCTATATTTACAGCATCTCGATTTGATTATTTATTTATTCTTTCACGATTATTTGGAACTTTATTTAATAAGTAAAATAAATTGCTGTTCATAATGAACTGTAAACATTGCTCGAAATCTATTGAGCTGTCACACAGAAATTTTCTTACTTGCTCTGGGTGTAGTAATCTGTTTCACTTTGCTTGTATACTGAACATGATCGTGGATGATTGTAAATTTATCCTTACAAGTAATTCTATTTGGAAGTGTGATCCGTGTAACGGCTTAAAAGTTACTAGAGGGGATAATACCCCTATAAAGTTGTCCAGTGATAAGTTAAAGCCTAAAAGTAATAATGATTCTGATTCAGACTCTAATAAAAGTAGTTCCATGAAAATTGCGTGTTTAAAGTGCCTGAAAGGTTTTTCGTACAACGCTCACAGAGCTGTTTGCCATAAATGTGACGCCAATTACCATTTTAAGTGTGCAGATATAACTAAGGACAATTATTCTAAATTACAATCTCAGTGGGCCTGTGTTTCATGTAAGGACAAGGACGTTGGCAGTTCCAGCGCAAGTTCGTTATCTGTACTATCAGATAAGATAGCGGCAAGTGTTGGGGATTACGTAATGGGGCAGTCACATGAGATATCGGTACCGGTCATTGACCCTACGGGCGAGATATCATTGAAACAGCTGTTTACTGAAATTTTAAACTTAAGAAGCGAAATAAGACAATCCAATTTGGCGATCACTAATTCTTTCAACACGTATGGTGAGTGGCTAGTCGAAAACGGTAAGAAGATGGAGGAACTGAGCAAAGCAGTATTAAAAACGGCTGCAGATATCGAAGATTTGCAACAAGAAAATATTAATTTACGTAAATCCAACGCTGATTTAACTGTTAAGGTTGACACATTGGAACAGGCTACTAGGGAAAATGTTGTCGAGATCTATGGCGTACCATTTAATGCAAAAGAAAATTTAATCGATATTTTAAGCAAGATTTCACAGGTGATTGGTTTTGATTTCAATAGAGACATGATAGACAACTGTTATCGTTTCGGGGCTGTGTCAGGACGCTCGGGGGCAATCGTGGCAAAATTTGTCCGTAAGCTGGATATGGAGGCTTTTCTAGAGAAGAGACGGCAGAAGAGAAACCCGGGACCTGGGTTACATGGTAGGCGAGTCCACACCGGTGTACGTGAACGAGAGTCTTACAAAGGCGAAGAAACTGTTGCTGAATGCGGCGCGTCAAGTGAAGGCAGATAAACATTACACTTTCCTGTGGGTGAATAATGGGCGAATTTTTATGCGGAAGAATCAAGGGGAGCGTTATGTAATCATCAACTGTGAAGCTGCTCTCTCTCTCTCTCTCTCTCTTCTCTCTCTCTCTCTCTCTCTCTCTCTCTCTCTCTCTCTCTCTCTCTCTCTCTTCTCTCTCTCTCTCTCTCTCCTTCTCTCTCTCTTCTCTCTCTCTCTCCTCTCTCTCTCTCTCTCTCTCTCTCTCTCTCTCTCTCCTCTCTCTCTCTCTCTCTCTCTCTCTCTCTCTCTCTTCTCTCTCCAAGTAAATCCTCGATCTACTTATATTGCAAATCATTTTGCTAAGTCAACTTTTTTTTCTTATTTTGTCCCACGTGAAATTTTGACTGAAAACTACAAGTGATCATTGCAGAAAAAAGTTCATTCTACGTTGTCGTTAGATTTGTTTGGAGATTGATTTCGCTGAAACCAGTACTGTTAATGAGCTCATTAACTGTCACCATGTCAAGTTCTGTGTATAATTTTTTAATATTTTCCCGGCAGATCGGAACGTTATTGCCTGTCAGAAAAAATTTTAACTTATGACTTATTAACACTTGCATATTATGCATCTTATTCAATTAATAAAATGAAAAGAATTGTATGAAAAATCAATTTTGATAATCTCAAAATAAAATCTTAAATTTAAGCATAATTTGTTATCGTTAAGAGTAATACGCCACAAATCCGACTTCAAACGGACGGCCAAGCCGGAAATGGCAGCCGTTAATATATGGCTTGAGTTTGCAATTAAGCACTGTCAATAATAAACTAACGATGCTTGAATCACTGCTATTTCATGCCTAGATTGTGCCATTGTAATGGGAATCAGCAATAATTATCGATTGTTCTAGTTTTCCTTATTAATAAATTATTCAAACTGCCATGAACATGAACTTGATTAAATTTAAATTGCAAATTCACGCCATCTTTGATCGGTTACCATTTGTGGGTCGGTTGATCGTTTGATGTTGGGTTTGCGGTATTGCACCTACTAATATAGACCTTTTGGCTTATAGTAGGTGGCTTATAATATAGACCTCTCTCTCTCTCTCTCTCTCTCTCTCTCTCTCTCATGGAATATGGAGCCATGTTCGTCTAAAGAAATCAAATAAAAGTCGGCGACGGAGAAGCTCAAAACGAACCTTCACATCTTTTCGACGGAAAATACTATATCTATATGAAGTGGCAGTCACATTGTCTTATCAAGTGCTCAATTGAGTGCACTATGATGTTTCTGACCCGATCTATAAGCACGGCGGAGCATAACTTGCATTTTTTAGAGCTATGGTAGGAAGGGTTGATTCAATTCGTATGTTGAGTTTAGTTACAACAAAAACTTCTTCTTATTGCAGCGTCTGGTGTCTGACAATTACTCAGATTTGACTCTTGGAATCATCTGGAATCTCTTCGTCTGAAGAAATCCAAAAAAAAAGTCGGCGACGCAAAAGCTCAAAACGAACCTTTAAATTTGTTAAAAGGAGATGAACCGAAGGTAAACTTATCATTCAAATTGAATCAACCCTTACTACCATAGCTACAGCTGAATTATTTTATATTATAACTAATATTATTCAATTTCCTATTTGATCATTTAAAGTATAAAAGTGTATTCAAATGATGCATCAATACATAGTGCCAGATATCTGAAGGAAATATAAAACCTGGAAATATTCAGTAAAACATAAATAAACTCCGGTGTTCATTCCACTTGGCACTTTATGAGCCAGAGATTTACTCGTATGTTGCATTAGCATACAGAGTAAATCACACCTTTATATCTGGCTGAATTTATGGTCCAAGTGTCTAAGGTAGAAAGTTATAGTTAGACAGTTTCGGAAGATTTATTAAATTATAAGATATATTTACAGATAATTGTAAAACAAAATCTTATTACAGTTATTACTGTCTGAGCATTAGTGAAGCCTATCACTCAGGCTCTAATTGTCTATATTTTGTCTGTATATTGGTCTATTTCGAAACGAACTGAACAATAATTTGTTTAGACATAAATTTTTGAATGAAGCTTTATTTATATGCAGCTTATATAGAATAAGATAAGGGTAAACATCGATTTAATGCATGTCAGCAAACATTAACAAACGAGATAATAGCATAATAAATAAATGTTCAAAAACACTGAACATAATTATACGACTTATTAATATGTGATATTTATAACAGAGTACAGTATATAGAAAAATATTAGATTGGAAGGTGTAAATGTTGTTGTTAAAAGTCAGTGACAAGATTGTATTCCATCGCACTGATGCGTTGTAGTACCCTCCTTAGCTCAAAGGGTTTTTATTTAAGCACTGCTATGAAACACAACTTAATTTAAAAATGAGAACGTGTCATTTAGCAAGATATCTAGAGGAAGAATGTATCTGTAAACTTTTAATTTTGCATGAAACTTCACTTCTATATAGTCTAAGACGGTGCATTTCCGGAATTTGCTAGAGTGTCATTTTTGTTTTAAAAGTTTCTTTCCCTTATATTTAGACAGATATATCTCAAGAATTAAATTAGCTATAGACTTGATAATGTGCATGCATGGGCATAAACTTCAGCAACGCTAGAGTATTTCCTTAGACACGAATTTTTTTTATATTTTTAAAATACAAGATGTATGGTTTGAAAAACTCTATCCTCTCATTTTATGGGGTTTCACGTGGTCACTTTTGTTTTCAATGGGAACCCATATATTGCACCACAAATTCAATATTTGTATTAAAAGTGTTTTCTATCTCTGACTACTAATAAAAGCATCAAAGTGAAACGTAGAAATAATAATGTGTTTTACAAGTTGTCACGTTCTGTAGTGTGCGAATTCATACAAATATATTGAGGTTACTGAAGCCAAATAAAATGTCTGCATTTCCTTACTGTACAGCTAGGCAATTTCTTGGGTAGGCCAATTCTAAAAAAAAATCTATTATTGGGAAAGTTTTACCTGTTGATTAGTGATTTTTTAAATGAATTCTTTAATAATAACAATAATAAATACTAAAATAAATTATTTATTCAAACTCAAAATTAGAAAAAAACTTTAAATGTTTTGAATTCCTTTTGCCAGAAATATTATTCTTGATTAGAAGAATTGAGATTTTTCTATTTTGGACCTAATTTAATATTATTGTAAGGTAAAGCATCAGTGTGTCCAAAATAAATGATGATTAGAGTAAAATGTAACTGTCTGACCTTTGTTAGAGGGATCCGGTGACTAAAGTTGGTAGAGAATACGTCATATCACGTAACCTTATTTTTTTAAATGTCAAACACTGGTCCTAAATTGATAAAAACTTAATAAAAGCACTAAATATCCCTTCCAGCTAAGTCAGAAGAAAAATAGATTTCGAATTGATATATTAAAATGACGAACTTGAAATAAATATAATTAGAATAAATGACAAATTTGCCATTTTGATTTAAGAAAAAAACCATAGTTTTTGTTAGTATTCAAAATTTTATAACGAATTAATATCAATTGTATATTAGAAGCAATTTTATAGTAACTAGTTAATTTTAGAACTGCATTGAATTAATAACAGTAGCATGAAGTATAAAACTGTATTAAAATATAGCACTGTTATTTAACTAAAATTATTCAACCAATATATTAACTGTCACGAAAGTCGTACGATTTCAGACTATTTATTTGCCATTCAACAGTTATTTGCAATTCTGTATAATCTGCAATCGCTTTTCTAATACATGCTTTGATGGATTTATACAACATCATATAAAGATTAATTTACATCATCCATCACTGTTATTTCCTATGATGGCAGGACGTAATCAATCACAACCGCTGGTATTCCCAAGCTCCGCTCTTTCAATTACTGTGATATTGTAAACCTTGATAAATGAGCCGCGCAGACCCTGTGGCCTTGCTTTTGTAAACTGGAGTGCTACAGCAGGCTGAGCATAAGCAAAGCGTCTAACCAGCAGATGGATAATCGTGTACTTCATTGTCTTCACTATGACTCGAAAATTTTTGGGAATATTCAAATTTGGTTAATAGGCATGTCATTGATGTGGGAAACATGCCACAATTGTTCGGCGCCAGACAGGCGATCCACGAGAAGAAAACGAAAAACGTTAATGGAAGGTTAATTGAATTGGGGGTAACAGGATATTTTCGAGTATTTTACATTTTTCACTGATAAACAAATGTCAGCAGCACTACGTTTCGAAATTTGCAGCCTTTCTCAGGTGAAAAACTGATTTAATTTAACTACAATCTAGGTTAAAATTTGGATTTTTTCTTCAGTTTTGTGACTCATATAGCTCAGGAATCACAATAAATGCGTTTTATAAAAAGCATAGGCTAATCCTCTTTAATCCATATGCTGCATTTACTCACGGACCACTGGCCTGTGCAAGGATCTTATCAAAGGAAATAAGGGGGATAGCCGATACTGATAAAAAGTGCTGCGGTCACAGAGATTGTTTGAACCTGCGCTATCTCTAACTCAGATCCTAAGTCCAACACTTTAAACCCCTCAGCCATCGGCACTCCAGCACATTATCCATATTATCTCTAAGGCATAATAAGATTTATACACATACGGGCCACAACATGTCTACTTGCAATAATCGATGCAATTTTAAAGCAATTTAAAGAATCGAATAAAATATGAAATACAAGTTAACCAATTCGGTGTCATAGTATGTTTTTAAGAAATTCGTCTAGAAGAAACAAAGAATAAAAAAGATCCATGCTCGTTTTCTCATTGACTACCATCTTTTTTTGCCTCGACGATCGCCTTTTGCGAATTGTTTAATTACTACACAACTGTGCTTTGAATGCGCCCCTACACCTCCCCCTTTCCCTAGAAATTTTATTTGAGGGAGGAACCTATTTAGCAAGTGACCTTGAAGCAAACAAGTTTCGGTTAAGTGACGCTGCAAACTTGCTGAATTGATGTCTTGTGTGGCAACGTCGCACAGATCTATCTATCCATTTTATTGGTCCCCGCCAACTGCACTCTTTTGTGGCCCCTACTGTAATTATCACACTCCTTCATTTCGTGATATCACTCTTTATTTGTCTGACAATTGGAGTTAAGAGTGATAAACCTATTTTACCATTTTGCTACATTTATTATTTTAATTGGATAACATTTTTCATAATATTATTATAAATTTATAAAAATCATATTGTCATAAATAAATAAAAAAATTCATAAATTGGACTGTTTTGGACAGGATTTAAAATATTTAGTCCAATCCTTGAGAAAGGATTGGGGGGAAAACATCAGTTTGGGAAGGAGGAGGTAGAAGATAATGTAACGAGGTCAACTGTGTACTTTGTTGTAGTAACGACTCTGCTGTGTTTTAACACTTAACTTTCTTCTGAGACAGGGTTACGCAAGAAATCTTATTGTTGGTTGGCATGCTTACAGCTCGTAAGCGATGTAATTTTGGGAATTTTGAAATGGTGAGGTTTCTTCAAGCAGGGAATGGTTCGAGGCTGTATTCTCGTACTGTCTTAGGTTCGAGATAATTGGTTACGTATTGTCTAGAAGTTTAGATTTTTGTCATGGAATGACGCGGTATCTCGTGTAAGTTATATACTACGTATACTTTTATGCTGGTTCATTTAAAATATATTTTTTTTAATCTCAATATTTTATATTTTTAGGGTTTGAATGAAAAATAAAACAATTGTATCACCAAATTTAAAAATTAAGAATGTTTTGAACACGAAAATATATTTTAAGTTTTGTTTTATAATTTTTATACTGGCAGAATATTGCAAGTATTTCAATAAATATTCCGTTTTCCTTCAAATATACTATGTATATTTTTATGCTGGTCCATTTAAAATATATTTTATAATCTCAATATTTTATATTTATAGGGTTTGAATGAAAAATAAAACAATTGTATCACCAAATTTAAAAATTAAGAATGTTTTTAACAGAAAAGTGTAGTTTAAGTCTTGTTTTATAATTTTTATACTGGCAGAATATTGCATTTATTTCAGTAAATATTCCGTTTTCCTTCAAATATGCCTTCTGAAGACATAAATATTAATAATGAAATATATTCAGTCGCTCGAGCTGTGCGGTCGCTATCTCTGTCTGTACGAGACCTGTCAAAGGTCAACTGCGGCACGTGTGGTGATCGGCTTGTTCAGACAATCTATATTTATTGTAAAAGTTCATTTTTTACACTAAAATGCCGGTTATCTGCGGTGTGTGCGGTTCCGAATGTGGCAGTGAAAATGAATCGATTAAATGTGTTGGATTGTGCCAAAGTGTTTTCCACCTAACCTGTATTTCTGAAGAAAATCAGGACTCTATTAAAACTCGAGGTGCGAAAAGGGATTGGCAGTGCGCTGTTTGCAGACCTGTCAAGTCTACATCAATAGCAAGTAGTAGATCTACTCCAGCAACCCCTTTCACCCAAGAATTTCTAATACAAACTTTGGAGGCATTTAAATCTGAAATGTTTGTAGAGTTGAGGCGTAATGCTAAGGAGTTCACCGAGTTTCGTACCTCTCTAAATTTTTTCTCTAAGAAAATTGACAAGAGCAATGAGTTGATGGAGGAGTTATAAAGCTAGCCTGTAATAAACAGAAAAAGGAAATGGAAGAAATAAAAGAAGAAAACAGAATCTTAAAGAAATCCGTTGCCACTTTGGAACAAAGATTAAGAAATGTGGTGCAGTATTCTAGACAGACCAATATTGAAATTAACGGTGTCCCAGAAACAAACCGAGAGCATATGGAGGAATTGCTATAGGATGTTGCGAGCTCAATCGGTCTGGAACTGAAGAAGGAGAGGGTGATCGCAGCTCACAGGGTGCCAACATTCAGCCGAAACAGAACACCGCCGATCATCGTGAAGTTCACGACGAGGCAGGACCGGGATGACTGGCTCCAAGCCTTCAATGAGGTACGACCAATAACGGCGGACAAGATCAATCGGCACTTCAACAAGGACAAGATCTTCATAAACGAGCACCTGTCACCTGAAAATAAACAGCTTCTAGGCAGAGTCAAGGAGGCAGCACGGTCCAAGGGATACAAGTATGTGTGGAGAAGGGAGGGAAAGATTTTTGTGAGGAGGGAAAATGGAGAGAAGTGCATCAGGATCGATGTTTCGGACGACTTGGGGAAGCTGTAAACCAAGCGAAAGCAGTGAAGCAAGTGAAGTAATATGTGAGTTAAATAATACTGAATAAATATTAAGAAAATAATAGTTAGAAAATTACTTAGAAAATGTTTGTTTGTTTTACTGTATTATTTATTAACCTAGAATGCTAGTTTACTTTATTCAAGCATATGCTTATGTATTTTTTTTTGTTTTGTTTTTTTGTTTTTTTCTTACACTGAATTATGGTAGACAAATGTGTAATTCTAAATAGTATAAATGATAGTTTTTTCTCTTCCAACTCCAACAGTTTAAAAATATTTCACATAAATATTAGGAGTTTAAGGAAAAACTTTGACACTTTCATGGCCAATGTACATACGTTAAATAATTCGATAGATATTATTGTTATGACTGAAATATGGATTTATAAAGAGGAAGTATTACATTATGAAATTACTGGTTATAAATCATTTTACAAAACAAACGAGCAGCATAGAGCAGGAGGTGTAATTGTTTACATTAAAGATGTAGTGCAGTCATTGAAGCGAAAAATACGGTCTTACCTCCGAATTTTTTTTACTGTGAAACCGATTTGCATGAAATTTTGGAATTAGGCTCAGCTTACTCTTAACTTCAAAAGTGAAAATGATCTGAAACTCCGCCTATTATTTTTAAGGGGTGTAAACAAACCCCTTAATGGAAAAAATCGACATTGAGCCATTTTATCGCTAGAAAACATGTTTAATAGTAAGTGGTGAAATTTTAAAGTGTTTTATAACACAATTACCTCATATTAAAAATCATTTTCAACCCCTTTAACATCTTACAACCCTTGCAAAACAACCCTAAATTGAAAAAAATCACAAAAAAATACTTTGGTATGATATAAAAAGATGTAAGTATAGAGTTAGTAATATTTTATATTTTCTATAATAATTATCAAATTTTTAACCCCCTTTCAACCCTTGAAAACTACCCCTTGATAAAAAAAATTGTTTAAAATTTTTTTTTATAAAATCAAAAGGAAATAAATATTATTCCACACTCTCGAAAATGATTAACATATTCTTAAGCTTTTCTACCCTTAAAACTACCCCTAAATTTAAAACAGTAAAATATATATGATTACATATTATTTAAAAATAATTTAATTTAGAGTAAAAAATTGCCATTTATTGGATAAAATATTTACAAAATATACAAAATTTACTCAAATGTGTTATATATACATATAAGAAAGTTGGTATGTATTCATGCCTACGTTTCCAAAATATATGAGCCATATTATGTATATATATATACACATTACAATAGTTTTGGGTCTCTATTATACTGCGTACTTTCACATTGCTCCAAATATTCACAGTCCGAAATTTTCAGTTACTAAGTAGAAAAAAAATATGATAAGTTTTTTGACCATAACTCCTTCAATTTTCATGGTATCATAATTTATAAAAAACCATTGTAAAGTTAATTAAGAGAGCTACAACATCATTCATTGCAATATATAGTAAAAAACCTTTTTCTCAAACGGTGAAGGGTTAAAGGGCTTAAGAGAGGCTGTGATTGCGCTGCCACGCGCTCTTTAAACAATCATATTTCCGTCAATTTTTGTTTTACAGAAAAATAAAAAAATCCAAAATTGTTTGTCAGAAATATACTTACATTTTTTCATAACTACACTTTTATTCGTATGTGTCGTCATTTTTGAGATATTATGAAAAAAGGTGGTTTTTTAAAAATTTGGAATTTTATTTTAATCGTGACTTTTTTGAAAAAATATGTGTCCTGAAGCAGCCAAACTGATACATTCTATTAAACTCTTCATAATAAAGTTGATTTCTAGGTGGAATACGATTAATTTTAATTTTGGTGGAAATGGCACTTATGAAACCCATTGATTTAAAAGAAAAAACATTAGATGCTCCTCTTATTTTGCAATACAGCTCACTTATTTTACGTGCAAAAGACTTTTAATAGTGCTCATTTTAAAGCTTATTTCAAGCACTATAAAACTCTTTTTTATTAGAATGCCTAAAATGCATCTGCTCGCCGCTAGATGGCATTGACCACATCGATTAAATTTCAGACAAAATAAAAAACGGCTTTGATTTTTAATATCTAGCTTAATATTGCACTTAGAATACTTTATAAAAAACAAAATTGTTCATTGTTTTACCTGATACAATTGTGTTCCTTATAAAAATTTTCGATAAAAATCATAAAACCTATATTTTTGGAGATATTTGCAAAAAAACTGATGAAAAAACGTGTAACAATTGCGAATTTTCAATTGCCAATAACTTGAAAAGTATTGGATTTTTCGAAAAAAACGTTATAGATGATTTTTGCTTAAAAATTAGGCCTTCTATCGATATCCGAGGTTATTTTGAAAAAAATAAATTCACTCCCGAGAAGGGGGTGGCAACCACCCCCAGGTTGGTTGCGGAGTTCAAATTCATTTTCACTTTTGAAGTTAAGGGTAAGATGAACCTAATTCCAAAAATTTATGCTATTCGGTTCACAGTAAAAAATTCGGACCAACAATGCTTCAATGACTGCACTAATGATATTTTAGTTCGAGATAGGGGATTTAACCATTGAATCAGCTGATATGTTAGTTTTAGAAATTAAGTTTAGAAATATTGTGTTTAACTTACTTAGCTTGTACAGGTTACACAGTTTCTCTGTAAACAATTTTTTATTTGATTTAGAAAAAATCATTCCAAATTTAAGTTATAACGTAATTTATATAGGCGATATCAATCTAGATATTTTGGTTAATAATAACATAAGCAGCAGTTATCTGTCGCTTATGAATAATAACGGATTCTTATGTTTGATTGATAAGTTTACCAGAGGAAATAATGATTCTGCTTCCTGTATTGATCACCTTTTTATTCGATTTGAAAAATTCCAATTTGTTTAGGGCTGCAATATTTAATGTTGATATAACGGATCATTTTTAATAGGCCTCGTTGCAAATTTTGAGAACGAAATAAACAATGTCCATAAGGATGTCATATTAACCGAGAGAATTCTGGATTTTGAAAGCTTAAAAACCAACTTAGTGATTTAACGATTTGAAATAATGTATTACAAAGTACTGATGTAAATGAGGCATTGAATGAGTTTTATGAGATTCTCTATAGGCACATTGAGGACCACAGTCAGATTAAATTTTGTAGACCTGGAGTGATGAGGGCAAAAATGAGAAGTCCATGGATAAATGAACGAATAATAAAGAAAATTAAAATAAGAAATAAACTGGCAATCAGGAACAGAAGTAGGCCATATGACACACATTTCAAACAATATTACACGCGCTTTAAAGAAAAACCAGACAATGAAATTGTGGAAATAAAAAATAATTATTATAGGCGCTTATTCGAATTGCAAGAGGGAAATATTGCTGGTCAGTGGAAGTTAATAAATAGTTTTACAGATAAGAAGGATCAACAAGCGATAGCTCAGATAAGAGATGAACAGGGTAACACAGTATCTGATCCGATAACAATGGCGCAGTTATTCAATGAATACTTCGTATCTGCACCGGGCAAAGTCGAGTCAGGCCTACCTGGGGGCAATGGTCTTGATACTTCTGGTTTTTACAATTGCCACAATTCTTTATTCTTAAAGCCAGTTTTTAGCAAAGAGGTGTTAAAAATAATTCATAATTTAAAAAATAAAAAGTCAACTGGATTCGATTTGCTTTCTGTACAACTTATAAAAAGTGTTGGATTCGTTATAGCAGAGGTTATAGCAGCATTAATAAATTTGAGTTTTAGCAGTGGTGTTTTCCCAAGTAAACTGAAAGAGTCAATTGTTGTGCCCATTCATAAGAAAGGCTCGAAAGACTTAATTCAACATTACAGACCGATTGCTCTTTTATCTGTAATATCCAAGATTATAGAGAAATGCATGAAAGACAGGTTGATTGATTTTTTAAACAATAAACACTTCTTTAGTCCTAATCAGTATGGTTTTATCAAAGGGAAAAACACAGAAGGAGCTATATTAACATTTGTAGAACAAATTTACATTAGTTTTAATAACAACTATAAAGCAGCTGGAGTTTTTATTGATTTTTGTAAGGCATTTGACCTGGTTAACCATAAGATTTTATTTAAAAACATTGAAACTCTTAGGAGTAAGAGGTAACACTTTAAACTGGTTTGCAGGCTACCTTGAAAATCGAGAACAGAAAGTTAAAATATCAAATACATTCAGTGACGCGAAGATTGTTAATATAGGAGTACCCCAAGGCTCCGTTCTTGGTCCCACGTTGTTTCTAATTTTCATAAATGACTTGCTGAGATTACCATTAAATGGAAAAATCATAGGGTTTGCTGATGATATTGCGATTAAATATTCTGAAAAACAATGGGAAAACATCTGGAATCATATTAGAGAAGATTTGATAAAAGATTTGTGAAAACAACAGAATGGTCTTGAATGCCTCTAAGACTAAGTTTATAAATTTTGACTTAAAAGGATACCAATTCAATAATGTGCTAAAATTTCATAGATTAGATTTTCAAGCCATTTCAAACTGCAGTTGTGAAATTATCGATCAAGTTGAACAAATTAAATATTTAGGAATAAACAATGATGAAAAACTGAGCTGGAAACCGCATATAAACAGCATTCAAGTAGGTTTAAGAAGAAATATCAGAAGTTTTTTGTTTTTTAAGGAAATTTATTGATGATAAATTAATGAGAACACTTTATTTTGCACTAATTCATTCTAAATTGAATTATGGCATAGAAAATTGGGGAGCTGCTGACAATATAACCATACAACCGTTGAATGTAACACAAAACCACTTCGTAAGAATAATTGCAAAAAGGAAAAGATATGAATCTGCATTACCTATTTATAATATATATCTAAGAATATTACCACTAAAATATTTATTTTTATTCAAAGTATTAAAAATTTTCTATGAGAAAAGTGGAAACAGGAACGACAGAGTTTACCAAAGAACAAGAGGTGACATACTGGGGCTGTTCATGAGACCGAAGGTAAATAAGTCAATTTTCAAAAACATTTTTTTTCTTTTTTGGGTCCAAAATTTTTTAATCTTTTGCCTTTACAAATAAAAAATTGTAAAAATAGAAGCAAATTTGAGAATAAATTGAAAAGTTGGCTTTTAAATTTTATTAATATTGATAGCTTTTTTCAAATTTTAGGAAGTTTCAAAGTTTAGGAATTTGTACAGTTATATATTAAAAGATTTTAATTTGTAAATTTATAACTAAAAAATGATATGTTTAAAATAATGTTAACTGTGGGGTGTGCACACTGCAGATTAACCGCACGATGTACTTGTTAAGTTTCGACTGATCATTATACAATGAAGTACAACTTTCAGTTGAGCTAGCCACGCTTACTGGATACTGTGGCTAGTAATTCCTACCAGTACTGATGTCAGTTTTTGTTAATTATATTTTCTGGAATAAAGTATATTCTATTCTATTCTATATGTCTTATTTTAGGGATATTTTAATGTCAAAATATTGAAGAACTGTATTTTTTAAGAACTTAGGGGATTTAATTCACGTTAGTTCAGAAACTAATAACTTAGTACCAGAGTATTATGGCAAAGAATTAAAAAATTTTTATAGTATATTTTTGTTTTATTTCGAATTTATTTTTATATAATAAAAAAATTGTTTTGACAAAATTTACCTTTTTATTTTCTTAGATTTTAAACCAAAAAGGTTTGACATTATTTGATATTTACGGTTTAAAGTGTGGACTTACTTTTAATTCTTCTCGGTGGACCATCAATAGAGAAAATTTTTAAAATGCTTCTGAGTGAATTGTTTTGAGTGAAATAATTTTAATTAAAGAATAAAGGGCGGATTGACTTTGGTATCTTCGAAAATAAGTCAATAACCTGCATATTTTTTCAATAGTTACATTTTGTTTCAATGTTATTCCATTAATTTCCCTTTTATTACAGTGATTATGGTTTATTATTATAGCTTAGTTTATAAACTAATAAGAAACCATTACATAAATGAGCCTAAGTACAACTCTTTACCGAGACAATAATACATATTTTGCTATTTTTAATCTGTCGCTAACCACCTAACTCGAAACTACCAACAACAGCTATTAAGATCCATTTCTATCTATGGGTGAATATTGCACTTCACCCCTCGGCCTATTAAGGAGCGGATTGATATCCTGTGATAAAAATAGTTATATTTTTATCGAACGCTATTAGTTTCACACGTTCACTAACGCAGCTTGCATTAGCGGTATATTTTGAGAGTGTAACGCAAAGTGCCTGGTTTACAATAATTTAAATTTAGTTAAAGTCTATAAAGGTGTTCTTGAAAATTTACAAATAACGTTTTTTCAGTAGTATAAAACATTTGCGTTAAATGAACTTCAAATACATATAATTATTCTATACAATGTGAAAAAACAATCCAAATGTGGGCGATGAACATGTTTTATAATATATTCTCGTGCGTGAAAACTAAATTTATGATTAGATGCCCTGTGTAATTACAGTTTTTCTGTTTAATTTCCTAGCAAAAAAGTATCAAAATTTATCACTAAGAACATATAAATTATTTGAACTGTATTAAATTTAAGACTTTAATTAAATAAAAACAATAAACATTTCAAACTTTTAAATTTTTAGTTTAACGCATATAGTGAAAAGTTACTAATCAATTAAGAAGTAAACCGTACTTGTTCAAAACACGAAAACATTTTCCTACCTCAGCATTTTGCCATAACGCTAACTTAGTGATTTTAACAATTTAATTTAAATTAAATTAACATTCATATCAGTTTCGACATAATTATGCTGATATGCCGCAATTTGTGATCCGCAAACAATTAACAATTTAGACACAGTACGAACTTACCAGGAGACTGAATTAACAAGAGACCCTCACAGTCCGGGGGTAGAGATGGGACTGATCGCAGACGAGGCTGGAGCATCTCCTCCCCTCGATCCCACCCCCCCCTCACAGCACCACAACCCTCTCTGTGACCGTGTGAAGTGGGCTATCAACAAGTTAATTGAGAAAATATATACCGTTGTTGCAACGTTAGCAGAATGCAAATACGATAGCCTTGCTCTCAACACAGTTTTCTCATTCGATAACTCTGCTAAAGTTCGCCTTGGGCAAGTTTAAATGGGAAGAAATTACCTCTGTCAAGTGGTCGTGACACATTTTATTGTTTTTATTTTTAAATTAAGACGCAAATCTGTATTTTCTTTCTTTTAATAAAGTGTTATCACATGCACATTTTTATTGGCTGAGCGTTAGCAGAGTGACTGAAAATCGCCGCCCGAAAACTCGAGTTGTATCTCCAGTATGTATGTGTGTTTCTTTTTAAGTCTGTCTGCACACACGATCTATAGCGCACCTATACACTTTGAATTTTTCATAAAGCTTTATTCTATGTCATTTGATTGAGTTGGATGACCGTGCTTATCACTAGAACGTGAACGGATATTTTTACATCGGTCTTACTGATAACCTTGATGGCAACGAGAAAATCACAGAACAAATCAATAAGTAAATAAATTCAATACTAATATACGCCATTTCAACATGTGTGAAAAATTACATGCTCACTCAATGAAGTGAGGAATTCCTTATTTTATCAGGATACCAGGATGGAGCTGGGATAAGGAATCCAATCTAACACTTAACCAGGGGATCAACGGTTCAAAAATGACTGGCATGCGGACAAGATCGCTCAGCGATCGCCCATCCAAAAAGAGGACACGCTCGACTTAGCTTGATTCGGTTATCTTGCGATCTTAACCGTCGTACCCACTACACTGCGCCATTGGCAAAGGCTGTTACATGACGCGATCTTTTCGTATTCCTACCTTGTCCCTTACTAGTAATACGCTAAACGGGAAACGGTCAGACCTCATTCACCCCTGCCATATATCTATCCTTCTTTTTCCCTCATAGTAAATGCCTTTATAGCGCGGGACGTGCCGGTAAGGAATTTCCTACTTAGTTGCCACAAATTTTTAAAACTATCTTTAAATATTGAAAAAGTGTACAGGTTATTCATTTATTTTCAAAAAGAATTATAGTCAAAATATTATTTATTACTTTATGATAATTTTTTCCAAATACTTTTAAAAATTCCTTAAACGGATTTTTTTTTAAACATCTAAGTATTTTAAAATTATTGCAAAATGAACGGCGATCCTAAAGCCGTTTTAGTTGGGTATTATTAAATAATACCCAACTAAAAAGTCACTTACCAACTGTGGTTTGTGCTGCATGTATTACGTACGTGGGAGGGGGAGGGGGAGGGCTCCTTCATTTGTGCAATCAATGTTAATGTGCAACTGTACTGTGTTAAGTATGTAACTCCCGTGTTCATTGTCGTGTTTTGGTCATTGGGAGTATTATGTCTTTCGTTTTCTTTAAAGGAGAAGAGATCATTTAAAAGTCCTTTAAACGTAGTGTTTCACTTCATATTTTTCATGAGTGGCTAAACGTTGGCAAAGCCTATCAGTCGATGGGCTGGTAACATTTATTTTCAGTCTGTTTAAGCTTACGGTATATAGGTAAAGAAATTACTTATACAAGTAAAATTTAGCACTTAATTTCTGTATGAGCATCATTGAGTCCGATTATGTTGCATGTCTCTCTATGGGTTTAGCTGAGAATTACTGTACCTTTTTTACCACTAGTGCATTAATAAATCTCAAAACAAATAAATTTGTAAACAATATTTTAATATGTATCATATTATCACATGTACTTGACTATAGACTTGAAATTGTGTATACAATCTCAGAGAAGCTTGTTATTCCGCTATGTGCGTATTCCTACCTTTTCAATAATGAGCATCAGAAAGCACTACTATAGTACCACCTGAAGACCTACAAACCACCTGTTATAACTAACAAAGATAGGAGAATATGTATCATATTATCACGTGTACTTGACTATAGACTTGAAATTGTGTATACAATCTCAGAGAAGCTTGTTATTCCGCTATGTGCGTATTCGTACCTTTTCAATAATGAGCATCAGAAAGCACTGCTATAGTACCACCTGAAGACCTACAAACCACCTGTTATAACTAACAAAGATAGGAGAATGTGTATCACTTTGACCATTTCTGGTTTATAACGTTATCATAATTGTCAAAGGTATAATTTCCTAATATAAACAGTGTCTGTGGAATTTATAAAATAGAGAATAACCTCTTAGCATTTCTGTGTCAGCTTCAGGTAATGCCTGAAACATTCTCTGACATTTATTTATTACTCCTATATTCATCCAAATGTCATGTTCATCTTTTTCTGCGAAAAGAAATCAAGCAGTATGCACACTACTGTAAAGTGATAAACGTTTCTAATTGGCAAATAAAGCTTACATGGAAATTAGTGCTACTCCTACATCACGTAGGGTACACATTTCGTGCTGCAAATCAAAATGCATATTTCTGTAACTATATACAGATAAGATTTTATTGTATCACTGCTCTATTTGGTAAAAATAAGGGAAAACTTTTGTGTTAGCATTTTTAGGACACTATTTCTCAATATAAAAGAATATTTGTTTAGCTAAATATTCTAATAAAGATGCTATTGTTATTTTTATTAAATCTGAGTAAAGTAATGATTATGAATTTGCAGAAAATAAATAATGTTATTGCGCTAAATGTGGTAATCGACTATTTTTGCGTTATTTTCTTTCTCTATTAATTTAATTCTTCATTATTTTAATAGTTATAAATTAATTCGTATCCTATTGGAAACTGGTAAAAGCAAGAAATATGGTTAAGGGCTTAAAAGTCAATGTTTTCTCCTTTTACGACCTAAAACTAATTCTAAGAAACACAATTTTAAAAAATTAACCTTTACCCTTACTGTTACAATAGATTAAACTCATTTCCTAGTAGGATGTTGCCTATTAACTACTTCAAAAAGGAGTTTTGTATAAACTGTACCGTAAATAGCTTAAAACACATGCTTTTTACGGGGACGCCTATTTAAAAATGTGTTTACTCAATGTTACTCTAAAAGGTAACGTTAATTTCCTAATGAAAGTATTAATAAAATACATGGTGTTGTTTTACAAATATAAAAAAAGGAAAGCTCAGCGCCATATTGGAAAGTTGTGGCAGTTTAAAAAGTTTGCAATACACATTTTAAATGTCTCAAAAGAGAATAAAAGTTCCCCGTTTAAATTTTGCCATCAGATTTTTATTTTTCAGGACCACATTGGCGCCCCATGAAACAGACACTCTGTACACATACACGTTAATTTGTATAGAACCACTCTCAAGGAGAAAATATTATCTCATTTGTCCTGTATTAATTTGCTAATAAAGTTTACAACTTCATGTACGACCAATAAGACAAACACTACTCTCTAATCTACCACTTCAAACACACCCGAACTCTGCTTGTAGAGGTGTTTCACTTGCCATAAGAGCCATTATGCACTCCTAACCGTCAATGCATTTCGCGACTCTTTTAACTTTTAGTTTGTAACTTCAAGCTCTAGAGGTACCCTGAATAAATCTTGGCAATGTGACAAAACCTGAATATTCTTCAACAGTGCAGTTATTATCAATGCAATGGACAGCGATAGCTAATATATTGGGGGATTATCCAAAAAGGATCAAGGTCAGTAATGTTCTGTGCATGAGTTGAATGTTCTGTACTTCGATTATCTTTTTGGCCAAGCATGAGCAAAGTGATGGGCACGATGTCTTGAAAACAAAATGACTTATTTTATTGACATTTTGCATGTAGTTTCATATATATATATATATATATATATATATATATATATATATATATATATATATATATATATATATATATATATATATCGAGTTGTATGACTGTGCATGACACTTTATGGGATTTGGTTGAGTATCGACCAAAATTTTAAAATAAGTCTTGTGGGTAAAACCATGCTGGAAATGAGAAAATCGCAAAGTAAATGAATTTTGTAACAAACTTATTACAATTTTTGTTCTGTGGGTGTACCTCTGCCCTTTGTATAATTAATGTCACGCATCCTATTGACAGAGCCTGAACCTTATTAAAGAGCTATCATGCCTCCCTCCATATCAGATTGCCAAAGTCACGTATATATTTTAGTACTACAACGAACGATAGACATCAAAGTAGTATTCTATAACCTGGCACTCTATTTAGATGACATTGATGGAGATGGAATGTACGCTGACCTTCGTGATGGATGTGGCACCTGAGGACCGCTAACATTGTTGGGAGACCTTCTGTCCACATTTAATACATCTTCAGTGACTATATAAAACATAATTGATTTAATATAAAGGTACTTATCAATATGAGTAAAACATATTTCGATCATTTGTTAATTATTATTTACGGATTATAATGTTTTGGCTGAAAAACTAAGAAATGAAACTATTCATGATAAGATTAATTATAATTGTTATTACTTAATTAATTTTCACTATGCACTCGGTAAAACATTTGCTAAGAAATTTATAAATATTTCGGGTGGCCCATAAGGCAGTTGTTACTAGCAGTTCGTATATTTGTTTGTTTATATTTTTTGTATAAAGTGCGTAGGTGTTAACTTGACTAGTTCAGTACCCATTACTAGCAAATTAGCGTATGTCATTTGGTGTTGATTCTTTAAAAATAATCAATTACATTTTTTTATTTTTTATTAATGTTTTTAATTACATAACAGATGTAAAAACATGATCATAGTGGCAGTGAAATCTGAAAATTATTTGTGAACACTTTCCAAACATTTTACCTTCATTTAGAGTTAAATTTTCTTTCGAGTTTAACTCAATAAACTCATTTTGGCACCAGACTAATAGAGCTGTAAGCATAATTAGCTTGTTTATGAAATAAAATACTTTATGTTACACTTTTCTCGACCATTATATTATGTCTTGATATGCTCGTAAAGATTTCCTTGATTTTTTAATTGGACTTGATTAAAAGTAAACTGTTTCATCAAACATCTTAAAGTGGTTGCGAAACGTATGTACTACATTAAGAATATTTTTCTGCTATTGACTATTTAGAATAATGTGAAATTCCATCTTTTATGTTTTGATACAATGATTTGGCTGCCCATAAAGCTCAACGTTTATGCATTGTGCACTAATATGTAATCTTCAACTGATAAAAACGTCAGTCACTCTGGGAATATGGAATAAAAACTAGATTGATGCAGACAAAACTTTTATTTTATAAGAATCGTCGGTATTTTTCTTATAGAGTAAAAATATTACGTAGACGACGACCGAAAATGGCATTCAGCTTACAAATCGCGTGAAGCATACAAAGTGGTTTTGTATTGTTGTGATTATGTATTCTCATCGCGAACTCTTGAAAACTCTGATAAAAGTTTCCTTGCCCTTTCTTGGTTTGACAAAATTGTTTATTACGCTTTCTAAGAGAATTATATTTTCCCTTAAATTTGAAGGTACGAGTACTATTCACTTGAATTTCAAATTATTATTCCAGGGCATCTAAAGATTTGGAATATAATCATTGACTGTGTTCATTCATTGAAGAGATGACGATTTATATAAAGAGCTATAAGACACGAAATTTATACGATAAAAACTAACAAATTGTCGTTGTGATCTTAGGATGAGATGATAAACGAGTTGTCTTGGAAAATAGGATCAGTACTTTAGGATCAATGAGTTTTTTTAAACAAGATATTTACAGTGACGTATGATTTGTGCTATGCTTACATTTAAAAGTTTTTAGATTCGAACACCCGACTCTTTATTTAGGAACACTCTGTAAATAGATTTTGATAAAAATATTTTCAATCGATTCCCTATGGGCGTTTTATGTGGAAATCACATTGTTTCACGTCAATACACCAAACCGTTCTCCCGCTATACATACTTGCCTCGCCCTGTATATATGAAAGATTCGGCACAAGATCGTATAGTGATTATTTTAAAACAAAAGCCGGGCAATCAGCTATAGATTATAAAAATAAATAGTTTGTACTTGGCTATTCATAAATGAATTTTAATGCATAATTCAAAATGTACAGATTAAATCTTTCTCGAGATAATACATTATTACATGATACACTCACATTTTTGTACATGTGTTAGGTATCATATTGTTAAAACCATAACAGTTTCGGTAGGCTAGGGAGTATACTACAACGTAACATTGCGCTGAATTTAAAGTTACTGAAGTTAGTGTATTATCAGTAAATTTTAACATCACTTACCACTAAATTTATTTCTCATTTTACTCTTTGAATAAAATTGTCACAAGTTAAATCTCATATGATTGTCCCAAAGTCATTACCGAAATTACTTTGCTATTCTCACGTCACTATCATGGTTACCTATATGACAAATATATTCCCTAACTCTCAACCATATCCCGTGAAATGACATGCAACATCATCGAACTCAATGTTGCCTATACAGAACTAAGGTTCGTGCAAAATTTCAAGTCTGTAGATTAGTTTGTTTTTGAGATATCGTGCGCAAACTCTACAGGTAAACAGACAGACAGACATAGAAATGAAATTTTTCAACATCTCCAATGATAGGCTTCGCTAACGCTCAACAAATAAATATTGAGTTTGTATTTTTGAATGTAACACGAGTAGAGAACGAGATAGGAAATACACTCATTTGGGATAGCGGCCGACTTCGACATTGATGCACACTCTGCAGTACTGCTGTAATATCAATCACGGTTTGCCTCTTGCAGTAAAGTGACACTTTGTTTCTTTGTACTGGCAGAATATTGTAGATGTTTATTTTTATATTACTGTCACGAATATAAACGTTAACGCATGGTCTTCGATATAATTGTATCAACATTTTTTTCATCTATTCTGCATGATTTGGTTTTGGTGTGAACGGAACATTAGTAATCAATATTATTTACTTAGTAAGTCTCCAAACGAATCAATAAGACAATTCATTTTATTTTATGATTGACTTAAAAAACCAGAGTTTAAATAAATATATTGAGATAACTACAGGAAATAAATATATATATATATATATATATATATATATATATATATATATATATATATACATTGAATTGAATTTATCATTTCCTTTATCAGAAAAGTCAACGCTTATCTATGACGGTGCATTGAAGTTAAGTTATAATAAAATGTTTAAGCTTTGAGTGAAACCAATCCAACAGAGAGACTTCATCACATGTATTGGTATACTACTGAAAAATGCATAACTAAACATAAAAAAATGTACTCTTTTCTTTACTAATTTTTTATTATATGCATTTCTCGTTGCCGACATACCCAAAGGGCCAATGTGACCAAGCCCACTTACATGACAGAGAGAAATTTAATTGAACTAAGAATAGACGGCTCAACACCCACATAGAGGTAGTAGAGTTTGAATTGCACACATAGTGTTGACCTTCTAAAGACCATTTTCTACAGTTATTGCGTATAGACCGATAGGCATCGGTTTTCATCAGTAACTGCTGGAAGAGGCGCCACTATAGGCTCGGCTCATATATAGGCATACATACATATATTCAGTTTGTTTTCAATATTAGAGGGCGATTTCATACCACGTGGACATTATATAACTTATCATTAGCTTAGCTTTAGTGAAGGCAATCACTCAACAGACTGGGAAAATTTAATTTATCTCCTTCACTGTCTGTCTGTCCCCACGACTACTTAAAACAAAATTACCCGTACAATTTTAAATTTCTATAAGAGGAATACTAAATTCGATAAGATTCATGTCACCTCATGGGATTTGGCTGAGCGTTAGCGAATATGTTTACATTTGTGTCATAGTTTACAATAATGGCAACGAGAATTTGACAGAATAAATAAATTTGAAAATAAGCTAAATAAGATCATATGAGATTTTAACAAGTGGCATATTAACACATGCAGGTTATTAATACTGTAAAGAAAATTAACATAGCAAAACACAAAGTTAAAAACTTTTAACTAAATCTGATTTCAGTACATGCTTGTGTTGTAATTCCCTCACCCCTACCCCCCCCCCCCACCACATTTCACCGGAACTTATATTATTTAACCACAACTATGAAACGCAACTCAATGAATTAAAACAT
The DNA here is from genome assembly GCF_021130785.1 of Homalodisca vitripennis. Lineage (NCBI taxonomy): Eukaryota > Metazoa > Arthropoda > Insecta > Hemiptera > Cicadellidae > Homalodisca > Homalodisca vitripennis. The sequence goes on along the minus strand of NC_060212.1, from coordinate 12,672,602 downwards.
AAATCTATTATGTGACAAGCTATCTCGATCAAAATACCTTAAAACTATGTACAAGTCTGTATTTCATAAGATTGAGGTCTATGATGGTGCATGTCCAACTATTGAATTTGGCTGAGCATCGTTGAAGCACAATTTATTTTTTTGCATGCTAAAAATGTCAATTTTTTTTCTATTTTGTTTGATGTATGTAACTGTGGGATATCTCGAGAATGAAATTAACTACAGCCTTGAAATTTTGAATGAGGCCTTAGCGAAGCTTATTACGCGTGCTATGTTTGTTTGCTATTTCATTCAGGTGAAACATAGCTTCGTTTCAAAAATCTTAAATTTCTATTGAAGTTTAGGATTTTGTAAATGTGCCCCAGTTCTTAGTTACATGTCTAAGTACAGATAGTAGAGTTGCTAGCTATACTAAGTACACACGGTACTACAATCGTGAAATAAATTTAATGACTCAATATTTTCCTAGAAAAATAACACTATTTTAATGACTTAAGCACCATAATTAGCCATTGCATTTCTATTGTAACATGGCTAAATAACTAGAACAATTTTGTAGTACTAAAAAATAAGAATATGTGTATTCACTCAGTTTATTAAATGTAAATTTAGTAGGACTGTTATTAATATTAAACTGCTATAAATCACAATAAATAAATTCCGATTTCAAGAAGACGATCGTAAAGAGACAGTCTGTAACGTTTCTAAGTGAAACACGGTTGTTAACTTTCGTGTTTACATATTCGTGTCGTTGAATGTAGGTTATTGTATTGCGTACACTTTGGGGTTATGTCCGTATATGGCGTAGTGTGCATTGTTGTTTTCATTTGAAAACACGTGTTTAGGATCCTCTTAAAGTGTGTACCTCTGTGTTTACGATTTAAAACTATTCTGTGACATTTTGAAGTTGTGATTACTCGGGGTAATAAAGCCTTTGAGATATATTTTATAGAATGAATTAAAAAACAAAACCAAGGTTTGATTTAAAACTGCATGTAAAGTATGCTTTATCGCGTTACGCCTCAGGGATCAGTGTCGGGACTGGTCATATTCCTAAAATACATATATGAACGCCCGCTGGATTATCGGATAAACATTTGCCTGAGCTTGAATAATTCAAAGAAATTGATTATTTATAAAAAAGTTTTTCTTTTAAACATTCTGATTTAAATAAGATAAAACCAAATTTCATTTCATTTGATCAACTAAGAACTATAATTTCAACATTTTTTAAGGTAAAGATGTTTCTGTGCTGCAAATGACAAAACTCCTAGTGTTGTTTTGGACACCAATATGAAATGAAAAGAACATGAGACACCTTCTGCAGCTTAAATACTCCTGCTTTCCATGCACTTAAGGGGGCTGGCCCAGTAAAAAAAAAATTTTTTTTGCAATTTTTTTTATATTTTTTAATTTTTTCTTGTTTATTTACAATTAATTTGATGTAAATATCATGGGCATACGATTTTTTTTGGCTGAGTTACAGGTAAAAGTGTAAACGTATGTCAGACAAGACTTTGTTTTGATTCTATTTTCCAGTCATTCATATGTAGGCACATTTACCCGTTACCAACAAGCAGTTGCTTCAAACAGTCTTGGGACTTTTAAACATAAAAACACTATCCCCAAAGCCATCATGCTGGAGATAAATCCAATATTTGTAGACCTAACAATGCCAAACCTCCTCAAAAGATGTCTTATGGGAAAAATACAGAACTCCAACGAAAGTTTCAACAGTATTTTGTGGTCACTGTGTCCTAAAAAAGGATTTGCAGGAAGGGATATTGTGGAAATAGTTGCTCATGAAGCTTCCCTGATATTTAATGAAGGGAATAATGCAAAGTCAAAAGTGCTAGACCACTTGAAAATCATACCCGGAAAACACTTCAACAGCTGCATGGAGACTTTTGACGTCCGACGAGTGCGCGACTCAAATAAAAGAACTATGTTGGCAAGTCTGGAAGAAAGGAGAGCAAGGAGAAGGCTTAGAATAGAAAAGGAAAATCAAGACAAGGAAAAGGAAGGTGTTTCTTATGCTGCTGGAGCATTTTAGAGTATCATTTTAGTAAATTTATCAATAAAATATGTTTGTTTGCGATTTCCCGAAACATTGTTTTTTTCCTATTATTTACATCATAACTCCAAAAGTATTGGAGCAATCTTCACCAAATTTTCACCAGATCTTCATTTTAGCTGTGTAAATGGCTTGAACTAAAATTAAAATGGTGAGTAAAGTATTTCTTATATTCCAAGCCTATTACCTTCTAAAAACTCAAGTTTTTTTTGTAAAACTACTTTAAAATTCAGTAATTTGTTTTATTTGTACATTTTTTGATATATTTTTAGTTCAGGCCAAGAAACTATTGCCTAGGAACAAGATACATTTTATTTTGTGAAATTATCTTATAAGGTAGATTATTTATCATGTTAAAACCATTGGACTAAATTTTTTTTTGCAAACAAAAACAAAAATTAAAAAAATAATAAATTTTATATTTAAAATTTTGTTTATTCTTAAGTGTGTATAAAAAGTCTATTTTGACTTAACCTGAAATTTTCAAACAAATTGGGCAATATTTGACTGAGTACAAAATTGTTTTCCAAAACCATGCAAAAGTGATTGCGATACTGGGCCAGCCCCCTTAACGAAATATAGTTTATTGTCAATAATGTGTGATATCTTAAAAACTGTCTACTGTGCTTACTTACACTGGACAAACTTGAATTTTTTTTTAAATTCAACTAAATTATTGCAATAATGTTCTAGTTGGGGAATGTTTCTCAGGTCACACTACAACATCACCTTTATGAATCCAGTGAAACATTGGTATATTAAAATCATATCAACGTATCAAATTTATTGATAAATTTAAATTTTTTTATTCCCCTTATATATGCCGTTTACTTTAATGGTAATGATACCTCTATATATCTAACGTAAATAACTTCTATGAATCGATTTTTCCTACCCTTAATCTCTATATATCGAAGTTTTAGTTTATCAGCGCAAAGAATCGAAGTAAAGTACTGTATTGTTCATATCGAGACTTCATAACCCTACCAGTCACATCCTTTGCTTTCTTTTCTCGCCATTGGTGAATCTCCAATCTATCCAGTAGATAGTTATGGCTTTTATAATATATTATAGGGTAAAATTTAAGACTAATAGCTTTTACACGACAAGAATTGTTAAAACCATTTTTGGCATACCGTTACTTGTAATATAGTAAGCTATTTTTGTGTACATGGTTTTCGAATACCACCTATTGAGGGTGGCCCGTGGAAGGATATAAGAAAATATTTAAGGGCAGGCTATGTTGAGCACGTCACTTTAAAGGTCTAGTTGAACTGAAAACATAGGCGCAAACCGGATTTTAAATGATCGGAAGAAATTGCTGTTTAAATTGTTTTAAATATTTGATACGTTGTACATAAGAAGTAACTAATACTGTACCTGTTAAAATGTAAAGGGAATACCTATTTGAGTGAACAAATTGCAAAGAAGGCGTTCAAAATTTTCCCGTCCGACCGTCCGGCAATGTTAAAGGATGTTATAAAATATGGCTACTGCGTTTTGAATGTATTCTCGTGGAATAGCTTGAGCTTCCTATGTCTGAGTTCTGTCAGATCAGTAGGCTGAATGTGATCAACTTTGTCCTTGAGGTCGCCCAATAAAAAGTAACGAAGCAGAGTTAAGTCAGGGGAACGAACCGGCCACTCAATCGCTCCACGTCCTCCGAAGGTGTTGGAATATTGTTCAGGGTGACTTAGAATAACGGGAGTTTTTGTAACTCGTCGTAGCAGCCGTGAGCAGGTGGCAGCACTGCGGGACAGTGACAGTGACCAGGTAAACAAGCCGCCATTACAGTAGCCATGGACCAGTGGAACGGGCAACAGCGTGCGTTAGCTATAAAAATGTTTTATAAAAACGGTGTTGGTTTGAAAGCTGCCCAGATTGAGTTCCGACCTTTTTACAACTTAGGACGTGATGATTCTGTTCCAACAAAACATGCCATTAGAATTTGGATTAATAATTTTGAAGAGAGTGGATCAGCTTTAAAGAAGAAACAAACGGGACGACCAAGAAGTGCTCGTACTGCACAGAACATTGATGTTGTACACCGATCTGTATTGAGACGATCTTACAGACGTTCAAGAATCCTGGTTTCAACAGGATGGTGCGACATCACACACTGCACGACAGTCAATGGAAGCTATGCGATTATTGTTTGGTAACCGTGTCATCTCAAGATTCGGTAACGTATCCTGGCCCCCTAGATCGCCAGATTTTACCGTGTGCGATTTCTTTTTGTGGGGCTACCTCAAAACTAAAGTGTTTACAACTCGACCAAAAACTGTAAATGAGTTAAAGCAGAGAATTCGGGATGAAATTAACAGTATTCCAGTTGAGATGTTGCAGCGGTCAATGAGAAATCTCCACCGCAGATTTCAAGAATGCAGTCGTAGACAAGGACGCCACCTACAGGATTTTGTTTTTAAAAAAATCATTGACTCCATCAGTGTTTCATAAATGGTAAGTTTTGATGTTTCATTTAATACAAATAAAACCATTTTCTTCCATCACTCTTATTTTTTAGAATTTTTTTAAAAATTCCCGTTATTCAATAAAATTTTATTCAATAAAAAGTCGACTCGTCTCAGAATAAAATATCATCAAAAAATAATTGGTCAATTCTAGTCAAAACAGTTTTACAGAATTACACCCGATGATCAAAATCGTCTTCACTCAGTTACTGCAACAATGTAACACAGTATGCTTTGAACGAAACTTCTTTAAGACTTTGTGAATTGATTCACGAGATTTTCCATGAGATTTTGATACAGATCTAACTGATTCATTTGAATTTTCAATATAAAAAACGAATAATGTCTAATGTACCGTCGTCCAAGTGTGACACTATCCTTAACTCTACCAGTATCTAAAAAGTGGTCAACTGTGCACGGAGCTGTGGATTTTGAAATAGTATTCCTATCATGAAAAGTACTATTGAATAAATCAGTAATTGCTGCAAGTGGTCTTATATTATCTTCCCAGCCGCGCGTCATTAAACGTGGAATTCTTTTACGCTCACATAGCTGAACATGAAGAACTTTGGAAATCTCTGTTAAAACTTGTAACTTACAGTAACAGGGTTTGGCTTCAACATCTACTGTAGGTTGAGTGCTACCGATAAATATAGATCACAGGCCATTGTGGGGAAGTGGATTGGATTTCGTAAACTTTCAACTAACAGTGTACTTCTTTTAGCAGCAGTTATTTCTGATTACGCTTATACGGCCGGAAGGGAACTCAAGTAACACAATGCCAAATTTGGTTGTGACACCTATTTTCGTTTAAAAGTTATAAAGTCGTTCTACAACTTAATCGTCATCCTTTACATCGAAGCTTTCTGATTTAACCTTGATATAATGAATAACTGAACATCAGTTTTAAACCTCTATATATCGAAGTCAGCCACAAACACCTTGATATATCAAATCTCATCATATCGAAGTATTGAACTTCCACTGTACCATTGTGTTTAGTAATTAACGTAATGTGTTATTTTACCAGGTGAAGTTGGCGCTAAAGAGTCAGCTCTGACAATTAGGCCGGGGTCAATGGGTTAAAGGTGACTTCCGAACCACCACCAACGGCCGGGCAAGTGGGCTGCTTCCAAGGATAGGATAGTTCAGCGGTCACTCACCCAAGCAGCAGCCACACTCGAGGTTGCTTGGTTCGGTTACTGCCGCAACCGCTAAAATACGCCTCTGATAGGCTTTTTCTTTTTAAGATTTAATGCGTATGATGTTCTTTGATTATATACACACTACGTATTCTTCAGATGTTTTGGATGTGACGTAGGTATGCGTACTTAATTAACTGCCAATTTGATCAAAAAATGACCTACACCGATGAATTTCAACCTTTAAGTAAGATAAAATCAGTAATTAAGTTATTTTGATAAAAAAATGTATAACTCTTTATGTAATATGGCAGTCATAACTGCTGGATCAGTGATAAATCTTATTTAATTTTTCGCACGTTACTGCAGTTTTAATTCTTAAACTAAATAACCATTTCATACTATTCATATATTTACTGGAACCGTACTCTAATATTGTAAACAAAACTTGATGAAATAAATTCATGAATACATTTATTTATTATTTGTACCGGATTATCAGTAACTAAATCAACCTAAGCCATATTCCTTAACAAATATGTAGCCTTAGAAAGGCGTATACGTAAAAAACCTCCATAGAGTACTTTGGTCCTTGTTACATTTTATCGTATTACTTGGAGCGCCCGACACCACCTTTGATGCAAACACCGCAGCGCTTCTGTGTACATCAATCACGTTCTGCGCCTGACGTTAACTAAACACAAACACACTTAGCTTTCTGAAAAGAACGTTGCACTTTACTTTGAGCCTTTGCCAAAACATCGTCGATTCTTTACAAAGGCACGTTGTTCTTTATTCCCTCTGAAAATAAGTCACGTAGTTTTATTAATAATCTGCTCCTCTCTGCTACACTAAATTTAATTCCCAAAAATAAGATTTAATTCAGCGATTAAAGTCTAAAGGCATTCAAAAGTCAGAAACTCACAAAATAAGTTATTTTTGAACCTATTTTGGCTTTTCTCTTACCTCCTTCCTCCACATAGTTACAGTATGTGCCGTGGCAGTTCACAAGAAACTCAGTGTCAACGGTGGGGAAGCACGCATATTGAACACCAACTGTCAATACTGTCTAACCCCAAGAGGGATTGAATACCAACGTGTAATACGGATTATTGGCAACACTGCTCACACTGAGTATGCTTTGGAAGTTGGTTGACTGCTGTCTGACGTCATTCCTAGAGCCATCATGGCAGCACCTTTGGCTCCTCCATTGTCAACAAAGTTACCAGCAGGAAATGGCATCAAATGAATTTAACTGTTTCGTAAAGTAACATCATTAGTTTATTGTTTATTTGATATTGAAAATGAAATAAATTTTGAAATTCATATTAGAGTCATAAATACTAAAATGCATAGTATTACATACCCATGTTTCTAATTTTGCAAATATTTTTCAAAAGTTCTGTTGCGGTAAAAACTTTTTGAAAAAAACATGTTTGTCTAAATAAAATGCACACCATTACAGAATCATCAATCATCAATGTTGTAGAGATTAATAATTATCTTAATCAATGATGTTTATCTAACTGTTTCTGGTAGTTTGCTAATTAAAGGCAAAAAGAGAATTACATATTCCTATGCAAAAATATTAGTATATTGGTCTTACATTTTGTTTTATTCCATGGTTAAAGTGTATATCGACGATGAAAGGTTTGAAAGGACAATAGGATGTCGCACATTTGCTATCATGGCATCCTACAAAATGTATAAGAAATCGTTTCCAAGATTGAAAAATATCCTCTTCTTCAGGTGGGAAAATAATTAGTACATAAAAAATCCAGGAGAAAATGGACTCAGTCGTTATCACTGCACAGAATCAAGTCACTAGCTCGAGGCGTTAAGAGCACAATCACACGTTACACTAGAACAGAAAAAATTAGGACAGTGACAAGACAATCAATATCGGCACTTCCTGCGTAATCGCGGTGTGTCGTCTGAAACAATAAGACAGGGTCGATTTTTGTATTACACGAGCCTACTAGAACTCCCTTGGAACTTCTAGAACTTCTGTCTCACTAGGAAATGAATTTAATCTTCTTATTGTAAACAAATTTTATGAGAAATATTTTAAAATATTGATAAACAGACAAAATCCACAAATATCTTTAACTGATTACTGATAGATTAAAAATATTGTCAGTAAAGGCATATTTTACGCTAAACTTTATCTTTAGTGCTACACAGCATCTATTTTATTTATAACATTTTGTATGTTCTAACTTATATTGCAATGTACTATCCTAATTGGTTTATTTTCTTAGTTATATGTATAAATAAAATGATGAATTTAAAAAAAATGTGCCGTGATGAAATGTGGTAAGATCACATTGGCTACAACTTTGACAAAATAGAGCCCACAAAATAATGTTTTACTAGTACAATAGTCCATTTCAACTTTGTTGAAGCTGGATTATCTCTTTACAGATGAAATGTATAATTATTACTTCATTGAACTCCATTAAAAACCTACTGATTATTTTGTGCCATTCATAAATTGGCTTCAATTAAAAACGTTCTTAAAACAAACGTTTTGAATCTTTAAAATAGTAAAGTTGTTTTTAAAAGTTTTTATCGATAAGGTGAGATTTGTACATATAGTTACATAACAGTATAAAGATACAAAGTAACGAATTCTTATCTTTAAAGGATTGGAGGAGTGAGATTCAGTCACAATACATACGTGATGTAACAATACAACTTTAGAAATATTTGTTATAATTGACCACGCAATACGTGTTCAAGGTATTTAAATCAGAGTTGCATTGAAACAGTTTAATGAGAAATGTTGTGTTAATGGTCAGGTCGATCAGGTGATTGTTATACCGCTCCCAGTATGTAATTGTACTGTTGCCTCAGTATCCGTTGAATAAAACGTATTCATTTCCCATGTCATATATTAAACAACAATTTAAGGTTGGTATGTGTAATCACAGCAGCGGGAACGTCACGTAATTATGTTTGTGTCTATTACGGAGCATTTAATTAATGTCTAGTTCAGTGCAAACTATTGCAATACAGTTTTAATCAATATATGGTTGTAATATTTCCTGACTAGAACTGACATTTCATACAAGGCCCCTTTTTCACTTTAATGAACAAATTGAGCTGATTGTGTGGTAATTCTTTGGTGTCACTTATGTGGAGGCTAACTGTGCTCTGTAGGTGAGGCGTGACCCTGGCCCGAGACGGACGACACCTCAATAGGAGAGGTATAACCTCATCTAGCTACGCTTTTTGAGTCTGTTTACATTGCACGGCATTGCAGCAGTCTGAGGGTTTTTGAAAAGGTGTTGACCCCTTGCACAGATTTTTTATGAGTGGTCCCCCCGGGGGGACTCTGCAGTTGGCAGATCTTGGACACTGGATAGCCCACCTGCATACTGTAAAGATTCTTCATCCATCAAAAGTTCAGGGTATAAAATAACAAGATTGATAATTTTCAAACTTTTTATTGACGCCGAAAATGTAGATATAATTTGTTTATCTGAACACCACCTGAGAGATTTTGAGTTTTGAGGTTTTGTCACTGCATGGTTACACTGGTGTTACAGCTTTCTGTAGGAAAATTTATCAAAAGGGAGGTGTTTGCATTTTTAGTAAACCTTCAATAAAACACAATGTTTTAGATGTCTCCCGATTTTGTCAGGAGGGTAGTGTGAGCTTGCGGCAGCGATTTTTCAGTTCAGACAATTTCCTCTTCTTGTTGTTACCGCTTATAAACCGAAACTTTTTCAGCGTCAGTGCAAGAAACATGAGATGTTTTTTAATGAATTGTTTATCCGATTGCCTCCAAAAAATTATAAATCCAGAAGTTAGAAACTGTTGTTGTGGGTGATTTACAATGTTAATCTCTCTGTTTGCTGACATGAAAAGTAGATAGTCTTCTATCCATGATGGCATCTCACGATTTAAGCAATAAAGTAAATTCATTTACGAGGGAATTTAAAAACTCCCGGTCCCTAATTGATCACGTATATACTGATCTTTCTGAAGACATTATTCAGTTGCTCTGTCGTGATAAATGCACTGTCCGATCACCATGCACAAATCTCACATGTCCAGGTATTTATCTAGTCCTGATTTGCCTAAGTTTATGCTTAAGCGATCATTTGTAGAAGATAATGTTCGTATTTTTAGACATCTTCTGGGTGGGGAAACATGGCCTTGATGAAGTTTACGCAGCCTAGAACAATGGATGATAAGATGAGCTTGTTTATGTCATCTATAGAGTTTTATTTCATTCAGGCTTTTCCCTGAGAAAAGGGTTCGGATTCGTGGGCCGTTTCCTCCAAATGCCAAAAGTGTCTTTAACCCAGGAGCAAATTGAGCTACGTGATTTGTTTGCGCATTGGTTATTATAAAACTAAAGACACTAGTTCTTCTGATGAGAGAAGAAAACAATACCTCTTTCTTTGAAAGAGGCAATATAGGGCTAGTGTGGAGGGAAGCTAAGTCATCTAAAGTTAAACACTTACTGCAGACTTCACATCAAATAAAGTTAAGGACTGTGTGGGACATAGTGAAACGAGCATAGAGGTAAGGCAAGAGTTTTGTGCAGATATCCCTCGAACCATCAAGGATAGTAAAGGAGTCATTATTAGGGATCGCGAAGGACGTTTCTAACTTGTTTCAATGATTTCTTCATTCAATTAATGTGTCGATCGAATGCAAGTTCATCTTCCATATCGTTGTCTCTTCTTCAACAACAATCATGTGCTAGGGGTGTCTTCATTTTTCTTTTCACCTGTTTTCTGAAGTGGAAGTATCTGACATCATCAGATCTATAAAAGCAAAAGGCTTCTTCTGGCTTCGACAATATATCATCGAAGCTTCTTAAATCATGTACGGAGTATTTTGTTAGGCCACACTTGCTCATTCAATTTGATAAATTTTTCGTTTGAAATAAATGGCCTGTTTCCTGACATTTTAAAGTTGTCTATAGTGAAGCCGTTACATAAAAGGGGACTGGTTGAGGAACTTGATAATTTCAGGCCTATTTCGATTGGATCGACATTTTCTAAAGGTGTTTGGAGAAGGCAGTTTTGATAAGGTTAAGGCTTTCCTGGAGAGTAATAAAGTTATGTTTGACAAACAGTTTTGGCTTTGTCTAGGGAGGCTCAACTGTGAAAAGGCAATGTTTGCTCTCTTGGATAAAGTTGTTAAAGCTCTTGATGAAGGACAGTTTTCTTACTGGTATTTTTTTGATTTGAGAAAAGCATTTGACATGGTTTCGGCATGAACTTCATTTTGCAAAAGCTTGACAGAGTGGGTGTGCGTGGTTGCTTGGCAAATCAATGGCTGTCATCTTTCTTGAGTCAGCGTAGACAAGTTGTGGAAATTCCATACGTTGACGTAAATACTAGGAAAAGATGCTTTTCTGACGAGCAGATTGTCAAGGACGGGTGTGCCACAGGGCTCCATTTACTTGGACCCTTCCTTTTTATTTTGTATGTGAATGACTCAGCAGTTGTGGTTTCGAGGGGCTTGTTGTGTTTGTTTGCTGACGACACATCACTTGTAATTGATGAGACGTCTTGTCGTTTTCAATATGGAGATAAATACGTTTGTTCAGTGTAATTCAATAGTCACAGTGGTTTCAGAGTAATGGTTTGGCCGTGAATACTGATAAAACTACATTGCTAGATTTTTCAATTTCATTGCAAGGAGCAATGACGCTCTTTGAGTGTTTGGGGTTGGCGATACAGAGGTTTGTTCTGAGCAAATGGTCAAGTTTTTAGGCCATAATTGTCGATAGGAATCTTAGCTTCTCCTTTCATGTAAATCATGTCGCACGTAAAGTCTGTGCTGGTATTTTTTGTTCTTCGTAGACTTTCATCTTTCACGGGCACCGATGTGCTTACTAAACTTCATATTTTGCATTAGTTTATCCCTACCTTTCATACGCTGTTGAAATTTGGGGTTTTGAAAATTGCAGAACAAACCATGTCTTTCTTTTGCAGAAGAAAGCGGTGAGAGCTATTGTGCTGGCATCCGTCAATCTAGAATCCTGCAAATCACACTTTAAGAACTTCAATCTGCTTACTTTTCCAAGTAATAGATATTTATTACCACACAATTGGGTCTTTTTTAAGCAAAACCAGGGCATTTTCGAGTCACTAATTCCGCAGTCCGGACACTGTCCTCAGAAATAGCAACAAATTAAATATTCCCCCCCATGCAACCTCTTTTTTCCAAACATTGATCACTGTTTTTATAATGCGCCGTAATTTTTTTATAATTCTCTTCCTGTGGATCCTAAAGAATGTGAATGATATAATGGTCTTTTAAGAGATCACTGAATGTGCTTTTTTAATAGAAAAATGTTTCTACACCCTCAGTGAAAATTTTATTGGAAATAAATAGTCTGTAATGATGTAAAATTAATTAGTTTTAATAATTGATTAATTATAATATATAAATATTAATAATTGATTAATAATAATTTTAATAGATACAAAACTGTACATGTGGTTTTTTTTTAAAATATTTATGACGCAATCCAATGCATGTTACATGTCTGATGGGAAATAAAGGATATTTGATTTGATTTGATTTGATTAATTAAATACTTACCACAAGATCAAACAAGGATTTCCATCAACCTAATAAAATCACTCTGGACTGAGAGGGTAAAAATAAATAAAATTGCCTTACTAACGAGTATAATACTATGTTTACACTAGTACAATACATTAATTTAGCGATCACTACCTTTCATCTCAAAGAGAAACATTATTATCGAAATTAACCTTTCATACATAAAGAAAAGGTAGGTTTAACCAAAATGTTACATCTCTTTTAGTGATATACTTCACTAAAACTCAGGCAATTATCACCTAAGGACTTAGTGAATAATTTTTCTTAATATTTTAAAAGGAACTTTTATTTGTTGTGCGTACAAATATACAAGTATGTTCTACCTGAGTCATCGTTCATACTAAAAATATTATCAGAAATATCTTCAATTTATCTCAACTCTTTTTTCCGTAGACCTCATACGCTGGTCGTAATTACTATATCACATTACTGTAATTACCTTGGGAATGATAAAAACAATACTGTTCTTTTAAACTTTTTTTTTTCGAAAATACTTTCATAAATAAGTATAAGTATAAGTTACTTTAAAATTTTCTAACTAAAAATATTTCATGTCTTTAAACTATCCGACTGTACGCTTAAAATGATTGAACACTGACTAAAAATACAGTTATAAACAGCTTATTAAGTGTAATATTTTTATATTGCATCTTACATATACAAATTAAATACATCTATGGACAGAATAAAACCAGAATGAGATAGAATTAAGATATGTTTGACTGACAGACTAGATTGCAAGCGGCCATACACAATTAAACAAAAGAAGACTAAATAAAAATACATTGGAGGTATAAGAAAAGATGGTATACACTTGAGAGGGAGTCAATATTCAAAAAGGATAATGACTGTTAAACCCAACGGCGTTATTTTCCTGACACATAGCACTCAATTTATCACCTTCCAAAGAAAGAGTTGTTACAAGGGCTTTACAATTCCTGGGCTCTTGAGTGTAGTAGTGTAAACAAAATTGAGTACGATGACAGTTCATAATGTTAGACTCACTCAGTAGTATAAAGGAAGGCTAAGCGGAGACTATGAGCCCGTATATCTACCGTTGCGATTCTTCAAAACCCACGTTGAATCATACAAAAGGGGGTTTTTGGTATTATATGTTGTAAGCAAACGTGAACCGAGGCAGGGGAGAGCAGACACCAAGCCTCACACCTTGATAAAGAGATCGTTCTCATTACGAAACTCTGAACTAGAGGGAGATTTCATGCGGGAAAACTGCCTCCGATACATTGAGGGTTGGCAGCTTTGGTAGCTTCCAGGGGCCGCAGCATCACGTAATTTCTCCGACCAATGGAAGACAAGAGAATCCATCACGTGATCTCCGCAATAAGCTGTCTGAGCGTAGCCAGTTCATGCACAACGTTTCTTGGATTGTGACCTATACTCTTCAGTTGAACGTGAGACACTAAAATTAAACCAATGTCGGCACTTCCTATTTCATCGCGGTGTATCACCTGATACAATGGGACAGGAAGGTGATGGTCGGGAGGGGGGAGGGTGAAGCAGCTGCTTTCACCCTATGTTTTGGTATTTTATACCATAGTGGATGTAGACATTTTTGTCATTGGAGTTATTTAAAAAGTACATATTAACATACGTAACGTGAATTAATATTAGGAACAATATTATAAATATAATACATGTAATTTGTTGCAATTATCATTTAAATATAATTTAAGATTGTTAAATGATATAACTAATAATTTATCGTCATTGTTTCACAAACTGTTATATTACAACAAAAGAGAAACAACACGGTACAACTGTATTGCATCACATTAGCCGTATTTATGTTTTCACAATACAGACTATTTCTGTACAGTTCAGTATGAGTATTCTACAAGAGGTATTGGCAGCACCTGTTCCCATCGTCATTTCATTCTACCACAGTCTCTCGTCGCAGGAGCTATTAACATAGAGATGGATTCTTCGCCACCGCGCTCTATCAAACGTATGTTCGTTTCATCAAGAGAAATCACCAGTGTTCCGTCAGTGTTCCAGTGACAATGCTTTTAAAATTATTATAGTTTTTTCTAGTGAATTTTTCCAACGGCAGCTATAGTAATACTTATAGGTAGCAATTTAACTGATATTTTACTCTCTATGAACGAGGTAGATCATTTACCTACACCATTCAAATTCACTTTAGTTAAGACCACATATCAAACTAAAATTTGATCGGCCAGGTATTTGGTATTTACGATCATATGTTAGTTTGCTTATTTAAACTCATATGTGACAGAAACGTTCAAAAGACAGAATAATTTATCGTAAAAAGAAGAGCTCTGTGGTGTAGTGGTAGATGCTTGCCCGGTGAGTAAGAGATCCAGGTTGAGGCCCGGCGGAGTAAGTTCTTTTTGCGATTCAATGTTTATTTAAAAATAAAATCAGACTAATGCCACCTATATTAAAAATCACACACACACACACACACACACACACACACACACACACACACACACACACACACACACACACACATATATATATAATTTCAATAAACATTGAATCACAAAAAGTACTTGCTCCGCCGGGACTCGAACCCGGATCTCTCACTTGCCGGGTTGAATGTGCTACCATTACACCACAGAGCCCCCACTTTTTATGATTCAATTATATTTTATTTGGACGTATCTGTCACATATGCGTTTAAATAACCAAACTAACATATGATCGGAAGACCAAATACCTTTCAAATGACTTTTGTTTACATTTATTTATAGTATAATTATATATATATATATATATAATATATATATATATATACTATATATATATATATATATATATATATAAGTAGATAATAATATGGGGTTCCTGGCGCACTTTCGGAGCCGACCGAAAAGCAATGTAAAATACTGTTCAATGTACCATAAAGGAAGCTGAGAAATAACACAGCAAATCTCAATGAAAAATTAACCGAATCTACAGTCGTTCGTCTCCAAAAAGCGATCGGTACATTACTATCTACTCTGTGGAATGAAAAATTAACCAAATCTACAGCTGTTTGCTTCTACTTTCTTAAGCTGTGCTTTGTAAAATGTTGTCAAATCTGCTACGAATAAAGGAAAAAATCTTCGAAATCTTAATAAAATTTAATCAATTTAAAACATTTTTACTAAAAACATACTGTACTTTAATAAAAAACCTTTTCTACTAAATAAACAACATGAACTCACCAAAGTCTCTACAATTTCTAGCATTAAAACAGTGCAACAAAAGATGAATTCAGTGAATTGCCGGTTTATTTTCAACAACAGTTGATACCGTCTTCGATACTTTCCTTAAATGATACAGAATTCAAAGAACTTGTAAAGTCTTTTGCAGAAAAAACGTCTAATGGAGTGTTTTACTATCGGCAAAAAACTAAAAAAGTAAGGGATTACATATTTAATATAATTACGAAAGATATTGAAAAGAAAGTAAAAAATAAACAAAACAGAGAGTTTTCATCGTTTTTTTTATGACATTTTTCCCATATTATACGTTCTTTCAAGATAATCAAGACTTAATTGATGAATTTCTTAGGAATTTTTGTGAGTATCAAGATTTATCAACACAATTCATTAAAGAGCATTATAGAATTTTTCTTATAGAATATAGCCACATTTTGTGTGAAACAAAAGGTATTACTGTAGATAATATTCCATGTGATTCCTATGAAGAAAGACACCAACTATGGTTATCAAAACAGTACTATGACGTGGGGAGGACTGCAAGTTTTAGAGCACAACTGAAAAGACTTTATTCTACAAAGTTAATTGTTATAATTTCTTTATCTTTTATAGTCTTCTTTCCAGTAACAATCAAGTGTAATTTTTCATTTTTGTTTAATTCTTTAATCTTTTTTTTCATCCAAAACAGTCAAAAATCTGTTCGGCAAGTGTACTTTACAATCTTCCAACTCGGCAAATTATTGTAAACCCGAATTTATCTTTCATTTTCTCCAAATTCAAGATTCTATGTTTCTTCCTTTCTTCCAATTCATTTAACTTCTTATACTCTTTAAACTTACATTCTCCAATATCATTTAACTCTTTCAAGAACTCCATTTAAATAGAAAAAAATTTAAAGACGGAAAAAATGAAATTTGCTAACAATCACTCGAGAAGTCGGGGAGAATGTGAGTAAAACCGCATTCTTTTCACGAGGTTCTTCTTCGTTTAATTTCTCCAAATGTACTATAAAATCATCAAAGATTTTCAGGCTTAAAATCGTAGACAAATTCAACATCCAGATAATGAAAAAATACAGGTAATATCTTTTCATAATAAACGTGTGCATCGATACCTACAAACCTAATGTATTCTTTGAAAAGGAAAATAATTTTGTCAATGGTTCCAAGATAAGTAAAAATTTTTTATTCTGTTTTCTAAATTCTGTAACAAATTTTGTTTGCTTCTTGTCTCCATATTGCAATTTTGTAAGCAGATTATTCAAATGTGTTAGTTTATTTCGAAATTTCTTAGGTTTAGGTCTTTCATACAAAATTAAATTACAATCTCTACAAACTAAATATTTTTTATCAATAATTTCTCCTCTATTATAACACTTGTAACAGTTGGCATTGTACTCTTCCATTTAATTTTTCAGCACAAATGTTTATGTTTACATTTCTACAACAGAGATAAATAGAAATAATTTCATTCTATTGTACAACTATTTAGGATATTTTGTCTATGATTACAAAGATTATTACTGAAGAAATCGAGATTTTTCAGTGGCGAAAGAGTATATTTTTTAAGTATTAGAAGGAATGAAAGAGAATAACATGAATTTAATCAATTATTGTTAAAGACATACAAAATGAGTGTTGTTAGTGTGCGTGTTTTTGCGATATCTACTTAACTTCTAAGAAATTGGGAATGGGATAAGAAGAAAGGTATCATATGTTTTTATTTCAATCAACTCTAGATTTGTGACGTCTGCTGAGAGCGTTTGTACCACTAACGCTTGACCTTGCTTTGCGCACGCCGTGTGTGGTACAAGGACAGTAGTGACACCAAACAATGACCTTGCTTTGCACACGCCGTGTGCGACAATGAAATCACTGTAAAAACACTTAATTTTGTATTACAAATGAACACTATTTTCACACAATGTTTTTATCACAGTTTAGAATGTCTACACAAATTCAACACACAATCTTCTTGTAATGTCTTTCTTCGAGAATATAATAGAAACTTATTAAATATGAAGGACAACGCCCAGTGGAACACTTCACTTCACTTTTAACAAGAAACACAGATCTTCACAGCAATCTTCTTACTTTATAAAGTCCATATCTTCTTTCTTCAACTTGCAAATACATTAGAATCTTCTAAATAATGATATATCTTGTTAAATTTCGTTAAAAATTGAGGAGGATCCACCATGGCTAGCTTATACGTGGCCAACGCCCAGCAAGAGATGAAGACGAGATGTAGTGTTACCAACATGTTTTAAAAATGAAAATGTCTCCAATTCCCTAGAACTGTTATAGTTTCCAATGTATATTAAATAAGTATATATCAATATTTCTTTCAAACCTTGTTGTTCAAAAACCACTCAACCGATTTTAATGAAATTTTGGTACACATATAGTAAATACTTAACTCTTTTCGGACTTAACTTATCCATAAGGGTGAAATCATCCCCTATTTCTTAATATTCATAAAAAAAATATAAAAAATTATCAGACAAATCTGAAACTTCAAAAAACAAGCGAGTTCTACTTAAAATTTCATGAAAATAACAAAATGTTCAAAATCTACCCCAATCATCCCTTATATTTAAAACTCTTATATCTAGAGAACTATTGGAGCTTTTCTGATGAAATTTGGTATATAGGTTCAGTAAATATTAAAGTATTTTGTAAAATCATCACTTCCGGTCCATGACCTTGAAATAGTTTTTTTCCTAATATCATCACTATTTTTCAAAGGTTTTTTACTGCAATTTAAAATGAATACTTTTAATCAATGTCTTTAACAATTCTGTAAAGTTTTAAAACTATCCGACGAATAATAGTGAAAAATAACGCGATTTTTACTGAATTTCTCTAATATCGTTCTTAATCACATCATAGGCTAAAAATTTCTCAGAAACCACAACCACATAACATGTCGAGTTTGTAACAGCTTTTTGAAAATTCCATATTGATAATTATATCGTTTCTTTGAACCAGAAATATTTGTCAAACTCTTTGTTGTATCAATGACATAAATAGGTCTATTCGCTAAAAATTCTTTAGGATTGTAATACATTTCCTTATTATTACAGTAAACTTTCTTAAAATCTTGATACATCTGATACATGATTTCTGAAAAGACCTCCGGAAATGTTTAAATTTTGTTAATTCATCTGGAAAATAAGAACCGTTCAATTTTACTCTGATATTTTTTACATCCAAACTATCAAACTTTGAAGGATTTTTTTTCTTGATTATTCTGTCTATCTGTTTGAAAACCTATGATAACGAACTTGGGATTGAAGATATTTCTATAAATATTTGTGATATCGAACGAATAAGTTGTTCCGGAAATACCTTTTTTTTCAATACATTGCCAATCTAGAAAATTAAACATAATGTTTTGACTTTTTGTAATTTCATCAATCAACCTTATTTTACTCGTGATTTTATAATCAATCATTGGAACTCTAATAAAAAAATCTGTAATTGTTATTTTTCCATCAACAGGCATAACATTTCCAGTTGCAGTCTTCAGAATCACATCATCGTCTTCTGCTCTTATAAAAACTTAGATAAAATCCTCCTTTATAGATCGGAATAGTAACATTTTCAAAAAATCCTAATCCAAAATGAGATAAATTTCCAGCTGCTTCAAAAACACCAAATTTAAAATCTGATTCAAAGCCATTAGAAGTTTGAGAAATAACATCACTTTTTGAATACGAAATAGTTCCTTTAATTGTGCTTAATTGGCCACAGTTTTCGACTTCTTCTATCAATTTATTGTGTTTTCTTACTTCAATCTTAGAAAATAAAAACGGTATAAAATTATCGATTAATCTAACATTATCAGTTCCAAGATATGCTTGACCATCTTGTTTTGTTAAAGTTCCAGAAATATAAAACTGGAAGTTAGACGAGCAAAAGTTATCTCCAAAATCAATATTAAACTCAGTTCTTTTATTCGGTTCATTCAAATGTTGTTTACTAATTGGATAGAAATTTTTAAACTCCGCCCTTCCAATATCACTAGCATATTTTCTGTAGTTGGGGGGGGGGGGGTGGGGGGGGGGGGGGGTGGGGGGGGGGGGGGGTGGGGGGGGGGGGGGGTGGGGGGGGGGGGGGGTGGGGGGGGGGGGGGGTGGGGGATTAACTCTTATTCTTAAAAACTTTTCTCATCACATAAATTTTCCTCGGACCAGAGATTATTTAAAAAAAAGACTTGGTCCAGCCGTTCCCAAGACTAGCGCTTGCAACACATGTAGTAATTCATTTTTTATATAGAAGAGATAAGATTTATTCTTCGAACGCGTGACGAGATTTTTAAAATAATGATTGCAGCTATTTGTACATACGTTCTTAACACCAGTACATAGAAAATATCGTAAAATTTACTTAAAAAACTTTAAAGCAATACACGTATCTTTACTAATTACACAATTAATTAGTAAAAATGTACAATTTTATTTACATTGCAAAGTAGATTATGAGCCACGTAATAAATTCCCATCCACGTCAATTCAGATCGAGTCAGTCGAGTGTTAAGATTATCGCAACTGTGAATGGACAGTGATTCAGATTGTCATGTCAGCATTATCAGACTTAGTCAATTGTACGGGAATGTTCTGATATATGTCTACAACTGTTTTTTCAAACAAGTAAGTCATTGATGTTATATTATTTTTACTATTAAAATACAACATTTACAAAACGGTGCCTTGAAAGAGAGTAAATACAAATATAATTAAATATTCCTCTATATAGAACGTATTTATAACGTTTTAATGGTGTAGAACGCTTAAACGCTTTCATGGCTGTGGCACGGTTAATCGCCTTAAATGGGTTTATCAGCAACCAACTGTAGTAGTAATATACATATTCCCTCTCTAGAAAGTATTTATAACGTTTTAAATCGTGTAGAACACTTAAATGCTATCAAGATTGTTGAAAGTTTAAACGACTTTAATGGGTTCATCAGTAACAAAGTGTGGTAAAAAGTGTTAAATTAAAAATGCGATTTTACGTATTGCTTGCTTGCACTTCTTTGAAATAAATTGGAAGGTTTTAAAGTTTCAATATTCATGTTTTGTAAACTTTTTGGGAGAGTAAATAAAAAATATACAAATTATTGTATGTATATTATATATATATATATATATATATACTAGCTGACCCGGCCACGCGTTGCTGTGGCTCAGTAACTATAGATTAAAATTAATATTTTACTCATTATCTAAATACAATTAAATTATTATTCACTAATAAAGCTGAGAATAATTTAAATCTAAATCTATAAATGAGGTAGATAACATTGATTTTGAACAATTGTTTTGATTTAAAGTTTTTTTCTAAAATTATTAAAATTGACCAATTATCTCAATACTAATTTGTGCACAATATTCTTGGTTAATCTGTCTTTTGCTAATACAAACAAATTTGATGACTTTTCCCACACGTGAACAGGCCACATACAGTTGTCCATGGACAAAAACACGTATTTTCTAAATCTAAACCGCAAGTCAATATTGTTTGACCTTGCGATTTGTTTATGGTCATCGCAAATGCTAAACGAATGGGAAATTGAAGCCTTTTGAATGGTATTGAACATTCTGACGCTATTAATGGAATTCGCGGCAACAGGACGATTTTCGCCTTTAAACTTTCCAGTCAAAATTGTTGCTTCAAGAATATTTTCCAGTGATCCTCTTGATAACTAAACGTGTACCGTTGCATAATTTAGGCGGGTTTAAGTTACGGAGAAGAATATAATTGGTGAACCAATTTTTAATTTGCAGATTGTGTGGTGGCATTCCTGGTAAATCCAGAGAATTTAAAAATTCGGTGGGAAAGTTTACGGCTTCGTTTTCGTCAACAACTGTATCGATTGATTTAAAAGGCATCAAATAACTGGGTAATAATTGTTGTATCTGGAAGTTAAATTTTTGTCGACATCAAACGTTTCTTGCTGCTAAAATTAGCACGATTACAGAGCCAATCATGATCTAAATAATTAATTTAATATATCCGGGAAGACACTCTCAATTAGTTTCACTTTTCGTCTCAACAACAGTGCAGAAATTATCTGGTAGTTTGATATACTGAGTATCTTGATACAGTTCAACTTCACCGTTTCCAATATCCAGCAATTGCTTAGAAAATACTTGTGCCAATGGATCATTTTGCATTTGTAATCGCATATTCACGGTCAATCGAAGAGTCTCGACCGTTTCGCCATAAAAACGATTGTTTTTAGACATGCCGTTAATTTCGTCGGCAAAAGTAGAATGAGGAATAACTGGTAATGTCTGTCGGAAGTCACCAGACAATAGTAAAACAGTACCACCGAAAAGTTTATCGTTGCCTTTCAAATCTTTCATACTTCTATCCAATGCTTCAAGTGAATGCTTATGGGCCATTGTACACTCATCCCAAATTATAATTGCACACTTTTGCAACACTGAAGCCATTCCACTTTTTTTTTTAATGTTACAACACTGCATTTGGTTTGTTGTGTGAATGTCTAATGGCAAACTTCAATGCTGAATGTGCTGTTCGTCCACCATCTAGTAATGTGGCAGCAATGCCTGACGATGCCAAATTGCCAATGCAATTTTTTGTTGCGACCGTATCTTTGCAAGGATTAATGATATTAAAAATGTCTTCCCGGTTCCACCTGGTGCATCTAAGAAAAAAAAATCCACCTTGTTTAGCATCAACAGTTCTTATAATTCGATTATAAATATTTTCTTGTTCAGTTGTCAATGATGGCTCATTATTCGCAATAATTGAAGCTAAATCAATTTCATTGTAATGTGTTTCTCGTTGCAAATCAGTGTTAAGTAAGTCAGTGGCCTGACGATTAGGTGCTGGCATACCATAATGACTAAGTGGTAAATTTGCAATTAAAATACATAAATCTTCAATCAACACTAATGCTTCATTATACATCTCTGGTGTGTGAAATCTAGAATTTGGACATTGATTTGTTTGTTTGGCTCGAATACAGGATGTCTTCAGTCATATAATTTTTATATTTCTCCCATAAAATCAATGAATGTGTTGGATAACATGTCGTCAAGATTATTGCAAATAGTTGACGCATACTATTGGGTGTGGATGTTAAACGCTGCATCAGCAAGTGTTCAGGTCCCAATGATTGTCTGCCTCCAATAATTTCAATTCACAACATGCATCTTGATATGAATTGAAACACGCGACCATTAACTGTGCGCAAAAATTCAAAAGATGTTGGTCCAGGAACATTTACCAACAACAAACGCAAAAAAGAAAACATTCAAGTTGTTTGGGATGTACATGTGTAAAGCCGTCCCAATGTCTTGGCTTTAAATAAACCTGGTATTGATGGATGTGGTGTTTCCTTTTTTTTACGTGGTTCCCCATTTTTTGCTTACATTATATTCCACGTAAAATAGCATGGAACTTCGGTATACAATAATGTTTTTGCGAATTGGCCAAACACATCAGATTTTTTGACACAAAGTAAAAAATTCAGTTAAAGTCGTCTTTGGTGGCTGAAGTGCTTTTTGGACAATATTTTTTTCAGAAAAAATATACTCGCTGACCATTTTCGAGATGTACTGCAAGATGCTGATCAGGAGGATCTCTTTCGTGTATGGGAAAACTAAAAAATATGCCAGATAGCCTCGTTACTACTAATATATCTCCCCATTTGGTATCGTGTTATTTCGTCATTTCGGTTAATATTTTGTACTTCGAATACGGCCAGATCACTTCCTTTATTAACGTATTTGCAAATGTACTTAATGGATTTCACGGAACTACAAAACTCGACATTAATATGAGCCTTATACGTTTTTGGAAAAGCAGTGGTGAGTATGGAACTACCCACCGATTATCAATTTCAACTTGATTTGTAAGAATTTGACATTTGCATATTAAATGTACGGCCACCATGGTTAGTGTCTCTACGGCGATACAATGGATAACCATCGATATCCGTAATAGTATCATTCGTAAATGGTTTTGGGAAACGTTTCTTACATTTTTCCATTCTCCATGCATGGCGACGTCATGTTAAAAGTACCACATGGTCCATGGATCATCTGACTTGTAACAACCTCAAACAACTCTGGGTCCAGTTGATGAATCCGTAATTTCAGGCAGAAATTATTTGATTCTATTTCTTCTGGACGAATTTTATTTTCAAGCCAAATCAAAATGTGAGCATGAGGTAAACCTCTCTTTTGCCACTCAATAGAATACAGCCAGCAACACGTATTAACCAAAAATAGAATATTTAACGATTTAAATCAATCATAGATTTTCAATTTTTTGTTTAAATACACGTGCAACGATATCATGGCGATGTATTGATTGTTGACCTGATAATAACAAAGTTTTTATTTCTTCCCAATTTGGGTTACACGTAAATGTAAATGAACAAATCAGGTCGACCATAATGACCGTACGTAAGTCATAGCATCTTGCATGTATTCTTGCATATTCCGTGGACTGCCTATGTAGCTTGAAGGTAAAATAAATACAGTTCCAATATCATTGATGCTTAAGTTTTCGTCGACGTTTCCGATAATAGCATCTCGTAAATGGATGTATTCCTCTGATCGTAATTTTAGCTTGATTGAATCTAATGAATCGTAAACGTTCACTTTCGATCTTAGCGTACATATCTACAACGTATTGATGGTACAGCTGACGATATCGTAAGATATAATTGTCTTGATTAAATCTAATCATCAATCGGTGCGCATAGTAGTTCATTGAAGTAACTTTTTTATTTGTTTCATTACCAGTGACTGGATCACGCTGTTTGATGTTGATGTGATATTCATCTTGCCCTTGCCAGAATATCAAAGGATACTGAAGTGCGTCATACGAACGATGTATATCCGAAATTACACTAACAATTCTACTCTATCTCGACGTGTAATTCTAATGTCCTCTGTTGTTAGATGGATCACCAAACCATAATAATAGCAACTTCATCTACAGTTGGCGCGTTGAACCTGCCAGCATGTTACCCCGGAATGGTACTTTTATCGGCTTTGATGACAATTTGACAATTGTCACTTATTATTAATTGTGGTGATACCCTTTTAAATAGCTGAATAAGATGATTATAATTTTCGAAAAAACTTCCAACGATTCCACAATTGCTCTTTCTTGTGCTTCTTCTATGAAATTATGCAGGCACCTAGTTGTCACACGATCCTCACAACTGCCCATAAAATAAAATAAATTTGAAGAAACTTTGAATCCTCATCAGGCATCGGCATTAGTGACCCAATCTTATGATACACTTGGCCTTGGATTTTGGAATGTCGTTTTCAAAATTACGTCCATCAGATGTTAAATCGCAAATCTTAGTTGCACCAAAAGATGTCAATTTGAAAGCAAGAATTAAATTTATACGTGTCTTACATAAAAATAATTTCGAATCGTCTGATTCGCCAGCAAGAAGTGATTTCCAAAGGTTCTGGTGGAGTAGGAAGAAGTGGCAGTACAATTTTTCCTGATGCACAACACATTCCAGTTGTTTCATTTCGAAATTTTATAACGCGTGGCAATAATTGACATATTTTATCCATCGCACCAATTGTAATTTTAGAATGTGCCGAGTAATTAATGTCTGGTTCATACTCAAACGCAAGGCGAAAGAATGATTGCACGTGTTAATACACGACTGGTTTTGTTGCCTCGTTCTTTTCGAGTTCTCTAAATCTGGCTATATTCTGTTGTCGCGCAGTTCTTGCCCTTAATACATTTTGTCGCAGACGTTTATTACGCTGTTCTTGAGATTCTTCACTACGGAATTTTTGCTGTTCTAATTCGTTTGAGCTGCATTTCTTGCTTGCAGTTTCTTCTTCTGATTTCTCGAGCTCGCCGAGCGCGCTGGAGTCGTACCTTTCTGCTACACGGATTGTTGAGGTTAGATTTCTTCCGCGGCATTATTCTGAAACTGAAAATATTTATAATTGAAATAAAATTAATAAATTAGATCGAAATTAATGAATGTATTAATTAACAATTATCAGATTAAAAATCAAAATAAGTATCTTTCCGGGAGATAGTATTTACTCGTTTAAAAAGGAACTGAACTGCAGTGACACTCGACGCCAGTATTTATATCTGGGCCTTGAATTTCCCGAACGTTCTAGTGCGCATGCTTCGAGAAGAATCGATTGATCGATTGTTCGAAATAGTGACTCTCGAAGGTTCGAGAGAGAGCTTTAATTTTAGATTCAGAGCAGATCTCGAGAGCGAATGAGAATACTAAAGCTTTGGACATTCTAATCAGAGATGGCGACTCGATAGAATTTGATCGCCAGATTTTGAGACTTTGATTCGAATTTGGCGCCAAGACTTTAATAATTCTCTAATAAAAGTAGTACAAAAATTTATCTGTTAACAATGATAATAATATTGTAACATAATACACAGAATAATTATAAAAATATCAGTCCACAAACAATTAAAATAAGTACGATTATGTCGTGAATATAAATAAATATTACGTGGAATAAAGTTGTAGAATTTATATTCTAAAAAACAGAACACAGCGCTATCTATTGGGTGTATTTGCAACTTAGATGTCAAACAATATTGAAGAATTTGATCGATAAATGAATTAAAACCGCCATCTATTGAGCACTTCATAAAACTAAATAGTAAATAAACACTTGCTTAATAAACATTTAATTAATACATTTTATTCGTTTATATTCACGACATAAGCGAATAATTCAGATAATAACTATCCTATCTTCTAAGTTAGACTAAATTACGGATACATGTGAAATTTGATTGAAATTGGTTCAGTCGTTTTGGAGTTTATTGGCAACATACATCGTGACTCAAGATTTATATATATATAAGATATATATATATATATATATATATATATATATATATATATATATGTATGTATAATATATTATATAAATATGTATTTATAAAAATATATGTCATTATTATTTATAATGCTATCGTATTTAAATTCAATAAAATTTCTTATCTAATATTAAAGTTTTTCCAATTCAAACCGCGTTTAAACACAGCCTCTTACGAGAGACTTGTTGACTCTGCGGAGAGCTATCTTCAGTCAACTGTTAATGTATTGATATACACACTTGTCTGTACTGCAAACTTACCTATAGACATAAAGTTTGGCATGAAACGTCATTTCTATATAGCAATATAATATGTAATAAGTCTGTATTACTTGTAAGCCTGATATGTGTTGATCTTACGAGAGACTTGTTGACTCTGGGGAGAGCTATCTTCAGTCAACCGTTAATGTATTGATATACACACTTGTCTGTACTGCAAACTTACCTATAGACATAAAGTTTGGCATGAAACGTCATTTCTATATAGCAATACAATATGTAATAAGTCTGTATTACTTGTAAGCCTGATATGTGTTTGATCTTACGAGAGACTTGTTGACTCTGGGGAGAGCTATCTTCAGTCAACTGTTAATCTATTGATATACACACTTGTCTGTACTGCAAACTGACCTATAGACATAACGTTTGGCATGAAACGTCATTTCTATATAGCAATACAATATGTAATAAGTCTGTATTACTTGTAAGCCTGATATGTGTTGATCTTACGAGAGACTTGTTGACTCTGGGGAGAGCTATCTTCAGTCAACTGTTAATCTATTGATATACACACTTGTCTGTACTGCAAAACTGACCTATAGACATAACGTTTGGCATGAAACGTCATTTCTATATATCAATACAATATGTAATAAGTCTGTATTACTTGTAAGCCTGATATGTATTTGATCTTACGAGAGACTTGTTGACTCTGGGGAGAGCTATCTTCAGTCAACTGTTAATCTATTGATATACACACTTGTCTGTACTGCAAACTGACCTATAGACATAACGTTTGGCATGAAACGTCATTTCTATATAGCAATACAATATGTAATAAGTCTGTATTACTTGTAAGCCTGATATGTGTTGATCTTACGAGAGACTTGTTGACTCTGGGGAGAGCTATCTTCAGTCAAACTGTTAATCTATTGATATACACACTTGTCTGTACTGCAAACTGACCTATAGACATAACGTTTGGCATGAAACGTCATTTCTATATAGCAATACAATATGTAATAAGTCTGTATTACTTGTAAGCCTGATATGTGTTGATCTTACGAGAGACTTGTTGACTCTGGGGAGAGCTATCTTCAGTCAACCGTTAATGTATTGATATACACACTTGTCTGTACTGCAAACTTACCTATAGACATAAAGTTTGGCATGAAACGTCATTTCTATATAGCAATACAATATGTAATAAGTCTGTATTACTTGTAAGCCTGATATGTGTTGATCTTACGAGAGACCTTGTTGACTCTGGGGAGAGCTATCTTCAGTCAACTGTTAATCTATTGATATACACACTTGTCTGTACTGCAAACTGACCTATAGACATAACGTTTGGCATGAAACGTCATTTCTATATAGCAATACAATATGTAATAAGTCTGTATTACTTGTAAGCCTGATATGTGTTGATCTTACGAGAGACTTGTTGACTCTGGGGAGAGCTATCTTCAGTCAACTGTTAATCTATTGATATACACACTTGTCTGTACTGCAAACTGACCTATAGACATAACGTTTGGCATGAAACGTCATTTCTATATATCAATACAATATGTAATAAGTCTGTATTACTTGTAAGCCTGATATGTATTGATCTTACGAGAGACTTGTTGACTCTGGGGAGAGCTATCTTCAGTCAACTGTTAATCTATTGATATACACACTTGTCTGTACTGCAAACTGACCTATAGACATAACGTTTGGCATGAAACGTCATTTCTATATAGCAATACAATATGTAATAAGTCTGTATTACTTGTAAGCCTGATATGTGTTGATCTTACGAGAGACTTGTTGACTCTGGGGAGAGCTATCTTCAGTCAACTGTTAATCTATTGATATTACACACTTGTTCTGTACTGCAAACTGACCTATAGACATAACGTTTGGCATGAAACGTCATTTTCTATATAGCAATACAATATGTAATAAGTCTGTATTACTTGTAAGCCTGATATGTGTTGATCTTCTTACGAGAGGACTTGTTGACTCTGGGGAGAGCTATCTTCAGTCAACCGTTAATGTATTGATATACACACTTGTCTGTACTGCAAACTTACCTATAGACATAAAGTTTGGCATGAAACGTCATTTCTATATAGCAATACAATATGTAATAAGTCTGTATTACTTGTAAGCCTGATATGTGTTGATCTTACGAGAGACTTGTTGACTCTGGGGAGAGCTATCTTCAGTCAACTGTTTAATCTATTGATATACACACTTGTCTGTACTGCAAACTGACCTATAGACATAACGTTTGGCATGAAAACGTCATTTCTATATAGCAATACAATATGTAATAAGTCTGTATTACTTGTAAGCCTGATATGTGTTGATCTTACGAGAGACTTGTTGACTCTGGGGAGAGCTATCTTCAGTCAACTGTTAATCTATTGATATACACACTTGTCTGTACTGCAAACTGACCTATAGACATAACGTTTGGCATGAAAACGTCATTTCTATATATCAATACAATATGTAATTAAGTCTGTATTACTTGTAAGCCTGATATGTATTGATCTTACGAGAGACTTGTTGACTCTGGGGAGAGCTATCTTCAGTCAACTGTTAATCCTATTGATATACACACTTGTCTGTACTGCAAACTGACCTATAGACATAACGTTTTGGCATTGAAACGTCATTTCTATATAGCAATACAATATGTTAATAAGTCTGTATTACTTGTTAAGCCCTGATATGTGTTGATCTTACGAGAAGACTTGTTGACTCTGGGGAGAGCTATCTTCAGTCAACTGTTAATCTATTGATATACACACTTGTCTGTACTGCAAACTGACCTATAGACATAACGTTTGGCATGAAAACGTCATTTCTATATAGCAATACAATATGTAATAAGTCTGTATTACTTGTAAGCCTGATATGTGTTGATCTTACGAGAGACTTGTTGACTTCTGGGGAGAGCTATCTTCAGTCAACTGTTAATCTATTGATATACACACTTGTCTGTACTGCAAACTGACCTATAGACATAACGTTTGGCATGAAAACGTCATTTCTATATAGCAATACAACATGTAATAAGTCTGTTATTACTTGTAAGCCCTGATATGTGTTGATCTTACGAGAGACTTGATGACTCTGCGGAGAGCCGTTTTCAGTCAACTGTTAATCTATTGATATACACACTTGTCTTCTACAACAAACTAACCTATAGACATAACGTTTGGCTTTAAACTTCATTTCTATATAGCAAATACATATGTAATAAGTCTGTATTACTTGTAAGCCCTGATATGTGTTGATCTTACGAGAGACTTGATGACTCTGCGGAGAGCCGTTTTCAGTCAACTGTTAATCTATTGATATACAGACTTGTCTCTACAACAAACTAACCTATAGACATAACGTTTTGGCTTTAAACTTCATTTCTATATAGCAATACAAACAATATAATAAGTCTGTATTGCTTGTAAGCCTGATATGTGTTTGATCTTACGAGAGACTTGTTGACTCTGGGGAGAGCTATCTTCAGTCAACTGTTAATCTATTGATATACACACTTGCATCTACTACAAACTAACCTATAGATATACAACGTTTGGCATGAAACTTCATTTCTATATAGCAATACAACAATATAATAAGTCTGTATTACTTGTAAGCCTGATATGTGTTTGATCTTACGAGAGACTTGTTGACTCTGGGGAGAGCTATCTTCAGTCAACTGTTAATCTATTGATATACACACTTGTCTCTACAACAAACTAACCTATAGACATACCGTTTGGCTTTAAACTTCATTTACTATATAGCAATACAACAATATAATAAGTCTGTATTAACTTGTAAGCCTGATATGTGTTTGATCTTACGAGAGACTTGTTGACTCTGGGGAGAGCTATCTTCAGTGAACTGTTAATCTATTGATATACACACTTGTTCCGTACTGCAAACCGACCTATAGGCGTAACGTTTGGCATGAAACTTTATTTCTTATATAAGCAATTCTTATAGAATTGTAAGCCTGATATGTGTTTGATCTCACGAGAGACTTGTTGACTGTGGATGTCCCAGCTGTAGCTAATAGCTGTTGTTATGATCAGTCCACGTGGTCTGATCAAACACAGATTATTGGAAACGTGAGTTGAATAGCAATGAATGGATCGCTTCTTTACCTCTTTTGCTCAGCTTGGCCTTACGGTAATGTCAAATTATATTAGACTGTAAAAGTAATTTCTAGAAAAGGAATTGCCAACTTGTATTATAAAGTTTTTTTTTGGAATTTTTCATATTATTATTAGGCTATACTGCGTAAATTATTTTAAGGAAATTGTAGTTGTAGTAATACCAAACTGACATATATGTTCGAGATTTACATTAAGTTTTCGTTTTTGTAGAAAACATGAAGTGGATAATGGCGCACGTCATTACATGGAATTTCCATTAGCGTTACTGAAAAACTTTTCATTGCTCTTATGGCTGGCTTACCATGGCAACGAGAAAATCATAAAATAAATAAAAAGTTTTCAATAAATTGAGTACAATCATATGAAATTTTAACACGTGCCTTATAATTTATATGTAGCTATAGACTTCAAACCTGAGCGAACGCTGTAACTCGACACTTGATATTATATAATTATGAAGATTAGACAGTCCAGCGGAGTTGTTTCTTTTTATTGGTTGTACTATTCTCAGAATCTTTTCTTTTCCTTTAAGTATAGTAACTGCAGTAGCTAGAATATAAATTAAGTATTAAATCATTCATTTAACATGATGTTCTAAGCGGACTAGACAAAGTGAATTCATTCATTAAGATTGAATGTAATGACATAGTAAGAGATAGAATGAGTAATATATAATATGATTATGAATAGCATATGATTCAGATTTAACATTTTATTTCTTCACCGACTCGCCCGTTCATTAATAATCCATTAAACAGTTTCCATAAAGAGGAGAACCTGTTGGCAGTAAAATGTTTAATAAATCAACACATGTAGCATGATGTTTCTAACGAGTTGTCTTTTTTTTATTGTGGATAAGTGAACCAACATTGAAACAATGATTATGGTGTCACCACGATACTCTGAATTCAATTTATTAGGCCATGAATAAAAACACCCAAATAAATTTTTAATATTCAAAGATTTGTAATATCTGAAGCCATAAAGAAAATTAGAATGAATATCTTAAATGACTAAAACACTACAAGTGCAGTGGCGATAAGAAAGATCAACAGAGCTCATAGTTTAATAGTACTTCTTTGTTTTGCAGTAAAGAATATTTAATCGGCAGTAACGTACCAGATGTGCAATAATGAGATTTTCCCAGATTGCTTCACAAAAAGGCTGCTCAATCGGTAATTGAATTACCAACAATAGTTTATTTAGCACAAAATACTCCCTCTGGCATCGTCCGTTTGTAAACGCAAAGGCCGAATTTATCTGTAATATCCGCACTGCTGCAAGGATAATTATCCTGTTATTGTTGCGTTAGATGTTCGTAGTGCAATTGTCTATTATTGAAGATGAACCAATTAATATTTTCTATAAATAATGTGTCCTGCTATTTATAAAACTATAAAAAGAGAGGTTCACTTCTCATAAAAAAACAAAAAAGAATTAATATCAAATCTCTTAATAAGTTTTTACAGCAGTTTCGGTAATATAATTTGTATATTCGTCTTAATAGTTATACACTATTGTAACAAGCATTCTAGGCTTATTTCTTCTTGTTACCATTTTATTTAACAACTTGAAATAACAATTTTGATTATTTATTAAATATTACAACTTTATATATGGTATAATACCTGTTTTCAGGTATTGGTATTGGTTGGTATTGGTATTGGCATCTTTTATTCGTTTACCTGCCTTATATAGTATCTCAGTTATTACTGTTCTGTTTACTTACTGTTAAATTTTATTTTAAACTAAGATATTGCAGCTTAAAGTTTAAATTAAATTCCTAATTTTACCTTATCACGTGGATAAATTTAGTTACCGTACGTTGCTGATACTAATATTGGTTACTATTTGGTACTGTTTAAAACACTATAAAGGATAATAGAACTCCGGACACTTTCCATTGTTCCAAAAATGGAACCCTACGTTTCGAGCATTGCAATCTACTCACATTGTCATGTGGTATAAAACATCAAGAGCCATTTACTGTAAATGTTGAGTGATGCTCCGGTTCACTTATTGTTCCTCTTATTGAAAAGTCTGTGATCGGACGCTGTCACAGACTTTACGCTCAACCTGGAGTTATATTAGTCTCAAAAAATCCAAAAATGGTTGACGGTGGAGAAGCCTAAATTGAACGTATTACAATCGTTTTCACATCAGAGACCCCTATACCACAAAAGTATAGTGTAATATAGGTAAATAGTTTATTTTCATTGTCTCATTAGGTGACAAATCAGGATCCCAGATGCTGCAATAATAGGAAGGCGAAAAGGAGTTCGATTCAACATTCACGTTGAATAAACCTTTCCTACCATAACTTCGTTATGTGTAGACATTTACTTTTAGAATATCCGTACTAAGTTTAGTCAGGATTTATCAAAAGTTCAAATGAAAAATATATGTAATATTTTGAAATAAACAGAACTAAGACTATTTATTATTTATAATAATTATAACTATTAATAATTTACTCCAAGCAATAGGAATATGCCCTAAAACTTTAAATTTGCATTAAACATACCTAGTGTACAACATTGACCATCAAGCTTTTCAGAAGGTATATATGTATTCTGTCGGAGTTTATTTGTTACAAGATGAACACATGTATTCAATTCTATATCGGTCTTTAGAAATCAGGAGCTATTGTGGTGTTGGTTCCGTGGACGTGACTTTACACCCCTTGCCTCAACAATGTGGAAACAGCTTTGACCTCAAACACACAGTGTACAATAAGGTTGAACATGACATCGGAAGTCTAAACACATCATGGGCGATATTCAGTAAGGGTGCAACTCATTATTATTTAATCGTAATCTTTAAGGGATATGATAAATATAACATTTCTAGTTTTATAAAATATAATTTTGAAATCGTTTAAAATATAAATAAAAATAATATTAACAAGTTCGCTGAGTTTATTTCATTGTCCAAAAGAGAAAATTTATGTCGTCACTCATTCAAGTTTGAAAAAAAATAAAATTAGACGCGTAATTTATAAACAATAGTGTATTAGAAGAGTACATTAAAAAAAAAATCCTACGTGGAATAATGGATTACTAGAAAATTTCCAGTTTCCAAAATTTTTATGAAAAATTAATTATTTATTTGAAACAGAGATAGTATGAACGACTAAATTATTGCTAATAATGTTTGTTAACTAAACATTTTATTGTTTAGACGAATGAAGAAACGAAAAGATACCAGATCTGTTGCCACATCTAACGTCCATTGAGAAATGCACTCGTGCATAAATAGTATAACTTTTAGTCACATTACCATAGTACACATTGCATGACTACAGTGGTTTTTATAAATAATCTGTTTTACATATACCAGCTGGTGTGAAAAAAGCTGATATAAAAATTGTGTTTATTCACTTCTCTGTTCTGTTTGAAATGTATAATACGTGAGGAGAAGCTTGCAAACGAAGCAGGGGAGGAGAAGCATAAAGATAAATGCGCATACGAAACGAATCACAAGTGAAAAGCGAAGTGCAGTTTTTTATATTTATTGTAAGCTAAACGTATAAGTCATATGCATCCTTACTCCCTCGTATACAACATTGCATTGGCCGTAAACCTTCGTTTTGAATGATTTTTTCTTTAATTATTTTATTATATACGAACATTTCTATATTATACTTCTATCGATATATGTATCTTTACACTGTACATCGTGTCGTAATATATTCTTAATTGTATCCGGTTTGTAAATTTATAAATTAAAATCAATAATAAAGTACACAAATTTCAAACCTGTAGCTCATTTTCGTTCCTGGGATGACCTGCAGACAGACAAATAATAAAAAAGAAAAGAAATTGTACATACAAATATAATTATGCCAGCTTTCTAAGTCACCATAACACTCGTAAAATCCCATGGCTGAACATAGACCATCATAGATTTCATTCTTGTCTATGTAAAAATCAAATGTTTGAAAAATGCAGTCTACAAATATATTTTTTGAGATATCTTACTCAATCTGTTGGAGGATTGCTTCCATACAAGGCTTGAATATTTAACCTTAACCTGAAATGCCACTTTTATAGCAATCTTAACGTGTCTTTACTTTGTTTTTGATGGAATAATTGAAGATATGCGAGATGTATGGTTACGTGAAAGTATTAACCCTTTGACTGATACGCAACGATATATCGTTGTGAGTGAATTTACCGAAAAGTGATACACAACGATATATCGTTGTTGATGTTTCGGGCGAAAAATTGATATGCAACGATATATCGTTGTTGCATCATAAATTTATTATAGTAAGTTTATAACTTATCATTAATAACTATAATAAACTATAACTAATTTAATTACAGATGTTTGCCATTGGATAATGCAAATATTTACATACTTTTGAAGTCGCGAGTGAACTCTCTGTGTGGTTACTGGCGTGCAGAAAATATACAAGGAAATGATAAATAAATATATTGAAAGTAAATTTTAGGTTGCGCTCTAAACATTTATTTGCACATGTTTAAAAATAGCGAATATGATTTTGAATTGGCTGATCGTTTTAAAACTTCCATCCACCAGTAGAAAAAAATATGTCTTACTTTGTGTGTGTGTTCTTTGTGATTGTACGGTAACATTGAAAGAGACGACTTAGAGGAATGGAAATCGGTGTGAAACTCGTCCTTTGTTATCTGCCCATTGCAATTGATATAGAAAAATATACTCCCTATACATAAATTAATGTAGATTGTTTAGATGTTATAGGCAATAAGACGACGTGGTGCCATCTATGATAAACCTTGCCCTGGTACTTATTTGAACTTGTTTATATGTTTGAAATTTCTCTTTGAAGTTTCCATACAGAAGCGAATTATATTCGATCAATTTTGTATACAATCTAAATATATATTTTCTAAAATATATTAATGTAGTGATATTGGTTACACAAGAAAGCTTAGACTATTAACGCGCGTGTTCTTCTCTTGTGTTTAATCCAAGTAGGATCTCCATACAAAACTAGAAAGGGTAGACAGGCGGCCTGACGTCCTCATAGGGATTTTCTGTAATCCGACTCAGTGTAGAAGTTGTCCTTCGTTGTAGCTGGAAAATTAAACAATGCCGAATAGTTTCCACAACTAAATTTTATTTTAACGAAGGTTGTCTATTAAAACACCCGTTTTTAAGATGACGTCTACT
The DNA here is from genome assembly GCF_021130785.1 of Homalodisca vitripennis. NCBI lineage: Eukaryota > Metazoa > Arthropoda > Insecta > Hemiptera > Cicadellidae > Homalodisca > Homalodisca vitripennis. The sequence goes on along the minus strand of NC_060212.1, from coordinate 12,636,685 downwards.
AAGAATTTCATTATTCTCCAGTGATATATCTACTTTAATAAAAAATATCACAAATAGTCACAAACTGGCCAAATAGATCTGTAATAGACTGATATTTTGGCAGAAATATATCTAATATATACACATTTGACATTGATATAGAGTTTAGTACAACTTAGCTATAGTTAATGTTGTTGAAAGTACACTAAACTGATGTAGTCTACTGCCTGAGCGTAAGTGTTACTAACTAAGGTGAGACACAAATTAAGGATATTTTGCCATTAGCTGTATGTCAAGCTGGGTGTGTTGTGTAATATACAAATTCCTATACAAATACAAACAAATTCCCCTATACAAATTCTATGACAATAACAGTAAGTTGGGTTCTACTTGAATTTTACTTCCTTGTGTTAACCAAATTTTCTGCCAAGCAATAAAGAATTTAGAGAGAATTATCAGCTTATTACTAAGAGAATTGGACAGAATCATCAATCAATCTAATAGTAAAAGAATCAGAAATAGCGATTAGTCTTTTGCGGAAAGAATCAGACAGTAGTGTTAGCCTTCAACGAGAAAGCCTACACAGAGGCAGTGACCTTGTCGGTAAGAATTAGAGAGAACCCTCAGGTGTGTACGGAAAGAATATGATATATCTATCAATGTTCATGGGAAGAATTAGAGAGAACCCTCAAATATGTACGAAAAGAATATGATATATCTATCAATGTTTATGGGAAGAATTAGAGAGAACCCTCAGATATGTATGGAAAGAATATGATATATCTATCAATGTTTATAGGAAGAATTAGAGAGTACCCTCAGATATATGGAAAGAATATGATATATCTATCAATGTTTATAGGAAGAATTAGAGAGTACTCTCAGATATATGGAAAGAATATGATATATCTATCAATGTTTATGGGAAGAATTAGAGAGAACCCTCAGATGTGTACGGAAAGAATATGATATATCTATCAATGTTTATGGGAAGAATTAGAGAGAACCCTCAGATTATCTAAGGAAAGAATGTGATATATCTATCAATGTTTATGGGAAGAATTAGATAGAACCCTCAGGTTATGTGAGGAAAGAATGTCATATATCTATCAATGTTTATGGGAAGAATTAGATAGAACCCTTAGATTATGTAAGGAAAGAATGTGATATATCTATAAATGTTTATGGGAATAAGTAGAGAGAACCTCAGATGTGTACGGAAAGAATATGATATATCTATCAATGTTTATAGGAAGAATTAGAGAGAACCCTCAGATGTGTACGGAAAGAATATGATATATCTATCAATGTTTATGGGAAGAATTAGAGAGAACCCTCAGATTATGTAAGGAAAGAATGTGATATATCTATCAATGATTATGGGAAGAATTAGATAGAACCCTTAGATTATGTAAGGAAAGAATATGATATATCTATAAATGTTTATGGGAAGAAGTAGAGAGAACCCTCAGGTTATGTAAGGAAAGAATGTGATATATCTATCAATGTTTATGGGAAGAATTAGTGAGAACTATAAGCTTTGTGAAGAAGTAACAGTGTTTTCACAGCACGTTTAAAATGGTCTAAAACATAGCCATACAATTGATCTTAACAGAATTTCTTACCAGTCCTTCTAATAATTGCATTTGTTACTGGTGTATGTATTCTACTTCTATTGCAATTCTTCATTTATGTAGTTTGTTACAATTCGGTTCTAATTTTGATGCAAAAGAGTACAGAACACTTTAAAAGTGTATTTTACTATCATACTTGAGTTTTCGTTCTGCCTACTATTTTAATGGTCTAAAGTACTCAAGTATTAGTTTAATTGAATATCAATTTAACTGAGATAAAAATCGTACACCAAAGGCAGACATTACCAATAACCAAACGTTCAATAGACAGTCGCTAGGATGTATCTCCCGTCTGCTATAAACTGTATAACGCTCTCAATATTGCGGTTAGCCAGCCAATCTGAGAGAGAAGCTCATGGCAACTGCTGGGTGCAAATTGTCAGCCATTACCTGGTAAATCTACCGCCATCAACTGATAGCTCTACCGCCATCAGCTGAAAACAATGGGGTGTCTTCCCTGATGGATGTTACTGTTGATATCACGAGCACCGCCAGCCTTATAGTTAAAACTTACTTAAATTATTCACGATCAAAACCTCGCGTTGAATTGAACATAATTTATATAATTGTAATGCCATGAGATCAATAGCTGAGACTCGTACATCATATGTGATTAAAGTTTGTCTCATACTTTCTGAAATTTGATCCCAGAAAGAGGATGAAAATAAAAACTACTCATAAAATATATTCAATCGACAAAGTATGCATAACTTTTGTAATAACTCATTCAAAAATTAATGCTTAAAATAAATATAAAGAATTCAAGGCTTATACTTGTCAAAAATCGTCAATTTTTATCGAGTCACTTTTATTAGAAAACAGGCATTGGAAAAACATATTATAAATGTTTGATTCACTAATAAATTTGCAATAAAGTTTAAATAAACCACCAGAATCAAAGTGTAGGCTACTCTGCGCTGTTATTACAAGATAAGGAAGAATATGTATAACAAACATTCCAGCTTAATTACTAGTATTATTAGTCACAGAGAAAGCATATGTAGAAATTGATACGCACTAGTACGATCCTTTTATATATTTTGTGTAGAATACTAAATAAAAAGGGGATACGTTTTAGTGCTTCAATTCATACACCTCTTTAACGATTTGTTTATAAAATGGCACTTAAATTTAATATTTATAGAAGTTATTAGAATTAATTCTCATACAAGCCAACGGCAAATCTGCTGGAGCAGGCTGTGACGGTTGGACGACAATGGAAAATAATGTACTTTCATCACAGTTACAGGACTAAACAATCCTATCCTTAGTAAAACTATGAAGCTCTCTCTCTTTATCTACAGTTATGCTTATGTAAATTTTCATTAAAACATATACTTATATTGCTTTTAGGGACTAATAGGAGAAAGACGCATGCATGGCTGATGCAACTCAATATGAACATTAGAAAAAGTAAACCTAATATTCCACTTCCGCCAAACTGTACTGCAAAAAATCACTGCTAAACTATGAAAGAAATAAGTATGCTAACTACAGATACCAGCAACACATAAATGATAGCCGACTCAGGATGATAGTACGTTGTACTGCTCACAGGTGACGTTGGTGGTGATTACGTTGCTGGATATGGAGATGACGTTCGTGGAGGTGACTTCAATTGAGATGGCGTATGTGAGACGTCAGAGAACATTGAAAAAAAGTTAAACACTGAGGAAAGAAGAAGAGTTCGGAGCTGCTGTATCGTCGAGAGCTTTAAACCAATCGTACATCGTACATCGTACATCGTACGTGAGCGTTCCTTATTACAACAAAAAACTTCTACTTAAAGTACCGTCATCAGCAAACTTTAATCCCCCCAATTCCATACTCAAACTCGATACTTGGCGCAGTCTGATATATATATATAAATAAAGATTAATGCGACCAGAACCATATAATTGTTTGAACTATTGTAATTGCTTCTTGACATTCAGCTTTTTAAATCAGACCGGTGATTGTAATACAAATTTTTGTATTCAAATATAATTTTATTTTTGGATTCGTAAAAAATATTTCAATAAAATTACAATTTAATCTGATACAGGAGTTTTATAATGAAATTTTAACTTTTAATATACAGCTTGTAAGACATACTTCGGTTAATTTGAAATAAAATTAATTTTTATTGATGTATATTATAACTTTAATAATAATTCCACATGAAAACATTATAAAAAACTTGATTTAAAAAGTATAATTCTGCATACTTTGAAATTATTATATGGAGATGGAAGAGCTTTTAGTCAAGAAGATGTGTTTGTAAAGTTATGTAAAAACCTGCTTATGCAGTGCCAAATATCCATTAAATTTAAGATGGAAGAAGGGTTTCCCCCTTTTTAGGAGGTTTGTTGAAGGCGTATGCACTACGTATGATATTTATGGGTTTAACACAAGAAAATTATTATTAATTATTAACAAATTTTTAATTGTGGTTTTATTTATTGAGAATCTGCTTGAATACAGTTAGATCATTTCATTTATATGTTTCCAATTTTGATTTAAGTTTTTGATGCAGCATGTAAAATTTAGTAATCTTATTGAATTTTAAAAACTATTTTATTATTTTTTTTAATAAAATAAACTTGAAACACTATACATTTTTAGTTATAATCTAAATTATTATTAATTGAAATAGAGTGTAGTGCTTATGGTTTTACTTATAATTTCACAACCCGTAATTGTAAACTTAGTTTCCTTTTATAGTCTCCAACTCTCGATAAAGCTTACGTGTGTTTCTTTAAGGTGCCCCTCTACTTTTGTCAGATCACCTCTAATGAGACAGAGTGAGAAGGGAATATCAAATAAACTGAGCCAAGCCAAGCTTCTCTACGTTGTCTCTTTATAGCAATCTTTCTGTCCTTGCTCTCTTTTTCACATATTGTCACATATATCATTACATCAGTATATAGCAAACCACGTATAATCCTTCAATTAAATTAATGCTACATATGATAAAATATTTTTAGTATCGGACTACTACATAGTTCAAATGAGAACCTGACATGTCTTAAAACCTATAACTCTGGAAGCAACTGCAAAAGGTCCTTTAGAAAAAGTGCAATGAGAGATTCCTCAGCTTCTTCTCCTTAGTAAACAAAAAGTTATTTAGTAACAAGTAACAAAAAAAGTGTCTTTTATACCTCTGATATTGTCACATTCCGTTCATTAAATCGTATTTATATTTAGTGACCCCGGTCTCCATTACTCAAACCCGCAACAGCTTCGGCTTCTGCGGCATTCCTCACTTTGACTGCCGGTGAATCCCCGTGGTCTTGCGGACGAACACCCTGCCGTCCCTAACCCAGGTACCAGTGATCTGGAACGGCCCAGAAGCGTTATGTTGTGGCTGGTCAGATGGCCATTGGTGTAAACGGGCGCGGGAGGAAGTACTGTTATTTTTTATATTTGTGTTAAATTAATAAAGTAGATATCTAACATCAATAGTATTACATGTATATTCAACACTACAAAATATATTAATAAAAATTGTACATTGTAAAATATAATTACATCGCAATTTAGGTGTACCTAATTACGTGCTGCTACAGTTACGTAATAAATTACCGTCAATTCAGATCGAGTCAGTGAGCTGTTACAATTATCGCGATTGTGAATGGACAATGGCCAGTTTGTCATTGTCAACCTCGCCAGACTTATCGAGCACCATGCTCAATTTACAGCCAACACCAAGTTAGGAAATGGTATAAATTAGAGTAGAAAGATTTGCATGTTTGATTTATTTAAATTTTTCCGGTTTAATTGTTGATTCATTCACCTTAATTATCTACTCTGTACTAATATAGGCATAAAACTGCCATTTAAAATAAGTTAGTAGTTCATAGAATTAAGCATTTTATAATTTAAATACAAAATTTACAAAACGGGTTTTTGAAAAACGATTAAATAATAATACCAATATATTCTCCCTCTAAAACATTTATAACGTTCAATGGTGTAGAACATTTTACTGCTTTCAAGATTGTAGCACTGTTAAACGCTTTTAACGGATTTATTTACAAGAAAATATAGGAATAACCATTAAATAAAAAACGTTTCCCAATAAAAATTGTATAGTATTTCTTTTAATAGGGAGACATGTTATTGGTATGCAATTTGTGTCCAATTTACATAAACTATAACAGTGTATAAAAGACATGTTTTTTTAAACCTTCACATTTTTATAAAGAGTACATAAAACTCTTTATATAACGGTGCAGTCGACAGTAAAATAAAACTGTGCTCGGCAACTCACAGTTCACAAAAAACTATATTTACCAAACAGTTTACAAAAAATGCAATTCCATATGTTATATAAAGGACGTGTGAAAGGGAAAAACAATTTATTTTTCAATCCATTGTCGTTATATACTACAGTTGGCAAAGTATATTCAATATCTATCTTTTGGGAGAGAATGGACTTAAATTTAAATAAATTATAAGATATTTCACAGTTTTTAAATATTGCAAATAAATTAGTCATTAGTTAAACAAATCTAAGTACTATGTAGACAGATTTAAAATATATAACTTCAGTAATACATGATTCAATACAAAATAAACCAAACGGAAACAAATTTAAAAAGATATAGGTCCAACAAGTTCAACAAAACCGGATTTAATATAAAATATTTACAACAGTAACAAATATCAGAATCAGAAATCTTTATTGTCGTTGACATTTTACAAAATGCATGACAGTCGTCAATTTGAAACTTAAAATGTAGACTTAAGGAAATAGTGCAGCTATTTCACCATAAAAATCTGTAATATTATACAGTGGTTTATTCAATAGCATTTCCTTAAGTGCTATCTTAAAACTATGAAGTGTCAGAGTTTTAATTTTTCAGGTAATGTATTATACATTTGAATCCCTTGATACAAAAAGCTTTGTTGAGTCCCTGAAAACATGCATCTTTTTTGTGCTATATTATGTCTATTTCTTGTCATATAGTTTTGTATGTCACTAACTTTAGTTGTGATTTGCAAGTCTTTCCTTACATACATAAGAACTGAAAAAACATACATTGACGGTAGAGTTTTGTAACACAAATGATTTGTGAGCATAGGAACAATTCGCCCAAAGTTCCATAGGACAAGTGGCTATGAACATGACCATAGTAGATGCAAAGAAGAAGATCAGGAGACACATTCCCTCTCAATGATCTAATCATAAATAGACCCTTTAGAATTTTTGCGGCCAGATTGTCAATATGAGAGTGCCATTTGAGGTTGGACTGAAGATGGAAGCCCTAGGAAATTTAAAGATGCCAATCTCTCTGAACCAGAACGAAGGCAAAGTTGTATGTCCTGAACCTTCTCCCTATTGAAGCTCAGCTTATTAGCATTACACCAGTCATGTATTACATCTAATTTAGAGGTAACAATATCTTTAGCTTTCTGAGGATTAATACCCTGTACACACACTGCCAGATCATCTGCAAACATAAAACACTCTACATGTTGCTCCATGATGTTACTTGGAAGATCATTTATGTAAATTATGAACAAGGTCGGGCCAAGTATAGACCCCTGTGGTACACCTTGTACAATCTGCAAAGAATTGGAAAAAGAGCCATTTAAATATACAGACTGCCATCGATTTTCCAAGTAAGATGTAAAAAAAGAAATGGCAACACTGTCAAACGAGTAAAAATACAGCTTATCTAGCAGCACATCATGTGTTACATTGTCGAAGGCCTTGGACATATCATACGTCATAAAGAGAACACTCCTTTTAGCCTCCAGACCTTCAAAGCAGTTTGTAATTAGAGCTTGAGTGGCTGCAACAGTGCTACGCTTAGGCCTAAAACCATGCTGACACTCTGATAAAAGATTATTTCGTTCGAGGAAGATTATCATCTGACTATGTATGAGACGTTCCAAGACCTTCGACACTGTGGGCACAATGGATATTGGTCTATAGTTTGAACATAAATCTTTCAGACCTTTCTTATGTATTGGTATAACTTTTGTTTGTTTAAGTTTCTCAGGATAAAAGCCCTGTGTGATGCATATGTTAAATAATTATGCTAAAACCTCACTTATGTGCTTAGAAGCTAATATTAAGTGTAAAGCATTTATTCCATAAATATCTAGACAAGAGCTATTTCTTAGTTTATTTATGGCTAAGAACACTTCTTCAACAGTGAATTCTTTTATAGTAAACTTTTCACCTAAAGGCATTTTACTTTTTATATTTCTGCTTAAGAAAAGATTGTGGTCATTTGGGCAAGTTGGTACATTTTTAGTGATATCCTCGATACTATTAATAAAATAAGAATTAAAAATATCTGCAGTCAGACAATTTGGTATATATAAGGGCTTACTATTTACATTTCTACCTTCATTAATAACTGCCCATGAAGCCTTTGACTTATTCACTGATCCAGCAATAAAATTGTTGTTGTAGTTTAGTTTGGCTCTCCTAATTTCACATTTATATTTTGCTTTCAGTGATTTGTATTATTCCTTAATTACATTGTTATTTGACGTATTACAAAATAAAAAGTAAAGCCTATCCAACTCTTTTTTAAAATTAACTAATCCTTTGTGGTAACATTTGTTGTTTGGTTTTTTGTTATCCATATTTTTAGTTTTTATTGGTACAGAAATATTTAAAGCCCATAGAAACAGGTCAAAGAACACATTAAACTTATCAATAATATCTAGGGTACTATTATATACAACAAACCAGTCTACTTTGCTAATATTATACAAAAATATAGCAGAGTTTTCATCGCTTATAGGCCTTGTTATGTGTTTATATTTTATTCTATCTGGGTTTGCAGACTCAAAACTAACACAGAAAAGGATAGCATTGTGATTGGAGACTGGTATATGTAACACAGAAGCAGTCCATCTCTCCGGATGCAATGTAGACACGATATTATCAATGCAAGTCCCTTTTGAAGCATTGTGCGTTAAAAAGTTTGGGCGGGTTATTTCTCTAACTGAAGAATATAAACCAAATGATTTTGTTAGGCTATTTAGTTCTTGTGTTTCATTGTTATTTTCCAAGAAGTCTACATTAAAATCGCCCATGCATATAAAGTCAAACTTCACACCATGCACACTCGAAAAAATGTCATGCAGTTTATCTATAAAAGCGTGAAAGTTACCTGTAGGTGACCTGTAGAAATTCACCAGCAGAGTATTAAAAGTTTTCAGATGTACCGCGGACGATTCAAAAATAAGCTCCTCAGCAACATCGGGTAAATTTTGGTAAACTTGTGAGTCAATATGGTTTTTGACCAAAATAACACTACCACCATGCACAGTTACAGTTCTTGCAAAAAAGCTGCAATTTTATATCCTGGTAAATCAATATGTACAATGTCTACTTTAGACAACCAGTGCTCTGTTGATGTTATACAAATAGCATCAACACTGTTGTTCGATGCTAACAAGTTTAAATAGTCAATTTTATTAGGTAGGCTCTGAATATTCCACAACAACACAGTTAAGCTATTTACACTATTTACACAAGTCATTGTAGAAGAGCTATTTACATCCTTAGAGATTTTATTTCCCCACTGTTTTAATTTAAGGATTTTACACTTATCCTCAGAAAGACCCACTGTTAAATGTTTGCCTCTGTGGTTGTCTGCTCCTCTAAAGAAGATTGCAGGTGTTCTTCCTTATGTACTTTAGGGAAACGAAAACGACTCACATACACTCCAGTAGGCCAAAAGTCAGACAGAAAAACTTTGTACCAAAGTGATACAGGCACTCCAATTTTAAAAGACCGGTAACCGGGATATCTGTTTCTCAACTGTGAGACCTCATAATCTCCCTTTACACCCTCAACTAAGTATTGCTTGACTGAATTACAGTCAACACTAGGGGCTAACCTAGAAACAAAAAGATATCTGTATTCTTTCACGACACCCAGCATATTATCTTTGATAGCACTGCCCAGAATAAATTCTCCAGGTTTTCTAGCAGCAGTGCGACTGTTTAGCTTCTCACTTCAGAGCATTCTTTTATTTTTCACAGTTTCAAATCCACCACTGTCCTCACTTTCAACAGAAAACCGCATCTGTTTGTCAATGTCAACAACACTGTTACATTCCATATCGCTAGGAATAGGCTTGGCCAGGACCTGTGCTATGATGAAGATCAACTTTCAATATAACAATATATAGATATAAAAAATAATTTCAGCAATAACAGCTTATAACATTTGGCATATGATAAACTCTGGAAGAAATGACAATTTTCAACGTGATAAACTATATGTAACGTGACACAACAGTACTAAAATCTACTGCAGTGTCTGACACATTGATGTCACGGCGCAGTCGTCAGTTCTCCTTAGCGGTGTCTGACACATTGATGTCACGGCGCAGTCGTCAGTTATCTTTAGCGGTGTCTGACACATTGATGTCACGGCGCAGTCGTCAGTTATCCTTAGCGGTGTCTGACACATTGATGTCACGGCGCAGTCGTCAGTTCTCCTTAGCGGTGTCTGACACATTGATGTCACGGCGCAGTCGTCAGTTCTCCTTAGCGGTGTCTGACACGATGTCACGGCGCAGTCGTCAGTTCTCCTTAGCGGTGTCTGACACATTGATGTCACAGCGCAGTCGTCAGTTCTCCTTAGCGGTGTCTGACACATTGATGTCACGGCGCAGTCGTCAGTTATCCTTAGCGGTGTCTAACACATTGATGTCACGGCGCATTCGTCAGTTATCCTTAGCGGTGTCTGACACATTGATGTCACGGCGCAGTCGTCAGTTATCTTTAGCGGTGTCTGACACATTGATGTCACGGCGCAGTCGTCAGTTATCTTTAGCGGTGTGTGACACATTAATGTGTATAGAGGTATTGTCCCATCGCTGAGATCTGCTCGAAAAAACTTAAATTTTTCGTTTCGAATTATATTAACATTATATATATGAACACAATATATATTTCCCGTTGGAAATAAAACATTTGGAAAACTGGAAAAATGTGTGACCGATCAATTGTTTTAAATTTACACACATTAGTGTTTGACACGTTGTGTCCTAGGGGCTGTCCACAATTATATTCAGCAGTGTGGCATATTTTACTGATTTTGTAAGTTTTTTTAAATATATTGACAAGTTTCAATGTTTAATATGACTTTTTTGTAAATTTGTTAGTGTTTTTTCAAGCTTCTTTATATAATATTGCTCTAATAGCAGTTTTAATTTAACAGCAATCATTAGCTGAGTTTTATAAATTTTTGTAAATACGAGATTGACAAGTTGTAATGTTTCAATATGGATTTTTTAAATTTTGTTGAATTTTTCAATCTACTTTCTATAATACTGGTGTAATAATATTGTTATTTGAAAAACGTTCATTATTTAAGAGTTTTCCCGTCATATATATACACGGTCGAAGACGTTGGATTTCGTATCTATGTTAGTTATAGCGCAGGTTCAAATCCTAACTCAACTCACTTGTGCAGGCACGTTGTGTATTGATTTAACAACTAACAGAAAACTAAAAATGTCTCTCCACAGAGAGCTCAAAATATTTCAAGAATTAAACTCTGATTAAACGTGGTTTAATTAATATATCAATATATTTACAACACTTACAAAATAATTAAAATATGCCACACTGCTGAATATAACTGTGGACTGCCCCTAGACACAATTATATATAATTTTTCCAGTTATATTTATTTCCCTTTCATAATATTCATAGTGTAAATAAGGTATTGACAGTCAAAACTAATATTAGTTTTTTCGAACAGGTCGCAGCAATAGTACAATACCTCTTTTGCACCTTATGAAATACAAGTAAACAATAGTAATTAGAAGTTAGATCAAGCACCATTATTTTGAAAATTTCGATGATTTAAAATCCTGCTCTTCATAATATATGTACGGTTCAAGAATTCTTTTGTTGCATATTATTGCGTTAGAATCTCAATATTTCAATGTTCAGCCTCAGTAATGAAGGAACTAGTGGCCAAGATTGACTTATGGATGGACATTATTTCTCCACCATTTTTAAACAATAACACAAATGCCTCGTCATTACGTACTATTATTATATTGGCAGACTCCACCAAATATAGCATTTTTGATCTTAAGCCTAAGATATTGGCACAATATAATACACGACTAAATTGATCTTTTTAACATAATTGCATGCATTAAGGAGTTAATATAATGCCAATCTATATGTTAAAGTGCTGATATGTTATTATATTCGAGCTAAAATTACCCATAGTATTATATACAAATCTAATGGTGCCTATCTCTGTGATGATCGAGTCACGAAGTCACGAAGTTCCACGTAATGTCGCAGTATTTATATTTCCACTAGCAGTTACCCACCGCTTCACACACATTTTCATAGGTTTTGCACCTATATGAGGACTTCTGGTTTAAAGTGTATTATATTTTCGACGCAAACGTTGAGTTTGCCTTCCTTTGACGGTTAATAAAATATGTAAAGAAGTGTATATTTGTGATCGTTATAAGTTACTCAGGTCCTATTATTTTTCCTTCTATAGTTCATTTTTCATTTTTCACGATCAAGAAAATATATACATACACAGCTCTGAAAAGCTTACTTCTGTCAAAAGACAACTAAGATAGGGTTTTCATTAAATCTACAATAAAAGTTAGACTGTGTCTAACTAATGACACAGGAGACTTTATCTGTTATATCTGCACTGCCAGCAGTTACCCGTTGCTTTAAACGCAATTTAGTTGGCGTTGTACGTGTATGACCACTGCTGAACCGAGTGACATAAATCCGACGCCAATGTGTTGAGTTTTCCTTGTTGTCACATTCAAGGAAATACGTGAAAAAAGAGTATATTTATGGCGGTTGTACTTTAATTCGTTCTTAGAATTCTCTTCCATAGCTGCTTTTGCTTGTTTCCCGATCAAAAAAAATTATATATATATATACGATATATATATATATATATATATATATATATATATATATATATATATATATATAGTATTATTATATATAAGAAACTCATGAAATGTCTCATGATTCAGTCAGAAAAGTGTTAAAAAAGGCAGCTTTCAAGGCGTACCGAGTACATCTGATTCAGGAACTGAACGAAGACGACTTCGATCGGCGGCTCGAATTTTGTGAAGTAATGATGGATAGAATTGACCGAAAACAAATCCTTTTGAACGATATTTTATTTTCTGATGAGGCAACATTTATGTTGAATGGCAGTGTCAATAGACATAATTGTCGGTATTGGGACAACAGCAATCCGCACTGGAAAGAAGAGAGCCATGCACAGCATCCACAGAAACTTAACGTTTGGGCAGGTATTATAGGAAATCAAATTGTGGGCCCATTATTTATCAATGGTAATTAAAATGGTGACTCGTATCTAGCAATGCTCCAAAATGAGATAATTCCTGCACTACAAGCTGCTCTCGGTCGATAATTTCAAAGAATTTATTTCCAACAAGATGGCGCGCCACCACACTTTGCTCTCCTTGTTAGAGAATACTTGGATACAATATTCCCCACACAGATGGATTAGAAGACGTGGTGCAGTAGAGTGGCCTGCTCGTTCCCCTGATTTATCTCCGCTGGATTTTTTTCTTTGGGGATACCTCAAAGATAAAGTCTATCGTACTAAGCCTCAAGATTTGGCGCACCTAAGAAATCTTATAGTCTTATAGTCTTATCTATATAGACTACCTTCAAAATGCAGTGGATGGCTTTTAAAACCGCCTAGGACATTGCCAGACGATGGGATGGGAACATTTTGAACACTTAATTTGATCACAGGTACTTAAAAATTGGTTTTTACTTCTAATACTTAATAATTTAACAATTGTTCAATAGTTTTAATATTCAAACGGCTATAACTACTTTTGAAATCCGGTTTGCTGAATTGTACTCTGCTAAGTGAGACCTTTAATTTGATACCAAACTTGACCTATGCTGCTATTTAAGAATTTTATCTGACTCCTTGTGAACCGTCCCCCAAAGGGATTATCCGGTCGGTAATTGGGCAGATATGTGCGTTACTATCACCAGTAAGCACGTGTGAACTTTGGTATTTTTTTATATTGTGGTTTAAAAATTAAAAAAGAGGTTCCAGACTTAATTGACACCCTGTATATAAAACCGGAGGAGTCCAATTTTATCAAAATACAACTAAGCTGGGTTTTATAACAGATTATAGTAAAACTATTTATAGCAACTTTTTCTTTTATATTTAATACTTAATATGGGCTAACATGTAAAGTTAAAAGTACGTAAGTATGCCACTAGTTTTGTGTTTGTTCCTTATAAAATACTAAATGTGTTACATATTTTAGTATATTTAGAGCTGGAAAATTTTCGTTTATGTCTGTCTGTCTATCCAAGTAATATTTAAAAAAAGAACTGTCCTATAGACATACAATTTTTGCATTTCGCTTAATCTCTATATGAGGAACACCCAGTTTGATGATGGTGCACGCCACTACACAAGGTTACACTATCATTCCTTCTTAGCGTAATTCTTGTTCGAACACTGCAATGAGCAAAAAATGTAATTTTATCACTCGGCAAGATATCTCGAGAAATATATCATGTTAAATTTAGTTTTGCATGAAACTTCATTTCTACGTAGACAAGAATTAGTTTTACAACAGTGCATGTGCAACCATGGAATTTGGCTGAGCCTCATTGAATCCTAGTGTTGAATGATTTGAAAGTGTTATTTATTTATTTCCATCGGACATACTCTCCATTTTTACATTCAAGAACCATATACTTAACTATTATAGCAACTTAACCTAAACAAGAAATTCTACAACAAAACATGTGAAAGGCTTAAAAAATGATATTAACATAATACACTATTGCAAGGCATGATATATAACAAGAATAAATAAATATATATATAAATGTTTTAAAAATGTAACAATACCATCATGGAAAACCGCAGCAATAAATAAACTATAACAATAGAAATAACATAATAAACTATAATATAATATAATAAGAAAGTTCATAACAATGTTTCAAAAACAGCAACAGTAAAAATAACAATATTGACAAGATAAACTATGGCGTACAATACACAGAGTATATGGATAAATATATGTAGACAGCAAGTTAGCAGCGAAAGACAACAAAAACTGATGCTGTAATATGTGAGAAATTAAGTGAAGGCATATTAAGTTGGTAGCACTGCACCTTTCACTTTCCACTTCAATGTTCTCACACCATTGTGGAACAAGTCGACAGTTATAGGCAGGTTGTTGCCGGCTCTCTGCAGGCGTGCCACCGTGCTGTTTTCTGCATAGTTTGTCCCATAGTACTGCCTGATGAAGAGGTCATTGGAACGAATGCTGGATGGTGTCTTGAAATTGAGTGATTGAATGATTTGGTTTGGTTGTGTTTATGCAACCTCAGTATAACCTGTTTTGTGACACATGGTATGGCGTAAACTTACAATGTACATAAATTGGGTAAGTTTGTAATACATATCGGTTCCATATTCGGATTCTAGCAGTAATCCGTTGTGATTTATTTCATAATAGGTTATGACATAACATCAGAGAATGTTTAAAACGTAAATAATTTACAAATAACAATTTGCCACCAATCAACTATTACTAATGCCCATTTAAGAAGGAATCCATGTCCCTATATTAAATTAGTTTAAATTACAATGGACTAGTTTAATTTCAATACAGATTTAATTACAAAAAGTACTTTCTCCACCTGGACTCGAACCCGGATCTGTAATTTGCCGGGAGATTACGTTACCACTGTACATAAATTGTACACTGAAGAGCCCTTACGATTCTATCATTTTGGATTTGACCGTTTATATAAAAAAAATTGTTTTTAAATAACCAAAATATCACAGGAACGGAACACCTAATACATCCCTAATGCATTTTTATTAATTAAATCTGTGTAAATGTCAGCAGCCTCATTTAAATTTTTATTGAATCAAAACTCCATCACACTCAAACCTGGATCCCTAAACGTTGAATGAAATATATACGAGTCTGTCTAACCTCCTCTACCAAATTTAGGAATCCAACATTGATATGAATACACTAGCTAAAATAATACTGCTCTTATACGTGCATATTAATTGTAAGTTACTTCTTTGTGTATCTCATGAGGTACTGGTTGTTTGTGAATGTCCCAGCGACTAGTCACGTGGTCAGATCAAACACAGCTTATTGGAAACGTGAGTTGAATAGCAATGACTGGATCGCTTCTTTACGCTTTCGCTAAGCTTGGTGATGCTAAATTATATGGACTGTAAAAATAATTTAAATTTAAATATTGTTAGGTAATGTTGAATAAATTACGTTAAGGAAAAGGTAGAAACAACAAACTGACGTCTATGCAGTACTTGGAATTTTGTATCAGGTTTAATTTTTATATAGAAAATATCTTCGATGATGACGCATTAGGATTTGGATAAGAGTTAGCGAATATGTTTATATAAATCTGATATGACCATATCGGCAATGAGAAAGTCGTAGAGTAAATTTTCGAATAAACTGTGAATAAGTGAGCACTATGGACTTGATATTTCGTATGGAACCTTATTGGTCATGTAAGACATCAAGGACGTAAGTTCAAGATCCTGTTTTCTTCCTTTACCTACACAAAGTTACGAACAATGTTATCTTCAACAAACCGAATCTAAGGTTCCTCGGTTAACATTTTTATGTACAAATATTACATTAGAATCATTATTCTGAAAGTATACTTCATTAATTACAGAGCCTAAATAGCAATAAGTGGTTAATTGGTTATCTTAAAGTTATAAAAAACACAACGCTAAACGTCAAGTTACATTATATATTGTCAATTTAAGCAAAAGTTGCATATTTGACTTCAATAAACCATGTCTGTCTGAACGCTTTTGTTTCATTTCTGAAACAAGCAATTGGAATACTCGACGTGGAGCCTCTCTATTATCTATTCCTGTTCATAGATCCTCTATTTACAGTAAATAATTCACAGTCTCTGCTTGTCGACTCTGGAATAATCTCCCAGATCATATCAGAGGTATTCGTAGTCGGGAACGGTTTCGGGGGGTGCTTAGGGACCATCTGTTTTGGGCCTCGTCGGGTTGACGATATCGTGGCATAGGTTATGGGACGATGGCTTTGTATGAATGGTGATGGATGAATGTCTGTTAATTTCCTTGTAAGTTTTATTTCTTTATTTTTAGTTTCATAGAGAACCTTTAATTCATTTTATTACTTTATATAAATAGAGATTATAATTTTTGAATGTAAAATAGTAATGTAAACTGTATTGTGGCTCTTCTTTTACAGTAATAGTATAGTTTATTAATGTATGGTTAGGTGTAGAGAGGACTTAATAGTCCTAACCTCGCCAATTGAGTATGTTTTACGTTGCATTCAATAAAGACATTTTTCATTTCATTTTAATTTAATTTAATGTGATCCAGATTTGACGTTTTAGTTCTTCACCGACTTGCCCCTTCATCAATAATTAATAAAACAGTTTCCATAAAGAGGATAACCCGTTGGCAGTAAAATGGTTAATAAATAAACAGGTAGTGTGGTGTTTCTAATGAGTTTTCTTTCTTTTAATGAGAATACTTCTATTAGTGATATCTTAACCACATGTAAACGAAGCAACATGTCACAAAGATAATTTTTATTTGATTTATTATACAATAAATTCAGGTAATCTGTCTTTAGTTTTGATATTCATAGCTGTATATTAGCGAAAACGTATTATTTTAAAATAATAATTATTACAAGTCACCTCTTAAGTAACTAAAAATACCACAAGTGTTATATCAGTATACGGAATGGAACTGAGCTGTGAAATGTTTATGAGCTGTAAGAAAAACCAATTCTGGTTTGTAGCTACAAAACTAATGTTCAGTTAGTAAATTCATTGTTTAATTTAATTTCCTTTGTTTTCCAGTAAGGAAATTGAAAAAGTAGCAACCAAACAAAAAAGTAACGAAAAAGTAGTTCAATGATGAGATTTTCCCAGATTGCTTCACAGAAAGGCTGCTCAATCAGTAATTGAATTACCAACAATGGTTTATTTAGCGCAAAACGATCCCTCTGGCATCGTCCGTTTGTAAACACAAAAGGCGAATTTGTCTGCAATATCCGCACTGCTGCAGGTATAATAATTCTTTTATTGTTGCGTGCGACCTTCGTATTGCTATCGTCATTTATTGAAGGTAATTTCCTCTATTCACACATTGATCACAATTATGTCCAGTTAATAAATCAAACAACTTTTGCTTAGTCACCCAAAAAAGACTCGTTCGATTTTTTCGATATCGGTGAATCTGAGGACTATTTCTTCTAATAAAAACTATTCTGGCACCAAAAGTATTTTTATTTTAGTTTTAAATCAGTTTTGCTTGAATTACTCGGTTAGCGAATTCCGTAACTAACTGATTTTTGATCAGTCTAATATTAATTTTGGACGAGAGAATGTTCACAGGCGCCTTGACATTAATTTATAAACACAATACAAAAACAATGGACAGGCAGGAGCGATACTGACCGATAAAGTCTACTTACTTCTATCTTAGTACTACTTCTTATAACGGGCTATAAATATATTTCTTGAAAAAGTACGTTTGCTAATTATTAAATGAATGGTTTTGTATTTTTTTAAATATGAGACGCAATTCCCTAACGTAAAAATGTGTATCACTGACTTCTTAAAATTGAAGTAATAAATATTTATAAATGCTCAATGTCATCGTTTATATTAGTTTCCGTTAAGTGGTTGTAGTATTCACTACAACCTTATACTTCCGAAATAATTACTTCATTTACATTGTAAATTTAAATTATAAAAATGTAATTATGGTTTTATGCTAAATTAAATAAGAAATTAAAATGCTGGAATAAAGTCTTACTAAATATCTTGTAAACAGCATCTTTTATTGCTCTATATCTTCCACTGGCAGTTAAAGCGCTGATTAGATAATAGCGAGTATTAAAACATAAGTTACTCACTCTCTATACTTTTGCTACTCGTATACAGCCAACGCAATTGTTCGGAATGGAATGAAATTAATGATACGCCTATACGAGATTAACCGCAAATCCGCGATTAATATAACCCAGTTCGCTAATACGAAACATATCCAGAAAGTAAGTATACTGAGGTTCTCGCGACGGGATGTATTTTTTTCTCGACTTGTTGGCTGCTGTTGTGTAGCCTTATTCCTCCCCCCTATAAAGAAGTAGCTTTTTACACAAATATACCTCAATAAGGATAATATTTGTTCAAAATAGAAAATTTAGTTTAGTTTTCCTAAAGCTGGTTTAGAAGCTAAAAGTTTTAATTGTAAATACTACTTAAATACAGACAGAAAAATATAAATAAATCTATAATTATATGGGTTACCTTTTATAACCCATGGAACAATTTCCCGAAAGGATGATATAAGAGTTTGGTAACACCCTGTATATTACAACGTTGATCACTCAATGTGAAGGTGGGAGGGGGGAGCATTGTAACGTTTTCAAGCGAAAACACTTCATCAATACAAGGAAATATCAATGTTGCTCCTTTGTTTGTAATACTTTGATACGATGAGAACATTGGTTTAATTATTCAAGATGGAAAGTAAAGAATTGTTTTTTCTTCAAAATGGTGTTGAACACAGAGACGTTCCAAGAACTGAAATATCGAAGAATTTGATTTGCTGGAATTATTAGCGTGGCTTCAAAGAGTTGAAGGTTTATAATGAGGTAAACACTGTATAATTACAAACGATGAAGCGAAGAAATTTATCATATTTGTTTGTTGCGTCTCAAAACTCTTACCCGGCTTCCACTCGATTCAGCTTGAGTTTTTCTGTCAACTGTTTTGTGGGCCACCTCAAAATAAATTTCCGATAACAGTTTCCGGGTAGAGGAGATCTGGAGATTTGCGGAAATATTGCCAAAATGTCATCTACAATAAATCTTGAATCGTTATGAAGCGCATTTTTAATATTTTACAGAATTTCAGTCACAATTGAAGCTCTTCCGCTCCTCTGATCATCATGCACGCACAGACGTACAACCGTTTTGTACTCTTATATCCACTTGAACACACTCATTCATACGATCACCATATGCAGTTCTTACCTCATTATAAACCTCAACCGGAGTTTTCCCCTTCCAAACAAGATAACGACTGACCCTGCCTATTTCCACTTGGCTGGAGATTGGATTGACATTTTACACGAAATATATTGCCTCATCGACAGTTCTAGACCTACTGACCTCAAACCGGCCACGATTCGGAGGGAGGAATTTTCATAACACGTTGAGAAAAATAGTCCCGAATCGTGAGAGCCTTAGTACAGTAATATGCCTCGTATTGTAAAAATTATAAACGGGAAAAAATACATAGTGAATGTTGAGTTTATCTCTATATGTAACTCACTACACACATGTCTCACAATAAGCTTATCTAAAATTGGATGAAAATTTCAATTCTACAGTTCAGCTCATTTACGGCACGTTCTGCACACATAGTTAAGCAGACAAACATAAAGCAAAGACATATTTACATCTCACCGGCAGAAGAAACTGTGAAACCTACTGAGTGATAGGTTTCAATGACGCTCAGCCAAATTTCATGGTTGGACACGCACCAATATACAACCCATTCTTGTCCATGTAGAAGTGAACATTCATGCACCATTTAATGGCCACTGTTAAAATCTTTAACGATATTGCTTATCACATGATACATTAACATGTTTTCTTTTCATTAAAGGCATATAACTTAATCTTTCATAGATAGATTAATTATATAAGTTCCACTGAGCTATGAAGAGTAATATATATGTTATTTTAATGATTGTATGGCTGTTATGAAATTTCCTATTCAATGGATGAGAATAATACTGCTAAAGCTTCCCAGAGAGTAGTAGGTGTTTGGCTTAAAAGAACACTTAAAACAACAAGAGTTCACTGAAATCAAGTCTTCTCACCGACTTTTAGCATTGACTTTCAACTCTATTATTATTCTTTTTACGCTTTATCATCTCTATAATTGTTTTTTGCTTTTGCAATAATTTTTCTTGCGTATGTTAAATTAAATGTTTTCTTGAGAGAGAAAGAAACCATCGTCATTTCTTGAGAGCGACAACGTGAATTGCTTAAGTATAGATGATTTAATGTAAAATATTCACTCGCGTTAGGAAATTGTATTATTTCATTTAAAACTGAAAGAGATAAATATCTTAAAATTGTTCTTCTGCGAGCATTAATAGACAATACTTTACATTTAATATTCATAGGTATTCTCTTTAATATATTACAAAACAAAATGCGGAAATTACAAAGAATTAATAATTCAGTTTAGGAGGAACTTCCTGCACTCTTCACAATAATTTATTTCCCGTTTTATTTGTAGGCCTTCTTTTCGTTAAAATATTTGTATAAGTACATTCGTTAGTTATTTAAATGGAATATATAATGTATTATTTATTATTGGATATACCAACTAGCGTCAACGTGAAGTGTATAACAGACAACCTGAGGATTCATTTTGCGGTTTCCATGTAAAATAACCATAGTAATATTATAAGAAATATGGTCATATATTTTGAATCATTAATTTATAAACCTCTTTTATCATCGATTCTCTAAATAAGGCACTGTTATCTGTAAAAGTATTATACTTTCTTTGAAAGGATACAATGCAAATAATTCTGTATATTCCAAGGGTACTATTAAACAAAAATAATACTACGTTCATAGGCATTTTGAGTTAAAATGTCCTTGAAAGAAAACACATTATTAAAAAGTTTCATTGATACGGTTGACATAGAACTCGAGCTAGATACTGAAATTGATGGCAGCGATGTTATACTTTATCTCCATCAGCTGGAGACACACATATATCTATATCTCTCAGATTGTTGAGGTTACATTTAGCGCTTCTTAGTATCATACATCTACTGAATAAAATATTGTTATCTGTGAAACAATACTTTGAAAGGGTGCATTGTAAATCATTTTGGTATTCCGAGGGTACTATTAAACAAACAGTATATTATGTTATTAAGTGGTTTGAATTGAAAAAAAAAAACACGCCTTTGAAAAAAATTCTAAAAAATTTTTCGGTATCGTTGGCATTCAACTCGAAGCTGAATACTGTAACCGATTGATGGTAGTGATGTTATATTTTATATTTATCTCCATCAACTGGAAATTCACATCTATCCATCTTCGACAGACTGTTTGTTAGTAGTTGTAGTCATGTTTAGTGTCATTGTCAGCTGTTATCCTTACGTCAAGCAAGACGTACGAGCTTTACTGTATTACTTATTATGTAACTAACAAAATCAAAGGCACGAGTGACTAAATAATTATATAAATAAAAATAGATCCTTCTCGTACACAAGCAGTAATGTATACTAGGTTAAATAATTCAAATTTAAATAATAATATTTGCCTTTTATTTTGAATAGTATCCAATTCGTATAATTCAGTGGAGTTTATTCCAGTTACTCAATATTATGATACGCTTTTGCCAAACACCTACTACTCTCTGGGAAGCTTTAGCAGTATTATTATCATCCATTGAATAGGACATTTCATAACAGCCATACAATCATTAAAATAACATATTATTCAACAGCTTTTCTTTTTATTAATTATGTATTTTTGCAAAAAAATAAGATAAAACGAAACTTTTACCAATGTTTAAAGTAGAAAAGACGTTCTTATCCATATACAGCTGACGATGTTTAAACATTATTAATGATTGATTGTCAAGTCATCTCAGTGCAGGCAATGTCTAGAACAGCAATTTATACGCTGACTGAAAGTTTCTAACATCAGCCTTATCCATATACAGCTGACGATGTTTAAACATTATTAATGATTGATTGTCAAGTCATCTCAGTGCAGGCATTGTCTAGAACAGCAATTTATACGCTGACTGAAAGTTTCTAATATCAGCCTTATCCATATACAGCTGACGATGTTTAAACATTATTAATGATTGATTGTCAAGTCATCTCAGTGCAGGCACTGTCTAGAACAGCAATTTATACGCTGACTGAAAGTTTCTAACATCAGCCTTATCCATATACAGCTGACGATGTTTAAACATTATTAATGATTGATTGTCAAGTCATCTCAGTGCAGGCACTGTCTAGAACAGCAATTTATACGCTGACTGAAAGTTTCTAACATCAGCCTTATCCATATACAGCTGACGATGTTTAAACATTATTAATGATTGATTGTCAAGTCATCTCAGTGCAGGCACTGTCTAGAACTGCAATTTATACGCTGACTGAAAGTTTCTAACATCAGCCTTATCCATATACAGCTGACGATGTTTAAAAATTATTAATGATTGATTGTCAAGTCATCTTAGTGCAGGCACTGTCTAGAACAGCAATTTATACGCTGACTGAAAGTTTCTAACATCAGCCTTATCCATATACAGCTGACGATGTTTAAACATTATTAATGATTGATTTTTAAGTCATCTCAGTGCAGGTAATGTTTAGGGGCTTGATATCCATTCATCACTCTTACACAGAACTTAAGATTCTAAAACACAACTTAGACAATTTTCAAAAATAAAAATTTGCAAATGCGTATAACCCGTTTATTTCTTGGGTGTTGGATACATAAAACAATATATTCCTTTAAAAAAGGTTTTTTTCCTCTTTATAAACGGGAGCTATGCTCTACATTTGAAGTAAAAAAATTGTAACCAGATTTAAAAACTTTTATAGATATGCTTTGTAAGATGGAATTAGTGAAGAAGTAACGGAGTTAGAAAATAGAATTGAAAGTTTTGTAGTGGAGAGAGAAAGTTTCAGTTGGGATCGTAAAGAAACTTCACTTATAAACAATCAGTTTTAGATTTGACAAGTGAAAGTGTTGATTCAATTTTATCAGAACTATATTTGGTGAGCTAACAAAATATCACTGAAAGTTTACATATAAAAAAAGTTGTAGATATGCTGAGAGTTGCCGCGGATAACTGAGCCTACTATCGGCTGGGATCACTCCAGGGTTCATAAAACGGCAATGGTCTGAGCGTGGTCCTGGTTTTGGTTTTCAAAGGCACCCTGACCTCACCATTTCCGAACTGATTGTCTGTGAGGTTAGAAATTTGTCATAGCCTAAGAGAAATATATAAATCGAGTTGGTTTGAGGTAAGTTTAATTCCTAAACCGCGACCTCAATTTTTCAAAACCTACAATATAATCCGAACACGCGACGTAATACTGTTAATGAATGAACAAATGACCAGTAACAAATTTTTGTAAGTCGGGTTCTCGGAGCAATGGCTATTCTGAAAAAACTGGTTGTTACAACCATTCTCGGTTTGGAATATACAAGCGTACCAGAACTTAATTTACACCTTGTATATACATATAATCATAAAGATCAAGGGCTTTGCCTTTGTTATTGAAATGGCAAACGTAAAATAAGTTTCGTAACCATAACTCTAAAATCAAATGAAAATGTAATTAGTTAGTAGTTTTGTAGTTATACTTAAAGTGTAAGATAAAAGGCTCGGTGAGCAGTTATTTAAAGCAGGAACAAATGGATATCATAAAATTAGGAATTAGCTCGACTTGTTATTTTTGTGAACTCTAAAAATTTATAGGGTCTCAAAACATTGGCATACATGAATAATATGAAGAGGTTGAGTGTCAAAATGAGTGGTGGGTAAAACAGCCTTGTAATCAATGAAAGAATTTAAATATGCCTCAAATATTACATATCAAAACATACGAAAACTAAACAAATACAATGGACAGTTTTTCGTTTGTAATCAACTGAGAAATTTGGTAAGAATATTTTTCAAATGGTAACTAAAAACAAATAGGAAGTTGAGAACTAAAAGGTATTTTTGGATAACCCCTCCTCTCCAGTTTAAATTAATTAGTTTCGGCTTTGTGGAGACAAGAATTAAAAACAAAAATACTACGAGACGTAAGAAAGAGAATTGTTCGGAAAGAACGACCCCTGATCGATTCCAGAATTTAAAACTTGATACGTTCAAAACTTTGCAAGTGGGACAAGGTTGTAAAACTCGAGACTACTAATTTTATTTCTGCCAATGCCAAACCAAGAAATTATGACAGGGTTTCATCAGGTACAGGATAAAGTGTTAAATATTATGAATCAGTTCTCTACATTTTATAAAAAAATAATAGGTCAGACGATGGACTTTGACACATATTTGGAGGTTACGGGTCACGAACTAAGTATAAAAACTTAAATACAAAATATGCGATAGTAAAAGGACTAGCACAGTAACCAGTGCAGCACTAAGTGATTTTTGTGTTTATGGATGGGCGATGCTAAAGCGAGCAGTCTCCGCTAAAGTAAACATTGTTAGTAATTCAATTACCGATTGTTCAGTCTCTTGTAACATTCTGTGAAAAAATCTCGTTATTAAACACGCTTCCGTTTCAATATTTGCCGTAATATAAATATAAAACAAAAAAAATAAATTAAATTGTGATCTCTCTGATTGAACTTTTGTTCCTTTCCGCATTCAATTTTCCTATGAACAGTGTATATTTCAGCATCTTGTAGATTTGGAGAACAATACAAAACGATTTATAACCATATCACTAATAACCTATGGAATTTACATTCTATAACAAAAACTTTAAGACGTTTTACGGCTATACATACTAAATATTCTGTAAGTATATAAATACAGCGTTACAAATCAAGAAAAATATAGCTGGGATATATAAAATTTGTCTAAAACATTTAATGTACACAATTAAAATTATTGATATAAAGTTAGTTGTTTTAGTTTTAATTCAAATGCTGTAAAAAAAACTGTGATGAAGAGAAATATGCCAAACAAAAATCCTGCTAAGCAATTATAATATATTAAATTTATACTCTCTATCGGTACTCCTACTTCTGAGAACCTCTGAATCAGTCTTCTATCACCGGATGGCACATTTAGATAATAAAGAGTTAATGCTGCATTTATCTGAAATCACATCGAAAATCAATAAAAAATTATATTGAGGTTACACAAATATGAATCGTCAAGTTTTTAATTGCCTGCTTGGACATTGGCAAGACTAAAATGCCAACGCCGGATTTTATTATGATGCTGCGCCAATATGAATTCATTACTGATGTTTTATGTTGAATTTGTAGCTTCAAAGAAACAATATCTCGAAACTCACTTTATTTGTTCTTTTTTTCCTGTAATTTAAGAATTATACTTTTAAAATAATTATGTTGGTATTCGTAAGTTCGTGTGTGATATAAGAACAAAAGGAGGGAAATAAATTTTTTTAACTATAGTATCCATGTCTAAAATGTTTATGACACGTAAATGCGGAAATTTGTCACAATCAGCAATTTCAAGCAAAAGCAGCGATTTCAAGCACATACAGAGATTTCATGTACAAGCAGCGTACTTTTTAGGTTATAATGATTATCATACATAAACAAATTTCTACGCATATACATGAAATTAAAACACATGCCTCTTTTATACGTTGAATTTTAACTTAATTTTTAAGTTAAAACTTTCTCAAGTTCTCCAAAGCGAATCAAACGCATACGAGTATGATCAAAGTACAAGTTTACTAGAAATCGACGTACTTTATCTCAGATGAATATCACGAGCCAGGTTACAGATAAGCAACTTGTTCAATCATTATACATTAAATACTCGTTACTTATATGTATATTTCCAATCTTAGATATTAGGCTTACTATCAACGGTCTCCAATCTTAGATATTAGGATTATTATCAACTGTTCCAATCTTAGATATTAGGCTTACTATCAACGGTCTCCAATCTTAGATATTAGGATTACTATCAACTGTTCCAATCTTAGATATTAGGCTTACTATCAACGGTCTCCAATCTTAGATATTAGGCTTACTATCAACTGTTTCCAATCTTAGATATTAGGCTTGCAATAAACGGTCTCCAATCTTAGATATTAGGATTACTATCAACTGTTACCAATCTTATGTATTAGGATTACTGTTAACTATTTTTAATCTTAGTCATGCTTACTATAAACTAGTTTTCAGTTCAAAATTAATAAAAAAACATTTAACACAGAAAAATTTGTTAAATATTTCAGTAATGCTGCTGAGAGCCAACATTCCTGTTGTTACCAGTAAGCTTATAAATATAAGCTGAAGGAGCGCAGCTTTATAGTGATTGACTGAAAGCACATCCAATTGGGATTTTAAACCGAAATTTCTAATATTATATCAAGAACTAAGATATACTTATCACTTACTCAAATTTATCTATTTTAATAAAGTACCCAACACATTTTCTAACACGGATTTTAAGGGTAATATTTTCCAGCATTTATCTCTTACTATTTAAATTAAATTGGAATTACAGTAAAACAATCTTAGCATACCAGTAAAGAAGCGATCCACCGATTGCTATTCAACACGCGTTTCCAATAACCTGTGTTTGATCAGACCACGTGACTTGCTGCTAGACGTCCTTAGACACCTCTTATCTTGGGACAGGAATTGAGAACTTAAATTGTATAGACAGTATATCGTGCGTTCAATCGATTTTATACCAATGTAGGGAAAACCTAAAAAGATTAGAGAAATTCATTATAAACATCTTCCACCAATGATATGGGCTTTTTCATGAGCCTCTTAGTCCTTTTTTATCGAGAGTATATTATTCCTATGAATTAATCTATGTAAAACTCAAACGCAGTGAATTTTGTTCACTATTGTATTTTACTGCGTTGTATTGAGTAGATAAAAAACTATCTTTTAATATTTGCCCACCGAACGTGTATGCCAAATTTAAGCAAACTCGTAGCGCATTGCTTACGCTTACGATTTAACAATGTAAACGCGCACACATGTTTACTACAGATTAGGAAGGAGTACGCCATCCCACGTTTCACGTAGCAGGTTTCGCTGAGATTGCATGCAAAACTTCAAATTCAAGGTTTTATTTTATTAGGTTACATTTGCTATTATGTCACATGATAAAATAACAAATGAGTGTACTCAATGTCTTTACAAAATTATTTATCCCACAATTTTCATGTTGCCATCACGGTTACAAATATTCGTTAAAACTCAGCCAAACTCCATGAGTGACATACACCATTATTGAAATCGGTATTGCATATACATAAGTAAAGCTTCATGCAAAATTTCAAGTCTGTACGTCAATTCGTTCTCGCAGATATTATGCGGGCAGACAGAGAGCTATTCCATTAAATTTTGGCTAAATACGGCTTATGGTTTTGTTATCAACGTATTGGTAAGCTACTTCACTTTACTGATAATCGCGCTTCATAAAAGTACAATCGTTTACTATATAACGACACGCCTGATCTCAGATGAATATTAGAAGCCAGTTTACAAATACACATCTGGTTTTGTGTCCTGATCATTGACACTGATAAGCTGAGGAAACTAGTTCAATCATTAAAACTTAAATACTCGTTACTTAACTAATGCTGTAAAGAAGATAAACTTCTTCACTTGTGGTTAAATATATCGTTATTCATAAATAATTAGGTACGTTAACTGAATTGCACAAATTTTATAAAATATTACTTTAAAATAACGTAATATTTACTTTAAATCATACACGGTGACCTCCTGACTGGGTTAGTTCATTTCCAATGATACAATATGTCTGCAGTTCACAGATTCTTAAACATTTTCCGTTAAAAATAGACATTAAAACAATTATTAGAACAAATTGATTAATATCGGAAAATTTTTATGATAGGTGTATAACGTAACCCCCTCTGCCCAAGGGCAAGCCCCTTCTGGACGGTGTCCACAGAGACTTTAATTACCTCCTCTTTACTTAAAATTAACAGTTTCCTTTTCCAATATATGTTTTACAAAATGGGAGTCATGGTACCACTTAAGGATGGTAAATGTAAATCGTATATTTACTATTTATATAGGAAAGCCCCTGCTAAATTTCAAATATTTAATCATTGGATATGTATTATTCACCAGAGCTTGAGAGTCAGCTAATACACAAAACCGTTTGGAATCTGTTCTTTATTATACCTTTTTGAAACAGTAATATTTTGTGCATTTCAAGCATTATTAATTTAAATCCTTAAAAGCTTTGACAAGTCTATATTTAGCTTAGAGCAATCTATTCAATAATTCTAACACAATTTGAGTGGTAATAAGGAAATACTTAATTATTATAACCCATTATGAAAGGCATTGTAAGAATTAACTCTAAAACAACAATTTTTCCATTCCGTTGAGTAAAATCCAATACATTGCACTAATGGTGAGTAATGATGCGCCTTTCTTTAAAAGCGGGTGAAGAAATAATATCCAGTCATCTGTCAATGTTAACTGCAAGCTCCTTGTGTATTGAGGCAAAACTGTAAATCGGAGAGCCTTTTATCACAATGATATTTAAAAAAGAAATTGTAAACTGAAACTGTGCTTATGGAGTGGAAGAAAAACATATCCATGTAAGGACCGCGTTTGAAAATATTAAGAAAGATAACGAAATAGTAAGTTTATATAAGATATGAAATGAATATTAGTTTGAATGTACAAACGCTTATTATATAAAAAGCACAAGATCAAAGCACGTTTCTCTTTGTGCATGTGAACTGATGGTGGCAGATTGTTCAGTGCTTTGTTTAGAGGAGACAAAACATTTTCACTGAATGTTGTTTTACTTGGTGTACCCTGTTTTGTGCAGTTTTGCTGTCTTGTTGTTCCAGTGACGGGACAGGGTACCATAGGTTTATTTCATATTACGTGTATTAGTTAGGTATACAGAATGTCTATAAAGATTGGAATCTACGACAAATCTTAACAGTTGCTTAGAATTACACATTAATGTTTAGTATAAGTCCATAATATAAAATTTAATTTTAAAATTAAAATTAATATTTTTGGCTGATTATTCTAAGTTTAAAATTTCAAAAGCGAATAAGAAAGTTAGTCATATACTTTTTAAAAATTTTTTACTTCAGATTGACGGTGACATAAAACTTGATTTACTAATGTATTATGACATACCTGAATTAAATAGTTGACTCCTAAATTGTGAATTGTTTAACCTATATTGATGAAAATTGGTGATGCACAAAGTATATTCTACTGATAACACTAACTCAGCAATCTCTTTCCGATATCATAAATTATATATTTTTATCGCTGTAAATACAGGTACTTCCTAAAATTACTTTAAATTTCAAAAGCGAATAAGAAAGTTAGTCATATACTTTTTAAAAATTTTTTACTTCAGATTGACGGTGACATAAAACTTGATTTACTAATGTATTATGACATACCTGAATTAAATAGTTGACTCCTAAATTGTGAATTGTTTAACCCATATTGATGAAAATTGGTGATGCACAAAATATATTCTACAAATTGAATATGCACTAATACTATCTGATAACAAGCAATCTCTTTCCGATATCATAAATTATATATTTTTATCGCTGTAAATACAGGTACTTCCTAAAATTACTTGCTTACTATAAATATCCTTAGCTATATCACAACTGGGTGTTGGTTTATGTGCAAACAATAAGAAATAATTTTTTTTATTTTCAAAGTAGTGTGGTGACATTAAAAGGGTTTTAAGAATGTCTAAATCTGGAATAAAAGAACCTAAATTGGGTTTAGATAATTTTAGATAATTTTAAATTACCGCATACCTAAATGGAGACCAGAAATCTTGTATCATTGTTATAATGTCAATTAGTTTAATTTACTTAAACAAATTAGTATGTTATAAAATAAACATGCATTTCTTCAAAGATTCCTTGTTTTATTTTAAAATTTAAAATTAAAAAAAGTATGATACAAGTTTTGCTTCAAAAGTAAATAACCTCAAGATACATTGAATAAAAACTTAGAATCAATGAGAATTTCAAGCTACCTTTGAAGTTTATTCTATAAAAAGAAAATTTATTTTTGAAACCTGTCTGTGAAGTATTGAGCGATGCGAACGAAGCCCAAACCCCAATAGCAAGAAGTCCAATACATGCTCAGTGACGACATTATTGATCTGGACTTCTGTCTGTTAAATAATGGACGAGGGAAGCCTCTCATGTAACTTTTATCTCGGTGTGAACACATTTTGTCGATGTTATAAGAGATATTATGACCCTTAGCCTCCATGCGATCCATAACCGCTCACATGCAAGTCCAATACATGCTCAGTGTGGACATTATTGATCTGGACTTCTCTCTGTTAAATAAAGGACGAGGGAAGCCTCTCATGTAACTTTTATCTCGGTTGTGTGAACACATTTTGTCGATGTTACAAGAGATATGATGACCCTTAGCCTCCATGCGATCCATAACCGCCCACATACAAGTCCAATACATGCTCAGTGTGGAAATTATTGATCTGGACTTCTCTCTGTTAAATAAAGGACGAGGGAAGCCTCTCATGTAACTTTTATCTCGGTGTGAACACATTTTGTCGATGTTACAAGAGATATGATGACCCTTAGCCTCCATGCGATCCATAACCGCCCACATACAAGTCCAATACATGCTCAGTGTGGACATTATTGATCTGGACATCTCTATGTTAAATAAAGGACAAGGGAAGCCTCTCATGTAACTTTCAACTCGGTGTGAACACATTTTGTCGATGTTACAAGGAGATATTATGACCCTTAGCCTCAATGCGATCCATAACCGCCCACAAATCTATAGATTATTCTGCGTGATACCCAATACAAGTTTATTTGATCATTGATTTAGATATTAATAAAGTGATACAAATTTGAAAATCCTTGATCTTTTTAAGTTTGACATGCTTTATCGATTTAGTTTTAAATAATTTGAATTTGTATAGCTTTATAAAATATATATTTATTGCACACTTTGCCCATATTAAATTGCAAGTATGGATACTCGTGTTTTACTTTACTTATGCTGTGAAAATTTCAACAGATTGATAGTTGTAAATAAAAATGGCATGTGAAATATAATATTTTATACTTAAGACGTTAGTTAATTGACACATATTTATGTTGTCTTACGCAAAACTGCGTGTTTAATGAGATATTGCGTGCCCATAATATTTGCAGGTATTTGTGGCATACACTTGCAGGCTAACTGTACGTGCAGATTTCTAATATACGTGAACATGGTGTATGAGCAAAACAATAAATATTCAATACTATAACTGTAATAACTGTAAACTGAAAACTGTAATATTCGTGATAGCTATAGATTAGTTGCTGTGCGGTAATCACCAGTAGTCACTTCTTTGACTCCTACATTGTACCTCACCCTTACCAGCTAGCGGACTCATGATAAGAGTTACTCCATATACTGTGCAAAATAATAAGCTATATATTGAAGAACACACTTTGGTAATTGAATATAGCGACTTCCACGTCTTTTGTAATTCCTTCAAAGTTCAGATAGCATTGTACAGATTATTTGGTCTTATGACTAATATCAGCTATTATTTTTTGGAAAAATTTTAAACTAAATTTAACATACAGGCCGAGTGTTTTGCGCCAGCAATAAATTATTTCTTTGAATTGACATTATTTATTCATTATATTGTGAGTACGTGATAGTAGAGACGTTCCTGAGGTCGTAAAGTAAGCGTCAAGACATTCACCATTCAACAGAACAGATCCTCTGTTGTGTCATTGGGGACCTATGTACTGGATTGTAAACTAAAACTGTGCTTATGAAGTGGAAGAAAAATATATCCATGTAAGGCCGTGTTTGAACATATTAAGAGAGATACCGAAATAGTTATTTTTTTATTCTAAGTTTATATAAGATATGGAATGAATATTAGTTTGAATGTACAAACGCTTATTATATATTTTATCGTATAGCAGGAGTTGCTAGAGAATATTATGAATATCTTTGATATCTTATAAATTCAATATATTGGAATTGTTAGTAATACATAACTACTAATATTAATGATTTTTTTGGGTTCAAGGTTTTATGTTGTCAGAGGTACACATAAGTTTTTTAATTAACTTTTTGTTATATTTTCTTTCTTAATATGACGAAGCCTGCTCTGATATCCTGGCAAGGAAATCCAAACTAAAAGTTTAATGCGTAAAACACACTATTCAATACATACAAGTTTTTCTTTAGCCGTTCGAAATGTATTTTAAAGGCGACTTCTATCTTAGATCACAGGATATTCCATTACAGTTTTTATCTACGATACTACACTCTATATAAAAGAACAACGTATTTATTTTCTCCTTCTCATATCAGCTTGTGAGTTATCATCATAAACTGAAACGAGTTAGACCTAAGTTACTTTATTAAGAGACGAGATAAAGTCCTCCCTCTAGTGGTAACTTAACCTTAAAACTCATAAAAACGTAAATAAACATAATTCCATTTTTTATCCGTGTATACCACAAAGCCAAATAAGAATAAAACCAAATTTCCCCGTTACTAACATTGACGGTATTTTCTGTTGGTAGAGGGATATGCACATCTGTAGACAGGATCACACGTTATATCGCTCCCTGCACGTGGAACAGAAGTAAAGAGATGAGAGGATTTTCTTGATTTTGTCGCAGCAATAAAAACAACTTCGGCAATAGATGTATTACGGCACAATATGATACAACATTTGTTCAAAAGCTATTGTTATGAGTAGACCTCGCCCGGATCTAGCCCCGCGCTCTGATTGGTCGAGAGGGGGTCACGTGATCCAAGATGGCGGCGCCCATGTATCACGTGATCAAAAAATAGTGGTGTGGGAGAAATTCCCTCATGTGCGGGAGAAATTCCCTGCTCACACTCTTATCCTAGTGTTTTGGGGTGATTTGGGGTGTCAAAACCTGTGTTTTTCTGTAAAATCGGTGATTTTGGGTGTGAAAATCGGTGTTTTTTCGGTAAAATCGGTGATTTGTTGGGTCCGGTGAGGGAGAAACGAGGGACGGAGGGAATTCCAATATGGCTGCGCCCATGATGAATTGGCGGGAACAGGGTAACCTAACCTCACTTTCTTGGTTTCGCGCGTATTCAATATGGCTGCGCCCATGATGAATTGGCGGGAACAGGGGAACCTAACCTCACTTTCTTGGTTTCCCGCGTATTCAATATGGCTGCGCCCAGTTGGCGGGAACAGTAGAACATAACCTCAATTGTGAAATTGGCGGGAACAGTAGAACATAACCTCAATTGTGAAATTGGCGGGAACAGGGGAACATAACCTCAAATGTAAAAAGGGCGGGAAAGTAAACTAAACAAGAGAAATAAAGACGAATCGTACCTTATTGTGTGATGCGGTGAGTCGATGTGGGCCTGGATGTGGTTTCGGAACATCCGCACTACGTATAGTACCCAGGTTAAACATTATCCAGTATAAGAATCGGTCCAGAGAACTGGTAGACATCCTACGACTGGATAATGTCCCGTCCCTTTGGAATTTGGAATATAAATTTTGAATGTGAAGCCAATTGAATAATTAAGATAGAGGTAGAGAGAGATCTACCTGGGGAGATATATTGTGAATCTTCCCACAATCAGCTCACGGCACGTGGGGCATCTATCCCCCACTCTGTTGGAGCATGGACGGCAGAGTGTATGCCCACACAGTCGAAGAGCGATTGTTGGTAGATTCGCAAAGCAAACGGGGCAGGACACTTCGCGGGGTTGAGTGGCAGGGGTTGATCCGTTGGACGGCACAGCGGTGTTTCTACGTCGGGAGTCCTCCTCCATGCGGGTAGCTGTCTCGTATAGGAAATCCGCGAGGATGCTACGGATTTCCTCCCAAGCGGCTGGAGCGACGGCACGGAACTCCTCCTCGGGTCTCCGCACCATCCACCGTTCGCGGGTTTCCTCCCAAGCGGCTGGAGCGGCGGCACGGAACTCCTCCTCCTCGGGTCTCCACACCATCCACCGTTCGGTGTCGTAGACGGCCCCCTCACTGATGCCCTGCACCTGAGCGACTATACTCAGGGACCTTGACACCGCCCTCATTGCCTCCCATTGGGGATCTATGTCCTGTAACATAGGTAACGAATTAAACAGATGAAACACTACGTAGTGGCATGGATAATGTAGGGAATGAAACGTACTGCAGATGGTGAGAGGAGGGGTGGCGAGCCGGCAGCCACTTCCATGGATATGAGGGACTCCTGTGAGGTGGGGTCGGGGGAGAAACCAGAGTGGAAGGAGCCACTACTGATGGGCGAGACTGTTGGTGGAGTAGACTGATTCAACCTCCGATAGAACTGAGAGAGATCCTCAGAGGACTGTCTCCGGGTCGAGGGGTTGCGTCGGAAGTCCCAAGAAGTACTCAACTGTCAACAAGAAATATCCATTTTTTTATTCTGTAAACAGAGCGAAACCTGCAATATAATATGAATGCCCTATATACTAACCGAAATCGCCTCATCTGAGCTGGAATTAGATTCCTCCATCACCACCCTTTGAGTCGCCTCGTCGGGAAAAGTCGACGCCTCGGCTATAGCCCTATCGGCAGCAGCGATTAGACTCTCCTCAGAGATGTCAGAGGGGAGAGTGATGTTTGGGTTAGCATCACCGGTCCACCCGAGAGTCGATGGTTGAGACTCATCCTAAAGCACAAGTGAATTAATACATGGCGGGTCCCGCCACCGGTTGCGGGACTTAGAAGACACGAATACTGCACGAATGGAAAATAGGATAATGGTAATCACCTCTTCAATACCGGCGCTTATGACATGCAGTCGGCCGCGTCGAGTGGTCACCCATTGCCCAGACCTGAACATCCTCTGGATCTGAGCCTCGTACTCGTTCTGAAATAGAGTTCGATTATAGGGACTGCAGTAATGCGTAATTAGTACAATACAACGGTAACAATAGTGTACTGACCCTGGTCACCTCACGCTGAAGGACAGGAAGTGTAGCCCGATCATCACCATTATTCTGAAAAAGAGAAAAATAAAGTTAGAAAAGCTGCCACACACCTAAGGAGTAAAAATTAGAGTATTGAAATGTGAGCTAACCATATTCAGATGGACTATAGACCCGCTATCCGTAGTAAAGTATCGATCCCGGATAGCCCCGGGCACAGGGATCGGTTGACTCCTACGCAAACCGTTTGAAGTGGATGGTTGTTCCTAAAAAACACTTTACAAGTTAGAAACAGTGTTGAGGGACAACTCGATAGAACAATAAATAATCAAAACAATAATTACCTCGAGATCGTTGCCAGCCACCACCAACAGCAACATGGCGAAAACGGTTTTAAAAACTAGTTGCCACAGACATAGCAAAGCTATCACAGCAAGTGCAGCTGCAGCCGATGCACCGCGCTTTTATACGCGGGACGCCTCTCCCCCACCGAGACTCGCACTTGCACCGCATTAACTGCAATTTGTGACCCACGTTTCCACACCACGGTAAGCCAGAATGGCTAGGCCGTAGGGGTCCCAGTGCGTTTTTGATTATAGTGAGTTTCCCCAGTAGGCCTATTCTCACTCTTTCACTTTACTAATCACTTTACTCGGTGAAGCCTTTCAATGTGACCAGTATTTGTGTACAGCCCCAACCACCGCTGTACACGATAGCGATTCACTCCATTACAATGTATCGCTCCTCAACATATTTTTGTCTCCTGTAAGTTTCAATAGCCACTTTACTCGGTGAAGCCTTTCAATGTGACTCAAAAACTTACCGGAGAATTTTACATTTTTTAAATTTTTTTATTTTTTACAGCATCTAGAGCGAGGTACATACCCCTGGACTTACGGAGTTTAGGCCTGCCATAGAGGTATCTGTCACACACACACACACACAACTGCTCCCGGTCTTACGGAGTTTAGGCCTGCCGTAAGAGCAGTAAAGAGCCCCAGGACTTACAGGTTTTACGCCAGCCTTAGGAGCTTACCAATCATTCACCCCGCTCTAGAATTTTTCGTATCTAACCTACAGTCAAAAGTCACTTTACTCGGTGAAGCCTTTCAATGTGACCCGTCGGCGAGTCCTTTCAAGCCAACACGTCGGGATTCCCAACTAAATGCCGAACCCCTCCGCCCCTTTACTAATCACTCGCCGATACTAATAAGCGTTGGTATTGTGCAGCTGTTTGTTAAGGATCTCGAAACGGCACTTTGCTGCAATCATTGCGCATTTCACATTGGGATCCTCGGTTGACGTATGTTGTGGCAACGAGCAAGCAAACCTGTGTGTTGTTTTACAGCTACACGGATTGCCGGCCTCCTCGCACACTATATCGTCCAGTTCACGGACATCACTGTGAAACTTTCTCAAGAACTCTGCCTTCTCCAACCCGCGCGTGTAAATCACGGCAAAGGGTTTGCATAGAGTGCGAAGTACATTAGCTCTGTAGGGATAATCACCCTCCTCCCAAGAAATCTTATGGTAGTTATCTTCAAGCCAGCGAGCTGTTGTACGATTTTTGGCGCTCAACCGTTCTCTAGGAAAAGGTGGTTTAAATATAATTTGACATTGAAAAGAGTTTCCCACGATCGCGAGCTCTTTAAGAATAAAGGGTCTTTTATTGCCTTGAAATGCGTGAAATTCAACTACTGCCACATCCATGGGGCCAACGTTTGTACAAGGCCACTTCAAGAGCTAATTTATGAGCTGTGGAACAGAGGAGTCCCTGACTATCTGCTTTTGCAAATACGTCCTCCTCTACCAACCCTGATGCTAGTGCGTGAATAGTAAAACCGTACAGACTCTTCGATAATAAAATTGTCTCTGAGAGCAATGTACATCAGAGGAAGGCTGTTTGTAAACTGAGTCCATTCGGCCTCGTTAAGCGTTAAAGTATGCTCCCCGTCAAAGAGAAACACGTGCATACGACCGAAAACATTTGTGACCTTGATATCCTCCTCCGTGTCCGATTTAATATAAAATTTGGTTTTATTCTCCAGAGCCAGGGTTATGGAATTGAAATGAGGAGTGATTTGATTGAACACATCGTGTGACCAATAAACGCATCCCTTTTTACCCTTAAAGAGAACCCCGAGAGAGTCACCCCGATTCTTAACAAACCCTACAATTACGCATTTTGAAAGATCACTATCCAAAAAGTAGACAGATCTAAGGAAAAACCCCGGTTAACGCATTGATACGCTCTTTACGTTTTGGAATCCGCGTGGGTTCCACGTCCATAGTCTGCGACTCCATCTCAACGTCTGACGTAAATTCTCAAATTTTACTTTTAGACAGGAGCATTTCGACCAATCAGAGACGCGCTTATTTCGACCAATGAGATTTTTTAGCAGGTGGTTCTTCCCCCTCCACCTCCTCCTCCTCCCATTCGCATGTGTAAGGACTTATCAAAAATGAGACTTGAATTTTGTCACAGTCCCTCACATCCCAAGCGACGCCATGGGATGTTAAATTAGTACAGTCGAGGGTTTTAATTGTTTTCAATTTTCCGTCCTTCGACAAGAAAGCGTATACTCCGGCTTCGATACCCTTTTTATACCCATTCAGCTTCACATCATCCTCTCTGCAAAATCTAACCATAATTCTGTCAAACCCCGTCACATCATAAAACTCGCTATTAGATGTGAAATTAGTACAGTCGAGGTATTTACATGTTTTCTTTTCTCCGTCCTTCCACAAGGAAGTGTACACTCCGGCTTTGATACCCTCTCTATACCTATTTAGAGCCTGTTTAATAGGATTATCTTCATCATCCGTGTCGTATTCCTCGGGCTCATCGACTACCTCAAAACAAACCTCAATCCTGTTAAAGTCCTTAACATCGTAAAAGTCGGCATAGGATGTAAAATTAGTACAGTCGAGGTATCCCAATAATTCCCTCTCTTCTTCTTCCTTATAACTGTAAATGTATAGCGCCATCGTTGCGAGAGTGTTCAACACTGGGTAGGTAATGTACGTCGGCGTAGGAGTCGCTCAATTTATACAATTACCCCACCCTAACAATTACCCCCACCCTAACAATTACCCCCACCCTAACAATACAGCCCCTGTGTTGCGGTATCACGGAAGGGTTCAAGTAGAACCTGTAATCTCGAAAGAAACGGATCGTTCATTTCAGCTAACTGATCCAAAATCGTAATCGATCCCCTAATGTATGAATCCATATAGTGACACTGACAAGTGTCAGGACCTGACGTAGCGTCGGGTCGTGCCCACGCGCATTCCTTGAAATGGCCGTATCTATAAGAGTCACTGGGCACTCTAACTGTAGGTCTAAAGCGAGCAAAGAGTCTTCGCATGCCCTCGACCTTGTAGAGTAGTTCGTTCTTTAATGTTAGGTATCGAGTCGCCTCGACCGAGTCAGGCTCGTTTAGAAAACTGTTTAGCTTCTCCATGACACAGAATGAGACACATGTACAAAATTTAGCTACTTATAAGTGTTTACCCCACCACCGCTCCTACACCATCCGCTTAAACGTTACCCGTGAGCAGAGTGTATGCCAGGTGTGAGTCATATAGTACTAAGCAGTAAGCCGCAGTGTTTGCAGCAATAGCGTTTTTAGTCTCAAACTCCAGACGCACGTCTACGGGGCCAGTTTTTATTGAATCATTCTGCTTGGAGCAGTCAATAACATAGAGAGGTACGTTACTTTTAAACGTGTTGAAATCAACTGTAGGGGCACCTTGTATCTGGTAGTATGAGCTCTGGAATCTGGTAAACATGTCGTAGAAAATGCGTAGGTCACCATGGATGTTATCGTACGGGAAGTACTGTGAATTCAGAAACAGTTTGATATTGAGTAGATCGCAGTGATCAAAGCTGGAAGCGTCTTTTTTCAAATTGTTCTTCCTTCCAGTCTGGAAACCTAAAATCACGTAACGAGGTTTTTCAATTTGGGTACTCGTTTTTATTGTCCAACTATGACGTGTTGTCAGCGGCAAACTGGGGTACTCGTGAATTTCCCATGATCGAAACGGAAGGTGAATCAGTGTATCTTTCTCGACCATACGCAACAGCTTTAACCTGTGGCTGTCTGATATTGTAATGTAAGGAACCCTCCAGTACAAGTCAGTTATATCAAGATCAACAGTAGCAGCGTCAGCTGAAGTTACAGCATTGTTATCAGAGGCGGCTCTCAGAAGAACCAACTCTTGTTTACTGTTAACCACTACCTTTTTGTAATCTTCGAAAAATCCCATCAATGTCCTAACGGGAACGGCGTAATTGAACTCTTTAACAGCGTCTGCGGATTTATTCGCCCCGAGCCACCCTCCGTTAGCCAGACTCATTTTTTTCATTTTCCTTAAAAGATACCAGTCCTTTGATCGTCGTAGTTATGCCGACACTGCGTGTTTTATCGATTACTTGACCGTTCAACTCGTAACGAATCTCATCAAATAAATGTGCCATCGAGTTGTTCACTAGATTTACATTGCAAGCACTGCCGTCAGCTTTTTTAGCCTGCAGCGTCCCTTTAACATGTATGAAGCTTTCGAACGGTGCTGTGATTATGTCTTGCTGACTAATCGGTATTCTGATTTCATCGTTATTCTTAAATGTAGACGAGGCGTACGGTTTATGGGTATGAAATTCCCACCCCGTTACGACTTCATCGTACATTGCTCCGGACTCTATCGATAGAAGCGCCATACTTAAAGCCTAGAGACTTTAGAAACTTTATGTTCTTTGATGTTAACGCTGCCACCTTTCGGTGATTACTGATCAGTGTGTGGCTCGGCAACTCTCTAAATACTAGACCCATTATCGTTTTCTTATATGCAAGCGTAGTGAGACTATCTCGTCACGGAAATTAATCAATCTGCCGTCCTGGTCCTTGAGTGTTACGGAAATGTTGTTCACTCTACGAACGTTCACCGGGTAAATAGATTACATTGGTGGGTTTCTCAACTATTTTATAGCCTGGGGCCACTTCAGGATAGAACTCATGCAGCACGTGTCCCTCTACACCGTTTTGAAAGGATCCTCGTGCGATATTGCATTCAACGCGTATAGTATTTACATTCATTATGTTTATGGGGACATCGGATGTGTGTACCCTGCCTGGCTCAAGTGGTTTTTTACTGAACCCTAGTAGGGGAGCGATTGTCTGTTCTCTGTCAAAGTGTATGATTTTATTACAAGTGATTTCGGATTTTAGCGTATTATTGTTTCCTTTCAGACTAAATGTCACATCCGCGCCTAAATGGGATTTGATGTATTCTTCGATATTTTCAATTTCGTACGACCCCTCTGCTATCTTGATTTGTTTATTGTCACCGTAATAAAACATATCGTTTATTCCCGTTTCAATATTTGGAATCGTATAGTATGTGGAGAGGTCAACTAGACCAATTTCGTAATCACCATCGCTCACGTCCATTGGAGGAAATACCTCGCATGATACCTGTGGAGCAGGACCGCTAAGTGAAAACATTACTGCTGAGAAACTTTAAACACAAGTGTCCGCAGACTACTGAGCCCTCACTCTGTCTTCTCTCGTAATTATACCGTACGTTAACGTCTGGTCCTAGGTATGATATAAGCTCTATTGGTGGTCTTAGGTTACCAAAACTGTCAAAGTAGTATACCCTGTTACCTAACTTCCTGTAACACACCCAATGTGTACCTTCACCGGCCGAGTTATCCAGATTAATTATGGCCGATTCATACGATCGTGGGCGTTTGGGTAGAGCGTCTCTCATATAAACTCCACGGAAATTCGGAATATTAAGTAGTTTCGCGTAGTGTACTAGCTCGTAATTTGATAACGGTTTTACTGGTATCGACGTTTTTTTTTATTGCAACACCTCCTCTTCTTTCTTACCCCACCGCCTCTCTTTGGATACGGCTTGAGGTACATACCCTGACCTTTACGTTTGGGCTTCCCTCGCTTGCTCTTCCGCCTCTTCCCTCCACCGAGGGCTGTTTTGGTCTTCATGGCTCCTGTTACAGCTAAGGCTGCGGCTCTTTCCCCAATACTTGCGTCTGCCGATTTGACTCATTCCCAGGCTCTTTTGGCTAATTCTTTGTCGGCTTCTCTTCGGTGTTCGGAATCCCTGTATTTTGAGTACGCTATATCGTGATTTTTACAATATTCGTCCAAGGGATTTATACCCTTATCACCCCTTGCCAATCTCACCCCTAATTTCGTACCTGGACCACAGTATCGGTACCCACCAGGTAAATGGAGTTCGACAGGTAGAGCGTCAATTGCACGGTTCAAAAGATTTCCAGCGACCGATCCGGCGTTTTGCAAAGCGCTCGAAACCAGACCTCTTCCTCGCTTGACGGTTCGTTTCAATCTGTTTGGCTTTACTTTGTGCTTTCCCATTTTATTCCCTTATATACCGTAATACGTTATAGAGTTGCCTGAGCAGGGTCTCCCTAACACATGTGATCTGCAGTACGTCAAAGATATCCGCCTCGGATCTTGTAACCACTCCTGTAAACTCGTCGTACTCCAGAACGTGACTGTCTGTTATAAAGTACAGACGGCCATTTATATATCTGAAACCTCCTCTAATTCCATCAGGGACTCCTGGCAACACGCTACTGGTCATACCCAACATAGTGCCTCTGAGAGTGCATTCGTTAAGTTCTACAACAAATTTGTCATCGGTAAAAATAAAGGTCCTACCTGTATTACTGTTCAACGCTGCGTTCACTTTATTTATTCTGGAGTGTAAGATTGTATCAATTCTTTTCTGTCTTAAAAGTACGAGTGACGGATACTCAATAATGTACAATGTCTTGTCCACAATCAAAGCCACCTCTCCGTTCGGTCTTTGGTACACAGCCGAAATGTTTGTAAAGTCTGACGGTAAAAACGGCAACCAATCGGTGATTATTAGAGGATTGGTAAACTCCTCACGTGTTCTAAGCGCGTGATTCAGACTCAGAGCCCATACATACTTGCCGTAAAATGCGTACAATCTATTTTTTACAATAAAAAATGTATTGA
This sequence comes from Homalodisca vitripennis, assembly GCF_021130785.1. Lineage (NCBI taxonomy): Eukaryota > Metazoa > Arthropoda > Insecta > Hemiptera > Cicadellidae > Homalodisca > Homalodisca vitripennis. The sequence goes on along the minus strand of NC_060212.1, from coordinate 12,594,271 downwards.
TTCTATGTCTCAACGTACAAATGTCCAACTCTGTAGGTATTGTAGGGGACGTAGAGGTTGACGTGGGTGTGGTGGTACTGGTAGTAGTGGTAGTCGTGCTCGAGGTTGTTGTAGATGTTGTAGTAGTAGTGGTGGACGTGTATGGAGGAACAGGTAGTCCGTAAATATACTGTACTGCCAATTGATCATCTCTGTCTAAATCATATTGGTAAAGATTTGAAATACCATGTGGTACAAAATAAAAAGGATACATTATAGACGACGAAAGTGATGAATGTTGCAAACCTAGAGCGTGTCCAATTTCGTGTAATAGAACCAAAAAGAATGAAACTTTTCCAGGTGCAGGTAGATCCATTGTATAATCCCAATCTTCGTCACCGTCCATATGAATATCTGTCTGGTTCATCCCCAATATAGGGAGAAAGGCGTGACCCACTAAACCACCCCTACCATCAAACACTCTACTGCAATTTTTTCCGTAGATAATACGAAAGATGTTTCCTGGGAGCGATACTTAAAATGATTGTGGGGTTTATAGGGTTCCGCCGGAAGGTCAGGTTGGAATGTCTTGAGAATAGGGCGAACGCATCCCGACATAGTTGGTCATACTGATAATTACTACCGTACATAAACCAGGTAATATCGTTTTTCCGCCATCCGTAGTTTGGGTTTGCAGTGAAAGACGCTATTAATTCGTCCGAATTGCCGCATCTGGGCTGGTTCATTAAGTTAGTCGTCTCCTCATTTACATATCCGGTCACATTCAAGCCGAACGTCTCCTGAAACCTAATGACCGCCTGTGTAATGTCTGTGGATAGCTCTGAGGTATTAGTATCGAGATAGCCGTATCTCTCCAAGTACAACAAAGTTTCATTAGCAGCTATCAGAGGAGCTACACATAGAATAAATACCAAGAACCTCATCTCGCCAGGTTCCAAAGTAAACTGGCGGTAAAAATGTCAGCTGCTCACATATAAATAAAACCATCACGGTTTCGATCTCACCCTGCTCACTGGGTCTTTAAAGTATGGGTCGACAATGTTGAACCTAATCCACTCGTCTTTATCGGTTAGGTGTATAGCGTCTAGCGTCGGAGCCAGTAGTTTGTACATACCGTAAAAGACTTCACTCACCACTCTCACCAGATAATTAACAGACACAGCGTCACTCATGTCGACAGGGTCGCCCACAAGTTTCAATCTTTTATTCCTACAATTCCACGTGTCACCGTCGAGTATCGGAGTGTTCACTTTAAGGTATCCTCTATTAACAGCATCTCCGTCATACAGCGGAGAAGCTACTTGACTTAATCGTTTACGTCCAAATAACCATTTATCCTTATCCGTATCCGGTGTTCTTTCCTTCACATAATTTACAGTGCAAGCGTCGGTACCTTCTTTAGGTTCGGCAACATTAGAAACTCTGTAATTATTAAAGATAACTGTTCCGTCCGCAATACTTTTAGTAGCAGGCAATAGATTTTGACACTGAGAGAGTGTAACGGCATCGTTTGGTCCTTGACCATCGGCTACATTCACTAGTCTCCTCTTTTTAGCGTCGATCGTGTCCTTGTCTATCGCCAGCGTTTTTTCATTCAGTTTCCTGTTCAAAGTCTGTAGGTTTACACCGTCGCCAGCGAGAAGAGGATCAGCCATCTGTCCGAGTCTTTTGTTATCACATTCCCAGACTTTACCATCACTACTTCTTTTTAGAGTGTTCGTTTTAAGATATTTTAGCGTCACTGCATCTGTATCCCCAGTGGGATCACCTATCATGCGCAACCTGTAGTTGTCAAACCTGTAATATTTGCTGTTCGTGTCCTTATAGGGTACCTCCCTAGCAAGACGACGAAGAGTCAGAGCATCGGTCCAGAGTAGAGCATCACCTATGTTGCTAATTCTGTTACCTTTAGCGTCCATCACATTTTTCTTGGATACAAGCGAAACGTCAGACACAGTCTTGAGGACTGCGCTATCCACATTATTTTTCAAGGTCTGCAGGTTTATAGCGTCTAGGACTGTGCTGGGCGTCGGCCACGTTACATAACCGCTTGCCCTTGATATCGTAGTTGCCGTCGACTGTGAGACTGAATCCTTGTCCAGGCGGACCTCTCTTACTTCCTTCACGGACCGTATGACCAAACTTGTCAACACTCATTGTGCAAGTGATGAAGACTCCTCCTGTACATTGCTCTTTATAAATATCTTATCCCAGTCAATATATGTGTTTTCATCAACATCTAAGACGCCGTGGAAGCGAGCTGGAGGTACGGTAGTGTGTATCTTATTGATCCAGTGAAATAGTTGAACTGCTAGACGTCTTATAACTTCTTCATTTGTATTTTGTAAGCTGTTTATTTGATTCTGCTGAATAAGCGCTTGATTCTGAAGGATTGCAATTTGAGAGTACAGTCTTCTTACATCTTTCTTTAGCTTTTTGTTTACAGTATTCGTAACTCTCTGAATGTCTTGCTTCTTCAGAGATTGTGGCCTCTGACCAAACTTATTGACGGTCATCTCATCAATGATCTGAATCTCGCGTTACCATCACCTGATATAGTCTTTGATTCTTTGAGTTCTTCGATAATGTTTATTATTTCGTTCCTATGTCCCGTGTTACCGATCTCTGCTGAGGACACGAGGAGTCTGAGTCTGTCACACAGTTCGTTTGGGTCATCATAGTAGATAGGGTCTGGTGCTCCTACATCCTTATACCCGCTACCGGTCTTTGGGAAGAGTTGAGAAATAATGACTTTGTATTTCGTTGAAGCGTTACGGTTCACGTGATTTTTATAATTGTAACTTCTCTTGTGAGCAGACGACAGTGTCAATATATCCTTGTAAGCTCTCATATCGTTTACGTTGTAACGTTTGTCATCAGGCAGACGATTAAAAAGCAATTCATAAAGTCCCTGTGTAGGTCTGTAGGACCGTTCACCTACGAGTATGCTACCGTCATCTCCAAATGATAACTTCTTATCTCCTACCATTAGCGTATTGTTGTCGTAGCGTGGTCCGTACGTATGGTCGATCTTACTATGTTTACCTGACATATCCTTCATCATACTTGTCATGTACCTTATGGTTAGTGGATGGGAGAACGTGTTCTGTATCCATGCAGATGCTGAGAGTTGTCCTTCTTTCGTGCTGAGTATATCACTGACGTCTGGTGACGACGGTCCTGCTTCAAGCACATCATCGTCCCTGCAGGAACGCAGGTGTTTTGGGGGTTGACATAACGTCCGGAGTGAACTGTACGGCTGCCTCATCTTCATTTTCCTCTTCTTCTTCTTGCTTTGGTTCGGTTTTCGGTTCAGTTTTTACAGATCCTGTTGTTTTTCGTAACTCTGACAGGATAGGTTTGTACTGTTTTTTCTAGAAATACGTCTGTGGCCAGAGTTCCTTCTCTGAACTGTTTATACTTTTGCTTTATAGCTTTCCTCAAACGAGTTATACTGAGAGTAAGGTCCTTCTCCTTTGAAGCCATTGTTTAAAACTGACAATGTGACTCGGTTTTAGTACTTTAATACTAACTACTTTATGGCAGTTCAAACCTGTCTAAAGAAGAGGGCTCGTTTTTTATGCTTTCTTAGAAAGCGTACGACCTGCTTTAGTGACACCACGGTACCTAGCCCTCTTAGGTAAACTGTTCTCGGTATCTGTACAGGTCTATCAGGGTCCCTGAACACAAAGGTCCTTTTCCATCCGTCTCTCCACTGGGGTATCTCAGCTACAGTATACTTGTCACTCTCCACGTGCTTTTCCATATATTGTTTCAGATGCTCTATAGGTCTGTTCACCCTACTGTGTATGTGAATCATGTAAGAGTTGAGTAACCAGAATTCACTTGGATTAGCTCCTGTAAAACTCCTCCAAGCCCTCAAACTGTTTGGTATTTGTAATTGAGTAAGTCCCGTCACGCAGTGTTATTCCGAACTTATCGCAGTACATTGGTACGGTCGGTAAAGCCAATTTGAGAAATTCTGTCGTAAACAGACTTTGACAAAGATTGTTTACACCAGCAAAAATCTTTCTTCCTTTGACCTCGCGGTAAACCGTCTGGGACGGGGGCCGTCGTAACCTACGTTGTAGCTAATGTCAATGTAGCACTTTGAAGCTAGAGCACGATTGTAGATCTTGACAGGGTTCCTGATTGGTATTGTTCTCTCTGTAATGAGAATACAGCGAGCTGCATGCGGTATGTTACACCCGTACTGGAGCATCCTTATACAGGTCTGCGCAAAGTTTACACTACCATGAGCGTTTCTCAACGGTACGATTTGACCGAATTGATCGGGAAACGGTCTGAATCTGGATAACATGTTCTGTGGATTTCTTACCGTACTATTTAGCATGTCCTCGTGGTACACCACGAGTTCGAGCGGTACCCCTTTGTTTTGACTTCTTTTCACAAACTCTATCCATATATCGCGATTGTAGAACCGTTCGCTTGCTGAAATCATTAACAAGATTACGGGTGGTAGACTAGCACTGTACATCCCTACACGCTTATGTCTCCAGCACCTCCTATTGAAGAGAAAACCATGTGGTCCGCGTCTGCTACAGTAATTACCGCAAAACTTTTTCTTATCGGCATAGTACCAGGTGCACAGGTTTGAATGGACTTTGTTGGATCTCTGGATTGAGAAACCTCTGAGGTCATTGTAGTGGTATATCCTTACCATCATAGATCTTGAATGAAACTATCGATTCCGATACGATACCTGCCTTTATCAATGTCACAGTCCTTGCATATGACCAGGAAGCCGTGTCTGTCTTTCCACGCCAGAGCACACATTTGTTTAAACTTTTCAAAGTCTATATCGGTATTGACGTGGTCACTGTATGCATGGTGAAGGTTTGTTTCGTCTTGTTTGAATAGTACGATAAAGTTGGCATTGTCTCTAACGAGCTGTTTGGGTATATGGCTGTAGGTCTGACCTAGGTAGAATGTGTCAATATTCTTGTGTCTACCCATGGTGAAGTAGTTTTCGTATATTGTTATGTTTTTCACAGGCTATGTCGTCGAATATCATTACTGAATTCTGTTTAGCCTCACTCGGGTGTATGACAGATGCATTGTCATCATACGCGTGGTATCCGATCTCTTTCGGCATAATCTTGGATAGTAGCTGGTACTTTGGTTGGTAGAGTGATTTTGAAAACACGTAAACATTTTCAAATCTCAAACCGTTAGGATCTACCAATAGGTTAAACAGTACGTTCGTTTTACCGCAATTGGACGGTCCAACAATTAATCCGCGAATCGTGTCAGGTAGCAGAGGACCGTTTTTATTTGTACGATTCATACCACCACCTACAAACTCGTCAAAGTTTCTCACTGGTAATTTCACAGATTGACTAATCAGTCTCATTGTCGAAGATAAACTAAGTTGCACATTATTATGACATAGTATATAAAGTAACAGAGCTGAACTGGTAGCCCTCCTGGACGTTGGAGCGCACAGCTGCATCCGCTCCCACGCAGCGGCTGGTGCAGCTGCATCCGGTCCCACGACTGCAGTTGCAGTCACACTCAGTGTGTGGTGATGTCATGCTTGCTCACCCATGTGTCACTGTTTTTATCGAACCCTTGCCATCTAACAAGTACTTTGTCTCCTTTCCGCCTCAACACTTTCTCAACTAGATATACATTACCAGTTTTGGACCTGAGGAGTTCTTGTTCATAAAACCCACCTTTCAATACTTCACCTTTAGAGTCTTGTAGAATGTACGTTACGGGTTTTGTAGGTTTTATTGCATATACTGTAAATACTTCATTTGTCCAGTTAGGCAGATAACCTTTTTTAAAAACTCCTTTGTATTTGCTAATCCTTACCTTATCGTTTAGCTTGAATTTAGTGATTTTAATTTTTTGTTTTCTTTTTGTGGTTTTGTTTAAACGGACAAGGATTTGTTTTACGTGTTTCTGTTTAACGTCTTTTGGTTTCATACCGATTGTTCTGTGGACATTATTATTGTACTCCTTGACTATATCAGATAGAATACTGAACCATTCGTAACTTCCACGTGTCGTGAATTTTCTATACATTTTCTCTTTTAATGTTCTGTTTAGACGCTCTACAATAGAGCTTTTCAGATGTGAGTAGGTCGAGTAAAGGTTTATTTTATATTTGTCCATTAGCTTTTTGACGTGAGTGTTGTACCACTCCTTACCCTGATCAGTCTGAAGGTTTTTCATCTTGTGTTTAGACAGTATAGGTTCTAGTGCATGCGCGACTTCTGCACCGGTCTTGTTTTTTAAAGGAATGGCAAACGCAAGTTTACTAAAGCAGTTTATCATTGTCAATATATACTTGTAACCTTTGTTCACCCTTGAATACGGGATCATCTCTACTAGGTCAGCCTGGTATAGATCATTGAGTCCCTTCAGCGTAACCCTGCGTCTGGGATAGTTTTTCCTAGCCGGTTTGTGCAGTTCTTTCGCTATAGCGTCCATTTTGTAAATGAAGAAAAAAATCTGTATACCGGTATTTATATTAGTCTAAGTGGTGTGGTTTGGAACACCCACATCGAACACTAGCATGCTCGATGCCCAGGTTAAACAGTATTTGATTTTGAGGGCCAGTCCAGAAGTAACTGGTTGTCGCCCGGTGACCAAATACTGTTCCATCCCTTGTTGCTTAGACAATGGAATAATCGCACATGCAACGCCCGGTCCTATAGTAAAAGAGCCGATTGTTACACGATGTGCACTCCCATAAACTACGCATTGTGTAAAATGTATCTTCCGTGAAGTAATACGCGGTCGACGATTCTTTTTGCCAAACAGCTGAACGGTCTCGAGCACACATATGACAAAGTCTGCGTAGTCCGCGTCCGTCGTAAACTTCTTTGTATCTGACTACCAATTCAAAGCAGCATTCGCGATGTTTAGATTTAATTTCCCGACGGATGGATTCGGGGATCTGGATATATCGTAAGAAGCGAATAGGATGTTGGGCAATTTGCCGCAGACAAAGGTCATAGAGGCTCTTTGGGTTCCACGCCATGATTGAGAATGAAGTGCTCTCCCACCACCACCACTGCCTCCACGGTTACTCTCCCACCACCGACTCCCCACTGAGACCTCACACTTTGCACAAAGATAAGTGTTTACAACAGTATTTACAATTTTACAGTAATATCAACACTATATACATTTGTAATCTGCCATGGCTGATCCGGTCCATCACTATCTCCCACACATTCACACTCGATCCCAAGGAATTATGGGGTTTAGTCCACCTGAAGGATCACATTCACACCCCCAAGGCCACGAACCTCTCGGCACATTCACGGCAAGAGTACATCTATGGGTTTTAGCCCGCCTCGTTTGCCACACACATTCACACATGATCCCAAGGAATTATGGAGTTTAGGCCACCTGAAGGATCGCAACCACTCCGTCCGGGACCTCAGAGCCCATACACACACACACTCAGGCTTTTGGGTCTGCGAGGGCCGGTAGCAAGCACAGTGACAGGAAGGTGATTTTGGTCTTGGACGCTGTGTGGTAGTGGGGGTACACGGTTGCGAGGAGAGCGTTCAGTCTCGGTCAGTGATGGAGGAGAAGCAGCATCTACTCGAGCAATCGCGGGAGAAGTTAAAGAGGATGAGGGGGAAAAGTATTGACCTACGAAGGTTATTGTTTGTGGTGTCTGTGTTTAGAAGAGTGAAGGAGGCTATATTTACACCCACTGTGAGTATACTACAATATACTAATATTTAGAAACTTTACTATAGCCATACGGTAGTGTCTCATACTCTCCTTCCCGCTTACGCTTAGGACCGGTAATTTTAAATAGTTTAGTCTCTTCTACGGTAACTATGTTTTTGTCTTTTGTCCGTCTAATACGGTTTTCTGTTATTTCTAGAGTTGGATCCGTTTCACTAAGCACCATTTCTTTTAATTTTTCAAAATTTAGACGTTTACTAGTTTTTAAATTTAGAGTGAGACCCTTTAATTTTACAGACTTCAACTAACGAATTTTTATTTGTGGACCACACTAAGTAGGCATAGGTTTTAGGACCACCAGAAACGAATTCTACAATGTATGACCCGGGACCGTAGTCGACCAACTCATCGGTCATCTCCCCGAGGTAGTCACCGGTAGGAACTTTATACATGCCGTTTTTATGTATGTACAGTACACTGTCTGTGTCATAGTAAAGGACTTGAGATTGTAGCTGTTCCAAGTGTTCATACAGTTTTAACCTCGCGTGAGATGTGGTAAAAGCGGCCAAGACGACGTTGACGGTTCTGAGGGACTCGCTAACCTCTTCTATGTTTTGCCAATTTACGAGGAGAACCTCTTCGTTAATTTCTTGAACCGTATTTACTTGTGTCCCGGGACTGGTTAGTAGTTTGAAAAATGTGTCGGGTGATCGTATTATCGATGTCTTTGTCTGGTTCTCTCTCTGTCCGAATTTTCCCCAAAACGAATTTAGCATTAATTTTGCTAGGGAGCGAAGGCCCGCGTTCTTTTCAATTTTTGTTTGGTCAAGTCTGATACCTTCATGTTCAAAATATTTTTTGATGTACGTTTCTTTGTCCTGATCAGTGAGACACCAGGAAGGGTAGCCCGATGCCTCCTGCTTGATTTTTTAAAAAATTTATTTACAAAGTCTGTGAAGAGTCCGCCATCCTCATAGGTCACTACCTCGTATTCCCATAATTCGTACATTTCTAAAATGGTATAGCCTTTTTCTACAGCTTTTCTAATTTCCTGCATCGTCCATGTCCCTGTCAATGCTCTCTCTTCCGTGGTGTGGGCACAGTCACCCGAGTACATGTCCTCCCCACACGTCCTACATAAAAACAAACATTAATTTATCGTTCATGCGTGTAGGGAGAACCGGGTGATACAACTTTAGCGGAGGCAGGACTTTACATTTAAGAAGACCTTCAGCCTGCATGCCTCGCCCCCTACATTCTCTGTCACCCACATAGATTTTAGGATGAGATTTTACGTACATTTTAAATTTATTAACAAAAGGGTAGAGAGAGCATACGTCCACATACTGTATAGACTCCCCCTCTGCACACTTGTGGTATGTTCTTGCGTTGCCTGTTCTACCACCAAAGAAGGCGTCTCTTGGATTAAGTGGGAGCGTGTTTAGAATTGGTAATGAATTTAGGTATGCCAATCTAGGATCTTTTTTCATTTTCTTAAATTCACACTCCCACATCTCGATAACTTCATATCCGGAATTTTGGAGTTTAGCTATTTTGGATTTGGTCCTTTCGTACCTCAGATGCAAAGAGTCTGAGGGATCATCTGATAAGGGCACTTCCCTCTCATACTTGTAACATTTAGGGTACCCGTGGAAATAACAACCCTGAAATTCATACACGCGTTCACCGTCGAAAACCGTCTACTTTCATACCGGCAATTTTGACTTCTCTTTCCCGCCCTGCATGCTGAATTCGGACGCCGCGCTGATCCTCCTCCCAAGTCAGCCACTGCAAAGCGATGGGAGATTGCATGTCAACAAGTCTGTATCCATTGTTAGGGACCAGGCCAATAGTATTGGGTTTTAAGAACTTACGTCTAAACACCAAGTTACAGGCGCTGGCTATGGTCACGGCTTCCATGAACGGGTCTACGTTACATTCTTCGAGAAACATTGCTCTGAATTTTATACACGCCTGCGCCAATATGTCTACATCTGAAATACAATATTCAATAAGTTCTTTTTGGAAATCAAACACTACGTTTTTGTCGACCTGGTCATTATGCCAATTTTCAAAATCTGTATAACTTTTTTCGAACATCGATTCAGGGCAGTAGTATTCCTTGGGTGGGATGGGGCCTACATAGTTTTGGTTTGCCAGAGTGTTAAACAAGTGAGGGAAGTAACCCTTCTTCTTCTCTGGGGGTAGATCAAAGGCTTTGTTGAGTGCTGAGAGGGCCATGGGGAAATAGTTCAGTGAGTCGATAAATCTCACGTTGTCCAATTCCATGAGAATGACTTTGGTGCCACGCATAATTAGCTCTGGACTGAATTTTGTCTGTTCCAGTACGTATTTTAAGATGAACTGAAAATCAAAGCCCTGACCGTTATGAGCCATTACACAAACGTTTTTGAAATTTTTTCTAACATCCATCACATAATCCATGAATTTAACTACAGGATCTTGTCTGAAGACTCGAGTGCGGGTATTACAATGTTCACAATTTCCACCACCGATACATTTGAAACAGAATTGTTGCGAGACACATAGATTTACTTTATGAACTTTTTTATCATCAATGTACTCGTCCTGTCTTGTTTCCAGATCGAAAAATATGAATAGATAATCTTCTGTTTTGGGCTTGCCTGTGTCGACTCGCATGTAGCACTGGTGGTTTGGGGCCTTGAAATCATTACAGATTTTACAGAAAACTTCCCCGCACACGTGTTTCGATTTACGCTGTTTCAGAAATACGAGTCTTTGACATTGTTTGCATTTATTAACAGATTTACACCGTTCACCCTGGTGAGCCGCGAAACATATTTGATTTTTTAGAGTTATGTTACAATTTGGACAAACTATTCCTCCATGCTCCTCTTTACAGGGCGGAGAAACTGTCTGACACGCAGGACAGATGTTTGAGCATCTGTGATAACCTTTGTGGTCGTAAGGGACATGGCACGCCTCACAATAGAGTTTACAAGCAAAGGCTGCAGTGAGGGATGTGATCACATTGTAGTGGCCGTTATGATACAGTAGGTTAATTTTATACAGAGCACTTTCATTATTACCGTTAAAATACACGTCCCTACCCTTACTGTTATAGTTGTAAACTGTAATATTATATTTTTTGAGGTGCTCTTGAAATTTTGAAAGTTCGTGGACCCCCGCTCCCTGTTCAGAAATTTGGACCCCGGCTTTTGGTCATCAATTTTTGGGCTCTAAGAGTTTGTCGCTTACCCTTGTCCTGCCTTATTGCTTTGAACTGAGGATATTTTTTGGCGTAGGCTTTTGCTACCACTATAGCTCGGGGCAGACACAGATTGTCCACATTTTCTATCGATACAATACCTGTTCGTGCTTTACATTCTTCGTGAAAATTATTGTACAAGCCAGGTCTTCTGGAACCACCACTACCAACAGGGAGATTGACACGCGTACATTCGACTTTGAACGTATCGGTAGATTTTACAGAGTCCGCGTTACTTTGAATTATCCCCCCGAAAATTTCAAAAAGGACATCGTCTTTGACCTGATCAGCTGGTCGAAATGCCACGTAGCCCGGATCTTTACTTTTTAAATTTAGACTATGAAGTGTAAATCCGAGGTAGTCCGAATCAGTGCAATTTGCTTTCATTTCATTTACAATTTTAGAAAATCCCGTCCTTAGCCAATCGATTTCATTAATGTTTTCAGGGACGGGATTGAATTTAAAGGTGGTCTTAGTACCGTATACCCTATATTTTTTTATGTAAGTCTCGTTTTTACCTAGCGTTTTTACAGGATCCAACTCCATATCCATATATACAGGTTCAGAATCTACTTCAATATTTTCGTAAGACATGTTTACAATATGGTATTATAGAAACGATATTACGTTAGAAAAGCAACTAAATGATTAAAAAGCTTAACTGCTACTAGTAACGATAATTTCTATTTAGATTAAGAAAAATAATTACAAGAATAGTATTAACGGTAATTGAAATAAGTATTAGTAAAAGTAAAAATATTTTAACGTATTAGATTGAATTATTTTACTCGAGTAATATCAAAAGATCGTAATTGTTTAAATAATTGTGTAAAACTCAGAGCGACACACGTCCTATCTCCCTGACCTCCCGCACGGATCTGACGGGAGAGAGAGGAAGGAGTGCCGGCCTCTCAGGTTCCACCAATCAGAGCGCTTAGATACTATTTACATCCAATCAAGGACGCGCTTATTCCAGCCAGTGGGGAAGCGCGGAATTTTCTTGTTCAGAACTGGCTAACTCAGGTCTATTTATGTTACAGACTTCCTCTGATGACGTCACCACCACATATTGCTATCTGTGTGGCGGGAGTGAAGAGTGCCAATGTGGATAGTTGTTTAGAAATAGTATAATAAATTAGTTTTTACCCAAAAAATGTTTTATTTTAAACTCCTGGAACCCCTATGCTCAGCTCTAAATCATCACACAATAAGGTACGATTCGTCTTTATTTCTCTTGTTTAGTTTACTTTCCCGCCCTTTTTACATTTGAGGTTATGTTCCCCTGTTCCCGCCAATTTCACAATTGAGGTTATGTTCTACTGTTCCCGCCAATTTCACAATTGAGGTTATATTCTACTGTTCCCGCCAATTTCACAATTGAGGTTATGTTCTACTGTTCCCGCCAACTGGGCGCAGCCATATTGAATACGCGGGAAACCAAGAAAGTGAGGTTAGGTTCCCCTGTTCCCGCCAATTCATCATGGGCGCAGCCATATTGAATACGCGCGAAAACCAAGAAAGTGAGGTTAGGTTCCCCTGTTCCCGCCAATTCATCATGGGCGCAGCCATATTGGAATTCCCTCCGTCCCTCGTTTCTCCCTCACCGGACCCAACAAATCACCGATTTTACCGAAAAACACCGATTTTCACACCCAAAATCACCGATTTTACAGAAAAAAACACAGGTTTTGACACCCCAAATCACCCCAAAAACACTAGGATAAGAGTGTGTGTGAGCAGGGAATTTCTCCCGCACATGAGGGAATTTCTCCCACACCACTATTTTTTGATCACGTGATACATGGGCGCCGCCATCTTGGATCACGTGACCCCCTCTCGACCAATCAGAGCGCGGGGCTAGATCCGGGCGAGGTCTACTGTTATGGACTTAAAGCATTATACTACTGCATTCAAGTTTTATCCATATATTTTAATGCCACGAAAATCTAGTGATAATTAACATTTTTTAATACAAAGTGATTATAAAACTTTTACTTACTCTAAAACGAATTTATTGATAATTATAACAGTACTTTGTTTCATGTCTATTAATGAAGGGTTGTGAAGGAAACTGGCTTTTGTGAACATTTGCCATCGTTCAATGACTTATTAGAGTTACTGATTTTTTTTCACTGAACGATGGCAAATATCTGGAAAAATCATGTTTCCTTTATAAAAGTAAAACATTTTTGAATTAAAATAAGTTAATATGTAATAAGAAAACGCAATTCACTTGAAATTTTAATGCTTTCAACACCATTATAATGTATGAGTATTTTGAAAGAAATAAAATACTGCATACAAATGTGAACAAAATATTATTTATGTCTATAAACACGTCTTGTCATATATGTATTCCTAAAAATTTGTTATGTCTTTAAGAGAAAACATGCATTTCCTATGTAGTTTTAGAATTATATAATGATATACCACTATGTACGTCGAATATGGAACTTAACTCAACTGGAACTAACTAATATATTGTTTTTAAGCTAGTTGAATAATATGGTTACAGAAACAGGAAAATATCCTGGTAAATATTCACATAAAAGCACGTAAATGTTTCTTACGTTACATTATTAATGTTTGTTCAGTAACATACGTGCGAGTCTGTTTGTTTACACATCCAACACTTTATTAACAATTTAAATACAAATACACGTTGCTTGCTTGTTGTGATGTTATGTTGTGTGTGGATCTGTATGAGGTATATTATTGTCTTTGCACTACACTCGGAACCTTATTTTAAAAATAAACGGTAACGACCAAACTACAAATACTAATGTTAAATTGAAGCATAGAAATATTCTCAGATTGGTAGATTTACGTTTCTCACATGTGTTTTAGTCTAAAACAAGTTAATAAAGGGGAAAAAAGGAAATAATGATGTGTTATTCATTTAATCATTTATAAAAGTACATTGAATACACGACACGCATGGCAAAACATATTGTTTAGCAGACAATCACAATTTTCTCTAAAAATCCATAGAATTCTCTAGTAGAGGGAAATATATTCTATGCAGGGTTATTATACTTGTTTTATTTTAAATTTCATACATTATCTATACATAAAATTTCTTTTATGTGACGTGTAAAAACGAACAAGGTTCAAGTTCTGTGTTACGTAACAAAATTACAGTACTGCACGTTTTAATCACAGTTTGCATCCATAAACACAAACCATCGTAAATGCTTCAGCTCATCTTCACAAAACCATTATTTATTGACGTGACAACGTCTTAAATTAGGTTGCGGCTCGGAGTCACTCATGAAAAAGTGTAACGCCCGGTAACGTTACGATGCCCGTCCAGTGAGTCCGCCGCACGGGATAAAGCAGATAACTGTGGGTCCGCCGCACGGGATAAAGCAGATAACTATGTTTATTCATGAAAATGTTGAGTGCTTAGATTCGTGATTTACAACAACTACAACAATAAAGGTAAATAATTGTACACTGATATTTCATTATCGTAAACTATGATTGATTGATTAATTGTTAGATTGACACAAAAGTTGAGAAACTGAGTTTATAGGTTATGTCATACCATTGACAAATGTTGATAGTGTTAAGTAAATTATTAGTTTAAATCACTCTGCAATCAATCGTAATTCAGTCGATTGAGAAGGAACAGCGCGTATTGCTAGTCAAACATTTAAAATAACAAATTATAAACCTCTAACCTGTCATAACAGTGCGACCAAACAAACGAACTAAACCGACCAATCACCACGCGCGAAGTTAGAATTTAACTGTGTTTAGCAAGAACTTCAAATTCAAATTTTAGTAAATGTTTTATTCAACTTTACCATTTACAATAACAAATTTTAATTAATTTCAAATTATGTACAATGTTTTAGTAAACAAAATATATTTCTATAGTTAAAATTTGTGCAATTCTTATTTTCATTCAATTCCTTTTTCCTATTGTGCAATTTAATAATATTCATATCAATAAATATTCTACCGAGAAAAAGACGTTGTCACGTAAAATCTTCGCCCGTAAAACCGACTTTACAGGCAACCATAATTTTTTTTAATCATTTTATTAAGTATTCATTATATCCAATACCTTAAAATTTATAGTTTTTCATAATTTGAAATAAAAAGATATTTTTATCGTTACTTTTTAATATAGTGTTTATAAAAAGACTCCAATATAAGCGCTATCTTCTATATTGTTTAGTTATTTACAACAATAAAACGGTATAGTTCTCCAAATTGAGTATGTCATCTTTCAATATGTAGATAGACAACCATGATGTAAAGAATCTTTACAGTGAAGATTATATTGAAAGGTATGTAATCCGAGCTGAGAATGGTGCAAACACACGTTAGCCACACAAGTTTGCCCCCCCCCCCACACAAACACCTTATAAATGAGTGCGGTGCAAGTCGCTACGTCACCTCTTCTTCTGACAATAACGTCACTTGAAAAGCAAGCGATAGAACTTCTGAAAGCTTTTGTATATCATTTCAACTAAATTTAATGTAGATAGATAATTCTCATTAACATATTAATTTTAAAGTAGGAGTAAAACATACCACATGTTACGTAACATTATTTGCCTACGTCACATGCAAAAATCTAAAGACTACAAGTTCATTTCATTCTCGATTTGTCACGAATAGGCAAACATATATAGAATTAGACATTCTACACTCCCTAGGTAGCCAGAATAAACATTGTGCCTGAGTAGCTTCAATGAGGAAGAAACAAATCTATTCAGTTCTATTCTGATATAAACTTTAACGATATGAATTTTTAAAGAGATGCAATACCATCCATAGTAAATACTCGTATATTTATCTATTTCCACCAGCAGTGAAAGTGTCAATATTTGTTCGAAACAGGTACGTTCAATTGGGATTCCAATCTCACATTCATAATTGAAATCGAGTCGTGAGGCTTAATTCAGTTTTACTCGTTTCGTCCTCGGATCTCTTAATAACTTTTTTAGTTTACAAGTTATTTTTTCTTTTTAAAATGCATAACAAAATACAATTTGCCATAGTACTAAGGAACTTTTCCGGACTTTTGCCATTGTTCAGTTATACAAATAATCAGTAACACAACGTTTCAAGATCTGCAATCTGATATCTTCTTCAAGCAAATAACTGACCTAACACAATTAAAATCTAGGTTAAAAAACATATAATACCAAAGAATTGTGACACGCATAAGGCAGTAATTAAAATCTGTTACTGTTAAATCATAACATAATAATGTTGTTAGAGTATATTATTTATTTATAGCTAATATAGTTCCATTGCGGGGTTCAAGAATGTAACATTACAAAATGAATACGGTAATATTCTCCATAATGACTTATTTGCTTAATGTGAACATAAAGGGCATTTTTCTAGTAGTTAAGGATCATCAATTTTTAAAGACCCTAGCATATTATGGTTGCTGTACATAAAAAAATTCTGCCCTTACACGAGTAGTATACTATAATAAAGTATTTGCACTTTAAACTGAATGTTTTTAAACAATGTGGCATCTTTAAATGTTTTAGTTCTAATAAAACCATACCTTCTAAAATGTCCTTACTAAAATTTTAAATATAAATATTTTTTTCTGTTGTTTTTTTCTGTATTAATTTTTATATTAGTGCTTTTCTTATATTAAAGCAAACATGTTTTCCATCACATTTTACCAACTTCTTCTTATTGGAAACTAAATGCTTAATATATGATCAAACACTCCAATAAGTGACAAATTTCTATTTTTGTGAGGCCTTTCGTGCTCAATGAACACATCGTCAGACCCTTTTAGATCAGCTATGTGGGTCTGACGATGTGTTCATTGAGTACGAAAGGCCTCACAAAAATAAAAATTTGTCATTTATTGGAGTGTTTGATCATATATTAAGCAGGTTTTCCATAGATTACATTATGCTTTTTCATTTTTATTTATTTACAGTAGTAAATGACCATTTGCAAAATATGCTAACGTTTCAAACGATGCTATTACGACTTCAATATATTAATTTATAAAATATTTTATTTAAATATATGATATATGATGTTTGAAATATTAGTAGTCTTTATTTGTGAAATCACCTGTGTTTTTTATTGAGTCCAAAAAAAACGTTATAAAGTAGTGATGTATTTATAAAAATCGTTAATAATTAACTGGTGACAGCTAGCAAGATATAAATTAGAAATCTGACATGAAACCTTTCCCTAAATGGCAAAGTTAAGTTGGAGCCCTGCTTGTGATGTGTACAAGCTCTACCGCTATTCGTTACTGGAGAGGTTGGCAAAGCTTTATTTTTGTCTGACTGTCCTTATTCTCATGATGTCTCTATAACGTAAAAAGCTATAAATTTGAAACATTGCAAGAATTTCATTTCTATAGAGGAAAGATTGTATTAGACGATAGTGCATATACCCATGGGAAGACCCTAATAGTTCTAGCCTGGGAAAGATGTACTGATATAGGGAATTTGATTAAACAGTGCAAATAAAAATTAGTTGTAAAACAGTTAAATACAAATACTCTTTAGCAGACTAGAGGATCGGAAAATGTAGTATCTCGCTGTGCCTTGAATCTCCGAGGTATCATCAAGAAGTTGAAGTCAATAAATGTTCACGATGTTGCACGTGTACATTATATCCTCGGGTGATACGAGTACAGTTTACTGACATTGTGTTGCTTTCCTAAGTTGAATTAAATTAGTATCTCGCTGTGCCTTGAATCTCCAAGGTATCATCAAGAAGTTGAAGTCAATAAATGTTCACGATGTTGCACGTGTACAGTATATCCTCGGGTGATACGAGTACAGTTTACTGACATTGTGTTGCTTTCCTAAGTTGAATTAAATTAGTATCTCGCTGTGCCTTGAATCTCCAAGGTATCATCAAGAAGTTGAAGTCAATAAATGTTCACGATGTTGCACGTGTACAGTATATCCTCGGGTGATACGAGTACAGTTTACTGACATTGTGTTGCTTTCCTAAGTTGAATTAAATTAGTATCTCGCTGTGCCTTGAATCTCCAAGGTATCATCAAGAAGTTGAAGTCAATAAATGTTCACGATGTTGCACGTGTACAGTATAACCTCGGGTGATACGAGTACAGTTTACTACTGACATTGTGTTGCTTTCCTAAGTTTTGAGAATTAAATGGGTACTCAATCTTGTTTATACTACACTAAGAAAAATAAAGTTTATAGTTCTTTTATGTATTTTCTAAATTAAAACTCTCCAATCAAAATACATAATTATTTGAAAAATATCTAAATATTTGTAAGTAAAATTTTTTAATTTACATAGAAAATAAAAGATCATACAATTTTCATGAAAACTGGTTATGTAAATGGTATTTAATGTATACTTTCGTTATAACACATCCAATTCACGAAAATTTATCAGGATATTATAATTATTAACAGTAATGTCATATTACACGGCTGTTACTTCCCATTTTTTGAAACAAGATCACAAAAAAAGATCACATTAGCAATTATAAATACTAAGTTTTTAAGCATTAAAAATATATCGTAACTGATTTTTAATTTGAGACACGGTAAGTTACATAATTAATTCAATATCATTATATTGAAATTAAATTTGTCATTTATGAATTCCAATCTCCTCATAACTGAGGTATTAAATTTCTTACTTTACAAGAATACTTGTTTACGGTAATAAGGTAAAAATACGCATATGGAAAGTTTTTTAATTAAAAATATTTAGTTTAAAAGGAATAAATCATTATACTGGAAAATCAATGCATATTTGATTTATTTTCATATTTTTGCAGGCCAAATTGTAGTCAGTTTCTCTAATATAAATAATAAATTTCAATTTTTTTAAGAAATGTTAAGGATACCCTCCCAATTCAAATGTTTTAAATTCGGTCTATTGTAATATAAAAATTGTAATATATGAATTTTGTGAAAACAAATAATAATTATAATTCTTTGTTAGTCAAAGCCTTTACCACATCATTAATTACGGAGTTACAGTAATTAAAGTATGGAAATAAAAGTTTTCACAAAAATATTTTAATATTGAACGAAAAAAAGGTTGATAATAAAGGTAATTTCTTATCATAATAAGTACAGTAGGCTATACAATAACGGGATAATTATTGTTGCTTGTGCAAAGTTAAGAATTCTCTACAGGACCCGGTCATGTATTGTTGTTTATGCTAAGTAAAGAAACTTATGAACAGATTAAGTATTGTTACTATGCTAAGTAAGCACGTTATACACGAAGAAGGTTGCATTATGCTAAGTAAGTGTATGCCTTGCATTAACTCTTACAAGTTTCGCAGTAATATTTACTCTAATCGCAGTATACATTAAATTTACTTAAAACGTCTGAAAGTTCTTGACTTAAATATGTTTTAAGCTACAATCAAACAATGATGTATTGTTTAACGGTACGTTATGAACCTAAGATTTAGTCTTTACAAATGATTCTGGTTTATCGCAATGAACTATAACAAAAGCCCTGTTCATACGTAAATGCGCAAATATAATGCATAAGGCAATGTTACTATAAAAAGTATTGGTAGGAAAATCGTAGGTTGTCCACTTAGAATTTATTTTTTCATATATTTGAAATTAACCACTGCCATTTTTAATTGGTTTGTCTACCACCATTAAAAGACAAAATCAGATTCTTTCTTTTTGATTTTGTCTTATTGATAAACATACTATATAGAAATTCATTTAGATTTTTTGGATGTTAAAAACAGTGAGAAGATACAAAGCCGCCCAATGAAGCCCGAATTCTGGTATTTACTTAAACTTGTGTATATGTTAGAAATTCCCTTTTCAAGTTTTCCATTCATAAGCGAATGATATTTGATCAATTTTAATTGTATATAAATACATATTTTCTAAAATAAATAAATAAATAAATATATATTATATATATATATATATATATATATATATATATATATATATATATATATATATATGTGTTCTCTTGGGTTTAATCCTATTAGGATCTCCATACAAAACTAGAAAGGATAGACAGGCGGCCTGACGTCACCATAGGGATTGTCTGTAATCCGACTCAGTGTAGAAGTTGTCCTGTAATTTTGCTGGCAAAGTTAATAATACCGGGTATTTGATACTTTTTTTTGGCAAATAGTGTCTGTTTAAACTTAACTGTTATAAGATGAAGTCAACTACGTATGGTAATTAGTGTTCAGTCATAAATGTACTTTAATTAAATGTATGTTGTTACTAAATAGCCAAATAAATCATCGATATATAAGATTTAGTATTTCCATATCCGGCACTGAGTGTACTGGGCAAGGTTGAGACGATTATAATTTCTGAAATCTCATTTTAAAATTTTTCGGTCGTAATATCCGATGTGTAACTTATAATACTTACGAGATGTTTTAATATTCCTCTATCTAATAACTATGAATGAAAAAAATAACATCCTGGTACTCCTATCTATTGAGAAATGTACATTCTATAAACGAATCAATAATGCGGAAACAATACTGAGCTTTAATTCTGAGGGAATAGTCGATTTAAACAAAAGTGTGTATTTAATTTGTATTCCAAATAGTTCCATAAATTTAAAAATTTCAACTATAAGATTGACATTTATAAAGTAAATGGGATTTGGCATCTAAGTTCATGCAGGTAAGTGCAGACTTTAAAGGTGTGTTTCTTAAAAGCATTTGTTGTAAAAAATAATGCAGAATAAACTCAGTCAACTATACTTGTTCTAAATACATTTGAAAACTTGTACCAATATAGTAAATTAAGAACAAAAAAATTAGAATCTCAATATGTTCCCTTGTGATTTTAATATAAATACGGATACCGAGTAAAAATAACACACTCATATTTATTTATACCAGTATTTTATAATACATTTTCTTAAGAATTGCAAAAACATAAATTAATGTTTAGCAAGTGCATTAAAAGGTAATTATATGGATTTGAAAAAATATATTCAACATTAATGTGGATTTTATCTAATTAAAAGTATTTTTCTCATAAAAACTGCTTCGTAACAAACAATTCAAAATATATATATTTATTAAACATTCGTAAATTAGATGTTTTACAATAAGTTTTTGTGGATCTATATTATTTAAGTATTCGTACACACCAATAAAATTATGATAATTTATATTTAAATAACTACAGAGTGCTTTTAAAGTAATATTTCGAAAGTGGAATTTCCTTACCAACCTCCTGTATCGAGATACAATTTAATTTGGTTCATATTTAATTTACAAATCATAAAGGAACTAAATATATTTGATTAGAAAAAAATTGTACTTGAGTGACCTACCTGACTTATATTTATTAAGTGTGAATGTCAAAACGTTGGCTCCACAAAATAACACGGTTCCGTACTGGCCGCATCAGCCGTGCAGTTAAAGCTATTTGTATCAGCCTACTCCGAGCCATATCGAGTATGGAATCTGGAAGATCAACCTTTGCTGCTGAGGGTAGAAGCCATTACTGCACAGAGAAGTTCTTTCAATAGAAGTTTTTGTTGCAATGAGGAATGTCCGACGTATGGTCGGTTTAGAGCCCCGTCGATGCGGCAGCTCCGGAATCATCTCCCCTTTGTCGATTAACTTTTTTTGCACTTCTCTATTAGCTCAAATTTCTCCGGACGTCTCACAAACTTCACCTCAATGAAATTCAACTCCACCAACGCCATCTCCATCATCACCAACTTCACCTCTATCAATAGTACCACCACCAACTCCACTTCCTCTTACGTATCACCTACTAACGCCACCTCCATCAACATAATTGACGGTGACACTATCTCTATCATCAACGCCACTTTTATTAACGTTATCATCATTAACGTCTTGTGAGAGGAGTAGAGTGTATTGCATACGAGCTTCTTCAATCGGCTTTAACTAGTTTATTGATGATAATTTTGGTTCGCATACGTCTTGCGTGAAATAAACAACGACTCAAGGAGGATAACTGTTTGGCCGGAGTGAATACTATCTTAAGAGAGGTTTTTATAATCCATAAGTATGGATTTATCTCTAATTGTTTATGTTGAAGAGTTCAGCAGATGTGCTGTTAACTTAAAAAAAATACTTAAAAAACCTTTTCCTAATCATTTAAAATCTAATTGATTTTTTATAATAATAACACATCATTATAGGAATATACTTATTAATTACCAAAGTACCTTTTCTATATATTATTCACAGAGTTATTTCAATTTAATTATAGTGGTTATGTTTTTCGTTGGCATTTTTTTGTATCTACTGTTTTAATACTAATCAAGAAGGATGAGAAATGTTATATTCTTCTCTCTGACGCAATAACAGCAGAACATTATCCTACTGTAACTAAGACGGATTAGCTTAGCTTTTCTTACAAAATAATTTTAATTATTTTTAGTTAACTTATGTTTAGTTGCTTAAAAGAAAATAGTATAACTAATGTTTAAAATATTTTACAATTTAGACAAATTTAAGTTTCTTATTTATGATAGTTATTTTAAGCTTTGTGTTATAGAAGCAGTTACTGCAAAATATATGCATTTCAACTGATTGCATTTTATAATCATTTTTCTAAGTCTGTGGTCAATACAAAAAACGGCGTGTGAGAACAAAGTTTGTGTTGTTGGAATTGTAGATATTGAGCTAAATTGAAATTTTTATTTTGTAGTTTTAAGTTAAAACTTTAAGTATTAATCGTGAAAAAGTTAGTACGTATCTACTATAAGACTGGTGGTGCTCTTGATATCAACTATAATAACGAAACAGTACCATCCATCAGGGAAGACACCTCATTGTTTTGAGCTGATGGCGGTAAAGCTATCAGTTGATGGCCGTAGATTTACCAGGTAATGGCTAACAATTTGCACCCAGCAGCTGCCATGAGCTTCTCTCTCAGATTGGCTGGCTAACCGCAATATTGTGAGCGTAGTACAGTTCATAGCAGACGGGAGATACATCCTAGCGACTGTCTATTGAACGTTTGGTTATTGGTAATGTCTGCTTTGGTGAAGGGTTTTTTATCTCAGTTAAATCGATATTCAATTAAAATAAAACAGTAATTTGAATCATAAAATATAATAGGTAAGACAAAAGCACTAAAATGTAAAATAACATACAATTTCAAAATGTTCTTTGTGATTTTGTAACAAATTGTAAAACGGAATGTGAAACCGTAACGAAATCTCGTCAGGAAGGGTGTTAATGAAAATCTAATAAGAAATTATTAAACAGCAATTCTAGAATAAAATTATTATAGATATGTTAGATTCTTTTCGAAAAAGCTTATGGGTCTGTCTGATTCTCTTCCCCTTAAGGTCAATAGATCCAATCCTCGTTAAAGGCTAATGATTCTTGTCTGGTTTTTTCACATGAAATACCAAAAGAAATACTCGATTCTTCCCGAAATATATATATTTTTTTATAAAAAAACTAAACAAGAAAAACGCAATAAAAATATAATTGCAAATAAATGCCCTATTTAAATGTTTACAGTAATTTTGTGTTATTAATTCAAAGATCTTTAATGTAAATGTTCACTCATTTTTAAGGTTACACGTATTATGTAACCTCGTATGTGTTGCACAAGACTGTACACTTAACATTTGACGACTTAAAAAAGCACTTTTAAAGAAATATAAGTAAACTACTGTTTGAGGCACTTGCAAATTAAATGTAATCAACCGATGTTTAAGTGTTTATATTTACAAAGGAGTTAATTTCTTCAGACTGATTGTAGTTGGTTCATTTCTGTTGAAAATTATATTAAAAGTAATTGATTTCTAAGAAACACTATATTGGAGTGCAGTGCTTGATTAAAATATAGAAATGATATTTTAAGTTTCTTACAACAATATTATCATGGTATAATTACAATTTCATAATTATAATTTTTTATTTATTGAAAATCTCCTTATTTGAGTTTAATTTTCCTTTAAAATTTTAACTTTAAGTTTAATCATGTAACAAGTAAAAAGGAATAATTATTTATGTATTGAGATTTTATTGCTAGTTTTAAACACAAAATTCAATTAGTTTTTTTATACATATTGAGCGATAATTAAAATTTGTATTCCTTGAAATAATTCCAAAGTGAATAGTCTATTATATGATTTATAAATTTACAACAGCCAATAAAGCTGCCATGTATTTTATTGATTCCACAAGTGCTTCAAAAAAGAGCTTTTACTATTGAGTCTTATTTCAGGTCTCCCTTAATGATACATAGTACAATATTGATAAATCGTAATACTATATCGTTCATATGAGACACTCATTAGAAAATGTCTCTTTTAAATATTTATTATATCCCAAAAGAAGAGCCCATTTACACTTTAAAATATCACAAAATAGTGTATCGTGGCATCGATAGAGGATTGGAAAACCAATGAAGGAAGGAATCAAAAGCTAACAACTCAGTTTTTATGAGAGTAGCAATAAGAGGTTAGCGGAAGAGTAAAAATTTATTACAGGGCAAGTGCTTTAGCTATGGTATGTGTGTAAACTTGGTTTCACACCATGAATAGAGATGGTGTCTAAAACATCGTAGATCGCACATATGCACTCGGTATTGTTTTTTACACTAGACGTATCTGATGTAGAAACATTGTTAAAAGTCCAATTTGAACTTCTCGACACCGGATTTCATTAGATTTCTTTAGACGAACATGACATCAGATTTCAGGAATCAAGTCTGTGTCAGCGTCAGGTTTCAGGAAGGTGAACTGGAGCTGTCACATTCACAATTAAATGCTATTTTCATTTGTGTCAACCAACGTAATAAAAGACTGGCGGTCACAATTTTGGTATGTTAATTTTGAAGATTGACGCTGAAATGATGTGATATAACTACAAAATCGTGGTTAATGAACAGTACCAACTCGTCTCAGCATAAGTAATAATCCCAATTGCTTTCTCAGTGTTTACCTTTCAGGTCTTTGTCCTACTTCAGTTGACCTGAAATTTATCGTGTATTACCGGTCCTATATTATTCATTATAACAAATGGTTGAACCTCTGCACCTCAATCTACGTTTAATACCTTGAACTGTGTCAAAATGTAATCCGGGGAAGGCGATAGAACCTTTGGAAGCTCGGCATTTGGCAACTGCCTGGACAATGATTCCTCTCAACTTTAAAATATACAAAGTGTTCAGAAAATAGTGTCACACACTCCTGTAGCTGATAGTACTCCTGATTTTAAACAAAAGATGTCAGGTAAACATTGGTCAAGTAATGGTGCATCTTAAAAGTTTCAAAGTTAAATAAGAAATACACATGTATTTTATAAAGCATTTCCAAGATAATAACTATTAGGGAAATGTTATTGCAATAACACTTTAAGGGCATGCTTGTACAAGGCGGGAGCAATAAAAGTTATTGGAAATTGAAAGATATCAACTTAAGAAATACACATTACATTTTGTACACAATAAAATAAATACACTTGCTCAATCCTGGAGCAACAAACATGTCAAAACAGCTAATATTTCTCAATTGCCAATAACATTTATTGCTCTCGTCTTGTACAAGCGTACCTTTAAACTGTTATTGCAATAAAAATTTGACTAATAGTTATTATCTTGCAAATCTTGGAAAAAGTTAATACTATCAGCTACAGGAGTGTGTGACCTTTAAAGTGATAGTGTTCGGTTACCTGAGTATGAATTTAACTAACTCGTCGAACAATAATTTACAGCTATTTGGCTGAAAGTATAGAAAAAGTATTTAAATTTCACTAAAAAAAGGGTCACGCCATACTTTTTCATTGGTCAATTTACCAATAACATTAGTGTAATGATGCAAAATATTTTTAATTAGTGCTCTAGCTGTTAATGATCTGAAGAACGTGCATTTTCTAAAAATCAGTAGTACTGGGAAGTACGAGGGCCTGACAAAAAATTAGTTTTAATACTTTTGTAGACAGAAAGTAGTTGAACAAAAATTTCACACGTGATTGTCTAGGTAAGTAAAATCCTTTAGGACCTAAATTAATTCCGAGATTTCAAACGCATTCTATAGTCAGTTATATAATTAGTAGTAAGGAATAACTCAGATGGATCTGCTCAGTTCTTTTTAAGGTAATGAGAATTTGTATCTGCTTGTACATAAAATATTAAACATTTATTTATTTCAAAATGATGAAATTTTTTCAAGGAAACGCTTACAAAACAGTTGACTACTTAGTCATCAAAAATATATTATTCACAATAAATACAGTTTTAATAAAGATAATAAATATTTATAACAACCACTAAAAATTATCTTTTTAATGAAAATATACATATTTAAGTATTAACAAGGGATATATAGCGTTATATAAGTGTTAATAAATGTATGCCCTGTGAAAATATTGTATATAAATAATTTTATATATGGTAAACTACACTCAATAAACTAACTTAATAGGCTTCTATAAAAATTATAGACATTTTTAGAGAAAAACTATTAATGAAATATTTAACCAATACTACCCGTACTAATTAATCAATTTGGTAAAAATATAATTTAAAATTTAAAAAACGAAGCAGATACTTTTTTTACTACAATACATAAGAAAAAATAATAGTGCATAATTTACTTTAAAATATACTGGCTGTTTTCCTCGGCTTCGCATGTTTTTCGTAAGCTTTGCCCGTGTATTACCACTTCTGGTTCAAGTGAATTATATTTCCAACGCCGATGTCGAGTTTGCCTTGATGGCGCAATCAAGAAAATCTGTGAGAAGTGTATTGTACACGTACATGTACTTTATTATAAAGTGGTCTAACACTCAAGCTTTAAATTCAAACAGAAACTTATTTTAAAGACAATATCACAACGTAGCGCCTTCAATGGTGTTTGGCTATTTATATACTATATCTTAATTGCAGTTTACAGTGTGCAGGCGCTTTGAAAACATCTTGTGCATCGCCGACTGTTGGCGAGTTACATCAATGTGCACAGCATATAAACCTTCTCCGTGAAAACAAACGTATACATAAAAATTTTCATAATGGTTGGTCACTTATTTTATGATTCTATAAAGGAAATACAGACAAAAATGAATTTTTATATTATAGTATATTGGCAAACTTCCATAACAAATAATATTATTAATAATAGTAAACTCAGTTAAATTGTCAAAAAGTTATTTGAGATAAAGCGACATGTTAAAGAAGCAAGGATAATTAAGTAATACAATATATATATTAGAGAACAGTTTAATTTCAATAAACATTGAATCAAAAAAAGTACTTGCTCCGCCGAGACTCGAACCCGGATCTCTCACTTGCCGGGTGAATGTGCTACCATTACACCACAGAGCGCTTACTTTTTTCCGATCCAATTATTTTGTATTTGGCCGTATCTGTCACATATGCGTTTAAATAAGCAAACTAACATATGATCGGAAGACCAAATACCTGTCACAAACGACTTTTATTTACATTAAACTGTATAAATGGCAATAGCCTTATTTGATTTCAATAAACAGAGAACAGTTTAACATTTTTTTATAAAATTATCTAAAATTTTTAACGAGATATGCTACTAAACCTCTGGTTTTAATGGAGTCCTCGTGGACAAGTTTTCGAATAGCGAGAAATTTTATGGTTAGTAACAGTTTTTAAATAAATAAATAAATCTTTTTGTGATTTTGGTAGTAAAATAGACAAACTTTAAAATATTAAAAATGATTTTATAGTATTGCATTGACTTTTTTACTTTACTGGGTGGATTTTATTTTTTTATAATAATAGTTTGTATAATGTGATCATAACATATTTAAATTGTATTTACGAGTAGTTACAAATTTATTTACATTAGATGTCACACAGACATATTGGAAATTAACACTATTATTTCGTCAAGTAGTTATTAGCCCTTCCGTTTACACTTATATGATTAAGGCATCCTGAATTAATTACGGACATAGGTTTATATAAATGTGTACCATTTTTAGTCTAATAAACGTCTTGTTCTCGAATATTAAGATAAAGACAAAACTGATATTAATTCTTAAAAAATAAATGGAACCAAAACAACTGACGCTAGAATAGATATATATGATGAACTGTTACGTTTTTGAACCGTGGCTTTGTTGAAACCATCTTATGAAACTTTCATCTCGTGTGAAAATATTTGGAAACATTACCCAATCTTGCTTTATGGATTATTCAATTCCATTCTCACTGATGCCAGTATCTAAAATCATTGGTATTTGGATGTTTATATCCATATAGGCTTACTTATCAACGTCAATTAATTGGATTAACCTTGCATTTATTTTGCATCAAAAAGTTGTGTCTGTACCTACTTGCTGAATTTATACCTTTTTGTCCTAATGAAAAAATATATTCTACGACTAAAATGTTACTGTGGTCAAATCGTTAGTTCCGGCCGTTTACATTCACTCCCGGTCTAATTTATTTACGGATCCATAGTTTAAATTATGTCGATGCACTGGCCAAGAAAATAAATACGCATTTGGGATTTGGGATCCAATTTAGAATAAAAAGACTACTTGTATCAAAAAATGAAAAATGTTATATTTCCGGTTAAAGGGGAAGAGTATTCCTTGGATACTCCTTGTGCTACAGGAGAAATGCCGTACACAATGTCAAGGGAGCCAACCAGTGTCAAGTATCTGACGAGCAAAAATTCACGGATTTGATCATTAAGGTAGGATTAATAACAACTTTTAAATTATTTGCAACGCATATTTAGCTAGTTTATTCGTTACTGGCACAATGTAAAGTAAAATTTAAATACAATACTAATTAAGCACTGTATTCATAATATAAAAAAAAATAATTATAAACTAATATTTTACCTTTTTTGATGTAAGCAACTAAAAGTGTCAGTATACTTGGGTTACTTAACTTACCATAAAAGTAGTATATCATATTATATATTTATAATATTTAAATTTTTTCCCGACATCTTAACTCTTATTCTTAAAAACGTTTCTCATTACATAAATTTTCCTCGGACCAGAGATTATTTCAAAAAAGACTTGGTCCAGCCGTTCCCAAGACTAGCGCTTGCAACACATGTAGTAATTCATTTTTATATAGAAGAGATAAGATTTATTCTTCGAACGGTGACGAGATTCTTAAAATAATGATTGCAGCTATTTGTACATACTTCTTAACACAGTACATAGAAAATATCGTAAAATTTACTTAAAAAACTTAAAGCATACATGTATCGTTACTAATACACAATTAATTAGTAAAAACGTACAATTTATTTACATTGCAAAGTAGATTATGAGCCACGTAATAAATTCCCGTCAATCAGATCGAGTCAGTCGAGTGTTAAGATTATCGCAACTGTTAATGGACAGTGATCAGATTGTCATGTCAGCATTATCAGACTTAGGCAATTGTACGGGAATGTTCTGATATATGTCTAGAACTGTTCTTTCAAACAAGTAAGTCATTGATGTTATATTATTTTTGCTATTAAAATACAACATTTACAAAACGGTGTCTTGAAAGAGAGTAAATACAAATATAATTAAATGTTCTAATATATGTCTACAACTGTTCTTTCAAACAAGTAAGTCATTGATGTTTATATTATTTTTACTATTAAAATACAACATTTACAAAATGGTGTCTTGAAAGAGAGTAAATACAAATATAATTAAATATTATCTATATAGAACGTATTTATAACGTTTAATGGTGTAGAACGCTTAAAACGCTTTCAAGAGTGTGGCACGGTTAATCGCCTTAAATGGGTTTATCAGTAACAAACTGTGGCAATATAAATATCCTCTCTCTAGAACGTATTTATAACGTTTAATGGTGTAGAACGCTTAAACGCTTTCAAGAGTGTGGCACGGTTAATCGCCTTAAATGGGTTTATCAGTAACAAACTGTGGCAATATAAATATCCTCTCTCTAGAAAGTATTTATAACGTTTAATGGTGTAGAACGCTTAAACGCTTTCAAGAGTGTGGCACGGTTAATCGCCTTAAATGGGTTTATCAGTAACAAACTGTGTGGCAATATAAATATCCTCTCTCTAGAAAGTATTTATAACGTTTAATGGTGTAGAACGCTTAAACGCTTTCAAGAGTGTGGCACGGTTAATCGCCTTAAATGGGTTTATCAGTAACAAACTGTGGCAATATAAATATCCTCTCTCTAGAAAGTATTTATAAACGTTTAATCGTGTAGAACACTTAAATGCTATCCAGATTGTTTGAAAGTTTAAACGACTTTAATGGGTTTCATCAGTAACTAAGTGTGGTAAAAAGTGTTAAATTAAAAATTGCGATTCTACGTATTGCTTGCTTGCACTTTTTTTAAATAAATTGGAAGGTTTTAAAGTTCAATGTTCATGTTTTGTAACTTTTTGGGAGAGTAAATAAAAAATACACAAATTATTGTATATATATATATATATATTATATAATATGTATTTATAAAAATATATGTCATTATAATTTATAATGCTATCGTATTTAAATTCAATAAAATTTCTTATCTAATATTAAAGTTTTCCAATTCAAACCGCGTTTAAACACAGCCTCTTTACGAGAGGCTTGATGACTCTGCGGAGAGCCATCTTCAGCCAATTGACCTTCAGTCTGTACTGCAAACTGACCTATAGGCGTAACGTTTGGCATGAAACTTCATTTCTATATAGCAATTCTTATAGAATTGTAAGACTGATATGTGTTGATCTCACGAGAGACTTGTTGACTGTGGATGTCCCAGCGACAAGTCACGTGGTCTGATCAAACACAGATTATTTGAAACGTGAGTTGAATAGCAATGAATGGATCGCTTCTTTACTCTTTTGCTCAGCTTGGCCTTACGGTAATGTCAAATTATATAGACTTAATTATAAAAGTAATTTCTAGAAAAGAATTGCCAAACGTGTATTATAAAGTTTTTTTGGAATTCTTCATATTATTATTAGGTTATACTGCATAAATTATGTTAATGAAATTGTAGTTGTAGTAATACCAAACTGACATATATGTTCGAGATTTACATTAAGTTTCGTTTTTTGTAGAAAACATGAAGTGGATAATGGCGCACGTCATGCCATGGAATTTTCATTAGCGTTACTGAAAACTTTTCATTGCTCTTATGGCTTACTATGGTAGCAACGAGAAAATCATAAAATAAATAAAAAGTTTTCAATAAATTGAGTACAATCATATGAAATTTTAACACGTGCCTTATATGTAGCTATAGACTTCAAACCTGAGCGAACGCTGTAACTCGACACTTGATATTATATAATTATGAAGATTAGACAGTCCAGCGGAGTTGTTTCTTTTTATTGGTGTACTATTCTCAGAATCTTTTCTTTTCCTTTAAGTATAGTAACTTTAGTAGCTAGAATATAAATTAAGAATTAAATCATTCATTTAACATGATGTTCTAAGCGGACTAGACAAAGTGAATTCATTCATTAAGATTGAATGTAATGGTATAGTAAGAGATAGAATGAGTAATATATAATATGATTATGAACAACATATGATTCAGATTTAACATTTTATTTCTTCACCGACTCGCCCGTTCATTAATAATCCATTCAACAGTTTCCATAAAGAGGATAACCTGTTTGGCAGTAAAATGTTTAATAAACCAACAGGTAGCATGATGTTTCTAACGAGTTGTCTTTCTTTTATTGTTGATAAGTGAACCAACATTGAAACAATGATTATGGTGTCACCACGATACTTTGAATTCAATTTATTAGGCTATGAATAAAAAACACCCAAATAAATTTTTAATATTCAAAGATGTGTAATATCTGAAGCGTTAAAAAAAAATTAGAATGAATATCTTAAATGACTAAAACACTACAAGTGCAGTGGCGATAAGAAAGATCAACAGAACTCATAGTTTAATATTACTTCTTTGTTTTGCAGTAAAGAATATTTAATCGGCAGTAACGTACCAGATGTTCAGTAATGAGATTTTCCCAGATTGCTTCACAAAAAGGCTGCTCAATACGGTAATTTAATTACCAACAATAGTTTATTTAGCGCAAAATACTCCCTCTGGCATCGTCCGTTTGTAAACGCAAAGGCCGAATTTATCTGTAATATCCGCACTGCAGCAGGTATAATTATCCTGTTATTGTTGCCTAAGATGTTCGTAGTGCTATTGTCTATTATTGAAGATGAACCAATTATTATTAGATTTCTATAAATAATGTGTTCTGCTATTTATAAAACTATAAAGAAAGAGGTTCACTTCTCATTAAAAAACACAAAAAAAATGAAGAAGAATTAATATCAAATCTCTTAGTAAGTTTTTACAGCAGTTTCGGTAATATAATTTGTATATTCGTCTTAATAGTGTTATAAACTATTGTAACAAGCATTCTAGGCTTATTTCTTCTTGTTTACCACTTTTATTTAAAAACTTGAAAATAACAATTTTGATTATTTATTGAATATCACAACTTTATATATGGTATAATACTTGTTTTCAGGTATAGGTACTGTCTTTTATTGGTTTAACTGCCTTATATAGTATGTCAGTTATTACTGTTCTGTTTAACAACTATTAAATTTTATTTTAAACTAAGATATTACAGCTTAAACTTTAGATGAAATTCCTAATTTTATCTTATCACGTGGATACATTTTAGTTACTGTACGTTGTTGATAGTACAGTAATATTGGTTACTATTTGGTACAGTTAAAGACACTATAAAGGATAATAAAACTCAGGATACTTTCCATTGTTTCCAAAAATGGAACCCTACGTTTCGAGCATTGCAATCTACTCACATTGTCATGTGGTAAAAACATCAAGAGCCATTTACTGTAAATGTCGAGTGAAGCTCCAGTTCACTTATTGTTCCTCTTATTGCAAAGTCTGTGATCGGACGCTGCCACAGACTTTACGCTCAATCTGGAGTTATATTAGTCTCAAAAAATCCAAAAATGGTCGGCGGTGGAGAAGCCTAAATTGAACGTGTTACATCGTTTCACATCAGAGACCCCTATACCACACACAAGTATAGGTGTAATATAGGTAAATAGTTTATTTTCATTGTATAATTAGGTGCAAATCAGTATCCCAGATGCTGCAATAATAGGAAGGCGAAAAGGAGTTCGATTCAACATTCACGTTGAAATAAACCTTTCCCAACATAACTTCGTTATGTGTAGACATTTACTTTTAGAATTTCCGTACTATGTTTAGTCAGGATTTATCAAAAGTTTAAATGAAAAAATATATGTAATATTTTGAAATAAGGAGAACTAAGACTATATTAATAATTGACTCAAAGCAATAGGAAGATGCCCTAAAACTTTAGATTTCCATTGACATACCTAGTGTACAACATTGGCCATAAAGCTTTTCAGAAGATATATATGTATTCTGTCGGAATTTATTTGTTACAAGGTGAACACATGTATTCAATTCAATATCGGTCTTTAGAAATCAGGAGTTATTGTGGCGTCGGTTCCGTGGACGTGGCTTTACATCCCTTGCCTCAACAATGTGGAAACGGCTTTCACCTCAGACACACAAATAAGGTTGAACATGACGTCGGAAGTCTCAACACATCATGGGCAATATTCGGTAAGGGCGCAACACATTATTAGTTAAACGTAATCTTTAAAGGATATGATAAATATAAAATTTCTAGTTTTATAAAATATCATTTTGAAATCGTTAAAATTTAAATAAAAATAATATTAACAAGTTTCGCTGAGTTTATTTAATTGTCCAAAGGAGAAACTTTTGTTTTGTGCAAGGAAAAAAACGTATGTCGTCACTCATTCAAGTTTGAAAAAAATAAAATTAGACGCGTAATTTATAAAAAATAGTGTATTAGAAGAGGAAATTTAAAAAAAAACCTACGTGGAATAATGGATTACTAGAAAAATTTCCAGTTTCCAAAATTTTTATGGAAAAGTTAATTATTTATTTGAAACAGAGATAGTATGAACCACTAAATTATTGCTAATAATGTTTGTTAACTAAAAATTTTATTTTTTAGACGAATGAAGAACGAAAAAGCAACAAGATCTGTTATTACATCTATATATTAAAAAGCCAATTCTGATTTAATGTCCGTATTAATGTTTACGGGTGGGTGACCGCTAAGCGATCCTGTCCTTGCAAGCAGCCCGCCAGCCCGACCGTTGATGGTGGGTGGTTCAGAAGTTACCTTTCAGCCTCTGGTCCCCAGTTTTCATTGTCCAAGAGTTCTTTTAAGCCCTAACTTCGATACATTCTTATATTTTTTATGATTACCATTAAACTATTGTAAAAATCTTCGCTAACACTAAGCTTAATCGCATGAAGTTGCATGGACCATCTTTAAACTCAGTATTATCATGTGGAAATAATTTTTCATGCCAAATTCCAAGACTGCATGTCCATATATTTTATAGACATCGTGTGTACACACAGACAGATAGACAGACAGAGTGAAATTTAATTTTTCCATCCTCTCAAGCGATAGGAAGCGATAAACATTACTGGATTTAATTGAATTGAAAGAACCGTAACGGAGATACAATTAACTAAGCAGGGGACTGCCAGTGTCAGAGGAATAAAAGCAGGTTCAAGGTAATTGGTTTTTATAATTAATTGAAAAAGTTGCCAGCATTGTGTGACTTCAGACACTCGCGAACGCTGTCTCCGTAATTAGATAGTCGTACTTTTAATAATTGTATATTGATGTGAACACTACGGAACTCACTTGTAAGGAAATAGAGCTCTTGTATTTTGATTATAGTTGGCCAAACGACTAAGGAGTGATAGAGGATTCTCTTTTTTGTTTTAAATTATGTAAAAAACGTTATTAAAAGTGTGAATTGTGGTTATCAGTAACACCACTATTTCCCATTAATGGGCTGATTAAAGAAACTTTCATAATTTTTGCAGTAAAATAAAGGAAATAAAAAGGAAAATAGAACGTTATTTTGAGAAAACTATAGTTATACCAAGTTGATATCACACTATCTTTGAAGGCGACGCCAAAAAAAGTGATATTTCACTTATGATACATATTGCATTACTTTTTCTAGTGAGAAACCAAATGAAATGGTTACACAAACACCTACAATGTATTCTATCAGAATGTATATTTGTTACAAGGTGAGCACATGTATTCAATTCAATATATGTCTTTAGAAATCAGGAGCTATGGTGGTAAAGGTTCCGTGAACGTGGCTTTACACCACTTGCCTCAACAATGCGGAAACAGCTTTCACCTCAGACACACAGTGTACCATAATGTTTCAATAATATGTCATATATATTATAATCACGTTACTGGACAATACTAGACAAGGGAACGAATTAATATTTTAAAGTAATCTTTACTATCTTTATTATATAAACTTATAAATTTAGCTGGTTTGATTAATTGCGATCAATTTCAAATAGTTAAAATAAAAATACGACTTAAAATAGAATTCATACCAACAAAGTTCACTGCGCTCTATAAATCATCCTTAACAGCTATTGCTTGTATTTTTTAAAAAGATACAGTTGTCGTCACTCATAAAAATATTTTGAAACGGAATACGATAGCTAATTTAACTGAATAAAGAAGAGAGTAAATTTTAAGGAGAATCCCATTAAGGATAACGAATTTAGGAAAAGGTCCTACCTTTAATTAAATATGAATCACTTATTTGTAACAGTAATTGAAAGAAAACTCAATTATTGGTAATTAATTTTATCAAATAAAATACACAATTTATTGTTTAGACGAAGGAAAAAAATCAACATTATTTGTAAAATTTATCTATGTACTAAAAATCAATTCCCATTTAATGTCCGTATAACATGTAGTAAATAGGAATCCATAGAAGCCATTTTTCATTCCCCAAGACTAGCTTGTAAACTCTTTCTGTGTACATATCGCCATGACGCATAAAGTCATTGCTTGAGATGAAACCACTTTAAAATTTTCTATTAAGCTCGAATTTGGCATAAAACCCAAATCCCGGGCATGTTATTTTAAAATAAAATTAGAAGGTTTCAATAACCCGACCTCCGCCAACTGGCGTCTAAAGTTGATGAAAATATACACAAGAAATGCACTGATGAATAAATATTGATACTGGTGAAACCTTATTTAATGCCCGTACTCCATGTAATCAAATCGGATTTCCCGGAAATAACTTTTCAATTTCTCATTCAGTTATTTTTGTATAAATTCGGTGAAATTTTGTTAAATATAATTGAACGATTAAATTAACCGTCCTCCAACCGACTGCGTCTAACTTAGAAAATATCTCAATACAAAATGCATTAGTAAAAATATATAGAGACATAGAAGTTATAAAGAATTAGTAAATATAAAGAATAGCGATAAATCGAGTGACAGGAACATGTTCAAAGTAATATTTACATCATTACCGTTATTATTCATTAATAATCTGTTTTAAATATACCAGCTGGTGTGAAACATGCGTATATCATTGTTTATTGACTTTACTGTTCTGTTTGAGATGAATAGAATGGCGAGGAGAACTGTACTAATGAGAGAGAAGAGGAGAAGTGTTTACGCTTACAAAACAAACCTCAAGAGTAACGCCAAGCGCGATTACATGCTTATCATGATACATAACATGATACATGATACATAACAGAGCGATCAATAAAAGTTTAATCTTAAAAAGTAGGAATTTATAAAAGTTTCTTAAATATTACTCGTTACATACTCGTAGGAAACAAATGGAGCGTTACTCCTTCGTATGCAATACCTTCGTTGTTAATTACTTCATTTTCTTAAATTATTTTATTACATAAGATAATTTTTATATTAAAGTTATATCGATTACTGCACATCGTGTCATAATTGATTCTTATTTATAATAGGTGTTTCGTAAATTTATGAATTAAAAAAAAAAACCAACTGCTTCTATAGTTGAAGATATCTCAATAAGAAAATGCACTGGTAAATAAATAGAGAAATAGAAGTTCTAGAGAAAAAGAAAATATAAACAATAGAGATAAAGAAATATATTCTTATTTATAGCTGTTTCGTAAATTTATGTATTATAATAAAAATTAAATTACACGGCAGGAGTTCCATGGATTGAATAATAGGCTTCACCGAAGTTGGACGCAAAATTTGAAATCTATAGCTCTTTTCGTTCCTAAGGTTTCCTGTAGACATATAGACAATCATACATAACAATATTTTTTACATCTCTCTACCACGGACAGTCAGAATTGTACTATACCAGTCCACTATGTCATAGGTTTCGATTAGACTCATCCCATGGCTGGACATAAATCATCATAGAACTAATTTTTGTTTAAGTTTTATGAAAAATATGCAGTATAAATATACAATTTTTTTTAGATATCTTACGGATAGTTACGTTATATGTGTTGGCATGTCAATTTTAAAATGTGTCATGTATTCTACTCAATTCAATTTGTTTATAAAATTATCTATTCTGCGATTTTATCTTTGCCACCATTGTTACTCATTTAAATATGTTTGTTAAAGCTCAGCCAATCCCATGGAGTAAAATACACTTCATCGACTATCATTGAAACTCGATGTTGTCTACAAATTAATAAAGCTTCGTGCAAAATACAAGCTAATGGGTTATTTATTTCTCGAAATACTGTTGCCCGAATCGTTACCAGTGTGGGGCAAACTGAATACAACTGCTGAGAGTGTCCCTGCGGAATACATTCAACTCCTTAAGTGGAAAACCCTGAGGAAAGTACTGGAAAATTTTAAATGTGATTTGAATAATCACAGAGGAAACTTGAGTTTATGTTATAATAAAAATAGTCACTCTGCCAGTCAACCATTATTATAGGAATTTTCTGAAAACAAAGCGAACGTTTCAAAACACAGAACTAAAACAGAACTGTTCATTTCCGTTACCAGATTCATTCCGTGCATAAACGTACAAGACATAAACGTTTATGGATCTAGTCACAAGATCCCAGCACGTTTCTCTTTGTACATGTGAACTGATGGTGGCAGATTGTTCAGTGCTTTGTCTAGAGGAGACAAAACATTTTCACTGAATGGTGTTTTACTTGGTGTATCCTGTTTTGTGGTGCAGTTTTGCTGTCTTGTTGTTTCAGTGAGGGAGGTACCATAGGTTTATTTCATATTACGTGTTAGGTTATTAGTACACAGAATGTCTATAAAGATTGGAATCTACGACAAATCTTAACAGTTGCTTAGAATTACACATTAATGTTTAGTATAAGTCCATAATATAAAATTTAATTTTAAAATGTAAATTTATATTTTTGGCTGATTATTCTAAGCTTAAAATTTCAAAAGCGAATAAGGAAAGTTAGTCATATTCTTTTTAAAATTTTTTACCTCAGATTTACGGTGACATAAAACTTGATTTACTAATGTATTATGACATACCTAAATTAAATAATTGGCTCCTAAATATTGATTTGTTTAACCCACATTGATGAAAATTGGTGATGCACAAAATATATTCTACAAATTGAATATGCACTAATACTATCTGATAACACTAACTCAGCAATCTCTTTCCGATATCATAAATTATATATTTTTATCGCTGTAAATACAGGTACTTGCTAAAATTACTCGCTTACTATAAATATCCTTAGCGAAATCACAACTGGGTGTTGGTTTATGTGCAAACAATAAGAAATATTTTTTTTATTTTCAAAGTAGTGTGGTGACATTAAAAGGGTTTTAAGAATGTCTAAATCTGGAATAAAAGAACCTAAATTTGGTTTAGATAATTTTAGATAATTTTAAATTACCGCATACCTAAATGGAGACCAGAAATCTTGTATCATTGTTATAATGTCAATTAGTTTAATTTACTTAAACATATTAATATGTTATAAAATAACATGCATTTCTTCAAAGATTCCTTGTTTTATTTTAAAATTTAAAATTAAAAAGTGTATGATACAATTTTTGCTTCAAAAGTAAATAACCTCAAGATACGTTGAATAAAAACTTAGAATCAATGAGAATTTCAAGCTACCTTTGAAGTTTATTCTATAAAAAGAAAATTTATTTTTGAAACCTGTCTGTGAAGTATTGAGCGATGCGATCGAAGCCCAAACCCCAATAGCAAGAAGTCCAATACATGCTCAGTGACGACATTATTGATCTGGACTTCTGTCTGTTAAATAAAGGACGAGGGAAGCCTCTCATGTAACTTTCATCTCGGTGTGAACACATTTTGTCGATGTTACAAGAGATATGATGATGACCCTTAGCCACCATGCGATCCATAACCGCCCACATACAAGTCCAATATATGCTTAGTGTGGAAATTATTGATCTGGACTTATCTCTGTTAAATAAAGGTCGAGGGAAGCCTCTCATGTAACTTTCATCTCGGTGTGAACACAGTTTGTCGATGTTACAAGGAGATATGATGACCCTTAGCCACTATGCGATCCATAACCGCCCACATACAAGTCCAATACATGCTCAGTGTGGACATTATTGATCTGGACATCTCTATGTTAAATAAAGGACGAGGGAAGCCTCTCATGTAACTTTCAACTCGGTGTGAACACAGTTTGTCGATGTTACAAGGAGATATGATGACCCTTAGCCTCAATGCGATCCATAACCGCCCACAAATCTATAGATTATTCTGCGTAATACCCAATACAAGTTTATTTGATCATTTATTTAGATATTACTAAAGTGATACAAATTTGAAAATCCTTGATCTTTTTAAATTTGATATGCTTTATCGATTTAGTTTTAAATAATCTTGAATTTGTATAGCTTTATAAAATGTATATTTATTGCACACTTTGCCCATATTATATTGCAAGTATGGATACTCGTGTTTTACTTTACTTATGCTGTGAAAATTTTCAACAGATTGATATAAGTAAATAAAAATGGCATGTGCAATATAATATTTTATACTTAAGACGTTAGTTAATTGACACATATTTATGTGGTCTTACGCAAAACTGCGTGTTTAATGAGATATTGCGTGCCCATAATATTTGCAGGTATTTGTGGCATACACTTGCAGGCTAAACTGTACGTGCAGATTTTCTAATATTCGTGAACATGGAATATGAGCAAAACAATAAATATACTATTCGTGATAACTATAGATTAGTTGCTGTGCGGGTAGTTTCTATGACTCCTACATTGTACCGCACCCTTACCAGCTAGCGGACTCATGATAAGAGTTACTCCATATACTGTACAAAATAATATGCTATATATTGAAGTACACACCTTGGTAGCTGAATATGGCGACTTCCACGTCTTTCGTCATTCCTTCAAAGTTCAGATAGCATTGTACAGATTATTTAGTCTTTTTTTTATAATATCAGCTGTTATTTTGGAAAACTTGTAAACTAAAAGTTAACAAACATACCGAGTGTTTTGCGCCAGCAATAAATTATTTCTTTGAATTGACATTATTTATTCATTATATTGTGAGTACGTGATAGTAGAGACGTTCCTGAGGTCGTAAAGTAAGGCGTCAGGACATTCACCATTCAACAGAAAAGATCCTCTGCTGTGTACGTTGGGGACCTATATCCATTATTCCATTATTGTAAACTAAAACTGTGCTTATGGAGTGGAAGAAAAATATATCCATGTAAGGCCGGGTGTTTGAACATATTAAGAAAGATACCGAAATAGTTATTTTTTTTATATTCTAAGTTTATAAAAGATATGAAATGAATATTAGTTTGAATGTACAAACGCTTATTATATATTTTATCGTATAGCAGGAGTTGTTAGAGAATATTTTGAATGTCTTTGATATCTTATAAATTCAATATATTGGAATTGTTAGTAATACATAACTACTAATATTAATGATTTTTTGGGTTCAAGGTTTTATGTTGTCAGAGGTACACATAAGTTTTTTAATTAACTTTTTGTTATATTTTCTTTCTTAATATGACGAAGCCTGCTCTGATATCCTGGCAAGGAAATCCAAACTAAAAGTTTAATGCGTAAAACACACTATTCAATACATACAATTTTTTCTTTAGCCGTTCGAAATGTATTTTAAAGGCGACTTCTATCTTAGATCACAGGATATTCCATTACAGTTTTTATCTACGGTACTACACTCTATATAAAAGAACAACGTATTTATTTTCTCCTTATCATATCAGCTTGTAAGTTATCATCATAAACTGAAACGAGTTAGACCTAAGTTACTTGATTAGGAGACGAGATAAAGTCCTCCCTCTAGTGGTAACTTACCCTTAAAACTCATAAAAACGTAAATAAACATAATTCCATTTTTTATCCGTGTATACCACAAAGCGAAATAAGAATAAAAACCAAATTTCCCCGTTAATAACATTGACGGTATTTTCTGTTGGTAGAGTATATGCACATCTGTAGACAGAACCACACGTTATATCGCTCCCTGCACGTGGAACAGAAGTAAAGAGATGAGAGGATTTTCTTGATTTTGTCGCAGCAATAAAAACAACTTCGGCAATAGGATGTATTACGGCACAATATGATACAACGTTTGTTCAAAAGCTATTGTTATGGACTTAAAGCATTATACTGCATTCAAGTTTTATCCATATATTTTAATGCCTCGAAAATCTAGTGATAATTAACATTTTTTAATACAAAGTGATTACAAAACCTTTACTTTACTCTAAAAAGAATTTATTGATAATTATAACAGTACTTTGT
This sequence comes from Homalodisca vitripennis, assembly GCF_021130785.1. Classification (NCBI taxonomy): domain Eukaryota; kingdom Metazoa; phylum Arthropoda; class Insecta; order Hemiptera; family Cicadellidae; genus Homalodisca; species Homalodisca vitripennis. The sequence continues at coordinate 12,552,747 of NC_060212.1, read as the reverse complement.
TTCATGTCTATTTATGACGATGGAAGGGTTGTGAAGGAAACTGGATTTTGTGAACATTTGCCATCGTTTAATGACTTATCAACTAGTGTTACTGATTTTTTTCACTGAACGATGGCAAATATCTGGAAAAATCATGTTTCCTTTATAAAAGTAAAACATTTTTTAATTAAAATAAGTTAATATTTAATAAGAAAATGCAATTCACTTGAAATTTTAATGCTTTACAAAACCATTATAATGTATGAGTATTTTGAAAGAAATAAAATACTGCATACAAATTTGACCAAAAAAATTATTTATGTCTATATAATACGTCTTGTCATATATGTATTCCTAAAAAAATTTGTTATGTCTTTAAGAGAAAACATGCATTTCCTATGTAGTTTTAGAATTATATAATGATATACCACTATGTACGTCGAATATGGAACTTAACTCAACTGGAACTAACTAATATATTGTTTTTAAGCTAGTTGAATAATATGGTTACAGAAACAGGAAAATATCTTGGTAAATATTCACATAAAAGCAAGTAAATGTTTCTTACGTTACATTATTAATGTTTGTTCAGTAACATACGTGCGAGTCTGTTTGTTTCCACATCCAACACTTTATTAACAATTTAAATACAAATACACGTTGCTTCCTTGTTGTGATGTTATGTTGTGTGTGGATCTGTGTGAGGTATATTATTGTCTTTGCACTACACACGGAACCTTATTTTACAAATTAACGGTAACGACCAAGCTACAAATACTAGTTTTAAATTGAAGCATAGAAATATTCTCAGATCGGTAGATGTACGTTTCTCACATGTGTTTTAGTCTAAAAACAAGTTGCTAAAGGGGAAAAAAGGAAATAATGATTTGTTATTCATTTAATCATTTATAAAAGTACATTGAATACACGACATGCATGGCAAAACATATTGTTTAGCAGACAATCACAATTTTCTCTAAAAAATCCATAGAATTCTCTAGTAGAGGGAAATATATTCTATGCAGGGTTATTATACTTGTTTTATTTTAAATTTCATACATTATCCATACATTACATTTCTTTTATGTGACGTGTAAAAACGAACAAGATTCTAGTTTTGTGTTACGTAACAAAAATTACAGTACAGCACGTTTTAATCACAGTTTGCATCCATAAACACAAACAATCGTAAATGCTTCAGCTCATCTTCACAAAACCATTATTTATTTTTTTATCATTTTATTAAGTATTCATTATATCCAATACCTTAAAATTTATAGTTTTTCATAATTTGAAGTAAAAAGATATTTTTATCGTTAATTTTTAATATAGTGTTTATAAAAAGACTCCAATATAAGCGCTATCTTCAATATTGTTTAGTTATTTACGACAATTAAAACGGTATAGTTCTCCAAATTGAGTATGTCATCTTTCAATATGTAGACAACCATGATGTAAAGAATCTTTACAGTGAAGATTATATTGAAAGGTATGTAATCCGAGCTGAGAATGGTGCAAACACACGTTAGCCACACAAGCTTGCCCCCCCCCCACACAAACACACACCTTATAACTGAGTGCGGTGCAAGTCGCTACGTCACCTCTTCTTCTGACAATAACGTCACTTGAAAGGCAAAGCGATAGAACTTCTGAAAGCTTCTGTGTACAATCTCAACTAAATTTAATGTAGATAGATAGTTCTCGTTAAAAAGTAATGATACACATTTAAATTTTAAAGTAGGAGTAAAACATACCACATGTTACGTAACATTATTTGCCTACGTCACATGCAAAAATTTAAAGACTACAAGTTTATTTCATTCTCGATTTCTCACGAATGGGCAAACATATACAGAATTAGATAATGACATTCTACACTCCCTAGGTAGCCAGAATAAACATTGTGCCTGAGTAACTTCAATGAGGAAGAAACAAATCTATTCAGTTCTATTCTGATATAAACTTTAACGATATGAATTTTTAAAGAGATACAATATCATCCATAGTAAATACTCGTATATTTATCTATTTCCACCAGCAGTGAAAGTGTCAATATTTGTTCGAAACAGGTACGTTCAATTGGGATTCCAATCTCACATTCATAATTGAAATCGAGTCGTGAGGCTTAATTGAGTTTTACTCGTTTCGTCCTCGGATCTCTTAATAACTTTTTTAGTTTAAAAGTTAAATTTCTTATTAAAAAGCATAACAAAATACAATTTGTCATAGTACTAGGGAACTTTTCCGGACATTTGTCATCGTTCAGTGATAAAAATAATCAGTAACACTACGTTTTCAAGATCTGCAATCTCATTTCTTCTTTAAGCAAATAACTGACCTAACACATAATTAAAATCTAGGTTAAAATAAACAAATTATAAAAGAGCATTGGGACAACACGCATATGTCAGTAATTAAAATCAGTTACTGTTAAATCATAACATCATAATTTTGTTAGAGTATATTATTTATTTATAGCTAATCTAGTTCCATTGCGGGCTTCAAGAATGTAACATTACATAATGGATACAATAATATTCTCCATAATGATATTATTTGATAAAAATGTATTTTTAATGTGAACATAAAGGGCATTTCTCTAATAATTAAGGGTCAGCAATTTTTAGAGACCCTAGCTGAATTGTTATGTTTGTATTCATATTATGGTTTCTGTATATAACAAAATCTGCCCCTATAGTATACTATAATAAAGTATTTGAACTTTACACTAAATGTTTTAAAACAATGTGGCATCTTTAAATATTTTAGTTCCAATAAAACCCTACCTTCCAAAATGTCCTTACTATAATTTAAAATATAAACGTGACTTTATTTCTTATTTGAATCGTCTGTATTATTTTATATGACATAAATTGCTATATTAGTGCTGTTATTATATTAAAGCAAACATGTTTTCCCTCAATTACAGTATGATATTTCATTTTTTAATTAATTTATTAAATGACCATTTGCAAAATATCCTAACATTTCAACGATGCTATTACGACTTCAATATATTAATTTATAAAATATTTTATTTACATATAAAGCAAACATGTTTTCTATTAATTACAGTATGCTTTTCATTTTTATTTATTTACAGTAGTAAATGACGATTTGCAAAATATCATAACGTTTCAACGATGCTATTACGACTTCAATATATTAATTTACAAAACTATTTTATTTACATATATGATGTTTGAAATATTAGTAGACTTTATTTGTGAAATCACCTGTGTTTTTTATTGAGTCAAAAACGTTAAAAAGTAGTGATATATTTATAAAAATCGTTAATAATTAACTGGTGACAGCTAGTAAGGTATAAATTTAAAAATCCGACATGAAACCTTTCCCTAAATGGCAAAGTTAAGTTGGAGCCCTGCTTGGGATGTGTACAAGCTCTACCGCTATTCGTTACTGAAGAGGTTGGCAAAGTTTTATTTTTTGTCTAAATGTCCTTATTCTCATGATGTCTCTATAACGAAAAAAGCTATAAATTTGAAACATTACACGAATTTCGTTTTTATAGAGGAAAGATTGTATTGGACAATAGTGCATATACCCCATGGGAAGACCCTAATAGTTCTAGCCTGGGAAAGATGTACTGATATAGGGAATTTGATTAAACAGTGCAAATAAAATTTAGTTGTAAAACAGTGAAATACAAATACTCTTAAGCAGACTAGAAGATCGGAAAAAGTAGTATCTCGCTGTGCCTTTGAATCTCCGAGGTATCATCAAGAAGTTGAAGTCAATAAATGTTCACGATGTTGCAAGTGTACAGTATAACCTCGGGTAATACGAGTACAGTTTACTGACATTGTGTTGCTTTCCTAAGTTGAATTAAATTAGTATCTCGCTGTGCCTTGAATCTCCGAGGTATCATCAAGAAGCTGAAGTCAATAAATGTTCACGATGTTGCACGTGTACAGTATAACCTCGGGTGATACGAGTACAGTTTACTGACATTGTGTTGCTTTCCTAAGTTGAATTAAGTGGGTAGTCAATCTTGTTTATACTACACTAAGAAAAATAAAGTTTATAGTTCTTTTATGTATTTTCTAAATAAAAACTCTCCAATCAAAATACATAATTATTTGAAAAATATCTAAATTTGTAATATTTGTAAGTAACCATTTTTAAATTTATATAAAAAATCAAGGGCCATACAATTTTCATGAAAAATTTTTTAATATATTATAAAACTGGTATTTAATATATTGTTTCATTATATCACATCCAATTCACGACACTTTATCAGGATACTATGATTGTTAACACTGATGTCACATTACAACGGCTGTTACATCCCATTTGTTGAAAACAATATCGCACAAAAAGATCACAATAGCAATTATAAATACTAAGTTTTAAGCATTAAATATATATCATAAATGATTTTTAATTTGAGACACCGGTAAGTTACATAATTTATCATTTATATTCAAATTAAATTTGTCATTTAGGAATTCCAATTACCTCATAACTGAGGTATTAAATTTCTTACTTTATAAGAATACTTGTTTACGGTGATAATACAGGTATAAAATACGCATATGGAAATTTTTTAATTTAAAAATATTTAGTTTAAAAGGAATATCTCATTATACGGGAAAATCAATGCATATTTGATTTATTTTCATATTTTTGCAGGCCAAATTGTAGCCATTTTCTCTAATATAAATAATAAATTTAAATTTTTTTTAATTAATGTTGAGGATACCCTCCCAATTCAAATATTTTAAATTCGGTCTATTTTAAGATTGAAATGAGAAATAGTACCAGAAAAAATTGTAATATAGGAATTTTATGAAAACAAATAATAATAATAATTCTGTGTTAGTCAAAGCCTTTACCATATCACTAATTACGGAGTTACAGTAATTAAAAGTATGGTAATAAAAGTTTTCACAAAAATATTTTAATATTGAACGAAAAAAAGGTTGGTAATAAAGGGAATTTCTTATCATATTAAGTATAGTAGGCTATACAATAATGGGATAATTATTGTTGCTTGTGCAAAGTTAAGAATTCTCTACAGGACCCGGCCATGTATTGTTGTTTATGCTAAGTAAAGAAACTTATACAAGGAACAGATTAAGTATTGTTACTATGCTAAGTAAGCACGTTATACACGAAGAAGGTTGCATTATGCTAAGTAAGTGTATGCCTTGCATTAACTCTTACAAGTTTCGCAGTAATATTTACTCTAATCGCAGTATACATTACATTTACTTAAAACGTCTGAAAGTTCTTGTCTTAAATAGGTTTTAAGCTACAATCAAACAATGATGTATTGTTTAACGGTACGTTATGAACCTTAGATTTAGTCTTTGCAAATGATTCTGGTTTATCGCAATGAACTATAACAAAAGCCCTTTTCATACGTAAATGCGCAAATATAATGCAGAAGGCAATGTTACTATAAAAGTATTGGTAGGAAAATCGTGGGTTGTCCACTTAGAATTTATTTTTTCATATATTTGAAATTAACCACTGCCATTTTTAATTGGTTTGTCTACCACCATTAAAAGACAAAATCAGATTCTTTCTTTTGTGTCTGTCTATCTAGTTGAATGATAACATTGATCAAGATGACTTGAAGGATTGGAAATCGGAGCGAAACACTTCCTTTAATATCTGTACCTTGCAATTGATATTGATAAACATACTATACAGAAATTCATTTAGATTGTTTGGATATTAAAAACAGTGAGAAGATACAAAGCCGCCCAATGAAGCCCAAATTCTGGCATTTACTTAAACTTGTGTATATGTTAGAAATTCCCTTTTCAAGTTTCCATTCATAAGCGAATGATATTTGATCAATTTTAATTGTATATAAATACATATTTTCTAAAATAAATAAATATATATATTATATATATATATATATATATATATATATATATATATATATATATATATATGTTCTCTTGGGTTTAATCCTAGTAGGATCTCCATACAAAACTAGAAAGGATAGACAGGCGGCCTGACGTCACCATAGGGATTGTCTGTAATCCGACTCAGTGTAGAAGTTGTCCTGTAATGTTGCTGGCAAAGTTAATAATACCGGGTATTTGATACTTCTCTTGGCAAATAGTGTCTGTTTTAAAATTAACTGTTATAAGATGAAGTCACCTACGTATGGTAATTAGTATTCAGTGATAAATGTACTTTAATTAAATGTATGTTGTTACTAAATAGCCAAATAAATCATCGATATATAAGATTTAATATTTCCATATCCGGCACTGAGTGTACTGGGCAAGGTTGAGACGATTATAATTTCTGAAATCTCATTTTTAAATTTTTCGGTCGTAATATCCGATGTGTAACTTATAATACTTACGAGATGTTTTAATATTCCTCTATCTAATAACTATGAATGAAAAAATAACATCCTGGTACTCCTATCTATTGAGAAATGTACATGCTATAAACGAATTAATAATGCGGAAACAATAACTGAGCTTTAATTCTGAGGGAATAGTCGATTTAAACAAAAGTGTGTATTTAATTTGTATTCCAAATAGTTCCATAAATTTAAAAATTTCAACTATAAGATTGACATTTATAAAGTAAATGGGATTTGGCATCTAAGTTCATGCAGGTAAGTGCAGACTTTAAAGGTGTGTTTCTTAAAAGCATTTGTTGTAAAAAATAGTGCAGAATAAACTCAGTCAACTATACTTGTTTCTAAATACATTTGAAAACTTGTACCAATATAGTAAATTAAGAACAAAAAAATTAGAATCTCAATATGTTCCCTTGTGATTTTAATATAAATACGGATACCGAGTAAAAATAAACACAAACATATTTATTTATACCAGTATTTTATAATACATTTTCTTAAGAATTGCAAAAACATAAATTAATGGTTAGCAAGTGCATTAAAAGGTAATTATATGGATTTGAAAAAATATATTCAACATTAATGTGGATTTTATTTTTATCTAATTAAAAGTATTTTTCTCATAAAAAACTGCTTCGTAACAAACAATTCAAAATATATATATTTACGAAACATTCGTAAATTAGATGTTTTACAATAAGTTTTTTGTGGATCTATATTATTTAAGTATTCGTAACATACCAATAAAATTATGATAATTTATATTTAAATAACTACAGAGTGCTTTTAAAGCAATATTTCGAAAGTGGAATTTTCCTTTCCAACCTCCTGTATCGAGATACAATATAATTTGGTTCATATTTAATTTACAAATCATAAAGGAACTAAATATATTTGAGTAGAAAAAAATTGTACTTGAGTGACCTACCTGACTTATATTTAATGAAGTGTGAATGTCAAAAACGTTGGCTCCACAAAATAAACACGGTTCCGTACTGGTCTCATCAGCCGTGCAGTTAAAGCTATTTGTATCAGCCTACTCCGAGCCATATCGAGTATGGAATCTGGAAGATCAACCTTTGCTGCTGAGGGTAGAAGCCATTGCTGCACAGGGAAGTTCTTTCAATAGAAGTTTTTGTTGCAATGAGGAATGTCCGACGTATGGTCGGTTTAGAGCCCCGTCGATGCGGCCGCTCCGGAATCATCTCCCCTTTGTCGATTAACTTTTTTTGCACTTCTCTATTAGCTCAACTTTCTCCGGACGTCTCACAAACTTCACCTCAATGAAATTCAACTCCACCAACGCCATCTCTATCATCACCAACTTCACCTCCATCAACATAATTGACGGTGACACTATCTCTATCATCAACGTCACTTTTATTAACGTTATCATCATTAACGTCTTGTAAGAGGAGTAGAGTATTGCATACGAGCATCTTCAGTCGGCTTTAACTAGTTTATTGATGATGATTTTGGTTCCCATACGTACGTCTTTCGTCAAATAAACAACGACTCAAGACGTATAACAGTTTGGCTGGAGTGAATACTATCTTAAGAGAGGTTTTTATAATCCATAAGTATGGATTTATCTCTAATTGTTTATGTTGAAGAGTTCAGCAGATGTGCTGTTACCTTAAAAATATACTTAAAAAATCTTTTCCTAATCATTTAAAATCTAATAGATTTTTTATAATAATAACACATCATTATAGGAATATACTTATTAATTACCAAAGTGCCTTTTCTATATATTATTCACAGAGTTATTTCAATTTAATTATAGTGGTTATGTTTTTCGTTGGCATTTATTTTTGTATCTACTGTTTTTAATACTAATCAAGAGGGATGAGAAATGTTATATTCTTCTCTCTGACGCAATAACAGCAGAAAATTATCCTACTGTAACTAAGACGGGATTAGCTTAGCTTTTCTTACAAAATAATTTTAATTATTTTTAGTTAACTTATGTTTGGTTGGTTTAAAAGAAAATAGTATAACTAATGTTTAAAATATTTTACAATTTAGACAAATTTAAGTTTCTAATTTATGATAGTTATTTTAAGCTTTGTGTTATAGAAGCAGTTACTGCAAAATATATGCATTTCGACTGATTGCATTTCATAATCATTTTTGTAAGTCTGTGGTCAATACAAAAAAACGGCGTGTGAGAACAAAGTTTGTGTTGTTCGAATTGTAGATAGTGAGCTAAATTGAAATTTTTATTTCGTAGTTTTAAGTTAAAACTTTAAGTATTAATCGTGAAAAAGTTAGTACGTATCTACCATAAGACTGGTGGTGCTCTTGATATCAACTAGAATAACGAAACAGTACCATCCATCAGGGAAGACACCCCATTGTTTTCAGCTGATGGCGGTAGAGCTATCAGTTGATGGCGGTAGATTTACCAGGTAATGGCTAACAATTTGCACCCAGCAGCTGCCATGAGCTTCTCTCTCAGATTGGCTGGCTAACCGCAATATTCCGAGCGTATAGTACAGTTTTATAGCAGACGGGAGATACATCCTAGCGACTGGTCTATTGAACGTTTGGTTATTGGTAATGTCTGCTTCGGCGAAGGATTTTTATCTCAGTTAAATCGATATTCAATTAAAATAAAACAGTAATTTGAATCATAAAAAATAATAGGTAAGACAAAAGCACTAAAATGTAAAATAACATAAAATTTCAAAATGTTCTTTGTGATTTTGTAACAAATTGGAAAACGGAATGTGAAACCGTAACGAAAACTCGTCAGGAAGGGTGTTAATGAAAATCTAATAAGAAATTATTAAAACAGCAATTCTAGAATAAAATTATTATAGATATGTTAGATTAGGTCAATAGATCCATTACTCGTTAAAGGCTAATGATTCTTGTCTGGTTTTTCACATGAAATACCAAAAGAAATACTCGATTCTTCCCGAAATATATATATTTTTTTATAAAAAAACTAAACAAGAAAAACGCAATAAAAATATAATTGCAAATAAATGCCCTATTTAAATGTTTACAGTAATTTTGTGTTATTAATTCAAAGATCTTTAATGTAAATGTTCACTCATTTTTAAGGTTACATGTATTATGTAACCTCGTATGTGTTGCACAAGACTGTACACTTAACATTTTGACAACTTTAAAAAGCACTTTTAAAGAAATATAAGTAAATTACTATTTGAGGGCACTTGCAAATTAAATGTAATCAACCGATTTTTAAGTGTTTATATTTACAAAAGGAAGTTAATTTCTTCAGGCTGATTGTAGTTGGTTCATTTCTGTTGAAAATTATATTAAAAGTAAATTGATTTCTAAGAAACACTATATTGGAGTGCAGTGCTTGATTAAAATATATAAATGATATTTTAAGTTTCTTATAACAATATTATCATGGTATAAATTACAATTTCATAATTATAATTTTTATTTTATTGAAAATCTCCTTATTTGAGTTTAATTTTCCTTTAAAAGTTTAACTTTAATTTTAATCATGTAACAAGTAAAAAGGAATAATTATTTATGTATTGAGATTTTTATTGCTAGTTTTAAACCAAAAAATTCAATTAGTTTTTTTATACATATTTGAGCGATAATTAAAATTTTGTATTCCTTGAAATAATTCCAAAGTGAATATTCTATTATATGATTTATAAATTTACAACAGCCAATAAAGCTGCCATGTATTTTATTGATTCCACAAGTGCTTCAAAAAAGAGCTTTTACTATTGAGTCTTATTTCAGGTCTCCCTTAATAATACATAGTACAATATTGATAGATCGTAATACTATATCGTTCATATGAGACACTCATTAGAAAATGTCTCTTTTAAATATTTATTCTATCCCAAAAGAAGAGCCCATTTACACTTTAAAATATCACAAAATAGTGTATCGTGGCATCGATAGAGGATTGGAAAACCAATTGAAAAGAATGGAATTTGGTTATAGAACCGTGAAATAATATTTTAGAGGCTCGATTAAGAAGGACCACACTTCACACTAGGCAGTGAAGACGCCGAACACACTGATTTTAAAAAGAGTTCACTAGGTTACACATAATGAGTTTATGAACAGTGCATATTCAAATAAAGTGTATAAAATAAAACAGTTACCTTTATTTTTCATGAGAGGTACCTAAACCGTAAGTCCTGCTGTTGTTGAGGCCAGGTTGTGATCAGTAAGTGTTGGAAATAGGCTGCTGTCTTGTAGGCAGGCGTGAAGACGGAAGATGTCCTTCACGGATTCACTCACGCACAATACGACCGCAAACGAATAGTTCATAACACTGTGGCCAGTCCTGTAGAGCACGGTAGACGCGGGTGTCCGGAGCAGAGACGTTCTGGTAGAGATTGCCAATCCAGAGCACTGACTTTAATGTTTAATGTAAATATACAACAAATAGAATAAACTAATATTTAAATGAGAGAGTAACACATGGGGGAGAGGAGTAAGTATGGTAAGCAGTGGCTAGAGAGTACATAAGTGCCCCAGGCGGGATCGAGAGTATAATGAGCAAACGTGCCTACGCTTGCAAGGTAGGCAATTGATAAGTCAACCGTTTGTGATTGGTTGGTGAGTTTACAGTAAACAGCTGATTCGGGAAACAATGGTTCATTGGTCTGTCACTGTACGTGAATATTTAAATCCAGTAAGGAATGGTATTGTAGGCACTAGGCCGCAGAAGAGATATAGAATTAATGTAGTATATACAGTTTTAGTAAATAAAGGAAAAATATAGAGTATAAGTTGCACAAAAAATATATACATAATTATTATTCAATAAAAAGTAGCCTTTTCATATTAGGCAATAAAAAAACAAGTTATTTAATGCAATAAATACTTAAACATACCGGCCGCCTTGAATCACCTTGGGATTCAATGAGAGAAAGAGCAACATAGGCTCAAATTACAAAGGTTATAGGCGGTGGTAGAGCGAGACAGTTAATTAATTGTAGAGGTGAGGTAAGAGAAAACACCTTCACTGCTGGACGAGTGAGAGTTCCACTTGAAGGTCTTGAGAATGTACCACTCGAACTGTACCATCTTGTCCTGGAGTGACATCAGTGACCCGTGCAAGGGGCCCTTGAAGAGAGCGGGAGTATCCTGATGCACCAGGACGAGGTCTCCAGGTTGGAGGTTGCGGGAAGGAGTGCTCCACTTGAGGCGCTGCTGAAGAGTCTGGAGATATTTGACATGGACATGGTTCAATGAGGAGGTCCACCGACAGGGTGCTTCTTGGGCAGGATGCACGGGTGAGACATGATCGGCGGGAGGTCAGCGTGGGCGCAGTCTGCCGCCGACGCGGAGAAGTCCCATCCGGACCCTGGAATGGGGCGAGGCGTTGAAGTCCTGGTAGAAACACGTCTTTCGGTCCCGCAGTAGAGCTAGATCTTCAGTGAAAGCTTCCTCTTGCACTGGTCTTGAAAATTCCGCAGCTGGGCGAGTCCCGTTCTGTCTTGGAGAGAGGTCCGAAGTGGCGGTTTGGTGAACGACAGTTGTGGATAAAACGCAAGACGTAGGCCATCACGTGCAGCAATTTCTCTCCAGGAAGAGTACTGGATGAGGAGGTCCCACGTAGGCGGTGCTGTGGCCAAGGCAATGACAGGAGTGGAATGCTTCAGCTTCCCCTAGCTCCTCCAGAGAGACCGAGTCCCAGGCTGGAAATCAGTATCTGGCCAGGCCGAGGAGGGGAGACGCAAACCAGTCGGGTCCATGCCACCAAAGGGGATGATCCACCAATTGAGAGGAAGGATCCCACGGGAGGCGCAGTCAGCAGGAATTGGAAGCACTGGGTATGTAGCGCCAGCACTCCACAGCAAACAAGCTCTCTTGAGTTTGCGCCACACCATTTAGCCACATAGGGTTTTTGAGGCGATAAGAAGGTGTTTTGATCCACGCGAGGGTCACAGTAGAGTCGCACCAGCAAACAATAGAACCAAACTTGGCGGGTGGGAGCTAATTGAGTAACACAATATTTCACAAGTTGGGCCAGGAGATGAGCTGCGCATAGCTCCAGTCGGGGCAAGCGTCACTCTTTTGAGAGAGCGACGCGAGTTTTAAGCCATAACTTGGCTTACGTGCACCGTGTCATTGGAGGTAGAGCGGATGTAGACTACAGCAGCATAGCCTAGTTCTGAGGCGTCAGAGAAACCGTGGCAAGTCCCAGTGAGTAGCAGCAGAGTAGGGGATAGCACGAGGAATTGTAATAGTAGCAACCGTGCTTAAGTTCAAATAAAAAATGCGTGCCATTTTTTGTATATTTCTGGAGGGAGTGGATCATCCCCAATCTATGCCAGAAATCCATACGAGTTGCATGATATTTTTTGCGAGCATTATGCAAGGCGCCAAAAAAACCACAGGGGTCATAGACTTGAGAAATGAGACCTTAACACTTTACGCTTAGTGGGGTTTTCACAAGAAAAATTAAAATTAAAACGTAAACGTGTCAGTCAGAGGGTCCATTTAAGGCCCCAAAAATAAGAAATGAGGCTCCTGAGAGGGTTGCAGAAAAACTGGGATTTCCCGATGATCTTCAGGAAGGTGTTGCAGAAGTCTCGGAGAGTTCGAGACCCATTTCCGGAGCTCAAAGCCACCGAGCCGAAGGAGTTTGATGATTTGATCTTGAAGTTCAGCGGCGAGTTCTTCAGTCTCAGCCCCGCAGATCAGGTCGTCGACGTAGCTCTGGTGCTTGAGAATCTCAGCAGCATGGGGGTAGCGGTGACCTTCGTCTTCTGCCAATTGAAGGTAGCGTTTTGATGGCCAAGTAGGGTGAACAGTTCAGGCCGTAGGTAACTGTCGTGAGATTGAACGTGGACATCAAGTCGGTAGGGTGATCACGCCATAATATCAGTTGAAAATGTTGATCGTTCAGGATGCACCTTGATTTGGCGGTACATCTGTCTGATGTCACACAAGAGAACACTACGTTCTGAAGGCGGAAGCGCAGAAAAATGGTCACAAAATATTATTTTGCAGCTTAGGTCCGGTCAACAGAGTGTCGTTGAGAGAGAGTCCGGAACTGGTTTTTGGCACTCCTGGGCGTCAAAAACGACGCGTAGTTTGGTGGTGCTACTTTGTGCCTTAAAAACACCGTGGTGTGGCAGATAGTAAGTGTGAAGGAGTGCTTAAGTCCAGGAGTAGGGGCAGCCCTGCATATGGGCCTAGAGAGAGATATTCATGTATAAAATCAGAAATATAAATTATAATACTCCACATTAGTGGGAGCGTGGAGCTTGCGCTCAGAGTGAATAGAGTCTACTTTTTCAGCATGAACTTGGTTGGAACTTCCCCCAGATGAGGTACTGGTGTCCTTGAAAGGGAGGCGGACCATATATCGACCCTCAACGTCCCTGGAGTGCGGTGTAGAAAAATATTCATCGCATTGAGTTGTCCTCTGGCAGACCTTTTAACTGGGAGCAGGCAGTTCTCTTGTGTCCAGAAACGCTGCAGAGAGGCGTGGAGGTCCACCTCAGCAGTCGAGAGAAGAGAGACCAGCCATAGTAGAGACAGACTGCGTCAGTGGGTGTGCAAGGGAAGCCCGTCCCCATCAGCACGAAACCCAAACCAGGTGCCAGGGCGTGAGCGGTCAAATTGAGACCAAGAGAGTAGGGTCTCGTGAGTAAGAATATGTTGGAAAATAGCGCTCCCAAAACCAATAAGCAGCGTCAATGCCACCAGGAGAGTGGAAGGTTGGATCAGCCAGTGTAATATTTTTTAACCTTATTCATGACCTTCCTGAGATATTTGCAACTCGTGGGAGAGTCTACAAGTGATTTGTGGCAATAATGTTGAACGAGTGCGGGGCGGCAACTGGGTGGCCAGCAAGAGTTTCCCACGCCCAGAGTTTAAAAATCCGCGTGTGTGTGAAAGCAGAGGTTTGAGAAAGGCCCGGCGACATTAATAGTGGCGCCGGACGGCGCTGTTGTACCCAACAGTTGGGAGGCTTTCTCAGCTAATAAAATTTATGGCATGCTCCTGAATCAATTAAGGCACGAAAGACATAAGCTTTTCCGTTAGAGGCGGGTGAGCTTGACAAGAGAAGTACCCAGGAAGGAACCGTGGTTACTAGGGGCGAGGTACAAGTGAAGCAGTGTGCCATGAGCGTGGGTAAGTGCGGTGTGTGTTCGAGGGGCCGGGCCTAGGCGAGGTGAGAAGCGCTGTGGTCGCCAGGGCGAAGGGGGCGGACAGCAGGTGTAGGTGTTTGCAAACTGCTTGCTCAGTGCAGTGCCGGCCCGCCAGTCAACAGGGGGGGCCTGTTACCTCTCCACAACGGGCCGAACGGCGGTCCTGATGTACTAACGAAACACTTTGGACCCCGTGCGTTGGGCCGATCAGTGAAGTGATAAGCCAAAGTGTATGATGACGAACCACGACATGTTCCGAACAACGTGAATTTAGAAGACTGACATTCACTTTAATCTGTGCGTCCCCCCAGAACAAGAATAAAGAAGGCGAAGCTGGGGTTGTGTGCTGTATTAATAATCCCGTGCCGTTTCTTGAAGGTGGGGGGCCTTTTTTTGCGAGCCGAAGCTGGGACAGCCATAAATTTTATGATCCGCTCTGATTGGCAATAAAAACATGATGGTTGCACCTTGTCTTTTTATAGGGCCGAGGAGGGGTGGAGAGCTTGAAGCCGTGTCTAACAAGCATCCACCCGATTTTAAGAAGAGACGGTTTTGGGGTTTATCACCAAATCTGGGTTTAAAGAACGCCAAAATTAAAGAGACTTGAATGCGTTTCTTTGGGGTCCACAAAATTGTACATGTATGACTACTGTCCTCAAATGGTTGGCTGCGCATTGCCCAGTTATGAGAGAAACTCAAATATTTGTTCCAACGCCGAGTAGGCAAAGTAAAGTCTGAAGCTCTTCCTTTTTTCTTCGGAAACTAGTATTCTAGGCGTGTGACCATTGCCCGATTATCAGATCTTGTCGAATAACAATCTGCTGTAGAGAACGTGGGTTGATTACTAAGTGATGGTCATTGTACAATAAGTTGCTTTAAGTTTATTGGCGAGCAATGTTCGTGAAAAACGATTAAGGAATAGCACGAGATAATTCCTTCACAGATTGTGCAGTGGAAGATGACAGGAAGGTGCCCTAAGTATTTTGATATACCAATGTAGTGTGAGTAGACGCCTAGTATTATTGGACTAGCGATTAACCTTCAGCAGCTGATTAAGCGATTGAACATTAATTTATGCTCAGTTATATTTAAGGTCGACTTTATCTCAGAGCGAGTAGGTTCGCATCTGAAAGCACGCTCAAGAGATATTGAAATTTCATTACCATCGCTTAAGTTCGCCGCATGTTAGAGTGTAACCGTGCTTGTTCAATTAAACGTTGAATGAACGAGTACAGAAGATCCAATGCAGCTCCGTCAAAAGTTTTTATATTCCAATTTCGGTAGCCGGGAGCGTTTGACCTTGAGGGGAGGCAGGCGGAAATAGTTTTCGCTTTTTTATAGCTTATAGCATTGTCTCTTGGTCTCAATCATAAGCACGTTAGCAGAAATGTAATCAACTAACTCGTCCACGCTCCTCGCTACTGCTTGCGGAAATAGTGTTAGGAGTGTGATAGTCGGGCATCCACTTTACATAGGATATAATTCCAAACTCAGAGGGCACAAGTCTAATATTGCTGAAAATTCCTGTTCTAAGTCTCTTGAATAGGATTTAGCTCTGAGACAAGCAAACTGCCTGAAGTATATTTGGATCGGAAGTCTTCTTAGTTAAAATCATAGATACTTTGTAATCTGAGTAAAAGAGGTGTTTCCCTCCGCTTTGCAATTGGGCCGCACTTTAAGAGACAAAATCGATCGCCATGTTGAAAAGTGTTTGTAAAAAAATTTAATTAAAATTTGTGAGTAATTTAGACCTTCAAAGAGGGTGAAAAGTAAACAAAATAATGTGTCCTCTTGAATTTGAGACAGTGATAAAACATAGTAGAAACCTAAAATTTTTTTTTCGCCCCTCTGAAGTATTTTCTTCCCACAGAAAAAATAAGAAGTATGCTAAACAATATAATAACAATGAAAAAAAACAATTTAGAAAATATTTTATGATTACAATATAAATAACCCTTTTAAACACTTTTTTAAACACTTTTGTAAACTTTTTATTTTTGTTTAACTAGATGTTTTACGATTTTTCGAAATCATTGAATTATTCATCTTTCAGATACTACCAATTGTTGTTAGGTTTTTTGAGGTAAAAACTCAAATAATAATTGCAAATAAGTAGAGTATGGGCTCGTAATAGGGCCTATAGTATAGTTTTTTGAGTTTTGGAAGAAAATAAAATACAACTGTTATTATGGGAAAAAAACGGTAAACAAGGACAAGTTGTTAGTTAATATAATAATCCAACAATTGAAGGATTTATTGTTGACACTAAATTCAGCTATAATGCTAGCAGGAGGGGAGGCTAGGCCTCTGGAAACATTAATGAGCACGTACGTACATGTCAACTGTAAGACTGTCAGTGGTAAAGTATGGTAAGGTGTTGTTGACAGTAAACCATAACCAATGCATAACATCTGCGTGAGCCAATGTTTACAAATAGAAATTATAAAATAAACAAAGTTGTGAGCCTTCAGGTATCAGTAGCTTTATTTTCTTAAAAAAGACGCATTTTAATGCTGAGACTAGAAATATAGGTGATTGACAAAAATAAACATTTAATTTTTATAGCAATATGGGGTGCAAGTCCTGCTCAAGGTAAAAAGTGTGTCAATAAAACCAAGATTGTGTTTATAGATTTAACCTGCTTAAATAATAGAGCGTAATACAGAAGTAGGGTCTAAGTAAAAAAAAAACCCCCCCAACAAGTATTGAGAAGCGCGTAAACCATTGAACACAAGTAATCAAGTTCACCCTGTGCTGTAAAACAGTCTGAAGAGCTTGTTTGTCAACAACATAACAAATTGCAGTCGAAACAGAGCACCTACAGGAGGCTGAGTATGAATCAGACGTCCACAGAGCATGATATGTATCAAAGCTGATAATGACTGGAGAGGTGGTGGATTAGGAAAATCGATATATGGCACGGACTTTTTTGCCAATCGTGAAAGAAACCTGAGAACCACACTATTGAAATATGCACTGTATATAGCTTATAAGAGTTTGAGATTGCACTGCATATTCACCAATGGACAACCTGAGTTTCTTATTCATTCCGTCTCGCAAAGGGACCTCGATGAAAAGTAATGGATATTTTGGGGTTATAGAAAACCGTGAGAATAAAATTTTCAGAGGCTCAAGATTAAGGAAAGGACCCCGACTTCACACTTAGGCAGTCGGAAGAACGCCGAACACACTGAATTTTGAACAAGAGTTCACTAAGGTTACACATAATGAAGTTTATGAACAGTGCAAGCCTATTCAAATAAAGAGTGTTATAAAATTAAATCAGTTAACCTTTATGTTTCATGAGGAGGTAAACCCCTAACCGTAGTAGCTGTGCTGAAGTTGAGCGGCGCAGGTTGTGATCAGTAACGATGTTGGAAATTAGGCTGCTTGTCTTGTAGGCAGTCGGCGTGAAGACGGAAGATGTCCTTCACGGATTCACTCATGCACAATACGACCGCAAAAACGAATAGTTCATAACACTGTGGCCAGTCCTTGTAGTGAGCACGGTATGAACCGCGGGTGTCCGGGAGCAGAGACGTTCTGTGTAGAGGATTGCTCAATCCAGAGAGCACTGAGACTTTAATGTTAATTGTAAATATACAACAAAAATAATAAACTAATATTTAAATTGAGAGAGAGTAAACACATGGGGGAGAGAGTAAGTATGGTAAGCAGTGGCTAAGAGAGAGTACATAAGTGCCCCAGCGGGGGATCTGAGAGTATAGAAATGAGCAAACGTGCCTACGCTTAGCAAAGTGGTAGGGGGCCAATATGATAAGTCCAACCGTTGTGATTGGTTTTGGTGAGTTTAACCAGTAAACATGCTGATTCGGGAAAACAATGGTTCCATTGGTCGCTGTCACTGTACGATGAATATTTTAATCCAGTAAAGGAATGGTATTGTAGGCACTAGGCCGCAGAAGGAGAATATAGAATTAATGTAGTATAATACAGTTTTAGTAAATAAAGGAAAATATAGAGTATAAGTTGCACAAAAAATATATACCTATAAATTTTATTATTCAATAAAAATATAGCCTTTTCAATATTAGCAATAAAAAACAAGTTTTATTTAAATGCAATAATAAATACTTAACAATACACCAATGAAAGGAAAGGAAATCAAAAGCTAAACAACTCAGTTTTTATAGAGAGTAGCAATGAGAGGTTAGCGGAAGAGTAAAAAATGTAATACAGGGCAAAGTTGGCTTTAGCTATGGTATGTGTGTAAACTTGGTTTCACAACATGAAAAGAGATGGTGTCTAAAAACATCGTAGATCACAGATATGCACTCCGGTTTCGTTTGTACACTGGACTGTATCCTGTATGTACGAAACATTGTTAAAAGTCCACAATTTGAAACTTCTCGACACCGTATTATTATTTGAGACGAACATGAACATCAGATTTCAGGAATCAAGTCTGTTCACAGCGACAGGTTTCCAGTGAAGGTAACTGGAGCTGTCCACATTCACTAATTAAAATGCTATTTTTCATTTGTGGTCAACCAACGTAATAAAAAGACTGTGCGGTCCACAATTTTTGTGGTATGTTATTATTTTAGAAGATTGAAGCTGAAATGATGTGGATATAACTACAAAAATGGGGGGGGGTGGGGGGGGGGGGGGGTGGGGGGGGGGGGGGGTGGGGGGGGGGGGGGGTGGGGGGGGGGGGGGGTGGGGGGGGGGGGGGGTGGGGGGGGGAATATAAAACTTATGTAAATCATAAAGACTGTTTTAAATCATTTTTTGTGGGATTGGTAAAAAGGATTTTTCCTCAGAAAAGTGTTGTTAGGATAAGTATGTGTGTATTTGGAATTTAACCCTCTTTATTAACCCTCCATCGGGCGCTTAAAATTAGAAACACCATCGGGCGCTCACGGAGGTTTCCTCCAGGTTAGTGAATAATGGATATTATAGTCGTTTAACCCTTTTAGTGCCAGACAAAAAATCAAAAGTTGGTCTGAGAAATGCCAGTGATTTTTCACATGATACTACTGAAGGATGCCAGGCCTATTTCAGCCGTTTTGCAGTATTTTACTAAAAAAATTGTAAAAATTACAAATATTGAGATATTTTCCTAATGTTTTCATTGTTTTGCAGTAAAATAAATTCCCTTATAAAAAACTATAAAGCAAATTATATTTCTAAATGTAATGAACTTAAAAAAAATTTAAATAGTAGACATTTTACACACAGTTTTTATATTTTTCCAGTTTCACATGAAAAATAGTACTTTAAAAAAAATATTTCACTATAACACATACTATCACTTGAAAGAGGAATTAAAACTGAATAAACACATAAAAAGTTTTGGTTAATATTTGAAAAACAAAAAAAATCATGTTAATTTTTTTAGAAAGTTACATTTTTACTTTTTTGTGTTATTTACACTATTTAGCTTCTTTATAAAGCTTATAATATTTTCCACTATGAAACCAAAAATTCTCTGAAACTACTTTCTACTTAAAAAATAATGTACATTTTGTAAAATATTTAAAAAAAATTTACACACTTTTGTACATAGGTATTATAGTTAGGCGGACTTTCAGCAGATTCGTCACTCAAAGCACCATCACTCAAATCATCTGATTCTAATACGGCAAGAACTGTATTCTCGCTAAGTGGAGATCGCGAGCGTTTCATTTATTGAAGTTTACTTTTATGTTAGTAAAACATTGTTAGTAAAACTATTTAAACAAACACTGTGGAAGCAGCAAACACAAACAACCAAACACAGAGGTTAGATGTGAACTATCAGCTGACACAAAAATTTGTCTGATGCAACCATCATGGCCATTTCTATCATTGCTAAACACCTGACTAACTTTACGATATTACTATTATTATTTTTTTTATGTAGATTGGTTCATTCTGATTGTTTGTATACCAACAAATTTATAACAAGTTAAAAAATGATTGCGGTATGACTTTTACTCCGAACGTCCGTATATACGGACGTCGGCATTCTTCGGTAGTTATTCAAACGTCCGTATATACGGACGCTGGCATTTCTCGGTAGTTTTTTAAAAACGTCCGTATATACGGACGTTGGCACTAAAAGGGTTAAACTGTTTTTATTTGTTTAAATATTCATACGATTTAATTACAATGTAATATATTCATTTTTAGAATTTAAATAAAAATTACTCTCTTATGTAATGAATTTTCCAAATAAGAATTTCGAAATTTAAAAAACTGTTATTGTATAGTAACAACATGATTTATTTTAAGGAATATTGCAATTAATTGTCAAAATGTTTAACCTTCTGTAATAATATATAGAAATTAACTTAGTTTTTCACTTCTTACAAAAACAACTTACTTCAATTTTTGAGGTATTATACAATTGTAATGTCAATTATTATTCTAAAATCCAAATTTATTCTTTACTAAAAATTTTTGAACACTACACAAAGTTTCAAAACATTTTCCTTCTGGTTCTTATAACGACAATGTTCACTCCATAAACAGTACTGAAATGTTCCCTAGCACACGGGTACTGTACTGACAATTCTCTCGTCTTCATTCTCCATTTCACAAAATTCAAATAAAATATATTGTTAAACTTAAAAAGAACCCATCACAGGTCAGGCATTTAGGCGCACACGGATTATTACTACATAAAAACTAAACACTATAAGGCGCTCACGGAGATTTCGTCCAAACACGACATCGGGCGCTCACGGAGGAATCGTCCAGTCTCGCACGGAAGTAGACCTCATACTGACAGATTTTGACAAAGATAAGCGGAGGCTATTGTTTCGCTTCCCCGAAAGATTGCCGTGAAGTACACTGCGGGACACGACTGCCAACATCAGAAAAGTAGTACTATTTTTAATAATAAACAATACACAGAGGAAAACTCCGTTTAGCGCCCGATGGAGGGTTAACCATCACAATTCATGTTAATAGTTTTTTTTAGGATTCTTAAAAAGTAATTTTTGTCTTAGCACATCAAATCAAAATCAAAATATATGGTTTATAAAGATCTTTAAATTGATGTATAACATTAAATTCATTCACATTTTAAAAACTTGAGATTTAAAAACCACACCTGTGAATTATTACACGCTAAGCATTTATAAAACGTATCAAAAAACCATTGTGCAATCATTTGCTTATTACTTTTTATCTATGTAAGACCTTGATCCCAAACAGTTTATGTACAGTATTTAATTATTTTAAGTCATTTTCAACAAGATTCCATTTATGATTAATTATATTTCAGTAACAAGATGTGTACTGCTTGTTCTTACTCCAAAGGATTGTCAATACGTAGTGGACAAGTTTTTGAAATTTGTAGCTTCCCATTAGACTCATATTTAACAATAAACAAATTTTTTTTCATAAAATACAATTTTTTCAATTACATAAGTAATAAAAATTTAGTTTACGAAATTACATACGTGATACAAAATTTTTATATCATACATAAAAAGTTGTGAATAAATCTATCTAAAAGAAGGTGGCAATAAATAATTTTTTAAATGCGACTTTGGTAAAATTTTCTCATAACGTAATAATCTACACATAGCGTAGCTATGAAAACTGACTTGTTTTATATGCATTAAGATAATGATAGATGTTAAATATTTGAATAAAAGTGCAAAGTTTAATACTATAATATAATCTGAAGTATCTATATTCTGGCATTGATAATATTATCATGGAAATTGGTAAAGGTTCAAATGAGTGTACTGCTGCATGGCCAAATCAAATAACAAATTGAATCGAAATATTAAATAAAGTTTTAATTAATAAAATGTTCATGAAAAGTGTGAGAAAAAAAATCAAAATTCATCAGAGTGAGTCATTGTAGTTTAACCCAATAGCATACAAATTCATATTATTAAAATTCCAATACTACGTTAATGTGAAAGTAATTTAAAATTAAGATCAGTGTAAAAATTAGAAATAAACAAAATAAGATTTAAATAAGTCAAAAATAATCTTACCTAACAAGAATCAAGGGGAGGAAGGATTCATCTTATGTGTTGAGCAATCTTACTCTACTCTTCTCCTGTTCCCATGGCTATGTAAGTTCCGGAGTTGTTAGTCACTCCTGCAATTGCTCTCAATTCCTTTCTTTAGTCTTAATCTGCCTCAGTCTTATCCTAATATCTTACATTTCGGCTTTCCTAGCTTCCTTCTCTCAGGGTTACCTCGTCCTACTTTTTTTAAATTTTCTTTTCCTTTAAAAAATGTTGGTAGACAATGTGAAAGGGTTTTATGCCCCCATTATTCATTCTCCTATTCATAAAATTGCATTTTTAATGATCACTATTATTCATGGACTGCTCTGATGTTTACTAGTTCAAGAAACACCCTTCGGGATTGGCATTAATTTATATCATTGCACTTTCAGTTTGACTTGGGCCCATAACGGTTATGCCATGGTGTCCACAGTCTGTGTCAGATCGGACAGGTCAATGATTTATTTACCAAAGTTACCATGGTCCTCTCAGTTCGGCATGCCACACCTAGTGGATAAAACCTTCCTGTTTTGCTGTTAAAGCTCCGTCCTATCAGTCAGGTCATTGATTTATTTACAA
Organism: Homalodisca vitripennis; assembly: GCF_021130785.1. Lineage (NCBI taxonomy): Eukaryota > Metazoa > Arthropoda > Insecta > Hemiptera > Cicadellidae > Homalodisca > Homalodisca vitripennis. The sequence goes on along the minus strand of NC_060212.1, from coordinate 12,529,729 downwards.
AGTCCTGTCTCTCATTCTCTGCATGCCACACCTAGTGGACAAACCTTCCTGGTTTTAAGGCTTTTTTAGACACGGCAGATCGGGTCAGGTCATATGATTGAAATTGTACAATGAGATCCTGTCCTCTCAGTTCGGCATGCCACACCTAGTGGAATAAACCTTCCTGTTTTGCTGTTTAGATCTCATCATATCGCTACAGGTCATTGAATTTTTTACCAAATGTCCTGTCCCTCTACATTTTCGGCATGCCACACCTAGCTGGACAAACCTATCGCTGTTTTGGCTAGTATTAGTCTCGTCAGATCGGTCAGGTCCTTGATTTATTTACAAAGTCCTGTCTCTCATCGTTTCGGCATGCCACACCTAGTGGACAAACCTTCCATGCCTTTGTGCTGTTTAAGACTCGTCAGATCGGTCGAGGTCATTGATATCTTATTTACAAAGTCCTGTCTTCTCAGTTCGGCATGCCACACCTAGTGGACAAAGCCTTCACATGTTTTTAGTGCTGTTTTAGCCTCGTCATATATCGGTCAGGTACATTGATTTAATTTACAAACGATCCTGTCTCTCTCAGATCAGCATGCCACGAAACACACTTATTGGACAAGACGCTTCCCTGTTTTGCTGTTTAGCTTTCGTCCACAATCGGTACTCAGAGTCATTGATTTATTATTTACAAAGTCCCTGTCTCTCAGTTTCGTACAATAGCCACGACCTAGTGCGACAAACCTTCTAGTGGACAAACCTTCCTGTTTAGCTGTTTAGCTCTTGGTCATCAGATCGGTCAGGTCATTGATTTATATTACAAAGTCCTGTCTTACAGTTCGGCATTGCCACACCTAGTGGACAAAACCTTAGCCCCTGTTTTGCTGTTTAGGCTCATCACAGATCGAGACAGTGTCAGGTCATTGATTTATGTTACAAAGTACCTTTCTCTCAGTTCGGCATGCCAACATCCAAGTTGGAGTAAACCTTCCTGGTTTTGCTGTTTAGCTCATCAGATCGGTCAGGTCAATGATTTTATTACAAAGTCCTGTCTCTCAGTTCGGCATGTGGCCACACATAGTGGAATAAACCTTCCTGTTTCTGCTGTTTGATACATGCACTACAGATCTGCTTCAATGAGTACATGTGATTCTATCGTTCATCAAAAGTTCGGCCAGTTACTCTCAACCTGATTCTCATGCCGACAACCTATGTGGACGAAACACCTTACACCTGTCTTAGATTAGCTGAATCTTATATTTGAGGAGTTAATTTTTTTACAAAGTCCTGTCTCTCTCAGTTCGGCATGCCACACCTAGTAGATAAACCTGAGTCTAGTTTTGCTGTCGCTCTATCAGATCAGTCTAGTGTCATTGCGATTTATTATAATCGAATCTGATTCCTGTGCTCCTCAGTTCGGCATGACCACACCCATTTAGTATAGACGAAACCTTCCTGTTTTGCTGTGTCTTAGCTCATCAGATCGGCTCAGGTCATTGATTTATTTACAAAGTCCTGTCTCCTCAGTTCAGTGTTTGCAAGACCACACTCTAGATGGTAATATAATGCCTGTCCAGTCATCGTTTTCGAGCATGATTCGAGAGGCTCGCTAAGTTCAAGCGGAGCATCTCTAGGTCAAGATTTTATTTAACAAGAGTCTGATCTCTGCTAGATTCGGGCGAGTGGAGCCCGGGGAGAGATCCGTACACACACTAGTGGACCTCTACACACTTCCACCCTGAGAGTTGGGGCTGTTTAGCTCATCCAGTATCGGGATACAGGTATAGATCATTGCATTGTATATTTGACTAGAGTCCTGATCATCATCAGTTCCTGGGCATGCCACCCAGTACCTAGTGGAACAAAACCATCAGCATGTTTATTGAGCAGTATAGTTGCGTCAGCTGCGAAGAATCTGCGTGAGAGATAAGAAGATAGTGATATTACTCTCAGTTATGCGTAAATTTTACAATTAGCGTCCTTAATCCAAGTTGTGTCTAGTTGGATAACTAGTTGCATAGCATATCTCTTGGCCTATTTATAAGTAATTTATAATCCTTACAGCACGCCTACCATAAGTAAAACATCGTTCAGAATTGCTACTACTTTATACTCACTGTCATGCTTAGTATCCGTCACTTAAAATAGTCCGCTCATATGAAAGCTTGTTGCCTTCCATACTATACGTTTAAGTTAATAATACATGTAGTGAGGATCACAATATACATGGTGGAGACAAAGCTCATCAATATGAACAACGAGTATTTATATTCTGTTACAATCAGCAAAGAAGCACTACCTCTACTATAGTTTTTGCCGGACTCTCGAGATTACTATTCACATTACTATCTGACACAATATAACCTAATCACACTTTAAAAATCGTTATCACAAATCATATATCACATTAACTATTACATATTCAGTTGATGTCTCGTTTGAAGCCCAAATAGTTTCATATAACCATCTACTATAAAGTTGTGCTGAACACGTGAAGCTAATCTGACTTAGTAAATTATGTGAGAATTTCATTTAAATCTCATTAATGCACTAATTAAAGAGGCAAAGGCTGAAAGTAAGCTGGTTTAACATACCGCAAGATTGGGGGGGCCCTAAGACAGGTGGGGGGGTGTACACTGGATTATGCAAATGCGGTGAGGGAGTGAGTGTCAGAACACAACGCCGCGAATTGTGTTTATGACTATTCAGTGGCTTATAGTGTGTGATATCGGGTAAATATACAGTACTGCATATTTATGGGCGACATCACGCTTGGGACTACTTAAGCTTTGGATCTGTGTAGTGGGTGAGTGGCTGTAGCTGACAGTAAGAACAACCACCTGGAGACTAAAAAACACCCATCATCGTAGCTCAAGACAACGACAGAAGAGAGATAGGTACTATTGATCCATAATTACAGTCGGCACTAACACCGATCTGACACGTAGGGTTAACGAGAGATTTAAGTGTGCAACTATAATTAGATACTTGTTATGTGTTTTTCATATACTCCCTATTTCAAATCACACTACACACCACATTTTTAGTTATTCAATTTTAGAATGTTATTGAGAAGTCCTGGTTCTGGAGAGGCTATCTCCAGTATCGAAAGAGAATGTTATAGCACATCCACTTATAAAGGTGTCATAAATCAATGTTATTTTCTAATCACTTTTATTTTGCCCTAACTAATGCCCGGATGAAAATGAACTTTAAATAGTAACAAATACGCTTTAGGCCTAGCTTCGAAGGCAGTAATTTATGTTATTAAAATTTGGTTTAATGTCAATTTCAATTCATTTACGAGAGAATTTCTATAATTTTTAAAAAATTTTCTTCGAGGCAAGCCTAAGCGGGAAAGATAAATTTTGCTCCAGAAATGCTAGCTAGCGAGAACTTAATCACAAATTATCCTTGCTTCTAGCGTACATACCGGCGAACTGACACAACATGGCCGTATCAACTCAAAATCCATTCACACAGCTTATCATCAGCAAATCTTTAGTTGTTCTACGTTTAATCACGCTTGCGCAAACTCGTACAGCGTCTGTAACAAGATTGCTCTGTAGATCAGTTGTCTGTACAAGATGTTACCAAGCAGTACCCTCAGCGCACCTGCAGGCAACACAAATCAAACTCCCTGCTCAAGTCGAGCTTTTGGCCAGTACCTCTCCCCAGAGCAGACTCCTACCCCTTCCCCCCTTCCGCGTGGGACTTGCTATGCGGGCTCACCGCGTCCAGCAGTCCGTGCAGATTACTTGGCGTACTTTATTCGCGCACCAGCGCTGCGTCTTCTTCAATTCTCTTTCTTCATTTCACACCGACTTACAAAACAAGAATCTCCTGCCTAGAAGATCCGTTAAGAATCCCTTCATAAGAACTCAATCCGGTGTGTGGGGGCGGGAAAAAACACAAACACCCCCGAAAATCAATCAGCAAAAAGAGTGCTGAGAGAACAGGCCACTTTCAGAGAAATCCCCCCCGTGGTATATAAAGAGCGCTCTCAGTGGCACCTCGCTAGAGCTCCGTCCTCGCGTCAAGCTCACTTCACACTGAGCGCTAGTATGAGTGCCGACGTATTGACCTTTCTCCTCATGGCAACAATGATTTTGACCACTGAAATACTATTCTTCTATGGTCAGTACAATTGAGACTATCACATTTATACAAAATCTAGTTCAAGCTTCGCATCTTTGTCTTTTTTTCTTTTTTATCATTTTCTTTACAACTGGAATTGTTAGTTGTAGCTATAGAGATTCTTAACATCACATGGAAAAAGCGATAGGGAAGAGTCAACTAGAACCAACAATGCCCATTCGACAAGACGTCCTAGAGTAAGTGAAAGATACCATTACCTATAACTTTTCACGACTATCCAATAGATTTTCGCGACAGTAATATAACTATTTCTCCACTATTAATAAATGCTCTTAATTGGCGTTACGACATTATTTTAGTTTACCCAGTGAAACAGAATTCAACGACATACCCATATGTGCTCTCTAGACTCATAAAGAATAGATACAGAAGAGTAATTGGATGATCTGTTCTATTGTCATGAGAGCTATTACACGACGCAATCGACACTAAGTCATGGTGCACTATAAAATATAAAAATATATTAGTCCATAAGCTGCCAGAGGCAGAAGGAAAATTCAGCACCCGCAAAACATGAAGTTATGCCACAAACAGTCACGCCACAATTTCGTACATTATTTTTAAAATATAAATAACATAAATAACCGAAATTAAAAACACGGTATGTAACAAAGTAAACAAGTATAACAACGCAACAAGAGTAAACAATAGCCTCAGAAATTACAGACAAACAGAAATTTTATATAACATATGATATGAATTTTTTTAATATAACTATTGCCCTATATAATCAAAACAAACCTATGACATTTAAACATTTGTACAATTCTGAATCCATTAACCCTTTGAGATGCCACAGGCCGGTCGCCCTAATTTTGACGGGCTACGGAAAAAGGTGCCCATAAGAGTGAGCCAGCGTTCGCCAATTTTGACGTTTCGTATTTCGAAGATACATTATTTTATACAGGTACAAGACCTATTGTTGCGCCAAAATTTACATCAGACAGCATGTATTCAATAGGTTCCAAAACTAGTCCAATAAATACGAGTTTTATGTTGTGTTCTCTCTACTATTGGTATCTGTGAATACAATATGTTGTTTGGGTACTTATCAAGAAGCCCAGAGCTATTTTTGCGGACGAGTTTTTCCTATTATGCGGCGCAAGAGCAAAATAAATTCACAGTATTAAAAAACAACTGATCTTTATTTAACCATATTTTGGAAGTTATTTACCAAGTTTATTTACTGACAATCATATTAAATCAAAATACTATAACAGAACAACCATTTCATTATTCGACATAATGTCAGGACCGGGATAATTCATTAGTTGCTCTATTTGGAGGACGCATTTGCGAGATAGGAAGCGTTATGACTCATCGAAGTATTTATTTCAGATTTCATTATGGAAAGAAGCGAACATATAATGAAGTTCTACTCTTTGATCTCTGATAAGGCTACAAAACTCTGTCCAAAACTATTACGGCTGCTCGTGATATTCAAAGCTACTTGAGTACGAATGAGTTCTGATACTTCACCAGATCTACGCGCACAAACGCTGTATGCGGAACGGTATAGCGTACCACTCCACCCGTCGTTTGCGTACACGCGTCGCGTTCCTGTTCATTTATTCGTCTTCATACATGCTTTATGTAGCTCACTTGTATAGAACAAGAATCGCTATTATAGACGTAAAATACATAGAAAATTAAAATACGTATAAACTATTATTAGGTGACAGCCTATAGTGGTTCACTCGTACTTTTTGTATACAAGATCAGTATATCGTATAGATTTTCTGAGAATTTGTGTTCAAGCGAGAACAATCCTGTGTAATTTATATCTTCAGGTGTCAAAAATATACTGATCAGGGATTCACATTATTTTATGTAGTCTAATGTAACACTTTTATTTAAATATGCTTACGCCAAGTATTTAGTAATTTCCTAAATCTTTAACTAATCATATTTATTTGAGCTCTAGTCGTGTAATCTAATGTGTTTGTGATCTAAGATTTCATTGTGGGAAAACGTACGATTCATATACTAAGTGAATATTCATAAACGCTCATGACAAATGAAGAGTACGAGTTTATATTCGTCGAAGAATAGTACGCGTACCGCGGTACATGCATTTTACGCTTATAATACATATAGATGCTAGCCTGCGATAAGTTATTTACAAATTAACTCAGAATAAGATATTCACCTCATGGGTATTTACATTTAGAATCAATATAAGGCCTTAATCATGGAGGTGATAGATATAAAAAAAAATCTTAAAAATAACGTATACACACAAATTAGGTCGAAACTTAACTTTTTATACAAAAGTAAACAACTTTTTTTATAAATACTGAAATTTTTATATTTTTATAAATCAAATTTTATTTGTAACGATATGTATCTTATTTTGCATTTAATAAGACAAAAAAACAACAACAAAATTATGGAAATCTGTTTGGTAGTTATTTTACAACAGCTTTTTTCCCAAAAGCTTACAAATATGTGAAAAACAGCGTGGCACTTTATGCATATGCCTTCGGAAAATACCCGTGGCACTCAAAGGGTTAAACTAAATAGGTTATGTCTAGAAACTAACAGTTCTACAGTCAAAAAATTCTTTCAATGAATAAAATGGATTGACTAAAAGCCAGGAATACAATTTTTGTTTAAATTCATTAAAACTATATTTCAAGATAACTGGTCTTAAACAGTTGTATACTTTCAAAGCAATAACTGTGTGACTATTAATAGTTTTGTTTAGTCTATAAAATTCTATGGATACATTTTCTTTATTTCTGGTGTTATACATATGTCTGTCACTGTATGTCTTCAGAGGTTCAGGATGTTTGAGTATGTAGAGCACAATATCAAATATATATAAGTTAAATACTGTTTGAATTTTATTTGCAATAAAAATTGGTTTACAGTGAGCTAATGGTTGACAACAGTGCAATAATTCTAATGGCTTTTTTTTTGTAAAGTAAAAATAATTCTGATATCCTACTGCAGTTTCCCCATAGAATAAGGCCATATCTGAGCACTGATTGAAAGAAAGCAAAATATGCCGTTCTGAGGTAATCAGTGTGCACACAACACGTGAGAAGTCTTAAGAGGTAAACAATCCTGGAAGAGCTTAGCTGATAGGTGATCAATGTGGGGTCCCCATGTTAAATGATCATCCACACAAACACCCAACAACTTCACATTATCCAACAATTCAATATCAGAATAAATATTGTAATTTACTTGTCTGAGGCTAAAAACTATATGATGTGTCTTGTTTTCATTCAACAAAAATCCATTGGAGTTAAACCACAATGATGCTTGTTGAATTGATTCCATTGAAATTTGTTTCAATTCATTCAGATCATTACTACTACTTAAAATGGTTGTGTCGTCTGCATATAATAAAGTTATTAGAATTGACTGAGAAAGGTAAGTCATTAATAGCTACCAAAAACAAAAGTGGTCCGAGAACAGAGCCCTGAGGAACTCCATACTCAACCAAGAGCTCTCCCGACCACCTTCCCTCGGCAAATACTTTCTGTCTACGATTACTTAAGTATGATTCAAAAAAACTTGGCTCATTCTTGGGCCTCTTCTTATAAATAGGACAAATACAAGCTATTTTAAGTTTATTTGGGAAAACTCCTTCCAAGTAGGCAGAGCGTTCAAACAGTATGAAAAAGGTTCGGCTAAAGTTGTTATCACCTGTTTTATAAGAAAATTTGACATATCATATATATCACAGCTATTGGAGTTACTCAGACACTTGGCAGCATTTATTATGTCATTGGGAGATATATGTTTCCAAGTAAATGAGAAAGATGGAATTAAATGGAGGAATTAAAGGATTAACCATTAGAAATTATGAAATGAAAAGGCCTATGTAGATCGCTAGTGCATTATTTCACAAGCTTTAAACATTATTACTATGGAAAACATGAAACCTCATTTCTCAGTTGTTATTGTTGTTAGTTTACAGTAAAATGATAAACATATTTAAATTACTCAAAAAAAGTAATTATTAAAAATATGTTTTACTGGCCTGTCTGTTTACCAGCCACTGAATGTTTTGGAGTATCCTTGTACCTGTTAAATCGTTCAAAAAAGCATTCTCCATCTTGAGCTACTTTCCGCTTCTTACGAGGAGGCTCCTTATCTGGTTTTGAAACAGAATCCAACTTTTTAACAAACTATCTTCGGCTCCTGTAACAAATATAGTAGAACACTCTCAGTTGTTTCACCCATTGATTGATTGCATTTAATGTAAAATTATTTATAGCTACTAACCAGTGTTGAACTTACCCAGATTTCATGAAATTGCTATTTAAAGTTGAATCTTGGTGAGTAATTCATAACATTCTTTATTTGGACAAAATATCCAATTTCATCACAATCAAGCATATTTCCTCATCAGGTTTTGTTTTAATATACTGGTTCAATAGCTATTAGAGATATACGTACTATGGGTGATGTAAACATAAATTTAATTATCAAGTTTTTTGAGGGAATTTGTTTTGCACACACAATTAAATTCTCATTAGATTTCCTTAGGACTCCCCAAGGAACTAACCTTCCAGACCATATGTTGTATATGTTCTGTCTCCATGTAAACCATTGAAAGTTTCCCTTTCTAGTAAATATATTAATTGACACTTAGGGGTGTGAGGAATGTGGTTTTTTCAACTCAGGACTAACATAAAAAAATGTGTCAAGGGATTACTTTTTTCTTCTGAAATTCCAGAATTAAACAGAACATACTTGTTTAATCTATCCTGTATTGTGCTACCTAAATTACACATTAGAGTTCCCATTACTTTTTTTTAACTTATCTTGAAATAATTGACTGGCTAAAAACCTAATTACAAAGAAGTTGTTTCAAAAGCAATTATTTTTTTCTATTGCATTTTAACTTTTGTCAGTTCCGTTGCAAATATTGCTCATACTTATCCATAGTCCTTGAACCAAATCACAACCAAATTAGATATTTACCTTGTATGCCCTGTGTATAAAGTCCTTTCTTCTGCCTCTTCTTGGTGGCCCTGATTCGTTCATCATCATCAGACTTTACCTCATACATTCCTCCTCAATACTGAAGTCAGAATCTACCTCATCCTCAGCTTCCTCTTCAGATCTGTAATGAACAGGCACAGAGAATACACTCGTTGTCTTTTGTTGTTATTCTAATATGCAACTCATTCTGATTGGGTGTACAACTTGGTTAAGTTACACCAGAAAGGGATGTGTAGTTCACTAGTGATACTGGACTACTCACAAGCATTTGATTCCCTTAACCATGAACTTTTGTACGCTAAGATGCATTTTTATGGCTTTGGCAAAAATTCAATCGAGTGGGTAAAATCATACCTAGGAGACAGAAGTCAGGTTACAAAGATGGGAAGTGAGACGTCAAACTTCACTTGTCAAAAGGCGAGGTGTTCCTCAAGGAAGTTGTCTTGGACCTATATTGTTCAACTTATATACGTCTGATCTTCCCAAGTTGTGTTCAAAGCTGTGCAGCTCACCTGTACAGCTGATGATTGTCCAGTTGCGCGATGCATTGTGACAATACGAGCCACATAAGTGCAGTCCCATAGTGATGCAGAAGCTTATTGAGAAAATTAAGAATAAAGTCTGCCGATCCCAGTACTGATGTATAGCATCAAAACTACACTTTGGCTCGCGCATTACATCTATGTATGCCATTAAATCTCCTCAAATATTATAGGAGTAAAGTCAGTCATATGATCCTTGATATTCCTCTGTATGCACCCATCTCCACTAATACTGGATGAGTGTGTTGTTGTTTGAAAAGAATGTACAAGAGGACCCATTGGTCAGCAGAGGAGGAGAATGAGAGCTAAGCCGAGCTCAGTGGGGAGAGCCCTCTGTATGTGCTCTATGACGTCAGGGGGGAAGGCCATTGTTATTTTTAAAATTTATTGGTCGTCGCAGTAAAAGGAATAGCCCGAAATCAAGACCTCTCGAAGAGTTGTGCCGGAGGATTAGACGAGTAAGAATCTACGCACTCCTATTTCTGATCCATTGTCATAAACCTCCATGATCTATCCAGGCACAAGCGCCTATGTCCCCTTGGTAGAAAACTAGAGGCGCTAGAGCTGTACTCAGAAGTCGTTTAACTGAAGATAAGAGATCGAGCGGTAACTGACCAGGCTAATGTCCTTTACCTAGAAAAGACTTCGCTCGGATCTATAGTAAGAGCAATATCCTATCTAGAGTGACATATCTGATCGTTATAGTTGTATGTAACTGCGTTGGAAGCTCTTCTCGCACTACTATGGGCTAATTTACCAGATACTCTTTCTGAAGAGGGCATGAACAACAAGCTATAGAATACGATAGAGATTATAACAATAGACATGCAAAACAATGTCTGCCCAGTCTCGAAAAATTTCCATATTTATCTCAAATTCATGAGAGCCAGCATTATTGATTACATAGTCGCTTTGACTGGCCCTCTAACCGAAGATGACATCCTGTTCAGTATTAATGTGTCCCCCATGGATAAAATACGTAATGCAGAGATCCATGACATCGTGGCATGATCCACACAAGGTGCTTTGCGCTAGAGGGTGCAGATCCGCTAGCCGCGCGATTAATACCTGGTAACGCAGTACAGCCGCCTCCAAATTCTCGGCGGAGGAGCGCTCTCTCAACTGACAGCTGTCACCAGCGCAATGAGATGAGCTTGCTTCACTAGTTCCCAGAGTCACAGCCAATGGAAGACTTCGTGGAGAGGAGCGAGCTATTATAACGCTTTACATTTAGGCACCCCACATAGCCTTGGTACAATAGACCGTTCATCTCCCCCAGCAGTCCTTGAAGAAGCGAGACTTGCTGTTTACTGATTTTGTATAAAGTAAAAACATAAGAAAAAATGGATTGTACGAACTCTGTTAATTTTACTTATGTCTTGTATTTGGAGTGTATTATAATTTAGTCTGCGTCATAGGTTTTTATAAGCGATTCTTTAATTTACTGATTATACCTCGACGTAATTGTAAAGTTAGTTTTGGCAGTAAGATGATGACTATTAGCAGTTTGTTCATGTAGATGAGCGCAGTTTGGTCTATAAGCCTGAGAACATACGGCATTCGGACAATACACAAGGACTGATTATTTAGTAAGTAACAGTGAACTATTTAGAGATTGGGACTGATATTTATGACTCTAATTAAAAGTTGATTCAATCATCCATCAATCATAGTTTAGGCATTAATCTAAAAGTCAAACCTTATCCTAATTTTGTTTTTTTTTGAGTCCCCCACCCCCCCCCCCACACACTTAGTGTATGAGCTAATTTATCATTGTGAGATGATAACTAGTCTACTCTCTTCTAGAGTGTCTGGCTCGATGGGACACCTCTATAAATATGCCTCACCATCTCTCTTTTGTAGATTTTTTTTATTTTTTTTTTATTTTATTGTCGGGGTGAGCGTGAGAAGGCCCTGAGCGAGATGAGAGTAGCGTTACTGAATGTGTCTCAACTAATGCTATAGACTATTGTAGCCTCACTCTCTTGGCTTTAACAATAAGTTTGACCTTTATCACACTCCACCCCTTAATCTTACACATTGACAACGTAACTTTATTGCAGTATCTACCACCCTACCCCCCCACCCCCCCTCGCCCACCAACCCATATACCCTCCCCCCCCACCTCCACCAACTGCAGTCATTCATCTATGCATCAGAGTACACAATATGGACTTTTCGAAACTGTCGCTGTACGTCATTATCCTTTGATCACGATGCAGAGTATCAGATTCCATTGCATTTGCCCAATTGTATTGAATTCTTTGGGTGTAGAGTGGCACAACCCTCAATGATGTGTCCGCCTATCCGGACATTTCTTGTGCCAACTCAAATTCAATAATCTCTCTACTCATACACTGTGAAACTGAAACAACTCAACAGACACTAACACAAATTAGCATTTTAATATAAATAGAGGGTAATTACCGTCTAAACCATGGTATTTATTTCTAACCTCATTAAATTAACATTTTAAGTGATAAATGCCCCTAAAACATATGCGTATCACGATACTGTGTGGATACTGGTACTTTAAACAATGCACTGCATAAATGGTTAAACCTTTGTCTCAATCTCCAAATGAAACAGAATTTAAGTAGTGAAAGTGTCTAGTTTCACATGAGCCTTGAGATAGGTGGTATCCGCTGTTTAGAAAAGTTTATTTTAGCTGAGACTTATTGTAAATAGTATTAGAATATATTATTGATTAGTTAGTTGATCATGCTTTTGTCTCACACCACCTTCTTCCAAATCAACAATCAGCCAATGCCTATAAATAGTATTAACATCAACATTTAACTTTTTAAAGATATAATAGTATTAGCCAAAATTCCTTGAAATAAAATCGGAAACCATTTACAAACAGATAGAAAAAATTATCCAACTTCTCATTTAAAGATATCTATTAAAATTTGTGTATATACAAAATAACACTCTAGCTTTGAGTTAACATTCGTCTATCATTTGTCAACTTTCACCTCCAAAATATATACCCATCCTTATCTATAAAGGTTGTACCTAGTGCTCTGCGAATCATTGAGATTCAAATCTGTCCTCCTGTTCAACCCGAGCTTCATCAAATCCAACAGTTATTTTTGACACAATTTGGCCTTACCAGCCATTGCATTTCTTTTTTCTCATTATTCATGAGCTGCCCCCATGGGCTGAAAACATTCAACTACAAATAATCAAAGACACGCGCTTAGGATTTTTTATTGACAGAATGCAATCTCCTCCTCAGACAATCCAACTGATATTAGAGAAATATAACTGTGATGTTCACTTACTGTTTTGATGCGTTTGCCAAGTTCTGTATAGCTGTCCTATCCTTGCTCGTGGCGAGCCAGGGTTAACTAATTCCAAACGCTATCACGAGTTTTATGCCTAACTGAAGTTGTATTCTATATTGTAATGTTAACATATTTCAACCAAAGTCATACCAGGAGAGTATTAGCACATTAGCGAAATAGATGTCAAAGATGTCCCAACAATGTTAGACCCTGATATAGTTCCGACTCCAACCACATAGTGTTCTCAAAACATGCCAGCTTCTCTGCAATACGAAATACGAGAATATCCTACATGACTAAAAACTGCAATAACAAAAAAAAGAAGATTGTAGGTCTAGAGTCACATATCATGCGTGTATACTGTTTGCTAATGACAACGCCACTCTATGTACTGCGTTACGCAGATTGTCAGCAATTTAGTTAATCTCTCCACCCTGCACCAATCAGAACAGCGTACCGAGATCACACTTTGGATGGTTCGTTCTTCCTCAGAAGCAACGCCAATGATAAGTATAATTCTATGTATACTTATTGCATTTATAAGTTGCTTTGAAGGAAAAACACGTGATTTATCTAACAACGAATATAATTGTTCTCTCAGGAAGCTATATTTGCCACCACTGAGAAAGTGTTTGTCTCATCGAGACACAACAAGGTGATGGGGTGGGTTGTGTTTTTTCACATCATTAATTTGTACTGCCCCAACATTATCATGTGTTGAAAGATTTAAACATCTAGCCAAAACACTGACCAAAAGCAATTAGAGTGTAGAGAATCATAACTTCCTTTGCAAAAGATAAAATAACGATATTCGCTTCTTCTATTTTACATTTGTTTCACGCAGTACATGCAGATCTAATGATATCAGTGCTAATAATTTTTATACTATTCTGATTTTACTGCCTACATTATTTATTCAAATTTCTTTGTTGGCCATATTTGATCAACACCCTCACTTGAAATTCTGCTTGGTGTTGTTTCTAATTTGTATTTACCATTTGTTAGACTATGCATACACTAATCAACACAAAACAAAATAATACAATCTCCTAAATACATGGAACGATCAAAAACTTAAAGAAGAAAAAAATGGTAATAAATAGAACGTATATAAATACTTTTAAAACTCCTTTTTTATCTAATGCAATTCTCATGAACCAATCGATTTCTTTTTGTCTAAAGAAAATTAGGTACTCTTGGGATTATACCGATCCCACGAACCCAAGACATGAAAATCTAGTGTATTTCAAACATTTAATTCCGTTTCTACTGCATTTACTAGGGATTAGCGCTAGAACAATATTTCAGTCGCAATATAAAATCAGGAATTGTCTGCGTTGTATACGACAACACCCCTCCCCATCCTCAGACATTGAGGTCAAACGGTCGTCTAGCGCGAGCGTTCTAGTGAGATATAAAACGTGATGCATGCAGAAGTACTCGGCGCGCTCCGTTCCAGCTGGGTAGCATTCGCGCTTTGTCTGCTACTTCCGTTGTTGTCTTTTTTTAACCTCTACATTTTCTCCAAAAAACAGACAAAAATTCAAACGAAAAAACAAAACATTTTACCAAACTAAACTCGCTTTATTAAAAAAAATAAACACTAAAAAACTTGTTTTTATATTCTTGATCACAATTCACGGCCACCCAAAATAGCCGATGTGCTCCTCACAGGCCATCAGCGACGGCGCTTTGGCAGCACCTTTGCCGTGCTCGCCCCGCCATGCCCAACGATTGATGTCGACCGAAAGAAAAACATGCCCTCGAGATAGTAACCTAATCAGTAAAATATCAAATTCTGAAGATGGTGGGGCACCTAATCAGAAATATAAATTATTGAATTGATAATGGAAAGGACCAATTTTATGTACCGTGCAAATCACGAGTGCCAATGCCGCCTGCTGGTCTGCACCTGCGTAATCAGGATTCTCGGAGAAAGAAATTTTTTTTTTTACACGGACTAACAAGGCGGTACATACAATAACTTTGCAATCAACAATGAACCTGCGAAATGACTTGGTTTATAGTGTTTGTAATTTTGTGATATTGAAGAGTCTTGTTTGTTTACCGTTTCTATCATGTTATCGTTTCTTATTAAAGTTTCCTATTTTTGTGCCTCTTCTTTCATTACTAGTTGTGGTCGGGTATTGTATGTTGTGATTATCAATTTTTTTTTTCCAAAGTACCCGCCGGAAATATTTATCCATGGACTCATAAAGAAACAAGTTAAATTTTGAAGAAAATATGAAGATTGGCTAAGCATGTAATGAATGCCTATCACTTGTGTGAAGAATAAAAAACTCTCCACCCCGATTTCCTGTCCTGTCCTGTATATATTCCACTTCACAATTTCAAAAAACTAACATGACCTATAGACTTGCAATTCTTTGCTATGATAACTCTATTCTTTTTTTATACAAGCAAAACTAACGTTCGAAGGCGATCCGTCGAGTCATTTTCTATAGTAATTTGAGCATGAGCATATTTAGTAAATGTGTTTACAATATCATGTTTGGTACTTTGGTAATATACCGACAAGACACAACTATTTTTATAAAGTTTTGGTAGTTTTTGTTAACAAGGACTTACAAAAAACTAACATCTATTAAGAAATAGACTTTTATTTTGGTCTTTACATGGTGAAATATTGACAATGTCAGTCTGTCTGTACACAAAGGTATCGGATGTCACCTGCGAGAAGGTCGACTCGCTCTATGTCCCATATCTACTTATTTGATTAGAAATACTATTACACATATTGATATAGTACAAAAAGTTAAAAGTCAGACATTTACAGAGCATTCTTATGAATCTGAGTAATTAGAATCTAGGTAACTTATATTCTAGTATTAGATACGCTTTTTTCATTTTTTTTCGCCAGAAGTGTGGGGACAGGCACCATCATGAAGCACCACACACTGATGGCCTTAGGGGCATTTCCTCATCGCTTAACTGATATTACGGTACTTGTGAGGATTATACCATGACCACACCCAACATAGAATCGTTATTTGACTTATAGCATCTACTGATTACTATGGGGGGGGTGGGGGGGGGGGGGGGTGGGGGGGGGGGGGGGTGGGGGGGGGGGGGGGTGGGGGGGGGGGGGGGTGGGGGGGGGGGGGGGTGGGGGGGGGGGCACTGTTTCACAACCTGCGAGTTCTCCACGCCGCCTACAACACCTTACAGGTGTTGCCTGACAGGTGACAATAAAAATATCATATCTTCTTAAATATAAAATTAATATATGTTTAATATTTTTAAAAAATGTATTTTTTAAATATTTGCTTAATATATTTTTTAAAATGTATTAAAATAAAAATAATATACAGGTTTTAATAACAATAATATATATTTTTTTAATAAAAATAATATATACTTTTAAATAATAATAATATATATTTTTAATAAATTTAATGTATGTTTTTTTATAAAAATAATATATATTTTCTAATAAAAATAATATACATTCTTTAATAAATATAATCTCGTATATTTTTAAATAAAAATCATATACATTTTTTAATAAAAATAATACATTTTTTAATAAATGTAATATATATTTGTCAATAAAAATATTTTTTAATGCAGCCACTCACGTTATTGCAAAAATTAAAATTAAATATTAGAGATTCATGCAGGCCAGTTTTCAAATAATTGCACTGTTGACTCTGCCAAGCTTCTATATTTTTGAAACACAAAAAAAGCTTTTACGGGCAGGTGTTTGTCAACAGTATGCCAAATGAATTTCAAAATGCGCCTATGTTCAAGGGATTTGAAACGCTGTTTAGCATCAAATGCATTTTATGATGTGAACAAGTTTCTGATGTATGATAACCCAATCACAACAATAACTCCCAAACAGGAGTGGGAAAATTGGCAATAAAATTGCAGAAAAAATGTTAATATGTAGGCAAAAATGTGTGTGTTCGATGTGGTATGTGTCTAAATTTGTGTTCGATGTGGTATGTGTCTAAATTTGTGTTCGATGTGGTACGTGTCTAAATTTGTGTTCGATGTGGGATGTTCTAAATTTTAGAATATTGAAGTTCCCTATATGAATGTATTTTTCCTGTGCAATAAATACTTGACTATTGAATATATTGTACAAAATTAAATTAATTATATATAACTAAGATAGTCATTTTACAAACTAATATTTGCATTTCCTTGCCAACATGATTATTTGCCGTCATCGGTCTTCCTTTTTTATCAGTTTCTTAATTTTCTCTCCCAAAATAATATTCAAAACTACAGCAATTTCTTTATTTCTGATTGGAGGAACTAGATCTTGTGCAGTTTTTCTCCGATGTTCCTTTCATTGTACCTCCTCCAATGTTTTTATAGTATGTTTTTGTAGTATGACCAGATAAAAATGTCAAAAATAAACATTAATTTCTTTATAAACATTCGTGGTCTCTCTCTTCGCATAAAAATCTTTGATTTATAAATTTAATTCAAAAATTTATTAACGCCCATCAGTCCTGTCCGAGTGTTTTGAAGTTAATTAAAAGTTAATGAAAAGTACCAAAGCTGAAATGCTGTGAGAACGTTTGATAATAGGATTAAAAAGCTCATCAAATTTCATAAAGAATGTTCAAAATTAACATAAAAAATTTGATCAGACTTGTGATTTTAATCACCATTGGATAAAATATTTTCAAGGTAAATTTATGAGAACTTTTTTTTATATATGTTAGAAATCTCGTTACTTTATCCATTATAATTAAAAATATTCTTGTATTATCATACTGCTTGGTATATTTTTCAGAAAGGATAATGGCAAATGTTGACCAAATGTGCCAAAATAAGCCCTACCTGTTTTTTTTTTTTTATTTTCTTTTTTTATTACATATACCTATGTTTCCTTATGAAAAATGGAAGCCAACAAAATTGAATAATATTGCTGTGGGATAATCAGCTCATCTGTCTCACTTTTTCAAATCTAGAACGATATAGAGAGATCAGAGAGAGCAAGAAGAAAGTGATGATAACTAAGGCCCTTTGGATACACAGTATGTTTTTACTTGTGCCACAGCAATAATTTATCTACTGGAGAACATCTCTGAAATTTATGGTGCTACAATTGTTCAAGAATTAGCTGAGTAAGAGCTTACTTATGACTCATTAGTTATTAAAACCAGTGCAGATAAATTTGAAATTTAGTTGTCTATATAAATTTCTACTACATGAACTCAATTGTTATATAGTATAGATAATCTAGAAGATTTAGTTACAGTATGTTACAGCTGTGTATCAGCGTGGCAGGAGATGGAAGAGCTGGTGCTGTCAGGGAATCAATTGTTATATAGCATAGATAATCTAGAAGATTTAGTTACAGTATGTTACAGCTGTGTATCAGCGTGGCAGGAGATGGAAGAGCTGGTGCTGTCAGGGAATCAATTGTTATATAGTATAGATAATCTAGAAGATTTAGTTACAGTATGTTACAGCTGTGTATCAGCGTGGCAGGAGATGGAAGAGCTGGTGCTGTCAGGGAATCAATTGTTATATAGTATAGATAATCTAGAAGATTTAGTTACAGTATGTTACAGCTGTGTATCAGCGTGGCAGGAGATGGAAGAGCTGGTGCTGTCAGGGAATCAATTGTTATATAGTATAGATAATCTAGAAGATTTAGTTACAGTATGTTACAGCTGTGTATCAGCGTGGCAGGAGATGGAAGAGCTGGTGCTGTCAGGGAATCAATTGTTATATAGTATAGATAATCTAGAAGATTTAGTTACAGTATGTTACAGCTGTGTATCAGCGTGGCAGGAGATGGAAGAGCTGGTGCTGTCAGGGAATCAATTGTTATATAGTATAGATAATCTAGAAGATTTAGTTACAGTATGTTACAGCTGTGTATCAGCGTGGCAGGAGATGGAAGAGCTGGTGCTGTCAGGGAATCAATTGTTATATAGTATAGATAATCTAGAAGATTTAGTTACAGTATGTTACAGCTGTGTATCAGCGTGGCAGGAGATGGAAGAGCTGGTGCTGTCAGGGAATCAATTGTGCCAACTGCCAGAGAACATGACGAGGTTGGCACACCTGCGAGTGTTGAGGATGCACTCCAACCTGCTTCGCTCCTGTCCTGGCTTCGGCTCAATATCTGCGCTCAGGGTCAGTACAAGCTGCAAAAATTCACTTCAGTTATTTCTTTGATATTCTTCTATTATATGGAACTGACTTGTTACATGTGTGGTTTGTGCATGATAAAAACATTTTTTCACTTCAGCTGGTATGCTTTTCTTATTATAATAACTAAGACACTACACTTATTCTTCAGCCAACAATAAAATAATATTTGAATTTGATGGACTTTCCCTGAGTCAGGAAATGTTTTACTTAAATTTCCTGGCAACAAAAGTGAAGGCGAGGGTTAAAGAAGATTATTGATGCTATTTCAAAAAGCACATTACAAAACCCAAAATAAATACGATTGGTTTATTTACAGGTGTTGGATCTAGCTCATAATCAGCTGGATCGAGTGAATCTCGCAACACTAGTGTCTCAGAGACTACAGTTCCTGGACATCTCTGGCAACACCAGGTTACATGTGGACGCCAAGCAGTTCCAGGCGTACAGGTCAGACCAACTAATCTGTTCATTTGTTCTTCTCAATCAATGAAACTTGATGTGGATCTCATCTAAAATGGCATTGTTGCCTTATCCAATAAGAACCATTTGGAAGAACAATAGGGATTTGGTTATCCAAAATTGATGGGAGCAAACCTATTTTGGATTATATAAATTTTGGATAGCATACCATCACTAAAAACTTGCTACCAATAGTATAGCACTAGGTCTAACTTTTTTATGTAGGAAAATTTACAAAATAGCACACCTTCATTTGTTAAAACGTAATAATATGCCAGCGTATGCACGGAATCATCACTATCAGTCTGGTTTCTAGCAGCAGTCACAGTCGATTGTGACATGTTTTCTGCAGGAACCATTAAGAAAGACCTTTTTTGTAGTCATATGTATGATTTTCATAATATAGTATATAAAAACAATTAAAAAAGTTTAGATGAGTGAGTTTTTATTTTAAATGGTTTTAAACTAATAATGACTTGGTTACATAACAAATATATGTCAATTTTGAAGCTATTAGAAGAATAAATATATAACATTTAATTGTTAACATGTATTTCGGATAGTCACAAACTTGGGATAGCTGCATTCTAGATAATCACATTTCTATAGTGTAATATATTTTCATTGCTACAAGAATACTACGTGATTTTTTCTTATAAAAGAGATATCTGACACATGTTTCAGACCAGATAAGGTAATAGAGAAAGTTTCAGATATATATTTAAAATATGTTCCTTAAAAAGATTTTACAATTCATTTATATGCTGGAGGCACTACTACAAATAATGAACTATACTCAGGCCCGTACAACAATTTTACGTATATAGTTACAATTTAAGGCAAGATACTTAAATATGTACAAAATAAAACTACATCAAATCAGTGTTTAAGTTGTGCAAAAATTACAAAATAGCAATTTTACACATTTGAAATTATATGTAAAACCTTATTAGTGGTGCATATTTAAAGCATATAATAATATATAAATATGTTAATTAAAGATATTAGATACCAAACAGACAAGATTCAAAATTTAAATCAAGAAATATAAAAAATAATTAAATACACATTTATATCATTGATTATAACTGTGTGTTAAAAGACCGTTGAAAATAAACTTTTATTAATAATATAAAGTAATTATGGAACTGCTACATTACAGGACACAGAGAACCATGAGCCTTGTTGATGTGTCAGGACAGAACCGCAACTGTCTGCCATCCTCCCCTCCTCACCAGGAAGTTCCCACAGCAGACCTCGACTCTCCTTGGACTCTTGGCTTCTCAGAGACTCCAGGCAACAGAGACAGGTAATTATTACTTAAGTCTTTGCTAGCACTGGCAGGTCCCAGAAAGAAGCCATGCACCTAGTTGAATGGTCAAAGAAGAACCATAATTACATTCCATTTTCCTGGCCTCTCAGGTTCTCACAGAAAATATGTTAGAGGACTTTGAATTTTGGAGGCTATATTTGATTATGTAATATCTGGTTAAACTCTCATGGTTTTACATTCAATACATATAAAATATGTCCATTTTAATATTTTTGTATCAATTTTAAGGTGAAAACAGTGCAGATTTACAGGCTTTGATAAATTAAGTTCAAATAAAATTTAAAAATTGTCAAGAACACAGAGTAGCGTATTCAAGGTCCATTAAAAAAGTACCCAAACTGATATCATATCTCATCATATGATATATTGTTCATTATGAAAACAATGATTACTGTATCCTTCATCTTAAAAAACTTTAATGCATCAAAGTGGCAACTTTATCTTCAGCTCATAAATCACAACTTGTTTAGCAGCTTTTGGGCTAGGTATGAAATTACACAGCTCCCATATTTACAAAATATTACTTCTTGTGACAATTTTGTTCTCCCCCCTCCAACAACAGCTGGAAGATTAAATACACTGTAGTAACGTTTCAAGATTCCAAAAAGCAATCAAAACCTGTTTCAAGCGGTAAATGGGGGCTGTGACAGTGTGTGGTATCAGAAGGGAACTACTCTGAAGGATTATAAGCCTTGAAGCTGTAAGTCAAACCTTGTTTTAAATTTTGCATATCCAAATACCTTTTAATATACCTTGTAATGCTAAGCAGGTCAAATTTTTATGAGATATCTATTAAATAAACCTATCCTTATATATAGTGAGCTTGGATTACTCACTTTGCCTAGCCTCTACATTCTCGACGTCGTGCTATACTGCCGATTCAAGTGCGTCTCACTTCGGGGTAGCGACGTACACCAATACGGAACTAGAGGATGGGACAACTTTCGTATGGCACAGCACAGAACTACTGTTTTTGAACGCTTGCCATCTCAGGTTGGTGTGAGGCTAATCAATAGGCTCCCTGAAGAGATCAAACGCGTCAATAACCACAAACAATTTAAATCTCGATTAAAACACTTCTTAGTGTCCAAAGCATTTTACTCAGTTGACGAGTTTGCGATGGGTCGCTGGGATAGTCTTCACTAACATTAAAAAAAAAAAAAATTACAACTCCCCTTCTGATATCCAAGAAAATTTGGCCACTATCGAGAAAACGGCGGCAGGTGGCACATACCCAAAAAGTAATTTTTATTTTAAATTTACTCGAATATTTTTTTACTCAGAATTAAAATTAATTGTGTTAGTTATTAGATTAGGACTTTTATTTCTATATGACGCTTGCAATACAATTATTGTTAATTGTTTCCTGCAATAAAGAGTATTATTATTATTATTATTATTATATATATCTTTATAAAAAAAAGATTGTATAATTTTAAAATGTTTATATGCTGACTTGGAAAATTGTGATTAAAATATATGTAACATATTCCCTATGTTAGGTTGTGTATAGCCCAACTGAGGCTTCCCGGGTTCTGTAACACAGAGGCTCTCCTGGGTCTGTTCGACGCAGGTAACAGCTCAGAACTGCCCCAGCTGTTGGTCAAGACAGTGCCTCGCATCCTACTGGAGGAGCGCACTGTTAAGGAGACGGCAGCCGACTACATGAAGTACACCATGTTGTCTGCACACAGGTAACTCAACAAATAGAATATAGTCACTATAAATATTTTATTTTGTTTTGATGGTATATAAGATAACTCATACCTAAAATTGTACATCACATTTGTTACGGTCCAAATACACATTTTAGAATATTAAAATCCCCAAACTGGAATTCAAACTTTGTATCCAGGTTAGACTTTAATCTCATACCCACTAGTGACAGCCATAACATTGATATAAAATAACCTAAAATTGAAAATTTTAGATTCAGTGTTGAATAACTAGTGTTGAATGGAACAATTTCTATAATATTTTAAATAAAATAGGACAAAAAGAAAAGTTTAAACATGACAGTTTTGATAGAAAAGGAAGAGGAGGAGAAGCTTACCTTTACCAAATTGGAAAGATTTTACTATTCTTAACAGAGAAACGTTAAAAAAAAGATATTTCATTCCCATTAAACACATAGTCAACTATACAGGGATTTAAGACAAGTTCCTTCTATTCTATCACAATTTTTTCCAGTCTGTGAGAGTATAAATTACTTCCAAGTGCTACATGACTCACAGCTATTATGGACACTTCCAATTTTTGAGAATATTCCAGGTTTGTTGTCACCATGTCGTCAACCAGTGGGAATATTGGTGAGGTGTAGGGGGTGTGAAAACTGGTTGGGGGGGTGTAAACCAATCACATGTTTCCAATCAACTTCCATTAAGTGAATGAATATTGGTCTTAGCTAAGTTGACACTATAATATCAGCAGACTTACTTGCATGTAACATCATCTACACATACATCCTTATCCACTTTCTGTTTTACCATCAGTTCCTCCACAAATGCCATCACATCCACCTTCCCTTCCATGAAAATTTAAAAACATGCTTATCTAATCTAATTAAGATTTCTGCCAATGATTCCACTTATATCCTGTAGAGAGCTGAAGGAGATGGGGCAGAGATGTGGGATGTGTGCGGTGCTGTGTCACATAAGCCGTCAGAAGGTAGGAGGCCCTCGGAGATACGTCCTCAGGATAGCAAGTGTGGGAGAGGCCAAGGCCCTCCTGTCTCGCACTTCCGGCTCTCTCACTCTAGCACATGCCTCCACTCAGGTACACATTTTATTATTCAACTCTAAAATTGTTTCCTTTATAAATCCATTTCCACTGAAGTGGTAAGTACTACCAAGATGGTTTTAACTTTCTAAATTACATGTACCAAAAGTTTTACCTACAGATGAAAGAACTTTGCCACACTAAGTCTATTTGATTTTGAAATTTCAGGTAATATTTTAAATAATCTAGTCTTTCAGGATTTACTAATATTCAACATCTGCACTTAAGAACATGAAGGTAAATAAAACGATGCAACGGTGTATCAAAGAACCCAACAGAGCAGTCTTAACCGCATTCCTTTACAAAGGTACTTATAAATTTGCTTCTCTTTGACCCAAAAACGAGTAGGGTTCTTCCTTGTACCAAAATGAACCTATTTACAAAGTTTCAACCTTTCTATCAAGAGTTAACGCACAGATGGACAAAAACACGGACAAAGGACCTGATGGTTCAGCGTGCCTAAGCTAGCATATCCATACCTAATAGTGATAGTAAAGCCTGACATATACCTTGACTGTGTGGAGAATTTGATAGTGGCTTAGTCAAAGACAGAAATTATTTCAATCTGTCCAAATTATTCAGACCAGTAACTGTCAGATTTATCTGATTTATATTTTCATTTCTCTTGATTGTTCAAACTGAATATGATAGTTATTTCCTTGTACAAGTAAACCGTTGTTGCAGCAGCCCGTGAGGAGTCAGCTCGGCAACAGTGCGATGTTCCCGATGGTAGTTCCTGATCCTCACGTCACCGAAGTGGTCTTGTCTGAGCAGGACGAGTTTCTCATAATCGCTAACAAAAGGTACGTTTAAATCCACATGTTCCATAAGGCATTCAAATTTAACAACACTGTAACATTAATGTTTGGGCAGTGTCGAGACTGTGGTTAAAATGAGTTTTCATGTACCATAGCCTGTGGGAGGTGGTAGGCGTACAGGAGGCTGTGAAACTTGTACGCCCTGTGACAGACGCTGTACTAGCTGCCAAAAGGTTACAAGACACTGCTCAGAGCTACGGCTGTGAAGAGAATCTCAGCGTTCTGGTATGAAAAATGTTCTGAATTGTAAACACGTCCTTGAAACCTACAATAATGTTTTAACATAAGTCGAACGTTTAGTACTATGAGCAGTTCTACAGTAAAAATCAATATCTATTACTAGTTCACATCTTACCTTACCTCATTTAAAATGTCTGCCCATTTTTCTATCACTTAAAAATTCATATCATATATAATTAATTAAGTTACAGTAGCTTAATTTTCCATGGCTATATGTAATCTGCTGAAACATCTGCCTTCATGAAGGATATTTTGAGACCATTCACCACAAGTTCATGACTTCAAGCCATTATCTAGATGCCGATTTTGGTTTGGCGGAAATAGCTGCCAGAAGAAAAATTACTAATATAACTAAGGACTGAAAGGAATATATGGTAAAATTAAAACAAAAGGAATAAGTTTTTGTGATCCAAATGACTAGGAAGAGTTTTTTTTTACTGAAGTGCTACAAAAAGATTTAACAAAAACACAAAATGCCAACAAGGAATAATTTAATTGGAGAATATACAATGGTTTCAACTTATCCAAGGGAGTGATTTTGTAACCATAACCACCTTTTATGAGAGCCACTTTTTTATTATGTTGAAACTGAGCACATTTAAAAGTAAAAAAAAAGTAAAGTAAAGAATGTCTTATTTTACCAGGCGAAGACAAACATGCCTCAAAATAATGTATTAAATAATGTATGTAATAATGTGTAATGTTCTTAATAATGTATTTAAGTACATTATTAAGAACATTTCAGCCTCTGCTTTTCAGAAAACCAAGTGTGATACGTTATATGTGCTCAAATTCAACCTTGTAATGAATCTAAAAGAAGTTTACAAGATATTTGTATGTCTATTATTTTTATTAAAGATTGTTTTTTTTAATGGAAGTATAGTGAAGTGACAAGTTGTTAACAATGACAAATGTCCATATAAATCCTGTTACATGTGTTGATTGAAACTATAATTTATTACTGCCCTTATTAAAAAATATATTAAATTAAAATAAAGTGCTTAAAACATTTTATTTCTAGGTATTGCGGTTCCATTCCCTTCGGCTTTATGCAGAGCCGGATCCCTTCGTCAGAGAACTTCGTTCCACCCTAAGGAAAGCTGCTTCTCAGGTAAACAATACTGGTTGCAATAATAAATCTTGATAGTGAATAAGATAATAGAACTGTAAAATAAAGTTGTGACACAACATAAGCAAATTTTCTGATGTTGAATTACAATGGGTTAGGATGCCTAAATCATAACAATACAGGTTATGATATGATCGATTGATTACAACATAATAAAGTAATTATAAGAAAAGGTAATATGTAGTTGAAAGTTTCTCTATCATGGGATTCTGTCAGAAAGTTACTAGTTAGTTAAAACATCAAAGATAAGTGGAATGTAATTAAACAATTTTGGTATCTGTAACTGTTGTACTAAAAATTGAGGAATTAATGGAAATGCTGTGCCTAATAGACTGAACTAACGTTGAATTATATTACAATGGTGGTGGAAAATTGTTCACTTAATGCTTTATTTAATTTATGGTCTTGTACAGTTGTGGATTTAACAATAAGCTATGAAACTAATTAATCTATACAAGGGTCACCCCAAAAAATTTGAGATATGAGAGTATTTTGTTTATGTTTACAAAATTTTATCTGTGATTTATTTCAAAGTCAAAATTGTATAAGTCAAAATATTCAGTCATCAATATTAGTTTTCAATAAGAAAGCAAGAACTGTGTGTTTTCCTGATCGAAGAATAACCAGAAATGACAAATTTTGTTATTGTTTTGATGCCATTTATTCTCAGAAACTCCAGGTTTGTACAACATTATTAGATAAGGCATCGTAGTGGTACAGCAATGATAGGTGTCTTAAGTTCAATCTCGCAAAACTTCTGGCGAATATTATATTTTTGACAATACCAACTTGCTGTGCTGATGAGGACCATTAATTACCATCAATTAATGTCTTCATTGATCATTGTATTTTTCTCATTGTCTTCTTTCTTGTATTTGCTTGCTTCTCCATTGTTTTTCCAAAGTGGCAAGAGGCAACAGTCAAGATTTCCCACCAAGGTTAGTTTACTCCATGGACTAGGAGCATAAGATTCCAATTCCTTTTCTAGACTATAAATCCTTTTAAAAATAAAAGTACCAAAGTTTTCAGTGTCTTTCCCCAAAAGGGCAAAAATGTGATTTAAATGAATAATTATAATTTTATATCCTACGTGACGAACAATATAAAAGAAATAGTATAATTTAATGTCAGTATCTACAGTTGGTAAATTGAAACTGTAACAGGTGGATATGCTGTGTGAGGATCCAGAAGGGGAAGGGGATCGATCATCACCGAGTGGCCAAAGTGATCAAGCCAGCAGTGGACGCCCTCCGGACATTTCCACAGTACAGACAAGGCACTACGTAGCTGATAAGGTATTTAGGAGTGATTGGCTGAAGCTTCTTTTTCCAAGCCTGGCTTAAATCTTGAATTTATACCTGTATAGCTACTTATATTTCTTTCTTCCAGTTGTCCTTCCTCACTTACCTTTTGCGAACAGAAAAGTCCTGATCTTTAAGGATGATTATGTAATTCCTTCCCAATGTCCGCTAAACTATTTTTTTGTTTATTGGATTAGCATTTTCCAATACAGTTGTTTTCTAAACTATCTTCTATGTTATTTCGACTATTTATTTTTTAACATATTTTTCTACAAAAAAATCTAAACCAAACTGCAATCTCCTTGCTTCGAATAGATTTTATTTTGTCTCAGTTCCATACCGCTTCAAAGCAATTACATCTGCATTCTCAAACCAAATGAAAATTCTTTATGCTTTATGCCAACTGTATTGAAGGTAACCATCACACTCTCTTCCTCAAACATTTGGAATATAAGTGGACTCGTCCTTATTCCAATCTCTTATTGTATATAAGAGTATAATGGGTAGGATATCTCTTATTTTGATAATCTACCCTCATCTTATTTGTTATGTTTTTACCATCCTTCTTGCTCCCGTACTCTTTTCTCGTGTATCCCGGTTTCATTATATTCCAGCTTTCTTTCCACTCTCTCCTTTATTATTACTATCTCATATGTTATATTATATCCCTTGATTTACCCTAGTAGTACGCATGCCCTATGTTACATTTGAAAGAACTAATTTGGATTTTTCTGATACGATTCTTTCCACTTTTAGATGTAGGTATAGTTCGAAGAACGTGGTCAGTTGAAAATTTAAAACATGAAAGCAGATTAAGCAGAACAGTTTATAAGGCAGTAAAAAGCAAATTTATTTAAAATGGGATGTTAAGGGAAAATTTTTATAAATCCCTCATAATTTATCAATCATATATAGAATACAGAAATCTTTATTCGTATACATGGAGTACAGAATTGTGTCAATATAATTTAGTTGTACAATCAGGTATTTAAAAATTCTTCTAGGGTGTAATATGGTTTCTGCAGCAGCCAGGCCTTGAGTGCTGTCTTGAAGTACTTCTCATCTCTGCGTCTCTTGAGGTCCTCTGGAAGATGATTGAAAAGTTTTCTCCCCATGTATGTAGGTTTCTTTTCAAATAGGGTCAGGTGGTGTGTGGGGAGGGCATAGTCACAGGCGTTTCTGATGTCATAGCTGTGTGTGTCACCTAGCTGGTCAGGTTTCTGAGCTATTGTGAAGCAGATGGTCTCGCAGATGTAGAGTGAGACAGCTGTCAAGATCGCTAGTTCTCCAAATGCCTGACGGCATGAGTCTTGAGGAGTCAGTCCTGCAACAATTCGAATTGCTTTCTTTTGTAGAACCAGAACCCGCTCCCTGTTTCTTACTGAGGAGTTGCCCCACACAAGTAGTCCGTACCTCAGATGAGATTCAAAAAGAGAGAAGTATGCTGTCCTGGTAGTATCATTGTTACAAGTACTTTTTATTCTTTTAAGAGCATAGATACTAGAGTTGAGCTTGCTGCAAAGACCATCAATGTGTGAGTTCCAAGAGATATTGTCATCTATTGTTATGCCGAGATACTTGGCTTCATTATCTTGGATTATTTCAGGTAAGCCATAGTAATCATTGGTTCTTCGGCCTTTCCATATTAATTGTTGTGTTTTGCTCTCATTAAGAACTAGGTCATTATGTTGGCAGTATTGCTTTGTCATATTCAGGGCTATAAATGAATTTATTTCAAGAGATTCTGTGTCTTTTTTTGCAATAAGAAGAGCGGTGTCATCTGCATATAACATAGGTTGGGCCCAGTCAAGAAGATAGCTTGGTAGGTCATTTGTCAGCAATATGAAGAGCACTGGTCCAAATATAGATCCCTGAGGTACACCTCTAGTGATTGGGAGTAAGGTTGATCTTGCTTTATGGGATGTGTTGTTTCTGGTATAATTTACTTCCACTAGTTGCTGTCGATCTTTCAGGTAGCTAGCAAGCCAGTCATGTGATGCTCCCCTAATGCCCATATTCCCTACTTTTTGAAGCAGTAGAGAGTGGTTTAGGCAATCAAAAGCCTTGCTGAAGTCTAGTAGCATGGCGGTTACTGTTGTACCTTCTTCAAGTTTGTCGATAATAAACTCTGTCAGTTGAACTATAGCCGTGGTGGTGGATCTTCCTCGTAAGAAGCCATGCTGTTGAGGCGTCAAGATGTTTTGAGTAGTCAGATGTGCTGTCAATTGATTCAGAAAGATTTTTTCAATTACTTTTGATATCGTTGGAAGAATCGATATAGGTCTATAGTTTTCCACTGATGTTGTATTGCCTTTCTTGTGTTTAGGAAATACTTTTGCATATAGAAAAACAAAATAACTTCTTCGAATCATAGAATATCAAATCATTCCAATCTCAAATTATATTGCAATTTGGAAACTGTGATATACTCAGAAAAGTATCAAAATTAAAGATTCCAAATAAAATTTTTAAAAATTTCAAAATTGAGGTAAATGATTCTGGGACTGTATTTTTGGCAAATAGGGATTTTTATTTGGTTGTGGTTAGGATTTTTCTTAACCAATAATTTTTTTCACACTTTTTATACTGAATTACCTCAGGTATAGTGTAATTTTAAGCATCAATGCCTTGAAAACAATTTTGAATAGCTTAAAGAATATAAAATATATTCCAGAATGATTTGATAATGCCTCGACAATACCAGTCTGTGTTGATGCATGAGAATGGGACCAGGAAAATGACTCCTAACCACAAGGGTCTGGATCTCTATTCCAACGGGAACCTGGCGGATGGTGAAGAAACTTCTTCTGAAAGGTGAAAATTACATTTCATGTCATAATTACTATTAACA
This sequence comes from Homalodisca vitripennis, assembly GCF_021130785.1. Lineage (NCBI taxonomy): Eukaryota > Metazoa > Arthropoda > Insecta > Hemiptera > Cicadellidae > Homalodisca > Homalodisca vitripennis. Next base: position 12,499,739 of record NC_060212.1, on the reverse strand, counting down.
TTACTAGGTTATTTCACAAAAGAATTATGATTGAGGTATATTTGACCTTTGGATTCACAAAAGTTTATGTTTCACTTTTGGATTCATGTGATTCTTTACATGAACGAAATATTTTAAATCTATGAACTTTGTGAGATTATGTATATATTAACAGTATGTATATACGTTGTGTTGAATAGCACAAGAACTCATAAAATGTTTCATGTTGTTCAAGATTTATGATTAATTTTCTATGCATGCAATACTAGGAACTGACTCTCAAGATAGTACAACAGCTTATTTGTAAATATCAGTTTATCATTTTAACTTTTGAAATAATTCCTTGATTATTATACAATTTTATAAAAAGGCTCTTCCTTATGTTATCTATGATTAAAACTCAAGTGTGTTGATAAATTATTATTATTATTATAAATTATCAGTAGTGGTTTCAGCTTTAGTTTTTGCAATAATTGTGAGATTACTATGTAATATCAAGCACAAAAGTATTTTTAGATCTACTGTCAGTTTGTAAGATACTGAACATACAAATTAATGTGATTTTTAACAATATTGTCCATCCATGAACATACCTCAGACGGATGGTCAGATTTTTATAAAATTTGGCTCACATAAAATCCCCAAAACTTTTACAAGAAAACATATCAGCTGTCCAGAATTTTTTAAACTCACAATTGCTTATGTAAACAGTATATCTTTCGAACGATGGGACAGAAGGCTGCTGGTAAAACTAATAGCCAATAAAGAATATGAAAAAAGCACTTTAGTGGTAAAGTTCAATTTTGTATGCCAGTCTTAACACTTTTACATATTTTATAGCATTCTTTGTAAAGTGTTGGACCCTCTGTAATTTATCAAATTCTCTATCAAAACTTACAAAATCCATCGATGTAATACATGATACATGTATAAAGCAATACAGAAATATCGGATATATTTGAAAGAAACACCAACTGTATGGTCCAAACTATGATGTTCCGCAATGTTCTCAGGTCTACCCAATTGTCAGAAGAGCAGTTTCGGTGCTGGGGAGTATATGTTGGAACAGAACACACAATTGCTGTTCGACAAAGAGTTGGACACTCTGTCACGCGGCTTCGTACGCCGCTCTGTACCCTCCAGACCGACTCTCTGGCCTCGCGCTAAGAGCAATCCTGCACTTAATGAACAACCCCAGCCGCCTTTTCTCTCCAGGTGAATTTCATGTACCTTATTTCCTTAAAAACTTCTACTGCATAATAATTCTACTTCACACACACACACACACACACACACACACACACACACACACTCCCCTCTCTCTCTCTCTTTCTCTCATCTCACTTCTCCATAAATTGATTATTTAAGTTTAGCAGCACATACCATTTTTATTTTGTTTTTCCACCGCTTGATTAAAAACAGTCACTTACACAGTAAAATTCAAGTAGCAATAGACATATATCCCTTTATCTTTTTTACCTTATTTTTACTCTACTACTAACATTCCAGCGTTTTATTTAAATTTTATGTTGGCGGCTAGATGCAACTAGGCCTACGCACAGGCAGATTGCCCATGTAGGCTTTCCAATATTGTTATTTTCATTGTGCTATTCGTTACATTTTTCTTACATTTCTTCTACATATATGTGCTGCTGTATATATAATAATAGCTATTTCATTTAAGAACCATTGTATATATGTTACATATAAACTGCTGGAATAAACGTTATTCATTCATTCATTCACATTATTCATTCATTCATTCAATATACCATGTAATATCGCCTAATGAAATTAAATGAAACAAACTAATTAACTATTATTATATGGCATTACAATATTATATGACTTGGATTAAAGAATATCAAGTCATCTCTAAATGTTTCAATCAGAGATTTAGATAAAAAATCAATTTCATCAGGAAGAATCACGTTGACAGTAAAATTCACATTTTGGCTCAAAACGTTACATTGTGAGTAAATCACACCTCCAATATTTGTAGGATGAAATAGGTCTAATCAAATTCAAGTAGTTTTGTCTGCACTAAGTATTAAAATAATTCAATGTCATGTTCAGTTCATTTATTGTCCAAAAATTTATTGGAAGGGTAACTTTGAGATAATATTATCACTTTTTCTGTGGAATTAAACTAGGAGTGTAACTTAATGTTGTTAAACTTATTCCCATATTCACTTTATAGTATAACAAACATGGAATTTGTTCCAGGCATTTTGGAAGTGCCAGATCGTTTCATCCTATCCCCAACAGACCACTGGCCGCTACCCGCTCCCTACACGGGGGCCCGAACGCAGCCTACTTCGGCAGTCTACAACGCCTCATGCCTTATCACTTGGAGTACGACTTCTCCGTCATCAAAGAGAGATTGGAACCAAACGTTGACTCTCTGGAGCAAGACGGAGGGAGGATGCACAAATACTGGGATGTCGCCACAACCGAACTGTGATTCTCCGCAATCCTCACAAACATCTCTGCAATATCATCTAGTGCAAGACTGGTGCAATAATGTATCTTAGCTCTCAAACTTAGACCAAATATTGTCTACCAAACAATGTAAGCAGACATCAATATTGGTAACTTTACAGGCTTTGTCTCTTGTATGTACATACAAAAATAATTGTTTTAAATGTTCATATATGTTGTAACTTTAAAAACCATTTTTATTGCTAAGCGTTGTGTGATAATTGTTCAATTTGTACGTTAATAAAGTTGTAAATATATCAAATACTGCATGCCTTCAGTTCCTCAATATCTGTTCAACATTAAATATTAGAGCGAAGCTCAGCATTGATCAAATTAAAATAGCTCTTTACAGCATTAGAGTAACATCTCAAAAAACATAACAGCGAGATTTTTTAACTTTATACTTTATATAGTTTTAGAAAAACTCGGTGTCACAATGATTAACAAATATGTTTATCAGTTTTTAATGTACATTTTCATTTATCAGATAATATTTACTTTTGTTTATCCTAATAATTATCAATCAATTAAGTTGAAAGTGTGGGGTTGAATAGAGAGTAAGCTATATTTTTTAGCGTATGTGGTTTTCATATTTGTATTATATATATGTTTCAGTATATATATATATATATATATATATTTTAGTTTCAGTATATACGTATTTTGACTGAGGATGGTTCTCCAAATCGAGGTCCAAATATCTCAAGAAGATAATTGTGTAAGCAATGTTCAACATGGTATAAACCATTGATAAATATGTTCATAAAACTTCATAGTGAGTTGCTATGTTCAATGACTTCTAGCAAAAGACAATCATTTCTGTGTCGATGAAACTCCTGTTACTTTGGAGCAATCCCATGTCTCATTGCTTTACCTTCTAAAATTGACAAAAACCTAGCCTCAGTGGTGTAGCTACTTTGGATGGTGCGGAAGTTGGTGGTGTCACCCCATCGAAAGTAAAAAGTAATAAATTTTATATGATAAAGGTCATGAATATAATATAATTTTTCTTTTTATTATCTATCACTATAGAATAATACACTTTTAACAATTTCACGCCAACCAGACACAACGCACTTCACGAAACAAATGAGAAATGTTGCAACTGAAACGTCAAAGATCGAGTATGGGACGGGGAATCCCCCACGACAGTGTCAGGCTCTTTTGCAGGAACCCTGAATTATACATAGAGCTGAGCTAGTGCTAGTGGAGCAATCCCCGAAAAAAAAGTTTTTGTGCTAGCTATTCATTTATTTTGTTTGTTTTTATATTGTTCTTAAAGTTGAGAGACCGGGTGGGTGTCACCCCAAAAAAGGTGACACCCGGTGCGGCCCGTCCCCGCCGCCCCCCTTTGCTACGCCACTGCCTACCCTTCTAGAAAGTATTTTGAAAGGTTATAGTGGATGTTTCAAGCTGTCTTTGCCAAATGGTAGCAAAACATAAAATATAATGAATGAGTGCCAAACAAAACCGTTCTGATTCTGGAAACTGGAGACAGCGCAGACATTTCGTTACTTAGAGAACTTAATGACTGGATGAAATGTTCTAGATTTTCACTGGTTTTTAAGTACTAGTAATGAGGCTATTACATGCATGTACTAAGTTGTTCGGCTTTACATGCACCATTTTGAGTGTTTCTGTGGCAGAGGCATATCTATTGCAATCGCAAAAGAATTAGTTACACTTTGGTAGATACGTAATTGACATATGAGTTGAGTTTATCATTGTTCTACACTAAATAGATGCAACTTGTGCCTGTGGAATCATTGCTGTATGGCCATTACGAGTATCAGGTTTTATATCAAATAGCTCTTCTTGTAACATAATTATTCAATCTTTTGTGAACATAATTCATATTCATAAGACCATATATATACTTGTAACCATAATATTACTTACTTACTTACTGCCGGGGCATAACAAATCTCAGTCGATTCTTTGCCTCGTCTATGAGCCTCTTCCATGCCACCCTGTTTTCCGCCAGATCCACAGACCCTCCACACCGGGTCACATCTTCAACCACTTGATCGCACCATCTTATCTTTTGGCCTACCCAAAGGGTGCCTTCCTGCCGGTACCGCCTGGTAGACCTCTTTTAACCTTGTGCCCCCCTGTCTCCGATGTACATGTCCTAGCCAGCTAATTCTCTTTGCCTTCACCAAAGCCACAATATCAGGATCTTGGTATACATTGCGTAATTCTCTATTTTTTCTTATTCGCCACAACCCTTCATCACATATTGGTCCAAATATTTTTCGGAGAACTTTATTCTCAAAAACAATCAACCGCCCCTCATTTTTCTTCGTTAATGTCCATGTTTCACTTCCATACATTAGGACTGGTTGAATGATTGTTTTATAAATTCTTATTTTGGAGCATTGTGACAACAATCTTGGTAAATGGATAATATAATAATGTAACCATAATATTACAAATACAAAAATAATTTAAGAGACCTTTGCAATTTCTGTTATTCATTTCAATATGACAACTGAAATTTCTGTTTTATAGTTAACAAATGAGGAAAAATTGTTTCAGCTTATTTTAAAAATAAACTTTATCCACAAAATCGTGCTTTAAAAGTTATACTCAAAAGTATAAAGTTAAAATCTTTAAGCACACAAAAACATTAAAAAAAACATACTTTGTTGGTGTACTTTAGTAGTACTAAAAATGCATATACATGCATTATATGTCATTCCAGTTTAATTTATAATTTGCCCCTCACATAACCCCGTCCGAGTCCGCCCCTGACTAATTGAACACAATGATATTTTTACCATCAGCTGTATTTCTTTTGCCGTTCACTTAACAACATGCAGACCGTGAGCAAGTTGATCACGGCTAAACAATATTGACAAAGTGGACAGGGTACGTTGTCGACGACCACATGAGGAACATCTCTGCTGAAGACGTACATCAGCGCGTAGGACAGAGCCACCATGGTGCCCAGAGGAGGACTGGTGGTAACCAGTACACCGTAGATACAAGCCATGTTGTAAAAGTCCAGGGCGATAATGTTGTAGGTGAACAGTATGCAGAGGGGCAACACAGCGTAGATCACGGTATCCACGTCTGCACCGGACAATCTGTACAGCTCAGCCACAATGAGTGGTAAACAAAACATGTAACACAACCAATTCAAATCTGTCACCACTTTCTTCAAGATCTCTTCATTCACCACTCCTTGGAGTACAGCTAGAACGCCATTAAGTTGTAATTTATTGTAATTGTAGGACAAATCTGTTACAGTGGCGGATTTAGACGGGGGTCATAACACCTCCCCAAATATTTTCCAAAAATGCATTTAATTTTTGTTTTGTAAAAAGTTAATTTTATACTCCAAAACGTGTTTAAATGTGCATTTTTTAATTTTTCAGAGGAGGACCCAGAACCCCTGGGCCCTGGGCGACCCCTAGCTTTATGCTAAATCCGCCCCTGAACTGATAGTTTATTAACTAAATCTAAATCATCACATAACATAAATAATTTAAGTGAAGTTTATTAACATGTATAGAGCAAAAGCCTTATTTTTATGTTTTTGCACGAGTTCTGATACAAAATGCATAAAGTTAGACAAGTAAGTACCTACTTAGAACTTCTTCTTCTTTCACTTTTCAATAATTTATCGGTTTTTTTTTCACAGAATTATAGTTTCATTCTCATTCAACATACTCAACACTTGCTCTATGAATCAGATTAATTATTTATTCCAAAATTACATATTTTTCATGAAAGTTAAAAACACTATGGAAGTAAAGATAAGCTGATACAGGATATATGCATTTCTTACACTTGTTCTGTGCCATTACACTACAGGGTAAAAATAAGAACTCCAGCAAAGAATTTATGAAACAGAAAAAAGTAATATATGTAATGTATATACATAATGTACGATATACATTAAAAACTAATGTGCTTATCATCATTTAAGAAACTTGAATATGCTGAGCTATACTTTTAGGCGAGATATATATATATATATATATATATATATATATATATATATATATAAACTTAAAAAAGTAACAATAATCATTTAAATATCGGAATAAAAGTCTTCTTGAAATTAAAATAAGAAGCTTGGACCATAAATATTGATCAATTTGAACTCCCAATAAGCAGGAGTTTTGTTTGTAACTGTGATACTAGTACATTTATTTTATTTATAACATTTTAATGTATTAATTTTTTTAATATATTTTAATTAGAGATGTTGCTATTGTTTTTACTGTTGTTATTAAATTGTACTGCAGGTTTTAAAATATACTGTTAGTATTACTTGTTAATACAATAGGTGTTATTTGCTGATGTAAGTTTACAACACTGAAGTCTATTGCATTTAATATTAAAACTATTTCAACAACAAATAAAATCTTCAGTCTTGAATTCACAACGCTCGTCTAGAAACCATAACTGGAGAACACCAAGCTCAAACAAATACTCTATTAAAAGAACAAAGAAGAATATAATGTGTTTTAGTGAAGGTGTAACTTGATCACACGACACCCAGACAACAATAGGTGACTAGGAGCCAACTAGACCCACTCATAACTTCAACAGTTCAGTAATAGTTTGTACCTGTTTGATCAAAACAGGAAAGTTTATACAGGATGAGGAAGGACCAATACGTGATGTATTATGTCTGAACCGAGAAACCTACAATCATTTGAACAAAAACCCCCATATTTCGACTCCAAAGAATTCAGAAAAATAATTTTTCCACTTTTTTTATGTTTAACGTAAAGTTAGGTTGAGCCATACCAAATTTTAAAGATTAGAGATCGTGAAAATTAGTATTTTTGGTGCCATTTCTCAACCATCTAAGACAAAGCCAAACTTTAAAAATACAAAACAAATTTGTTTTTAAGCTATTGATAGGTGTGATGAAAGTCATACCTCACTATTTGATATTTTTAGGTTGTACAACAAGTTTGAAATATCCTAAATTTAGACTTTTTTTTAAAATTGGAAAATTGACAACTGTAACATATTTTTAGAAAACCCTTCTTTGTTAACCTTGGATAAATATTTTAATTTTGTAAAACTTTTAATGAGGTAACTGTAAAGCAGTACAACTTTGATGTTATTGAAATGAGGTACGATCCGACTTATCTTTACATTTGAAAATCCTTCAAAAATAAAACCTACCACTCCGCCCGCCCAAAAGTGCCATTTTGTGGTTTTTTCTGTGTTAAATATTATTTTCCAAATTCTTTGGGATCAAAATATGGGAATTTTTGTTAAAACGGAGAAGGTAGGTTTTTTGGATCAGCCATTACACATCGCGGTCTGCCTCACCTGTATCCTCGTTAAATACTAAAAATGATAACTTTTTCTACTTCAAAGAAAGGAAGGTAAGAGTAAAAAGACTTAGAATATATTAAGACTATATATTTACAATTTTAAAACATAAATACAGTATCAATACAAAGTAGGTGGTGAACAACATTGGTTAGTTCTCTTACAAATAAGGCACCACTCATGCTCAGTCTATAGGAGTCAATTAAACGTTGAATAAATTAAGTGTCAAAACGAAAAATAAAAAAAGAACACAAATTTAAAATGCTGTTTAAGTTAGTTTTCCAGTACAGTAAACCCGATGTCAAAACATTTTAATTTGGGGAAATGGGTCAAGTGTGAATTACAAATTAGATATACGCATTAATATAACTAATAATACCTAAAAGTATACAGCAATTTGAAATTTTCCAACTATTGTATACTAATACAAAATGCTATAAAAATACAGGATGTTTTAAATTCTTGAATGTTTTAATATGTAAGGGTTGATATTCTAATTGCAAATAAAATTCTTTTGTTTCTCAAGTACAGGTAATTTTACCACAAGGAGATTTTTGTTAATTTGACTAGTTTAAGTAGAATATTATTCTAATTATTTGTATAGCCTAAGTTATTTAACACTAAACTAACAATTAAATCTTTAAAAATAAAAAAATTTTTAAAAATGGTGTGACCAAATTTCCTGAAAACAAGTTTAGACAACAGAATGTTACAAAAATGCAATGCTGTAACAAAATAAATGCAATCCAGGAAAGAATATTGCAAACTTCAAAATGTTAAAGATCAATTTTTTAAAGAGTAAAATGTGTCTTGTAATACATTCATAAGCTAAAAATTAAATTTGTTATCAATATGTTTTATTGTGACTTCCTATATGTAATAAATTTGCTTATTCAGAGAAATATTACATGGGTTCTAGATAGTATTTGGTGAATTCTAGAGAGAGTACACATTTGTAACTAGAGAGAGTTTTATTTCTCACTGACGGCAAATGTGTCTTGAGGTATGCACAAGCAATTATTTATATTTTTTAATTTCCATAATTGCTGGCATATTCATATTTCTTTAAAAAAAAGTATAAATAGACTATTTATTAATACAATGTGGCTTCATATAATTTTTTAACATTTATTTCAATTAGCATTAGTAAATTAATTATCATGAAATTAACACACAAAAATGTTAGTCTTTTTTTATCAGAATTAGTAAAAAAATAATGAATGTGAGATTAATAAATTTAAAGTTATTAATTATCGCTATTAACACTGTAGACAAACATTTTAAAAGCAGTCATTATATTTTTATATTAAAAGTGAAAGAAACAGTAATCAAGCTAAATTTTGTCTTTAAAATTTGAAATGACTGCAATTCGGTTGATTTGTTCTAAAAAACTAAATGAAGTAAGCTGAGTTAATTTAAATGAACTTTTTCCTTCTTGCCTCCACTGAGGTTACAATTTAGTTCCAATTCATAAAACCGTTTGAGTAATAAAGTGAACTAAGAACTTAATGAATCAAAATGTTATGGCTACACAGTTTATGATTTCTTTCTTAGAGGGATTCACAAAAATTAGGTAGTGTACTTATACAATACAAAGCACCTCATTACTGACAAGTGTTTAAAATGAAAGTTGAAAATTGAACCACTCTATCGTCTACCACTAACACGTAACATTAAATGCAGGCTTTTATAACAGATTTTAAAATAAGCACGAAGCAAACAACAAACCGATTAATCTATAACCTTACCACCTTTTCGTACTGTGCTCACATTAGTGGCAGTTTGTGCTACACGTTACTATTTATTTATAGTAATTTACTTACAAGGGCTGTCCATAAAGCAATACATCCTGGACGTTTTGGACTATAGCGGTAGTATGTGGTGCTAGGAATCTATGAGTCAAAACGTTCCAACTCAGTACACATCCATCTGTGGTAGCATGTTGATTGTTTCCACCCTTCTTTGCCCCCTAATGCGCGTAAAATAGAAAATCCCGCCACTTTTGAGGTATATTCTGTGATTAGGATTTTGATAGAAAAAAAGCTCAAACCAATTGATATTTATCACCAATTTTGTGGTGTGTTCGGAAAAAGAACAATGGGTGAGGCAATGAGTTAAAAAATGTTAACAATGAGGACCACAGTGCTAAGTCTAGCCTTGTGACTGACGGTAAACTGGTAATGAAAATTAAGAACAAAATTCATAAAATTGTCGCTTCATGATTACATCACTTTCAGAACATTTCCCCCAAATTTCAAGGAGTTTGGGAGACAAAGCCGTGGTGATCAAGTTTTGTTCTTTTTTTCTGTTCTATTTACTTAGAACAAGAAGTTAAAGAACCCCTTCATTGAATTTAAACCTAAACGGATAGTAGCGCTGCTTCCAGAGTGACAGGATATACAAGGTGTGGCTCCAGGAAATAACTGGATTAGTTTTGGCGGAGCCAATGAAAGAACACAATAAGGCTAAATATCATATGGCCGATCACATTAATCCCCCTTTTACCTCTCATCTGGTCCCGTACATATTCCACTCGAAGCACCAGTTAATCTTTTGTCCCTGTATCAGAAAAATGCTGAGTATCTAGCAAGAACAGAGTTTAAACATCAAATTTCTTTCAAACTTGGAAAATCTGCAAACAGTTTTTTTACCTTACAGTCCCGAAATAAAACATCAATTGATGCATTGAAAATCCCCAGCTTCTGCATGATAAAAAAGACGGATGACAAAATCTATATTCAAGGCCAAGATGGTTGATTTTTTACATCAATTGGATCATGTACATTGGTTGGATACCGGAGGGCCAAACAATGAATTAGAATTACATTAGCATTCAGACCACCCTATATGAGCGTGTACAGAGAAAACGGAACAATTTGTGGAAAAACAAGTCATGAATTTTCTACCTGGACAATGCCCCAGCTCACAGAGCTTTGTAAGACTGCTGATGCAGTACAAGAAAAAACTAAGTCATGAACAGGGTTACGGAAAATGATCTGCAGCATTGTTATGCACAGTGGAAAATTCTCATGGAACGGTGTAGAGATGAAGAAGAGGAGTACACTGAACTGGGTAAAATCAAATTGTAAATATTTGTAAAATTTGTTTTCAACCTCAGTCCAATTAATTTCTAGCCACACCTCACATATTTAGGATGGTAAGGCCCAGGTAGTGACTGTCAAAATCCTATGACGAAGGATAACGAGCATTATTTTAGTCTTGTCACCTTCAAAGAAGGGCTTGAATGGAAGAGACTAGGTCTGTTTCAACCTCTTCCAGTCATAGCATTTAGGGGGAGCCATATTCATTCAGGCTTAGTTAGACTTTAAAAAGCCTTCAACATTAAGGAAGTCCACCTACTCCGATAGTCATCCTGCACAGTAACCAGACCTATGTCAAAGAAGGAACTTATTGATGTGCTATTTCTGGAAATCCATAGGGTTGCCCGGATTAAAGTGATACACTAATCCATGCTGTACCCAGTTTAGGTACTACTGACAGGTATAAACCAGCCATAAGTAAACTATCCTGGAGAACTTGGTCTCCACAAATTTTGTGCTAAACAGGTTTGAAAAATCCTATCGGGAGACAAGCTACAAGTAAAGTTAACCTTCCTTAAAGATTATAACAAACAATGATAACAGTAACGATCATACAGGGGGTTGAAGCATGTCAATAGTGAAACAAGGCAGTTTCAAAAGGCCTTACATTGAATTTATTACTGTAATCAGTAGTTGAAGTCGCAGGTGGAAAATTTGTACAGGAATGGTATTGATAAACTTGTGTCACGCTACAATAAGTGCCTTAATTTCAACAAGCATTATGTAGAAAGTAACCATCAAATGTAAGTAATACAATTTGGTGTTTTTTCATTTTGTTCATTTCAAAGTTCCACTACTTTTTGAACAACCCTTGTAGAATATATTCATTTATATACTGGTGAAAAGTTTTAGTTAATTATGTACCACTTGATCCAGAATATTAACACTGAACTTTAAACTAAAATCAAAGACGTAAAACATACATAGTTTTAAGTTGTTTCTTACTATTTCACACGTAAAACTTACATACGTATGTAATACAATTTATTTCAGTAGGTACAATACTAATCTACATTTACTTTTATGATATGTATGACACAATTTAATTGTATTTAATAATCACATTAAAAGTGATTAAGTAGTTTATTACAACTAGAGTATATATAGTTCACAATATTTCTCGAGGATTCCCGTGACCTGTGACCGCGACTAAAGGTCAAGAATAGAATGAAGCTGCTCACAATGGAATATTTAGAAATATTCAGTTACACCAAGCTAGTTTTCTAATCACAGCCGTATCTTACGTTACTATATACTTGCAATTCAGTACATTAGATATTCCAAATATAATATATTACACTAGCCTATACAATGGTAAGTTTAAAAATATAGGTTTACAAAAATATATGTTGTGCGAAGTTAAAAAATATTTATAAAAGTAGGTATAATTACGTAGACTGACATACTGGTTTTTCAGAGTGCCAGACGATTTATTCAGTATTTAACATGTTGACAGTATACTCCATATAGGTGTTCTCAAGTGTGTACATTTTATTACAATTTTTCTTCAACCAACACAACTGTACAACAGTATTATTCAATCCAATGGAGCATTTCATCGGTGCAGCTGTTTGACAGTAACATGCACGCAATCAAAACGTAATAAACGTTTAAAGAGTCTTAACCAACTAAAGCAACAACGTCCTGTCTTGATTATAAAAGCACAAGACATTGATTATTTAAATTTTTTACACATAAACTATTAAAATTACTGTTTGATGAAGTACAATCCATTAACTCTTATTTATTAAAATATTTTTCAGATTTCCTTAGTCAATTAAAACTAGTTTGTGTTCTTAACTTAAGAGTATTACGTTCCTTACATCACCAATGAGGTTTAAAACTAAAATGTGTGACCTTTCGATTGCAGAGATTGTCTTAATGCTCTATGCAATTAACTCGAAAATAACCTACATATTACAAATTTTGTATGAATACACTACAATTTTGTCTGCAAAACACAACTGTCTCTTTCTTTCTGTGGATAATACGGAAAACAAATCTAACAATTATAGATACATTTATGCTGACCAATAATTTTCTGGTTTTTAACTGAAGCTGTAATAAAACAAGAAAGACTCTCTTGTATAAAGCAGTACTTTAGCTCAGTAATTTAGTAAAAAGAAATTTTAATGTATGATTTTTACATGGTATCAGTGATAATTGTGCGTACACTCAAAAGGATAAAACTGAACATGGTTGTTATGTGCGTTTAGTTAACCCTTTGACTAGTAATTCCACAATGAAGTTGGTTGCACCACTACATGCCACCTGCAGTAATCCCAATAGCCGTGTGGAAAGTGCTATGGCACTTAACAGTTTTCTCAATAATGTTTTGTGATGAATAATCTCTAACCTGTATGTATGCCATTTTTTATTTTTTCAGGTCCAATTTACCACCATACGACGGTGTTCAATCAGTTGTTCCAAGTAATCAGCTGATTCTATTTTTTTTCTGTACAGTTCTGTTGTTATATTTGATACAACTGTGTTTGACAAGTTGACCTAATAGTTTGTAAATGTTTTGTTGTGTTTACCGTGAGTAAATAAACATGGGTGTTTGTGCAATTACAGACTGTGGAAAATGCGTGAGAGTAGCTCGTGTAAGTGTTTGTGTAGTTATTGAGTGTGTAAAATAGCAAGAGAAAGACTTTCGGACAAATTTTTGACTGAGATTTTTATGAATAAGGAAAGTGTCTCGGATTGTAATGAAAATAGCTCTGTAAAACTCACTTTTTATGACACTTACAGAGAAAAGAAAACCCACCAGTCAAAGGCTTAATAGAGATGAATGTAAATCGTAATAAATGAGTAATTAGTATATTTTTAATTTAAATGTATTAAATATTATGGTTAGTGTTTACATATCAAACGTTCTACAGGGGTGCTGAAAAGTCCCGGGACGGTCTAATAACTTTTGAACTAATTACAATATAAGAACCAAAATTTACATCAAGCTTTTGCTCATATAAAACTTATTTTATGTATTTCACCATGATATCCTGCTTATGGGGGACGTCCCGCTAGGGGTTGGTGAAAATTCTTAAATAGAAGCATAGGTCGAGTCGTACATCAAATTAAAGCTCTTTTTAATTGAAACATTTTGGCGAAAATCTTACGTAAAACAGTTGACGCATTACAAAATGGCGGACACTCAAAGATTATAAAATACAGAATTTTTCAAATGCAAACATTCTGGTTGTTAGAGAAAACTGAGACACTTAATCTTTTATGTTACTTCTTTTACTTCAAATCACTTACCAAAACAGTTATAACAAATGTTCAAAGTGTTTGCCTTCAGTTTGCTGACAATATCCCAATCGATTGTAGAACGCTGATATCGCATTGTTTATCTGGAAATTCCTTATCAGCAGGTCTATTTAAGAATTTTCACCAACCCCTAGCGGGACGTCCCCTATAAGCAGGATATCATGGTGAAATACATAAAATAATAGTTTTATATGAGCAAAAGCTTGATGTAAATTTTGGTTCTTATATTGTAATTAGTTCAAAAGTTATTAGACCGTCCCGGGACTTTTCAGCACCCCTGTATAATGATCTACTGAAACGCAACAAAAAACTCCACCACAAACAAACCTTGTCTTATTGTATTAACCAGAGCAGTGTACGCTAATACATAGTTGTGATTTGTGTGTTTTATTATGGACTCAAAACCCGAAACCAGCCAATGACATTCATGTTATTTTCTAAAAAAACAGTTTGTAACTCCTTGGACATAGGTCACCATGAATGTATGTTAATGAAATACTTACTCGACAATTTACACATGACACTTGAAATGTTATAGATTACAAGAAATCAAGAAAACCATACCATAATTGATTCAAATGGTGAAAAAGTAAAAGAACAGAAAATAAACGAACAACAACACAAAAATACTTGCTATCAGGTAGGTTTATCTGCCTCATAAACTCCCTGTTATAAATAACTCTATCTTGACATTAATTACTAAGGAACACTGTTGTTATGTTGTTAACTGACTAGTACTGAACACAAAAACAATTGCAACTAAAACATGGCTGCGCAACACAAATCAATATGGCAGAGGAAGTCAGCTATATTAAAGTCAGGTACAGTAATAAAAGCATAATACAAGTTCATGTACTACAGAAATGTCCAAAACACATGGGAACACACGAATTGGTGATGGAAAGCACTAGGTCTGAATTTAGTCATTAATCGGGCACCAATGTAAATTGACGGAAGAAACAACAAATGCAATTATTGATAAACTCAATTAACTGATAAAACATAACAACAATAACATTATTTTATGACAACAGGCAACCGATTTTTAAAACCCCCTCAAAGCGTTTAACGTGAAGTAGTTTGCGAAAAGAATCGAAATGTTGAACAAATCTTTGGCCGGAGTGCTGTAAATCATCCCGGTGGTTCCGATCAGGTAAAACGAAATCGTATAGCTGATCACGACGGATAAACCGTAGTACCTAAAATGTATCAAACTGATGTAAGCAATAGAAAACAGCGGTATACACTGTAACAGTTCCAGAAACGGTACCCTGGAGTGTTTGAGCCTGGCCAGCTGCAACACTAGACAGTGAACGACAGGGAAGCACAAGTTGAACAGAGCCAAGTGGTAGTCAAAGCCCTGATTAATGTACAACTGTGTGGCTATTAGCGGCAGGACGACCAGCAGAGTTCCTTGGCTGACCACCGTATACATCTTGTACAAGCGCAAGCTGTTGTTACCTACAAAACAAATAATGTGCACAAACATTAAAAACTCTTTTATATCAACAATACTTTTTTGAGAAAAATAGAAATATGTAGATACAATGAAATACAAAAAATGTGTGCGAGCTTGTCCGAGATTTGCCTTCGCCAATTTCTGTCTTTATAGCAACCACAATTGCTGTAGAGGACTCTCCCATTAGCTAAGGAGATAAAATAGAATAAACTTTACTTTAGAATAAACTTTATTTCTCATAAATATGCACACATTCCAACATATTCAATACAAATATACAACAAATATAAATGTAAACCACATACATAGCAAAATAATCATGTGCATAGCACGTGATTACATAGTATATCAGTACTGGCTGACCTTGACACATTAACATTCATGCCACACATACATACCTACATACATATACCGAGAAACAAAGTATTGGCCTCCAAGGCAAAGCCTGTTTTGAGGCATTTACATAATTCATAGATATAAAAGAACTAGCAGTGATAGAACAACAATTATACATCTTCAAATATTATAACATTAAAACTAAGGAGATAAAAGAAATGCGGGTGACATGTCAGGCAATGCTGTTCTCTTATCAGTCCAGAATAACTCCATAAGATACCATGTTACGAACATTCTACTGGGGAATCCTGTGTTCTTTCCGTTTTGCAAAATGTAGCCTTTTATTATTGTGATAAGAACATTAGTTCATTACAAAAATTAATGCTGCGCCTCGTTAAGTCACACTCATTAGCATTAGCAGAGAGTAAAAATACTAAACAATTTCATTTTTTCTGGAGGATGGTTTAAAATATCCCTTTCATAGTGTATTTTCTATAAATCTATAACTTTTTCAATTAAAAAAGAGAACTTTCTCTTCCTGTTTTATTAAATATTAATGAATATTCCGGTCATTATGAGAAACACAGTCACAAATAAATTTTCTATATTGTCAATGAAAAGGCAACGAACAAGAAAATCTAGTTTGCACGAATGCAATAGTGACAATTGTGATATATATAATAATGTAATGTCTTTCCCCACAAGCTGAAATCTAGCCCTGTTATCAATATCTACGAAATCAACTAATACATCTATTATGCATAACTAAGTTGCAGACCTATTGTATACAGATTACTTTGGGGACGATATTTTAGTACTTGATTAGCTCGGTTTTGCTGTATAAATATTATTTCACATATCAACACTAGTTTACAAGACAGGAGATTGACGTCACCCACAAAGTTTGCTGTTTATTTTAATTATCCTTTATAATCTGCTATTTTCAATTAACTTTATAAACACATAGAATTTATATAAAGTTCTAGCTAAAACATTCAATAGTCATAGGCATCTTCTTGCTTAATTAAGACCTTTAGGACAACCTCCTGAAATTATTTTCATTATATCTTAGGCCTACAGATAGCAATATACTATTAAATTTTTAGGACCCATACAGGACCTATCTGACCAATTCTAGTGTTCCACAGGGATTTCACTTAGGAACGTTTCTCTTTACCTGATTTGTCAATGATATTATGGACTTAAATTGGTTCTGAGTGTCTTTTTTACTGATTACTTAAACGTATGATTGCTTCAAGTTTAACATTACCTAAATAAATTAGGAATACTCAATATTAATTTTTCAGGTTTTAAACTGAATCCTGATAAATGTGATGTTACTACCTGGACAGTAATATTTAATTAACACATACAGAACTTCTCATTTAATTTTCAATGCACGATTATTGCACTCTCATCTAGTCTTCACCCTGCCAACCGCACTGAAAACATACCAGTGATAAGAATCAAGGAAATCATGGGTTTTCTCATCGGAACCCATTTGTATTTTGGTCACTTATTAAAGTCTCCACTTTATCGTTTTATTAATGGATATGATTCCTTTATTATTTATGACATTACGTAATTGTTTACACTATTTCTATTAATTTTAAACATTTCACTTTACTTTAGTATTTTAGATACGTTTATATTGATAAATAGTTTGTGTTATTCGATATATACGATATCGATGATTGTAATAAGCTATATAAAAACCGGGTCCACTTATTGTACTCTGCCCAGGAAAAATGTAATTGAAATAATAAAAAACTTAAAGCAAAACAAACATCTAGAAACTAAAAAAGATACAGAAAATAAATTGTCAGTGTTATTTTGTTTTGTTTTCCTAACTTAACTACCTTTTTTTTATTTTAAAGAAGTCACTTTTAGAACTGATTGTGTTTAGAATCTGAAAATTTATTTCCAGTTGGTGTTGACGATTTAGTTCCAGTTCAAATTAATTATTATAGGTTGAATATATTAATGGGTAGGCTATAATTAATCAATATCATTCGATAATTTCCGTATAAAAACTGGATCCGCTAATCGTATTCTACTTGCTAATAATTAATTGAGGTGGTGGCCGCTTATTATACTACAGCCATAATTTTATATAGAAAGACAAAAATATTGATTTTTCCAAAAGTACCAATGCCATATATACCAAATACTTACTAGAAATTAAAGTAAACTATTTTAACCATAGAAGTATTATATACCACATATGCAGCACACTAGGCCATCGCCCAAGTGCCAACACCAGATTGGTCTATGTGGCGCATTAACATTCTTTCCTATTATATAACTTCTATAGTAATGATAGTATTTATTATATATTGGCAATAAAATTTATATGATTCCAAAGAGGAAGAACTAAACTTCTCAAATTTCAGATTTGTAGTTATACTATACTTTTAGTTTCCTCTATGGATTGTAAAATTTTGACAACTGAGAGATGCAGACAACTGGTGGCTATCATATAATTTGTTGTGTTATTTTTCAATCCTATTCCTTGTTTGCCTGTGTTCTATAATGAAATCACACAATCTTGTGTGACATTACTTCAATGTATTGAACAATGTTTTTCCTTAATACTGAAAAATAATGACTAATATGAAAAATAAAAAGATCTTTCAGATGATTGAGAAAGTTGGTGGGTGAAACAAAATTTGAATTTAACATTTTTACAGGTGTTCATAATTAAAAACGAATTAATTACTGATTTTAGTCAACATGGCTAAAGTAAATATTATCCAGACAATACTTACTTACCATATGTCACTAAACCCACTACGCCATTGACAAGATATAATCCAAAAGCTATCCTGGCAAATTTTAAATCCATACACTGCACTAAAGACCAGCCTGAAGATGCAGCCAAAGCTCCATGAGAAAGAGCTATATTGAACTGATTGTCTGCCATAGTCAAATAATTATAGCTCAATAACTGTAACTATTACTAATTTCTTCGAAATGACATGCGCGATACTGATTAAGGTAACATACAAACAATAATTTAGGATAAATTTATTGAACTCGTTGAAATTTTACTACCCAGACCAACTTCAAGATTTAGGCTACAATCAAACGCCGATCAAAACATACATAGCTTATCAGCTGAAACGTGTAAAACAAAAACACAGGTACAGCCGTTGTTGATTAATCTATAAACAAACCAAGTCACAAACTTACAATCAGAATCAAAACAAACACGATCCAAACAAAACTTTAGGGAAAAAAGAAAAGAGGAAGAAGGGAGATACTGTCCAAAAAGTTTTCATCTCAAATATAAAAATAATTTACATATAATAAATCTTATATAGTGAAAGTCTTTAAAGAAGGAACGAGGAATGTGTTAAATGTACCAAAACCAATACATGAATTACAACACTGAAATTTGTAAGTTTCGTATTATCCAACGGGAAGGTCGAATTAACCTTGTAAATCGTTAAAAATTTTGTTTAACCTCAGCATTAGCTATTCTGCCCACAGTATATTTATTAGCAAAGTACACGATTTATGGTGTCTATGGATGATTGCTACAGCATGCAAAACATATTGCCAACATTATAACGTTATAAAAGAAAACTGTATTACTAAAAGTTAGATACATTACAAAATTACCATACACTCGTCAACTCTTTTCAGTATAGTGATGCAATTAACAATTAACCAACCTGTAGTCTCGTGTGGCACAGTAATCCAAAAAGTACATTAGATTGCACTAGTGCATTAGTGTGATAGAATCAAGGCTCGATCGTAATTTCTCCCTTTCTTATTTCTTAGGACTAAAAGATACTAAGGTTATCATCATCGCCCTCTTAGGAGAAACGATACTTATTCCCAGGCCCATATTTAGGCACATCCATGCTAATCTATGCTCACGTACAGGACAGCAAGATTTGGGGAACGGAAAAATTTTAAATTATACTTTAATATTCATAATAAAATATTTACAAAGCATAAAAATAATAATTACAATACATAATGTTATATTACTCAGTCATGCTATTATAAGATAGTTTAAATGAGTTGTCAAATGAATACAGTGTCAAATGTAGCGCAAAACGGCGGGTCGTCCTGGCTCGATAACCAAGATATTCATGAGTCAACAGTATGTAGCCTAGTCGCAAGTGGCACAGTACCACCGCCTCAAGACGGCTGATCGTCAGTGAAGCCTATCACTCAGTAGGCTGACACATTTCTCTTTTGTCTGCCGGTTCGGATGTACCCACGTCGCGTCGTTTCTGTATGAGTGAATCAGAAATGAAGGCGCAGCCGCGACTCTGAGGGAATCCTCGCGCAGCGGCTGCTTCCACCTCCAGCATGCCAACGCCCGCTGCTGCGCGAGGAGAGTCGGCGATCACCCCTCAACGGCCAGCTAGCATACAGGATGTCTCCTACGCGGACGCCGTGAGACGCTCCCCCAGTCCAGACATTCTGCAGATCAAAGGAGGTTCTGCAAACTTAAAAGAAAATTCAGTTTTTTTAGGGGGCCCACTTTACAGCAAAGGACTAAATTGACAAACCAAAATCGGCAAAATCAGACAAATCAAAAATTATATGTTCAAGGTTCATTAAGTCTACTCCACCAAAATGCTCAGTACGCAACCAACAAATTGGATGAAATTTAGCTGATGTGTGAGGAGCTGAAATTAGATATACTCGTTGTAACCGAGAACGGTTTTAACAACGAAAACCTTGAACTATGCAAAATTCCAAATTACAAATTGGCAGAAGCGTACTGTCGCCAGACCTCCAAGGGAGGTGGTGTAGCAATTTTTCTGAGACAAAATTTAGTTTTCACAAAATTTACAATCAAAGAAACGACCGCGAAAGATTTCGAAGCAGTTGGGATCAAAGTACAAACTAACAGGTCAACATTAATTAATTGTGATAGGGATTTATAGGTCTCCCAGTGGAAATGAAGATCAGTTTTTTTTTTTTTTTTTCAAAATTTGAAGTGTTACTCACTGACCTGACTAACCATCAATACGATTACGTCTTGATGGGCGATCTCAACGAGGATGCGATGGACAGCAACCATCCATCCACCAAGCGACTAGTCGATCTGTTGAGGTCTTTTGGCCTTGAACTTTTGGTCAAAACTCCAACGACAGTGACGGCTACAACACAGTCGGCT
This sequence comes from Homalodisca vitripennis, assembly GCF_021130785.1. Classification (NCBI taxonomy): domain Eukaryota; kingdom Metazoa; phylum Arthropoda; class Insecta; order Hemiptera; family Cicadellidae; genus Homalodisca; species Homalodisca vitripennis. Next base: position 12,478,666 of record NC_060212.1, on the reverse strand, counting down.
ATTGATAACATCATCACAAACGTTGAAAATTTCACAGTGTCGGTGGTCAACACAGCTATCTCAGACCACTATGGCCAAGAGGCTATCATTAGTGCCAACGTAAATGCCTCCACTTAATGTCTATGTTTGTTCATTTTCTCTGTTAATTGTATGTCATAGTTTGTCTATTTACTATTGTTATTTTTTACTGTCTGCTGTTTTGAAACACTGTTATGAATATCCCTGTTATATTATTTTATAGTTTATTATGTTTTTTCTGTTATTACTGTTATTAAGTTTTTTCTGTTATTATGTTATCTCTATTATTATAGTTTATTTATTGTTGCGTTCTTTCATTATGGTATTGTTATAGTTAAAACATTTATATACGTATTTATTCTAGCATATATCATGCCTTGCAATAGAGTATAATATTTCCTTTCAGTCTTTCACATGTTTAGTTGGGGAAACTTTTTTGTTTAGGTTAAGTTGTAGTTATTGATCTTGAATTATGGATCTTGAATGTAAAAATGGAGTGTGTCCGTTGGAAATAAATAAAACAAATCGTGAGAGAACCAAGAATTACCAAAACAATAAGAGAAACGAGGCCAGAAAATATTGCTCTCCTCAACGCTTCCCTTTCAAAAGAAAAGTGGAATTTTCTAAATTCTTCACACCCAGTAGAGCAGCAGTTTAAAATTTTCAATGAATGTTTGAATTTCCATCTCAACACCTGCTGCCCTACAAAAACGATTAAACCTCGTCCAAAGAAGGTAAATAATACTTGGGTCACTAAAGGCATTCTGGTGTCGAGAGAAAAACTCAAGTTTTTCTCCAAAATAAACAGAAAAACAGCCAATGAACAGTTCAAAATCTTTTTTCGAAATTATAAAAAAAATTACAGAAAGGTGATCCAAGCTGCAAAAGCGTATGATGTCTCAAAATCAATTATTTCTTCAAAAAACGTTTCTAAAACTGTATGGGGCATCATTAACAATAAACATCAAGAATCCAAGCAAATCACAGTCAAAATTGGGGACACTCTTGTGAGTGATGCCTCTAGGGTTGACGACGAGTTTAACGGATTTTTTGCGTCTGTTGCTCGTGGACGGGGCCCTCGTCCATCGCTGCCACAGGGGAATCCCACGCGTAGACAGAGTCCAACAGCCTTAATGGCTCTGACTCCTGTAGTTGAGGAAGAGCTCGATAAAATCATTCAACAATTCCTAGCTAAAAAATCAAATGATCTAGAATCGAGATCCATGTGGTTAATAAAACAATGCTCTAAGCATATCGTGAAACCACTGACTCAATTGGTCAATTTGTCTTTTAACTCAGGAGTTTTTCCCTCTCTCCTAAAAATTGCAAAAGTGCATCCAATTTTCAAGAAAGAAAACCCCTGTTCAATAAATAACTATCAGCCCGTCTCAATTTTGCCTGTATTGAGCAAAATATTTTAAAAACTTTTTCTAACGAGAATGCTTTATTTCTTAAATAAAAACAACCAGCTTTCTGAACACCAATTTGGATTCAGGAAAAGTAAATCGACAATAGACGCAGTAGTGAGTCTGGTTGATATGGTTGTAGAGGGTCTAGAACGTCAGGATCACACATTAAGTGTGTTCCTTGTGTATTGACCTTTCTAAAGCATTCGACTGCATTGACCATGAAATACTGCTTGACACACTACATTCTCATGGCATCCGAGATGTGCCGCTCTTATGGCTTAAATCATTTTTAAGTCAGAGAACTCAAGTGGTTCAGATCTCAAACCAATTTTCTAAACCAATTCGACTGAGTTATGGAGTCCCTCAGGGCTCTATACTCAGTCCAATCCTTTTCCTGTTATACGTCAACGACGTACATTCATCGCTGCTGCATGGTAAAATTGTGCAGTATGCTGATGACACGACTCTCTGTTTCAGAGATAACACACAAGAAGGTTTGGAGCTACAATCCTTTGTTGATATCAACAATTGTGTGCAATATTTCAATAGCCTCAACCTTCAAACGAATTCTTCTTCGAAATCCAACGTGTTGAATTTCACACTGCGTCCAATGGATTCCCAATGTGGGTCAGCCGTCATGTTGGCAGATTCCATATTGGAAGAAGTCTACTCCTCAAAATTCCTTGAAATACTCCTCGACCGAGGGTTGACATGGAATAATCACATTGACCATGTGTGCGCCAAACTGTCCTCAGGAATATATGTTTTGAGGTCCTTGGCCCGGTACTGCCCCAGTCAGGTATTGATTGCGGCATATTATGGGGTAATTCACTCTCACCTTTCCTATGGAGTGGTGTTGTGGGGGGCCTGTACAGGCAATAATTTCCTGAGGGTGTTCAAATTGCAAAAAAAAGCTATTCGTATCATCGCAAAGTTGAATTTCAGAGTCGTGCAGGACAGCATTCAAAACTTTGCAACTGTTGACTTTGCCCAGTCTCTACATTTTAGAAACATCTTGGTTCTGTTTGTCTAAATGTGCCCTAACCAGGGGACGTGACATACACGGGTATGAGACTAGAGGCAAAGATAACTACCGTACTGGAAGACACAGAATGGTGGTTTATGAGCACTTGCCTTCGCAGGCAGGTGTTCATTTCATCAACAGTTTGCCAAATTCTATTACAAACGCCCAAACGCCCAAGGCGTCAAAAGCTCGTTTTAAGCGCTTCCTGGTGTCAAATGCATTCTACAGCGTTGACGAGTTTCTGGCGTTTAACTGGGAGACCGCCCAATTCGATGACTGACTCCAGCGCTGGAAGTGGGTTGAGATTGGCGATGGATGAATGAGACTGGAATGCATGAAAATTATGTAAGTTTGGACGTGGTGGTATGCGAGTTTTAAATTTATAATTAATTCTAACGTTTGCCATACAATGTGTGATTGTGACGAGCAATTAAAGATTTGATTTGATTTGAGTGTCTACTTAGCACAGGATATCTCTAGAATTAAATTATCTATGGGCTTGATATTTTGCATACGATACTAAACCTCGACAAAACGAATTTTTTCAAATCCCCTCGAAACTTTCGTAAAAGAAGAAACGAATATAACGAAGTACTGGGGGCCAAGAAATGGAGTTTAAAGAATTTGACTTCAATGATGATGTAGTGGTTTTGGAGATATAACGGATGGAAGTATACTAGCTTCTGTTCAATCCTCAAGAAGATTAAGTAGTTGAATATGATGAGGAGGATACACGGGCGGAGAGTGATCGACCTGAACTGTCAACAAAAGACACAAGAGAAGCTATTGATGTACTAAAGTGTTTTTCGCGGAAAAAAATTGTTTAAATGAAAGTATAGTGAACCATTTAATTTAATTATATTCCACGAAGTATCGTCGATTTAGATTCCAATTTGGATATGGTAACCACTCATTCAATTAAACTATCAAAAATGAATAATTTTTCAAGACTTGATTGCAATTTTTGCGTGAAATATAGATCTGTTATGTATATGTTTCTTAAACCATATGTAACCGTGATTGCATGGATATTTTTAACTGTTGCAGTCTTTTTAACCAAGGCCAACATTGAAAAATATCTTCAGTTATGGTAACAATGAATGATTTGTTTTATACTTGACAACCAGAACTTTACTAGTTTAGTTTCTGAAAAGATACAGGGTTAAATAATTAAATGTTCTCTATGATAACATATATTTGAATTGTTATTTTTATAATCTTATGTTTCATAATAGGTGATAAACGTTATTACCTCATTAAATTACAGAGAAACAATCCTTTTAAGCTTCCACATTTTTCTGTGAAACATTTGGGAATAAAATACAGGTTAGTTGAATTTATAACTGTATTTGTTTTTAAATGTAAGCTGTAAAACATTCTTACCATACATTTCAGTTCTCTTCAACTTATTTTTCCACCAAGTGTGTGTGAAGAAACTGCAGGACACTGGGGATGTAGGGTGTCCTGCCATGGTGTCTGTGCTACTCTATCCAATGCAGGAAGATGTAGTGGCCATCATGTCTCGCAATTTAGAGCCGCTCCAGTGATTTTATATAATAGAAATTAACACCACATTTTCTATAAGACAACAGAATCAAGTTGATCTTGGTTGCTGAAAATAATTACAGTAGTATATTTTGAAACCTTTTCAGTGGTTCTTCTATTGGTTGAGGTCCCCTTATAACGGTTTTCAAATTTCACATAACACAGCTTTGGTTGGAAGGGTTGATTCAATGTGCGTTCAGATCCAGTTCACCTTCCATCATTGCTTCGACTGTGTTCAGAGATCATGTCAGAAACATAGTAGTGCACTCAATTTCGCCCTTGCACCTGTTGAGACAATGGGAATACCTCTTCACCTGGATTACATAATGTTTTTATACTTGTAGTTTGTAGTTTGGATGACTCTGATGTCAAAAAAATTTAAAAGTTTGTTTAGAGCTTCTTCATTGCAGACCTTGTTACATCTCTTCAAACGGACATGGCTCCTGGATTCCTGGAGTCAAGTTAGCCAACTCAACACTCACATTGAATCAACCCTTCCAACCAAAGCTACGTTATTGTGTAGAAAACTCAGTTGCTCCACTGTGCTCAGAGATCGGTTCAGAAACACTTGACACACTTAAATGCTGGGGCCGCTGGCTGCTCCTGGGGTGTTCGTGACAGCATGGGTACTGACCGTTGGCAGTAAGAAAGAGAAATGTAACGCTACAGATATTGTTTACCCCACTAGAAACTAATAATGTCGTGACTACTGACCAGTTTAAGTTTAAAGAATGTTCTAGTTGTGGGTGATCTCAATGATCCGTCATGTAGGACCTGGTTTGTTAGAGAAAGGAGCCTTTCTGGAATGTTTATCCAGGCGCTCGAATCCGTGACTTAAAGAGAGTATTGTTTAAGCTATGTTGTAGCTACAGTCTTGATATAATTCATATCCATGTTGGCACGAACGACCTGGGATGGGGTTACAGGGGAGGTCCAGGATACAACGGTGGCCATGGTAAGCGCGAGGCCCTCCATGACATGGCTGATTTGCTGTTTACTGCAAAAAAACTCATTTTCCAAATTCCAAAATATATGTAAACAGCATAATAATTCGCTCTGACATTGGTTATAAGCTCTCTACGATTTCAACACACAACTTGATCTGATGTGTAACAATTTTGGGGTCATGTTCGTGGAGGCCAACTGTTGGGTGGCGCGGAGACATCTCGCCCGCGATGGGAGGCATCTCAATCGAAAGGGTGTGGCGCGTCTGGCTTCCTTGTTTGGAGCGGTGATCCCCGGCGGCACTGCGTTTGATGGGGAGGTCGGCGGCTACGACTTCCCAGGTGGATCCTCTGACCCTGGGGTTGGATCCGGAACTGAGCCCTCTACCATCCCAGGAGGGAGGTTTGGGACCGGCTTCCCCAGGGGTGTCGGGAAACGGACTGGTGAGAACCTGTGTGTTGCGCATTTGAATATGCGCTCACTTAATACGGGTTTTGATGAGATGTCTGCACTGACAACTGATTTCGGTTTTGATATTTTCCGGCGTCACAGAGTCTTGGGCTTAGTCCAAGTACCCCTCTGACCATTACGAGATACCTGGTTACACTCTCCTGAGAGCTGACCGAGCAGTTGGCACTGGAGGTGGCGTCGCTCTCTACATTAAACAGGGATGGTCTTTGAGCGGATCCAAATAAACGAGTGTTGATCCAGGCATAGAACTGATTTCCTTGATACTCAAGATTAGAGGGGTTAAACTCTGTGTAGCCGTAGTGTACAGACCACCGCATGTGAGCTACACTTGTCTCGGCTCTTTGTTTCAGACACTTTTTGTAGACATTGCAATTGAGGTTGACTCAGTTGTATGCTTAGGAGACCTCAATATAGATTTGTTGTCAAATTCCTGCCATGAAACCAAATATCTCCGTCGCCTCCTAAAACTCTATAACAGCGTGCAACACATAACAGAACCGACACGAGTAACTGCCAGATCTGCTACGTTGATTGATCACATAATAACTAATAAAGCAATGCAGTTAGAGAGGTGTGACGTTATTGATGCTACAACTATAACGGATTACAGAAAAAATGAACATCACTGAATCATAAAACTCATTTACTGTACATTGAAACTGAAGAAGAGAGAATGTATCGCCAGATTTGTGACATACAGAGATTTTTCAAAGTTTAATATAACTGACGCAATTGCAATGCTACAGAATGTTAAATTGGGAAGCAGCCAAAGATATGAATAATACGGAGGACATAAACGCTTTTGTAACCTCCAAGATCATAGATATTTATGATGCACAGGCACCTCTTGTTACAAAAAAAGAGTGACAAAGAAAATAAGCCCCCTGGAGAAATGAGGAAGTGATCATGTTAACAAAATTGGAAGAATAAACTAAGGAGCAAATTTGCAAAGAGTAGGCAGGAGTTTGAGTGGACGGAGTATAAAAAAAACGAGAAATAGATTGAATGGGGCTATAAGAAACGCAAAAAAGAACTTCTCTTCGCAGATAAACTGGCAGACTGTAAGGATCCAAGAGCTTTTTGGAGGTGTCTGGAAGCAAAGCGATATTGTTGTAAAAAGAATAATAATCTCCCCCCAAAAGCATTTAAGGTCAGTGAAATGAATGAGTACTTTGTAAATATGGGATCATTCTATCAAGTGAACGAAGATCTGATAAGTTCATACAACCAAGAGATATACAATGGCGAAAAAAGAGTTTTGAATTCAAAGAAGTATCAGAGTATGAAGTAAGATCGGTAATAAATGAAATAACCTCTAGAGCCGTTGGAGTGGACAAGTTAAGCATTGCACATGATAAAAGCCGTCAGTCCATATGCCATCGAAGCTATAACTCACTTAATGAATACGTCATTGAAAAAAAGGTGAGTTCCCACAGTCATGGAAAAAAAGTATAGTTCATCCATTGTCCTAAAAAACATAATCCCTCAAATGTCAGTGAACTAAGGACCAATTTCCAGTCTTGCCAGCAATGTCCAAGGTACTCGAAAAAATTAGCAATTCGCCAGATTGTTGAATACCTTAATTATGAAAATTTGCTTCCAAAATTGCAATCAGGGTTCAGAAAGAACCACAGCACTTGCACTGCATTGCTGAATATGTTTGCAGATGTTTTTGGGTCGGAGGGACGCCGGCAGGTGTAGCTCTATAATCATGCTTGATTATTCGCAGGCATTTGATTCCATAAGCCATAGTTTGCTCCTTGCGAAATTGAAGCACTTCGGCTTCCATGAGAGTGCAATTGTCTGGTTCAAGTCTTACTTGGAAAAAAGACTGCAGGTGACGAAGCTGGGTACCGATATCTCACCTCCCCTTGAGAAATTAAGGGGAGTGCCGCAGGGGAGCTGTCTGGGGCCCATTTTGTTCACCCTTTACACTGCAGATCTGTCCAACTGTGTAAGTCACTGCAAGGTGCATGCCTATGCTGATGGACTGTCAATTGCATTTTTCTTATGAGTTCAGATTCCATTAACCAAGTTTTCGCAGGGGTAAACTCTGATCTGGAGAGAATAGATGATTGGTCACGGAAGCATGGTCTCAAGTTGAACGCTGAAAAATGCATGATTCTTCATATTGCCCCGCCAACTGTCTGTCAAAAACAATCCTGCTTGGAGATATGCACGTTAAACTTGGTGACAAAATGTTGATGGTGAGTGATACTGTCAAGACTTTGGGAGTGGTGCTTGACAGGGGCCTCACATTTCTCAGATCACATCACTCATGTTTCCCAAGTTGGCTTTAGGAAGGCTGCGAGGTCTGTACAGGTACCGATCAATACTGCCAGAATCTGCTAAGCTGCAGCTGGTCCAGTCATTAGTTTTTGTCCAGTGCTCTATTACTGTTTTCCTGCATACAGGCAACAGCATTAACCAGGGAGGAAATGTCCCGATTGCAGAGGCTGCAGAACACCGCAGTGCCGCTTCGTTTACAACATTCGTAGACGGGAGCGTATATCTGCCTATCGTGAGGCTGCGGTCTTTTGCCAACTGATGCCGTGTGTAGGATGCAGACTTGCAACCTCATCCACCGGGTCTTGGTACAGCAGGAGCCTCAGTACCTGGTGGAAAGACTCGTTGCTCGTGGGGGGGGTGGCTCTGCGAAGCACCCGGCAGGATGCGCTACTCCCATTTTCCAAAGGTCAGGAACTAGAGGTGGGTAGAAAAGGGTTTTCTTATTTTGGCCCTACTCTTTATAATGACCTCCCTTGGGACCTCAAACAAATGGGCATCCTAGCATTTAAGTCTAGAGTAAAATCTCATTTTTATGAATACGTCTTAATTATATTTTTTGTTACATTTATGTGCACCATGAAAATAATGTGTAGTTTTTTAATTTTAAGTTTGACTTGAGTTACTCTGTAAAACAGTTGTACACTGATGAGACGCTTGAAATAAAGGCATTTTTATTTATTTATTTATTTAAACATTGTGATCAATTGTACAACTGATGAGACAACGTGAATGCCTATACACTTGGATTATACTATATTTCTATTTCTTGTAGTCTGTGTGTTCCTCATGTGAAAACAATGTAAAGAGTTAATTTTTAGCTTCTTACTCACTGACTTTTTTTTCATTTTGCTGTTATTATTTTGTTTTAGATTGTTCTTTGAAGAATGTCTAGTAGGAAACAACAAACACCCACAAAAAAGAGGCATGTGGTATCCTTGGAAATGGACAATAGTGAGATAATACACACTTTTCTTGTTTCTATAGATACCAGTATCTATAGAACCAGTATATAAGATTGTTAGTCACAAATTTATGTATTGTTCAACTTGAGAGTCATCATTGAAGCTTCCTTTTTAGGTCAGTATGAGGAATGACAAAATTAATTCATATTGAAAATATTAATTGGTATATAGTTTCCTATTGAAAGATTAGCGATAATTGTAAAAATGGTGATACAGAGCCTTTTAAAGCGAAATAAATTAATAAAATTGAAATTCTGATGTTATAGGCCTACTTATTTGCTCAGTTTTACAAGATTGACAAATTTTCGTTTAAAAGAATGGACGGGCATGTTGTAAATATAGGGCAAGTTTAATCTCCATTTCGATGATTATCGGAGTTTTCAACCCAGATGCATGCTATCTAAACATTTGTCTCATCCGCAAATCGGTTGAAAACATCCACAGAAACTAAAATGTCAACTGAACATTTTGTCACTGCCGGGTACTTTTACAACTCCAGCTACAACTCAAGGAGTTATTGTCAACAATATAAATTTTCACTAAAAATGGTGATTTGACTTACTGTAACTGAGTTGATTATTAATATTTTGGTCCACTGTACATAATTATTTAACAATAAACAAATTTGCTGAATAAATTGCTAGTTTAATTTCAAAAGTTATGCATGAGTCAAATTATAATTAAGACAAATTATAAACAAACTAGTGTTGCATTTTATTCATATGGTTTATTTTTGACTTAAGCGTGATGTCATAGTAATATACTTAAACTAAATAGATAAAATGTATGTTTTGTGTGGAATTCTATTTGTTTGTACATTTTTATTACCAAGCAGCGTAAGTATCTTGCGAACATGTCAAACATTTTTCGTAAAACTTATTATAATAAAAAGGTACTTCAGTTTGCTTTGGAGTATTGCACCTTTTCATATCAATCATAGAAATACTTAAGTCGGACATTCAAGTACAATACAGCCTCATCTTCACTCAATCCCCCTCCTCAGATGATTGTCATCATTGAAAAGTTTTTGTAGAGTTAGAACCATGTGGGATTGAGTAACATAAAATGAAGCCTAAGCCTGTTACTAAAGACACTCAGATACGAGTAGCAGAGTATGAACCAGTACGAGTATCGAGAGGCTTTGTGTTTCCAGTGTCATATTGGCCCTGATGTAGGCATCTCTTACTGGCCTGATAAAGCTGTCCAAACTGTATTTGATTAATTCGGTTTCCAAACTTTGCTTCAAAAGAATAGATTTTAAAGCATAAGAAACGCTCACCATTGCTATATTTAAGGAAGTATCCTGATTAAAGAATTTATTTGGTAAAATGTCAATACAACACGAAGTTAAAATCCTTCACCTCTATGTACTATCATATCTGGGTTGATTATGTTTAATAAGTTATCATAATAATCCTATTAGTATTAAAAATGTTGTGAAGAATGATGTCTTGATGTTTGGATATTTGTAATTATAGTGCTCTTTATTTGTCATTTGAATTTTTACAAACCACTGACAAAATGCCAGAAATTAAAGCACACAGTCAGGCCACACAATATCTTAATTAGTATATCTTCCTGACATGTCAAGATATATCCTTTTAATTTATTTGTTATTGATTTGTTATTTCATTAAAATTGATCTTGTTACTTTGCTAGGTTCATGCCAGCCAACATTGTTATCTATGAACCATATTAAATAAGCCTCTTTTAATATTAATTTATTCGTTAATTTTTATTATTGTTATTTATATGTTGTTTTAATTTATTTAATTGTTAAATACTGCTGTTAATATTGCTCTCTTTACTGTTTTATGTTAATTATTTTTATATTGAGAAGTTTATAATATTAGGTATATTTATGTATGTTATAAAGTTACTACTTCAAGCACGCTAGTCTACAGAACCACAAGGATCTCATTTCTACTTTGTTATTTAATAATTGCCACTTCTTAAAATTATTTTAATATATGTTATTAATACTTATTAACAATTCTTTGACAATGCATTTGACTGAAATTTGACTTTATCACTATCACTGCATATAACTGCCATACGACACTAAAAGTTATTTGATTTGATAAGATTAGTACTTACAACTGAGAACAGCAACTGAAAGAAAAGTTCTAATCTGTGAGCGTATTTGGTGTTGTGTTCATAAGTAACTATTTCAAAGAATTGCTCAAAACTTTTATAAGTATGAATCAAAAGAATTTTTATAAATAGTAGTTATATATTCATAGCTTTAAAAATCTAATACCAAGAAAACAAGCAAAGACAGCAAGCTAGGTGGCCTGCAATGTAGGCGTGCATTTCATTTTAGGTAATTAAATAATCATAAATATTATTACATCACAACATTTTGAAAAGGTCTTGGTGAATGTTGCATATGTGTCCGTATATTATCTTGAGAACAGTGTAGCATGCAAGGCAGAGGTCTCTAAGTAGTACTCCTTAAGCTTAAATTTCAATTATTCAAAAATTATCAGGAGTTTGGAATATCTTCCTATGACTATCACATGAATGTTTGGAATGTGATGAAAAAAGAATATGCATATGATTTCCCAACTAGTTAGCAGGAAATTCCATGTGAAGCCGATGGTAACTGCTAGTTATATAATAAAAATCAGTTCAACTGTAAAAATGTTGAATTTTTGTCAGGTGATTAACAAATTCATATCATAGAACAGTAATTGTTTTTAATTTTATATGCAAAATAACACTTTTAATCGTTCTAAATTTGGCAAAGAAGAAAAGAAGCCCTCATAAAGTACCCATTTGTGTCACTCACTACACACAAGCACAAAATGATACAACTATTCCTGTGGGTAAGCGTTTCCGATTATTGTTATTTAAATTTATTGACCACAATTATTTCCACAAATTAAAATTTACACGTAGGAATATATTATTAAGGGCTTTAATAAAGTAAATGTAACAATTAAAAACTGTACACTATAATATCTTACAAGTATATACAAAGTATTAAAAACTGTTTCCCCACCTTTACCCAACCTTCTCTTCATTTTCATGTTAGATGATAACAATTCAGGCATCTTTCAGCTTCAAAGCTAACCCTTCTATTTTGTTCTTTAGTTTTCAGTTCTGATTTGAATATGTTCACAGGATACTTCTAAAGGAAGACTAGGCCTATTATCACTAGCAACTTTGACAGAAAACTCATTGACAATTTCTTTTAATGCTGTTGCAAGATTAGCCACATTCTGTTCATCCAAACACAAAAATATATTCTGTAAAGTTCTCAAGCTAGCACTGCACTGATCTATTAGGACTTGTCTATTGCACTCTCTTGGCTTTAATTGTTCGTATCCTTCACTTTCTGATCGAATTCCTTCCTCTTCCAAAGTTCCAGCAACAACTTCAACGGTTGCTGCCACATCTCCAATCATGGAGTTGTCATAACAATAAATATTGGTATTTTCTTCAGCTCCTGGCAACTCTGTGTCTACAAACGTATCTGGTGATTTTGAAGTAACCATTTCATTATTTTTACCCCTCTCAATTAAACTTGATATATTTTGTGTTCTGCCACTTTGGACAGTGGGTCCAGCTGTTCCAATCTGATGGAACTTGTGATCCTCCTGTTTGGGTAAATTGTAGATAAAACAGTCTTCCCCAACAAGTTCATGATCTGAAATCTTCTGTTTTATGACTTTTGAAATTCTATTTTTCACTTGCTTTGTCACACTAGAGGCCCTCACCTGGAAAAAAACATATGCATAACACTTCATTATACAAAATAATAAATAAATTCCTTGAAATTTCAACCGTGTACAGGTGAATCTGTAATACCCTACAAAAGGGATTATTAGCTGCTTTATATCCTTCATCTCCCAATGAAATATGTGATGCGAAACGTGAAAAGGGACCATTTGTCAGGGAACAATATTTTTCAATAAAGCTAAATATCACGATCAGGGTTAAGTTTGGCCATTTTTGGTTTTTGGGCTATTTTAAATTAAAAACTTCTTCTCTATCTGGAAAGTACATTGAAATCACCTAAAACAGCTGTAAACATGTTAAAAACATGTTATTATCCAAGCGCGTCATTGTTTAGAAAAGGGACCAAATGTCGTTATGGAAATTTAACATAGGAGCGACATACAGTACCTTTTCCTTGTGAAAGACACAGGCTCAGAAAGTGGACTCTCCTGCATTCTAGCGGCATTTTGACAAATTACAACCATCTTTTACACAATGTAGAACGTTGTTCAATTTAAATTAAACATTCCCCGACATTCGGTACCTTTTCTGTCATGGAAAATAATGAAGCGAACATAAGCGACAAATGGTCCCTTTTGATTGAAAGACTAAAGTTTTAATAATTAACATGAATAAATAGGTTCTGTTTTCACACAAAAATAATAATGAAAATTAAAATGCTAACATTATAGAGACTGTTGAAAACTTTAATGAGAAAGAAACATTTCCACCGAACTCCTGTCTTCTTGATGCAGAAGTGCATTACAGTTTTGACATGGCACAACAAGTGCACATACCGAGCAACCCTTTACAACCAGGACCCATCTATTTCTTAGTAACTTTTAAAGTCGGGATATTTGGAGTAATGTTAATAAACAGGTAAACTATCTCATACCAAAGAGTGTTAGCACCAGCAAAGGGTCGAATCTTGTTGTAAGTTTTTTTTTACCATTATTTAAACAACCAAAGCCATGGGGAAACAACCATGTACATTCATGCAGATAATTGTGTGGCCCAAAATAAAAACAATATTTTATTGGGCTACCTCGCATGGTGAGTTTGCCAAGGAAAGAACAACAAAATTGTATTATCATTCTTGCCTGTTGGTCACACAAAATTTTCTTGTGACTGGGCCTTTGGATTACTGAAAAAAATTCAGAGTCACCCACATATTGTCAGTGAGTGAGTTTGTCCAGACAGTGGAACATTCTACACCAACCTCAAAAGTGAACACTGCAATTGCAGTTGGAAATGAGAAAGGTGATGTTGCTGTAAATGTTCACGATTGGCAAGGCTTTTTCACTGAACATAAATGTACCAAAGTGCCAAAAATTACTAAATTCAACCATTTTCAGTTTGCCTCTAATAATAAAGGCAAAGTAGTATGTAAATCTGAGTTAGATAGCATTGAGTTTGTGCACACCATCTTCCCAGACAAAAATGGACCTGCTGGATTTCCTGAGGTTATCCAACCACCTGGACTTTTGGAAGCTCGCAAGAACTATCTGTACAAAAATATTAGACCATACTGTAAGGATGAGTTCAAGGATTTGATGTGTCCTGCTCCAAGTAGATGTCCTGAAGAACCTGAGAAAAATCCGGGAGATACTGAGAATCCTGAGCCTACCAGAGCTTTGGATGTTGCAGGACCTTCCCGTCCAGCCAAGCGCAAGCGTACACTTTAACAACCTCTATGTTTTCTACAGATGGACAATTTTTAAATCCATTCTTTTTCTTTTTAATGATAGGTCTTGACAAAGGACATTCCAAAGAACATTTTGGTGAAAGTCTCATTTCTTAAATATGTTAAATAAGAAAAATAAAATGTGTTTTGTGTTTAGTAAACTTTGACCTTGTTTTTCTCAAAACTCCCTTTTTTCGTCAGTTACAATAATATATATATATATATATATATATATATGAACAGCCAAATATAAATATATTTTGTATGGTTTGAGTAACAAAATGTCCAGAATTTTATTCCTAATAAGATTATAAAAATAACTAATTTTTTTTGTATCGACAAATGGTCCAATTTTACGTTTTGCATCACATATATTTTAACAATTAAGTATAACATTTATGATTATATTCAAGTGAAAATAATGGGTTATTAAACATAAAAAAAAACAATTAACTAAGAGTGGAGGAGGAATTGTATAATTACATTCACTGAGATTTATGTTTCCAAAAATATGATAATTGTTTAATAGAATTTAAGAAAATAGGATCAGTAAAATTAAATTTTTAGTCACGAAGCTTACCATAAGCTACATCACTGGGTTCATTGAGTTTGAAGAAAAAATTTCTGGCAATCTTAAATCTGCAGGAAGGTAAATATTTCCTCTTTGACAAAGTTATATCATTACATTGGCCTCTACCTCCATTTCTATCATTACACTATAAAGCATGAAATTATCACTATTCTAGTTTAATAAATAAGTACAAAATTAACAAGAACTAGCCATTAAGCTATAATAGATTTTCAGTCACTATATAATTAAGCTATGGTAGACTGATAGTCACGATGTGATCAAGCACTGACAGACTGTCATCCACACAGAGTTGAGTGACAGCAACATAATGCCTTTAATGATATGACTAGAAACTCAAATAATTAATTGTTTGCTTAGCATAATTTCTTTGCCACTTAATATAAATTTTTATGCAATTGAAAAAAGCAAGTGATAAATGAACTACTTACTTACCTTTTGGTCTAAAATTCTTAATACTCTGGTTACAGTGAAGGAGGCTGGACAGTCCAGTTTCTTTGATGGTTTCAATTGATTGTAACGTTTTGTAAATGTGTGGTCATTCAAGGCCTGGAAAAAAGGTTGTTATGGGTAATTAATAAAGCAAAAAATATTCCCAATATTAACAATTGTAAAATCATGTAAAATTAACGGAAAAAGCTATTTATTTCTATTAAAAAACAGAATACTATAAAGATTTTTACATGTAAAAATGCTAAATAATGTTACTGTATTTAGTCTCAGAGTCCACACTATTTTGGTAACCATAAACATTAACATTATGTGTAGGTATTCTAACCTGTATGTAAATAATTGGTCACACAAACAGAATCGGCCAAAAAGTGTTTAGTCAAATCACTTTTGAATGCAGTTTTGACACCCAGACTCAGATCAACCTGTATGTCTTAACATGGTGCTATCAGGTTTTGGCTGAGTTAAATATTTTGTTTAATTTCAAATTTATTTTGGCAATGAAACCTCCCCCAATTTCCCTCCACAAGGATCTATAGGCATTTTTTTAAATAAGAAAAATTAACGAGGTACCAAACACAAACTGCACCACCTTAAAATGAACTAGGCAACTAGTGTTCCAGAAGCATCTAGCTTAAGTATTACAAAAATTCTTTCTGTGCAACGAGGTATGCCACAAGGCTCTGTATTAGGACCAGTAATTTTATTGTTTTTACCAATAACATACTCCAACACCTAAGAAACTTCTGTACCACTCTTATGTATGCCGATGATACTACTTTGTTCCTGAATCCACATTCTGCAGATTCCTTGCAGTCTCAACATAAATTTGCCCTTAACATGGCCATCCAGTACTGCTACGGAAATGATCTTGTAGTAAACCCATCGAAGACTAGAATACAAATCACTTTTGGAATGAGAACATCAGAAGTTCCAGCTATTCCTGAAATCAGTCTTGTTGGTCAGTTCAAATTCCTTGGAACAACAATAGATACAGACCTAAATTGGATTAATCACATGTTCAACCTCAGCAAAAATTTCAACACTAGTCACTTTACTATAAAACAGATAATTTCCCTCAGTAGCCTAGAAAGAGTAAAAAAATAACGTACTTCTCCCTTTCAAATCCCACCTCCGATATTGTCTGCCTGCTTGTGTCAGAACTTCTGCTACAAATCTTCAATGAATACTACCATACAAAAGAAATATATTAGGACACTGGCTGGCTTCCAACCTTTTGTAAGCTGTAGAGAAGCCTTCAAATATCTGAAGATTCTCACTATTATTTCACTTTGCATTCAAGAAATGATAATGTACACTGATGGAGAAAATCATTAAAGGAACACTGATGTACACCTCTACAATATCAGAAATGCTGCACTCTACAACCTCCCAGCAAATTGTCTGAAAGAAAATCCAAGCGGAAACTTACATAGATGAGAATGAAGCTCTACAATCTGCGACCACTCTACCTGTACCTGCTGTCCAAAAAAGGAAAGGAACTGAAGACAGCTCTACATGAATGGGTTCTAGATCAACCATTCTATAAGCTGAAAGAATTTCTTCAAAACACTTTATATCCCTGATGTATTTTTATTAGACACTATTTATAATCTTGAAGATTGTAAATAAAGATATTCCCATTCACCATGTATGGGAAAAGTCGTTTAAGCTATGATATTACTACAGATAAGAACTATCAGAATAATAAAAGGTGTGGGCTCAAGAACAGCTGCAGAGATCTTTTCAAAGATCTTTTGAAAATCCTGACAGTTATAACCAATTATTAAGTCCACAGAATAATTATGTTTGAAATAAACCAAACATATGCAGGAATGGAAATGCTCAATAAGCTAACAGACCACTTAAAGCTGCAAACCTTGTGATGATGAACAAGCTGTTATGAAGAAGATTCAAAGACAAAGCCTTCTACATTCTGAAAAAGGTTTTTTCAAAAACCATTGAGAATTTTTTTATTTAAATACTTTATATTTTTAATATTTTATCTGTTAAAAATTAAACTGATAATAAAGAATAACTATTGACTATATCTATAGCACTGAAACTATACTTCGCATGAAGTGTATTTGTAAAAGTTGTTATGCACCACTCATGGATGACAAAGAAATGGTCATACAGGTAGGTATATCGTTTTAGTGCAGCTGACACAACAACACTATATTATAAGTCTTTAGGAAACATTTCATCATGTGTGTGTCATCTTCGATTTATTTTTAATGTTAAAAATCTATTTTATGACCTTGATTTATTGACTGTAATTATAAGTTTTACCGGTAATTTACAATATCAGTATTCCAAAAGGCCTAATTTGAACTGAAATCAACAACTGTGAAAAGCAATTCTAGACTTTTCTACAAGCCTATTTCTCATGTTCTCAAAAGTATTGCAATTAAATTTCTGTTTTCTATCGCCAGTCAATTTTATACAGCAAAATAGTTTTAGCAATTCTGTTTTACATTTACTGTTTATTCTGTTATTGATGTAATTTTATTTTTACATTATTATAGAGATAAGAGCAAGTAAGCATTTTGTTAAAACTAATATTCAGGTGCTAATGGTCTGCTGATAATATTCATTAAGTTTAAATTCACACCCATTTCATCAGACAACATTTTGTCACACAGAACCATTGATAGTTTTTTTTAATTTCTCTTTTGGTGTTTTGTGTTTAAAATAAACTTGTAATGTAATACATGGTTAACGTTGTGTTTTAGCATTTAAAACCTTTTTAAACCTGTTCTCAAAATGTTTAATTAATTTTGTATAGGTACCCTTCAAAACCTTATAAAAGTTACAAACTCTACTAAAACTATTTATAGGTAAACCACATTCTTGCAATCTAGTATTGGTATTGAATACATAATAATATTGAAATCCTGAATAAAAGTTTTGAGTATTCATTATAAACATTTAAAATTTTGTACCCAGTGGTTTCATAACTGTGTATTTACATAGCGTAATATTAATATATATGAATGCTAACAATAAACCTAATCCTGATACTGAACAAATATTTATGGTTAGGTTTACCTTATTATCTCTGTCCTCAGCGTACTTCTTCTTCTGATACAAGTTTGTGTCCTTTCCTCGGTGACAAGCATAAATTCTTATACCGACTTTCAAGTAAGGTGTGTCATCATGCCAGTATACTTTTTTCTTATCATGAATTATCACTGAAAAAATACAAATTATCTTTTATGTTAATAATAACCATACAGTTTATAAAAATAAAAATCTTATCGACTACATTTCAAGTAAATAAATACTCGTTTGAATATCCCAAGTTTGTCCGTCCGAGCGAAGAAATTTATTCACTTCAAGACGGCTGAGTGAATAGCAAATATTTCAAAGCAATACGCTTGAAAATATTAGAAATACAAAATTTGGTTGTTTTAAAAGCTTTATTTCTTAATTTGAGTATATATGTAAGTGAACACGGAATTAGCATTTAATTTCAGAAGTTATTGGCTGGTTGGTAAAGGTTTTCAGTTAAGAGAAGGAAGACACCAAAAAACCTCCTCTTAACTAACATAGGACAAAGCGTTATTGATCGATCAGAATTGTAGTAATTAAGTATTTAATGGCATTGGAATACTCACCGTTCCATCCTTGTTCATTCTGGAATGTACAATAAAGGCTACAAAACTTTACAGCAAATAAAAGTGAGTTCTTAGCAACTGAGTTACATAAAAATCCAGTTTGCAGTACATTAAATTGTTGGTTCAACCAATTTGGCTATTACTATTAAACAACAAAAATCCACATAAATTAAAAAAAAACATTAAATCTCTGTTAACACTTATACTGACAATCCTTTGTTGTGAATGTTGAGTTTAGCTCCAGTTCACCTTTCTCTTAGTGCAGGGTCTTAATCTGACGGTGTCACAAACTTTACTCCTGGAGTCATGTTCGTCTAAGAGATCCAAAAACAGTCTGCGATGAAGAAGTTAAAAATGAACTCTTTACATCCATTGGATGGAGACACCTGACAACAAAATATAAAGTAATCTAGATGAAGATATTCTCATTGTCTCATCAGGTGCACAATTGTACCTGCGTTAAATATACAATACAATAGTACAGCATCAGATTTCAGACCATGCTCTAAAAGGAAGGTGAACTGGACTTCAGTAGGGTTCACTTCTGTCTGGTTTATACCTTCCAGTTGAACCTACACTCAAAACAGCAAAAACTGATTATCACTTCAATCTGGACAACCTTATCAGTATCCAGGGATGGCACAACCTAGACATAAACACATGCTATCACCTGCCTGCTTTGACCGGAGAGGTTGGTACAGATCTAGCTTCTCCTTCTTCCAAAGGGACATGACTGAAATGAATGAGGAGGCGGCCCATACTACCAACCTCACCCGTCCAGTATATCCTGTCACTCCAGAAGTAATTCAAAGGCCCCTCTAGGACTAAGTGCAATATCTCAGCTTCTTGTCCTAAGAGAAAAAAAAGAAATGAATTGGAGATAAACTCAACATTCACATTGATTTAACCCTTCCCATCATAACTAAGGTTATGAATAACCTTTTTTTAAGCAGCTTTTTTTTTACCCAGCAGGGATCACTTCTGGCTGGTTTATTACCTTCCAGTTGAACCCACCACTGGGCACAGCAAAAACAGGTGTGTCACTTAAATCTGGGCAACCTTATGGATGTCCAGGAGCGGCACATCACCAACCACAAATGTTGAGATTCTGGGGTTCATGGGCAATTTGATAGGTATAGTCTACAGCGGGACATGACTGTTGGAGTTGGTGGGGTTTGTTCCCTAACTTCAAAGGTTCTTATTAACCTCAACAAGGGTGTGCCACCCCTGCCTACTTTGACTGGAGAGGCTGGTTCAGAGCTGACCTCCCCTTCTTCCGGGAGATATGACATGAGATGTAGTGCCCTAATTCGTCCTCATAGATCTTGATAGGAGGTGGCCCCTAATCCCCAAACCTTACCCATCCTGAATATCCTGTCACTCCGGAAGCAGCGTAAAGGTTCTTACAGGACTAAGTGCAATTTATAAGCTTCTTGTCCTAAGAGAAAAAAAAGGAAGTGAATTGGAGCTTACTCAACATTCACATTGATTTAACCTTTCCCATCATAACTAAGGTTTTGAGTAGAAATCCTTATTTTATTGTACTAGCCAAGATTACCAGGGGAAGAAATAAGAGCTGAGCATAAAATGTTGATAAAATGCTGTTTTGTTTGTTAGGTTACTATGATTTTGGGTAACCTAAATGTTTACTTTCTGAGCCACCTTACCTAAAACAATTTGAAACTTTTTTTTTGATGGGTGGGGAGTAACCAACTAAAGAAATCTATGTATAATAGGAGATATAACTAGTTATTAACATTCACACGAGAAAACGAGAGGGAGATTAGGTCTAGGTATCAACTGCATTTGAGGGTAATTGAAGTTTTTCAGTTCTTTTTTCCTGTTTTTGCCACAGTTTCTATCTCAATGGTGAAGTTTATTAGTAGTTTTTCCTTAGTTGTTACAGTCTTGTTTGCATAGTGTAACTTCTTTGGGTATCTCAGTGTTGCTTCTCCTCATTGTTTAGGTTTAATTGCATAAATAATAATAAAAAAACAGACAATGTTCTTTCTCTTTTTTGGTGCTAGTATGTGATGTTTATCTACTTCATATCCAATGTAAAAATTAGTGTAGCGTTTGTAGATTAATGTAGGCAATTATTATTGTGTCAGAATGGAGGGAAAGGGCGTGTTGATCTTTTCTTTTAATTCGTAATGGGAATTTTAATTTTTTGTTTACTTCTAGTGCAGTAGCCATTGTCGGCCATTGCACTGTTACATAGAATATGAATAGGCGAGATTGCAATATTTTTAGACCTCAAGTGTTAGTGATTAGCCTTTAGAAATGTTATTGATTGGTACCATTCCGAGGGATGTTTTTCGTCCATTGCCATCAGCACAGCGTTGCTTTACCTCGTGCTGGTAGCCGGAAATATGCTCATTTTTAAATGTAAAGTATGCTCTTTCACATATAATAATAAAAAGTTTCAATGTAGAACAGTTTCTTAAAATTATTTAATTTGAAAATAATGCATGCCTATAAAATGCACAAAAAATTAAAAGTATATTAGGTATATTATAATTTGATTTAATAATACCAAATAATAATTATAAGTATTAAGATGTAATAGGTCAATCATTACTATCAACACAAAATTTGCATGTCCTTCCTAGAAAAATAGTAGCCTAACTATAAAAGATACCCCAAACTTGAAAAATAATCAAAATCAAATCAAAATCAAAATCAAAATCTTTATTGTCTTTAGGCATATAGCAATCGACATGGTCATCATTTTATGTTACAAATCATAACTTGTCATAGTTAATGTTTATACTACTTAGGTAGGACTAACTAGTGTAAATTGATAATATAAAACATCATTTTTGCTATACCTAATTCTTGAATTAAAATAACATTGATAAATATCAAATAAAATCTTAAACTAAATAATAAACTAAAATAAATAGTCAATAAATAAAATAAATAAATCTTACATATATAACAAACTTACAAAACATTAATTTCAGAATTTGGCATGTTTAAAAAATTCATCGATACTATAGAAGGGATGAGCAGCCAGCCATCTATGTAACTTACATTTAAAGATACTAAAAGATAAATCTTTGGTTGAGAGTGGTAACTTATTATATAGTCTAATACACATTATAGTATGGCTAGATCTAATTTTTTCCAATCTTGTGAAGGGTACATCAAGACGATTACCATGCCTTGTAAATCTTTCCTGGATTTCATTCCTTACATTATATAATAAAATATCTTTATGAATATATATAACAACAAATAAAATATATAGAGATTAAAAACAGTTAAAATACCTAAATTAATAAAAAGTGGTTTACAATTAGTCAGATAGTGAGACTTGGTAATTATTCGAACAGCCTTCTTCTGTATCAAGAGGATATCTTTAAGGTTGCTGGAATTGCCCCAGAAAATCAAACCATAGCTTATTATGGACTGAAATAGACCATAGTAAACAGTAACAATATAATGTTTAGGAAACACAACTCGTAAGACGTCTTAATAGATAAATCACACGAGATAGCCTAGTTGATATTTGTTCAATGTGTTTTGCCCATGACAGCTTACAATCAATGTACACACCTAAAAACTTGACACAATTATCAAACTCAATATCATCTTTAACAGGCCTAAGACTAAACAGAACTGATTTAGTTTTGTCATTATTTAAAAGTAAGTTATTAGCTGAAAACCAATTTGAAGCTAGTTCTAAGGTATTATTGACTTGTAATTGTAGATCAATGAAGTTTTTATCAATAGAAAGAAAATTGGTGTCATCAGCATACATACAAGTTTTAGACTGTTGAATATTAATAGGTAAATCATTTATTGCTATTGAGAACAAAAGAGGGCCCAATATAGACCCCTGTGGAACACCACATCTAAGCTCCCTAGCTGAAGACCACCGGCCATCAAGATAAACAGCTTGACTCCTCCTAGACAGATAAGATCTAAAAAATTGTTTTGCAGATCCACTGATGCCATACTGTTCCATCTTTTCAAGCAACAAGCTATGATCAACACAGTCAAAAGCACGGCTTAGGTCAATAAAAGTGGCCCAGGCATACTCTTTGGACTCAAAAGCATTGAGAATCTCCCTTACTACAGTATCAATGGCAGATATTGTTGATCTACCTTGCCTAAAGCCAAACTGTTGATCAGACAATAATCCATGCGATTCCAAGTACAGGCTTACCTGCTTATAGACAATGTGCTCAATTACTTTACCAAAGACTGGAATAAGCGAGATAGGACGGAAACTTGCTGGACTTGTTGTAGGCCCTTTTTTTAAATACCGGTATTACTTTGGAAATTTTCAGACTATCAGGAAATACACCCTGCTCCAGGCATAAATTAATACTAATGGTAAGTGGTTCTGCAACATGATCCACTATTTCCTTCAACATATTGCTAGATAGGCCATAGAAATCCTTACTATCTGTTTTTTTCATTTGACTTATAACAGACCTTATTTCAGAAACTGACACTTGATTCCACTTAAAACTATCTGGGTTTGCAAACATTGGGCACATTTCAGTAGCCAATACTGAGCTAGGCTTTTTTATATTAGACCTTATTTCAGTTATGGAATCAATAAAATAATTGTTAAAATTATCAGGGTTTAAGTCCCAGTTCGACTTATATTTAACTGTATTGTTAATATCATTAACAATGGACCAGGCTGCTTTACACTTGTTATTTGAGTTTTCTATAAGATTAGCATTGTAATTTATTTTTGCTTCATCAATGGCTGCTCGATAAGACCGTTTAAGTCTGGCATAAAAATTTTTATCAAATATAGACATAGAAACTTTGTACTTGTCATAAGCAACCATTAACAAAGATCTAAGATATTTTAAATCGTCATTAAACCAGTTACCCCTGTTTTTAGTTTTATTATTGGGCATACACCTTAATTCCTTGAACTTGCAAAATAAGATAGAACCAATCCTGCCATTAATAGAACAAATTATGACAGCAAAAATAGAAATCCAAAGTGTTTTCAACAGAGTTTTGTATAATTAATCCATTGCTTCTAGGTAATTAATTCTTTAGCATTTATACTTAATAGTAACCAATATCGACAAAAAAGTAAATACCCAATATACTGAAGAATGTTGACAGTAAAAGCTTTGATTTTATCAATATTTTAACAGATTAAGTTAACGCCTTGGGTAGGGTATGATAAGCAGACCCCGTTTTTTATATCGAAATTGGCAAACGATATTACTTAATCACAACCATCGATATAATCAATTGATACTGATTAATTATTTTAAACTATTAACTTAATAAATAATCTACATCAACAGCTGTAAACACTTAAAAATAATACACGTAGATTAATATTTCAATTTTACATAAGTAATTTTGATTATTAAAAATGGCACTCAATTTTATAAAACTACATGACATTGTTTTGAAAGATGATAAGACATGTTTGTCGTGGCATCAACATGTTGCACTGGTACCGATAAACTCGTTATGTGAAATTTGTGGGAAAGAAACCACTGTAACTGTGAGAGGAGCAAATATGGTCGTCTTCAGTTTTCCTAATTTTGGTTATAATAATTTGTTTGATCACTGTAAATATTAAATTCATTTTTTAATTTAAAACATATGATTGTTATTGAGGACTAAGTACTTTTATATCGATTGATAGTCTAGGATTTGAGATGCAAATATTAGGTATCGGTGACTACATTCTTCGATATAAAAAACCGGGTCCGCTTATTGTATCCTGCCCAACGCCTTCACTGCAACACTAGTCATGTAGAGAATTTACAACAGTCGGGTTGTCATTAAATTTGTCAACCACAATCAATGTATTAAAGAGTTATTATTTTTTGGTAAATAATTTATGGTTAAACAATCGGACTCATTCTTTAAAAATACTGATTTATTATAACAAAGTTGTGGTAAAATTTAATATTTTGTTTGCGAGTCTGTCATTCTACAAAGTCAGTATTATAAGCTACCTTATATACTAATGTGACTTATTAACAAAAACAGTTGACTAACCTTCAGGAATACTGAATTTTTTCTCTGACCTAACAACAACATATTTTAAAGTGGTATTTTTTTCATGTTTTTTCAGATCTTCCTTGAATTCAGAAAAACTTTTACAGATCTTATATGTAGTCATTTCACGACCTATTAATACCTATTTACACTGTACAACATAACCTATACAAATTCGAGTTCCTGTAAACAAACACAAAGTTTTTTTTCTGATTTATCAATTGGTGAGTTTTGGATATTACCAATAAAATTTCAAGTCACACTATACTGTCACTTTGATTCATTAGTGAGTGTTACATTATTCTTATAATATTCTTTAAAAATGTACATAAATCTTCTAATGCCGTTTAAACATTAGTTTATATCCTTACTTGTTTAAATTTCACTTGTACTCAGTATATCAATTAGAGCATATTAATTATACTGCGGGGAAATAAATGTGTTTGTCAACTAAAAACTGTTATCTTGTATAGGTATATTTTCTACAATCTAATGACAAACGTTTTTTTATAGTTTCTTCCTTGTGCATTTTATAATTTAAACATACTGGTGTCAAGTATCCCTTTAGCTTGATAATATACGAATATTTACATTTGCATGTCCCATTCTCATTTTACCTACATTAATAGTATCCGACCTAGTTAATTTGGAGGTTTAAACCGTTGGTATTTCGTAAAGCAATGTTTAATTTGTTGAAACTTGATTAGTAAATCTTTCACTGTATACCTTTTTCTGATAGGTTTTAAAGTCCTCGAAGAGTGCAATTAGAACTTGTGTTTGTTTGTACTCTATTAGTCGAGGCTTCCTTAGCTAATCCACTGTCTAATAATGGTTTATACAGTATAGCCTGGAACATGTTATGTTGAGTTACAGTATACCTACCGAAGTGTTTACTTCTAGTTGGTTTATATCTGCAACTAGAACATATATTGGGAACAACGGAAACTCAATAGATCACAGTATATCATCAATATGATATATCACATCATATCATTTAAATCTGGACAGCGCAATAGATGTTCAGGAGCGTTGCATCACTAATAATGTAGTTTTTGTTGACTCACAGTCTACAATTCTCACTCTTTGTTCCCTAAAAGAACTGGATAAGCAAGGCACTGTTCTTAATAAGAGTGGAATAGAATGTTTTTATTTTGTCAATAAATTTGTTATTGACAAATTTATACATACATTATAAATATAATATAACATACAAGTTATATACATAGCTGATTCAACGAATTTGTCCACATACAGAATAAAACATACAACAAGAATTATAAGCATCACAACTATGTAGAACAGTACACCACATCAAGAACTAGTCTATAGAGCGATACAATCTCTCAATCGAAAAACATTTAGTTTTTGATAAAACTTTATTGCTCTCAATAATTTTCTTGCCTTGAGGTATGAACCTTCGATAATCTAGGAAGAACGGGTTGTCCTTAAATGGATCTCCTCCCCTTTGGAGTTATGGACACGTTTGCTAAGAGGGAACCCAATATGAAATGGAGCCAACAGAAAGTAGTGGGAATCACTTCTTAAATATCTTGTTAAAGAAGGCCTTCCTCGCCAATTTTTCATGGCAAACTTCAGAATAGCCGAATTGGAGTTTCCCGTTCACCACTATGCCCACTGTACTATACTTCAAATATAGACGCCAGACACTTTGGCTAGTGATCAAGACTTCACCAACCTCTACAAAATAGATTCCTTTTGGAAGTAGGAAATATGAACAGTAATAATGATTTTGCTGATGGGAAAGAAAAACGTGACATAGTCAGCCTGCGTAGGACAAAAAGAACCTTTATTATTCGCATGAACCTTTATTTCGTCCACTTTCTCTTTATACACAAACAATGTTACGGTACATAGTCAATTTGTAAAATAGTAATTATATTTTTTCAGAACTTGCTTGGCTTAAGTACAATTTCTTAAAGACGTTTACTTTCTTTAAACTATTCAAAAGTTTGAGATCTGTTTTCTCTCCTAAAGTTCAATAATACATGTGCTTGAACAATCATTTGCATGATTCAAGAGTTATACAAGGGTGAATCTGGTGAAAGTCTAAGAAGGTTACATATTCTTTAGATATTAATTAGCAATCAAATAGTTCGTTTCTTACTAATTGTACAAATAATTTACAGAGATACATATAATATATAAAGAAATAATATATCATATTATATGGGAAAGGTAGAGAATTATATAAAATGGCGTTTATTGTTTGGAAGAGAACGTTTAATTTTTATATTGTGTATATATATTTTCTGCAGATCTACATAGAGGTAAAAGCGTTAAAAAGAAATAGTGCTACATAAAACTGTATGGTTGATTTCAATGTCTGCCATAGAACATTTAAACTATAGGTTATGTTATGTTTATTTATTATGTCTTAAGGTTTACATGAATATTTTACTTTCTTAACAATGTCAATGATCATTGTTGTCTGACCACTCTTATTTTATTGTGGTACAATAATTAACCATTGTATTTGGAATCGTACTCAGTAGGTAATTATTTTTAGGTATTATTGACAGAGAACTAGCGTAGCCTAAAATAATCTTAGAAAAAGTCGTAGTAGTTTTTGATTATAGGCTAGCTTCACTGTTATAATAATTATTTATGACATTAGTAGTTATTACTTTAAAATCTAGTCTTAAATATTAAGTGCAATGGTAATATGTTTATCAAATTGAATATATTGTGTAATGATACTTTGAGTTCAATGCACTTTGATAGGCATGCCAAGCATTAAATTTATGGCTAGAGCATCTCCCTCTGTGCTAAGAACTATTTTTACCACAAATTAATTGGATTGGAACAATATTTTAGATTGACAACTGCTTCAGATATAACGCCTTACAATCCTTGACGTACATAATTTTAAGAACCGAAAATTATTTCTTATTTTTTAACATTTACTGTTTAACAATTTTACAATGCTTCTAAATGTAGGCTATGTAAATTAGTGATACTTAGATATTAACCTATCTGGATCCCTATCTAGTATCTGTGGGGGGGGGGGGGGGGGGTGGGTTGTTGTTAACCCTAGAGGTGGCATTGTAAATTCTCTGTAGTGGCATGGTGTTTTAGGCCAACTGTTCGTGTATTTTTCTAATATATATTAGGTATAGCCTACTACTACCTCAACTAATGCTCCAAACTTAACATATTATACATAATTTTTTTTATAAAAGAACACAGAAAAACATGTTCTACAAAAACACAAATATTTTTCTTGTCATAAATTTTTGATAAGGCAAAAAGATTTAAAAAAGTACAAAAATTATATTTTATCCTCGGATTCAGTTTTGTACTTGACTTCAAGCGTATAAAAAAAACAATTCTAATATATACATTTTATCTAGAATTTATTGGTGATATCAGAAATATATATTTTATATGACTTTTAAAATCCATATTTACACTTTTTGTGTTTTTTTACGGAAATTGACCAAAGCACTTATTTTTTTATGCACAGGGGTAAGACATAAAGCAGATATATACATGTTGACATATAATTATTCAATACCCTAAAACCATTTTTATGAATCATTTTGGTTATAAATCAACTATTAAAAAGTAAATATAAAACGCATTGATGTTACATACCTATATTTACAATATATATACAAGTGTAGAATTCAGCTCCTCAAGCAGTTTGAATAGCAGTTCTCTCAAGTCACTTGATCTGTTCTAAAGATTTCACTCATTTTATCACAAATTATTTACAAAAATATGTGTAATATACTATTATTTAGCTCATAAGTAATAACTAGTTGAAATAAACTCCAAACTATGGACTTGGAACAACAATAGAAAGTAAACATATGTTGTGCGGGCGGGCCAGATGTCTGCTGCACAACTGTTTATATATATCCATAGAGGATATCTATAAATAGTATAAAACCTAATAAAATACGTTATCATTGTAAAGTATGATTCTTCATCTTTCCAAATATATGATTTTTATCACAATCAGATTGTATTTACTCCTTAAAAAATAACATAATGCGACGCAACATAATCGGGCCGGAATTCCGGCGCTGCCACTTAGACGATGGCCGACCGCGCCGTATATCCGGCGCCTGCCACTTCTAGGGTTAACACGATGTAAGTACCCTACCCGGTGTAGATAGGTTCATCATAAATATATTACTTGTAACTAGTACTTTATAGGTAGTAAGTTAACCTTTACGAGTGTTTACGTGATCTGAGCTTGAATTTAGGTACTATCATGAGGGATGTTGGGTAGAGTTTAACAAGCGGACCTGGTTTTTTATATCAATTAGTATAATCATTGATACTTAACCTTTCCAGCGTTATTGACGCGGATCCGCGGAGGGCCACTACAAGCTCAAAACGTTATTGCCGTGGATCCGCGTTTTTGCATTCTTTATTTTCTTACTGCTATGTTAGTTGAATATTTTGCTGCTAGATGGTTCTAGTAGTCATGCGACATACAGACGGGTTGCCCTGCCTGGAATTCTGTTACAATGGGAGTGGCAGTTGCTTCTAATTGGCCAAACACTGTCTAGCGGGCGTGGCCCCGCGCCTTTCACAAAGTCATTGACGGGAGCTCCCGTCAAGGCATCTAGTCAGTTAGTGAGAAGCGTCCGGTATACGCATATGTATTTCGGTTATCGCTAATTTTCTGTTGTGTCCTATTCTTTTTAAAGTAAATTATTCATATTATACACAGCAGATTCCAGTATTTATTTAGTGTTTTTTAGCCATTATTCGTGTGAATGGCGAATCCAGACGATTCAGAATTTGAATATTTGGTAATTCTGAGCAATTACTTGGTCAACCCCTAACTTTTTAATATTTTACTACGGTCATAAGGATGTTATCAGAAAGCAAGAAACATAATTCAAGCCCCGCAAGGCTGTCCTACAGGTTGCCGAGCGATAAGAAGGTTCAAAGTCCACGCGATAACAGTGGCTTGCGGGATACGCGCGGAATGTCAGTTGTGACAGCCCGCTACCAAATAAACACTCTTTGTCTACTTTTGTATTTTTCTAATTTTATTGGTTTGTAATATAGTATATGTTTATCTATAAAACTGTGTTTCATTCCCCTACTTACTGAATTAATGATAAAAATATTAGTGACAACTACACTGCTATACTACGATATTCTCAAAAGTTAAAAATTAGCCTAGGAAATCCAAAAAGGGCTAAAAAATTTTATTCACCGTTAAATAACTCTATTTTGACATACAGAAACGAAAATAAATTTAACTTTACATATTGGAAATGTAACAAAATTGTAACGTTATCTAAGATCAGGTCAAATTTTTCATGACGCTTAAAGGGTTAATATTCTTGTATCAAATAGAAGTCTATCAATCATAGCAACAGATCAAAGTATATTCATAATATCAATCATATTGGAAATTAAAATAATTCATATAATACACATAGTGACAATCTTATAAATAATAGAGGAGCTTTAATGACCAAACGAGCAATTAGAACTGGAAATAGGGAAAAGTCATATATAATAATGAAATGATAACAATATAACAAACATGTATCGATAAGCACTAATTATTAGTAATATAGTTAGCGATGGTAAATGCCCCTGGCCATCAGTGCGGGCTCTGATGGTGCGTCCCCGCCCTTCTGGCGAAAAAAGAAAAGCATATCTTAAAATAGTACCTAAATTCAAGCTCAGATCATAAGAATGCTCATAAATGTCGACTTTTAACTTTTTGTACTTATAATATATATGTATGTATAGTTTCTAACAAATAGTAGATAGGGACAGAGTGATCGCCTTCTCGCTGATATCGATACCTTTGGTAGACAGAAAACAAGAACCGATTGTCATAATGACATGCAATTGATTATGATATTGACATGCAATTTTCACAGTAAGCCAAATAAAGTCTGTTCTTTCTAATAATGTAGTTTTTGTAAGTCCTCGTTAACAAAACTGCTAAAAAATAGTTGTCTTCGGATATTACCAAAGTACCAACAGATGTAAACACATTTACTAATGTTCAGCCAAATACTATAAAGTGACACGGATCGCCTTTGAACTTAGGTTTTGCTTGTATAAAAATAAAGTTTCATGCAAAATTCAAGTCTGTAGGTCAGTTAGTTTTTGAAATATTGAGTGGATAGACAAACAGACAGAAATCAGTTTTTTCTTCACGCAAGTGATAGGCTTCATTAATGCTTAGCCAATCTTCATATTTTCTTCAAATTTATCTCGTTCTTTATTCCATATAATTTTCTTTAAAAAAGAAATCGTTTAGTCTTAGATAAAAGATTAAAGTATTTATATATTTATTTATATAATATTTTTCATTTTAGTTTTGATGTCATGTATTTGATGATGTATTTTTGTTTTGTATTGATAGTTAGATAGATTTTAAGGTTCTAAAAGGTACCTAAATACAATTAGAAACAAACAAGCAAATTTCAAGTAGGTTTGATTAAATATGGCCAACAAAAATTTGAATAAATAAGCAGTAAATCAGGAAGATCAAAATCAGCATGATGTTTAGACTCAGTACTGTAAAAAATTTAAAATAAAGAAGGAAATGTTATTTTTTTGCGAAGTAAGTTAATTCTCAATCAATTGCTTTGTGGTTTTGCTAATCTTAACATAATGATAATGTTGCACCAAATTATTATGGAAAAACAAAATATTGTTGCAAAACACTTTTCAGCAAATATACTTGAAAAAAATATATATTGTTGTGAAACAGTTTTTCTCAAAATCAAACATAATGATATATTTTATTGTTGGAGAACAAACCAAGGATTTGTTGAGGGCGGTGGAATTAATTGCTACATCTGGTTGTCAGAGGTTGGTCATTCAAAGTACCAATTGTGATCTAGCCTACATTCTTTTTTTTGTTATTCAGTTTTAGTATTAGTATTTTATTTGTATTAAGTGCATGTTTTAGAAATAGTGTTGGAGTGGACATATCAGCTAACATTGTTGGGACTTTTGACTTTTGCTTGTCAATACTCTCTGGTATGATTTGTTTATGTTAACATAGATCGTAGTTAGGCTATGTGGTTTGGATTAGTTACCCACACAAGGAAGAGATCAGACTGCAGACCTCAAAACGTAGTGAACATCACAGATTTCTTATATCGTTGGATTCAAAGTCAAAGTCAAATCATTTATTGCCACAAACAACACAAGGATTGCACAGGCAGAGGTCAAATTAAAGTAAAATTATCTAAATTACTAAATTTAACATTACATACAGAACCAAAACATAACATACTAAAACTAGTCTTTCTTCTCAAGTAAGTAATCCTGGACACTGTAATATTCCTTTTGAATTAAAAATTCTTACAATTGGCTTTAAATTTGTTGGGCTCCTTAACATTCTTTAGATACTGTGGTAGAGAATTAAACAATGATATGCAGGAGGAATATGTTTTATTTCTGAAAAAAGTGGTGCTATGGCGAGGTAGGGTTATGTTATTGTTGTGACGGAGTTGGTATCTATGAGTACCTATGTGTAATATGAGAAGTAAATAAACCAAAATTCTTTATTAGAAATGTCAGGCTGTTGAGGATGTATATTGATGGAAAAGTGAGTATGCCTTTCTCTCGAAATAGCGATCTGCATGACTGATTTCCGGCCAAGTGAAAAACTATCCGAACAGCTCTCTTCTGCAACCTGAAAACATACTGCGTCTTGGTGCTTTCATGGCCCCAAATTGGTACTGCATAAGATAAATAAGGGTAAAAAACAACCATGATAAGCCAACAAGAGGATGTCAGCACTTTTGAAACAGGCAAGTCGAGACAATAAAAAAATACTGCTACTTAGCTTACCTGTAACTTTCTCAATATGGTTTGAGAAGTTCAGATTACGGAGTTGCTCAAAAAAAATCCTGTTTGATTGTTGAAGTTGAATGTTTTTAGAATGGCAGCAAATAGAGAAAAAAGAAGCAATGCTGGTAACAAATTGGCAAAACTGTTGAATGAAGAGGAGGAAGATGACTTTTACAAGACAACTTATGGAGGGTTTGAGGAAGTTGAAAATGATGACGATTACCAGTAAGTGTTTTATTACACAAATTTATAGTCTTAAATGAATTATAATTTTTCTGTTGTAATGGTTTCCGATTTTCAAGGAATTTTGCTTACTATTGTATCTTAAAAAGTTAAATGTGATGTTAATCTATTTAGCATTGCTGATTGTTGATTTGGAAGAAGGTGGTGAAAGATGAACTACAATAATATATTTAATACTATTTCATAGTCTCAGCTAAAATAACTTTCTAAACAGCGGATACCCTCTCAGCTATGTGAAACTAACACTTTCACTACTAAATTCTGTTAATTTGGAGATTGAGACAAAGTTACATTTATAGTCATGTTTAAAGTACCAGTATCCACCAGTACGTATGTTTTTACAAAATTTTGGCCTAACAATTTATCACTAAAATTTAATTAATGAGTTAGAATAAAACATGGTTTAAGTAATACCTCTATTATATTAAATGCTAATTGTGTTAGTTGTTGAGTTGTTTCAGTTTCAAGTTTAAGTATATTATTTGTTGGAAAGGTAGGCCATTTGAGGGCTAAAAGAATCAATGGGCAATGCATGGCGATGCTGGAAAAGGAAGTCCACAGTTGAAATCCTTTGTAATCTGAGATGAATGATGTTAGTCTGAGATAAGTTACTGTAATGTTAGATTGGGGGAAAAGGTACCTTTGTTAAAGCCATAGGCTACTATGTTAGTTGAGATTATAATAGTACACAGAAGGGTACAGGAATGAATGTACATTTTAGGTGTCGAGAAGAGAGTACTATTCATCTCATTAAAGCATACACTAAGGGGAAAGGGTTATTTTGATTAATGAACTTGATTGAGAAACATTTCTGGTGTAACTTAACCAAGTTGTACACCCAATGAGAATGAGTTGCATATTGAATAACAACAAAAGACACGAGTGTATCTCTGTGCCTGATCGTTACAGATCTGAAGAGGAAGCCGAGGATGAGGTAGATTCTGACTTCAGTATTGAGGAGAATGATGAGGTAAAGTCTGACGATGATGAAGAGGCCACCAAGAAGAGGCAGAAGAAAGGACTTTATACAAAGGCATACAAGGTAAATATCTAATTTGGTTGTGATTTGGTTCAAGGAATGGATAAGTATGACAATATTTGCAACGGAACTGACAAAAGTTAAATGCAATAGAAAAATAATTGCATTTGAACAACTTCTTTGTAATTAGGTTTTTAGCCAGTCAATTATTTCAAGATAAGTTAAAAAAAAAGTAATGGGAACTCTAATGTTTAGGTAGACAATACAGGATATTAAACAAGTATGTTCTGTTTAATTCTGGAATTTCAGAAGAAAAAAGTAATCCCTACACATTTTTTTATGTAGTCCTGAGTTGAAAAACCACATTCCTCCACCCCTAGTGTCAATTAATATATTTACTAGAAGGGAAACTTTCAATGGTTTATGGAGACAGAACATGTACAACATTGGTCTGAAAGTAGTTCCTTGGGGAGTCCTAGAAATCTAATTGAGAATTTATTGTGTGTGCAAACAAATTCCTCAAAAAACTTGATAATTAAATTTATGTTCACCCATAGTACGTATATCTCTAATAGCTATTGAACCAGTATATTAAACAAAACCTGATGAGAAATATGCTTGATTGTGATGAAATTGGATATTTTGTCCAAATAAGAATGTTATGAATACTCCAAGTCAACTTTACGCAATTTCATGAAATCTGGGTAAGTTCACACTGGTTAGCTAAATAATTTACATAAATGCAATCAATCAATGGTGAAACAACTGAGTGTTCTACTATATTTGTTACAGGAGCCGAAGATAGTTGTTAAAAAGTTGGATTCTGTTTCAAAACCAGATAAGGAGCCTCCTCGTAAGAAGCGGAAAGTAGCTCAAGATGGAGATGCTTTTTTGAACGATTTAACAGGTACAAGGATACTCCAAAAACATTCAGTGGCTGGTAAACAGACAGGCCAGTAAAACATATTTTTAATAATGACTTTTTTTAGTAATTTAAATATGTTTATCATTTTACTGTAAACTAACAACAATAACAACTGAGAAATGAGGTTTCATGTTTTCCATAGTAATAATGTTTAAAGCTTGTGAAATAATGCACTAGCGATCTACATAGGCCTTTTCATTTCATAATTTCTAATGGTTAATCCTTTAACTAACAATATGTATGTTAATTCTTTCCTGGTAACTAAAATGTGTAATTAAGATATTAAGGAAGTAATTTACTGTTGAAAATTTGGGTGAAAAGTTAAGTAATGGCTCACTTACAGGCTTGTCAAGGATGTTGGCTTTCCTTCCTTCCTTTTTCATATGAAAATCTCACGCAAAAATTGAGAAAAATGAACTTGAATAGATTTTGTATAAATGATGTCAATTTCTGACCATAGAGAATGTATTATTCAGTGCAAAATCATTGTTCCAGAGAGAAAGTCAACTCGGCACTCAACAGCTGTGAAGTCTGCGGAGACAGCTCAGCGAGTGCGAGAGCGTGCGCTGGAAAGACGCAAGAATCGCAGGAGCGCTGGTGAGCCCGCGTACAAGCCCACGCAAGAGGAGCTCCTAGAGGAGGCCAAACTCACTGAGCAGGAGAACCTCAGGTCTCTAGGTACTGTGTAACATCTTGTACAGACAACAGACTACAGACAATCTTGTACAGACCTGGTTGTGATGATTAAAGAACACTAAAGATTTGCTGAACTGTGTAATTTTGTTGAGGCATGTTGTGTTTGGTAGTTAGAAAGTAATTTGTGTTCTGCTGTTTCTACAAAATTTATTTTCTTAGTTGCTCAATAAATTTTTTAAAATTATAATTCTCTCGTAAATAATTGAAATTGACATTAAACCAAATTTTAATAACATAAATTACCTTCAAGCTACCTAAAGCGTATTTGTTATATTTAAAGTTCATTTTCAGCATTAGTAGGGCAAAATAAAAGTGTTAGAAAAAATGATTTATGACACCTTTATAAGTGGATGTGATAACATACTTTGACTGGAGATAGCTCTCCAGAACCAGGATCTCAACATTTAAATTGAATTAAAAATGTGGTGTGTAGTGTGATTTGAATGGTAATAAAAAAAAATATTTATATAGTGACCAAACTCCTTAACCCTCTGCGATCGGGAGGCCACTAATATGGTCAAAACCTATCTCTCGCTCAGCTCAGATGGAGTCTCAGGTGGTTGTTCTCTCAGCTCGCCACACCACACACAGTCCGGCTGTGTTCTACATCACCCTCAGCCCTTGCATAACCATGTACATCACCTTTACTTGGATTTAAACAGCTTATTTCACCTTTGCCTCTTTAAATGACTGAGATTTAAATGAAATTTTCACATAATTTACTAAGTCGATTAGCTTCAAGGTTGAAACTTTATCGATTGGTTATATAATATTTGCCTTCAAAACGAACCAAATAATATGTAATTTAAGTTATAGTTTGATCGATTTTAAAAGTATTATTATTTACAGAATAAAAATAGAATCAGTCCCAAGTAGGTCTCTTGTATGAACAGAATATAAACTCGTTTTCATATTTTGAGCTTTGTCTCCACCAAATGTACTAGTATTTTAATAAATTTATAGGAAACACTATAGCGGCTACAGTGATACTGACAGTAGTATAAAAAGCAATTCTGAACGATGTTTACTATGGTGTGTGCTGTAAATTTAGTTACTTATTTGGCCAAGAGATTGCAGCACTTTCCAACCACAACTGGATAAGGATTGAATTTTATAACTGTATAATACACCCTTACTGGTCTGACGAGCTAAACAGTAAAACAGGAAGGTTAGTCCACTAGGTGTGGCATGCCGAACTGAGAGACAGGACTTTGTAAATAAATCAATGACCTGACCGATCTGACGAGCTAAACAGCAAAACAGGAAGGTTTGTCCA
Source organism: Homalodisca vitripennis (assembly GCF_021130785.1). NCBI lineage: Eukaryota > Metazoa > Arthropoda > Insecta > Hemiptera > Cicadellidae > Homalodisca > Homalodisca vitripennis. The sequence goes on along the minus strand of NC_060212.1, from coordinate 12,442,003 downwards.
CTAGGTGTGGCATGCCGAACTGAGAGACAGGACTTTGTAAATAAATCAATGACCTGACCGATCTGACGAGCTAAACAGCAAAACAGGAAGGTTTGTCCACTAGGTGTGGCATGCCGAACTGAGAGAGACAGGACTTTGTAAATAAATCAATGACCTGACCGATCTGACGAGCTAAACAGCAAAACAGGAAGGTTTGTCCACTAGGTGTGGCATGCCGAACTGAGAGAGACAGGACTTTGTAAATAAATCAATGACCTGACCGATCTGACGAGCTAAACAGCAAAACAGGAAGGTTTGTCCACTAGGTGTGGCATGCCGAACTGAGAGAGACAGGACTTTGTAAATAAATCAATGACCTGACCGATCTGACGAGCTAAACAGCAAAACAGGAAGGTTTGTCCACTAGGTGTGGCATGCCGAACTGAGAGAGACAGGACTTTGTAAATAAATCAATGACCTGACCGATCTGACGAGCTAAACAGCAAAACAGGAAGGTTTGTCCACTAGGTGTGGCATGCCGAACTGAGAGAGACAGGACTTTGTAAATAAATCAATGACCTGACCGATCTGACGAGCTAAACAGCAAAACAGGAAGGTTTGTCCACTAGGTGTGGCATGCCGAACTGAGAGAGACAGGACTTTGTAAATAAATCAATGACCTGACCGATCTGACGAGCTAAACAGCAAAACAGGAAGGTTTGTCCACTAGGTGTGGCATGCCGAACTGAGAGAGACAGGACTTTGTAAATAAATCAATGACCTGACCGATCTGACGAGCTAAACAGCAAAACAGGAAGGTTTGTCCACTAGGTGTGGCATGCCGAACTGAGAGAGACAGGACTTTGTAAATAAATCAATGACCTGACCGATCTGACGAGCTAAACAGCAAAACAGGAAGGTTTGTCCACTAGGTGTGGCATGCCGAACTGAGAGAGACAGGACTTTGTAAATAAATCAATGACCTGACCGATCTGACGAGCTAAACAGCAAAACAGGAAGGTTTGTCCACTAGGTGTGGCATGCCGAACTGAGAGAGACAGGACTTTGTAAATAAATCAATGACCTGACCGATCTGACGAGCTAAACAGCAAAACAGGAAGGTTTGTCCACTAGGTGTGGCATGCCGAACTGAGAGAGACAGGACTTTGTAAATAAATCAATGACCTGACCGATCTGACGAGCTAAACAGCAAAACAGGAAGGTTAGTCCACTAGGTGTGGCATGCCGAACTGAGAGACAGGACTTTGTAAATAAATCAATGACCTGACCGATCTGACGAGCTAAACAGCAAAACAGGAAGGTTTGTCCACTAGGTGTGGCATGCCGAACTGAGAGAGACAGGACTTTGTAAATAAATCAATGACCTGACCGATCTGACGAGCTAAACAGCAAAACAGGAAGGTTTGTCCACTAGGTGTGGCATGCCGAACTGAGAGAGACAGGACTTTGTAAATAAATCAATGACCTGACCGATCTGACGAGCTAAACAGCAAAACAGGAAGGTTTGTCCACTAGGTGTGGCATGCCGAACTGAGAGAGACAGGACTTTGTAAATAAATCAATGACCTGACCGATCTGACGAGCTAAACAGCAAAACAGGAAGGTTTGTCCACTAGGTGTGGCATGCCGAACTGAGAGACAGGACTTTGTAAATAAATCAATGACCTGACCGATCTGACGAGCTAAACAGCAAAACAGGAAGGTTTGTCCACTAGGTGTGGCATGCCGAACTGAGAGAGACAGGACTTTGTAAATAAATCAATGACCTGACCGATCTGACGAGCTAAACAGCAAAACAGGAAGGTTTGTCCACTAGGTGTGGCATGCCGAACTGAGAGAGACAGGACTTTGTAAATAAATCAATGACCTGACCGATCTGACGAGCTAAACAGCAAAAACAGGAAGGTTTATCCACTAGGTGTGGCATGCCGAACTGAGAGACAGGACTTTGTAAATAAATCAATGACCTGACCGATCTGACACAAATCTGGACACCATGGCAACCGTTATGGCCAAGCAATCTGAAAGTGCAATGATATAATTAATGCCAATCCCGAAGGGTTGAACAGTACACATCAGAGAGTCCATAATAATAGTGATCATTAAAAATGCCATTTTATGAATAGGAAAATGAATAATGGGGGCATAAAACCCTTTCATATTGTCCCTTTCATATTGTCTACCAACATTTTTTAAAGGAAAAGAAAAATTTAAAGAAATTAGGACTAGGTAACCCTGAGAGAAGGACGCTAGGAAAGCCGAAATGTAAGATATTAGGATAAGACTGAGGCAGATTAAGACTAAAGAAAGGAATTGAGAGCAATTGCAGGAGTGACTAACAACTCCGGAACTTACATGGCCATGGGAACAGGAGAAGAGTTAGAGTAAGATTGATCAACACATAAGATGAATCCTTCCTCCCCTTGATTCTTGTTAGGTAAGATTACTTTTTGATTTATTTAAATCTTAATTTTGTTTATTTCTAATTTTTACACTGATCTTAATTTTAAATTACTTTCACATTAACGTAGTATTGGAATTTTAATAATATGAATTTGTATGCTATTGGGTTAAACTACAATGACTCACTCTGATGAATTTTGATTTTTTTTCTCACACTTTTCATGAACATTTTATTAATTAAAACTTTATTTAATATTTCGATTCAATTTGTTATTTGATTTGGCCATGCAGCAGTACACTCATTTGAACCTTTACCAATTTCCATGATAATATTATCAATGCCAGAATATAGATACTTCAGATTATATTATAGTATTAAACTTTGCACTTTTATTCAAATATTTAACATCTATCATTATCTTAATGCATATAAACAAGTCAGTTTTCATAGCTACGCTATGTGTAGATTATTACGTTATGAGAAAATTTTACCAAGTTCGCATTTAAAAAATTATTTATTGCCACCTTCTTTTAGATAGATTTATTCACAACTTTTTATGTATGATATAAAAATTTTGTATCACGTATGTAATTTCGTAACTAAATTTTTATTACTTATGTAATTGAAAAAATTGTATTTTATGAAAAAAAATTTGTTTATTGTTAAATATGAGTCTAATGGGAAGCTACAAATTTCAAAAACTTGTCCACTACGTATTGACAATCCTTTGGAGTAAGAACAAGCAGTACACATCTTGTTACTGAAATATAATTAATCATAAATGGAATCTTGTTGAAAATGACTTAAAATAATTAAATACTGTACATAAACTGTTTGGGATCAAGGTCTTACATAGATAAAAAGTAATAAGCAAATGATTGCACAATGGTTTTTGATACGTTTTATAAATGCTTAGCGTGTAATAATTCACAGGTGTGGTTTTTAAATCTCAAGTTTTTAAAATGTGAATGAATGTAATGTTATACATCAATTTAAAGATCTTTATAAACCATATATTTTGATTTTGATTTGATGTGCTAAGACAAAAATTACTTTTTAAGAATCCTAAAAAAAACTATTAACATGAATTGTGATGGTTAATAAAGAGGGTTAAATTCCAAATACACACATACATTTATCCCAACAACACTTTTCTGAGGAAAAATCCTTTTTACCAATCCCTCAGAAAAATGATTTAAAACAGTCTTTTATGATTTACATAAGTTTTATATGTAAAGTGCGAGTCGTTTGAACAATTTATATAAGATTGATAAGGACAGAGCGATATTTAAATTAGTGGTAAACATTAAAGTTATGTCTCTTGCTCAGCTATTAAATAGTCTGATAAAGTTTGAATATATGGTTTATTTACTAATTTAGAAAAACACATAACAGAACTGTTGAAAGTCTAACAAAAATGCATGGTAAGTCTTTCTTAAGTATTTGATACAGGTAGGTCTGGATCTCTTAATTTTACCACCACTTGGCAGAACAATTGTACTGCTTACTGCACATTTTCATTTTTATTTGGTAACTTGAAAACAAAATACGTCAGTCAGCCGATATTTGCTTGAGTGTTGCCAACTGTGGAATTTCTCATGCCCCACACTGTTATTGATGGAACGTTTGCTTAAATTAAAACCATTTAACAATGTATAAACTATAAATAGGTTTGGAGTCAGAATTTGGTTGAATAAAAGTGAATAATAAATTATATTTAATATAAAATCCAAACTAGTAATATTTTGTTAAATTGGTCTTTAACAGGTTAAAAGAAATTGATTTACAAAATATACAAGGTATCGTTCCTTTCAAAGTGCTCTCCTTTTTTGCAGCATTATGAAGAGGTTTTACTAGCAGGTATAAACTTATCAGAAATTAAATTTTTTTTCTCTTAGAATAAGAAGCTTAGAAATTGCACCTAGTCCTAAAAGGACCTTTGCACTACTTCCGGAGTCACACAGAATATTCTCGATTGCTAAGGTTGGGGGTAGGGGCCGCCTCCTGTTGAGATCCATGAGGAAAAATTTAGTGCATTAATCTCAAGTCATGTCCCTCTCGGAAGAAGGGGAAGCCAGCTCTGAATTAGAACCAGCCTCTCCAGTCAAAGCAGGCAGTGGGTGGTGGCACACCCTTATGTCTAGGCTAGCAAGAACCTTTCACTCTTACTGAACCCCACCAACTTTAACAGTCATCTCCTGCAGTAGACTAGACCATTGAACAACCTTGAACCCCAGAATCTTGCATTTGCAGTTAGTGATGTGCAGCTCCTGGACATCCATAAGGTTGCTCATATTTAAGAGACACATCTGTTTTTGCTGTGCCCAGTTGGGTTCACCTGGAAGGTATAAACCAGCCAGAAGGGAATCCTCCTGTGGGTGAAGTGAACCCTTCTTGGAGTTATACTCCCCTTGCGAAGCTAACCCATGCAACAAACAGTTTTCCATTGCTGCAAAGATTGTGAACTCATCTGCTGTTAAGCTCTTCAATATATAATGTACACCTCCAATTTTGTATACTTAGGTTTGTATATTTAGGGCTATATGTCCTATAGGGTTTGGACAGTTTGGAAACAAGCAATAATCCACAGGGACCATCTCTGCTGAGTAGAGATTGTAGGAATAATGGTCATGACAATCTTTGCACAAGAATTGTAAATGAACAATGCATAATGGAAAAGCTTGTCATTGTGCATAAAATATTTCCGTCTTTGCCATAACTCAGACCTATTTCTCCTACAGCATCATCCTACATACTTCTCTGGGTTTCGAGATATCGAAAAATTGATCGTCTTATCTTGTGGAAAAAATTATATGATGTTAATGTTCTTCCAGTAAAAGAGAATACTCTGAGCATTACAAAGACATTCATTTTGACTTAATAATCTTTTTTGAATTTTAGAAAGTTCATCATTTTCCATTGTGATGATTGAATCCTTGCTTCTATATCTTAATGGACTATTTCTGTGTTTTTCTCTTGTCCAAATGAATAATATGTGCATCATTCAATCAAATGGCAAAATTTTTTTTATATCAGTTCTTTCAGGAATTAGCTTTAAGATTTTATGTTATAACCAAAGATTTGAACTCAAAATGGAATCATAAGGAAGAATCACCATTACAACATGGTAGTTAGCATTAAAATTTAGTGCTACACCTCTTCTACTACTGCATTAGTTTACCTCCGTTACCCCACCCACCTATTCTACTACAGTTTTACTAATAAAGTTTTGAAGTGCAACTGTTTTCATTGTCGTAATAAAAGTATTTTTCAATGACTAATGTTACAGAAAAATATCAGAAATTGGAGTTGGAGAGGAAGAAGTGTCGAACTGTGAAGAAAGTCTACACTGGGCCTACAATAAGATATCACTCCATTTCAATGCCTCTTCTAGGAGACGATGGGTAAGTAAAGCATTGTGTTATAAATTGAATGGCATTATGGAAACTTATGTTCAGTAATTTGGAATATGATGGGTGGAACCATGTTAATTTAAATTTTGAGCTATACACTTGGAACAGTAACAGTATGTTTAATGAATTTAGAACAAAGTTAGAATGAAAATAAGTGACAATTTTCCTCCTCAAGTAATCTTTAGGTGAAAAGTGGAAGGATTAGGTGTTAGGAAATTGATTCAACCAATTGTTACTGTAAATGTAGATCTTATATCTTTAAGGTCAAATGTCACCTGGTCATACTTCTATATTATATAAGAAATTCTGTTATAAATTGAACTGTGAAGATTTAAACAATCAGTAAATATGAAAAAGCAATTTTATTCCTATAGTAAAAAATACATTCAGGAGAAAAGGAACAGTTATCCCAACCACAAATTGAGGCATTAATATAACTTATTATCATGTAATATTTTATGAAGTAAATATTCTCCAAATTTGTGTGAAGGAGAAATGTATTTTAGTTGCTGAATGTGATCATGGTACATGTATAACATATAATGCTCAAACGATGATGGGAGTCTAAATTACTCTGTGTTTCTTCAGCATTTGAGCTTGGAAAATTCACATTGTTAGTTAACTTGTTTACATCCGACTTCTGCACAGTACAAATGTTAGCAACATTAATAATTTCTGTGTAGTGTAAATGCTTAGATTTTTCTTTGGATTTGTATTCCAACCAAAGCTTTAAATTCAGTAGAATGGTATTAGAAAGTACGATATGAAGAACAACAATATTAACTCTTTGTTGGTCTATGAATTTGTTGGGGTTTTAGTAGACAGTAAGCTTAAACTTGAATAACAAGCAGGTAGCGGAAATTGTAGTGTGTGCCTATATAATATGGACTGTTTGACTTGATAAAGTAAGCTGAAATTTTACTGAACAATACCCTTAAAGAGGCTTTTATTTTTCACTAATCAATACTTTTGTCTTAAATTTAAAGCATGCTAGAGCGTAAATTGCATAAATATTCTTTATATTAATGGTGTACTAAAACATATTGTTGGTCTTGAAAGTACACACACTTCTAGAAAAACCACTACATCTCCCCTTATATTGTTTATTTTTGTACACCAAAAAATTGCTATACAATGTCATAGTTAGCATTATTCTAGTCATAGTTGTTTTTCATTTATGTAAATTTTCATACAGTAAATTCTTTTAATTTTTGACTATTTTATGTATTTTTTGAAAAAATTTGATTTGGCCATCAAACAAGTCTTTTTTGTTTTCCTGAAAAAGTTTATGACATTTAAAAAAATGGAAAAGCAGTCGTGGGACTGAACAAAAGAAGTAACTACTTCTTTTCATGTGCTGTGAATATATCTTGGGAATATAAATGTTACACTCAACAACATTTTTACATACCTTGCAACATTTCTTCATACCTCAGGAGTTTGACATATAGAAATTCATGAAAAGTTAAAATTTCAAAATTATAAATGACTTAAAAACCAATTTCAAAACATTCATGATATAAAATTTGAATAGTGTGAAGTTTTGTCTAAATACCACTCTCTAGCACGCTTGGATAGCCACTGAAATCGAACAAGCGTGACGTGACGTTTTATGACGCAAAATAAAAGTTTTCCCCAGTGCAAAACATGCATGCATAGCCCACCAAAAGAAGCAGTCACTTAAAAAAATATAGAATTAGAGTCAGAAATTGTATTATTACATTTCTTAGAGAAATGCATAGCATCAGTTTACAATGTATACAATTCAAATTGTATAAAAGAAATGTCACTCTTGAATGTCTTTTGAGTGCACATATTCACCTAAGGTGTAGAAAGGTCTTGATGTCATCCAGTCATTTAGCAATGCCTTCAGCTTCATTCCTTTAAGAGGTTACAAATTCTTGTAGCAGTAGGTTTTACAGCTTCTTGCCTTGTTCATGGTTTTCTTTCATACAGTGTTAGATGGTGGGCTGGTAGTGAGTAGTCTTAAGATAGGATATGAGATGATGAACAAAAACAGAATGATGAACTGTTGCAGGCAGACAGTAGAGGGTCGGTACGAGAGGACGTTTATCACGTTTAGTGATGCTGACACCATGGTCTCGGCATTTCCATCCAACGACCCTCCCAAACCTCCCAGCAAGAATTTCTGCCCCATCACCAGGTCAGTATTCCAATATCATACAAAGTTAAACATGTAACTTTAAACATGTAAACGTAATTTTGTAAACTAAGAGGATCGTTCACAAAGTCCATAGAAAAAAGAAGAAAAAAGAATTTTGTTGGGAAAATAGTTTTTAATTTTTTAACATAATCTGCTTTCAACTCTATTCATTTGTCTGTTTTACCAAATTTTTTAAGCCGCCTAAAACAGGATTTTGGTAGCTCCTCAAAATAGGCATTCGTTTGTGTAATTACTTCCTTGTTAGACGTAAGTCCGTCAAGCCATTTCTTCAAGTCTGGAAATTGGAAATAGTCACTGGGGGCCAAATCTGGTAAATACGGTGGATGTTTGTAATAATTGGAACATTTATTCCATTTTGATCATCGCAACTGCGCAGGTGTACATCCGACAATAATAATTGTCTTGGTGAAACTATCTCTTTTTTAGTTGAGGATGTTTTTGATTTCTTTGCTCAGCCATTCCAATAATGATGCATAATTCTTTCCTGTTATCGTTATTTCCTTTTTCAAGTAATGAAAGTAGATGATTCCGCGAGCTACCCAAAAAACCGTGGCTATAACCTTACCGGCCGACTTGACCGTATTCGCCTTCTTTGGAGTCCGTTTGTCTTTAAAAATCCACTGTACAGTTATATGTTGACACAGAAACTCATCAGAATTGTGACGGAAAAGCGCCAAAACAGCCTCTGAGTCAACCATCTATTTCATGCACTTTGATTCGTCGATCTCTTAAAATCATATCATGAACTTTTAAAATTATTTCTAGGGTAGGCATTTCCTTAGGGCATCTGGATCTACATTCCTCTTTTGTACAACCTCTAATGTACAACCACATTTAAAATCATTCACCCAGTTTTCAAAATCATTTCAAAACAGTTGCAAACACAGGAGTAGATGTGCCATGGACTTTGGCCAATTCAGCTATGATATCTTTCGGCATCAACCTTTCAAATACAAGCATGTAATCACTGCTTGAAAATAATTTTTATCCATTTTTTAGGCAAATTAAAGTAGTTTACTTCAATTGACAACAACAATTAAACTATGTGATGTATACAGCTCGAACTTTAAGTTGACTATTTAGGAGTGCTACTTAATGGCAAAATTTTATTTTCGATAATACAATCACCATCTCATGGATTTTCAAAGGACTTATTGAACGACCCTCGTAGTACTGGTTTTTGTGCTTGCTGTGGCCATTTTAAATGTTCAAAACAGTTGATCCCACCGACTCTGAAATTCTGTCTGTAGTTTGGTGTTTTGAATGTAAAGAATGTCATGACAACTGAGCACTCGTCAAGTTATCGAAGATTTAAAGTGAAAATGTAATGAATGTTGTAATGGTACGGAATTGGGATGGGCAGTTCAATGAAGGGTTGACAAATGTCCTCTACAAAACACAAAATGTCAGTTTAAAAAAATATAATGGTCCTTTGTTACGAGTTAAAGAAGAAAGAAAATATAATAAACTATAAATATAAAACGTGGCTTTCATAAATCATTTAATATAACCTGCATTATATTTGAATCTGAATAAGTGTCTTATTTTCTGTACCCATGCATCAGAGACCATTATGAGAATATTGATTTACTACAAATAATTTTGTTCATAAATATGACAACTGTGATCCTGTCATTACAGAGTACCTGCCAAATACCTGGATCCAGTTACACACCTGCCCTACTGTAATATCGCCACGTTCCGTGTGCTGCGCGAGGCGTACTACCAGCAACTGGAGGCCCGTGGCGACCGCGGCTCGGCGGAGATTGCTGCGTGGCTTGCGCACCGCCAAACATCCAAGACTGCACAGACGATCAAGATGGACCCTTCAATGTTACAAATAACTAAGGTGAGTGGAGTCCTCAATGACAATCGTTGTGAAACTTAAGTTGTAATTGTTGATCGATTTGTAAATGTCACATTACAAAGAGACTGTATAAATTAAAGAATAAAAACATTACTGAACAAATCCAATCAATAGCTACCAACAGTGACAACACGTTAATTTTTATTTGATGTAACTTCTTGCAATAATTGCTTTTGTTGAGATTTTCTGTTTTGCATATTTTTATAAAATCTCAGTAAATCCTACAGTCATCATCCGTGTAGCATTGTATTCCAATATCTCCATTGTTGGTGGTTAGTGATTAAGCACTGATATATTGGGGATGCTTACAGGTAGAATTTTTTTCTTGCTAAAGTGGACTTGTGTAGTTTTGTCAGGATTTATCATCTAGTCTAGAAGACAATGAAGTCAGAACTCCACCTTAAGTTATACAGTTTGATAGTTTATAAAAATGTTGTGTGGGACACAATTATGTTTATAAAAATGTTGTGTGGGACACAATTATGTTTATAAAAATGTTGTGTGGGACACAATTATGTTTATAAAAATGTTGTGTGGGACACAATTATGTTTATAAAAATGTTGTGTGGGACACAATTAGGTTTATAAAAATGTTGTGTGGGACACAATTAGGTTTATAAAAATGTTGTGTGGGACACAATTAGGTTTATAAAAATGTTGTGTGGGACACAATTAGGTTTATAAAAATGTTGTGTGGGACACAATTAGGTTTATAAAAATGTTGTGTGGGACACAATTAGGTTTATAAAAATGTTGTGTGGGACACAATTAGGTTTATAAAAATGTTGTGTGGGACACAATTAGGTTTATAAAAATGTTGTGTGGGACACAATTAGGTTTATAAAAATGTTGTGTGGGACACAATTAGGTTTATAAAAATGTTGTGTGGGACACAATTAGGTTTATAAAAATGTTGTGTGGGACACAATTAGGTTTATAAAAATGTTGTGGGACACAATTAGGTTTATAAAAATGTTGTGTGGGACACAATTAGGTTTATAAAAGTGTTTTGTGGGACACAATTAGGTTTATAAAAATGTTGTGTGGGACACAATTAGGTTTATAAAAATGTTGTGTGGGACACAATTATGTTTATAAAAATGTTGTGTGGGACACAATTATTAGATGTTTTACTTATATCAGCCAGCATCAAACCCATTGAGTCCTTCTTCTCAAAATAATTAAAAACTAGTAGTTTTCCTGCTATTGCATCTATGTTTTACCCTCTGCCAATATTCCACACAGCTAAATCTGAGGTTGTTTACATTAGGGATGAAGAGTTATTTTTCCAGAGGAAATTTTCCTCATTGTCAAAATTAAAACTCAATTCCTTTCAAGTGATTGAATTTTCAATCACTCCTTTGTCACTCTAATTTTTTGATATCACACTAGTTTCATCCAAATTGATCGAACTTCCATTCATCTTATCATTTGTATCTGATAGGTTAGGAACCACCGTCTGTAGCCAGGGCCGCATTTACAAATTCGGCGCCCCTAGGCCTACAGACCAAAGAGCGCCCCCCCCCCCCCCCAGAGGACTCTGATTAAACTGACGTAGAAATCCAGTAAATTTCTTAATTATGTAATTTTGATGAAAGATAATTACAATAGTATATATATATATATATATAAATATATATATATATATATACATATATATATATATACATATATATATATATATATATATATATATATATATATATATATATACATATATAGGAGTGTTTTGAATAAATAAAAGCAATGAACCAATGAATGAGTCAACGTCGCACCCCGGACCTAGTTGACCTTGGCCACCCGCCCCGCCGAGCGCCAACACCACCCGCCGCCGCAACTTTTTTCTTTTGTGTACTTTAAAATTTATGCGCCCCCTAAAATTTTGCGCCCTAGGCCTGGGCCTAGTGGGCCTATAGGGAAATGCGGCACTGTCTGTAGCTGAATGTGGTTGCTATTTACCATTTTGACAATATTTCCAACCATGTCATGGAGATTGGTGTAATTTTCAGCCCCAATGACTTTAAACTGCTTTGTTTCCAGCTTCTCAGTACATATGTCACATATATGTATTCAATTGGTATCCTTACTGTACTTGTATTGTTTGTTATTTACATTAACACATACCATGCAAGCCCATTATAGCCTGTTCACAGTGCTCCAGCAATGATTAGATCAGATTGCAAATGCTGCACTAAGTGGAAGAAAAATAAGGAGCTGAACTTAACATTTGCACCGAATCAATCCTTCCCACTAGTGTAGAAACCATTAGAGTTGAAAAAGAAACCAAAAGATGAGGATGTGTTGGTTGTCGTAGCCTTTCTTTTGCCCAAAAAGTCAAATACTATCTGGAATAAGTTATCCATGTTAATGATAATCTTATTAATCATTACAAACCACCAACCCAGTTGGTTCTGAGTCATCAATTCACCTTCATGGTTCACATTTTTTCAGTTTAAGGAAGAGCCAGATAAGAATGTACCATGTGAGAGCTCTGCCTGTTTGCCAGTGTTGACTTCTCTGCCTACAATCCCCTTGGCAAGAATACCACTGCCGGAGGATATCGTGTCCATCACAAGTCCTACTAAACCTATGAAAATGTGAACTGAATTAAAATGATAAGTTATTAATATACCTAAGTTTTTATCTGCATTTGTAAAAAGTTTTGTATTCAATGTATTTCCAGATTAAAATTGTATGTCAAGTTTTTTACTCAAGGTTGTTTTATTACAAATATAAACACCCAACTTTCTCCTCCAGTCTACGTTTCAAAAGATGTAGTGTGTGAATTGTACCGCTCCTATTTAGCTCTTTTGAATAATGAGTGAGCCAATGATGCATTGATGTCAAAAAATGGCTAACAAAATGTCCATGATGAGGTTTAGAATTAATTATGGAACTTTTCGAACATTTTTTTGGGGGCTTGAAACTGTTGTGAGAAGCTTAAAATACCATACATTTTATTTTATGCCAGGTTTGGCTAACTTGCAAGGAGCAGATTTCTGCTAAGACAGTGAAGAAAATCTTGTGCCAAGGTATGATAATTGCTGTAATTTAAATGGTGAACATTAGAAAACTAGCTTAAACTGGATATATTTAAATACATTAATGAAATTTAGGTAAAATACTTTATTAATTTAAAATTTAAAAAGTCCGTTATTTTCTGAAGAACCATTATAATCAATGAGTCTTAAATCAACTTTTATAATTTTTACTCAAAAGAAGAAGTAATTATTTATGTACTTTCCTCTACATGACTCAAATAATAGCCTGTGTTCTGTTGATTTGTAATTATATTTTATTGGGCCATATGTTCCAATTATTTGCCTTACAAAAAAAAAAAAAAAAAAAAAAAAAAAAACCGTCAAGAATTTTTTTTATCTTTTCCATTCTGTATGTAGCTAGAATTAAATTAAATCAAACCAAACAACATATAAGTAACCTATAATACATTGATTGATATAGTTTTACAGCACTAATGCTTCAGAAAGCAATAAATAAGAACTAGACGCCATTAAAAAAAACAAACTTTCAACAACTATTAACAAAACCGTAGGATGTAAGTTTTAATTGTGTGTAGAGGATTTTGTCAGCATTTATGGACTTAAATGGTTTGCTTGGTGCTTCCACACAAATCTTAAAACAATGCTTGTGAAAACTTTTGTTACTAGAACCGCAACTACTTTCATGGTTGTTGAGCTTTCTAAAAATTAAAATCAGTATCAGATTTGGTTCATTTTCAACCTAAAATTTTTGATGATTTAATTTAGTTAAATTAAATAATTCTTTATTGACCACAATATAAAAATCAAAGATAATGCACAAGAATGGCATCATAAATGTATGAATTACACAGTATATAAATATAGAGTGTAATGCGATAAGCAGACATTACGGACTGTTACTTCAAATGCAAAACATAACTATCTATTATTTTACAATGTTAAAATTAATAGGGAGAAAAAATACAAATTATAACCAATAATATTATAATATAGTAATAAATCATTCAAACTAAGTAAAGAAAATTTCTACAATTTACAGAGTTTTAAATTAAGTTTCAAAATATTAATAACATTTATACAGTGGTTTCTCTAATAAATATCCTTTTAATTTTTGTTTGAGTTAGTTTTGTTCATCATGTATATTGTATATTGCGGTAAATAATTATAAAATTTTCCATCTTGAAATGAGAATTTCTTTTTAAAAGTTCCAGATTATACTCGACAGAAGCAACCCTTCCTCTATGCCTTGTGCCATAAGATAGGGAGTTCCCAAGAAGTAGTAACATTTCAAATGAATGGTTGACAAGCGTTATTGTTTCAGATTCACAAATTGAGTACTCAGTAAATAATCTTTTGGCCTCTGAACTGCAACTATTTAAAAGTAAAGTGGTTCACATATAAAATTATTTTAAGTGCGGGCTTTTGGAGAATTAGTGTCCTATTAACAATTTTTCTATATGGTCCTCTAAAAATACTAATGCAAAATAAATAAGCAGAGTGAATAAAAGCAAAGTAAACCATTTTAATAGTGTTTTTATACATAAATTTAAGAGTGTGTAAAGAGCATGTATACATGAGCTAACTTTTTATAAGACATGGTCAATTATTACATCTAATTTTTTTTTATTTCTAGGGTCAGAGGTACATATGATTTATGTATATTTTAAATGACTGACAATTTTTATTATGTTTAATTTTGAAACATAATTTTTTTCAGAATTTAAGAATAGTTGAAAAATTGCATAAAAATGTCATTAATTTATTTAAGCTTCTTGATGAGTAATTCAAGGTTATTGATGGAAGGATCATATATCATTAGATTGCCATTATCAGTGTACAAAGTCATGTATTTGCCAGGAATTCCATGGAAAACTTGTGGTAATCATCGTATGTAACAATTGAAAAGCAAAAGCCCTAAAATAGAACCCTGCTGAACTCAATTCTCGACAGGCAATAAAGGTGAATTGCTTAGTTTTAAGCAAATAATTCTAACATATTGTAGTGATTTAGTATGATAAGGTGAAACAGATCTACAAAAATTCCTGTTTTTCTTTTTTATCATTGTAGTTTATAATAGATTCAATAAACTGTGTTCTAGCGGTTATTCATACTGATCTATTAATTGGTCAAAAACCATGTTGTTGTTCCTCTAAAAGTTTATTATTAAAACAAAAATTATACATTGTAACCTCATATAACAAGGATTCAATGTTTCTAACCTGTTAAATATAACATACAGAAATGAAAGGTGGAGAATTTTATACATTAAACATTTCCTATTAATAATACATTTTTGACAGAATAAACAACCTTGGAAATATCAGTCTGTGATATAGTTCAGGACAAACATCCCAAAATAACTAAAAATATTTGAGTCACATAACAAAAAAAAAAATTGATCAGGAGCGATTGACAAATCACTCAAGTGAAAATTTTCATGAAAGTACAATGGGAGGGTAATTAATATCTATACTCAAACTTGTTTTGTTTACATGAAATGCTATAGCACATCTCAGGAAAGACCACAATTGCATATTGAAAGATTAATAATTTGATTTGGAAATGAGGGCCATTCTACTTGTATTATTCCTCAGAACTTGCTGGATATTTTATCCCATCATACAGAGTGTGTATTCTCTAAGATCATTAACAATGCAAACCTTCACATCAGAAACCTGCACCATTTTATATATAGGAAACTTGTATTTTGGAAGTGATTTATTTAATAAAGTCTTGTAAACATGAATTGTACGAAGACAAGTTTTTGTTATGTTTATAAATAATATTAAAATATTAAGATATAAATATTTGGGGTTGAACAGAGTATCATTTAAAGTTTCTTTGTTTCTTTTTGCTGAAATATATGATATCCGGGTGAGTTTTTGTGGCTCTTCAGAACTTACGAGTTGAATAAACAAATTCCTGATAACTTTGTCTCTAGATGACATTGAGAGTACACAGATTGTCTTCTTTTATCTTCTTTTTCAATTACTGAACCTTGTGGTCCTCATGCAACAATTCAATAAACTTCAACTTCATTAAATTGTGAATTAAAAAATACTAAAAATATCTTTTAAAAGTATAAAATCCCTTTTGGCTCTTAGGCCATATTTGAATTTAGGATTAAGAAAATAACGTCTGCAAAATGTATTGTATCCTTACTGGTCTCTTTCGGAGATAAAGAATCTGTAGAGTGGGAAGACATTCAAATTTAGAAATTTTATTGCATAAGAAAGATAAGGGAAAATAATAATTGAAATAAGTACCTTAGTGTTCAATTATAATGTACAATAGGTTATAGATAATTAAATAGCCTGTATTGTTCCAAAATGGAATTGTTGGAAGTGTGAGGTTGGGAGGATACTGACCACCATAAAAAGTCGAAAACCGGTTCTAATTCGGTCTTTGTTCAAGCCATAGCATCCAAGGTCTGGTTTCGTAGTTTTTTTGCGGAAGCAGCTCTCCAAGCGGTCAGAAAAGTGCCGGAAGCCCCCGGGAGAGATAGGACCTGGGTGCTGTTGTATAGGTTAGGTACGCTATCGGATCAGCTGATGCTAATGTCAACTGTCAAGGTCCACTCTGCGCATGCGCGTGACGGTACGTGCGCCGTGTAGCCGCCAGTCAGTGTCCAGTGGCCTACCGCGCAGTTGACGTTGCCATGGCTACCGTGTCTCAGCTGGCTCACATCTCGGACATCGCGGCCCTCCGCATTGAAGGTACGTCAACATGATGGCAACAGAGAAAACTCTGATTTCCTAATAACACAATTTTTCTCAAGGTTAATTTATAGGAGGTGGACAGTGCGAATGAATTATTGAGATCATTTTTCATTACAGGGTCAGTGTGTTTAGTAATACCATTTACTAAAAACTGTTTCAATATTGCTAGCGTAACTTTACTTGGAGTTTTATATGTGTTAAAAAATACATAGAGTCCCCGCAGTGTGAAAAAGAGGGTACGAAGATAAAAATTATTCTGCTCAAAAACAGACAATAAAATACACATGGAGCAACACATTGCGCTAATCTAATTGTGTTGATTTTTAACGTGGTAAATGTGTGAAACTTGCATGTATGTGATAAAATTAATGAAGTATTTATTCTTAGATGTATACAGAGTGATACTGTTGGGGAAACCAGAAAATAGGATTCATTTTAATAATGCAAATTAGTGTTGTGGTAAAGAGGGGCAACGGGGCCATCTTATCCTATTATTCCAATTGGATTATTAGTTTTAGAGCTTCTCTTAGGTTGCTGCCGCAGTTATTCAGCAACGGCAGAACAAACTCGGTGTTTTAAACACTCAACCTAATTAATTCAATCGATTACGTTTGTAAACCGGAATTAAAATTACTAATGTTCACATGATAAAAGATACCTTTATGTGGAGAACGCTTTTAATTGACTGTATTGGCGCCTGCAATGTTATTAAAATAATGTAACAAATGGACTAAAATTAAGAAAAATTGTATTAATCACATAGATATACGTCTTAGAATGCCTGTGGAGTCTACCATCACAAATGTATTGTTTGTAGAATAATGAAAACTAACTGTATCTATAATTTTTAATTAATTGTAAATGAAATTAAACGTTTTTTTATATAATCTTGGGATGATTTGACGCTGTAAAGAAATAGTGTGGTATATAGGTTAAACAGGGTCGGATTTACAGATTTTGAGGTACTAGGCAAAATTTTTGTGCAAATCGAAATTTAAAACTATGCCTAAATAATTTGCTTGTGATGACAGATTATTATTAGTAGAATTAAAATACAACTTTTACAGTGTGATAAGCGTTACTTTATATAAATGTATGAAAAAAAATTTTTTTTACCTAAAACACACATATTCCTCTCTGTTTACATTTATATAGATTATATCGGTAGCCGAAAATAATAGGGGTTTATGAGTCTTTTTGATGTTATGAAATATTCGAATTTACAGTTTTAAATTTCATATCTCCGGTTCTGTGTACTGCTTTGTACACTTTTTGCAGGCCGGAGGTCTAGTGGTAAATCCGGGACTAACTTTAAGTAAAAATTCCAACGAAAATATTGGAAGTTAAAATCTGATCATAGACATTTCTTTATAAACACTTTGATATTACACCTACCAATAAAGTATACAAATAAAGGTTCAAATTGTATGTGTAAATCTGTATAGTTTGATTTATATCTTCCATAATAATAAGGGAAGTAGATAGGCAATGCTTTAACTCTCGTTGCTACTTACTAGTCAACGTTTAGTGCAAGTCAAGTGCTGTTTACAATGTATTTGTGTTGTGGAACTCGGCGTAATCAATTACAAAGCTGACCTCAGACGTGTCTTATCTGCCCCTCCCCCCACCGTTGTCGGATTAGTTGGAGACAATAGTAGTCTATTTCTTTGTCTTGTGAGTTTTCCGTTGTTTGAATCGAGCCGTCTCTGCAATCTCTAGTCTCTGATGATCAGCACGCCACGTGTAGTACACAGGCTGCGTGAAGACAACATAATATCGCACCACTTGCTTTTAAACTACACGACATGTAGTCACAAACATAAAAATATGTAGTATGACTTCGTTGCTCGGTTGGGAGTCCCGATGTCCAGCGGTATAATTTCGATCTGAGTTAGAGACAGCGCAAGTCCAAATCCTGTCTGTGACAGTACCACTTTTTATCAGTACTTCGACCTTGTACTGTATCTACTCTCCCTCTGATTCTGTTTGATAAAATCCTCGCACAGGCCAGTGGCTCGTGAGGACGGGCAGAATAAGGCTAAGAAGGCATCAACATCTCCTTTTTTACCACAAAATAAAAGAGATAATAAATAATGTTTGATAAAACAGTGAAATTTCCTTCAATATATATACAGGGATCAGTTGTCTTTGTTAGAAAAAATATGTGCCTATTGCGGAATCTCCAGACTAATCATACATACAATTTACGTACAAACAACAATATCACAATTCAAAAACATAAAATAACTTTCAATGAGAGATGTATAGCGTTCAATAGTTCTAGGCTCTTCAACTCTCTGCCGAATTCGCTGAAGATTGAAGGTAGTTTTCGTGTTTTGAGAAGCTGCTAAAAGAGTTGTTGCAGGATTGCCACTACAGCGTTGAGAATCTTTGTCCCAACAATATTAGATTTTTGGCCTTTTTCATATTTTATCACTAACTTAAAGTACATTTGTAAGTAAATCTGTATGTCAAAGAGCATGTACTATGTCAAAACTAATAGAAATGTTTAATTGACAAAGTTACTATATGACGTTATTATGTGACTGTTTGTTTAGCTATCTGAATAGAGAACTTCTTTCTTTCTTTCTGGGCAAAGTTTACTCTTTTCGAGGACTAACAAACAATCCCTTGTTATAATATCTTCGTATATCTGTGACAGCGTTGAATTTGACGAGTCTTTCTAAGAATTTTCGTTAACAGTTTAGTAAGGAATCCAACCACCACATGGAAAAGTTTTTAACATAGTATGTGTCCAATCGTTGATGACAACCTGGAGTTTCCTCTTTGTAATTTATCAAAGTTTAACTTTCTTTTGTTAAGTTTATACACGATAAAGTGCGCAATACATTTCCTGTGAAGTATATGGAAAATAAGAGCTTTCTTTTCCATACTATCTGTACTAGTTAAGAACATTGAATCCAGTTTGGATATTTTAGGAATGCAACGTCCATACTTAAGATCACTATCGTGGTCTTAGTAGTCTATCCAAACGGACAGAAGTAATACCAACTAAATAGAAGGAAATCAAAATATATACCTATTTAAAGGTAATTGGTATAAATTAGAAATAAAACGGAAATTTTGTCTCTTTGAAATCACTCTCTCTAAGGAATAACCGACGAGGAAGAATTTTATGGCCATACTACTTAAGATTTATGGTGGCAAGATTACGTGCAGATTTATACTATTTGACGGGTTACATAGTAACTTCGATAAGCGTTGATAATCGTTTCTCTCGTTACACAATAGAAGTTAATACAAAGAAGGCCTCGAACTTCCTATCACACAATTGAGCGAGATAGGCCTTTGTCCGGCATGGTCAATATTTGAGTTATATTCTTATGAAGATATATACCGAAGTACACATTTCAACAAGTAAGATCGTAGCAGCTTTTAAATTGTACAAATTAGAGATTAAAGAATTAAAGATTACAAGATTGATGCCGCTTTATATTTAAGATTCCTCCACCACCTCTACCTGAGAAATGAACATATTTTAGGTGGTGGAGGAATCTTGGCTAGTAACGTAAAACAGCTTGTCTTGTAAACCTCAACGATGCTGTTAACAAAACGCCACAAGTGTGGTATCCAATAATATGTAACGCAGCTATGGTGGGAAGGGTTAATACAATGTGAATGTTGATTTTAGCCATAGTTTACCAGTCCGGTATCTGACGCTGTCTCAGACTCTTGACTCCTGGGATCTTGAGTCATGTTTCTCTGAAGAGATCTAAAAATTCAGTGACGAAGAAGCTCAAAATGAACTCTTTAGATCGTTTTGACATTAGAGACACCTAGCCTACAAAGTATAGTGTAATCTAGGTGGAGAGTTATTCTCATTGTCTAATAAGGTGCTCAGTTGATTGCACTAAGATGTTTTAGGCACGATATCTAAGCACGGTTGAGCAACCGAGTTTTCTACCCATTTAAAGAAATCAAATTTCAGATTTACAAAGAATGTTTTTTTTTCGTTTTACACCACATCAGAATCAGAATTTATTCTTGAACGTACAAAGATGATGTCCATAAACATTATAATAATTAACGTACAGGAAACATAATATAATAAATGAGCATAAACAATGTTTGATGGTCATTTAAACTAAACACTGAGTCAGAAACTTTGATCTCTCCACAAGTCATTTTCTGAACATTGTCTTCAGTACCTTAATATTATGTGTCTAAAGCTCCGTAGGAAGTAGATTTGAAAGATTAGCCTCTGCAAAATACATTTTAAAACATTGTATTTTGTCAAATATTTGGGAATTCCTAGATTCAACAAGTAAATATCTATAGTACGATACCCCTATCGACTATCACGCGTAAATATATAACATTTTTGAAAAGTGGGATTTTCCGCCTGTAATGTATCACAATTTTCGAGTGGCGGGGAAATTTTGTATTGTCTGTTTTTGCACGCATGGATATGAATTTTGGTGGGTTACAGAAATATGTTTTTCGTAATTATGCAATAAGATATACATGGGAACAGTAAGCAACAATATTTTTAGTTACAAGCTGCCTGCTTTTGATAATCTGTCCAAGCTCCGTCCCTTCAACTCACCTGTATAAGCGGAT
This sequence comes from Homalodisca vitripennis, assembly GCF_021130785.1. NCBI lineage: Eukaryota > Metazoa > Arthropoda > Insecta > Hemiptera > Cicadellidae > Homalodisca > Homalodisca vitripennis. Next base: position 12,420,832 of record NC_060212.1, on the reverse strand, counting down.
TTGAATTATTGGTATTTTTATTTTAACATTTGACAGAAGATAGGTTTCCTCAAACAGGCTGAAATATGTTAATTGTTTTAACATTGATAGTACTCATGCAGCCTAAGCCTAATGACTAGCTAGCTAATCGCTGGTAGAACGTGCTCGAAATTAGGTTTTGCAATGTCAACACGTGTTTACAACTGCAGTTACTCCAGATCTCGCAGGGTAAGGAATTAGCTGTATTTTGCTCTGACCTTGAAACAATCACCCGTGTTTTCTGAAAGACAGCAGCTGTTGTAAGCTCCTATCTTTGATACACAGTATCTTGCATTGAGTTAACTGAGATAGAGAATACGATAGATAGAGTGTTGTCTTCAAAATTAAAACACAAACTCTGATTTTTGTCGCTTAATATTAAAAGACAAACATTTTATACCTTTTATACAAGCACAATATTTGGTGTAAACGCGGATTTATTTACTGCACACACACTCTTTGTAAACCAGCGCTGGCCAATTCACGATTCTACGTAAAAATGGTACTATTTAATAATAGAAAATATTGTCCTTTTGTTATAAATGTTTACCTACGAAGTAAGAGGGCTGGAGATAATTTATTTTGCACAGTTAAGAACTATGAATTGTTGAATTTTGATAACTATTCCATGCGAACGGATGTTCACTTTGGATGATTTCCGCTCATTTTTATTGAATAAAATGTATTCAGTCACAGATTCGTCACAAGCACAGGAAGTAATTTTAACTTTGCTCAAGGTTTATACAAATGAGATTTTTACCTGTGTTCTTATATATGGGGACATCTTACTCTTTTCTTTGTGAAATATCCCTTTATTTCTGGTTTATGTTTGGTTAAATCCTCTCAGCTATTTGAGTCTTTAATAATTTAAATAGGTTAATTCCGAGAAACATTACAAGAGAGCATTCTACTTGACTTTCATTCTTCTCAAAACTTCCCTCTATTTAAAGATACATATGTCAGGTATTGTATACAGTTTTGCTATTTTCCTCCAGTCATGCCTTTTTGTGGAATTGAAAATCACTATTTTTTGGAATCTGTTATTGTAGTGATGGGGTTTTATAACTGCATAGCTGTCGAATAAGTGTTGTTGAAAGATCGCTTGAGGAGTATCTATGACCTCAGAGATGTTGGAGAAGGTTTTCTCCTATGTCAAGGTTTCAAATGACATTCCAGTGACAGCAAAGAGATGGAAAAGGCTGAGTATTCTTTAAATAACCACCACTTAATCTCAGGAATGGTAGGGATTTCTAGTTATTATGACATAGTCCAGTGATGTTTGAGGACATTTCACTGTTTATGTCAAAGCTCCAGATGATGTGTAATCTCTGCACTTCATACTACCTCTCTTCAGGCTGTACGGATTCCGTTATGACACCAGTTTATTCTTTAAATAACCACCACTTAATCTCAGGAATGGTAGGGATTTCTAGTTATTATGACATAGTCCAGTGATGTTTGAGGACATTTCACTGTTTATGTCAAAGCTCCAGATGATGTGTAATCTCTGCACTTCATACTACCTCTCTTCAGGCTGTACGGATTCCGTATGACACCAGTATTCTTTAAATAACCACCACTTAATCTCAGGAATGGTAGGGATTTCTAGTTATTATGACATAGTCCAGTGCTGTTTGAGGACATTTCACTGTTTATGTCAAAGCTCCAGATGATGTGTAATCTCTGCACTTCATACTACCTCTCTTCAGGCTGTACGGATTCCGTATGACACCAACAGTGACATAGCTTGAAACCCTGACATAAACAGTAAAGTTTATCCTAGCATATCTATGGAAAATAGATGTTCAGAAATCAGTACCTGTGTATTCTTATCTTGACTCGTTGGTTTAGGCCATGTATTCAACATAAATTGTACGTCACTCCTAAATCTTATTGCTCTAAGACTAATTTCACATGGCTCCAACGGGGCATCGTCTAGAACCTCAACATGATCAACGAAATGTTTCCTTTAAGTTGGGATTTGTTTTGGAAGTAGCATTATCGAATTTTTGAGTACTCAGAGTAGATTAATGCATAAACTTTCCCCAAAAATTCTAAACTTAATAATAATTGGGATAATTGATCTTGGTGATCCAGTGAGTTCAAATCCATAATGATCCGGAGAAGAAGAATTTTCGATGATCCGGAGAGTGGCAGATCTTGACGTTCCGGAAAGTGCAAGTTCTTGATGATCCGGAAATGCTAGTTCAAGATTATTGGAAGTTTGTAAGTTCATGATGATCTAGATAGTTCAAGTTCTTGATGATATAGAGAGTTTATGTTCATGATAATCTAGAGAGTTTAAGTTTATGACGACCTAGAGATTTTAAGTTCGCGATGATCTAGAGAGTGAGGGCTCTTGAAGATCCGGAATGTTGCGGATTCGTGGTGATCAGAGCGTGTGATGGCTTTGGACCGCGATGATATTTAAAGTGTAGCCTCGTAATAATCAAGAAAGGTTTGAGTTAATGTGTAATATTTTAATCTTGGGAGTAACATCTCACCTTTTTAAAGGAATCATAACTAGGTGTCTGCAGAGCTATAGAGAATCTGCGAGATAAAATCCACCAACCTTCTCCCACTGTAACATTCGGCTGAATCGAAAAGAGTTGGCCAATATTGTCTATATTCCTGGCAGTGTCAAAAGCAGGCAGTTGTGTAAATTATGTAAGCCCATTGAGCTGTTTCGCGCCTTTGAGACGACACCCGAGGATCAATGTTCCTCAGCACCCAAATTTATAGTTGTACAAGAAAGAGTAGAAGTATTATAGAGGGAGAAGGGACAGAATAAATAAACAGTTGTGGACCTTGGAATACTGACTTGTCGTTTACTAGGTAGAAGAAACTTGTCGACTAATAAATACTTCTCTTCATCAAATCATCAGCTCTCGGTATTCTAGGTGTTGTGCAAAGCGAGTTATGGCCGCCATGGCGTTTATATTACCTAGTTATATGTTGAAATAATTCAATGAGAATACACATTGTCAATTATCCTTCAATTATCTATTGTGCTGCCGTACACAAAGTACCCGATAGTGAGGAATATGGAGGGGAGGATAAGGGCGCAGGTTATGAGTGGTACAGTATTGAATATCTCAAAAGAGAAAGAGAGGGGACAGAGAATGCTATTGACTGAAACTAACACGATTATTCTCCAGGAAGATTTCAGGGCCTTAATAAGTAGTGTCGAGGCTAAAATGTTTTATTAGTCGCTAGTGTTATAATGCTTATTCGTTATGCAATTATGTGAATGTTGTAACACCTCAGTTATTATCATTCTTACCCATTTGAAATTATATTAACTGCACGTATATTTAAAGTTTTACTAATCTACCAGTTGCCATTAGAGTAAGTAATCATTAAAGGTTAAGCGGAACAGAGGACCTAACTGCACCTCTATAAATAAATAAATTTAAATTTAATTTAATGTTCAATTTATTTTATCATCATTCTCCCCCATTTGCGATTAAACAAACTTCATGCACTGAACTTTTCAACGTGCCAATCATCATTCTCACCTATTTACAACAGTGCTAACGTTATAGCGGACTACGTACAGTCTAATGAACAATGAAAGATGCAGCGAGAGAGTCACCGGATCTCGTCCATCACCTGTTTCCTGAACCATTAAACTTCAAGCCGGACGACTGGCTATGCAACAATGCTGTAATGCTTGACAATGCTGTGTGCTATGCCGTGGCGCAGCATAAGACGGCATTCTACAGAATAGTTCCTTTCTGCTCATCTTGAGTGATTCCGTAAAAATATTTTCGTTGTGATCCTCTCATTTCACTTAACATTAAAATTGGCAGTACAGTAAAATACGTCAGGATAAAATGATACACTGAATAGACAAAGAAAAAGAAAATTTTCTGTATTTAAAGTTACAAAAGAATATTTTTTGTGTATTAAGAAATATTTTTTATCTTTGGCTTTTTAATTTGATTTGTTACTTTCATGCAATGTCTATCTAAAGTATTTTGGTAAACCATAAATAGTAGTAAATTTGAAAAAAGTAAATGAGTTTTCTGTTTCTTTAAATCCACAAAAAGTGTTAAGTGGGGTTTGGGGGTGGATTTCGTTTGTGAGTTATACACCAATAATTGTGTATGGAAAATCTCAGAGTATGTTTTCTGGTTTAAAAATGTCTACATATGACCCAAATAATGATCACCCGAATTTTGGATTCCTTTATGAAAAATAACGAAATAAAAGTCAAGCAAATATCGTGAATTCCTCCATTCGGCCACGTCGCTGGGGAGGAAGGCTAATTTCTATAAAGATTATGGTATAAGGAAAACTAACGAAGTTTCTGAATGTAATGTGCTAAACCTAATACGTGCACAAACTACCTTATGTGAGTCTATGCTCCTCCCATATAAATTAGGAGATGTTAAACTTACTAATACAAGGTTGGTGAACGCCACGTGTGTCGCGTAAAAGGCTTAGCTGAGATTTTATGCAACATTGTAAGTCTATAACTCAGTCTGTAGTTAGGCTGCATGCATTACTATGTCGTGCGTTATAAATGACATATGATTGTACTTAGTTCGTTTACAAATTTATTTATTCTGAGATATTCCCGGTCCTGTCATGGTTACCCATAAGACCAATGTAAAACTGATGGCTGACGCTCAGCCAAATCCCACGGAGTGACATGCATCATCATCGATCCTGATGTTACTTATATAGAAATGAAAATTTATGCAACATTTCAAGACTACGCTAACGCTCAGCTTGTTGGCTTCGTTAATATCATTGACTTTAAGATGTAGTTTAGTAATTTACGACGAATTTACCATAAGTTTAGTATATATTCAGTAAAAATATACCGTACATGAACTATATTCAGTAAACATATACCGTACATGAACTATATTCAGTAAACATATACCGTACATGAACTATATTCAGTAAAAATATACCGTACATGAACTATATTCAGTAAACATATACCGTACATGAACTATATTCAGTAAACATATATACCGTACATGAACTATATTCAGTAAACATATACCGTACATGAACTATATTCAGTAAACATATACCGTACATGAACTATATTCAGTAAACAATCATATACCGCGTCAGATATGTCAAATATTAAATATTAATCTTTTTGTTTAGTTTGCCGTATTTAAAAATTCAACTAATTTAGTTAAATGAATTACATGAAATGAAAAAGGACTTTAAGACTACTCATTTTTCTGTCACTTAAGTTGTCAGTAAAAACGGGTATTACATTGAAACTTTCTTCTTCTATTTCTCCCCCTATTTCTTTTTCTCTTCCCCCTATCTCCCTAACTATCAGGTTAAGTACAAGAAGGGACACAGTAGTCGTAACGTTGCCTGTTAAAATAAAGAACTGATTCATTCAGTAATTCCCCCCCCCCCCTTTCCACCGCCTGACCCCTCTCACTGTAGTGTTTAGAAGTCATTGACATCCAGTGATTATACTAACAGTACTAACTGCAGTATCACGATCACCTAGCATTGTTTGTTCATATTAATACTCACGGTGATATTGTAATTTTTGTGGTCTAATATTGTGCCTCACGTATCATCGCCCTTAATGGCCGTATTCATACAGAGTAAATTAAAGTTGCTTATTTACCAACAAATAGTTGCGGAGATGCATAACAAATTTTAATTTTAAATCAATGATATTTAATTGTAACTTAAAAAGGGAGTGCCTATGGCCGAGTGGTCTAAGACGTTGGCTTTGAGTCCGAGTTAGAGATAGCGCAGGTTCGAATCCTGTCTGTGACCGTTGCACTTTTTATCAGTTTCATCGACCTTGTACTGTATCGACACTCTACCTTATTCTGTTTGATAAGATCCTCGCACAGGCCAGTGGCCCATGAGGACGGACTTAAAAGTCTTAAGTCTTAAAAGACTTCTCATAAAAAAATAAGATTTTAAAATTATAAAAACTTGTTACTGATGTTAATTAATGTTAAAATAAACTTGTCTTAAATGTATCAAATGTAAATGTTTCAAGATATGCCTTAATAGAATACATACAATAAAGTTATGTTTTGCTCAACGTAAAGAAATCGATAACCTGTAAAGAAGTAAAAATTGCACTTTTACCTAAATTGAAAAAAACCGTGTATATTTTCGTCGAAATGATTTAATGCACACTTTAAGTGTAACATGATACGAAAGGCATGTTATCATAGAACCTGTAAATGCTTTAAGTTAAAATTAGGGTTAAAAAGGAAAATATAACTGCTTAACATTTTTAGAGCTTTTGAAAGGTTTTAAAATATAATTCAGTGACATAAAACATTTAAAGTGGTATTTTGTATGACCGTAAAATTATCTCTTTAATGTTGTATTAAGTAAACAATTTTGGTCAGCTAACCCAACAATAAAATATGTGGCCCATATGTTTGAAAGAAGTAAACACTTGAAATGGAGGATTGTATGAAAAGAATTGTACTCTTCAATTCCGAATTGCCTTTAGTATTAACGAAGCAAGTGAAAGAAATATTTCCTAAAATTTTGAAATATTAAAAAAATAGCTCAATGAAATATAATGGTAGAGGTACAAGTATGTGTTTAGCCCTAAAATGGTTTTTGTTAAAAAACAAATTGTAAGCTTCGCCTACCAGAGCCTAATAAGTAGAAAAATACATTTATATTTCTGAAACAAACCGATACAACATAGTGTCGAAGAATACGACAGAATTTAACGAAACAAACAGCGCTGAGATGGACAGATCGAGAGATTACACTTTGACTTTTTGACCTCAAAATCAACAGTGTTCTTCTTTGGACTAAAGTGAACCCATGTTTCAAATCCTAGAACCTTTCCATCCAGATTTGTCGCACAGACGGACGGATGACACAGTTTAATTAAGCCGTGTCTTGTATTAAGTGTGCTGTTTTATTAATTTTGAAAATAATATTAATTTTTGAAAGAGTTAAAGATTATTATAGTGTAAATGGGCGTATATTAACATTTTATAATAGAATTAGAAATAAAACGTTTCGATAGCCAAGTCCAATCATGTTGTTACACGTGTATATGAGCTGACGATTCCTATCCATTTCAAACTACCTGTAGCGAAACAAAATCATATCTCATTTCAATTATGCAGTTAAGCTAAACTATTGAATACAGCTTTGCTTACTAACAGGGTAGCAAATACAATTCCGGCACTTTTACACTATAAACACTTTGTATATGTGTATACAAGCCGACAAAAGAGCTGATCCTGTCTGTTTAAACGGTGTTCCACAAGGATGTATTTTGGGTCCCGTACTTTTTACGCTCTTCATACCCAAGTTCCATACAGAATATGCCAGACCACTGATGTGTACGAATGACCCTGTTCTGCCTATAGGTGAAAAACTTGGAAATAAAATCTTATACTGCAATAAACCATTGTGTAATAGTTCCACAATTATAGCCTTGTGATAAATGAAGCTAAAGTCCAACAGATCATAATACAAATGTTGGCTTCAGCTCCATGTTACCTTACGATTAGTGTAGTGTCTGGAATAAGTCACTATCACAAACTTGACGCTTGGTCTGTAGAGTCCACGTCTGTCTGAATAGATCAAAAGAAGTCAGCGACAAGCACGCTTAAAACCAACTATTCGCATCGAATAGACATCAGAGACATTTATACTACAAAAAGAGACTGTCTGGATTACCCCAACAGTCATCTAGAGTGATCAAGATGAAGAGATGTTCCCATTGTTTCACCACTACACTATGCGGTAGGTAAAAAGGAAAAATGTCAACATTTGGTGATTAGAAACAATGTTAAGTAGTGGTCATTGGCTAATAGATTTTAAACGGTAGGAAGATATTTAAATGCAAATGGCAACAAAGTGGACTGAAATAACTTTAGATAACTTTTTATTCGTACTGATTTCATTCAATTTAATTAGTCTGTTATTAATATTGTAATCTGGCGCTACTCAATTAATTATCTGCGAATCGGTACATCAAAACATTGGCCGTTATGTAAGGATTATTATATATCGGTTCATTACAGACCGGTCCTACAAAACAATCAATTCAATAAACAAGATATGTTGAAATTGTAGCTTTGTAAACCACATAACTTGTAATATACTTCCATACCGCAGATAACCTTAGCGACATTTGGTTTCTACTCATTTATATACACTAAAATCGCCGACTAAGAGATGTCAGCTGTTCTTTTAAATCGTGAACGCCGATCTGAACATTTCAGCCTCATGTTTTATTGATAGAGTGGAATTGGAACTGCTCAGGTTAACGTATGCTTGACAGCGCGTCGTTTAACTGTTTACTTTCTCTTAAAGTTGCACAGTTAGAAAACCGTTCTGTCAGTGGTTCACGAATGATCAGCCAGTGTTGGGTTAGCCTTTGTGGGGAACACGGGAATTCAAGAGTTTCGACAAAATTAAAAAAAGGAAAAAAAAAAAAAAAATACTTTAAGACACATTTATATGTATTGTATGGTATATAGCAGCTTTATTGTTTATGTTCATATACGTTTATACGTTTGCTATGTTTTAGATATATTTTACTGAAATACACGTATAATAACAACCTTCATTCAGCAATATCGGATTTTTATAGCTGCGCCAAAAATATTTTTGCAGGATACACCTTCATACGGGCAACAGGTATTTTTCTAAATTTTCTAACTAGGTCATTTTCTAAATAGGCATTTATAATTAACTGTACCATAGAACTCGCCATGAAACCTGTAAATAAGATTTATTATTCGTACTTGATTTATAAAATAATTGGGCAGTTTGTATATTTCCTTACCTAACCAAACTCACCAGAAAACTTAAACGTAATGAAGCATGTAACTTACCAACGAAGCACTGGGCAAAAACAAAAAAATTACTCGCTTCATTGTTGAACAACGTGTAAATAAAAGACATCAGGTTTGAATCTCGATACTTGAAGAAAAGGCACTTGATTCTGTGAAGTATTTATAAGATATCCATTAGTAAACACAAGTGGTTCCATACTTGACTGTACAGACGTAGAACTTTTTATAGGGTTTAGTGTACAATAATATCTTAAATACACGCTACACTAAGTGGAAGGTGAAATGGAGCTATGATGTTAGACTTCAGCTTTATTTGCCACAAGGTTATAATTGTGGAACTATCGCACAGCGAGTTTATTGCAGTATATGATTTTATTTCCAAGTTTTGCACCAATACACAGAACAGGACCATCTACATACATCAGTGGTGTTACATCTTCTGTATGGAACTTGGGTAAGAAGAGAGTAAAAGTAGAGCACCTAAAACTTACGTAACTGTGAATTGCTTACATTTTCTAGACGGTATACTCTTAATCCCTAAATTTTCAAACACAAGTTCTGTCATGAAGATGATTGTAACAGGCAGATTACTATGGAATCGCATAAAACATAAAAATGATAGCAAAATTGTAACATTTATACTATATTATCTTTAATGTCATCCTATTACAGATTAGATTACAAAGTTCAATAGTTATCTGTCTGAGTGGCCGTTGGTGAAATTTCGTTAGCAGAATTTGCTACGGGCCATTGAAAAACAAATACTCCAATCTCCAGACGAAAATAACAATACCGTAGGCTACTACGAGTTGTTATTGCAAAGCGGCCTTGAGTTAGACGGCTCACCTAAATAACACGTCGAAGCCTCAACACAATAACAATCAGTCCCACTTTCGTACAAAGCGAGCTGCCCGGGTCTAAGGAAGTCATTCTGTTACAAGGTCGCAGAGTGAACGTATCGTGTCCATACATGACAGCAATGAGCCTAAGTAAAAAGAACCATAGACAACACAATCAGAACTTGTCAAGCAAGCATTTATTTATTATTTCTTAGTGAAGATTTATGCGCCTATGACAAACTCGTCAATTGGCCTGAATACATCTGGATTATGTTAACAGGTTCTCGTGAATTGCCTATTGAAAATATTCAAGCTTAAACTTAATATTATCATCTATAATAAATAAATTCCAGAACCAGATAGTATCCAGAAATACAAAAAAAAGCCTTGATTTCGGCCCAAACTTTGTATGAGAATAGAGTTTACACATGCCACAGAAGTAACAGTTTCATGACGGAGGTCATTCTCATTTATGCATAATTTTGCGCATACGCCTGCTACAGATTTGCTGATCCTTTGTGACTACATGGGCTATGAGCACATTAGACAACTTATGGGTAATCTTTTTATTCCAAAATATCCTGAAGTATATGTAGAAAAAGAGTGGTGATAGTCCGTCACCTTAACGGACTCCCTGTACAAATTTTAAACGGGTCAGAAATGTTACCTAAAGATTTTACTTTTGTCCTCGTGCTTGTTCATGATTGCTCTTGTCTTTTTTTATTCTTTATTCTTTAAGCGTATGTTGTGAGTTGTATATTTTTGAAATCAATAGGGTCTTTTAGTGTCAAATTGTAAATGAATATAGTTATTCGAACTTTGGTATTTAATAATAATAGATTACGTAAAAGTACAGGTAAAAGTTCATAATAAATAATATACTTCACTAAACTTTTTTATCGTAAAATACAATACAAGTTAACGCAACAATTCCGAGCCTATGTTGACCCGATAACACAGTTATTCTTCACCTTGGCATCCAGTATTCATTTTTAATTTCTCATATAAGATTGAACAACGAAATTGAAACTGTAGCAGACAATTAACCGTTATAGCGCTAAATAAATACAGCGTGTTTTGAGCAGACTCCTAATTATCTAGGAAGTCCGCTTATTTTATACCAGTGGTAAATACCATTATGTAAGATATGTAACTGTCTGTACATGTTACCAAAGCCTGTGTGTTTTTACACCTACTCACGTAATATATTGCATTAATAGTTGTCACCTTAATATAATTATTAGTTACTTAACTAGTCAAGGTTCAACATAAAAATAATTATGTTAATCGTAATTGGACTGAGGCTTCTTTGCCAAACATACCATTTGATATTCACAAAATTAGCAAGAGGTTATTTTGGGACATTCCCACACGTGGTCCTTTTTTATTATATTGTTCCTCTTTTGACATATTTAAAGATATTTTGGCTATTATCATATTCATCAGCGTGTTTCCTTCAGAGAGTTATCACTTTAATTCGAATTCGAATATATGTATTTGTTATCTTGTTCGCTGAGCATTATACAACTTTTGTAGCTTCAAATTAAATTAGTGTCATATATCTTAAACGTCAAGTTGTCACCCATTCAATGTATCGGAAAGAAATAAGGCAATGCAGAGTAAAAAGGGAAAGGCCATTATAGAATCCTCAGGTCAACTGTTTTTCTTTTGAAACATTTTATCTTCAAGCTTTTTGTTATATTGCATGGATTTAAAATTATTGCCATTGAAAGATCTAGAGTTATATGGTAATATATATTCAATACAAGTACTACAACTTTTGCAAGAAATATCTAATTGATAGTAAATAAATAAAATGTTTTGAAACTGCTAATTTATATGTTTGTAACTTTTGAGATTTTAAAAATGTGTCTATATGATGGAGTTTTTAAATTTTTGAGAATATAACATGAATTCCATCCACTAAAGATGAGTCATACCAGCAGTGTCGTACAAATCAACCTTTAAAACTAATAAGGCATCGTCGTATTTTGAGATGCCAGCCGTACAGGAATTTAACTGGTTTTTAATGGACAGGAAGGGATATTTGTATTGCTTGTTTTTTCTGCTTTTACATAGACAAAAAGACAAAGCAAATTCAAGTTTTCAGTTAAAATCTAACTCATTCTGTAGTCTATCCATCATGTCTCCTAAGACAAAATATGGTCTATTTAACGATGTCCTCAGTGAAGAGGAAACCACAATCGGTGCTGCACATGTAATAGTTACAGGAATAGTCGCAGGTCTACAGCAGGTTTCTGAACATTAACCTTATACGGGATTCCTAGAGCGGGAGAACTCTGTGCCGTTGTTACCAGTTTAGTTACCAACCATTACCACTCGCGTACCACCCATCCAGTTACCAGTTACCGGCCAAGCCGCGCGTACACACCGATACACATCAATTTGCGCACAGTTCGCCTAACTCATTTCCTTCTCCGTCTCAACTTTCCCTTCTCATATTTTAGCCTCTCTGGGCTCTCGCATCTGCTGCACGCTCTTGGCCAAAATGTCAACAGAACACCACATTCTAGTGGAGGTGTCGTTCAGTCAATTTCCAATCAGGCTGGCTTAAAGGTAAAGTACATAAAGCTGAGCCTCAATACTACGCAATATCAGAGGCGGTGACCTATAGTCTTACACTGGTATCAGTGTAAGAGGTCCCGGGTTCAAAACAACAAGCCACACTCTTTTGGGAAAATAAAAGGTAGGTACCACAATTTTCTTCATTGCCAAGTCAAAGCTTGATTGACTCTCCGTAAAATTATACAATAAGTAATATCATTCCTCAGAAAAGATACGAGTACTTGGTTCATTTGGTGTCATATCAAGCAACTAGTTTCTTCTTTCTATACAATTCATACAATATGGTTCTTAAGAAGATGATTAAAGATTCATGCAATTCGCTTCCCTGGATTTTCAGATCCACATGAAATAATTTAGGAGTAGAATTATAATGAAATGGCAAAAGCCAGTGCCATTGTAATCACCAATACCGTGGTTAAAGACGATCTTTTAACGGAGCCTTGTGGGGGCATAATAAAGTTTCCATAACAAATCATATACACTATTTGAAATTCATAATTAATTTAATTAAATATATACATTTCATAATTTACTAATTATTAAGGGCGTTTTTTAAAATGGATGTATGGTCCCTCTGTCTATCCGAACGTTTAAATGATAACTCTTGATAGAAAAGTTCTAGAGACTTGAAGCTTGGTAAATAGGTTCCTCTTGGTCCTAGGAAGAAACCTATTTATTTGAGTTCAAAAGGTCAAAAGGAGCAGATCTCATTGTGTAAGACTGACCGGCTAAATTATCGTTATATCTGTGATTAACTTGTCTAAAAGTCTTTTGAATTTTGATAAAATTAACTGAAATTTGAAGTGTTTCTAAGACTTTTCAAATTACTCATATGCGTTTTAAACTATCATATCGAAAAGGGTAAAGATTGCAGGAGTTTTGAATAAGTTCTGAACGCTCTCCCTAAAGTGAACATATGTACTATCTTAATTGAGTTGGTAAGGTTCGCAGATGATGAATACCTTATCCTTTATCGTTCATTTCAGTTGTTGATATTATTTTAAGCCACTTAGACAATTTAAGACTGGTGCAACATAATTTACAATTTCCTTTGTAAATTTGTTGCATCGATATTTAAGAAGAGCAAAGGCGGTGTTTACTACGCGCTATGACATGATGACTGCCCGAGGTAGTAGTTTGAACGTCACCTTCAAGTCTACTACCCATCACTGGAGGAGAGATAGATGTCTATCTGGCCAGAGGTTCCCAGACACACTCTGCCACTATCTTTGCTCTTACGGTTTCGTAAGCTGCCAACGACGTATCTGCTCTGTCTGACTCCCAGAGCTGTCACATAAATATCAAACTCCTTTGTCTAAAGTTCCTAAAGTTCTTTGTTGACGATGAATGATTTGAAAGGATATTGGGATTTCGGACATTTACCGTCGTTGCTCATTGCTATCGTCGGCCAATGACGTAGTGTAGCGGGTACGACGGTTATCGCAAGATAACCGAATCAAGCAATCTGGCTGCTGCTTGGATGGGTGACCGCTGAGCGATCCTGTCCTTGCAAGCAGCTCGCCTGCCCGGCCGTTGGTGGTGGTTCGGAAAGTCATTTTAAAGCTATTGGTGTGTTAGAGAGAGATTAGTAGAAATATTTTGACTTAATATGTTATAAAAAGTATAACACCATCCGCTGGTGTTAGGTTATACTATTTGTAACACATAACGGTGGAAAATGCTTCAAATCTTACTATCCTTTCAATATTACACTAAGTTTAAGGCAAATAATTGTAGAATAATACTGCCTGGCTTCTATCCTAATTAAAGTGCTTGCCAATCAAAAAGGCAAACTTAAATGCACATGCCAGAGTTAAAAGGACGATGTAGCTTTGCCATCTTTCTTAGTACAGTAGATTGTAGAGTGGATTTTCTTGAAAAAGGTTGAACAGTTTTCACTAACAAATAAATACATAGTCAGCCATGCTAGTGTTGGTGAATGTTGAAATGGGATTAGATAAACAGGAATAGAAATCATGAGTTGATAATTATTTCTAAGATTATATTTTTCTTAGATTAAAACCACCGTTAGACACAAATATAAATGTTAAATCAGCATTAGTTAGTATATAGAAAACCTTAAAAGTGCGACCATTTTGTGTGCTTATGCAGTACAGATTGGCTCTTTTATCTAAGACTACAAGTTTATCATTAATGTTCTATCTTTACTTTTGAAGGCTCTTCATCGGCAGTGGATTGGAAATTAAATTTAACAGATAATTTGTTACGTGTTGAGATATCAACTGAAGTTTTTTAATTGAATAACAAGTTTTGACAAATGCAATGTTTGATGAAGAATTTCCTTTCTACTAGCTAAGGACGTCGATTTCCATGAGCGCAATTCAAACTTCTCTGGTAGGGCTGTTCGTAAAAGTGTTAAAAGTGTCCAAATAGCACTAGATAATAATTTGGACTTGAACTAGTGCATACCAATGTTTCATTAAGGAAGACTCCCATTGATTTAGATGACTGTATTTCTGTTTTTGTTTTGTTTTGTGAACAATTTGAAACTTTAGTTTTTAACTTTCTATCTTAGGCTAGGGCCAAGTGTTAATTTGCTACCACGTAAAAACTCCATGCTCTACAGAACTTCAAAGTTTGATCCCTGGAGTATAAACTGAGACGGCAACCACTCAGATACCAGTTGAAACGTGTAGCTCAAAATGAAGAAGTTTGAAAAAAGAATTTTAAATAACAGTTTCCAAATATTGGTAGTATGTTCTATCCCAATAGCGATGTACACAGACCAATTGCACACAGTACCAATTTAACATAACAAATAAACAAAATATTTTGAATATTGCTTTAAAAAATATGTACTGCAAGAGATGGGGAACAGTGTTCTGAAAATGACAAGTATTTACACAAACCGCTTTATTTGTTTGACAAGTACTTGTTGGTTGTCACCGCAAACGATTCCAATCGCTTTTGCCATTTCATTAAAATTCTACACTTACAGTTTAACAACTAATGCTTTAATGTGGATCTAAAAATAAAGGCCTTTTCCCCAGTACTACTAATAACTAGCAGTTACCCGCGGTTGCAAACGAGATTACGTAGGCTTTTCACGTGTGTGTGCACCTCTGATTCGACTTAATTATATTTCTGACGCCGATATTGAGTTTGCCTTTTTAACCACGACCAAGAAAATCTGTCAAAAGTGTACATTTTGGCCATTTTAATTTATTACAGTCCTAAGTATTTTTGTACCATAGTTGATTTCGCCTTGTTTCCCTGATAAAGGAAATATATTTATGTACAGGTCTGAGAAGCTTAATTCTGCATAAAGACGACTAAGATGGGATTTATAACAGTTTCTAAGTTCATAGTAAATGTTAGATAGTGACTTTGTTTTTAATATCTTGCTTTGCAGTAATGATCAAGCAGTGCATAGGTAATATTTCCTGAAGTGTACAGTTAAAAGTATATTCTTACTAAAAACTTTAATTTTCTTATCTAGATATTTTCCTACTTTGCTCAACAGTGGTTGCAGAAAAGGTTGAAATAAGATTTGTTGCTACTATCAAGCTTAATCTATGCTTTGAAGACTACAAATGTAAAAAATTGAAAATAGTAGTCAAATTAATTAAACGTATGATTGTGCTGTCATAAAACATTGTTTACAATGGATTGTTGATTGGATTTAACATGCTCTTTCAATTTATAATATTATATACAAATATTTTTCTTTTTCAATTTTCCTACTTTTTTCTGTGAACTTTTAAGATATTTTAGTATTTCTGTTATTTGAGGTGGACAAAAATTCAACAAATCAGATACCATTATAATCGTTACAGCCAATTATAAATGGTGTAGGTAACCGACTTTGTTTTATGTGTGTAGATAAATTATAAAACTGTAATAAACAAACAGACTCATACATAATTTTGACATTTAGTGGTTGGTTTAATAAATAACTTAGAATTTAGATTGTACTAAGGTGTCAACTTACTGGATAGAAAACATAGCGGAGATCATTTCACTTAGAACATTTAGGAAGTTTTGAGCTTTTTAAATCGAGTTTTGTAAAGTGCCATCCCCTATTATTAAACAAATCTATTTGAGAAATACAATGGTAGATTAATCCCATATCCAAATTCTACTACCCTGCAAAAATTTATCTGGAAATCCACGGGAGGGCTTATGATTATTCAAAATGTAGCTCATGAAGAAGGTTTAACTACAATTTATTCGATGAAAAATAAATTAAAAATCTAAAACGTAAGGTAATGGCGATTGATCACGCAGAACTCTGAAAAAGGGTGCAACCGAACTTTTAATGGAAACTTGGTCTGCTCGCTTTCTTTCTACGTCTGCATTAGGGCCTTGTGTTGATAAAAGACTCATCCTTTACCATATCTCTTCCTAAAATCATCCTCTTCCATATCTGTCCGTACAATATTTGGAGGACCTAAGTGTGAATTCACACTAATATTTAACCTTGTTATAAAACAACACAATACCAATTTTATGTGGAGTCTGAACCAGAGAAAGGTCGGTAGAGTGATGAAATCCTGTTTATAATGCCATGTCTCATTCCTTCATTGCCCCAATGGTCTATATACACCGATATAAAGCTCCAAATCATCGGAGGAGTCGGTAAGGATTATAAGTGACAAAGGTAGTGTGAGATCTATATCTTAGCTTCAAGCCATCCACTATATTCGATGCTAAAGTCTCCTCAGTACCAACGAACTTTATTTGCAAAACTTTGGTCTTTGCCAATTGCTAAGGATTTTGATGAGACTTCGAGTGAAACCATAAGACATTAGTCTTTAGTTTTTTAAGAATAATTTTACTTATTGGACTCTAGGAATTTGGAAAGATGAAGCCCATTGTATATTTTCATGACATTGAAGATTTTGCCAATTCATGTACGATTGTTAACCACATGGAAATATACTAGGTGCAGTGTTTTCAGCACTAGGACACACAGCTAAGTGTGCACAATGCACTTGAATCAATGCAAATACAATTTCCATACGCTCCGTCACTCCCATACAACTGCGTGTGGTTGACCTTGGCTTCTCACCCCTATTACAGACAAAGAAATATACTAGGTGCAGTGTTTTCAGCACTAGGACACACAGCTAAGTGTGCACAATGCACTTGAATCAATGCAAATACAATTTCCATACGCTCCGTCACTCCCATACAACTGCGTGTGGTTAACCTTGGCTTCTCACCCCTATTACAGACAAAGAAATATACTAGGTGCAGTGTTTTCAGCACTAGGACACACAGCTAAGTGTGCACAATGCACTTGAATCAATGCAAATACAATTTCCATACGCTCCGTCACTCCCATACAACTGCACGTGGGTTAACCTTGGCTTCTCACCCCTATTACAGACAAAGAAATATACTAGGTGCAGTGTTTTCAGCACTAGGACACACAGCTAAGTGTGCACAATGCACTTGAATCAATGCAAATACAATTTCCATACGCTCCGTCACTCCCATACAACTGCGTGTGGTTGACCTTGGCTTCTCACCCCTATTACAGACAAAGAAATATACTAGGTGCAGTGTTTTCAGCACTAGGACACACAGCTAAGTGTGCACAATGCACTTGAATCAATGCAAATACAATTTCCATACGCTCCGTCACTCCCATACAACTGCGTGGTTGACCTTGGCTTCTCACCCCTATTACAGACAAAGAAATATACTAGGTGCAGTGTTTTCAGCACTAGGACACACAGCTAAGTGTGCACAATGCACTTGAATCAATGCAAAAACAATTTCCATACGCTCCGTCACTCCCATACAACTGCGTGTGGTTGACCTTGGCTTCTCACCCCTATTACAGACAAAGAAATATACTAGGTGCAGTGTTTTCAGCACTAGGACACACAGCTAAGTGTGCACAATGCACTTGAATCAATGCAAATACAATTTCCATACGCTCCGTCACTCCCATACAACTGCGTGTGGTTGACCTTGGCTTCTCACCCCTATTACAGACAAAGAAATATACTAGGTGCAGTGTTTTCAGCACTAGGACACACAGCTAAGTGTGCACAATGCACTTGAATCAATGCAAATACAATTTCCATACGCTCCGTCACTCCCATACAACTGCGTGTGGTTGACCTTGGCTTCTCACCCCTATTACAGACAAAGAAATATACTAGGTGCAGTGTTTTCAGCACTAGGACACACAGCTAAGTGTGCACAATGCACTTGAATCAATGCAAATACAATTTCCATACGCTCCGTCACTCCCATACAACTGCGTGTGGTTAACCTTGGCTTCTCACCCCTATTACAGACAAAGAAATATACTAGGTGCAGTGTTTTCAGCACTAGGACACACAGCTAAGTGTGCACAATGCACTTGAATCAATGCAAATACAATTTCCATACGCTCCGTCACTCCCATACAACTGCGTGTGGTTGACCTTGGCTTCTCACCCCTATTACAGACAAAGAAATATATACTAGGTGCAGTGTTTTCAGCACTAGGACACACAGCTAAGTGTGCACAATGCACTTGAATCAATGCAAATACAATTTCCATACGCTCCGTCACTCCCATACAACTGCGTGTGGTTGACCTTGGCTTCTCACCCCTATTACAGACAAAGAAATATACTAGGTGCAGTGTTTTCAGCACTAGGACACACAGCTAAGTGTGCACAATGCACTTGAATCAATGCAAATACAATTTCCATACGCTCCGTCACTCCCATACAACTGCGTGTGGTTGACCTTGGCTTCTCACCCCTATTACAGACAAAGAAACGCGACGGATTATGGTTAGACTCTGTAGACAAGCTGCAGTGCACATTAAAGTTCGTTACTCAGCAGACTGTTATAGTAGTATTACTGTTGTGTTAAAACAATCAATTACTACGGTAAGACACTAGTTTAACTTGAGATGACATTGACACTTTTACTGTCGAGTGATGTAGTGAATGAAGGCACACCCATCATACACTGCTGCTGTAAATTAGCTAGCGAACGTGTTAAGTATTCTATACCTACTTCAATAAACTAGGCTTAGCCATTGGCTGTAATACATACTCATTCAAATAATCATTGGTTGAAAAGTCTAGATAATTCCATTATATCCTCCAGATTTAAAATTTAGATTGTTTGTGATCAAAGAACAAGAAAATGTAGTTTTCATGACGTTAAAAAATTGCTATATAATTATCAGAATTACAGCCAACAGCATTCTGGGTCGGGGCGTTTATTGCTCAGAAAATCGTCCCCTAGGGGCTATTTGAGGCTTATTTGAGAGAGACATTGAGAACATATTGCCCTTTCAGTGACAAGACAACGAATCTTTCAAAATTATCGAAAATCGGCGGAAGAGTAGACAATAGCGGAGGGCGATAATATGATCATACATTACACAGAGTGGTCTTGTGATTTGAGTTTGAATGTGGGTCCTATATGGAGATATGTTTATCTTGTTTTGCAAGAAATCTTTTTCTTTCTTAAACATGATCTGACATCTGAAAAGTTGGAAGGTCTGGGACACGATCAGATGTTGGAAGTACCGATTGGAAATGCCTCTGATTATTTATTGCGTGATGACTCACCTCCGAGAAGAACGAGTTCCGAGTGTAACCAGGCAGCGAGGTGTTGCGCTGGGCCGAGAAACTCGACCAAGAGAGCGGCGAGCGAGCGTAGCGAGTTGCCCGCGCCATAGCCGCAACAGTCTCGGTTACATCAGATGACGTTTAACCCGCCGGTCACACAGCACAGGTCCCGTTGTAGAAAGTGTCATTGGCACGGCTCCGGGCTCCTTGCGAGTCGCCGCGAGCACGGTTAGGGTTTCCAGCATTGCTACATCTATTTGGCCGAATGTCGAGTGACCGGGAATCGTTAGTTGTTCAGATGTACAATACAGATTTCATTTCTCAGAAATAGAAGGAAGGAGTTGCCAAAACACGTGACGTGTAACAGGCTTTCATAAAGTTGTAAGAAAAATTTAAAATCAACATTTTATTTCGTTAGCCAGGTATTCTTTCGGGCAAGCAGACAGGCGAGAACATTTTCAAAACTCTGACGCTCAGACAAATCCTGTAGAAATACATGCACCGACATCGGAACTCGCTCCTAGAGTGAAATAATTTTGACATCCTTCTTAGTGACAGAAAAATATATACAACATTTCAAGTGTACGGGTTAATTCATTCTCGAGCTATGCCGATCAGTAATAACCTATAGGCTTTGCTAACGCTCAGTCAAATTCCATAAACGGCCATACTTCATCATCAAACCCAGTTTTGTCTGCGAGTAGTCAGGATACTCAAACTCTCTGTAATATCACATAGAGAGACGTGCACTATTATGAAACATTATGCCAGCCTCTGAGAGACTTTGTTAAGCTAATTATTGAGGTGAACAAATGTATATCCGAACACTCGTACAAGAGATTATATAGCTTTCTCTCTGTAAAACACACCAAAACTAAGGCTTCCCTTCGGAAATTTCTTTCTAACCTGACAATTTACTATGGAACGGATGAAAAAGGACCAGTTTAATTCAAACAAAATTTGAACTCAGTGGGACTTGGGAAAATATGTAGAGAACCCAAAACTGTTTCATTATCTAACATAACAACCAAAAGTAATGTAATTAATCTAATGGTAAATTTAATGCAATTTCATTACGGATGACTCAATATTTAAAATTTACCTGAAAATTGTCTCTCCATATTTTTATCGACAATACAACAGAGTTGTGCCATAGTTAGGGTTATCAAGTCTATATATATACATCTCGAGTATGTAGAATGGGTTATCTTGAGTCATACAGAAGTTAACTTATCCGTGTCTTATCTTTTCAGCTTACAAGATTCTTCAAAAAAATTAAAAAAATGACAAAGAATTGTTGGTTTGATAATATTAATGCTCTATCTTCTACTTGAACATTAAAAGTCTAATGTGTTGTTAACATATAATTCCTCAACCACAACGGTAGGACTTTTCTCAGTGGTAAATTTCTCTCGTAGGTGATATCACCTATAAAGAAAAGAAGTTTCTCTTGATCAAATTACTGTGGTGATTCCGCCAGAAACTCTCTCCAGTGAAGTGGTTAAAGCTCTACTCTCATAAACCGCCATTGACACAAATCCTGTTAGGCTTAGGCTGAGTAAACTTTCGTTGTATCCATGAGTTATCTGGTATTTTGAAACGAACTTTGAACTACGTGGTATATGAAAGCCTGTGATATCCCTCGGGGGTAATGCAACTTCTTGGAAAAAACTCTAGAAGTGGTTACAAGTATCTCAGCTTTTTCGTTACTTAGCCTCTCAAAGCCTTTTTCAACAGGAGTTAACTTGGTGTCTCCAGGACCACTGTTGTCTGGATTAACTCGGTGTTCATGAAGTTATTGATTTCCTCCAGATCAAGTTCTCTCCCTCTAGAATAAACTGGTAACACCCAACAGATGTATTAATAAAGTATCTGAGTACCCAGCAGGGATCACTTCTGGTTGGTTTATACTTTCCAGTTGAACCTAAACTGTGCACAACAAAACCCGAGGTGTCACTTAAATCTGGGCAACCTTATGGATGTCTAGGAGCGGCACATCACTAATCGCAAATGTCGAGATTCTGGAGTGCAAAGGTAATCCAATAGGTCTAGTCTACTGCGGGACATGGTTGTTGGAGTTGGTGGGGCTCGATCCCTAATTATCAGAGGTTCTTGCTAGCCTCAACTAGAGTGTGTCACTCCCCTGGCCTGCTTTGACTGGAGAAGCTGGTTCAGAGCTGGCCTCCCCTTCTTCTGGGGAGACATGACTTTGAGATTAGTGGCCTAATTCTTCCTCATGGATCTCGATATGAGGCGGCCCCTAACCCCTAACCGTACTCATCCTGAATATCCTGTCACTCCGGAAGCAGCGTTAAGGTCCCTAAAGGACTAAGTGCAATTTATAATCTTCTTGCACTAAGAGAACAAAGTGTTTGAGAGTGTTAAACTTCTGAAATCACATAATATATCTTAGCATGGTATGGTATCCAGTTGGTGCAGGGCAGGGACGTCCATCACTATGAAACAAGAGGCAGGGACGACTTTCGAACCGAGCAACACAGGACAACAGCATTCGGACATTTGCCATCCCAGGTTGGTGTCACAATCATCAACAGGCTCCCTGAGGAAATTAAACATCTCGACGATCCCAAAACATTCAAAGCTCGACTAAAACGCCTCTTGGTGTCAAAGGCATTTTACTCCGTTGAAGAGTTCATGATGGGCCGCTGGGATGAAAATCCTTGAAATTATCAACAAATAATTTCCCAGTCCTGATGTCCAGTTACCATGAAATTCCAAATACTTGTTAACTGCCTTGTTTATTGACTCTCACATTTAAGTATTGTGTGTTTAATACCTCAAATGTTGACGCATGCAATGCAATTGTGAAATTGTTGATGCAATAAAGAATATTATTATTATTATTATTATTATTAGCATTTATGCACTTATCTTAACGTATTGAGTCCTTTAAACTACTGTGACATCCAGATTTTGAAACTTTCTGCTTCCTAACCTTACAGCTTCTAAAGGTATCTAATTTATGAGCATCTCGCCTCTTGAGATACCTAAAAGATTCAAACCGATAAATCCATTTATTTTACCCAAAGAAATTTACCTTCGTCCGTAGCCTTCTTCTCTTCGCACTAAAAATTGGCATTTCTCCAGGAAAATGCAACGTTTTAGTTATTGATATTAAATGTACAAGTGGCAAGTAGATCTTGGCTGCCTGATGCTTCTAGCTATCGGAACTACCGCTATGTGCCACAGCAACCTATTAACTATTATTCTACACCAACATTTCCTCCATATAATTGATCTAACTAAATCCATTAGCTTGTAAGTTTTATATATGGAGATTGTGATAAAAACTGACCTTTAAAAACTTTATATTAGTTTATTCAAAAGCATACTTAAACCTCATTTGATTAACGCCGTAGAATATATTCGGTTACAATATATACATCTGTAAGACGACCAGGGTAGTTGTCTAGGTAACGATTTTGGCTTTGACATTTCAAAAAAGCTCAATCAAGAGTTATTTAAAAATCTATCTCATACAACATCCATGCCAATTTCTGTTTAAATCATGCATCCATAAGAGATATATTGTAGATGTGTTGAAATCGTGTATGCTTCTTGAGAATAATCCCTTAGCTTCGTAGATCCCTCAAAAGTAAACCAAGGTTTATATTCATCCCATAGTATGACCATGTCATATTGTTTAAAAACCAAGGCTC
This sequence comes from Homalodisca vitripennis, assembly GCF_021130785.1. NCBI lineage: Eukaryota > Metazoa > Arthropoda > Insecta > Hemiptera > Cicadellidae > Homalodisca > Homalodisca vitripennis. Next base: position 12,397,364 of record NC_060212.1, on the reverse strand, counting down.
CATTTAGCGTTTGTGTGGTTTTGGTGTTGGAGCTAAATTTATTATCAAATTTGTAAAGATTTAGATAATCCGGGTGTTTTAGCTCTTCAAAAGATAACAATTGAAAATGTTTATTACAATACTAAAGTTATTACCCATTAAAGAAAAGTAACTCAGCAGTTCGATATTCTGGTTTCTATTCTTAGGGTATTCGGTTTGCCCTAAAATTGGTGAATCTTAAGCATATTAAATATTAATTACATGTAAAACAATAAATTCAAAATTCGGACACGAAATTTATGGTAAAAGTGACTACTGTTGGAAAGGAAACCAAACGTAGAAGCAAGACCTGCCCGTTCTGTGACTTGTTAACTAGCCACAATTCGAGCGTATTATCGTCGACATGATCTAAACCGCTTCTATCACTCTGATATTTAACTGATCGGAGGGTTCACTCAAAACTCATTATATTCGAAGTTTCGATAGCTGGAGGCAACGTAACCTAAACTCCTCATATTACAGCAGATTCCTGCTTTCAGACCACTTGAACCGAGGCGCTTTCTCTGATCTGCATTAGCTAGAAACACAAACTATGCAAGAATCTCCACAGGTCAGTTTAATAGAGTTTCGTTATACACTGGGTAGTACTCATTCATTATGAAGTAATATGCCTAATTACAAATAATTAGGTCCCTACAAAATAATTTCGCGACAACTTTAATTTAGAGAATAGTTATATTAAGTATGTGTGTTTTTTTGCTTTCCATTATACAGCGTGTCCAAAAATTCATGTCACACTTTTATGTAACTTTATTTACAAAATTATATACAGAACAAGAATGAGATTAACATAGGATTATAGAGTACTTTAAATAGTTTTACGTCAGTGTATCTGAGCTTGACATGAGCACCATGAATCGTCCTGCACACATCAAAGCAAACTTTGATCTCTCCCAAACTTTGATTAGGACGTCTGGGATAACTGATTCAATCACAGTTACGATTCGTTGCTTTAAGTGTTCAGTGTACGAAAGTTATGATGATCCACGTCTCAGATTAGTGGAAGTGTAGCCTCCTTACTAAACACAGTGCGGTTTATAAAAGATTTGATTCAGTCACAGTATACGATTCATTGCTTTAAAGTGTTCAGTGTACGAAAGTTATGATGATCCACGTCTCCAATTTAGTGAAGTGTACCTCCTTACTAAACACAGTGCGGTTTTATAAAGATTTGATTCAATCACAGTTACATTCGTTGCTTTACGAATCGGCTTCGTTCATAGTACGAAAGTTATGATGATCCACGTCCTCCAGATTAGTGAAGAGTTAAGCCCCTTACTAAACATCTACAGTGCGGTTTATAAAGATTTGATTCAATCACAGTTCTACGATTCGTTGCTTTTAAAGTGTTTCGTGTACGAAAGTTATGATGATCCACGTCTCCAGATTAGTGAAGTGTAGCCTCCTTACTAAAACACAGTGCGGTTTATAAAGATTTGATTCAGTCACAGTTACGATTCGTTGCTTTGTAAAGTGTTCGGTGTACGAAAGTTATGATGATCCACGTCTCCAATTAGTTGAAGTGTAGCCACCTTACTAAACACAGTGCGGTTTATAAAGATTTGATTCAATCACAGTTTACGATTCGTTGCTTTAAGTGTTCAGTGTACGAAAGTTTATGATGATCCACGTCTCCCAGATTAGTGAAGTGTAGCCTCCTTACTAAAAAAAAAACATCAGTGCGGTTTTATAAAGATTTGATTCAGTCACAGTTACGATTCATTGCTTTAAGTGTTCAGTGTACGAAAGTTATGATGATCCACGTCTCCAGATTAGTGAAGTGTAGCCTCCTTACTAAACACAGTGCGGTTTATAAATATTTGATTCAGTCACAGTTACGATTCATTGCTTTAAGTGTTCAGTGTACGAAAGTTAATGATGATCCACGTCTCCAGTTAGTGAAGTGTAGCCTCCTTACTAAACACAGTGCGGTTTATAAAGATTTGATTCAATCACAGTATACGATTCGTTGCTTTAAGTGTTCAGTGTACGAAAGTTATGATGATCCACGTCTCCAGATTATGTGAAGTGTAGCCTCCTTACTAAACACAGTGCGGTTTATAAAGATTTGATTCAATCACAGTTACGATTCGTTGCTTTAAGTGTTCAATGTACGAAAGTCATATGATGATCCACGTCTCCAGATTAGTTAGAAGTGTAGCCTCCTTACTAAACACAGTGCGGTTTATAAAGATTTGATTCAATCACAGTTACGAGTTCGTTGCTTTCTAAAGTGTTCAGTGTACGAAAGTTATGATGATCCACGTCTCCAGATTAGTGAAGTGTAGCCCTCCTTACTAAACACAGTGCGGTTTTATAAAGATTTGATCCAATCACAGTTACGATTCGTTGCTTTAAGTGTTCAGTGTACGAAAGTTATGAGGATGATCCACGTCTCCAGATTAGTGAAGTGTAGCACCTCCTTACTAAACACAGTGCGGTTTATAAAGATCTTGATTCAATCACAGTTTTTTTTTACGATTCGTTGCTTTAAGTGTTCAGTGTACGAAAGTATATGATGATCCACGTCTCCAGATTAGTGAAGTGTGAGCCTCCTTACTAAACACAGTGCGGTTTATAAAGATTTGATTCAATCACAGTTACGATTCGTTGCTTTAAGTGTTTCAGTGTACGAAAGTTATGAATGATCCACGTCTCCAGATTAGTGAAGTGTAGCCTCCTTACTAAACACAGTGCGTGTTTATAAAGATTTGATTCAATCACAGTTACGATTCGTTGCTTTAAGTGTTCAGTGTACAAAAGTTATGATGAACCACGTCTCCAGATTAGTGAAGTGTAGCCTCCTTACTAAAACACAGGTGCGGTTTATAAAGATTTGATTCAATCACAGTTACGATTCGTTGCTTTAAGTGTTCAGTGTACGAAAGTTATGATGAATCCACGTCTCCAGATTAGTGAAGTGTAGCCTCCTTACTAAACACAGTGCGGTTGATAAAGATTTGATTCAGTCCATTTTTACACAAAATAACAACAGCAAAGTCATACATCTTTAATTTGTTATCAGGCTTCAGAATTTCGTTTATAACAATTAAATTTACGACTTTCCTTAAAAACTCTGTAAACTGTTGACTTAGGGCCATTTAACTCACAACCACGAACTTTTGGTTTTATTGTAAAACTGTTCTCGACGGTTTCGTTTCCTGTTTTTAGCTTACCTTTCCGCATGTTGTCCAATAAGCTGCCTGTTCCTTAAACTTCTTATCCCATCGATAAATACTGCGTCTTTTGGAACTGTTTCGACTTTGTGTGATTGGTGAGTGGGTTGATGCTCTGTGTATTCTTGGTTAACGATCTACACCGACTGACCCTCCAAGAGATAAATTAATGATGGCTCCGTCAGCTGTAAACTGAGAGGCCTTTTAAATATACATCGGAACGCTTTATTACTGGTTTGACTGTACCCGGCGAGGCCAGAATGTTGGCCTTGGCCACTCTTTACACATTAGGTTCCCTTCGAAGTGTCTGAATTGTGAGAGTTACACGCTATCAGCAAGGTGTGAATAATGTGCACAAACATTAATGCTTGAAATATATAAAACTATTTATTGTACCTATATTTGGATTACACTAATGTTTGACGAACATCGGAATCCTAATAGCCCAGGGGCCTAGCGCCAATTTGCATTGCTGAAGCACAAAAAATGGATTTACTTAAAATTGATTCATGCGTTTCTCCTAAACAGAAGTAATTCTTCAGCTACTGGCGCATTTTTGGTGGGGGAAATGGGAGGGTACCGAAATAAATTTTAAATAGCACCATTTAAACATATACAGACCCTTAAGTTGACGGCTTTGTCTAGTTGTTTGACTGTTGTATAACTATTATGAATACATAAATGGTTTCAATTGAATCAAGCCAGGAAAAATATCTCTGAAAATAAGTAATAGTTTTATATTTTTCACTCTTTCGGTACCCTCCCATTTCGACCACCAAAATAAGTGCGGCTGGCAGTCGATTACTTTCTTAGGATTTAGTCCTCAATAGATTTCAACAAAAACGAGGTTGTTGTGCACAGTGCACAATTGACATTATTAGGTTATTAGTTTTCTAGTGATCTTGGATTGTTCTCCTCCATTTACCTGTAAAATATTGGTGGTTAAACGGTACCTAAAATAAATAGACATGGGTACGTGTGTATATGTTTTTACGCTTTTAATAATAATATATTTTATACATAATTAAATCAACCTTTTATAAATATCAATTAAAGCCATAGATCATAAATAAGAAAGAAAGAAAGAAAGAAACACTTTTTTATTGAGGCGAAATTAGGACCATATGGTCCTTTCTTATATTTAACCTCTTAAAAATATGTCTTAACATTGCAAATTAAGGCTAATTAACTATAACTTACACTTACAGTATTCCATTCACTCTTCCATTCACACAGTCACGATTCAAAGAGTAGCACCGCCGCCCGCCACGATCATCCGGTCCAGGTATTTTCGTCTCAGCTCCGCCACAAACCGTTTTCGGCTCTCAATTTGTTTGACAGGATCTGGTAAGGAGTTCCATAATCTACAGGCGGTAACGGTATACATAAATACATAGGTACATAAATTTAATTAAAGAAAATACCGATATATGGACTCTTTCCCTTACACAAACCTGCAGTAAAGGGAATTTTACATATGAGATCATGTAAGTTTACTGTGTGTGTTATTGTTTTGTGAGTGTGAATAGATAATTAGATTTGTTTACTTATAATTTACTAAACATTCCTATAAAGCTCCAATTGCGATCATTATGGCTATTAGGCGATTTGGTTATGTTACAAAAACTAAAAACAGCATTTCACCACTTCAGAGGCCTTATTACGACGGTAGTAGCGATTGATTTCATAGAACAGTTGCAACAGTCATACACGCACATGTGTTGTGTTGTCTACAGTAACCCAGTTGATACTAGAAGCGCGATAACCGAGAAGGTCAATGCCCCGTCCAGCCACTCTTCCTGGACACTGTTTTTGGGTCAGCCATTCATTTACGAAATCTCTACGCAACACTAGCAGTTCGAGGCCTGCCTTGTGTATTTTCACGTACGTTCGAAAATAAAAATAACGTGATATTACGTTAATTTGGTTACTAAGTGAACTCTACAAAAATAATTTAAACCAATGATTTATTACATTAATTAATGAATTCAAATTAACTTTTAAATAAATAATAATTAGAGTACGTCAAATCAACCTATAATAATGAATTTATGATATTGATGTTAAACCGGCAAAAGAATATTTTTGGTCAAGCACTACATAATTTATAAACAAAATAAGAATATATCCATAAGAAAGCGTGTTATATGAGTTTAGTTGTTTAAGTTTTATAGTTTACTAACTGCTATGTTTATTATAACGTAATATTCATTTTTGTTCAAAATTATCCGTGTTAAATAGATTTTACAGAATTTTAATAGAATAATACTCAATAATTTGATTTAAATAAATCACATATTCAATATAATATTTTTGACATATATGAGTTTATTGTGATATATCAAACAAAAAATGTGAATACTTAAATAATTTTAAATTTTATTTAGGTGATTTATTGGCCTAAATAGCCATTTAAAAATTACGTATGTAATATACCTTAGTAAAAATTGAGAAATGAACCAGTATAAATTTATAATGTTGTTGTTTTATTTTATATTTATAACTAGCATAAATTACCAACACAGAGTCTATGTAGTTTTTCAAAAGCCAGTAATCTTCATTAAGAGCAAGGGCAGTTCAATTAAAAAGTAGTATTAACTTGACATTTTGGATTGGATCATCATCTCTGAAACAATTAAGGATCAAGGAAGAACATGAAAAATAGGAAACATTGGAGAATTCAAAAAGAAAAGTCAGAGAGAAGACGCGCCTGCACTCTCTTCAATCAACCAACTTTAAATGCCTCCAAATTCTAAACTTTTTCTGTAAAAAAATAACGATTTAAAACTACCGAAATAATGAAAAACATGAATATCTTGATGTTGTTGTTGTTTATTATTGTGTGGACAAGATTAGAAAGTATATACATTTGCGGAACTGTCAGACGCTAATGCTTCCGGCAATCAAAGCGGCCTGTGGCAGCACCTAAAAACAGTCTTCGAAATAGTGCCTACCACGTAACAGAATTAGGTTCTAGAATAATCCTGTCTGGCCAGATCCAAATCCATCATCTTTAAAACTATAAGACATCTGATTCGGATAGTTTTAGTGATAACTTTATGAAAGTATTCATAGTAGTCGTTAGTAATATAGAATTATGTATGGAATTGTAGCATTAAAATTGCTGAATAGAAAAAGTGTTAAGATTAAAGAATATTACGGAATTCTATCGCATTTTTCTCGGTGTTTTCAAAGGCGCTATTCCAAGAGATAGAGAGCTGCTATTTTTCATTTAAATGTTCTCTATTTTTGATAAAGATCAGGTAGGTTTTGAAGAATTGGGGGGATGAATAGACGGTGAAAACAATTCCACCTAGGATTAATAATCATGCGACTTCACATTTATATGGTCAGCTTGAATCAGTTAGATCTGCAAATGTTCTTCCCTCTTGATGAAGAACAGTAGCTGTTGAAGAATTGGATGGATGCTTACACGGTGAAAACAATTCCACCTCAGATTAATATTCTTATCACTTCAAATTTCTATGGTCAGCTTGAATCAGTTGGAACTGAAAATTTTCTTCTTTCTTTGTGAAGAACGGTAGCTTTTGAAGAATTGGGGTGGAAGAATAGACGGTGAAAACAATTCTACCTAGGATTAATAATTATGTCACTTCACATTTCTATGGTCACCTTCAATCAGGTTGAACTGGGAAGGCTCAAATTGGGGTTAGTACGTAATGTTGCATAAGGAAACAAGAATTCAGAATTGCTGAACGCTGCTTTCACAACGTTGTTAACACGTGTACTACCAAATTGCTAACATTCGGTACGAGGATGTTTTCGACAGCGTCTCTATGCAGGACGGAGGATTAAGATAAGTATCTTTGATTGAGCGTGACCGTCACGAATGTCCCGCTTCGCTGCGGTAACAAACTCGTCCTGCTGAGGTTTGCTGCTGCGGTTTGCGTCGTTCTTCGCGTGACTTTCCTGCGTTCCTCGGGAGACATGACGTTTCCCCGCCGCTGTTGTATCACTAATCGCTTCGTCCCGCTACGCTACCGAGCTACCGTGACGTATCGACTCGCGAGTTACCGATGCAATTTGCCAATCGGTTCTGTCTGCATCGGTTGTTACAGTAGCGGAGAGCTACTTTCTGGAGTTGCTATCGTCGCTACACCACCGATCTCAGGGCGTTTTTCTTTAAAATCCAATCTTTTATTCAAACTAATAGAACTTTACAAGCTAAAAATACGTTTAGCAATGTTGAAGATGCAAATAAAAGCCATTAAGGAATTTAAAGTGATCAACTGGTCAAAGAAAACACCGTGTTCCATTGTTCTTATAACCTTTTGAGCCAGTGCTAAAACTCCCGGTACAGTATTTTACCGTTCATTCACACTAAAATATGTTTTCTAGTAGTATCAACAAACTGTTTTATGCAATATCTAATGCAGTCTTGATGTTCTGTAACCTATAGTGTTAAAAACGTGATTGATTAAAATAACGCGATGTAAATAATTAGCAGTCCTTACGCATAATGTAGAATTATTTTACATTCTAGGTAGCATATATTATATTTTATAATATAATTTATTTTCCTCCTGGAACGAAATACTTTTCCAAAAATTTCTTCTGTGTAATGATTTTAATAATTTACACGTAATAGAACTCGTTACCCCGTACACAAGCAATAGATGACTAAAAATACTGAATCTTGAGTATATAGTACAAACCATGATTGACCAATTTGTACAAATTGAAGAAATAGTTTGGTTCCTGTGGCCATCTTGTTGGTTGATGCTGTATGTGAATGTTGAGTGTAGCTTTAGTTCATCTTCCTCTTAGTGCAGCGTTTGAAAGTTAACGCTGTCAGATATGGCTCCTGGAATCTGGAGTCATGTTCCTCTGACTCAGATTAAAAAAAGTCGGCGATGAAGAATCTCAAAACGCTTCCCATAATAGCTACGTTACATGTAGAAAACTCGGTTGCTCCGCCGTGCTTAGAGATCATGTCTGAAACATCGTAGTGCACTCAATTGTACACCTGAGGAGACAATAAGACTACCACTTCACATATTTATAGGTATCTCTGATGCCGGAATAATGTAAATGGTTCTTTTTCAGCTTCTTCGTCGCCGAATTCTTTTCTCTTCAGACGAGCATGACTCTAGACTCCAGGAGTCAAGTCTGTGATAGCGTACAATTCCAGACGCTGCAATAAGAGGAAGGTCAACTGGATCTACGCTTAACATTCACATTGAATAAGTGCTTCTCACCATAGCTATGTTTGTACAGTGTTGCATAATATATTGTTATGAACATTTAAATGATACGAGTTTTTACTCATATGTTATATTAAAACGGCAAGAAAATCTGCATTTTAAAGTAGAAAACCATTCAAAAACCAATTTATGTAAAATTGGAATTATAACAGATGAAAGATCTTCAGTGAGTGTTTGAAAGCTCAAAGTTGTTTCGTAATAGTGCATTGTTTACGCTATAGTTGATATTTACACAGGTAAGGCCGTGACTGTGTTATCCGTCGAGGTCAAGTAATGAAATGTTTGTTTTTACGTATAAACAATGTTTTCCATCAATTGACGTCTGCCAATATTAACGACAGGGAGATGGAGATAACTGAATGACCTCGAGTAGAATGAGTCTCATCTTTTAGTGGCGATGTTAGAAAAAGTTTTAAAAAACTACTACGATTTAAATTTTGTCACTGATCGCTGGCTGCTGTCACAACTTGGCTTGCTTTTCCACGCATTGAAAGAAATATATCTTTATCCTGTATTGCTGGAGTAATCGCGACCTTCAATCAATAATTGCATGAAAACTGAAAAGGGGAAAATCACTTGACTCATTTCCGTCTCATTCAGTAATGGAAAAACTATCCCTTACGATAGAAAATATTATCCTTCGAGATAGTAAAAAATCTTGTGACGGGAAAAATATCTCACGAGATATGTATAAAAGGTCTTAAAATAAAAAAGAGAAATAACAATAATGAGATAGGGAAGATTATCCCTTTAGATTAGAAGACTTATTCTTCATGGTAGGAAAACTTATCTTTTAAAATAAGTAACGTTATCTCTTAGATATTATATCTTGAAAATAGTAGCTTGAGAAAGAAAATATGGAAAATGGTAAATGATAAGGTTGTGTAGAATACAGTTTATGATTATTTTTAGTAAATAATAAAAACTACACAAACTTTTCTCGTTTTCATGATTACTTAAAGAAAAGTAAGAAGGATAGTAAGAATCCATTTAATTGTATATATTTGCAACCATTTTGGAAATTTTTCACCAGCACTAATCACACACACATCATAAGCATAATAGTTATTGTATTTTAAATTCAAATGGTATGTAAAGGTGTGTGTATGCTCGCGTGTGTATATATATATAAATATATATATATATATATATATATATATTATTTGTAGTGAATTATTTTACAATTAAAACAAATTGTTTTTAAAACATTGGCACTATATTTCGGTGAAAACCGTCTTCAGGTGCAAAAATTGTATAACATATAAAAAAAAATGATGGTTGCCTGTAAAGTCGGTTTTACGGGCGAAGATTTTACGTGACAACGTCTTTTTCTCGATAGAATATTTATTGATATGAATATTATTAAATTGCACAATAGGAACAAGGAATTGAATGAAAATAAGAATTGCACAAATTTTAACTATAGAAATATATATTTTGTTTACTAAAACATTGTACATAATTTGAAATTAATTAAAATTTGTTATTGTAAATGGTAAAGTTGAATAAAACATTTACTAAAATTGGAATTTGAAATTCTTGCTAAACACAGTTAAATTCTAACTTCGCGCGTGGTGATTGGTCGGTTTAGTTCGTTTGTTTGGTCGCACTGTTATGACAGGTTAGAGGTTATAATTTGTTATTTTAAATGTTTGACTAGCAATACGCGCTGTTCTTCTCAATCGACTGAATTACGATTGATTGCAGAGTGATTTAAACTAATAATTTAATTAACACTATCAACATTTGTCAATAGTATAAACTAACCTATAAACTCAGTTTCTCAACTTTTTGTGTCAATCTAACAATTAATCAATCAATCATAGTTTACGATAATGAAATATCAGTGTACAATTATTTACCTTTATTGTTGTAGTTATTGTAAATGAAGAATCTAAGCACTCCACATTTTCACGAATAAACATAGTTATCTGCTTTATCCCGTGCGGCGGACCCACAGTTATCTGCTTTATCCCGTGCGGATCCCGTGCGGCGGACCCACTGGACGGGCATCGTAACGTTACCGGGCGTTACACTTATTCATGAGTGACTCCGAGCCGCAACCTAATTTAAGACGTTGTCACGTCAATATAAAAGAAAACAGTACAAACGAAAGTAAATAAACAGTGAATAAGTAATAATAATAAATACAGATGACATGAACTAAACAATTGTTCCATATGTTGATTTAAAATTTAGACGTTTTTGCCTAAGTTATCTGATGTTGAGTACATGTGGGATTTTGCTCTTTTAAAACCAATTGGTGTGCTTGATCTAATGTTCTGAGGTAAATTGGGTTTGAATTTGTATGTACTTGCCGAGTAGGTTTGACTGATATATATATATATATATATATATATATATATATATATATATATATATATATATATATATATATATATATATCTACTGTCACTTTTTTACAGATGAACTTAAAAACCGGGACCTGCATGAGGCAAGTTTTGCTTCAGCTAATGTCTTTATACATTAAAAGCAGCAAGGCTAGAAGGAGCAAAAACAGAAGGTGTAGCAGGCTCACTGGGACTAATTTGTATGGCGCTGTACAACAGCTGGTTCTCTAACACTAAGCCATATTCGTACGTGTTGGCCTACTAAGGATGCTCTTCATTGTATTGCCATTGAGCACAAACTCCTAATATGTATGAAAAGTTACGAAACGTATTTAATCACACTTATTATTGTAATACGAGTTGACAGTAGCGACCATATCGTCAGGGCCGTACCTAGAGAGATTAGGAGCTGGGGGTTTAAATCCTCCTCCCAAATCTTTGGCTTGCTACGGACTTGTTTTTTATTTTTTATCACAATTTGAGTTTCGAATGAAATCAGGCAGGATGAGGTGTCGTTCACCGCCATGACACCTGACACATAAGGAAGTTTGCAATTGATATTTAATTACTGAACACAAGGAAATTCTTTTAAAAACATCTGTTACACAACTTCTTACAAAAATATTTAAAATCTTGCTTGTTTTAAAAGTCTTTCAATATATCAGATCGTTAAAAGTATATTCAACAAGGATAGTAAATTGTGGGAGAGAAGTCACCACAGTGATCAGTCAGTACGAATATTGAGTTTAGCTCCGGTTCACTTTCCTCTCAATGCAGCGTCTGGAGTCTGATTCTGTTACAGACGTGACTCCGAAGCTCAAATTTTATCGATCTCTTCAGACGAATATGGCTCCGGATTCTAGGAGTCAAACTTTTAACAGCGCCAGATTTCAGACGTTGCATTGAGAGGGAGGTTAACTGGAGCTAAACCCAACATCCATATTAAAATCAGTCGTATTATATTTTCGATTGTTTATGTTTAGGCCATGTAAATTTGTATATTTTATGTTTGATTCGTTCATTGCATATGGTAAACTTCAAAGGTTACATGACCTGAAGACAACCTATGTCCGTTGGCTCACTTAAGGACCTCAAAAAACTTAAAAGTGTGTGAAATTTGAGATTGTAACTTGAAATAATACTATAATATTTCATTATGATACTTGATACAGGTATGATGATTTTTGTTTTTAATTTATTCTAAGCATATTAACATTTCAGTAAGGAAATCTCAAATGATATTTACGATAAAAATATATTTTATGTATAATGTTTTTAAATTTAAGCAAGTTTTTATTTTGGATGGTTATTCGTTTCATATGCATTTATCACTTATTATCCATTCACATTGTTCTTATATGTGTGAAGTTTAAAATACTACCGCTTTCAGCCTTGGCGTCTATGTTATTCCACAAGAAGTATAAATAAGTCTAACTGTGAATCTTCATGTGAAGCTGAGAGTGTTACAATCATAGCATATCGGTATTAAAATGTTAAGAAGTTCCTTAATTTGACTGTGTAATTAACTTGTATTTTCAGCCCTTTAAGGAAAATTTCCTAAAAGGGATGTACCATTTGGGTACTTTTGTAACAATACCTAAATAAAAACCGTCTAAGATAATAATGTAAATGTTGTATTTATATAAATTATAACGGTATAAAATTTACAACTTAGATAAATTAATTTGAAACAAAATGTCATGAACGAAAATAACATGTTGTGATTAAATATTAGTTAACTAAATTAATGTCTTATATTTAAAACACGCTCCCGTTAGTAACCTGTTATTTACGAATAGATTAAAAAATCATATCCTCAGCAGTTTTTCTGCAGGCCTGATTATAAGAAGCCCTTAAATGTTTACCTCTAATTTATTTTTCAAATTTGTAATCTCTTTGTATGCTAGAACATCTAGCAACGAAATTATAGTATCTCAGAAAGGTTTAAATTTTCACTCGTTATTTTACTATGGACCCAAACTATATAATTCTTTAGTAATTTAACTTCAATCAATCAATAGGATTAACGTTTTAAAACCCACTTAAGAGCCTACTTGGGCGGAAGGACATTCTACAATCTGCAAGAGGCCTTTGAGTAGTGATACGTGAGGCCGGCAGGACTAGTTTTAGTAGTGGAGTGTAGTCATTGTTGTGTAATAATACAATATTTTATTGTATTGTTACTATAATAATATATTTTATAATGTGATAAAATATAGTAAGTGTGCATGATGTGACCAGAAAACTGCAATGTTATGTTGTGTGAAATAAATGACTATGACTATTTAAATGCCTACGATTACTCGTGGAATAATCAAGAGATGTATTTATGTTTTTTCTGTTTTCAAGGAAGGCATCATAAAATGCTTTATTATCTACGCCTTGGTTGTGATGAATATAGTTTGCTGATGTTCACCGGCATTTTACAGATTACAACCTTGTCCATCAAGTCAACATCGATGCCGTCATCAAACCCAATTGTCCATCAAGTCAACATCGATGCCGTCATCAAGACCCAACTCGAGATCTTCCAAGACAAATCCTTAGTAGTTCGTTACGGAAGATATGATGTATGTTATGCTGTAGCTACTATGATGTTCTGCCTGATTGTGATTGTGATGCCAATAATACGCCTTGATTATCAGTTGCTGATGTTATCGGTTATTTTACAGATTACAACATCACTCAGCTACAAGCCGACATTGATGGCATCGTCAAGCCCAATTCGGATCCTTCAAAGATCAAGCCCGAGCTTAAACAGGTCGCGGAGCGCGAGCTCCATGAGACTCCCCACGTCCTGGCAGAGAACATTAAAAAGCTGAGAGCCTTGCTAGTAGGTAAGTTATACTTCATTTTTACAAACTTTTATTTAATTTTCAGTTTATTTGGGAAGCCTAATCTATAATCTATAATGAGTTGAAGAAATGCTGTATTCATCTATCACTCATCTGTAAATAAGTTATTTCCGGCTTTGCGCAGCAAATTAGACTGTAATTATGAATTTCAGTGTCAAGACAATTTGAAGCTAATAATTTTTATACAAAATATTTCTATATTTTCATAGGGAACGTTATAAAATTTGGTTTCAAATACGGTTAAAATACAATTTAAAGTGCACAATATTCGGGACACATCATATTAATGGTGATTATATGCTAATTTATAATTAATATTTATTCAAGCACATGTTAGTATCATGTGGTTTCTAGCTTAGTTCCTTTTAGAAGTGTTTTTCATGTCTTCTGGTACTCTAGTTTTAATATTTTATTCTAAAGCAACAAACGCCTATAGATAGCAACACACTGTTAAAAGTCGAATCACATAGCCACCAAATTAATCCAAATAAAGTTTAATATATGTTACATAAACTATACCTTGCTATCAACATATTAAGACCAAAGTACATATTTAAATTGTCACCAACCTGCTAGGTTGACGTGATTATCTCGTTTTCATTCGTAAAGATTATGGCAAAAATTCAGAAATTTACTGGATACAGCCTTGTAGTTTAAAGTCCATTTTTAAAGTACATGTCATAGGTAGGCACCAAAACTAAGACTACATCAAAAGTCTAACATTGAGGTTAAATTTTGTATTAATTTATATAAATAAGTAACACAAGAGTATATACAATAAAAGAAAGGCATTTTAATGGATAATGATGATTTAAGGACATTTATACTTACGAGTAGATCTAGTCTACTTGTTTCTGACTTGACTGCCTGTTACAAGAGTCTGATTAATATTCAAAATTAAGTTTTTTTACAAGAATATTAACATATATTAAATTTCAACTAGACAGAACACGTAGAATAGAAAACGTAACCATAATAATTAACACAGGTAAGGTACAAAAACTTTAAAAATACATGAATAGTAGTATCCACACTTAATACGAAAATATAATTCAACACTAATAGTATAATTGTATATAATTATGTTTACAATGCAATTTTACATAATTACACTATCTTAGTTCATATCATAAAACAACAAGCTTTTTATGAGTCCCAATGTCAGATTTTTTCAATCCCTTTTTTATCCCAAAGTTAGGCTTTGTAACTGGCGAGGAACATTACAATCCCCGTACTGTAAGTACTGCCGTGATGTGTGTGCCGAGATAACAATGGTTTTGTCCGTATGTGTTCCACTCACTATGCTAATTTATTCTGCCAAGTCATCATTATAGTCCCATGTTTTATTCAAGGTGATTAATGAATTGCCGAGGCAGTTTTAAATCATACTGGCACACTTAAGTGCTTTAATAAATATCTCATTGTATGAGGAAAGATTGTGGAGTTGTAATTCTCAATTATTAGTCTTTAATAGTTTTAACGTAGTTTAATAATAGAAGTATATTAATTTATTAACGTTAAAATTTATGTTAGAGGAGCCAAAGACTTTGTTTCTTTTTAATAGTATACTTAACAAAGTTTAATGGATATTTCATCCATTCCGAGATTCAGTTCTTATAATAAATGTATAACTTTGTTTGGATTAGTCACACACGATATAAATGATCCATACGGACGTGTTGTGCTGAGTTTTAGGAGATTAATTCAGTTAGTTCTGAGGGCCGCAGATAGTGCTGCGCCACATAACGGTATTGGATTGCTACCATTCAAATATTTACTAATTAACCTCTCACTCCACAAATGGCAGTCGGAGCACTCACTTTAGTCATGTATCTATTTATAGCATTGTATCATATATCTCTTGTGGAACTAATACAATAAAGAAATCATACTATCTGTTATGAAATCTCAAAACTTTACTGACAATTATGGATTTTGTTTGAAACAGGGGATGAATCACTACATGCGAGAACGGACGACATTTTTCTATCAGCTTTCCTAAGAGCGAGGAAACACAATGTAGAAAAGGCCTTTATTTGCGTAAGTAATCAACTGTTTTTGTAAGTTTCTATTTTAAGATTCAATTCTTTGTGTACAGTGTTTTACTGACAATCGACCATTTGAAAGGATAGCAGAATAGAACACTACGTTTCGAAAAATGGTATCTGACCTCATCTTCAGGTGTCAAAAATACCTTAAGACAAGGTTAAACATGAGAAAGAAATAGAAAACATCAAAGCAATGAACGGTCATGAAATATACGAAGTCAAACTGGACAAAAACTACGTATTTGTCAAAATTTCAAGCATGTGTCTAAATAGGCCTGGAGAAACACGAGTTTTCAGTTCACAATACGTTTTGTGCAGTGTGCCTAAACTTTAATGTAATATTAATTTAATATAAAACTTTAGGGATTTATGGGTTAAGAAGTTTAGTAATATCAGTGTTTGCCTAATAAATGTTTTACAGTGGAAGTTTAGAAATAAATTAATACAATCTAGAGCATTGTGATTTGTTTTAAATTTTGGAAGAAACAACGTTTCAAGTAATAGTTAAGAATTTTTAGTTTCCAAGAAGGAAACATATTGTTTCAGTTTGACTGTTGACTGAGGTATACTCTAGAGAAGTTAAGATTTAAAAAAATTATATTTGAACGTATTTAAGATACAACTTTATTTTAAATAGTTATCACCCACCGCTACGCATGCAGTTTTTAAAAGCGAAGACCGTAGCTTTCTTAGGAAAATCACTTAAGATTAATATAGTGGATTTGGGCGTTTTGTGGTTGAATGACATATTTATGACGCCACATTTGAGTTTTTCTTGTCTCGCCGATCAACATACATATGTGAGTCTCCAAAAACTACTTTGTTAAATAAGCGTCTACTTCTGGTCCTATTGAATTGTACCTCGGGTTTAAAATATTCCCATTGCAATAGTTGATTATGATTATTTATCCCGATGAAGGAAATATACATACGTACGGTGGACTGAAACGCCTACTTCGGCCAATACGTTTCTACTTCGGCCGTTTAAATTCACTTCCGGTCTAATGTATTACGACTTCACAGTTGAATTTTTCCTTTTGTCCCGATGAAGAAAATCCGGACGTTGCACTAAATGTTTAAAACGTAGAAGACTCAATATTCGATATTAAAAAATAGTCTCTAAACGCGATAGATAATGTAGCTAAATATTAAAAAGCTCATTGAATATCATAGATAAAATAGTCAAACATGTAAAGTTAATATTCAGCATCTCTTTCCTTCCCAGCTCACTCTCCCCTCCTAAACAAAGATCTGTGATACCAATTGTGTGACAGGTGAAGCAGTATTACGAGTTCAAGAGCAAGTATGCGGACTACTACAGCTACTGCCTGCCCTCGGAGTGTAGCGATGTGTACGACACTTGCCACTTCAGATCTGTAATACCAATTGTTGTGACAGGTGAAGCAGTATTACGAGTTCAAGAGCAAGTATGCGGACTACTACAGCTACTGCCTGCCCTCGGAGTGTAGCGATGTGTACGACACTTGCCACTTCAGATCTGTAATACCAATTGTTGTGACAGGTGAAGCAGTATTACGAGTTCAAGAGCAAGTATGCGGACTACTACAGCTACTGCCTGCCCTCGGAGTGTAGCGATGTGTACGACACTTGCCACTTCAGATCTGTAATACCAATTGTTGTGACAGGTGAAGCAGTATTACGAGTTCAAGAGCAAGTATGCGGACTACTACAGCTACTGCCTGCCCTCGGAGTGTAGCGATGTGTACGACACTTGCCACTTCAGATCTGTAATACCAATTGTTGTGACAGGTGAAGCAGTATTACGAGTTCAAGAGCAAGTATGCGGACTACTACAGCTACTGCCTGCCCTCGGAGTGTAGCGATGTGTACGACACTTGCCACTTCACATCTGTAATACCAATTGTTGTGACAGGTGAAGCAGTATTACGAGTTCAAGAGCAAGTATGCGGACTACTACAGCTACTGCCTGCCCTCGGAGTGTAGCGATGTGTACGACACTTGCCACTTCAGATCTGTAATACCAATTGTTGTGACAGGTGAAGCAGTATTACGAGTTCAAGAGCAAGTATGCGGACTACTACAGCTACTGCCTGCCCTCGGAGTGTAGCGATGTGTACGACACTTGCCACTTCAGATCTGTAATACCAATTGTTGTGACAGGTGAAGCAGTATTACGAGTTCAAGAGCAAGTATGCGGACTACTACAGCTACTGCCTGCCCTCGGAGTGTAGCGATGTGTACGACACGTGCCACTTCACATCTGTAATACCAATTGTTGTGACAGGTGAAGCAGTATTACGAGTTCAAGAGCAAGTATGCGGACTACTACAGCTACTGCCTGCCCTCGGAGTGTAGCGATGTGTACGACACGTGCCACTTCACATCTGTAATACCAATTGTTGTGACAGGTGAAGCAGTATTACGAGTTCAAGAGCAAGTATGCGGACTACTACAGCTACTGCCTGCCCTCGGAGTGTAGCGATGTGTACGACACGTGCCACTTCACATCTGTAATACCAATTGTTGTGACAGGTGAAGCAGTATTACGAGTTCAAGAGCAAGTATGCGGACTACTACAGCTACTGCCTGCCCTCGGAGTGTAGCGATGTGTACGACACGTGCCACTTCACATCTGTAATACCAATTGTTGTGACAGGTGAAGCAGTATTACGAGTTCAAGAGCAAGTATGCGGACTACTACAGCTACTGCCTGCCCTCGAAGTGTAGCGATGTGTACGACACTTGCCACTTCAGATCTGTAATACCAATTGTTGTGACAGGTGAAGCATTATTACGAGTTCAAGAGCAAGTATGCGGACTACTGCAGCTACTGTCTGCCCTCGGAGTGTAGCGATGTGTATGACACTTGCCACTTCAGATCTGTGATACCAAGTTTTGTGACAGGTGAAGCAGTATTACGAGTTCAAGAGCAAGTATGCGGACTACTGCAGCTACTGTCTGCCCTCGGAGTGCAGCGACGTGTACGACACTTGCCACTTCAGATCTGTGATACCAAGTTTTGTGACAGGTGAAGCAGTATTACGAGTTCAAGAGCAAGTATGCGGACTACTACAGCTACTGTCCTGCCCTCGGAGTGTAGCGATGTGTACGACACGTGCCACTTCAGATTTGTAATACCAATTGTGTGACAGATGAAGCAGTATTACGAGTTCAAGAGCAAGTATGCGGACTACTACAGCTACTGCCTGCCCTCGGAGTGTAGCGATGTGTACGACACGTGCCACTTCACATCTTTAATAACAATTGTTGTGACAGATGAAGCAGTATTACGAGTTCAAGAGCAAGTATGCGGACTACTACAGCTACTGCCTGCCCTCGGAGTGTAGCGATGGGTACGACACGTGCCACTTCATATCTGTAATACCAATTGTTGTGACAGGTGAAGCAGTATTACGAGTTCAAGAGCAAGTATGCGGACTACTACAGCTACTGCCTGCCCTCGGAGTGTAGCGATGTGTACGACACTTGCCACTTCAGATCTGTAATACCAATTGTTGTGACAGGTGAAGCAGTATTACGAGTTCAAGAGCAAGTATGCGGACTACTACAGCTATTGCCTGCCCTCGGAGTGTAGCGATGGGTACGACACGTGCCACTTCACATCTGTAATACCAATTGTGTGACAGGTGAAGCAGTATTACGAGTTCAAGAGCAAGTATGAGGACTACGACAGCTACTGCCTGCCCTCGAAGTGTAGCGATGTGTACGACACGTTCCACTTCACATCTGTAATACCAATTGTGTGACAGGTGAAGCAGTATTACGAGTTCAAGAGGAAGTATGCCGACTACTACAGCTACTGCCTGCCCTCGAAGTGTAGCGATGTGTACGATACGTGCCACTTCACATCTGTAATACCAATTGTGTGACAGGTGAAGCAGTATTACGAGTTCAAGAGCAAGTATGCGGACTACTACAGCTACTGCCTGCCCTCGGAGTGTAGCGATGTGTACGACACGTGCCACTTCACATCTGTAATACCAATTGTTGTGACAGGTGAAGCAGTATTACGAGTTCAAGAGCAAGTATGCGGACTACTACAGCTACTGCCTGCCCTCGGAGTGTAGCGATGTGTACGACACGTGCCACTTCACATCTGTAATACCAATTGTTGTGACAGGTGAAGCAGTATTACGAGTTCAAGAGCAAGTATGCGGACTACTACAGCTACTGCCTGCCCTCGAAGTGTAGCGATGTGTACGACACGTGCCACTTCACATCTGTAATAACAATTGTGTGACAGGTGAAGCAGTATTACGAGTTCAAGAGCAAGTATGCGGACTACTACAGCTACTGCCTGCCCTCGAAGTGTAGCGATGTGTACGACACGTGCCACTTCACATCTGTAATACCAATTGTTGTGACAGGTGAAGCAGTATTACGAGTTCAAGAGCAAGTATGCGGACTACTACAGCTACTGCCTGCCCTCGGAGTGTAGCGATGTGTACGACACGTGCCACTTCACATCTGTAATACCAATTGTGTGACAGGTGAAGCAGTATTACGAGTTCAAGAGCAAGTATGCGGACTACTACAGCTACTGCCTGCCCTCGGAGTGTAGCGATGTGTACGACACGTGCCACTTCACATCTGTAATACCAATTGTTGTGACAGGTGAAGCAGTATTACGAGTTCAAGAGCAAGTATGCGGACTACTACAGCTACTGCCTGCCCTCGGAGTGTAGCGATGTGTACGACACGTGCCACTTCACATCTGTAATACCAATTGTGTGTGACAGGTGAAGCAGTATTACGAGTTCAAGAGCAAGTATGCGGACTACTACAGCTACTGCCTGCCCTCGAAGTGTAGCGATGTGTACGACACGTGCCACTTCACATCTTTAATAACAATTGTGTGACAGATGAAGCAGTATTACGAGTTCAAGAGCAAGTATGCGGACTACTACAGCTACTGCCTGCCCTCGAAGTGTAGCGATGTGTACGACACGTGCCACTTCACATCTGTAATAACAATTGTGTGACAGATGAAGCAGTATTACGAGTTCAAGAGCAAGTATGCGGACTACTACAGCTACTGCCTGCCCTCGAAGTGTAGCGATGTGTACGACACTTGCCACTTCACATCTGTAATAACAATTGTTTTGACAGGTGAAGCAGTATTACGAGTTCAAGAGCAAGTATGCGGACTACTACAGCTACTGTCTGCCCTCGGAGTGTAGCGATGTGTACGACACTTGCCACTTCAGATCTGTAATACCAAGTTGTTGTGACAGGTGAAGCAGTATTACGAGTTCAAGAGCAAGTATGCGGACTACTGCAGCTACTGTCTGCCCTCGGAGTGTAGCGATGTGTACGACTCTTGCTACTTCAGATCTGTGATACCAATTTTGTGACAGGTGAAGCAGTATTACGAGTTCAAGAGCAAGTATGCGGACTACTACAGCTACTGCCTGCCCTCGGAGTGTAGCGATGTGTACGACACTTGCCACTTCGCTAGCTTGCCTGGAGAGGACAGACTAGGGCGCAAAATGTGTGCGCTCGTTCCAGGTCAGTTTGTCTCGAAATTCCATCTTAGATTCTGCTAGAAGTACGAGGTATTTGTGAATTTAATTTCTGATGGAAGATATGATTATTTTAAAATATAATTTTCTGGAACAAACCAGAACGGTTTTAAAGGAAACTGATTTTCCTAGCACTACCATCTTTCAGTAATGCAAGAAATCAGTAGCAATATGTTTGAAATCTGCAATTTGATCTCTTCCTCAGACAACTAACCGAACCCATTAGTACAATCTGGTTAGGTAAGTAGAAGATGTTATAATATTTGCAAGCCAGAAATTTATATTTTTAATATAAAAATATACATGTTACCAGCAAAAATCCATATACCACGTGATTTCCTGAAAGAGGCGTCTTTAACATAGTTCGTTCTCATCAAAGGGGATTAGGGTGAGCAAAGCGAAATTTTCGAAAAATCCCCATTTTTGGTTTATAAGTAAGTCTTGTTACTACAAATCCTCAGGACTGTGTTAAATTTCCCTCTCACTATGAAGACATACTAAGAAGCCATTCCATACAATATCAGCTCGTTTAACATGTATTAAAATTTTGATGTGAAAGATGAAAAAACATGTTGGATTAATCTGGTTTCTCTAAATAAAAAATTCTTAGAATTAATTTTAATCCACTTTCAATAAAATCCGATTACATTTGAATAAGATTAGGTAGTCAGTCTAATCCTCACTAACTCGCGATAAAATCTATAGGGGCTGGTTCGGCTAATTGGACTTAATACGCATAAAATTAATTAGAATCCAAAATAATTATGGCGAAGTAACCGTATATATTCGTCACGTAACCAGGAACAAGCCTGCGGATTCAATTGCTGGAGAAGTTAATCACAATTTTAAAATAGTGTGCACCGTTTTCCTTTAATATGTGTTATACAATTACTGACATTCGCGTTGTTGGAACTACTGCAAAAATATACCACAACTACTCGGTTACGATCTATATATTTATAAGTAATACAAAAATATGAATATTTAGATATTTCAGAAAAAGTTAGCAAATACGAAGAGTAGAATTACAGTCATTCGAAAAACATCACACATTAGTTACACAGTGTTTATCTAAATGCTGATGGGTTCTTATATTCTAATAGAACTTATGTTATTATATTATCTCCAAATGTTGTACATTGTAAATGTCATGGCAACGAGAAACACGTCTCTATAATAATTTAAGTCAGGAATGACTAAATTATATTATTTTAAATTCATACCTTTATTGGTTACTGAAAAGAAGGTAACGTTAACTATTAAATTTTCTCGTAAGATTATTCCTTTTTTAGAAATAAAATTAAAATGGAGAGTATATATTATATTCGATGCTGTATATTTTTCAAATTAGACTATGGATTTTTTAAGAGGCCATACAATATTAATGTGATAAATAAAATAACACGCGTTCCTTAAATGTAATATCCAGTTATAACCTTGAACATGCCGTCATACGAAGTTCAAAAAATTTCATCCCACTAAAGTATCAAATCCCTCTTTCTATGAAAATCATATATGTAATTAAAGTAATAAATTATTCCTTTTAAATCATGTAAACAAATCATTTGGCTAATAGTTAAAATGTTTAATAACACAGTTAATGACTTGGTGAGTTGTAAACAATTTTCAAATGTAATTATATACTTAACAGGTATTAAATAGTGTAGAGTATTTAATAAAATGTGTTTCGTATTGTAACCGTTAACATGTTCATAAAAGATTCACTTAGAAGTTTTCTATAAATTTCGACTCTATATACAAAAAATGTGCTAAACTATTTGTAAGATAATCTATTCACTGTGCAACTTCGGTACGTTAATTAATATTTTTTATACTGAGACAAATCTAATACAAAGGTTTGTACATATGAAACTCTATGAATGTAAACCCCAATAGCAGTTACAACAAAAAGAAATATAACGAAAGATAGCTTGTGGCTTCCACAATAATCCCTCTTTGCACCCTTTGAAGACGACTGTGACTTGACAAAGGGAATGTCAGCAGAGTTTCTCCCGTTATGAAACCATCTAATCTTTGGCTCTGCTTCTTATATACATTTCTATTAAATATTATTGCCAATGTGGATCTTATAAGTTTCTACTAGTATTTTTACTTGAGTACGAGAACTTTTACACTGAAAGAAAATATTTATAAATGTAATCTCCAACTGTTCAACGGATCATTTACATTATTATTTAAAATTGTTTAAAGATTTGAAATAAATCTTTAAACGAAACTCAAACGAATATAGAGTACCAGACGTCGTGGTAACTGTTTCCTCGATCTCTACAACATAGAATTGCGCTGTGTTTCGACAAACGAATATAGAGTACCAGACGTCGTGGTAATTGTTTCCTCGATCTCTACAACATAGAATTGCGCTGTGTTTCGACAAACGAATATAGAGTACCAGACGTCGTGGTAATTGTTTCCTCGATCTCTACAACATAGAATTGCGCTGTGTTTCGACAAACGAATATAGAGTACCAGACGTCGTGGTAATTGTTTCCTCGATCTCTACAACATAGAATTGCGCTGTGTTTCGACAAACGAATATAGAGTACCAGACGTCGTGGTAATTGTTTCCTCGATCTCTACAACATAGAATTGCGCTGTGTTTCGACAAACGAATATAGAGTACCAGACGTCGTGGTAATTGTTTCCTCGATCTCTACAACATAGAATTGCGCTGTGTTTCGACAAACGAATATAGAGTACCAGACGTCGTGGTAATTGTTTCCTCGATCTCTACAACATAGAATTGCGCTGTGTTTCGACAAACGAATATAGAGTACCAGACGTCGTGGTAATTGTTTCCTCGATCTCTACAACATAGAATTGCGCTGTGTTTCGACAAACGAATATAGAGTACCAGACGTCGTGGTAATTGTTTCCTCGATCTCTACAACATAGAATTGCGCTGTGTTTCGACAAACGAATATAGAGTACCAGACGTCGTGGTAATTGTTTCCTCGATCTCTACAACATAGAATTGCGCTGTGTTTCGACAAACGAATATAGAGTACCAGACGTCGTGGTAATTGTTTCCTCGATCTCTACAACATAGAATTGCGCTGTGTTTCGACAAACGAATATAGAGTACCAGACGTCGTGGTAATTGTTTCCTCGATCTCTACAACATAGAATTGCGCTGTGTTTCGACAAACGACGTCACGTAGGGAGATGATGTTAATTCGCTTGTCACTAGATCCAGCGTATGGAGTGAACGTTGCTACTCTAATTGGAACATAACTATAATTGCGTCCAATCAATGCTTCTACCACAATAGACACAATTATACTGGGCGATTGTATTACCAATAATTCTCTACCATACTTGGTGACGTACCAATCAGGTTGTCAAGATTCTTACCAAATCAAGAGCATTAAAAATAGCACATGTAAAACTTGGGAAATGGTTAATGGAAATTGTCTAGAAATACAGGATTATAGACTTTTCAATTTATAAAAAAATCCTTTTTGACTTAAAATGTATTTACATTTCTAAATCGTTACTTAGAAAACATGCAATAATTTGACACGACCTACAAGAAAGTCCTGTAAATGTATATCAATTCTCTTGTTATTATTATATAATTGGTAAATTTCATTACCAATAATGGAATATTTTTGAAGGAATTAAACCGTACATAACAGAGGAGCTATTTGATGTAGACATGACACAAAAAAATATCCTAGAGCAATCCGCACAAAAATAGTCCAATGACGTTTGAGGCGACGTTGCCATATCGCTGCTGATCACCTACTGTCCCTGCTGTGACGTAGTTATAAACACTAATGTTTGTTTTATTTACATTATGTTTGCAGAACATATAAATAAAATCAAACTTTCATGCATTTATTTACGATAACAACTGATGATGTTTGCTTATTACATTAGATGTTGAGACTGATTAATTAATTTTAATATATGTAAAAATGGCAACATTGTTGACGTGGGGTGTAGAGGGGGTATTCACACATTGGAGTATTAATGCTAAGATAGCGACATAAATGTACCGATCCCGCCATGACCTTCACTGTAGACTAGAAGTACGGCTGCGGCTCTCTGACCGAGAGGTCTTGGGTTCAATTCCCGGGGAGGTACAACAAAATTCATCCAAAGGAAAATACAGAAAATACATGCAATACATCGAGAAACGTACAGAGAAAGATGATTACTAGAGCAGTCCTCATAGTCCGGTGGAAACGGTTGGGTTTTATTTCTCCCTCTACATCCCAACCCAAATACTGTTGCCAGTGTATGAAAAATACTGATCCTTCTCAACATCAGGGAACACCTGGTCAGCAGAGGTATGGAAATCACTGCCTCAAATGTCATTTAAGTAATAATTAGTCACTAATGTTTTAATATACCCTGTACTTAGAGCAAACCAAAGGAACGCGATAGTTTGTCTACTCTCGCTATGTGGCTATTACACATTAATCGATACTTGTTGCTAATTTATATGATTTATAAACTTATTTATTTGTTAGTTTATAGTACTTTATCAGTAATGCCTGTGTATATTTTGTTATACCGGAACATTTGATTGTATAATTGGAACCCAAATTTATTACAGCAACTGCGATGTATAATATGTAGTTGTAACAGTAATAAGTTTAATTATTTTAGTAACTAAATAGCTTTAGTAATTTTATAATGATAAAAATAGTAATTTATATTGATTTGCAATTGTGCAAGCATCTCCAGCATTTCAAGATTATAGGAGTATTATACACTCCTCAATCTTGTTTTTAAACTCCTTATTACTAATACAAATTGTTTTGCTTTATGTTTAATATTAACTGAAATTAAAAATTGCTGAAAAATCAGGTTAGAATCAAGTTTTTGCTTTCCTAATTTTCGAAACTGAATTCAAATGACTAAAATTGAATTATTATTTTGTATTATAATTCTATAAGGTACACAAATCAAAACTGCACCAATTAACAATAAATATGCAGCTTAAATATGTATTTTATGTCGTTAGCTAGTAAACACAAAATCAGTCCTTGTATGAAGTACGTAACAATTGTGTATAAATAGCGCCAGGAAACTGACTCTGTATTCTATTAACCGTAGCTTGGTGTTTAATTTCCAAGTCTGGCTAGGCAGGCTACATAATACGCTCATTCACAACCATTTGTGTGTGTATGATTAATGCAACTTAATTAACTAATATAACAACTTAATTAACGTATAACTGATTAATAACTTCTTTACTATTGAATACGTACCACTACTGAATAGATGTTCAAGTTATTGTTTACACAAAAGTCGCCGTCTGTGTGTTAATCTCTGCACCACGCACATTGGTTCGCGATGTTTAGCATATTTATTATTATTTTGAAAATAAAAAGGACCTTAGTCCATCGCTTTAACTTACATCCTTTTAGATTTTGTTGACCTATAACAAATCTATATAGCACATTTTTGTTTCAATCAGCGAATTAAATATCACTAACTATGTGTAGAAAATATAAATTAATGGAACTAATAGTTATTTATAGGCCTATTAAGAATGAATCATTGTTGAAATTTTATTTTCGATGCTGAATAAGTGGATTGATTACTTAAAAACAATTCCACCATTTGTACACAATTATACTTAAAATCAAAGGCTAATTTAATAATATCTCTGTGCACTTTTATTAGAAATGGAAAAAATATTAAATATATTTAAATTTAGATCTAGACGTAAAGAAATGTAGTATGTTCTAGGATACAAAGTTTCTATTCTCTCTGTTTTTGCTAAATTAACACGTGCATTTATCAATCGTTCAAGCATGGAAGTTAATACTTGAATTTAAGCTTGACTTACTAAAAATCGTGGCTCAGTGAAATCAGTACTTAGGCGAGTAGGTTTTGGTCCAATCACCAACAAAGTTCACGTCCAAAATGATTTCGATGTTATTAGTTTCTTACCTCACAGACATTTAAACCTTTTAATCATCGAGTAAAATGAGTACGTATTACCCTCATAAATGTTTGATGGTATTAAAAACCTTCATCCTCATCGACATTAATAGTAGTAATGAAAAGCAAGTTGTCAATACGTACTCTAACTTGGGATAATTGTGAATTAAATTTTATTTAATTATCAATAAAGCTACGAACAAACGACAGTTAGTTTGGATATAAAAACCTCCAAACTTTAGCGCTCTGTCGTAAGTCTAATGTTGAGCAAATCCTTCTAGGTTAGTTACCATATAAATATCAAATTCGGTTTGTGGCTTCATTGCTTTTCTCATCCACTTCATTCCGTGTACGGTAAAAGCATCTATTCCAATTTTGTAACACTCAATTAACGGCCCAGAAAGTGGCGTGCGGTGAAAGGAGTTCACTCCTGGAAGATGTATGAGGTTACTACCTGGCGTCCAGTTGTATGTAAACCACCGACCACATTCTCACTCCAGTAAGCGACAAGTGGAGCTAAAATAGCAATTATAACCTTGCAACACTTCGGCGATAGAAGCGAGTGAAGGGGCTCTCTGTAACGTACGTAAAACAGGTGTCCGTAACACTCAATGTTTTCACACACTGTAATGAGTCATCCACGCTTTTTCATATTTGTCGTATTTGCATAACCTAACCTGAACTACCTAACATAGCCTAACCTAATATGTGCAGAATAATATTTAATACACAAAACTGATACGATGGAATTATCACGAGCGTGACAGAACGTAACGAAAGTCTTTAGCGAGTTAACTGTTATTTTCCCGTACCAGTGACTTTCCGGACTACAAATATTTTGTACTTGCAGCTTTAGACCCATAAAGGTGATCCTTGAACCAAATGGAACATAGGCACCAAGTTTCAAGTCTTCAGGATCCTTCTATTAAGAGTTATCTCACAGACGAGCAGACATTAAGACAACGACACAATTTTGAGGAAGACCTATCCAGTCTTTATGAGTTGAAATCAATTAATTGTATCAATACGTTTCTCAGTAACAGCCTTGATTGTAGATTCTTCTGAAAGGGTCTATAATCAAGGGTAATAGCTATTATGTAGATGAAGCAATAGTATAAGTGAAGACACTGTTTAAATCGAATAGTTTGGTTGGGAAAGTAAATAGCAATGAGATAAAAATGCAATTTAAGGTCATTCTTGGTAAGTAAAAAGTAACGTATTTAAAGTTAATTTAAATAATTTTTCTAGACCAAGTTTCCCTTCTAAGTCCACTTATTTTATACAGAACTAATTGCTCTCGAAAACAGAAACCTTTTTAAATTGAAGGCAAGACATTTTTATTTGAGAAGGATAAGTGCAGAGATGCAAATTATTTATTTGAAAGAATTATTCATCTTCCTATTTTTGGAAATAAATAAATAAAAGTGTCGATTAACCGAAAATTATTAACCAAATTTCCGAGACATCCGAATGTATTCTAAGGACAATAGTAAAATTTAGCATAAAACAGCGTTAGATATATTTTAATTATAACGTTATGGAATTTTAAGCGCACTCCACGCTTAACACAGGTTTTCGTAATAAAAAGCTCGGTTCTGTTTGTTATTTTGACTAACTAAATTACTAGATGTCATAAAATTCGGTTAAACGTGGCTCCAACGTATACTAAACCCATCAAGAGGAATTTTAGTGGCTTTTGTAATTGCCTTACCATGTCGAGGCTAGCCTACTCCTCTATTGTGAGGTTGACAAGTGGATGGTGACTTTAAATTTAAATTGTAGCTAATTTGAGCAATCGAGTCAGTGTTACGGCGGAAACGTGAGTCGAACACGGCACACGACAAACAGGATAATAGTCGGGGAGAAAACGTGTTGTGGTACTTGTGTCAGTTCAACCTTGGCGAGGCGATGAACCTTCAGTGATCCTGACCTTGAGTAAGCCAGAGGCTGCGCGGTAGGCCTGGAGGCCCAAGATCTTTCCTCACTTGTTAGGACACGTTTGGTGGCCCGCAATGTTTCTACTATCATTTCGGATTCGTGATGGAAATATCAATATAATGTTTCAAAATTGCGATCGATAATGATCTACTATACCAATTCCGTAGGTCCTAAATTACTAGTATTGTTGGCGAATACGAGTAAGCGTAGCTACTGATTATAAACCTTCCACAGGAAAAAATACCTTTTTGTGGGTACCCTTATAACAAGCTCAGGAGCGTGTTATATATGTTTTTGGACCAGGCCTTTATAATGCTTGTTTGATTTTTATAAAGTTTTGATATTTCTCTCTGCACTTTCCAACTATGTTTAAATTTGGTAGAAAACTTTCTTCGAGAAATGACTCTGAGGGGAATTGTTTTTCAAACATTGCAGTTCTCGAGTCCTTCGTGGAAAGCTCATTATTGATTCAGGATGATTTTAAAATGATAATGGAAGCATTATACATTCGTAGTTCTTGTACCATATATCGACGAAAACGTCCAAAATGTTGTCATCTTTTACTTCTCGATAATATTAGATTTTCTTTCACCTGAATACATGCCCTTTAGAGTAAGAGAAGAAGACATAATAAATATTTATATTTTTAATAATTAATTTAATGATTGCTAATCTACACATTTATCAAATTAGACATAATGTGTCTTCAAGGTAGGAGAAAGTATATGCTTTAGTTGCATATTTAAACTCTTATAATCTAAGCTAAAACAATTACATCACTCAGAAAATGCTTCTTAAGAGGTTACATGACCTATAACCAGTAGTGAGACAGTCTTTCACAAAAACATCCCTGATGAGTCTTTGAGCTGAAGAATTAATAGAACTATATTTAGATGCGTATTTTAGAGTTTTAGTTCGATATAACCAGCAATTAGTTTACAAATATTTACTCATATTACGCACTCGCTTCTATATCTCTTAGATGAATCATTAAATCGGCAAATGGCTAGTACCACAAGGTCAAGGACTAATTTACCAAAGAATTATAGAAGCGCAAAAAACTCAATTAGGACCGGTTTACAGAATTTTATCGCGACCGGAAAAACCGGACTGTTGCTCCCGGTCCTCAGGCAACACAGTCTGGAATTGAAAAGCCAAATATCGATGACATTTTATTATTCATTATGAACCCATTTTGAAGATCCAGTGCGTCCACACGGGGCAAACATTGTTCGTCGAACATTTTCAGCGAAACATTTTACTGTTAATGTTGAGTTTTATTCCAATTCACTTTCCTCTTAGTGCAGCGTCTGGAATCTGACGCTGTCACAGACTTGACTACTGGAATCTGGAGTCATGTTCGTCTGAAGAAATAAACAAATTTTGGCGACAAAGATTGTCAAAGCGAAGTCTCTAAACTGTTTCGACATCAGAGACACCTGGACTACAAAATGTAGGTGAAGAGATATTCTCATTGACTCATCAAGTGCACAATTGAGTGCAGTATGAGGCTTTAGACACGATCTCTAAGTACGGTGTAGGAACCGAGTTTTCCATACATAACGTAGCTGTGGTGGAAAATTCATCATCCACATTGAATCAACCCTTCCTAGTCAGTAAAATTCTACTATTCGTCAGTGAATTTCTGATGTTCGGCAGGGCCGTACTCAGCTTCAGCGGGCCCCGTCATGTCTCACCACCCCACAATTGTGGCGGAACGGCCCGGGCTCCCTCAGGAGACCCGTGCCTCGGCAAAATTCCCCGAAAACCGGTTTGAGTACGGGCCTGGTGTTCGGTAAGTGTGGACTCCTCGACGAACATTTCTGGCGATAACCATTTTTGTTTGGCCAAAATATTCGCCCTATGGTGAACTTTTGTTGAGTTCGATGAAGAAGCCTTTTGTGTCGCATCCATTGCAATCCGTTTCTTGCCGAGATTCGGTTTCTAGTGAAATTTAGTGTTGTATGTACACCACACTATAATAGTAACAATGAGAAAGAGCAGTTTTCTGACAGGTAAAAACTCTTCTTTTAAATATTAAGTTGTATGACAGGCATAGTTTACTATGGAATCCACGTGAAAACTGTTATAAAATGAATAATAGACAGCTTAAAAACAACAGCTGCAGACGTTAATTCAGTGAAGAAGAAAGTTCACAGTATATTTAGCACAATATATCTGAAAAAAAAAAATGCTCAAGAGGAAGGAATACAAGACAGGGAAGTAGTGTATGATGATGTAAAACACAATTTAAAACAAAGGTAAAGCCTTTAAACCTGTTGTGCTGTTGCACAAAGAGATCGACACGATGGAACAAATGTCAAGAGGACCTATTAAAGTTGTTAGGAATTCAAACTTGATATTCAAGTAAAGTTAGAGAAGTGGCAACCATATTTCAAGTCTGTTCTGATGTCTTTCACACTATATTTTTATCGTCTTCTTAATAAACTTTATCACCACTAACGACTAATATGTTTCCAACAGAAACAGTTTTATAAAACAATCAGATTGTGCGGAATAGATCAACGAAATTCTGTTGATTATTTTATAGCCAATTAATATTCAGTCTATAGGGTCAATATCACAAATAAACGTAGAGAACTTAATGTTTTGACTAGATCTTTTTAATACAGCAAAGTCCCAATTAATAATAATGATAAGCTAACAAGTAATGTTCATTAAATATAAGGTAATACTAAAAATCAAAATTTTGTTATGAAAGATATTGTCAAGAACATAATTTGTTTGTTATTTCCAAGGAAATAAATATTTCAAAGCTAAAATACTGCGTCACAAGGGGTTTGAAACAATAACAACCAAACGAGTTATGAAAGTGCGGATTCAGCAGACCCTGTATCAACGACCTCTAAAACCCGCCGCTATTCAAGGCAAATCTTTTTCCGTAAGTAAACCTTGAAACAAAACTTCTTCCGGAACTGGCGTTCTTGTTATCTGGTCAAAATAAAACCACGCAGCGAGTTAACAAAAATTACTGAAGACGTGTTTTAAAGTTTAATGTCTGTTGACGTAAGGTTCTCGTAGTTCTCCAGAACGATGCATAAATTTCTGAAATTGTTATTTTTATAATATTTTGACGAAGTGTGTAAAGGAAAATCGAGGGAGATAGCCGTGGATACAATTGTTTTATTCCACCCAAGTGAATAGTATTTATTGAATTAACTTTAATCAATTGAATAAACAAGACGCGTTTAGTTTCCTTTCAATGGAGAATATAATAAGTTTATGTAAACATACCAAAACCGTGAGAGAAGTAAATAATTATACCAAATATCATTCAATATTCGAAGTATATATTGCGTTTTCCGAAAGGAATAATACTTTTATATTGTAATTTGGTTGTTTACTTTGGCCAAGCACTTGGGAAAATACTCATTGGCCTTAGTCCTAAAAGGTATTAATTTAGCGTTAGGGCGGTTAGGGAGAGATTACATAAGGAGGGATAGCGGACTCTGATAGTGGGGGGAAGAGGGATTTCCTTATTGCCAAGAACACTGAATCATGTATTTGCCAGATACAGTATTGGGGCCACATGACTATTTGAAGTAGTTCCCATACTAGGGAAATTCTGTAGAATTGTCCAGTATGTTTGTAGTATGATTATTGCTCCCAAACGTAACTTAGTATTGTGAGAAAATAGTAGTTTCTAAATTGAATCAAAATCCAAAAACTTATTTTTGAAGAGAAAATCACCAGTTTTTCCGGTTGTTAACATTTTGTTTAAAATTCATGTGAAAATATGTTCTCTTTTTGTGATTTGATCGATAGCTATATTTATGTTACTAACGAATAAAAATGTGTCTCACAAAAATAAACCATTGTTTTAACTATACACAATACAATATCTATACTTATTGTTGGGAAGATTGATGGGTAATTTGCCGTTATCCCGTTTAATCAACTTTTTAGGCCAAATACCAACAAAACAAAACAAGAATCACAGTATAATATATTATGTCCAGTATGAATGTTATAAACATGTATTATTCATAAACTCCTGTGATAAGCATTTGAGCGATAAAATCGTAACCAAATTAATAACTT
Source organism: Homalodisca vitripennis (assembly GCF_021130785.1). Classification (NCBI taxonomy): domain Eukaryota; kingdom Metazoa; phylum Arthropoda; class Insecta; order Hemiptera; family Cicadellidae; genus Homalodisca; species Homalodisca vitripennis. Next base: position 12,364,226 of record NC_060212.1, on the reverse strand, counting down.
TGTAAGTTAAGACAAAAAAAGAATTCCACGTTCGTTAAAAATTAACTATATTTTGACCATATCTGATCGCAATTGGTGTATATCACTTTCTATCATTGTAAGAGCTTTACTATTTTGTAACCTTTGACAAATTTGTTTAACAAATTTGTTATACAGGCTGTTTCCCCAACTCTTGTCAAATAACCTGGGGGAAATCGATTTCTTCAATTAGACCATGTTTTCATTAGAAAAAGATTTAATATCGACTCTCTAATCATTTATTTTGTTAACTACTGTTTTATGTTAATATTCTTTATTATATCACTGCGTCAATCAAATTATATTTTATTTGTATTTATTAGTATATCTGCTATACCGATTACAACGTATGATTTCTGTGTCAAAATACTTATACCGTTGGATATAAAACAATTACATATTTGAGACCCTTGGGCCCAAAAAAAAATATATATATTTTTAAAACGCATAGTTATCATATGTTCTATTTTGGGAATTTCCATAACATATCTCGCAGTTGGTCTGTGTTATATAGTTGTATTTTGGTTTGACCAGTTTTTAACTTATGACTAAACATCACATTTAAAAATAGTTGAACTTTCAAAACTGAATGTAAAATCTCACCAAAAGGCAATACAATTTATCAAGATTGATATACATTAAAACAATTTATACTTAAAAGGGTAAGTTGAGGTAAAAAAAGAAAATAATTTTTACGCTTGATGTAACAGTAAATTAAAAGTAAATGGTAGGATTGGAGTCGTAATTATTGAATTCTGATCGTAAATTTTATGTAGTAGCAAGACATAATCATTGTTTTGCAACTTCACCATAGAACAAACAATAAAGTCCCATGACATTTCTATGTCAGCCTCTCACTAATGAAAGTGTGTAACACCGAAATACTCCCAACAAGCTGATCGTTTGTATGGAAATTATTGAGTAGGCACTGGTTTATTTGCATACATTCAACAACGTTTAGATCCGTCAGTCAAACCATAAGTCAACATTCGTGCCCACATCAACCATAATGCTGATTATACAAGACACCGTTTGAAATTTGAAGCTCATTAATTGTTTACTTAATTAGGTCAAAGAATCTTATTACAAATTCAATTTATCACTGATTCCTCCAAGAGTTGGTGTAGTCACCTACTGGTTTATTATAAGCTACTTAAGCATTTTTAATTACATCACGTGACGCGTAACAGGCTTCGCTGAGGTCGAATGCAAAATTTCATTTGCATAAAGCTCATTTTATTCTTGAGATGGTAGGCAGACAGACAGACAGACAGAATCATACAGAAAAGAAATTCTCATAAAAATTTTGGTTTCATAGAAATGTTTAAATAATACAAGTTTAAGTATCAGGTCACCAAGTGATGAGGTATGTGTTGGGGGTAGATAGACCACATATATTACTATGTCACATGTTGCAATGTCTCATGATTAGCGATTGTACCCTCATTTGGGATTTTTCGTTACCATTATCGTATAAGGCTAATTTACTAATATTCGCTAACTCTTAGCCAAATCCTATGGAGTAAAGTCCATCATCATGAAACTAGATATGACCACTATACAAATTATGCTTCATTTAAAGTATGAAGTCGAAAGGTCAGTTTGTTCTCGATATATCGTTTGGGCAGAGATACATACATACACAAATAGAATTTCTCCAGTACCTGAGTGATAGGCTTCACTATCGCTCAGCCAATAACATAAACTATACGGATGTTCGAACAAAATTAAACCAGCCGAAAGAAAAACAATGGAGAAATTTGTGAACTTTCAAGAGACCAAAGAGGAAAGGCATTTTGTCCATTAATTTCCGCATTGAAATGAAATTTGTAATTTACCTCACGGTTAATGAGAAACTCTTTGTCCCTGCTTAATCACGTTTTAAAGTAATTGCAACTGCTTGGCTGATAATGGCTGGCTTTCAAAACGCATTATACTCATTTTCTTTCATCATGAACTTAACCCTTGTAATCTTTTACAAGCACTCGATTAAAGACTTCCGGAGTGAATTCTGGGACGCGTGATTTTATAGGATTTATTTTCACTATTCGTTGTATTTCACATGAATAGAGCACATCTGAAAGGCCTTCGAAGATCGAAAGATTGGGCTCTCCTTAGTTCTTGAAATTGCAAGAAGGTCTACACCATCCTTGTGGTAGGAGCGGTCAGTTCTCACCCAGCGAACGATGCACGTCACGGCTGGGAAGCGCGCGTAACCCGACTTCCGCATTGACGAAACAGCGTGTTTGTAACGGTTGCCACTCAGAATTACAATGGTTGCCACCCGATCACCTGAATGAACTGGACCTAAAATGGACTTTTTGCGTCTGCCACCTAAAATCACATGGGTGTCAGGAAGGTGTTTTTTTTTACTACGTTCCATAAAGTACACAAGATTATACGGAGGATCCATATGTATTTTACACGTGAAGAAGGGATAAGATAAATTCTCGAAACGTTGCTGTCGAGTTTACGTCTTTTTGGCATAACCCCTAACGATTTAATTCACTTTAACCACACTCTGATTAACTAACATAATGTTGAACACGCAAAATGAATTGTCACTATAAACCAATTAAACATTTCTCAGAGGCGTCACAGACTGATTGTGGGGCAGGTGATAAAATCTAGTAATTAACTAGTGGTAGAAAAACTAACGTTCTCTGGAAATAACGAGGATAAATGTGTGGCATCAGAAGAAAAGGAAAAACTTACTCATTAACGAGTTACTAGGGAATGTTAGTGATATCATCATACTGCAAGAAGAAAAAGGAACAAACATACTCTAATGACATATACGAGTACAAGAAATCCTACTTAGTTAGGTTGGAACAATGCATTATTACTTTAACGAATGTCTTTTTCACGTTCATCATTATATCTATTCGTAATTTGTTTCCAAACGTAGATGTGTAGTGGATTCTGATATTATTAGGGCAATATTATGTCATAAAAATATTATAGCAGCATTTCCATGGTAAGTTAATAAGGTGATTTCGGACTTAAAACAATATACATGCAACTATGAGTTTGATTATGGTGTCTCTCCATGGGAGTAGGCTGAGCATTAACCACAATTTGTTATATTGGTCTTGTAGGTAACCATAAAAGAAGCGAGAAAAGCTGAGAATAAATAAATTTGTAAACATAATAAGTTACATACGTTTGGTATTTTAATACGTGACGTAGTATCACATGTAGGATAACGAAATGAGTGATGGACTTGGCATTTTCAAGCATCCTCAGTGGTCTGTTATGCGCCAAGTAAAGTGGTATACTCCCACCTTAACATTACATAAGTATAATAACCATCTTAGCTTTAATAAAATATTATTACAAAGAACTATAGGAAAATACAATACAAAAACATCGAATTTTCATAGCGAGAACTCCTTCCAAGAAAGACTTCTATTTTATTATTATAAAATAAAACTTTATTATGTAAAAAATGAAATATGTACAAATAAAACAAAAGAAGCCCCCACCTTGGTACCATTGGTAAGAATGTTGTAGCTGTTATTACTGAATTACTCAAATACTGGACAACCCAATATACAAAGATATCATTCAATCAGTTTTAAACTTTGACTTTGACGTCATAAATAATACTCGTATTAATAATATGTCGCATAGTTTAAATACAGATTGTACTACAGTGAGAAATGCAAATACAAGATAACAGATTGTACTACAGTGAGAAATGCAAATACAAGATAACAGATTGTACTACAGTGAGAAATGCAAATACAAGATAAACTTGGGTGATTGAACAGCCTTCAATGTTCAACTGCACACCACACGCGTACTGCACTGTGTTGTGCTAGTAGATTTAAAATTGCAGGAGTTACACTATAATGAAATGTCGTGGTAAAAACTGCTTGTACCCTGTATAAAGTTTAACGGAAACTTATTATTGCAGACTCTTTTTGGTTTCTATTGAGAATATTATTTGACATATGTTGTAATACAAAATTAACCAACTAAGCGTTTAGAGTTGTATATTTTTGTACATTTGTGTCTTTACTTTAAAACGGATATATTGATTGTTATGTAGTAAGACCACATAACTTACAAAATGTTCCTGGGTTTATGTAACAGCATAATCATTACAGTTAATTAATTAGTTATTAATAATTTTTTTAATGTCCTTTTTTTATTAAAACCAATATTTTACCATTCTACTATTCTTGTACTCAAGTACAATAACGCAATCTATGTAGTAATACCAATAAAAATAGTTACATTAACGCTGGGCATCTGGATAGCTTTTGATAATTCAACTCTAGTTTCGGGCTACAGAATAGTTTCTTTTTAATTCCTGTAAGATAGAAACTAATTGAAAACTTATCAGTCTTGTAAATACCAACCTATTTAGTATGGGATGAGCCAGTATTGATTTTTATAGACGTTATGCACTATACAACATTAAAAAAAAAATTAAAATGGATCTACACTGTCAAACTTAAATTTGTATGCATCTAGTATATATATTGTTTGGTGTCAAACAGTTTCTAACATAGTGATGACGGTATAAAGTTTAGTGTAACGGTGTAAATATATTACGAATTTAAAGCGGCCTATTCAGCATAGTGTTAATGTGGTTATATATATATATATATATATATATATATATATATATATATATATATATATATATATATATCCTGATAACATATTCATTATAGTTTTTAAGGTTAAATTTAAATGATTTATATGTAATATTTAATCACTCCTATTATAGGTTTTCTAAATATTAATAAAAATTGTAAAAATAATTAATGTGCATTTTACTAAAAAATAATTTTACTTTAATTAAAGCGCCTTCCATTATTAATTTACCACATTAACACAAACTAGTTTTTGCATTATTCAAAGTTGAAGGCACTCAATCATTCAAGCAAAATAATATTATACTATCGGCATAAATGTTAATGTTATCTGTTAAAATTGAATATTTTACTTTAAAAATATACTATAAATACCATCCAAAAACTTACTTGTTGTGTTTATTTAAGACTCATGTTAACCCGCCTAAGGAAATGTGTAGGTTCCAGTTTTTCTGGAATTTGGATAGGTACATAGTAAAGTTCGCCAAGTAATGACATCCTTCAGCCACAGAAAATAATGCAAAAATTCTTCTTTGATAATCGAACACGTTATAGTCAATTCATTTTTTCTCATAACTTCTATTTGACCACAATAATGGTTCAAATATTCTGAGACTTTTTGCTAACGTATGCTGAGTTCGCTCTTCTTTTACACAATTACCGAAAGAAAAATTGATGTTTCTGTTTTGCAGCCAGGATGGATCTGGACAGATCACCTCTAGCCGTGTCTTTCCGCATGGGCACCACTATCTTCGAGATCATGCTGGAGGACCCGGACCTCCAAGTGACGGGAACCATAGTCATCATAGATCTCGCCGAACTGACCATCATGCAGAAAGCGCGACTCGTGTCCCCTTCCCTCGCCTGGCATCTTGCCAACATCATACAGGTACTGTCTTTACTATTACACCTGCCATCTTGCCAACATCATACAGGTCCTGCCTTTACTATTACACCTGACATCTTGCCAACATCATACAGGTACTACCTTTACTATTACACCCGGCATCTTGCAAACATCATATAGGTACTGTCTTTACTATTACACCTGACATCTTGCCAACATCATATAGGTACTGTCTTTATTATTACACCTGGCATCTTGCCAACATCATACAGGTACTATCCTCAATGTTACACCTGGCATCTTGCAAACATCATGCAGGTACAGTCTTTACTATTACACCTGGCATCTTGCCAACATCATATAGGTACTGTCTTTATTATTACACCTGGCATCTTGCCAACATCATACAGGTACTATCCTCAATGTTACACCTGGCATCTTGCCAACATCATACAGGTACTGTCTTTACTATTACACCTGACATCTTGCCAACATCATACAGGTACTATCCTCAATGTTACACCTGGCATCTTGCAAACATCATACAGGTACTGTCTTTACTATTACACCTGGCATCTTGCCAACATCATATAGGTACTGTCTTTATTATTACACCTGGCATCTTGCCAACATCATACAGGTACTATCCTCAATGTTACACCTGGCATCTTGCCAACATCATACAGGTACTGTCTTTACTATTACACCTGACATCTTGCCAACATCATACAGGTACAGTCTTTACTATTACACCTGGCATCTTGCCAACATCATATAGGTACTGTCTTTATTATTACACCTGGCATCTTGCCAAAATCATACAGGTACTATCCTCAATGTTACACCTGGCATCTTGCCAACATCATATAGGTACTGTCTTTATTATTACACCTGGCATCTTTCCAACATCATATAGGTACTGTCTTTATTATTACACCTGGCATCTTGCCAACATCATACAGGTACTATCCTCAATGTTACACCTGGCATCTTGCCAACATCATACAGGTACTGTCTTTACTATTACACCTGGCATCTTGCCAACATCATACAGGTACTGTCTTTACTATTACACCTGGCATCTTGCCAACATCATACAGGTACTATCCTCAATGTTACACCTGGCATCTTGCAAACATCATACAGGTACTGTCTTTACTATTACACCTGGCATCTTGCCAACATCATACAGGTACTATCCTCAATTTTACACCCGGCATCTTGCCAACACCATACAGGTACTGTCTTTACTATTACACCTGGCATCTTGCCAACATCATACAGGTACTATCCTCAATGTTACACCCGGCATCTTGCCAACACCATACAGGTACTGTCTTTACTATTACACCTGGCATCTTGCCAACATCATACAGGTACTATCCTCAATGTTACACCTGGCATCTTGCAAACATCATACAGGTACTGTCTTTACTATTACACCTGGCATCTTGCCAACATCATACAGGTACTATCCTCAATTTTACACCCGGCATCTTGCCAACACCATACAGGTACTGTCTTTACTATTACACCTGGCATCTTGCCAACATCATACAGGTACTATCCTCAATGTTACACCCGGCATCTTGCCAACACCATACAGGTACTGTCTTTACTATTACACCTGGCATCTTGCCAACATCATACAGGTACTATCCTCAATGTTACACCTGGCATCTTGCAAACATCATACAGGTACTGTCTTTACTATTACACCTGGCATCTTGCCAACATCATATAGGTACTGTCTTTATTATTGCACCTGGCATCTTGCCAACATCATACAGGTACTATCCTCAATGTTACACCTGGCATCTTGCCAACATAATACAGGTACTGTCTTTACTATTACACCTGGCATCTTGCCAACATCATACAGGTACTGTCTTTACCATTACACCTGACATCTTGCCAACATCATACAGGTACTATCCTCAATGTTACACCTGGCATCTTGCAAACATCATACAGGTACTGTCTTTACTATTACACCTGACATCTTGCCAACATCATACAGGTACTATCCTCAATGTTACACCCGGCATCTTGCCAACACCATATAGGTAATGTCTTTACTATTACACCTGGCATCTTGCCAACATCATACAGGTACTATCCTCACTGTTACACCCGGCATCTTGCCAACACCATACAGGTACTGTCGTCACTGTTACACCTGACATCTTCACTGTCACAATGGTTGTACAGTAATTGTTAAGTTAATATACTTTTGTATTATCCGAAAGGCTTCTCTGTCCATATCTGCTATGTATTATTAGGCTATCTGAGTACGTAAATATATACGTAACTATTATAAGTAGAAACAAGTTGGTAAACATATACTAGTGTTCACGTGATCTGGGCTTGTATTTGAGTACTATCTCGAGGGATGTTTTTCTCTTTCCACCAGAAGGGAGGGGTGGCGCCGAAGGCGTCACTAATGCCCGCGCTGATTGCCAGGGGCATTTCTTATCAGTTCTGTCTCCCCTTTCTTAAACATGATCTGATATCGGAAAAGTTGGACGGTCTGGGACATGATCTGAGGTCGGAAGTACCGATTGGAAATGCCCCTAACTATTGTATTACGTGATGACACACTCTCCAAGCATCTACTAGTATTCATTTTCTAGTTACGTAATCCTTTCCCTAAACTGTCACATTGGCTCTTTGTGCGTTTTCTTCGCAGATATGTGAATGTTCGCCATATTAGCTGTGCGATTTTTCGCTTAATCGTAAATTTAAGGTAATACCTTTGCGTGTATTTGTTACACAGGAGATACAAAATTCGTTCAGATATGGTAATCCGGGGGATTATTTCAGTTATTTCTGAGATCCAACCCAAGGACTGCGCCACTTGTAACTTTGACTGTTACCGTTGAAATATTTATTACCTGAACTTGTTGAGTCTCTCGCTCCACAGATAGCAGTCGGAGCGCTCGGTTATTTCGTGTCTTAGTATATAGCATTGGATGAGTTATTTATTGTGTAAGTAATACAAGCAAAGGTAATAGTCTTTCACTGTTGCCCTTAATTGGCTGAGCGTTAGCGAAGTGGTTGGGAAATGTCCTGTTTTATCTATATAGGCTTTCCACAGGATAGGGCTGTAGTACACGGTCGTTTTGTAGTACAATTTAAAATGATTCATAAAGCTTCAATTATACATGCACAAGATCGAGTATGATTACGGTGCATGACCATCCGTGGGATTTGGTTGAGCGGTAGCAAAGTCTCTGAGAGGAATATCTGAAGAACGAACTGAGTTACATACAGGATTGAAAATTTACTCTATGTTTCATATTTATAAATACAAAACTCCAGTCTGATGATGTGCATTTCCTTCCGTGAGATTTGTCTGAGCCTGTGCTGACGCTTATTTCTCAAAGATGTGTCAAAAGAACGAGTTGCGCTATAAATTTAAAATTTTGCATGAAAATTATTGTTCCTGCAAATTCATGATCGAGATCGATGATGGTGTGTGCAGCACTCCGTGTGCGACTGAAAGATAATGCAGTTTCACGTCGCACTTTGCTTATATTTTTTTAGGAAAAGCTGATAGTTTTGGAGTTACACGAAAAAACCATTGGTATAACCTGGGGACTAAATTGTGTTTAACCTATTACCTGCCAATAAAATTGTTGAAATGCATACAAATATTTTCCTAAACGTATTATTTCGATTTCTAAAGTAAATTCCTCCTCCTCTCTTTGATATTATTACTTTTCATGCTTACACCCTTCTTTATTACTTATAATGTTTAAAATTATGATGTATTTTTTTAGCATTAAATTACAATGTTAACTATAATTTTCCAGGACAAAATTCCCCTGAGGGTGAAAGGCATTCACATAGTCAACCAACCCTTCTATTTCAACGCGATATACGCAGTGTTCAAGCCGTTTATGAAGAAGAAGCTAAGGAAACGGGTAAGTAGAACACATTTATAAGTAACAGATAACTTCAGTTAGAAAAGCAGGTTACTTATAGTATTGTTTTCATTTCTATTTTCTTTTGTTATATATCGATGTATAGCATTGCGTCATCCTTATTATAATGAAGCAGTTCTCAAAGCAACTTCACCTTCCACTTGGAAAACTTAAAGGAAACAGAAGAACTTCGTGATCATCAAAACTTTATAAAGTCCAAATGACGTCATCACGTTGACAAAATGGCCGGTTCCTCTTTCCTCCTTAAATACTGCCTTGGTGATTATGTTATGTCTTCGTCACTTAAAATCTTTATTGACCATGAATTATTGGACAGGATAACATAATTGTGGAAATGTTAATTTCGATACATTTTGTCAAGTATTGTCTGTCCTTAACGTCAGGTTGGAAAAATCGTGAGACATGTTACATATGTACGTACGTTAATGACTCGACAGAAGCATGGCGGTGAAGTGCAGTGAGACTGAGGCGTGTACCTGTCCATTTGTAATGTAACAACCAGTATTCGGTTGCAATTATTTTTTAACTTTTAAAAAATAAATTTGGTTACGTGTCATAAATTAAGATTTATTTTCTTAAAACAGTAAAAAAAAACATTTTTTCATCACTCTCCAATCTCTACGAAGAATTACAGGCATGTGAACTATTATTTAGGGTCACCGTTTATTGGTGTGGGAGGGGGAGGGAGAGGGAACAGTCGAAGATAATGATGTGAAATTTCAATAGTAAGTATGTAAAAAAATACAGGAGGAAATTACGATAAGAAAAATATGATATGAGAAAAATTATTGTTTCATATTTTAATCTTTTTGTTACTCTCCCATTTTAACCTCCACTAAATTTAACGCGGATGACGATACGTTTTTTTATATGAAATGTCTATCAAAATTTAAAAAAATCTATTTGGGTGTTTATACAATGAAAATTTGCCTTTGGATTACAACGAACATAATTTTGTTCCAAAATGTCTATTTCCATCCATGTACAATTTATAATACAAAATTTAAAGGTCTGTATTTAGGAAAAACCAAGGTTGTGTGTTTGTATAGAGCTTACATCATTTCATATTTTTAACCCTTTGGATACCTTCCCATTTCGACCTCCACCGATAGCTACCGATCAATTTCTTGCTTAGGATAAATTACTCTATGAAATCGAAGGAACCAATTTGTGTGCTTGTACAATACAAATTCGATCTCAGCTCTTGGACAATTATCCGGTATTTAGAAGGAGCAGTAGCTACTTAAAAAAAATATGACGTGAGGAAATCATGAGGCGTGATTAATCATCATATGTATGATATGAATGAGGCAGTGCGGCGCGACAGCGGTATTCATGGCACACGTAGTACGAACCTGCTGTTATTGAGTCAGCACACCTATTCAGTTGATGAATGGAGTTGCGGTGCGTAATTATACTGACAACAGCTTGCTCGACTCGTGGCCCTTACGTCAATGTAGACACACTTCGATCCGTACACGAATATATATCTTAATATAGATTCTGTGTTGGTGCGGAGGGTCGAGACTTTTACATTCTAGTGTAGGATAAAGACACCGCGCATTTCGTAATGCTCTGTCTTATAATTACTCACCGTTCGTTCTTACAGGTTTCAAATATGGCCTCCTATGCTTAAAATGTTCAGTACTATAACGATTCTGCATTTCGGTAAAAATACGTAAATCCTTATAAATAGTTTTAAAATTATAATAAAATAAAAAGTAATATAACGTTATTTATGAATCTCGCCCAAAATCCAATTAATTAGTTAATTTATTAACATTCCAACGGTTTAACCATTTTAACAAGAAGCTTTGCATGCGGAATGTAATAAACCAAACCAAGGGCATATCCTATTACCAACACCGATATACTGTTAAATAATAGTACAATTAATAATGGAAGTCGTATCGTAGAGTACAAAAACGTTTCCTTAGAGAGTAAACATTTAGTGGAGGAGAGGGTAAAATAAACTAGTAACAGTTTTATTAGGAAATTAAAGTAAAATATAAGCAACACCTTTCCAACAAATTTACTAAGATTAATTTTAAAGGGACGAGTACAATAACCACTTAAATTTATATGTAAAAAAATACTGTAGGCTAGGCTATATCTATTGCATTCTGTACAACTTTTATGTAGATTAAAATGGTCGTACTCTATAAATGTCTTTGCTTATATATGTTACTTAATAAAAGTGGCCTTCAAAAACTCTTGTGTACCTTTCGAAACCTTTAATAATGTGATTGTTAAGTTTAGTTCTTCCAGTTCACCTTCCTCTTAGTGCAGCGTCTGGAATTTGATGGTGTAACAGACTTGACTCCTGGAATCTGTAGTCATTTTCGTATAGAAAGATCCACAAAAAGTCTGCGACGAAGAAGCTAAAAATGAACTTTTTACATAGTTTCGACATCAGGGACACTAAACTACAAAATATAGTGTAATTCAGGTGAAGAGGTATCCTCATTGTCTCATCAGGTGTACATATAAAAAAGGTACACTAAGAGGAAGGTGAACTGGAAGAACTAAACTCAACATTCTCGTTGAATCAAGCTTTCTCACCATAGCTACCCTTAGTATTTATCTGCAGAACCTTATCCCTAAATTATACACATGTTTCTAAAAAAGATATAAATTGTTCCATAGATATTCCTGCACGGGAAAGACATGGACTCGCTGCACAAATACATCGATCCCGCCAACCTGCCTTGTGACTGGGGTGGACAGCGGCTACCCTTCAACAACAGAGCCACAAGGACCTACGTCCGCATCAACGAGCACAAGTTCAAGGGTGAGTATTGGTGAAATGACTTGTCATGACCATTAACCACGAAATTTTATAATCTCATATCAACCAGTTTCAATTACTTAAACGTTAAGTCCAAGTTTTAAACAATCCAACTATTTTGGAATATATTACTTAAAAATATTGCTTTGAACTAGATATATTTAAATTGAAATAAACCTGATTTACCCCATGCCACCCGTGTGGTATGCTCTTCAAGCAGATCCATTCCATCCAAAACCAAGTTATATGTACGCAACTAAAAGAGAGTATTTTATCTTCTCGAGGTGATATTCACATTTAATTAGGTATTTTAATAATTCCCCCTACTAAATTTGGAAATTTATTTAAAAATGGAAAATTCGAATGAAAAATAGATAAGAAAGTGTTAGTAATTACTTTTAAACTTCTACTTAAAAGAACAGAGTGCTGTTTAAAGTGAACAGATGAAGAAAACTGTCAAGTTAGAGTCTGTAATTCATATGACTATAGGTGTGAAATGACCGAGAATGGGGACACATGTATACTACATGTATTTCGATATTACTCTATCCTAGTAGAGAGTAAATATACTATGTTCTCCGTCTGCTATACTAGTAACATTGATAAGCAGCAGTAATTATTTGCTTATAACGCCGAAATCCTTATCTCGCATTTCACCTCGAGAGATACATAAGGAACTACCTTCTGCCGACAACTCATTAAACATCCATCAAAAGGAGAGCTGCGGGGACAATTTGAGTGAAGTCACATTGGAAGAAGAAAAACCTAACCTAACATAACTAACCCAATACAACCTAACCTAATCTAACCAAACCCAACCCAACCCAACCCAGCCCAACCCATCCCAACCTAACCTAACCAGTTTACATTTCGTCTGAGAAATTTAATCTTAAATGATCTGAGACTAACTGAAACTGATTTATTCTAGGTTATAAAATTCCATGATCAATGATCATTGGGAAAATCCAACGTTAACATTTTTAGAAAACAGTACTTGGGGAATCAATTATTTATTTAAAGTTTGTTATTGACGATGGAAGTTTTGAAATGATAACGTATTTACCTGATGAAGAAAATAGACTCTATTCCTCGAGACTTTGTATTATACCCTTTGTAATATAAAGCGATGGAAAATGTCCGAAATCCTGTTATCCTTTAGAACTTGGAGTTGAGAATATTAAGATTTTTCTCCCTCCTTTACTACGCTTGCTGTTTCAACATTCAAGGAATCCAGTTTGGACGTTTGTTGTAACTGTCAACCTCGCTGCTCTAATCCTTTAGAACTTGGAGTTGAGAATATTAAGATTTTTCTCCCTCCTTCACTACGCTTGCTGTTTCAAAATCTAAGGAATCCAGTTTGGACGTTTGTTATTACTGTCAACCTCGCTGCTCTAATCCTTTAGAACTTGGAGTTGAGAATATTAAGATTTTTCTCTCTCCTTTTCCTTTGGGATATTGTGGATTCATAGATCCTCACACGTCAACCTGAGCTTATTGTGTGCCACTTTGATGTTAGAGGGGTAAGCCTATCTTCGTGCCCTTAATTAGGCTAAGAAGCTTTTCGATACTAGCATCTGGTTCGTCGCCTGGTTGTTTTCACCGAAAGAGCCCTTCTCCTTGCTAGTCTCTCACAGTCCAGTATTATGTGTTTTGCAGTCTCTTCAGACTTATTGCAGAGTACACTCCGAGATCCTCTCTCTCTCCTTTACTACGCTTGCTGTTTCAAAATCCAAGGAATCCAGTTTGGACGTTTGTTGTTACTGTCAACCTCGCTGCTCTAATCCTTTAGAACTTGGAGTTGAGAATATTAAGATTTTTCTCTCTCATTTACTAAGCTTGCTGTTTCAAAATCCAAGGAATCCAGTTTGGACGTTTGTTGTTACTGTCAACCTCGCTGCTCTAATCCTTTAGAACTTGGAGTTGAGAATATTAAGATTTTTCTCCCTCCTTCACTACGCTTGCTGTTTCAACATCTAAGGAATCCAGTTTGGACGTTTGTTGTTACTGTCAACCTCGCTGCTCTAATCCTTTAGAGCTTGGAGTTGAGAATATTAAGATTTTTCTCCCTCCTTCACTACTCCTTTACTATTTCACTTGTCTGGAATAATTTCCTCTTAGGCTACTTAGACAGAACTTTTCAATGAAACATTAAGGTGTATTTAAATCACGCAAATATTATATTTGATTATTAATATAATGTTATAAATAAATATTATTATTATATTGTAAACTTTGTTCATTATACATTTTTTGCAATGTTATGCTACACTATGCGTAATGATATGATTAGTAATAGTGTATATAAAACATAACTCTCCTAGTTCATTTAAGCGTTTATGTTTCAGAATGGAAGCAGTACGGCTACAAAACAGCCGAATAAGTGGACTCTGAAACAACATATCGTTATTTATAAAGTAACCTTAATAGATTATACGATTTTAATATTTGTAAATACAAATTGTATAAATAAATAATGAACAGATAAATACGAACTATTGTTCCATATTTTACATAAGTACTTTAAGTTAATATTGTGTACATGTAAGAAACTATTTACGAACTTGTAAAAGGACTCATACATATTAGAAGGAAATGAACGAATATTTTAAAGGTGATTATGTATTAAACTGTACATATTAAATGGCGTAAGCTTATTTTGTAAAAGAGTTATATTAAATTACGTCTGTTATTATAGTAGAGTATTATTATTTCCCCATTTGTCAATGCTTTGGCTATTTATTTATTTCCTACAGTACTGGGGGAAAAAATCTGCTCAATTTAAATTGGGAAATTATTGAAAAGTGGCATAATGCTCTGTTCCCTTTCCTCTCAGATTTCTTGGATATTGTTGTTCACTTCTATTTGCATTATTTTTAGCCTAAATGCATCGCTTTAAATAAAACTTGTGTATGCACTTATTTGTACTACTACATACAAATACGTTTTGCATAGATTCGTGTTGGGTATTATATTGAGTACAAGTTAAAAGAAAAAAAACTAAAAGTAGAAATTTTAAAATATCATATTATAAAATATGCCAAAATTATTTTTTAATTTAGATACGCGTTTTAAAATTTACTTGAGACAGTACAGGTATTGCGAGATGTAAAGAAACTATTATATTTATCGAGTTATTTATCTATCGCAAAAAAAACTTTGCGATAAAATAGGTACATACAATAACTTGTACAACTTTCCTAATTCATTAAAACATGTCTTAAATTCCCACAAACCTTTTTAGGGTTGTAAAAGTTTTGCAAAATATTCAAAAAACTCAGGGGATAATATATTGATTATCATGAGTTTTGAAAAACATTTCAGTAAGAAGTATGTAAAATTGAAATTTTTTGCTTAGCTCCTCCTAGTGCAGAATAAGATGACGCTGTCACAGACTTTATTCCTGGAATCTGGAGTCATGTTCGTCTGAAGAGATCCAAAGAAAGGTGGCGAAGAAGTTCAAAACGATCTGATACAATATAATAAACAAATAATACCAGAGTTTGGTGAAGTGCATAATTTGACAGTTTTCAATGATTGGTCGATCAGTGCTAAACTATTTATCGTTTTGTTTGGATTAAGGATATGTTTAGGGATAGTGTGCATGGAGTTGACACACAATGTATGACTTTTTTTGCTTTAATCTAGATAGAAGTTAAAGCTTTAGTTCATTTACCCACTTGATGAAGGGATCAGACTGGTTATCTCGAAACTTACTGTCACTTAATTCTTGCATCACTGAACAATGAAAAATGTCCAAAAAATTCCTGTTTCTTTCAGTCACAATTCTTCCATCATCAAAAATAAAATTTAAATTATTGAATTATCATGACTGGTGATTGATATTTTCTTAGAAGAACAAATTTTACTGAAGCATCAGCTCCATTTTTATACAATACAAATTTACTCTTGCCTTTATACTTTTGACGACCCTCGCTAACAAGAACATATGAAGGTTCAATAGAAATTGCAAATCTGTCTTGATTGAAGGGTAAACAACCGATTTTTAAATATTGAAATAGTGAATTAACTGATTGATTTATTGATCCGAGAACGATGTAAAGAAGTGGTAATCAATGATTGATGACTGTTCAATCAATGTCAGCTGCTCATAGGTAATTAGTTGCAGAAATTTTGGACTTTAAATCTATTCTAATTCATCTTATTTCCAATCGAAATGAAAAATCTGATAATTTGAATGCGTTAGTCATATCGGCTGCTTTAACATATTTGGAAAGCTTTTCCTCGTCAATTTACTGGCGTAAATTCAATTTTGACACATTATCATTAGTGATTTTTAACACTAAGTGTTAGCGAAACCTGACCCTGTAATCAAGGGACTGTGATACTCTACCATATTTTGCATTATATTGGTATTTGAACACGCTGACACAAGTAACAAAGATATCGAGGACAGCTATAAACATTGTCGTCACCAACTTGGCGAATATCTGTCTCTTTTGATCGTCGGCGGCTTGACCAAATTGCACATTTAAGTCAGGGTCAGACAACAAGTGTCTGACATTGAACCAACGACTGCCAAATTGAGAATAGTTCTTAATGTTCAAAATATTTAAGAAAGATTAATGTGATGAAGCGTATAAAATGTAGTTCTTGAACGATTACAAGTGTAAACGTTTAATATTAAAAGTATTCCATACTATTATGAGATTCCATTTGAACGTTTTTATCCTTTTAAAAACGAAAGTAAACACGAATATGTAAAAACAATACCTGAATCACCTATAAAATATTATCCTCTGGAAGAAACTCGAACCGTATATCTCACTATACATCAATATCAAGAAAGAAAACTGGAAACCTTTTATCACACAGTATAATTTATAGAATAGTTATAAATGCTGGTAATATTTATGGCATTACTCAAACATTAGAGGACTGCAAAAATGTTCAGAAAAAGCCTGAAAACTATTAATAACTTTACAATATGAAAAGATTTATCAGTAAGCAAATGTTAAATAAAAACTAATGTAATTTGAAATGAAGGTTCCCTTGAAGTGATTTTTTTTTTTTAACAGATCTCAATTCTACTGTGATACATTTTCCAGTAAACCGCTGCAATCCGGAATAATCCGGTTTAATCTATGGCGTTGCCTCTTTTGATGAGTCGGGTACGATATGTGCGACAAAAGGACATCTATAATTAAAACCTTCTAACGTGAACGTCACATTATTGATTTACTAAAATTTGGTCATGTAAACGGCATCACTGACAAAACTAAGCCTCTCATTCATTCTCACACTAGTATTCAAATAAAACCAGTGTCTGGAAACGGAGAATTATCCTTTGATTGCGATTCTTTCTCTCAAAATCAAAAGATTTACAACTAATCCAATGAGATTTTTAAGTTTCCTAATTTGCTATAAAGTTATGACTGCACCACTGTTTGGGTACAGGAAAAATACGTAAACGATTTATACGTTATCGAACCTCTTAGGTTTCCTAGTTGTAGGTAGACGAGACGAAATGAATGCTCAAAACCTTCTTTGACCTTTCAAAGGTAATTCATTGTGTGCTGTATTATAAGACATTGCAGCACAGTAAGGTTAGTGTCTTGTTGTATTCGTTGCATGCCGCATAATCGGCTTTTATCATATCTAAGTAATAGAGCAGAATGTATAAAATTTGCAAACGAAATATCAATGCAAATTGTAGTAACTTTATCAACCCCTATGGAGTAACTCATGGATCAATTCTTCAACCGATTCTTTTCAGAATTGTTTTCAAAATATTTTGCTATAAAAATATTTTTGCCGACTTTTAATGAAGTTTTAATTTAATAACACATCTCTTTGTATTCAATCTGAAATAATCCAAGATTTGAAAATAAAATACTCTTACCAAATGCAGTGGTTAGGGTAGGCATTTAGTGACTCGAATTGCTGACTTCCTTCTGCCTCTAATTTTGACGGATCAAGGATGGTAGCTCTGGTGCCGCGCTGTGCAGGTAATAAATGGTAGGGGACATCCATGCGTCTGGCGGATTTTAAGTTATATATTGTTTTAGAGTACGTTTTAAAAACAATTCCAGAAGAGTGAATTGGAAATACAATTTTAGCCTTATATATTCCAATGGCTTTACAAATAAATACACACAATAAGTACAAAGAACTTCGAAGAAAGTGAAAGAGCTCAAGTAAAAAAGCACTAAAAGGGTTGGTCCCAGCTGGCCAGTCCTTAGTAAGCGCTGCACACCGTCGTAAATTGGATAAGTAAATTATGTCTTACACCTGCTGATACTATCCACTATTTTCTTCGGTAAGACATAGCAAATGTTAGTTTGTTAAATTATATGATATTGTAGGATTCCTATGTGCCAGTTGCATAAAACTCAATACTCCAAACAAGGACACTTTAAATTCCGGAAGTACTTCACACAGTCTACTACTATTTCATTATGTAAAAAAGTGTCGCATGTGTACTTAATTATGGAAATACACGATGATGAATGATTATATGGATATATGTGCAAAATGCAATGAAGTATAAATATTAATTATTATAAATAATTATTGCCAGTATATGGAGAAATAGGGCAAGGAATTTGAAAACAATTTTGAATTTCGTGGAAATGTACCAAAATTTATAAATGAACCAAAACGTACGGCCAAATGCGTACTTACGTTCAATTCCCATTCTCAACTGTCCAATCCTCGAATGTAATTTAACACATAACGATGGTAAATGACAGAAACTTTTAACTCGTTTGTTTAGTCGTTGCTTTATGAATCAATCTCTAGAGGAAGAGGAAATTGTTGAAAAATAAGATTTTTGAGCTAAAAATTAACAAATAGAACCTCAAACACATGCCAGGAAAAGCAAAATAGGACATATAATACGGTAAGATAAGTGATATTGTTTAATGTAAATTTTGGTTCCTGGAAATTTTGGTTCGCATTTATAAACACTTTGTGACGTGATATAAAAAAGGTCGACTTATACCCCCCTCATAAAATATGAGGTTATGAATTTAAATCTTCCCGAAATTCTAATTCTGGATACCGCCATAAGAAGCAGAACCATTAGCCTACTCGCTTTTTGTCGTTATGCGGGACAATCATCATTTGTTGCAACCTATTTGGATATCAAAACTGTCTTTCATCGGAATATTCCTGAAAGCGCTACCAATCGGTCTCTACATTTCCACTTGCCAAGCTAGTTGGCGGTTCTTCCAGCAGACGGCTCTGTTGTTGATATTGATCAGTTCGCGGCAAAAATGGCGACATAGTCTCTTGAGTCGATAGACTGCGGAACCTAGACTTTTGACACCTGTTCCTGACATGGACTGGACATAAACAGGTAGGCTTTTCCGTTATGTACAATAATCGCTTAAAGAAATATAAGTACAATCATATTTTAAAATAGAAATTATGACAATTGAATTTCATAGTGCCAATTTTTATATATCATAGTAAAAATTCAAAAATAGTGTCAAATTAAATACGTATACAACAATAAAATAGGGTTAAGAAGAAAATTTTGTGAAGCTATGAGACCTGTTTGATTAAATCGCTGTAATAAATTCATCACAACGGACATTTTTGACCACCGATGACGTTTGATTAAAAGGATTATTCGATTGACGGACACATATCTTTAAAGTTTAAACTATGTAATCTAATAAAAGTAATTTTTTAGGAATAATAAATATATATTAGTTCCAGTTTTCATTCATTATTCAGTAACAGATATGCATGAAAACGTTGTTGAGGTTAGTGATGGCGGGCTTTACATTCGGGTCACTGGAGTATCGATTTTACATCGAGAAAATACTCTCGATGGCTGTCCTTAAGGCACGGTTTAAGTAATTAAGGTTATAAATTATGCATATCCTGAAAGTAGGTTATTTTTAGAGGTACAGAAAATAGTTACAGATAATAATTAAAATAGGAGATTGGGTAATATTAAATTGAAAGCAATTTAAGGCCATCTTCCTATTATATTGAATTGTTTTTAGTTCGTTTATTAATTGTAACACTTTTGCTGCCAGAGATCACACTGCGCCGATTGATAGTCAAAGTGTTACAAAACTGAAATGTTGCAATGTTATCCAAGCTTACACTTTTCTTAAACATGCTTCTTTAAACCATAGGAATTTAAATGCCGTGAATCACGAATATTGCCTCATTTTAATTTTTATGGGGAAGGGATGGGACAGTTGCCACATGTGAAATTGTATACTATACACTCACATCGTATGTTGTATTATGCCTTTAAAATATCACCGACTCACGAAATTGTGTTTTCTTAATTGCATTCAAGGAGTAAAGTCGAGCCCTTGAGTACCTTCCCGTTTCGACCCTATTGAATGTAGCGCGGCTGATAATCGATTTCTTTCTTGAGGAAATTCTTCTATCGATTTTACAGAATTACATGTTGCGTATTTCTACAATACAACAGGACTCAGTCCGACTAATGAGGAGAATGAACTCTGATTGGAAGAAAGTTACACTTCACGTACTGAAACACTTGGTCCACGGTTATTTAGATAGTACTTAAGTGACATTAAGTCTCATTTATGCTCTTTTATGTAATGATTATGTACAATACATATATGTACAGTACCTACTTGTGCGGTGTACAAATTTGATCCAGATTAAACTTTTGAATTGGTTATATTTTATCATGAAAACTAGCACTATCTCGGTTTTAAGCATAGGTTACATTTAAAATCCACAAAGAATAACAATAAGTTTTACATTAATTGTCTATAATTGTAAACCCCTAAAATCGATCATAAGTAGTACAATTGACTATACTAATTTCAGTACAAATTTATTTTCAAAATATATTTACCTGATCTATTTAACTAATTTATTTCTTCTAAATCTTTTACTCTTACAAAGCTTTATTTTCCATGCTGTAAAATTTAATGCGTAATTTAATCCAGTTCGCTACTGTATTGAAATATATTTGTGATGTAGTTTAAACTTTATTAAACTATGAAATTATGAATAAAATAAGCGTAATGCTAAGCGCGCATAGATAATTCCGTTTTTACGGTTTAAACACAACTTTTAAAGGAAATGTGTGGAAACAAATAAAAGATTGAATACTTTAGAAAGCTAATTCTTATAACTACTGTAATCTGAATAGTTTTGATCTTGTGTAGGGTATTTATTTCTGATTGAAGTAAAACTACCAGGAGCTATAGAGTTGTATGACTATATGCACATTATAGGTACACACCCCGTGTCGAGGTTGCATGTGAAATGTCAAGTATACTCGTATAGCTTATTTCCTTATTGAGATGTGCTGCGGACAGACATACATAACCTCTCCCATCCGCAGACAAAAGAGAAATTGTGCCAGGCTACTGTGTCACGCTAAGCCAAATCCTGTTAACGCGCAGCCAACTATAATACTATTATTAATTTACCTTAATTTGCTAAAATGTACAATTTAAGTATCAAAATGTTAATTATTTCTATTATTGAACAAAGACTCGACTCTGACTTTGGATAGTTTATAGTTTAAAAACTCAATTTTTAAAGATTTTTAGTTGATTGAATTTTTAATGTAACCTAATTTAATTATGTTAGGTTAAAACCAATAATGTATTTCACAATTAATGATGCCGTGTATATATATCGCCGTGATGGCCTGAGTATAACCGTGTAAAGACATTTAGAAATAGAACACAACATGTGTTATTAAAATTTCACAGTTATGCCTCTAATATTGTATAGATGTTGAATAGAAGTGAAAAATTCAGTTATATATATGGTATATCAAGTGTTTTATTGTTTATTACGAGATTCAATTACACACGTTATAGCTTCATTAATATATCACCAACAGCCTTCCTTCATTAACCTACATATTAATAGTCCATACGGCTCATTAGGAAGAACCATGAAGATTTTGTGTTAACTGAAATTCAAATACGGTTGTTATAAATAAATATTTTAGAAATAAATGATTGCACTAAATTTGTAAACCACAATTTTGTTTCTTGTCCCGTAAATAAAGGAGGATTGCCATATGGAAACAAAATGACATACGATTTGGTCAATGGACTCTGCCGAGATATTTATAAGATAATATTTTCACCAGTTCTTAGTGATAAAACATTTGTTATGAAATTAAATGTAATATATATCTTGAAAGACGTTCGAGACATAGCAAAATTAGTTGTTACGGAAAGGTTTGCAAATGTTATATGTTTTTAAAACACTACACATTTACTCTAAGTTAATAAAAAACGGTGTTATATATTTCTAAAATTTGAACGGTAATTTTATATACAAAATTTACCTAAAATGTACTTCAATGAAACTCAGTTGCTTTTGAACAAAAGAACTTTCCAGACGTATTCCTTACTAATGGCAATAATTTACAGATAGAAGCTCCTTCCCCATACAGTAAAAAAACTTTAATGTGTATGGCTGTTTTAGGTTTTCAATACTCATTTTTCTTGTCAGGCAAACACAACTTTTCCAATACCTCCCTCTCGTCATTCTCAACGTATAAATTTATTACCTCTCTCAGAAATCCGGTAAAAATCCACGTCAGAACGGTCTTGAAAACATTAGTTTTGCCAGCAGCTCCATATCACTCTCTGCAGGGATCAGACATTAGTTTTGCAAAGAATTGATAACCATTGGTTTTACCAGAAAACCATTACATCCTCAAAGTTTGACTTTCAAATATTTTGAGACTGAACGAGGGCAGTTTCTTTCCTTGCGGCCCTGATACAGATAATTCATACCTAAATATGTGCCTTACTAAATCTCCAAGTAGGTGGGGCCTGGAAATTACGTTGCACTTGGCCGTAGCAAGATTTAATATGTTGGAGCATTAAACTAAGAGTGTCTTACTAGGTCGTTCCCTAAGGCTCTCTTTATCAATCTGCCCTATGAATAAACGTAAGAATTAGGAGGTCCTCCACAGGGAATTCGCATTGCTTATACTTGATTCCCATCATATTTCCATCTTCTGAGTTTGATTATCTACTTACGAATCTGCAAAAAAGAGCTTAGTTTGGGTGTTCATCATAACACCGCTAGTCAAGGTGAATGATTCGTGCCCAGATGCACTCATGACTTACGCTAGGAGTAGGATTAAATTTGATAAAATGGGAGAAGACCATGGCTATATGATTTTCAGGCAACTAATTTATATCTATTTGGACGTGATCTCCTTGCAATCAGGAAGATGAAAATGAAAAAAAAATGAAAAATGAAAATTCCTTTATTTAAACAGGCAAAGTTAGGGCCTCATGGCCCTTTCTTACACTTAACCTGTCTACACATACTAAAGTCTTCGTTGAGATCTGGCTCAATAACTAACAATATGAGATTACTATCGTTGCCTGATGACCTTCGGAGTCTACTCTTGGCACAACCATCCCTCAGACAACCCCAAATATATCATCCCAGCAATGTCGCCTGAGTGGCGACACAAGCTATCACAAGGCTTCATGCTCTGCTCTCAGTTATTAAAGTATCAAACATGTTATTAAACAGTAAAAAGCATAAAACTGGTATGGAGATGGTGGTTTCAGTTTTCTTTGAGAAGGATCGTTGTTACGAGCGTGTATACCTTATAAATCTATCAAAGATTATTGGTAAACGCAACCAATAATCGTGAATCATGCATGATCCACCATTTTACGTCATAAGCTTTAGAGACGAGATCCAATTTCTATGCATAAGCTCACAATATTCGCGATGTCCTACGGTTGGTTATAAGTATGGAAAACTAAAACATACAAGCTATAAAACATTTGATATTTATTTACTTTATAATGCTTTCCTAGTGAGGCTGAGAATATTCCTCTTTTGATTTCAAAATGAAAACACAGACTGGAACAAAATTATAGTTGTTTTTACACAGAATCGATTTTTATAGGAGAGTCCGGTTTCCTTTTAAGCATTATTTTGCTCGTACTCATTGGCCACTGGCCTGTGCGAGGATCTTACGAAATAGAATAAGGGGGGAGAGTCGATACAGTACAAGGTCGATGGTACTGATAAAGGTGCAACGGTCACAGACATGATTTGAATCTGCGGTATCAACAAGTTGTGAAACCAAGTCCAACGTTTCAGACCGCTCGGTAATCGGCATTCCTAACATATAGTTGTATTAAATATATGGTTTTATGCAACAAGTATTAAATTGGGGCATTTTTTTTATCACATTCAGACCAAATGGTGAATCTCCATGGCCAGATGGGGATAATTGTAACCAAAATTAGTATTATCATCTTGTGGGACAAATCTTAGCCAGGGTAGTTGTTGAGTGTCTGTGATGTCTGGAGGGATGGAGGAACTTCGGGACTATAAATATGTTGATCAGATCAAGCCTGAAAATAATGGATTTTAATATAATTATAAGCTTCCTATTTTTAAGAAAGACGACCCAGCTTCACTTACTAACTATCGGCCTGTCTCAATTTTGCCAGTGATAAGCAAAATTTTTGAAAAGCATTTCTTATAAGAATGCTTCATTTTTTGGACAAATACAATCAGCTCTCAAGTGAACAATTTGGTTTCAGAAAAGGCAAATCGACAACAGACGCAGTTGTGAGTCTTGTCGATATGATTGTAGAGGGAATTGAATGTCGAAACCACACAATGAGTGTGTTTTTTAGACCTGTCCAAAGCATTCGACTGCGTAGATCACGGTACACTGCTCGACAAACTTGAGTCCCACGCCATTCGAGGCGTGCCTCTTAAATGGCTTAGCTCGTTCCTAAGTCAGAGATCCCAAGTTGTCCAAATATCAAATAAATCATCCAAACCAATATACCTGAGATATGGAGTCCCTCAAGGGTCTATACTCAGTCCTGTGCTTTTTCCTGCTTTACGTGAACGATATAAAATCATCGCTTCTGCATGGAAAATTGGTGCAGTTTGCCGATGATACGACTCTTTTTTTCAATGCAATGTCAAGCGAAGTTTTGGAACAACAGGCTTTTGTTGACATCAACAACTGTGTCCAATACTTCCACAGCCTCAATCTAACAACAAACTCTTCAAAAACCAACGTTTTAAATTTTGCCTTGCGCACTGCAGGCAACCAGTGTGAGCCGGCCATTTTGTTAGATGACTCCACACTGGAAGAAGTCTGCTCTTCAAAATTCCTAGGAATGCACCTCGATCGAGGGCTGACTTGGAATGAGCACATTGACCATGTTTGCGCAAAAATCTGCTCAGGCATTTTTGTTTTGAGATCTTTAGCCAAATACTGTCCGAGTCAGGTACTGATTACGGCGTATTACGGCTTGATTTATCCCCATCTTGCCTACGGTGTGGTCCTTTGGGGAGCTTGCGCAAACACTCAGTTTCAAAGAGCATTCAGACTCCAAAAAAAAAGCAATTAGAGTAATCGCCAAAATCAAATTTAGAGAGTCGTGCAGGGAAGCTTTCAGGAAATTGCAGCTGACTCTGCCGTGCCTCTACATTTTGGAAACAACTTTGTATTGTGTGAGTAAATGTGCCTTAACCAGAGGCCAAGACATACACATGTATGAGACGCGTGGCAGAGCAAACTACCGGACTGGGAGACACAGAACGGTAGTTTATGAACGCCTACCCTCGCAAGCGGGTGTGCAGTTTCCTCAACAGACTGCCCAATTCAATTAAACATGCCCCAACGCCTAAGGCGTTAAAGACTCGCCTCAAACGCTTCTTGGTGTCTCAGGCATTCTATAATGCGGATGAGTTTTTGGCATTTGACTGGGAGACCGCCCAATTAGAAGACTGACTCTGCTGTGCCAAGTGGGCTGCATTGGCGAAGAATGAAAGAGGCGTGATTGTACAATTGTAAGTATGAATGTGTATTGTGTGTATGAATGCTTGGAATTTTAGAAACCCCGTATTGACGTTTGCCATACAATGTATATACAATGTCGCTGCAATAAAAAGATTTTGATTTTGATTTTTGATTTGATTTTGAAGCTGATTCAATGTATTTTTAATTTTTTTACTTCAATCCTTTGTGGTTATCTTCATGGACCAACCACACTCATCAGAGCTAGAAAAAAAACTATAATTCATTTCCCTTCTCAGACATAAACAATTCGAACACACGGTGATATCCGCAAAATCGTATTTGAAAACCGCAATTATACATGTTTGTAATCGTGATAATCCTATTAATGCCACGTCTTTATTGTTTAAATATTTTCATACTTCAAATTAAGTTTAAGGATTAGACACCTGAGAAAGAGCACAGATATAAATTCTCGAAACGTGTTCCCACTGTTGCAATACCTAACTATGTCAAATTTCCGTAATCGTGATACTCATTTAAATTTCAATAATTAAACTTATTTAAACAACAGAAAAGTTGTAACTGGTATTAAACGCAGTTAATCCGTGATACATACCTTAATGGCAGTTAATGGAAAAATAACACTCAGTTGCTGGTTTGAACTGAATAATCACGGTGGATTCTAAGGTAAATATGCACTAACACAAACTTAATTCGAAATCTGAGGCTAAATATTTGTAAACCCTGAACTGAATCACGACAATAAAGGGAACCAAGTTCAATGATAACGGAACATCTTACCACAATGAGCTGTCACTAGCAGTCGACCTGGAAGCTAATAGCCATTAGTCTTGTGTTCTGCATAGTATTCTACTGGCAACATCGTGAGCCCGTTCATACAAATGAATGGAGCTTCTCTGTTCAGTGGTGGATCTCTAATGACGCAATTACAATGAGCTGTCACTAGCAGTCGACCTGGAAGCTAATAGCCATTAGTCTTGTGTTCTGCATAGTATTCTACTGGCAACATCGTGAGCCCGTTCATACAAATGAATGGAGCTTCTCAGTTCAGTGGTGGATCTCTAATGACGCAATTACAATGAGCTGTCACTAGCAGTCGACCTGGAAGCTAATAGCCATTAGTCTTGTGTTCTGCATAGTATTCTACTGGCAACATCGTGAGCCCGTTCATACAAATGAATGGAGCTTCTCTGTTCAGTGGTGGATCTCTAATGACGCAATTACAATGAGCTGTCACTAGCAGTCGACCTGGAAGCTAATAGCCATTAGTCTTGTGTTCTGCATAGTATTCTACTGGCAACATCGTGAGCCCGTTCATACTAATGAATGGAGCTTCTCTGTTCAGTGGTGGATCTCTAATGACGCAATTACAATGAGCTGTCACTAGCAGTCGACCTGGAAGCTAATAGTATTGTGTTCTGCATAGTATTCTACTGGCAACATCTTGACCCCGTTCACACTAATGAATGGAGCTTCTCTGTTCAGTGTTGGAGCTCTAATGATGCAGCTAAAATGAGCTGTCACTAGCAGTGAACCTGGAAGCTATTAGTATTGTGTTCTGCATAGTATTCTACTGGCAACATCATGATCCCATTCGTACTAATGAATAGAGCTTCTCAGTTCAGTGGTGGATCTCCAATGACGCAGCTACAATGAGCTGTCACTAGCAGACGACCTTGAAGCTAATAGCCATTAGTCTTGTGTTCTGCATAGTATTCTACTGGCAACATCTTGAGCCCGTTCATACTAATGAATGGAGCTTCTCAGTTCAGTGGTGGATCTCTAATGACGCAGCTACAATAAGCTGTCACTAGCAGTGGACCTGGAAGGTAATAGCCATTAGCCTTGTGTTCTGCATAGTATTCTACTGGCAACATCGTGAGCCCGTTCATACTAATGAATGGAGCTTCTCAGTTCAGTGGTGGATCTCTAATGACGCAATTACAATATAGCTGTCACTAGCAGTCGACCTGGAAGCTAATAGCCATTAGTCTTGTGTTCTGCATAGTATTCTACTGGCAAAATCTTGACCCCATTCGTACTAATGAATAGAGCTTCTCAGTTCAGTGGTGGATCCCCAATGACGCAGCTACAATGAGCTGTCACTAGCAGACGACCTTGAAGCTAATAGCCATTAGTCTTGTGTTCTGCATAGTATTCTACTGGCAACATCTTGAGCCCGTTCATACTAATGAATGGAGCTTCTCAGTTCAGTGGTGGATCTCTAATGACGCAGCTACAATAAGCTGTCACTAGCAGTGGACCTGGAAGGTAATAGCCATTAGTCTTGTGTTCTGCATAGTATTCTACTGGTAACATCGTGAGCCCGTTCATACCAATGAATGGAGCTTCTCTAATGACGCAGCTATAATGAGATTTTCATTATGCGACTACTGAAGTCATTGCATCTCTCATTAGGTTCTCATCATGTACTTCTCCTAGGATCTAATAATGGTAACTATAGGACTTGTTACTTTTATTGGATCATGTTCTTACTCTAACATGTATCTGCAGTGATGATTTCATTATGAAATCAAGCAGAGTCACTGCATATCTCTTAGAGTTCATATTATATACTCCTAACAGGGTTTATTAATGATCATTATAAAAATAGTTTTACTAATGAATCTATTCTCAAAATGAGGAGAATAAACTATTGCCAATAATACTTGTAGTACAATCAAAGCCCGTGAGGCTTTTTATTTATTAAATTTTGATACTTTGGATAAAAACGTTTTTAGTATATTTCCAAGACTTACGTATAGACTTTATTTGGTTTTCCTTTACAAAACCGAGCCCAAAGAATTTGTAACAATTCAAAATTTTAACGCACAGCGCTCTAAAACTAAAACACTAAAAGTTTGTCTGATTGGATAGAAAAAGTTTATGTATTCTGTAATTAAGCTGCATATCATTAAATTGTCCTATTCTATAATTGATTGTAATAAAATTGAAATTATTTCTTCCCATTTCAAAATGGCTTCCAACAATGTATTGAAATCAGAATTTTGTTGTTATTCTACATGTAGGGAGTAATCGAGGAGTAAAATGTTACCCCAGATTACACTTCTATAGTATGAATCAAAACTTTATTACGGGGGCTCGGGAGTAAAACATCTGTAGAACTGATTTTGTATATTTACTCTAAATGAATTTTTCAGTTTACCAACATTAAATTAAGACCGTTTTAATGTATTTTGGGAGAAAGAAATTTGCATTAAATATTATTGTGAACAGCTACGACACCAACATTTCATATAGCTTTGTACATCTACAATTTAATGTAATATTTTACTCATTATACAAAAAACTGTACGATACATATATTTCAATTCGAACAGTTTGGGCATATTAACTGATGCTTATTTGAGTAGTAGTTTCGGAACATTTCTAGATTATGACGTTTTTAAATTAATGTAAAATGGTTTCGGTAATAATTTTGAGTTTTAATTTGTAATTTAGGTGAATAATACAATGCAATAATCTATTCAAGAATACCCATATATTTAAAGACATTTAAAGAATCTTAACACTTTGGGTCAACGCCAAGTATTTGTAATTAAATTTACGATTTAGTTAACTTGAAGTTAGTGTACTGTTGAAGTTCCAAGGCCTTCTTCTGATACTAGTTATAATCCTAATAAAAGTTTATGTAGTAAAGGAAAATCAGTGAGTGGGAAAAAGGAGATTGAAAGATGAATATAAGTCTGCAGAAAGCCCCAGCAATCCATCTCATGGTTCAGGAATACATTAAATGTAAGCCTAGTCCTAGCCTCCACCTTTATATACGATTTCACAAAAGTTATTCTTTGCAATAAAGATACATTTCCTCAGGTTCCTACGTTATAAATTAATTTATTGTTATAGGAAATGTTTTTATTCTAGACTTAATTCAGGGTTTGGAGTTATTCGTAATACATATTGATTTGAATTTATTATGAAAACCATTAGTCATTTTATGAAAATTTACATTTAAGATAGAAATTCTAAATACAATAGCTGTTAATTGTTGAAATGCAACGAGTACATTCGTTTAACAACTAGTGTTATTACAGTTTGATTGTCACTGTTGAACTCCTTCATTTATTTGGTGCGGCCCAATATTTTCTAGTTCTTATAAATTATTTTTGTAATAGGTATAAAACCATTTTGTTAAGATTTTTACTTAACTACCAAAATTAAAACAAAAACTGTGATACTATATATTTGTAAAAACATAACCATACCTAATAATTGGGATTAGTTAACTAAAATAATGAATAATAACATAATAATGAACAAACCACATTTGCTTAAAATTTAATACCGCAAAAACATATAAAAATAGGTCATATTAATTATTATACTTCTTAATTATCTGAGTAAGCTTTGTTACCACATTAAAATGTGGTACACATATTATTGTCAAATGAAAGTTGATTACCTGATTAATTTGTTGTCTCCAGTAAGTTGCATTGAAAATCTATACAATCCTAAAAATGCTGCTTTTTGCTAAGCTTCAGCGAAACCTATCAATCGAGGGGCTGAAAAAATGTCATTGCCTGTCTGTCCGCTCTATATCTCGAGAACAAATTGACTACAAAGACTTAAAAATTTGCACAAAGCTTCTTTATTCATTAGTGACATTGGTGAATTTGATGTTAGTGCATGTCACATGGAATGTTCCTTCACGTTATTGAAAAGGTTTACTTTTATCAGTAATCTAACTACCCTAACACGTTTCATTACTTTCTGTCGAAAGGGACGAGTTCTATGACGGTGCATTTCCATCCACGCGATTTTACTAAGCGTCATTGAAGTCTCTCATGGCTCAGTAAGCTGGCACATTGGTCTTTCGTCTACCGAGGGATTAAACAATCCCTATTCTGCATGATTTTCAGTACGTCTAAGGGTATGCAGGATATCTCAACAATGAAACGAGTTAATGGTCATCAACGCGTTTAAGAACATAGAATGAAGTAAAGGTTCATGAGGGAACTTGAGCAGGTAAGCTGCATGGAAGTTTATGTACTTTTGAGTTAGTTTCAGACTTCAGATTTTAGTCTGTACGTCATGCCATTAGAATAAATGACATTTTATAAGTTGTTCCTTGATGAAACTGGAATGAGTACTGATATTATCCATTTTTACCATTAGTGATTACTTTTTAACGATCTACAAGTAATAGTATAATCTAGTAAAACTATGAATTATTGCCTTTCAAGGGAGTAAAAAATATTTTCATCATGTAAATTACAAAAAAACATACATAACTGGAACAAATATTCATAGCTCAATGCAACGGTCAGGCCTACTACTACCATTGATACGACCTAACATTACACTAGCGAGTTCTGTTGAGTGTTTCAGTTATTAATCTAAATGAGACGTTCAGTACAGTTTCAACTATTTGCAGATTTCACTATAAATTCTTGATATTTTCAATAATTATTTGTGTATTTAGTAGCCAAGGAAATGTAGTAGTTGGTTGAACACTTCTCCTTACTCGTAAATTACAAATAGACTTCAGACTTCATTCAAGTCAGTAATCATATTTTTGTTGACTGCAACAAATACAGGCAGTTTGCCGATCTCGCGTGATGGCCTTGCTTACATACAGTCATCGCACACATCACATCTGATTAGAACTGATAAGCCATCTGTCCCGTCCGGTGATGGTTGGCCAGGAACCAGTACAGAGCCCTGCACCGGCGTGTTAAATGGTATGTACTCGTTTGAAAAGCATTTTATTTCTAGAATTCCAACCTTACCTCTGTTTAGTACAGACTAACTTGGAAATATCTTTGATCAGAGTAACGCGGCTTCTTTATACACATCAAGTTAGTTTGTCGTGAAAGGTGAACTGAGAGTTATTTTCGTGTACTCGTTATCGTGATTCTTCTGTTTTTGCTTGATATGTCCCCAAATGTAAGCATTTTTATATAGATAAATAACTATTTCAAACGGTATTACAAATTATTTTAAATTGTTATAGTTATTGTTGTATTGTTTATTGACTATTAAGAATCAAGTATTTGTTTACAGTTTGTTATTGACGATGGAAGCATTGGAAGGATGGTAGAATTTTGAACATTTGTCATCTTTGGTTTCTTTTTTTTAGTCGCAGTTCATTGCTACACGTTCTAACGTGTATGTAGTAATTGTCTCCTCACCTGACGAAGAGAATACATTTAAATACTCGAAACCTTGTGTTATACATTTGGTAACTAAGAATAATTTTTATGACGTTATCAGTGAGACCTTGATTGTATTAGTTACACAAGAGATAACTCACTCAATGGTATAAATTGAGGCACGGAGTAAGTGAGCGCTCGCACTGCGCTCTAGTGAGAGGCTCAGTTAGTACGTATTTAGACGGCAACAGCCACGGTCAAGTGGCGCCGCCCTACCGTTGAATCTCAGAACTAACTAAAATAATTTCCCGCACCTCAGCAGATCTCGTCCGATTTATTTATCTGAATTGCAACTAGCGCAACCAGAGGTGAAACTAACAAACCAAGTCTTCTCCCTATATACGTAGATAGTGGACTTACAACGGTTGGCTGGGCTCGGAATTTAAACGTTTTTCTATGGAATATATCTATGCAAATACGTTTATAATATTTGACCCTTTCCAGTTTTATTCCGTTTCGTGATATTTTATAATTTTGTTCTATTTGGTTGAAGAGCCGGTGGCCGCGTGGTCTAAGACGCCAAACTATAAGTCTGAGAACGTTGAAATTTCAAATCCTGATTGTGACAGTTGTACTTTTTATCAGTGCTGTAGAATTGTGCAGTGTCAACTTTTCCCTTGTTTAATAAAATCCTTGTACAGGCCAGTGGGCCATGAGGACGGGCAGCATATCTATAGATGGAACATCCTTTCCTTTTTATTAAAAAAATATCCAGATGTTCGGTATTATCTCAAACGATGTTTTTCGTCCATTTACATCTCATGGCTGGAAGCATTGTTATTGTCAGACTATCAAGAAACTGCAGATACTTAATAATATTGTGCAATAATACAGTTTTTATTGGTTTGAATTAAATTTCAGCAGATTTAGATCGTTATTTGTGAATATTAAAAATATTTAATATTTTGGAGAGTAAAACGTAATTTTACCTAAACATATCTTATGTATCAAGATTATATCCTTCTTGTTTAATTGTATTCTTCTTTAATTAATTTTAATAAAAAAGAAACAATGATATGTTTAGAACAAAAGGTTTAAAATTGATTACTGCATAAGAATATTTTGTTTAATATATGGCAAAAAAAAAAAACAACTGAACTGAATAATATTTTAAAAATAAATTTATAAACATTAATATAACTTTTATAAATAAATGAGAGGTATGACTTCAATATCAGAATCGTGGGGTTTAGGCCTTTAGAAAAATAATTATTTAATTTTTTTAAATAGAGAAAGAATACTAATAATACTAAAATTTGGAATGATCAATAAAGGGCTAAAAAGGAAGTAAAAGATCGAGCTCACAGATACTGATAATGTGTGAGAGCTACTTGTAGTCGTACGATGATGGATCCGATTCCTCAGATGGTTGTATCCAATACGGTGCGATGTTTAACGTCCTTTGTAGACACGGTGGATGATCGAAGGGTCAATTTAGATCCACTACGATGATGTGAAGATCTGATCGATTATAATTTTTAGTTTACTTAAAATTCCAGTTTTCGAAAAAAATGATCATAAATAGGTAGTGGGCTAAACAGGACCGTATTCAGTTTTAGCGGGCTGAGTAAAATATTCGGCCGGACCCGTCATGTCCCGCCACCGCGCCCCCTCACACAGCTTCACCCCTATCCGTTATCCCATTGGAAAACAACTTGTTATTTTGTTAATTGTAGTAAGATTCCGTACTAAGTTACAGTTAGTAGAGAGAGCTATCTCGTCCGTCGACACTGTCCCTTCAAATAGACGTTTGGCGGTGCCTGGCCTCAGAGTCCTGGTAAAAGTAAACCGGTCTGAGTACGGGCCTGGGACTAAATACTATAAAATATAACTAAATAAAAAAAAAATTGATGCTATTATAATATTCAAAATCGAGGAAAGGTAAGTTCTGGGATATAAATTAGTCGGGAACGAAAAGTTAAGTGGGTGACTTCTACATTCAAAACGCACAATTTTTGTCAGCTTGGGTTAGTCAATTAAAATCATTAAAGTCGAAAGGAAGTATGATTGTGATATTATATTGATAATTCAGTAAAGGTAAAAATAATGATTGAAGATAATTTTGAATACGATATAAAATTAAGAAACGGAGTATTCTTAAATCGAGGGTACTCATTCAGTTACTAATATTTTGTGAATTATACATCAATAGTTTATAATTTAATAAAATGGCAATAATTATTCTTAATGTATCTTCCTGTATTGTATGACGTATTTATTTTTTTAATCGAGTAGAGATGAATGTGATATTTTATGTCTTGTTCTTCATCTGACTGAGAAAAGAGTTTAATTTAGTCACCATGGTCTGTGACGAGAATTATTGATTATTTTCAAATTGTCAGTTACTCTGTATGTATTCTGTTGAATGACGTAATTAGTTTAATTTTATAAATTTGGAAATTAAAATAAAATAAAATATCGGGAAGTAGATTTAAACGAACTTTTTTGAAGTGTTTCGTTTATTTAACCTAATTTTACGGTCATTTGTCGCAGTTTTGGTGATCGTATGCTAGTATATTAAAGTGTGCGTGTGAAAATAACGACATCTAACGTGAAATCGTGATTTCTGAATTAATAACTCGTTTAGAAGATATAGTAAAATTAAGCTTCTAATGTGTAGTATTAAAGGTAATATTTCAAATTACCTTACCTTTGAGGTTATAAAGTCAAATTTAGTTTGATAAAATAACTAAAAGTATTTTCCTGAAATATTTGCCAATGAAAACTAACAAAATAATACAAAATAGATTTTGTAGACTTTTGATTTTGTTATTAAATGTGTATAGCTATGTTTCCAACTGCAAGCTTCATACGAACAAATTGCCAATATTGCTACTTGATATCATTATTGTACTAAAATATAAATTACAAAAATAAAGATATCAGTCAGTATCATGGTTCATCGTCAGTGTATTGTCACGTATGCTAATAACAATGAATGACATATCTTACTGTAAAAAGTGTTTTGTTATACAGTGATAAGAGGTAATGTAAATGGAAGTGATTACATCGACAGCTGATGATCCAATCTACAACTACGTAACTTAAC
This sequence comes from Homalodisca vitripennis, assembly GCF_021130785.1. NCBI lineage: Eukaryota > Metazoa > Arthropoda > Insecta > Hemiptera > Cicadellidae > Homalodisca > Homalodisca vitripennis. The sequence goes on along the minus strand of NC_060212.1, from coordinate 12,329,038 downwards.
ATACTGTTATTGTTCTTTTTTCAGAAATAATACATAACATTAAACATAGATTTATCAATCATTAAATAAAAATTGCTGATATTTTAGGAAGGTTTAAAATTATGAAATATAATGTCTATCATAGTAAACAATGCATTTTAAAATAAACTATCTCAATAATTATTCGGGATATAACACAATCTGTAATAGTCACATATTTCGGTGCAATTTACTTATTTGATAATTTTTTTCACTGATCCAGTCATGGGTGAAAGAGCGAACATACAATACATTCTGATATGAGTAGAATTGAAAAAGACTTTTTTATTTGCATATCACATCACATCACTAAGCAAAGTACATGGGTTATAACTTCTGCAGCGTTTTAATAGTTTTTAAATACTATGTAATAACTTTTATAGTTATTTATTTTCGAAGTACTTCTTTGTAACATCATAAAATTTTGGTATTTGACAAAATACATTAAATATAATATGAGACCCAAGGTCAAGTTCTGGCCGAGTAATTTGTTCCTCAATATTTCTTTAAGATTTTTGACACGCAGATACATAAATAAAAGTATAACAGTATCAAAGATTCAATATCTTCAAAATGAAGTCCAAGTTTAAAGAAAAGTGTAAGAAGATTACTAGGAGTCTACATGAGTGCTAAATACAATGAAAGAGCAGTTTCGCTAAGAACGATATTAATAATAAATTTAGTGTTGCACAATTACAGTAGTTTGTCATTAAATGTTCATTTATTGGAGAGGAATGTCAGTCTTCTCGAACTTTGTGGACACTTGATGATGAGTTATTTGAGTTAACGTATATTTGTCATTAACGCTTTTGAGTACATTTGTGAATTTAGGTAGTTACTAAGTTAATTACGTAGTGGTGAGTTTCCTGGGACGTGGCAAATTAGTACACACCGCCTGCTACCAAAATAACAGAACCGATTAGCATCAGTCAAAACATGCTTATTAGCTGTGCTTTAGCGGAAAACTCGTGTTGTCTGGAAAAATGTAATTTCTGTCTGTCTGTCTGCCTGCCTGTCTGTCTGTCTGTCTGTCCACATGTTACCTCGAATTCGAACCCACCTCTAGATTTTCCGTATAGAAACCTATAGGAAAAATAGAAACACAGAATTCGAATATCTTACAAGTTACTCCGTAGGATTTGGCTGAGTATTTTTATATTGTTACTATGAGTAACAATGATGGCAACGAGAAAATAACGGAATAAATAATCAAATTGAATGCACCCACAGGATATTTAAACTGGGACATAATAACACATGTAGCCTAAACTATCTTAAGACATACACTAATATTATTTTATAGTGACTTGGTGTGTAGAATTTTATAATTTAAACACTGATATAAAAACTCAATTTAATAAAAAAATATGAATGTATCGTGTGGCAAGATATGTCGTAAAACATTAAATGTTTGCATGAAACGTAATTTATATACAAATAAGTTCCGTGATACATAGTTTTTTAGTAAAACTTTATATATCTAGTCGGTGAATTACGCAAGATAATTTTTAATGTAAATTTCTTTATTGGAGCTTTACTGATTATTTATAGTAAACTTTTAAATTCGGGTATCAAAACTGTTTGATCCGAGAGTAGTTAAGGTGTAATCGATTTTGAATTTGGTCAATGTGTTTTTATGTAAAATCTGTACTTCTTTAAGATAAATTCTTTGGATACATAAAAAAGTACAACAATATTTTGACCGATCCACTTGTGATTACAGGCTTTTAAAGTAAGGCATATAGGCCAAATTTTAAACAAGCCCAAATAAAAACGGCTGAAAATAAAAAATGTGAAATTGTAACAGTACTTATTTTATATAAAAATTCGTTAATCAACAAATATTAAGAAACAAGTAATTGCCTTACATTTTATTTCATTAAATAAATGAATAAGGAATGTCAATACCTGAAGCTATAACTCAAGTACATATTGTAAAAATTTCACATTTTCATATTTTTAATCTTGTTTTTGTTGGACCCTGATCACAAGATTAACTAAATCTCCAACGTTAAATTCCAGTAATTGTATGTCGAGCATAGCACATTTTTCTTCTATTCCTATGATAAGTAAAATGCACTAACGCAGCTTCCCTAATCCAATTAAAATCATTTGGCCAGAGATGGAAAGTTCTGTTATTAACAACAAAGTTACAGTATTTCTAAAGTGTACACTTTAGTGAAGAGGAGATGAGAGCAAGGTTTAAAAATGAACAACACAGTTTGCACCTATGTATCGAAATTTCTGTGTAGTTTGTTATAAATTATAATTAATAATTGAATATTAAGAAAATAAAGTTTAGCAATGGATTCTGTATAATACGTACATAACGTACATAAGAGTGATAAATGTCATTATGGGAATAACTAGAGGTCATAAAATTAAGTAAAAAGTTTAAAAGTTTAGTAAAACATTACCATAAAAACATTTTCTTTAATAATAGTGAACAACTGACAGGTCACTCAATAACCTACCACTCCGGATTCCCTCCTCGTATTATTTTATTGTTGACAGTGATACATAACGGTCAGGAAGAATAATGTTAATATATTCAAACACGTTACGTAATACGTTAATAAATTACCTAGTAATAAAAAAAGATTTGCCTCAAGCATTACTTAAGCTTTATAATAAATATTAAACTTTACACTGCAAGAAATATAATTTATTTCTCAATACCGGGTCTCACCTAATGTTTTCACAACAGACAGTATACTGCTACCCCGCCACACCTCCCACTTGTCGTTAGGTACTCCAGGTCCTCCATATGTACCTAAGTGAAGTTGTGTGGAGCAGGCTACCTAATGTTTTCACAACAGACAGTACACTGCTACCTCGCCACACCTCCCACTTGTCGTCAGATACTCAAGGTCCTCCATATGTACCTAAGTGGAGTTGTGTGGAGCAGGCTACATAATGTTTTCACAACAGACAGTACACTGCTACCCCGCCACACCTCCCACTTGTCGTCAGGTACTCCAGGTCCTCCATATGTACCTAAGTGAAGTTGTGTGGAGCAGGCTACCTAATGTTTTCACAACAGACAGTATACTGCTACCCCGCCACACCTCCCACTTTTCGTCAGGTACTCCAAGGTCCTCCATATGTACCTAAGTGAAGTTGTGTGGAGCAGGCTACCTAATGTTTTCACAACAGACAGTATACTGCTACCCCGCCACACCTCCCACTTTTCGTCAGGTACTCCAGGTCCTCCATATGTACCTAAGTGAAGTTGTGTGGAGCAGGCTACCTAATGTTTTCACAACAGACAGTATACTGCTACCCCGCCACACCTCCCACTTGTCGTCAGGTACTCTAGGTCCTCCATATGTACCTAAGTGAAGTTGTGTGGAGCAGGCTACCTAATGTTTTCACAACAGACAGTACACTGCTACCCCGCCACACCTCCCACTTGTCGTCAGGTACTCCAGGTCCTCCATATGTACCTAAGTGAAGTTGTGTGGAGCAGGCTACCTACTGTTTGTACTATGCACTGGCGACCTGCATTAGTCAACGCTCCAGATGTGGTTTGCAACTGAATATTACATACGAGTTCTGATCCGATCTTCGGTTTTAATAGCATAAGATTGTGATCAGCTGATGATTTCATTGGACTGGGAAAGTTTTATTTGCATTTAGTCTGAAAAGAACATACATTTACGCTTGCACAAGTATTACGTTTTCATAAATTAGACTGTGTGTTCTTGTTTTAAAGTTGCTAAAGTATGCTAAAGTTGCTAAAGTAGTTAAAGTATAAAATGCTTATCTAAATGATCAGTGGAGTCTGGCTTTTACTTGGGCATTTAATGTTCGGATGAATAAAACTGGGTGCAGTAACAGTCCCTGAGGAGATTGAACAAACCTCCACCACACTGAGTAATGGATGGGGATATTGAACCACCAACATCGTTGTAAAGTAGGGAACTAAAATTATTTTGGGTTTATGATTTTTTCGTTATATTTGTTTCAAAATTGCGCCTTGTCAAATTTTCATAAAAAAGTATGCTCTCAATTATTAAAGCTTATTAAAGCAACTGCTTTACTGAAAATAATCCTCAAATAGTTCCAAAGGTAGTACATTTTAAATCTGAAATGGAAATGTCACGAAATACATGAAGTTTGTCTTTCTTTTGACGGTTAGAAATTATATTTATTAAATGTAGATAAATGCTGTACCCTAGGGAAGCAAAGTAATAAATGGACTCTTTAAGAATGATGAATAATAGATACAAATTAAATGTAGCAGGTAAACAATTCCGCAACACTAGTAAGCATCATTGTACCATTTACGCTTCACTTTTTTTTACATGGATTCGGGATTGGTAAGATTTGTTGTATGGGTCGCCTCATGTCGAGATCCATCAGGAGAGAAACCGGGACTGCGTCTAAACCATACTACCTTGAAAAAAATAAGGTGGGTAGGGGGTGGGGTAGAGGTGTGTTACCTTGTTCTTTTCCAGCGTCTCCAGTTAAGGCAGTAGTCAGAACTCCTTCATATAAAACTAGCAACAGGCTTTAACCTTAAGGGAGCTCCTCCCACTATAATAGTCATCCACCATATCAGACAAGACCTATCAATCCAACCTTCTACCCCAATACTTCGACATTAGCGGTTAGAGATGTGTTGCTCCTGAACATCCGTAGTGTTGGTCAGATATAAGTGACACACCTCTTTTTTACCTAAACTACCCAGTGTAGGTGTAACTGGATGATATAAACCACCAGTGAAACAGCAAATTTAACAGGCTCTTTAAATAATTGTTCGTCACATCTAGAACAAAGGCAGGAACAAATATTGGGGGGGGGGGGTGTCCAGACAACTGATTTTCCATTAGTGGACAGAGAGTAAGGTTAAAAAGTTTTTTAACCCGCTTCTTTATTGAGAACGCTGTTTCAGCAGTACATGCTAGTAATACTGAATTATTTAAATAATAATATTCGTTTACTGAAAAAATAATTAAAAACTTGAAATTTTTAGGGGGGAGTCTGGACCCTTTGGACTCCCTCGCTGGCTACGTCCCTGGTCACTAAGGAGACCAAGTTGGGACTTTTTGTAAATTCGTAACGAGACCAGTGAGGTGAAACCCGAAGGGATTTTTGCAATAAGAATAGGTCTATATTTTAACCAGGGACCATAAATATATCCATATAAAATTTCACTACTGTTGGTCTAGTCATAATTAGATTTTTATATAAAGTATAAATTTATTATTTACCCTACATAAGCCATTTGACAATAATGTATGTAATAGGCGATGCCAGAGTACACCGGTGACCAGGCGGATGCGGTCCATAGCCTCCAGGGCGAGTGGGCCCAGAGAGCCTTCGTGGAGCTGAATGAGTCGCCGGAGGTAGCGGTGGAGGCTCTTCATGAACTCAAGCTGAGAATAGCAGGTAATTGCACATTCCTACCTACCTATGGTGAAAATAGATCAGATAAAGTAGAGGCAATGAAAGGTTACTTTACATTTTTAAGAACAAAGTGTGAAGTAAGAGTGTATTTTTTGTTTTCTGAAACAAGAAACGGAGGAAGCCAAACTATAAAAGAACACGGTCATTTGATTCCGGAGTGACAGGATATTTAGGATGGAGATTGGGTTCATCTCCTGTCGGATCCCATGTTACATTGTCTAAGAGGAAGTACAAGGGCTATATCTCAGCTATGCCACGTTGGAACAATAGGATTGGAGCTAGGCCTGTAACAACCTTTAACACTAAGTGACTCCACCCTTTCCAAACGTCAACTTACCAGGAAACTAGACTTATCGATTGGACATTTTACTGCAACATCTCATATTTGTGATGTGCTGCTCCGTTGGAATGTCCAAATGTAAGTAATGCATTGGTTTTTTTCACTACGCAGTTTAGGCTAAACTGAAAACCAGCCAAAAGCTACCTCTCCTGGAGAAAAATGTATTACTAGTATATCCTATATATTATTCAATCAATAACTGATACAAATTAGGTATAAGGGCCGTAATACTATTTTGGTCCTTATACAATAGTACAAGGTCAGTTAAAAGAGGCATATAATTTTCAGGAATAGATGGTGAAATCAGATTCTATAGAAAGGAAGGGAATTTTCCACCGATTAATATAATTTTTTTTTATATTTGAGCCAAGAAAGTAAGTAATTCTCCAACCTAATATTAATGTTAAAGTTGGTGTTTTGTAAAACACATTTAACTTTATTTAGTAAACATAGGTCAACATTATCTAAATAAATCAGCAGCAGAACGTGAATAAACATGTTTTTTTCAGTCAATAATTAGGGAAATAAAAAGATTGGACCAAAACGTCTACCTTGAAGGATTCCTAATTTACATATATCATTACACCTTTCTCTCTTGAAATGAGTAATGATATATGACAAATAAACTAGCTGTTTATTTAGTTTATTTATTAAGTTTCCCGTACGCGTGTTGCACTTAAAGATGACAAATTGACGTCTATATTTCTAGTTTTTATTGACATGATTAGAATATTTAAAAAAAATTGAAAGATAAACTGCTTGTCATAAATTTTCTACCTTTAAAATTATTTTACAATTTAATAATAATTATCTTTTTCAAAAGTGACAAGAAAGAAAGAAAGAAACTTTATTTCTCCAAAATAAGTTACTAAATTTACACCACCATTATCAACAATAATGTTAACAATATATTACTACATAATATTAAACATAAGAAAACACTATTGAGAGTCTCGGATGCACGGGCTTGACCTGATACTTGCTACACACTATTTTCACTAATGTCATTCTCTGCTACAGTTTTTTAACCTATCCAGACCGTACACACTCACACACATATTTCCTGATAGATTAAAAGTTATAACACATTTAGGAGAAACAAAGAAAACCTCCAAGTCATTGCCTGTTTGGAAATATATTTATTGTACATTTCTGAATAAAAAACGGCTTTTCAAACTGTACATAATTAAATACAGAAAGGGATTTATATAATTTAAATACACTTTTATACATTTAGATGTAAATCTCCGCGTGTTGAATCCTTTTTCTACAGATTACCACAATACATACTACAATTAAAGTTGAGACATTAAATGTTGTACGTTGGAGCCATTCCCTTAATATTTCGAATGGAACTTGATTTTATTTTTACATCGCATCTGTACAAACAAATTAGTAAATGAAATGAGCAACTCGTTTTTAAAACAATTAAATTCCACTCACTCTCACAATCTCACATACATAACTGAATGGTGGACAACATATCTATAAATAAATATAGTACTGTGTACACAAACTAATAACAAATAACAATATAATATCAAGTAATAACAAAACGTAAAATAACGAGTAATAACAAAACATAACAATAACAAGTAATAACAAAACCTAATAATAACACACAATAACAAACGTAACAGTAGCAAGCAATAACAAACATAGTAATAACAATTCTTTCCTTTACTCGTTAAACTTAAACAGCATATTTTCTATATTTTCTATTAAAAAAGCCAATCCTTCAGGTATTTTGAGAAAACAAAACACTGTACAATATTCGTTTCAATAGTATATAAACATATGCTTTCAACATTCGGCTTGTAACTGTTTAGATGAACACACAGCTTATAAAGATGTGATGAAATTTAATTGTGTAAAGACTGTTACGATGTTATTTGATTGAAAACATTGTTTTATTGAGAGCTTTGTGTTTTTTGCTGTTTTATATATCTGTCTTCAAAGTCGCCACCTGAAAACTGAAAATAATGAACCTGTCCAGATAAAAAGTGTCTTTTACTAAGGCTAAGAAGTCGGTTGAATTTGTAATTAGTTGATAGAGCAACCATCCAGATATTTAAGTATTGTTAATTGGGTTATTAATATGACTTTACTTTTATATTTTTCCTAAAAAAATGATTTTTTAAAATTTATCGAGTAATTTTCTTGCCATGCAGTATTTATTTTCATGTCAACAACATATCAATTCCATTAGACCTTACAAATACCGTGCTATTAATTGTGCGAGTATAACAATATACATCATGTTCGAATTTTTTTGCAAGGTCTATTATTTTTTAGTAATAACTTCACTTAATTTTGGGTATCTCACAAAATCTGTAAAAAATGGTTCAAGCGTTCCATTTAAAAATGTTTTGTAATGACATCTAAATTCTTTTTGTATACCTGTCTTAACGTATATATATTTTGTGAAGTTTATGTAGGCCCAGGCCAGCCAAAAGTGATACAGTTTTGTGTTTTATCGATGTTATAGGTAACCTAAATTCCAACTATATAAAACAAGTTATATTAGTTAAATACACATAATAATTAAATTTGTACAGGCTTATCGTCAAGCTTACCGTTAGCTTAACGTACTAAAGTATATAATTAAATCATAGCTATATTATTTAATATACAAAAGACTATACTTCTGCAAGTCAATTAGTAAATGGAAGCAATAGATGAAAAGATATGTTTAGACTAGTTGTTTGGTGTCGTGTATTTCCATCCAATCAGCGGCTAGCAACAGAGCGGCTTGCGGCTTGATTGTCATGGCACAAACATTAAACAACTTGAAGACTAATTAATTAGCCGATGCTATGCCACTGTTCCATTTACAGTAAATTTAGTTCACGCGATGGACGTGTGAAGAGAAATATTACACGTTTAAGCAAATCACAACGAACATTTTACGTAGTTGGAGTTTTAAAATTTATAAAAAAATTATTCAACTTAGGTATGCACAACTCTCGCCTGGTCCCATGGTAGTTTTTGTTAGATTTTGTAGCAATTCGAGAAGGTCTACGAAATGATGTATTTAGTGATGATTTTACTACTCTAACAATCGTACAAAATGTCCTTGAAATTTGATAGTTCTTTTATAGCTTGGGCCAAAGGGTAAACAGTATTAAAGGTTACTTAAAGGTATTCAAGGCAATATATAATTCTATATTTTTTGCTGTGAAATTCACATTTTTTTGGGAAGAAAATTACAAGCGACTCCTGTCCAGTGGTTTAAGACTGAAGGATGATGTCATCTTAAATATCATCCAGATTTCACATAATATATGTAAAAGTTGACGAAGAAATTTAAATCTATGTACAAATACATTACATATAAAGTATGCGTTACTGGTCATTATTTTATAACTTAAAAATCAATTTGGCAAACACAAAAGCAAAGCCATTTTAAAATGAAACTCATAGACTTATGAACCAGTGAATTTATAAGGTTTCAAATTTATTAGAATTTAAATATTAGTTTGAAATGTTAAAAAATAATAAATTTGTTGCATTAAACCCTATTTAAATCTTATAACTTATAGTGCATTTAATTTAAATACCTAGTGTACATCATATATTTAAGTATAAGAATACCGATTCAAATTGAGGTACTAGTTTGAATTTTTAAACTGAAATATTCAGTGAAAAATAAGAATTAATTGAATTTGCAATATATTTGAATGCTAAAGAGTTCAAAGAAAACTAACCAACTTGATTAAAGGTTTGGCTAAAAGTTGGACTTCCATTAATGCGGAACGCTAGAATGTTCAAATTCAGTATTCCTGAATCTCTTTATAATTTATTTGATTTTACTAAATACGTTACTAAATTTGTCTTGATTGATATGTGAATTTTACTTGTATATTAAATAATAACGTTGGATTTAGTGAAATTTGTTCAAAAGGCACTATTTTCATCCACAATAGTATTTTTGAAATATTTGATCCAAAATCATTTACATTTCCGTATTGTAGAATTCCAAATCCATTTAAAAATGATACCAAACAAATATATATTTTAATTTTAAGTGAAACCTACAAAAATATACAAACCCATACAGAGGTATTGAGATTGAAAGTACATTTTAAGTAAGTTTAAAAATTTTACACACAATCTTGCACATTGAAAAATGTTCAAAGCAAAGGATTGCTTTTTAAAACATTATTTGCACGCAACGTTGATGTTCACACAACTAACATACAACTCGAAACTGTTGCCAGACGATCTCGACCTGCACGCGTGCACTGATGATGCCTTTCTCTTGCGCTTTCTTCGAGCCCGCAAATTTAACACCACTAAAGCTTTTGCATTGGTAAGTACCAGTTGCAATATTCACAGTAGAGAAAAACAGTGTCAAGTATTTTATATAATTATTGAGCGTAAATTTTGTTATTGTAGTCCCATATTATGTTAAGATTTGTTCAAGTTAGTCATTATTACAAACATTAAATAATCTAAAATGGAATTGTTACTTCAGTAACTCATTATATTCCTTAAATCAATAAAGTTAGCTTAGTACATATTATATATCAAACCTGAGCTGTATTTATCATTAAGTTATTATCATTAAAATTGCGCAGTTTATGAGTTGGGTACTGTTACTTTTTTATACTTCTGACAAAGTCAGTATAGCATGCTAAATTTAGAAACTTAAATATAACTGAACTAAGTAAATCAAGAACTTAACTGTAATTTATTTCAATTTAATATACAAACCATACTTCTATATCTCAGTTATGATCCAGAATGTGAGCCATGATATATGGATGGTCAATATCACAGAGTTACAGCTGGACGTGACTCATCTAAACTCTACGTTGTGAAATATGGACAACGCTATCCTAATTTCTGTAACTGAGTCATAAAAGGAGATATAGCTTGAGCGGTATTGAAGCAATCTTATGTATTTTTTTGATACTAAAGAATGTGATCCAAATTGACTAGACGGTGATTAGTGTGGTTCAGAGATTACAAAGAACAAAGTTTATCTTCAAGCTATCTGTATAAATCTGGATATTCCACCTGATTAAACTAAAATAAATCAATCTGTTTTGGGCACCTAGTCCTTCCGATAAAGCTCACACCCTGTACATGAAAGCCCAGGGTGTTTTTGAAAACAGAGATCACAACTCCAACAGTTTTTTAAAAGGTATTTGGAATCATTTATAGTGTGTTAATCATCATATTATTTGTACAGATTACAGGGAGTGTCCAGATCTGTCCAGGGCTCCCAGACCTTCAGACAAGACCCATGTTCTGGGGATGCAAGCCCAGTGTGTCTTTCATGACAGAGATCATCAATGCAGCCGTTGTTTACTCAGAGGTGGTTGGAATCATATATAATATGTCCATCAGCATATTATATTTACAGATTCTGAGATACTACCTGATGAAACTGGAGTGTCCTGATCTGTCTAGGGCTCCCAGACCTTCAGACAAGACCCATGTTTTGGAGATAAAAGCCCATTGTGTGTGTTTCATGATAGAGATCATAACTGTAGCCGTTTTTATATCCTAAAAGGTTGTTAGAATCATATATGGTACGTCTATCATAATTTTATTTGTACAGATTCAGAGATACTACCAGATGAAACTGGAGTGTCCTGATCTGTTCAGGACTCCCAGACCTTCAGAAAAGACACATGTTCTGGAGATGCAAGCCCAGTGTGTCTTGGATGACAGAGACCATAACGGCAGCCGAGTGTATATCTTCAGAGTTGGTTAGTGTTATATACGTTTATTTTTACTATTAATAACAACAGCCCACCATTCAGTATATACAAAAACGTTAATGTATAAATAGTTTTAAGAATTTGTTATGAATATATATACTTGTAATAGATGTCGTTCCTTTTATTATTTAGATTTTTAAAGTTGCTTGGTATAAGTTTAATATTGTTTTTCAGTAATAATTAGGAATCAGTATTTTTGTTTTTGATTTTTAAAGCTTGTCTTTCTTTATTTCTGGAATAGGATCATTTAAACATTTATTTTCATATTAATTTTGATTTAGGACAAATTAAATCTCTTACCACTCTTGCTGCCATCAAAAAGACTGGTGGAATGGCTCACCCCAATACTTCTTCAGCAGTGCATGGAACAGGTAACTCTGGTAAGATTAGTTGTATTTGTCGTATTTATACTTGTGTTACTCACTTCTCACTGGACAGTTTGTGGTTCTTAAATTTACTGATGAAATTTAAAATTTATTAAATGTAGATAAATAATTTTTTAGCAATGATCCAATGTGCACAAATACCCTCTAAAATTAATAAAGGAACAAAGTAATAATTATTTATCATTGCAACTTATATTACATTTTTCATATGGACATAGTTGTACTTTTGTTAAGTACAAGTACAAGTGCGTTGTGTAGCGGGTAAAATGGATATTGCATGATACACGGATCAAGCAACGTCGATCGTGGCTGCTGCTTGGATGGACCGCTGAGCGATTCTGTCCTTACAAGCGCCCGCCTGCCCTGCCGTTGGTGGCGGTTCAGAAGTTAACCTTAAGCCGTTTGTCCCCAGGTTAAGTGTTAGAGAAGGATTCTTAGCTCTAACTTCGCTTGGTAAAATAAGACATTAATTCATTACTTTACTTTCATTTTACTAATTATATCCAAGTTGACGTGAAAATAATTGTACTTTTACTGTTCAATAGCTGTAAAACGTCTATACAAATGACACATTGTGAGTGACCATTTATACGTGTTCCAGAAAAGTGCGACACGTCGCGTATCACAGTCGAGGACGTGTTCAGCACGAACGTGTTGGCGTTAGAACACGTTGTGAGAGAGCCGGAGACACAGGTGGCCGGTATCACCGTGATTGTGGACATGACGGGGTTCGGGCTGCAGCAACACGCCAAGTTCCTTTCCCCGTACTATGCTCGCCGAACTGTTGACGTCATACAGGTAATTATCACGGCTTATATTTAGTTGAGAATTCATTTACATTAAACATTTTGACAGCGCATGCTGCCTCGGCCATTATAAATTAGTACAAGTATAATCATAATACAAATTTTGCGGCCATGTTTAAATGTTAATAAATTAGTTTCGATAAACATATTTACTGGCTGAGCGTTAGCGAAGCCTTTCACACGATGGGTGAAATAATTTCAATTGTCAGTCTGTCCGCCTATGAAAACTAAAACGAATTGACCTATAGACTTGAGATTTAGCAAGATACTCCATTTCTGTATAGGAAACACTGAGTTCGATGATGGTACAGTTCATTCAGTGGGATATTGCTGAGCATTAGCGAAAAATTTTACATTGGACTTTTGGATAGCCATTATCATGGGCGTATCGAGGGGGGGGGGGTGAGTGGGGCTTGCTGGCTTGATACACTCTCACCTATGATACAAATATTCAACGTATATTTAAACTTGCGTTAAACTGAAATATACTTTAAGTCGAACTATGTATTTATAAAGAGATACGCAAGTTTTACAAAATCTCTTTACATAATTATTTGATTAGTTTAACTGCACTTAATTATAAAGTTTAAAAACTGATGAATTATATTTGTTAGGGTAGAAAGACAGGGGAATACTTTCTCAAATAAATTAAAAAATTGTTTACCAATAAGAAGTTCAGTAATTTCAAATTAAATTGTTAGATATTTAGATTTAATGCCCAAAAGCTTACACAACCACTTTTGTTGTAAAAGTTTACTCAATAAAAGGTTTTCTTCTTTCAAATAAAATAAGATTTCTAATTTAATTCAAAATAAAACCCTAATACCTTTCTCTATTATAAACGAGGCTGAATAAAACTAAACTAAAATCATACTGAAAAATTCTTTGTGAAGTTGGGTATTAATCTGTTACTACTGGTACAGACTCAAAGTTCATACTGCAACTTAACAATGTTTCACCCAAATATATTTACTAATAACTTTATATCTTGATGTATAAAAGTTATTCTGACTGTTGCATACTAAATGGTCGTTACAAATAACTTTAAGATATTAAAGTTGATGACTTTACTTTGAAATATACTTGCAACGACATGTACTCTCTTGAAATAATCCCTGTAAAAGAAAGCTACATTAGTTAGTAGCAAATTTCCCATACGCAAATCTTAATTCGACTTTAAATGAGCTACTTACTCAAAATATCTCGTAGACTTGAAGAGTAGATTAAAAAGTTGAGTTGATAAAAAACACTAACAATTGAAACGTAAAATAATACTCAAAAAGAGATTATTTTAGCCGAGATGCGCGTCTCGGAAGTGTTTATACCGACCCCTTCCCCTAACCACCTAACTATAACCGACCCCTTCCCCTAACCAGCTAACTATAACCGACCCCTTCACCTAACCAGCTAACTATAACCGACCCCTTCCCCTAACCAGCTAACTATAACCGACCCCTTCCCCTAACCAGCTAACTATAACCGACCCCTTCCCCTAACCAGCTAACTAACTATAAACCGACCCCTTCCCCTAACCAGCTAACTATAACCGACCCCTTCCCCTAACCAGCTAACTATAACCGTCCCCTTCCCCTAACCAGCTAACTATAACCGACCCCTTCCCCTAACCAGCTAACTATAACCGACCCCTTCCCCTAACCAGCTAACTATAACCGACCCCTTCCCCTAACCAGCTAACTATAACCGACCCCTTCCCCTAACCAGCTAACTATAACCGACCCCTTCCCCTAACCAGTTAACTATAACCGACGCCTTTGACTGTCTCCGACTATCCAATCACAAGGCCTGAGAGAACAAATATAATTTTCAAACTACCCCTATTTGCAATCCCTTTATCAAAGTCGACTACCAGAAATACGTGTTGTCTTACTATATCATTCCTTAATTTTCAGACCATTTCTTGAGAAATTAAATGATTTATTTTACATATATTTTGACACCAATAATTACATTCTAAAATATTTTCGCATTCATTATCTACCATCAATATTTAGTAAATATTTTAAATTGTCTAAGTAGCAAATGCTAAAGTATCATATTTGTTTAAAAAAATGTGTTTCGATTATTTAAGTATACAGCTGACGACCCGTGCTTAGTAATTTTTCTAAATGAATGAGTCCGCCTGCGGCTCGTAGAGCTTGACAAATATTATACAGCCACTGTAGCCTCCCATCCCGCGCTTCGGGCAAGACATACGGCTAATAATGGCCATGAATAATTTATTTAGCTCATTTTACTATTTTAAAATATTTAATTTCTTAAAAGTGATAAAATTTAACTCGCTGTTAGTGTTAAACTTCTCTAGTATTGTTTCAACCAAAACTGTCTAAGGCATATGCAAAATTAGATTTTAATCAAATCGTGTTTTATAGTTGATAAATCTTTAAAAATAAAATAATTAACTTACGAACTCCTGATATACCGGAGTTTATCCAATAACCCTTTTTTATTTTAAAACATATTTCAATGAAATGTTTACAAAACTATAACTCCAAAAAAATAATGAAATATCACGGCCTATTAAGCAATATCTGACTTGAATTTCATTTTTTAAGTTTAATTTTACACACTAGAACATATTTGGTCTACATAAATTCCAAAAATAAAATATAAATTAATAATATAAAAATACACTCGAGAACTTCATGCAAACAGTAAAATGCCTTTCCAATCAGATAACGTCCTAATTTTGAAGAGCTACATAAATTAGCACCAAAGAAAGAATTGAATTGTTTTATGTGTAATTTCAATTTCTCTATTTTAACTAATTTTAATTTCTGAACCTGGAGCTATGTTCTGGAATTTTAAACAAGGTTTTAATAAAAAAAAAATCAATGCAATGTTAAATTAATAAAGAGAGGAATATTTAGATGCTATCTGACGGAGAATATTCGCTGAAACTCTCTCGCCATCCGAGATCACAGACGACCAGCAAATTCACGTAGGAAAAAACTTTAAAAAAATTCGGAATAAAACATTTCTCCAAAAAACTATGCCATAACTACTATGCCAAACTATGCCACATTCCACCCTAAGGTCAAAAGCCTTAATTGAATAGTAGAGAATACAATTGTGCTCATTTGACAACAGAAAGTCACTCCTTTTCGAAAAAATAAGGCAACGGCGGAAATTGCGGAGGGATTATAATGGAACGCTGGTTGAGATAAACATATTATAACTATGTGAAACTATTGGTTTCAAGAAAGTAGTAAAGTACAGTAATGTATAGTAGATTTTACGTAATGCAAACATGTACCATTTATTCAAATGTTTTTTTAAAGCAACAATTGGCCTCAATCTGTCAAGTTTGAAATTTCAGTTTTTTAGAACCGGACTAGACTACTTCAACACCGTTGAGAAAACTCCCTGAGTATTTGAGGATTTGAACAAAATAGTCCAGTAAGTGGGTAGTCCAAAACATTAGATTAGTGAGGAAGGCCACAAAATCTGTTGTAATACTATTTTTGAGGAATCTGATTGCATCCAGAGATTCTAATTAAAAAGAAATTGTGGAAGATTTATAGCGTTAAACCCTCCTTTGGTCATCCAAGATACGCCTATGGCCATTATGACAACAATAAAAAAAAGAATAAATAAAATGAAAACACCTAAATAAGGTACAATCATATGAGATTCCAGCATGTGACATATGCCTTCACATACAACTTCAATATTATACAGTCATCGTTTTGTGACTTGGTATGTTGACTATTATTTTTAGGCTTCCACCAAAATTATAAACATATCAGGCTTAAAAGCAAGCTTTTGAATTAGTTTCTGGATAACACTACTTAATAGGCTCGTGCAACATCATGTTTTGGGTCGATGTCCGTCAGAAAGGTTCCTCCCCGTGTGGGTGAATTTTTTTAATGTCTCAAGTGTAGGTGGGATACAACTATGAATGAAAAGGCACCTATATTTGAAGTATATACCTTGTTTCGAACCTTGTTGTATTAGGGGCTATGGTATTAGATAATTGCATCGAACTTAACATTTATAGCTTTTATTTAAAGCAAACTCTATCATAGTACGATAATATACCAAAGTAGTTACCCTCTCGATCGGAAGCATAATTTAGTTTGAACTTAGTGTTCCGTGACTAAGTTCTTACGAATCTCTAGAATGTTCCCTTGTAGCTGGTTTATACCTTCTGGTTGTACCAAACAGTTTTGTCACTTATATCTGGGCAACCCTATGTATCTCTACGAACGGTATATCACTAAACGCTATGATCTAGATATTAGGGTACTGGACTAATCTAGTTTAGGATGACTGTTTGAGAGGGTGGAGATTCCTTAAAATTAGAGGCTTTTTATAGTCTGAACCTGAGAGAGTATTTGTCTCCGCAGGAGGTAGCATTTACATTACCACCAAACTTACCCAACTTACTTACTCCGGAAACAACCGTAAAGGTTATTTTTACGTCTACGAAAATGTTACGTTGCTCAGCTCCAAGATGAATATTGAGTAAGGGTTAAAAACAAAAAATAAAGAACATATTCATTCCAGATCTAACGTACCCCAAAAATATATAAAAAATAATCCAGTATCAAATACAGTATCAAATTTTAATATCGAAGGATATAAAGTAATAGAGCCTGGATTATCTCATCTGCAGTAGAGTTGCAGCCAGGATCGATCTAAAGAAAGGCTTCCCGTCACCGAGTCCAGCGACCTACATAGGAAATGGATTAATTTAACTTTGAATACGCTCTCTGCGGGTAGCTGCATTTAATTTGACTAAATCCTGCCCTGCAGCATCCAGACTTGCGACAGACAGTACTCGATATCATAATCGAGTTTATGCTTCCCGCCACCGAGTCCAGCGACCTACATAGGGAATGGATTAATTTAACTTTGAATACGCTCTCTGCGGGTAGCTGCATTTAATTTGACTAAATCCTGCCCTGCAGCATCCAGACTTGCGACAGACAGTACTCGATATCATAATCGAGTTTACGCTTCCCGCCACCGAGTCCAGCGACCTACATAGGGAATGGATTAATTTAACTTTGAATACGCTCTCTGCGGGTAGCTGCATTTAATTTGACTAAATCCTGCCCTGCAGCATCCAGACTTGCGACAGACAGTGGTCGATATCATAATCGAGTTTACGCTTCCCGTCACCGAGTCCAGCGACCTACATAGGGAATGGATTAATTTAACTTTGAATACGCTCTCTGCGGGTAGCTGCATTTAATTTGACTAAATCCTGCCCTGCAGCATCCAGACTTGCGACAGACAGTGGTCGATATCATAATCGAGTTTATGCTTCCCGCCACCGAGTCCAGCGACCTACATAGGGAATGGATTAATTTAACTTTGAATACGCTCTCTGCGGGTAGCTGCATTTAATTTGACTAAATCCTGCCCTGCAGCATCCAGACTTGCGACAGACAGTGGTCGATATCATAATCGAGTTTATGCTTCCCGCCACCGAGTCCAGCGACCTACATAGGGAATGGATTAATTTAACTTTGAATACGCTCTCTGCGGGTAGCTGCATTTAATTTGACTAAATCCTGCCCTGCAGCATCCAGACTTGCGACAGACAGTGCTCGATATCATAATCTAGTTTACGCTTCCCGCCACCGAGTCCAGCGACCTACATAGGAAATGGATTAATTTAACTTTGAATACGCTCTCTGCGGGTAGCTGCATTTAATTTGTCTAAATCCTGCCCTGCAGCATCCAGACTTGCGACAGACAGTGGTCGATATCATAATCTAGTTTATACTTCCACTCACCGAGTCCAGCGACCTACATAGGGAATGGATTTAATTTAACTTTGAATACGCTCTCTGCGGGTAGCTGCATTTAATTTGACTAAATCCTGCCCTGCAGCATCCAGACTTGCGACAGACAGTGCTCGATATCATAATCTAGTTTATACTTCCACTCACCGAGTCCAGCGACCTACATAGGGAAATGGATTTAATTTAACTTTGAATACGCTCTCTGCGGGTAGCTGCATTTAATTTGTCTAAATCCTGCCCTGCAGCATCCAGACTTGCGACAGACAGTGCTCGATATCATAATCTAGTTTATGCTTCCCGTCACCGAGTCCAGCAACCTACATAGGGAATTGGATTAATTTAACTTTGAATACGCTCTCTGCGGGTAGCTGCATTTAATTTGACTAAATCCTGCCCTGCAGCATCCAGACTTGCGACAGACAGTACTCGATATTATAATCTAGTTTATACTTCCACGTCACCGAGTCCAGCGACCTACATAGGGAATGGATTAATTTAACTTTGAATACGCTCTCTGCGGGTAGCTGCATTTAATTTGACTAAATCCTGCCCTGCAGCATCCAGACTTGCGACAGACAGTGGTCGATATCATAATCGAGTTTATGCTTCCACTCACCGAGTCCAGCAACCTACATAGCAAATGGATTAATTTAACTTTGAATACGCTCTCTGCGGGTAGCTGCATTTAATTTGACTAGATCCTGCCCTGCAGCATCCAGACTTGCGACAGACAGTGGTCGATATCATAATCGAGTTTATGCTTCCCGCCACCGAGTCCAGCGACCTACATAGGGAATGGATTAATTTAACTTTGAATACGCTCTCTGCGGGTAGCTGCATTTAATTTGACTAAATCCTGCCCTGCAGCATCCAGACTTGCGACAGACAGTGCTCGATATCATAATCGAGTTTACGCTTCCACTCACCGAGTCCAGCGACCTACATAGGGAATGGATTAATTTAACTTTGAATACGCTCTCTGCGGGTAGCTGCATTTAATTTGTCTAAATCCTGCCCTGCAGCATCCAGACTTGCGACAGACAGTGCTCGATATCATTATCTAGTTTATACTTCCACTCACCGAGTCCAGCAACCTACATAGCAAATGGATTAATTTAACTTTGAATACGCTCTCTGCGGGTAGCTGCATTTAATTTGTCTAAATCCTGCCCTGCAGCATCCAGACTTGCGACAGAGAGTGCTCGATATCATTATCTAGTTTATACTTCCACTCACCGAGTCTAGCAACCTACATAGCAAATTTAATGGATTAATTTAACTTTGAGTACGCTCTCTGCGGGTAGCTGCATTTAATTTGACTAAATCCTGCCCTGCAGCATCCAGACTTGCGACAGACAGTGCTCGATATCATTATCGAGTTTATACTTCCACTCACCGAGTCCAGCAACCTACATAGCAAATGGATTAATTTAACTTTGAATACGCTCTCTGCGGGTAGCTGCATTTAATTTGTCTAAATCCTGCCCTGCAGCATCCAGACTTGCGACAGACAGTGCTCGATATCATTATCTAGTTTATACTTCCACTCACCGAGTCCAGCGACCTACATAGCAAATGGATTTATTTAACTTTGAATACGCTCTCTGCGGGTAGCTGCAATTTAATTTGTCTAAATCCTGCCCTGCAGCATCCAGACTTGCGACAGACAGTGCTCGATATCATTAATCTAGTTTATACTTCCACTCACCGAGTCCAGCAACCTACATAGCAAATGGATTATTTAACTTTGAATACGCTCTCTGCGGGTAGCTGCATTTAATTTGTCTAAATCCTGCCCTGCAGCATCCAGACTTGCGACAGACAGGGCTCGATATCATTATCTAGTTTATACTTCCACTCACCGAGTCCAGCAACCTACATAGCAATGGATTAATTTAACTTTGAATACGCTCTCTGCGGGTAGCTGCATTTAATTTGACTAAATCCTGCCCTGCAGCATCCAGACATCCGACAGACAGTACTCGATATTATTATCTAGTTTATACTTCCACTCACCGAGTCCAGCAACCTACATAGGGAATTGGATTTATTTAACTTTGAATACGCTCTCTGCGGGTAGCTGCATTTAATTTGTCTAAATCCTGCCCTGCAGCATCCAGACTTGCGACAGACAGTGCTCGATATTATTATCTAGTTTATACTTCCACTCACCGAGTCCAGCAACCTACATAGCAATTGGATTTAATTTAACTTTGAATACGCTCTCTGCGGGTAGCTGCATTTAATTTGTCTAAATCCTGCCCTGCAGCATCCAGACTTGCGACAGACAGTGCTCGATATCATTATCTAGTTTATACTTCCACTCACCGAGTCCAGCAACCTACATAGCAAATGGATTAATTTAACTTTGAATACGCTCTCTGCGGGTAGCTGCATTTAATTTGACTAAATCCTGCCCTGCAGCATCCAGACTTGCTACAGACAGTGGTCGATATCATAATCGAGTTTATGCTTCCACTCACCGAGTCCAGCAACCTACATAGCAAATGGATTAATTTAACTTTGAGTACGCTCTCTGCGGGTAGCTGCATTTAATTTGACTAAATCCTGCCCTGCAGTATCCAGACTTGCGACAGACAGTGGTCGATATCATAATCGAGTTTACGCTTCCCGCCACCGAGTCCAGCGACCTACATAGGAAATGGATTAATTTAACTTTGAATACGCTCTCTGCGGGTAGCTGCATTTAATTTGACTAAATCCTGCCCTGCAGCATCCAGACTTGCGACAGACAGTGGTCGATATCATAATCTAGTTTACGCTTCCGCTCACCGAGTCCAGCAACCTACATAGCAAATGGATTTATTTAACTTTGAATACGCTCTCTGCGGGTAGCTACATTTAATTTGTCTAAATCCTGCCCTGCAGCATCTAGACTTGCGACAGACAGTGCTCGATATCATAATCTAGTTTATGCTTCCCGCCACCGAGTCAGCGACCTACATAGGAAATGGATTAATTTAACTTTGAATACGCTCTCTGCGGGTAGCTGCATTTAATTTGTCTAAATCCTGCCCTGCAGCATCCAGACTTGCGACAGACAGTGCTCGATATCATAATCTAGTTTATACGCTTCCCGCTCACCGAGTCAGCGACCTACATAGGGAATGGATTAATTTAACTTTGAATACGCTCTCTGCGGGTAGCTACATTTAATTTGTCTAAATCCTGCCCTGCAGCATCTAGACTTGCGACAGACAGTGCTCGATATCATAATATAGTTTATGCTTCCCGCCACCGAGTCAGCGACCTACATAGGAAATGGATTAATTTAACTTTGAATACGCTCTCTACGGGTAGCTGCATTTAATTTGACTAAATCCTGCCCTGCAGCATCCAGACTTGCGACAGACAGTGGTCGATATCATAATCGAGTTTATGCTTTACTCGACAGATCTGAAATTGTTTATTCCATGCTAAAATATCGAGTATAGTTCGAATGAATGATATCGAATATGTTGTATTATTACCACGTATATTTTCATACAGTTTTGTATAGTTTTATCACTTGTTAGAGTATCGTATGAAGGGTATAATTGTATTTCAGTGCAATAGGTTAAAGTGTGATGTTAGTTACGATAACATGTTTTTGTTTGACGTTATGGAACTGTTTCATCTAGTGTGATGTAGATTTTAGCATATCAATAATTAAAATATAACTGAATTCCAATGTTTAAGACTAAATTAATGTAATTATCTGTCCTGTAAAAAGTGCACTCAAATACTACTGAGGAAGAGTCCAAATTACAAATTTCGAAACGTAGTGTTGCTTAAATGATTTTGTTTAGTAAAATACACTTGTGTTATCAACGCTCTTGGTAAGGTTGGCACCAACATTGTTTTTCTGCTTTGTCAGATTGCCAAACAAACGCAGTATACTCGTACAGAACATATGAAAGGCTAAAAACGTAAACTTAACTTTACAATAGATTATCACGACAATTCATGTTATTATATTTAAAAAAAATATAACAATCAATAACAGAAAACTAAAAACTAGATAACCATTTACAGCAGTTAAAAACAATAAATTGATTTAAAATCAACAATAAGAAGATAATAAATTGGATAAAATTTAATAGACAGGTCTAAAGAAGGAAGACCCCTCTTTGATCCCTATCAAAGAGTCATTATCGGATAGGATATCTTTCAACGAAGCTGGTAGAGTTTTGTTGCTTTGGTACAAGGAGTAGTGTGGGTGTTAGACAAGAAAATGTTCAACTGTAACTACAGTGTTACATGTTGCGTAGGCTGGTCGTCTCGTCTCATAAGATGGTGTTACTGATGTTTTTGTTACGGAACGATAGCAAATGTCCTATTACGATAAAATAATATAAGTGGTAAAATTGAGCTGTTTATCTACAAGGAGTAGTGTCATGAGTCAAATGCTGTTTGCAGCAAAGAGCCTCTTGATTACCAACGGCGTCATTATTCAAACTCATCCTTTCCAGGAAACGTTTCCGTTGCGCTTCAAGGGATTCCATGTGATCAACCAACCGTTCTACTTCGATGCTGTATTCGCCGTCCTCAAACCCTTCCTCAAAGAGAAGATCAGACAGAGAGTAAGTGTTTCATATCATCTCTCAAGTGTATTAGACTAAGCAAGTGTTAATAAGTAGTGGTGAAATGTTACGGATATCTCTCTTCACATTATAGATATCGGGTTCTGGAATTCTCCACACTGCTGGAAAATTTAAGTATGGTTTTCCATAACATTAATTACAACTAAACACGAAAATCAATAACTGTAAATATTTTTATAAATATTATCATATTGTCTTGCAGAAATATTTAACATTAAAAAAAAAACTTCCAAAATATAAGCCTATGTTTATTGGGTACAAAATGTCTTTATTAAAACCTTAAACAAACAGAGTTTTACAGCTTCTAACCCTTATATATATATATATATATATATATATATATATATATATATATATATATGTTCGTTTTACTAGTGTTTTTATTATACCTTTTTTAAAATGGCAAAGCCGAAATATTAAAGGAAATTTATACCAAGAAGTCCAATAATTGTTATAATAGAGCAATTCTGCATTTATACACACGAAGTGAATATATATAAATTTATATATATATATATATATATATATATATATATATATATATATATATATATATATATATATATATATCAATATACATATAAACTTACAGATGAAGTTTTTAACGCCTACCATTTTAAGCAATTAAACATATGTATTCATATTTAATTCTAAACAAAGCATATCTCTTAAGTGAGTACAATCATTAAGTTTCATAGCTGTGTTTTAAATTAATGGTCCTAGAGCTATAACCAGTTATGTACAGAACACGCAAATAGAAAGTCGAAAGCTACTGGTTTTAGGACACACGCTCACGTAAAGTTTTATCAAATGTTTATTATTTTTAATAAATTATACATTTTATAGACACTCTAATCAATCATTACAACTGATTACCAATCAACGATCGTTATACTAATTGATAGACGTTGTTAGAATAAGCCCTAAGGTAGAGTAAGGTCATGGTTCAGCCTATCACGATAAAGCTCCGCATCTTGCGGATGTGTATTACTGGTATTGCCAGTTAGCTTTAAAATTTTTTGACCGTTCATAATAAGGCAGAAAAGTCTTAAAATTTATATGTGTTTTCAATTTTTCGATAACAAACACACGTTCCGAAAAAAAGCATATAATAGCATTGACACCAGCTGCATAAGCCTCATTAAGAGAAAATTGATTTATTATTATTTGTATTCAGGGGTGTAAATCTGGTGTATTAAATTACTGTATATTGCCATTTGCCCGATGTGCTTTTATAGACCAAAGTTAAATTAAACCAAGGAAACTACCTACTTAGTTACGTTGGTTTATGATATGACCTAAGGATTAAAATCTGAAGAGCTTAATGCAGTCGACGTATCTGTTCCAGATATATCTTCACGGGAAGGATCTGAATTCCCTCCACTCTTATGTGGACGCCAACATACTTCCAGCGGAGTACGGAGGACTTCAAGGGGAGCTGGACAACACGCGCTGGAGACAACAGCTCCTGGTGCTGGAGGAGGAATTCATGGGTAATACTCAGTTAATACTACTAACACTTAGTGTTTGACATTAATAGCTTTCTAGGAACTGCAATAATTGTACTTGCGAAGTAAAATATGCTCGATTATCTATATCTATTCTAATTGTGAGAATCATTTTAGTTAATAGTTGAGTTCATATATATAATCCCGAGACCGACTCAAAATCTCATTTATAATTATAAATGGGTTTGCGACCAATTAATAAGTTATATACATATATAACTTTAAACTTTTGCGCAAAAAATATCAGTGCAATGTTATGGAATCATTTCGGGTAAACTTTTAACTAATAAACCGATACTACGGAGTATCAATGGATGTTAAGAACGTTACATAAGATGTAGCACACAGACGTACAGACAGAAGGACCTTTTACTTTTCGTCCCTAAAATAAAAAAAAACCTCTTCCTTGGACCAAAAATATTTCACATACTAAGTCTCTAGGACCTTTCTATAGAGTTGTCGCACGTACAGACAGGACAGCAACATCATTTTACACAGGTCCCGTGCAAAACAAAACTGTCAGTCATCACCCAATAAATAAATTACTTTAAAGCAGTTTTCTGCGACCAAATGAATGTAATAAGAAAGAGTTATGTTTCTTTTGCGGAATGTAATTGTAAAGGGGGGATACTGGAGATGTGCTTTTCGAAAAATCTGGGCATGAAAGAACGAAGCAGGAGTTTTATTTCTATTTCAAGGGATTGTAATGCAATTCGTAAGTCATAAGTATATAGTTGCAATCTTTACAGAATTGTAATAATTTTGAATCATCCTTTTCTACAAACGTTTCTTGAATGTTTTCATTTTAGCTGACTAGAACGCCGAATAATAAATTAATAGCAATACATCCTTTTAAGTATGGATAGTAACAAAGGTGATGTACGAAGAGTTAATTAAAAGTATGGTTTATACGGTGACAAAACAGTAGTAATATTAGCAAGCAGTGTTTTAATCCTAGTAATAATTGTGAACCAAAGTAACACAGAGACATTAAAAAGTTTCAGTTTCCGAATAAGGTCACATAAAAGGAAGGGTTGAAGATGAAGCATACATAAGTAAAGTTTCACTGAGTCCGGAGATGAGAGGGGAGGGAACACAGAACTGCTTCTACCCCTCCTTCACAATCTCAACCCCTTCAGTTGCGAGGATCCTTCACTGTAGCAGCCTCCTTCACTCGCCACCTATAGCACTTCCGTGCGATAACAATCATGTTTATACCGTAAATGTGGGACTTTATCGGCATTGTGTAAACATGAACTGGGATTAGTGTTGACATCCTGTCATTTAGCGTCCTGTTGATTGGACTTTCAGGACTTGCTGACGCTGCAGTATTTTTCAATAGGTCCTTTGATGTCTTCTCGCATTAAATGAATCCTTTCGGTAAAAAAGTATTTTAAAAGTACAAAATGTTTTCAGATAGAAAGGGAATTCATTATTGACAACTGGATTCCGGCAGAATTACAATTTCAAAAGAGAAAATTATTTATTTTGTGTTTTTATTATGTCTATAAAACTGTGTATTCGTTCAGGCTGTTGTTGTGCAATGCATTAATTGGTTTTTAATTGGTAATAAAGAATACATTCATTGCTATAAGAGTAAGCGAATGATTATGAAAACGTTGTGTTATTGAAAACTCAACGGATTATTGTAATCGCCATTATAGAAGAAATCCGAGTAGATGTCAGAGTATATCGAGTGTATCTGGTTTGATCGTAAGTGCCCCTGGCCGTCAGTGCGGGCTTCGCACTTCTGGCAAATAAAAAACTACCATCGAGATAGTACCTTAATTCAAGCTCAAATCACTTGAGTACTTGTAAATGTAGACTTTAAATTTTTATATTTATAATAGATATGTATGTATAGCCTAGTAACAAATAGGAAATAGGGACAGAGTTGCCAACTTCCTGCCGACTTCGCTTCCTTTCAGAAGGGAGAAAGAAAACAAGAACCGATTATCATAATGACATTTAATGTTCACATTGTTATATAAAATCTGTTGTCTGTAATAATATAGTTTTATATCCAGTAAAAGAAACTGTTAAGAAATGGTGGCCCCCGAATAATACAAAAATACTAAAAATACATATATTTACGGCATCAAAAAGAGAGAAAATTAAAAGTTGTGTGATGACGAGGCATTTGAAGTTTATGAGGATATACTAAAACAAATTTAGTATTATAAGCTAAGCAATCATTTGGGAAGTGATAAAAATATGACCCTTTGAACAAATTAGTGTAGCTTAAGGTTACTCTAAACACAACATGATAATAGAATATTTGGATAGGTGTAACTATAATAAAACTTCTCATATAACAAAATATTTATTGTACTGTAAAACGAGTTACAACAATCTATACGAGAACAAAATAGATTTATTATGTAATAAGCCTATAGATTCTCAATATTAATTACTGTTAGTAATAAAAAACATGTTTTTATTTACGGGCAAAGCGATTTTCATCAACAAAGCAGCGGCTGAATGGGTTTGCTTTAAATGCAATTTTAGTAAGTTAAGTAAAAGCAAACATAATTAAATAATAGTCAATTAAAATGCAGACGAAAGTAGTTAAGAAATTTAATTTTAAAAATAAATATCTCGAAGCAGCCTTTGTATGCTACAAAACTTTTGGCTAAACCAAAAAACTAATTTACCGTAGCCCATTACCAAGAATTAGGTACTACCAAACTTAACGATACAAGTACTTATGAAACCTTTGAAGGTTTATTGAAAAATGAAAAAAAAAACTTCTTTGATGGCTAACTAGAGGTGGCACAAACACTCTTCACATCTCTTAATTTTAAATGACATTTTAAAATGTGTTGGTAAGACGACAGTTCAGTTCTTTCAGTCAAAATTTAGATAATGATATTAATAGCTATATAAAAGTATAGCAACGACAAAAGATAAATGCTGACATTAAACATAATTTAAGAATAAAAAACTGTAAACTCTTAAATGAAAACTATTCTTAATAGTTATGATCAGCTGATGTTAGCCAATCAGAAACGAGGTACCGTGACTAGCGCTCCTATCGGTGTAGTACGCAACTAGCGCCTATAACCGGAGAAGAAGAATATATGAATCATGGTAACTTATTAAGTACCGTAAACTTAGGCAAATACCATGGAATTTAATGAATAATCATCAGAATCGACGTGGTATGGCGTACTCTTATCTAGTAGTATTATGTATATGGCAATTTTTAAATATTTTTGTTGCTTAGATTAATCTGTTACTCTATGTTTGTATTTATATTCGCGTGTTATACTTATGTTATTTTACTACTTGCCGGTAAATTTTGTTTCTTGCATTTAGCTTGGCTATCTATACTACCACTCTTATTTGTAGTTTTCCTATGCATTTAAGTTAAAGAGTGATAGCTAGATGTGTGTGCTCATTCTATTCTGTTACTCTTCTCGTATAGTTATCATTATTTATGAATATTCTTGTTATTTAAGTTAACTTGTTACTTTGATCCTACATGTTACTTACTATTATATCTATTAGTATTTCATGTAAACCGTACATTGATGTTATTTATTAGTACATGCTTCACATAACCATATGTATGCTTTAGAAAATTAAAATTGGTCTACTGATCGATAAAATAAATCACTGCCTATAGTATCTTTTACTTTCATATCCTTAATCACCTTTGATTTAGCATATATTTTTGTGCAAAATGTGATAGTTTATAAAAGAAATGATCCTTTTATCACTATAAACTTCATCAGAAAAGCGAGCTCTAATTTTGGGACAACTTTTAGTAGCATATATCTATTAATATTTTCTTTTGTTTCAGAAATGGAAACGTACGGCTACAAGGGGCAAAGTGAACAGCCTGCCAAACAAACCGAAGAGATAGATCTGCTTTAAAGTTGACCTTGTATGTAAATAAATAAGCTTGCGATCTTCACCTTTGTTACCTTTTTCTTACTCTCTGTTATTTGTTGTGATGTTGCAAATACACCTATAACAACTTAGATATACGAATTTAAATTATACATTATTGAATTTTAATTATTGTCTAATTTGTGTCTCAGATGATTGATTTTATGCTTTAAAGTTTTGTTAAAGTAAAGGAATGGAGAACATTTGAAGTGAAAGTACAAGGGTTAGAAAGTAATAGGAGTGAAATGTGTATTTATAAAGGGGAAGGGTGTTGATTTATGTATATCTGTTTAATATATGTAATTAAATACTAAATTATGTAATATTGTGCGAAATAGAAAATTATTACCATAAAAGTATTTTGGAATTAAAAAAATATAAACTATACAATTATTATTTAAGCTTTAAAATGGTTTCATCGTTTTGGATTTTCAAATAAAAATCTAAAATTTTTTTAATGTTGCCATATTAAATTTACCAAAAACTATGGCATTAATATACATAAGTAAGAATGCCGTATTGAAATAAAGATAATATAAATAGCTTTTTTAAAGATTGTAGTTTAGTTTAATAATCGATAAAACATTCTGGGAGACGTTGATGTTTTAACATGTTTACAATTTAAATACGATAAAATTATCATTTCAGTCTAAACACGAAGTTGTTGTGAGTATCAGTAAAAAGTTGTCTGTGAGAAATGCCTTATTTATTTTCTAGTTTTATTTATATATGTGTGTGTATATTTTTCAACATTTCTTCATTTTACTACAAGTAAAAAAATGTTTTGTTTTGTTATTGTGTACTAATTTAAACTTTGTCATCTTTTGAACAAGTTTCACTGACTCCCATACACGCACAAACATTTAACGAACATTCTGTTGTTATGTAGATAGGTTATTGGTTGTTGCAAAGTTGAACCGTTTTATGTAAAAAAGATTTCTATTCCTGTTTTGTAAAGGTGTACATTTAGTAGAACCTATATCAATGTAATATTTTATATTTGAGTGTAATTAGTTTTTTATGTCGTTACGCTTCAAGTGATAATAAATGTGATTTTGTTTCTCATGTGGTAAAAGTGATTATACCCTGCGTTATATGTGTGATTTATTAAATTTAAAATAGAGATTTGACCAATAAAACAGAGAAAAATTAATTAAAAACGCATTTAATGGTACATGTATAAGTACTGAATGAATAAATAGTGCGTCTTATTAGAATGTTTCTATGTTACATTATTGGTTATTTGTGTTTCCTTCTTTTTTATGACGTAGAGCTCAGTAGAGTAGTAAAAAGCAATTTATATTCCGTTTAAAATTGGAAGGAGTGCATAAAAATGAATAAATAAATAAAATACAAGTGTTCCTCAGTTACAAACTAGTTTTCAGGACAGCTCAAGTCAAATATTAATTTCTAACTGCAAATTTTACATGAATTTTATACAACTAATGGAAAGAGATTTCAGGAAGCTAGAGCTCGTTGTAAACCTGGCCCAAAGTAGGAAAAGATTTTCCGGCCTAACTCAAGCGTCAATGGAAGACCTCATCCCGATACCACAGTCTCTCACGCAGGCACTCGGGCTACCTGAGTAGGAGGACTTTTTGAGTCATACATTTTGTGAACAGCTTGCAGAAGTCACCCTTAACAGCATCACGATACTGTGACATATGATCATTCCGTCTCAGGGAGAACACGTATCTCAGCATTGTGTTTTGGAGTTTTTGAATTCTCCGAGCGCCACACATCGTGATACTGTACCAATAGGCAGGGTAACAATTGTAGAAAACTGATAATACTAAAGACTGCATGAGTTAGTTTATTAGTGTGATATGGCATACGAATTATGGAAATAAAACATTTTAGAAGTAATATAATTGTTATAGCTCTACTTACGAACCTAAAAATAAATATTAATATTGCTTTTATTTCGTGCATACAATTAAAATTTGAAAGTATAGTAGGATTTCGGACTTTACCATCATTACATGTTACAAAAAGTATACTCTATTTTTCGGGATTGAAATCCACCCTCTTCTTCAAGTTTAAAAAACGACCCTTAGATACCACTTATTTTTGGCAAATGTTTGAAATTCTACTAGTCTCTTAAAAATTCCATCGTAAAAAACAATCATGAAACAAAGAATTCAAATTCCATCTACAAACATCATTATCTTTATTATCTTTGGGTCAATCGGCTTTGATTGGATTTTTAAATTTCAGAATCACAGTATTCAAGACATTAGGACAATATAATTTAAAGATGTACGTAATAAAAATGTTGATCCCTCGTAATACAAAGAATTGCAAGACAGTTTAGTAGCTAGTTCCAATAAAAACTGCCGAACATGAGTGTAAATGTTTACAGTTTGTATATGAGTTATAACTTCGGGTAATGGTATGTAGGCTCTACTTCATGAGTTATGGCTCAAAGAAATCACATTTTATTTTAATATAAAATATAAGAAAATTACCTTTATTTATCGAAATTATATTTTTAAATAATAAAAACAAGCCATTTTCTCCAGTAATCTATCATATTAATATTGGAGACACTTCATGTCTTTTCCTTCAGTCAATGTTATGTTGCTGTGATGATTATATGCCTATATACAGGGTATCCCATAATCATCGTACGTTGAGAGATAATCCAAGAGATCATTTTCAACAAGAAAAACCTATATGACGTACTCAAATTGTCAATAGTTTCATAGTTATTTTGCTTTTACCAAGAATATACACATATACATAGGCCTAAAAAGTCTACATCTATGAAAAAGCATCTGTATCTTCATTATCACGTTTTGTAAAAAAATCCCTATAAATTTGTTCATCATTCATGCTAAATACACAGTTATAAACATAATTTGTTAATACGTTAATCATGTCTTATGTTTTGAAATGTTTGATAATTGAAATACAAGTATATAGTATTTTATAAATCCTATTTCAACCCCTATGGAGAAAAAAAGGAATATTTTTCATGTAGTCTTCATGAAAATTCCTTATTTTATATGTAGAGAATTATATAAGACACTCGTGTCAAAACGTTATTATCTTTGTAGGTAATTGGAAAGTTGAAAACAAAATATAGTTATTCTAGGGATTGCATCATAATTTCAACTCCCATGTATGTTTGATCTTCAATTTTGATCCTAATTTCAACTTTTTCCAGATATAAAAAAGTTAAAGAGTTAGTGATGAGTGAGTGAGGGTTTTGCTTTATATATATAAACACCATATTAAATAAAGTTACCCATTATCATAAAATATACTTATTTAATTCAGTAAAACAGCCATGGGATGAAAAGGTTTATAAGCATTCTTAAACTAAATTTTTTTCTGCAAAAGTTACTAAAACTAAAATTTTGCATTTTATCTTACATTAAATCACATACATATATTGTCATTCAATTATGTCTTCAATGTAAGATTATATCAATAGTATTTAACAGTCCCAGCGGCGAAAAACAGTATCCCACTGGATAAAACACCACAGACACTAAAAGCCCTTTTAGTCGAGCTTTGAACTGTCTTTGATTGTCAAACAGTTTAATGCTGTGAGGGATTCTATTGATCAATCTGACACCAGCTTGTGAGGGAAGTTGCTTGAATACCGAAGTTCCATGATGCTGTCATCTCTCTATAGCTACTCTTGCCTCTAGTAGCATAACCATAGATGTCTCTGCCCTGTATAAATTTATACCGGAATCTCTATATAAAGTTACACCATTAATTTAATAACAAAAATTGGATCAGCATCGGTTGCTAACAAATGTTAATGTTTGTTAATATACAAAATAAATATGAACAAAACTGTGAACTTGTTATTGGCCGGTCATTAGTGAGGAGGATGAAACACTTGAAGGTTTAGAAAATTCCATTTATGTCTACCAGTAACTGTTCAACCTACCAGTTAATTTTGCTAGAGTAGTCACATTGGCTTTTGTGTTTTATCATTGGTGAAACCACTCAAAGAAGGAGAAAACAATACATGAACATGACTAGGAGCTAGTTTATTGTTATATTTTAAGGAAAGAACAACATATAGATGAGGGCCACATGGTGCAGTTTATTGTCTGAGCGTTAGTGAAGTCTATCACTCGAAGAGCTGGACAACTTTAATTTCTGTTTGTCTGATTATGCGCATGATATCTCGAGCATGAGCTAGTCTATAGACTTGATGCAAGGACATTCTGCATATCACTTCATGTTCACATGACCTTCACCGACTTTGATGAGAGTACATGCCACACTATGGTATTTGATCGACAGCAAAAAATTGTTTACATTGATCTTATGATGGCAACAAGAAAACGCAGAATAAATAAATATGTAAACAAACTCATTACAATTGTATTAAATTTTAAGATATGACATAGAATATCAAATATAGCTCAATAAAATGAGCTGCAGACTTAAAATGTCGCATGTAATCTCAGCTAAGCCTCTTAGGCAACACGTGGTGAGGAGTGTCTTGTATTTAAACATTCTGAACGTGACCATTCAACTTTCCACGTATCGTCATGTCCAAGAGTATAAACACTTCGGTTCATACGAGCTCCTCTCCTTTGAGTTGCTTAGTTTTGATTTATTTGTGTAAATTTTGTGTATATAGTGTGTTTTGTGTAAGGAATTGGATTAATAGATATCTATTGTCTTACACTATGTAAGAAGGTATAGTAAAAAGTTAAATATTTTCTCAGCTGAAGCCATAGTTGTATAATTGGAGTTGATAAAGGTATTTTTCTTCTTAAAGGATCCTGTACAGAAAAAAAGATGATAATAACAAAATGATCTATTAATAGTTTGAAGGTCAATTTGTATAGTGTTGTTGTAAAACCTCCTATGGTAACATTGTTTTAAAAATGTAATATATTCAGCCCCCACAATTAAAATTACTAATACTAAATGAGTGTGGGTTACTATTTAATAATGATGCATGTCATTGTGTTCTTTGTTGAAATATAAATTGTAGTTATAGAATTCCAATTGTATTACTGCTATGATAGTGCATATTTTATATTGTACAGTAATTTCATAATATAATAGTCTAGGACCAAGATCAAATTTGCATCGTATAAGCAGAAAGCCTGACCTTTCTAGAAACAGAAATTAAATTTTTCGTAAGATAGGATGACTTTAAAAGCGTAATTTTCAGACATGTAAGTAGGCTAAAAATTAAATAATAAACGTTACATATAATCATATTAAGACCCTTAAAATAGTAATCTTTAGCGTTTTTCCAGTTATTTGAAGTATATATAATTATTATTTATGAACCTGACGGTTGATTTAAGTAATGACAATCACGTAAGGAAAAGTTAATTTGAAAAAAAAAAAATAATCGTATCATATTTTAACTCTCTCGATGCCTTCCCATATTGAAACTCACCAAAAGTACATTTCTTTCTTAAGTAAAATACCTTCATCAATTTCATGAACAAAAACGGATCGTGAACTATAAAGTGAAAATTTGCTCTCGATTCTTGCAATATAAGTAGAAAAGAGGTTATTTATTTTTTCTGAAGATGTTTTATTTATTTATTTATTTACATACGGTATACACCATTTCACATTTGTTATAGGTATTGAGAAAATACAAGAGGCTTGATATAAACAACTTACATAAATAGTTTACATGCATACATGCTAAAGAAAAAAGAAGCAAAAAAATAAGCAAAACAAGTGACAAATAACATCAACATCGTGAATAAAAAGAAAAATTACAACAGCAATATAGTTCATAAACAAGTGCAACATGAAGGTGGAACCGTAAAAAAGACTTAATTAAAGTACCGGTAGCGTATAAAATAAAACCTGCATGATTCTGCTTTGACCAAATGTACCTTGACCAATGGACGCTATGTTTACTCTTACGAGACAAGAGGCAGAGAAATTACCAAACTGGGAGACACAGAACGGTAGTTCAGAAAGTTTGGTCTCACAGACAGGGAGGTTAATTTCAACACAGCTTGCCCAATGAAATAAAAAATTTGGCTACGCTTAAAGCAGTTAAGACTAGTTTGAAACGTTGTGTAGTGCCAAACGCGTTTTATAGCGTGAATGGGTTTATGGCGTACAACTGGGAGACCGCACAATCAGAAGACTTACTCCCGATTTGAGGTGGGGAAAAAATTGGCGATGAAATAGAGCAGATTCAGTGTAAACATGTATGTATACATGAGAGTTCAATGGGGCTTGTTTGTAAAAATTATTAGATAGATACTTGGCGTTTGGTGTACAAATATACGTTTCGTTTCCGCAATAAATATTTGACTATCGACTATATTACTGTTGTGTGTAAACATGTATGTATACATGAGAGTTCAATGGGGCTTGTTTGTAAAAATTATTAGATACTTGGCGTTTGGTGTACAAATATACATTTCGTTTCCGCAATAAATATTTGACTATTGACTATATTACTGTTGTGTGTAAACAGAGATTGCATTGACTGTTTCACCAGGGGAGACATTTTGATAAGCGACCTACTCTCGTTATTCGATTGCTGTTATCGAACTATTCGATATACAATCCAACTTCGATATGTAAAAAATCGTACACGATAAGAGTTATAATAAATTACCGTAACAAGAAGACTCTCGCACATTACAATTTTAAATAAAAGAAAAAAAAAAAACTATTGCCCTAGACTTAGATATTAAAGAAACCTTACTATGTTTATAACTTGCCCAGCTTGATATTAATGAGTAACCACTTTTGTGAAATGGAGGAAAGAATTCCTCCCTTGTGTTACCAGGAGCCAAACCCACATGTTCAAGCCACTGAAACAAATTTCGTCACTTGTGAGAAATATCTCACATATTTTTTTCGTACTTATCGCCATTTTAAAAGTCTCAAAATATTAATAACTTCTTGTTGTTTATTGTTTACACTAAAATTACTATAAGTAATAAGTTTAAATTATATGCTAAGTTAAATAGTTTGTATACCTGAAGAGATAAAAAATTTTAGCTAGATAAAGTGCTGATCTCCCTGCCTCATCAAGTGCATAGACCTTCATCACAGTATTTTCAGGATAAGGGCAACCTCAATTATGGTTGTAGCATTACTCAAAGTTTATATCATAAACACCAATGTCAATAACAAACGAGCTGTTTGTTGTTTTTTACACACTATATGTGGACTACTGCGTCATCTGAACAAAAGTTGTGCAACAGTCCAGACAATGACGGATAATGTCACAACCATATCGGACGCCTTATTGGTATTAGGATCCAAGACTGGCAACCAGAATTAACCAGAGTTGCCACACCACGTGTCACGTACCAGTCTTCGCTGAAGTTTTACCAAATTTCAAATATATCGCACTTTATTCTAAAGATATCCAGTGGGCAGATACAGGGGTGCGTCGTCGGTGGGGAGGGAGGGGGGACGAACGGGGCCTGTCCCCCCAAGACAGATTTTTAAATTTATAATCGATCGTATAATCATATTTTTAGACTAAAATAACATTTAAATTGGTAATATGAAATTAATCATGATCAAATATTCGAAGCTTTTAATTATTTAAATTTATGAAAAACATACGATTTTAGAATTTCACTGTCACGCAGCAAGTACGTAAGTGAGGTTAGCTTTTGCCATTTCTTGAGGTTTCTACCTGTACCAGGTACTTTTAGTAACGTTACAGAGTACTCCTAAAATGGTACAGGTACATGTTTTAGTTACTGTTAATGTTAAACGAGTTCGAGAACTAGAAACGAGAGTAACAGTGTAAAATATCTGTATTGTAAAAGTATGTGTAACAATAAACTGTAACAGGTACTTTCTCTCGGAACAGCCGAGTACCCGGTGGAAAGTGTCTGTTACAGTAATCCCGACGTGATCAGTTGTCACAGTAGTGAGCGAGTTGCCGAGCTCTGAGCAGTTATGCACTAAGTTAGTTAGTTGTCATTCGTTGTCACTACGAGGTAACATCGCCCATGGACAAAGTATCTGTTACAGTAATCCCGACGTGATCAGTTGTCACAGTAGTGAGCGAGTTGCTGAGCTCTGAGCAGTTATGCACTAAGTTAGTTAGTTGTCATTCGTTGTCACTACGAGGTAACATCGCCCATGGACAAAGTATCTGTTACAGTAATCCCGACGTGATCAGTTGTCACAGTAGTGAGCGAGTTGCCGAGCTCTGAGCAGTTATGCACTAAGTTAGTTAGTTGTTATTCGTTGTCACTACGAGGTAACACCGCCCATGGACAAAGTATCTGTTACAGTAATCCCGACGTGATCAGTTGTCACAGTAGTGAGCGAGTTGCCGAGCTCTGAGCAGTTATGCACTAAGTTAGTTAGTTGTCATTCGTTGTCACTACGAGGTAACATCGCCCATGGACAAAGTATCTGTTACAGTAATCCCGACGTGATCAGTTGTCACAGTAGTGAGCGAGTTGCTGAGCTCTGAGCAGTTATGCACTAAGTTAGTTAGTTGTCATTCGTTGTCACTACGAGGTAACATCGCCCATGGACAAAGTATCTGTTACAGTAATCCCGACGTGATCAGTTGTCACAGTAGTGAGCGAGTTGCTGAGCTCTGAGCAGTTATGCACTAAGTTAGTTAGTTGTCATTCGTTGTCACTACGAGGTAACATCGCCCATGGACAAAGTATCTGTTACAGTAATCCCGACGTGATCAGTTGTCACAGTAGTGAGCGAGTTGCTGAGCTCTGAGCAGTTATGCACTAAGTTAGTTAGTTGTCATTCGTTGTCACTACGAGGTAACATCGCCCATGGACAAAGTATCTGTTACAGTAATCCCGACGTGATCAGTTGTCACAGTAGTGAGCGAGTTGCTGAGCTCTGAGCAGTTATGCACTAAGTTAGTTAGTTGTCATTCGTTGTCACTACGAGGTAACATCGCCCATGGACAAAGTATCTGTTACAGTAATCCCGACGTGATCAGTTGTCACAGTAGTGAGCGAGTTGCTGAGCTCTGAGCAGTTATGCACTAAGTTAGTTAGTTGTCATTCGTTGTCACTACGAGGTAACATCGCCCATGGACAAAGTATCTGTTACAGTAATCCCGACGTGATCAGTTGTCACAGTAGTGAGCGAGTTGCTGAGCTCTGAGCAGTTATGCACTAAGTTAGTTAGTTGTCATTCGTTGTCACTACGAGGTAACATCGCCCATGGACAAAGTATCTGTTACAGTAATCCCGACGTGATCAGTTGTCACAGTAGTGAGCGAGTTGCTGAGCTCTGAGCAGTTATGCACTAAGTTAGTTAGTTGTCATTCGTTGTCACTACGAGGTAACATCGCCCATGGACAAAGTATCTTTTACAGTAATCCCGACGTGATCAGTTGTCACAGTAGTGAGCGAGTTGCTGAGCTCTGAGCAGTTATGCACTAAGTTAGTTAGTTGTTATTCGTTGTCACTACGAGGTAACACCGCCCATGGACAAAGTATCTGTTACAGTAATCCCGACGTGATCAGTTGTCACAGTAGTGAGCGAGTTGCCGAGCTCTGAGCAGTTATGCACTAAGTTAGTTAGTTGTCATTCGTTGTCACTACGAGGTAACATCGCCCATGGACAAAGTATCTGTTACAGTAATCCCGACGTGATCAGTTGTCACAGTAGTGAGCGAGTTGCTGAGCTCTGAGCAGTTATGCACTAAGTTAGTTAGTTGTCATTCGTTGTCACTACGAGGTAACATCGCCCATGGACAAAGTATCTGTTACAGTAATCCCGACGTGATCAGTTGTCACAGTAGTGAGCGAGTTGCTGAGCTCTGAGCAGTTATGCACTAAGTTAGTTAGTTGTCATTCGTTGTCACTACGAGGTAACATCGCCCATGGACAAAGTATCTGTTACAGTAATCCCGACGTGATCAGTTGTCACAGTAGTGAGCGAGTTGCTGAGCTCTGAGCAGTTATGCACTAAGTTAGTTAGTTGTCATTCGTTGTCACTACGAGGCAACATCGCCCATGGACAAAGTATCTGTTA
Organism: Homalodisca vitripennis; assembly: GCF_021130785.1. Taxonomy (NCBI): domain Eukaryota; kingdom Metazoa; phylum Arthropoda; class Insecta; order Hemiptera; family Cicadellidae; genus Homalodisca; species Homalodisca vitripennis. The sequence continues at coordinate 12,290,607 of NC_060212.1, read as the reverse complement.
CAGTAATCCCGACGTGATCAGTTGTCACAGTAGTGAGCGAGTTGCTGAGCTCTGAGCAGTTATGCACTAAGTTAGTTAGTTGTCATTCGTTGTCACTACGAGGTAACATCGCCCATGGACAAAGTATCTTTTACAGTAATCCCGACGTGATCAGTTGTCACAGTAGTGAGCGAGTTGCTGAGCTCTGAGCAGTTATGCACTAAGTTAGTTAGTTGTCATTCGTTGTCACTACGAGGTAACATCGCCCATGGACAAAGTATCTTTTACAGTAATCCCGACGTGATCAGTTGTCACAGTAGTGAGCGAGTTGCTGAGCTCTGAGCAGTTATGCACTAAGTTAGTTAGTTGTCATTCGTTGTCACTACGAGGTAACACCGCCCATGGACAAAGTATCTTTTACAGTAATCCCGACGTGATCAGTTGTCACAGTAGTGAGCGAGTTGCTGAGCTCTGAGCAGTTATGCACTAAGTTAGTTAGTTGTTATTCGTTGTCACTACGAGGTAACACCGCCCATGGACAAAGTGTCTTTTACAGTAATCTCGACGTGATCAGTTGTCACAGTAGTGAGCGAGTTGCCGAGCTCTGAGCAGTTATGCACTAAGTTAGTTAGTTGTCATTCGTTGTCACTACGAGGCAACACCGTCTTGGGCAGTATGGCGATTTGCGTGTAATAACAAGCATTGTTCGGTTATGGTAAATTAAAAAAAAAAACTTTCTTGATTTAATCTGTGTTGAGAATTAAACGTTAAATTAAAATTTTAACTAAGAGCACTGTAACTTAACCAATGCCAAATTTATGGACTACCAGATTTTTTAATATAAACTTTAGAATAGTTGGAAAATTACAACTTTATATTCACACTAATCTTAAACATACCTAATTACAGTACACTTCTATAAATATTTAGTCTTAATCCGACCACAAATCTCCCAGTTCTGCATCTTTCAGTTTGCTTGTTATTTTTTGTCGTTTTTATCGAAACAAATCTGAAAGTAGTTTTTAATAAACGGTTTTATATGTAAAATGGCAGAAATAAAACAAATAAATGTTAGTATAACGTTCGTTATTGTGGCCTCTATTAGCTACTTAGATTTTGGTCAAAATTCAAATTTTAGATATTTATACTTTTTGATCCGAGAGTAAACATCAAAATTTTGATTTGGTGACTTGTGATCTAAAGCTAACTATTTTGTTCAATATTTTGTTAATATTAAGATTAAATCTTTTTTATCTTTTTATCTTTTTAAAATATATAAACTGTATATTTTGCAGAAGATTTTAATTATCCTTGTATAAGCTTCCTGGTGATTGGTGGTAGAGTAGTTTTACTGTAAACGTTATACAGTCTGACCTGATATTTGTCCTGCCTTTATTAATACAGAAGCTCTGTAAAATAAAAATTTAGGACCTAATAACTGAACATTTCTCGGGAGCGGGCCGTCGGACCCTCTACTGATATGGGGGTTTCCATAACCCCCGCTCCACGGTTTTCCGGTCATCACCAAGAGATAACTTCTGTTTGCACCACTGTAAGTAGTTCAAATTATGTATGAATTTACCATATACTATTCACTTTTACTCGAATATCTTTACTTCAACGTGTAGATTGGGCAGAAATCTAAGTATAGTTTTCTTTAACTTGTTGGGTGTAAAATAATAAACAAATATTAATCTTCAGTGCACATAATCATCGTTTATTACTAGTAATAATTTGTATTATTAGGGTGAGATGTAGTGAAACCTATAAATCTAGAGGCTGGAAAGAATTTTTGTCTGTACATCTGCCTGCCAGTCGGCACGATATCTCGAAAACGAAATTATCTATAAGCTTATAGAAATGAATATATATATATATATTGAATTGAATTGAATTGCATTGCGTTTATTCAAGAAATTATACATTTTCTGAGGCCCCGCTAAGTACAATACTTGTCAGCGGGAACCTATATAACTATATTTAACTACAGTTGAGATACATAATTACATTTAATTATCTTTCAGGTCCTTAACGTAGTATTTTTAAATTTAATTGTGGTGAACATTGGTATATAATATACATACAAACAGTGAAATTATTAAATTTTGGAGTGATTAAAAAATATTGTCCTGATTATTACTACTATAAGTTAATACAATACATCATTCCCATAACACTATTAAATATATAGAACATTCTGTTGAATAAGCTTTTAGATAAACTGAAAAGTTGAAGAAAAGTAAATAAATTGGGTGAATAGGTCGATGGTATTGACCGTGTGCGAATAGTCAAAAGACTCGGTCAACTAAGTAACTCATTAGTCTTATCAGTTATTACCCATTCCTATCCATTTGTGTAATAACCATTAAAGATATTGGGTTATTATCGGAAAGAGGTAGACAAATATTACGTACAATTCAAACATGTTTCAAAAACGATTAATTTTCCGTGCATTGGGCAAGAACCAACAGTCATGTCGTGTAGCCTACATACAGACGGATCGAGATGAATTAATATGATATAAATGTGGTTCTTACAACTGTTTACAGCTATTCTAATTGATTTATTTTATAGAAATTATGTATATCAAATTTATTCATTCTTACTTAATAACTTTTCTTCGCATACAAGTATTTGAACATATGCTGGCGTACTGTGGTGTCCGGTTATGTCTTTTGTTAAATGTTGTGTAAAGTGTGATTGAAAATTATTCAACTGTGTAAAGTGGAAATTTGGATATTCTATTTTTCCTAGGTAAATAACATTATCTTGATAACTATGATATTGCCCCTAATAACTTACATTTAATACTAGATTTAATATAAATTATTTTGTTATATATTAAAGCTACACTCTTAGTTATATTTACATTCAGTGCATAGAATCAATAAAAATTCAAGCTACTCTCAATCTGGCAGGTCTTGAGCAAACTTTCTATATTAGTCGTTTATAACAACAGATAGTAACCGAGTACATAAATTCATTTCTAATATAAGCTCAAATAATTAAACACAACTAGTAATTGTTATATCCTTTAGTAGACATAGTGTACCAGAAACACTACATACAGCACAATGGAAGATTACCTCTAGAACCATTAAAATATGCATTCCTTATTAAATTGGTAAGCACCGGTTGAGTACTTTACCGGTTGATTTAACTTGATGTATTATCAAAGCGCTATACTGTGCAGTATTAATGGAACACCAGCAGCAAATTGCAATCATCAGTTTTATGTAAAGTTCAGATTACCTTATATACCTAGTCGATTATTCAATATGTTCATTAAAGTGTGAAATAAGCAAAAATATATTATTTAAGTTTTAAACAGAAGAAAAAAAACAATAATGAAAAATCCATCCCTGAGGATAACAGAAGTCTAGAGAGATATACTTGAATTAATTAGTAAACAAATAAAGATATCTTATTAAACTGTACACATAACAATAAAAGAAAGCAAAACATTTCTCTGACAGATATATAATCAAACACTTGTAGATAGGTCTTGTCTTTTATAGATATTATATGTAATGAGTAAAATTATATATAAATAATACTTAGTAAACATGACAATAATAAATAACAACAGTGATCTAAACTAATTAGAACATAGAAAAACATCAATACAACTACAGGAATACATCTTTGGCATTAACAGTTCCTTAAAAATATGAAATAAAACAATATTATAGTGAAACAAAACAACAACAAGGTCCATAAAGTATCAGGAAATGTTCAGCCTTACCGTTAATATGTGTGTGAACTAACCAATTATATACAGATTTTTTAAATTTTGTAAAATTATTTTCATTGTAAATGTGGTTAGGCAAGTTATTGTAAAGAGTAGGCACAATAAATTCCACCAGTCTCTTCCCAAAAATCCGTTTTTTATGTAAGGAACAATTAGTTTTTTTGTGTTTCTTAAATTTGCAGATGTAGTATAGAGTTTACCATCATGTATTCGTCATTACCAAAGTATCTCACGTATATCGTATAATTTATAAAAAATCTTGAGGGGTTAATGTATTCGCCCTACGTAGATTGCTAATATTTATATCATCTGGGCTGCGTGTAAACATCAGCTGTAGACTCCTGTTTTTGAAGTTGGCAAAATCTTATTCAAATGGCAATTCGCCGCTGACCCATACAGTTGTATTCCATATCTAATAATAGACTCAATTAATGCTTTTAATATATGGATATTTTACATTCTAAATTAATGGTGTTTTTCAATCTATAAAACGCAGTCATACATGACAACATTTTCTTTTGAATTTTTTCAGTATGTTTTTTCCAAGTAAGACCACTGTCAATTATTATTCCTAAATAACTGCAATCTTCTACCAGTTCTATTTCTTTTGCAACTGCATACTGGTTACTATTCCATTTGTTTGAATTTCTAAAATTTGGACAGGAACACTTGTGATATTTTTATTACTGGATTTATTGCTACATTTTTATTTCTCAAGTGAATGTGCATCATAACCGTCTTCTCCGAGTTCACGATCAGTTTCCATGTCATGAAACCATTCACAAACCCGGCCAAAGTCGGCCTGCAACTTGGATTGAGCTGTCGGCAAGCAATGATGACTTGCTACTAGTAGCAAATCATCAGCATAGGCCCATAATTTTTACATGTTTTACAGTTTCAAAACACTTTATTAAGGTAAATATTAAAAAGTACTGGCCCAAGATTGCTACCTTGGGGGCACCCCACAAGTATTTGTTTTGTAAGTGCTAAATATGTTGGAAATTTTAACTGTAAACATCCGATTTTTTTCAAATAGGACTGGAACCATTGCAGCTGCAAACCAACCACCACCCCAATGCTTTTCAGTGTCTCAGCCATTTTGCAATAATCAATTGTGTCAAATGCCTTTGACAAGTCAATAAATAGGCACAGTACGTGACATCCTTTATATAATTGTTTATTAATATATGTACCAAATACATGTAAGAGATCTTCCGCTCCTTTGCCTTTTTGAAATGCAAATTGGTTTTTCATTAATTAAACTACATTCATTAAGATATTTATTTATTTTTCCGACAATGAACATCTCAGTTATTTTTTCTATGCTTGAAAGCAAGGCAATCGGACGGTAATTAATATAGGCCTCTCTGGGCCCCTTTTTGTATATTGGTCTAACAATGGAAGTTTTTAAATTTTCTGGAAATACCCCCGTCGAAATCGATATATTAATAGCTTTGGCCAGAACAGGAGCCAAGGATGCAGATATACTTTTCAGATCTTTATACCTAATCCCGTCTATTCCTGGAGCTTTGTGCTCATTACAGTTATCAATAATACGTTTAATCTCTGTTGCAGTTGCCTTAGGTATATAGAAACTATGTTTTGCATTGTTTACAACGTACCAGTAAATTCTTTATTAGCACAGTGGATGTTTAATTTTCATCACCCCTGTAATCAAACTGGTTGGCAAAACCCGTTAGTTATATTTTTTGTACAGAGTCTGATATGGAACCCATTATTTGGGTTATCGAAATTTTTATCTTTCAATCTGCCCAATAGTTTTATTTACTCTCCTTTCCATAGTTTCCTAGGGTCACTTTTAGTGTTCTGAAAATAATGTTTATAGTACTCATTTTTTCTTTTTGAAATTTCACTAATTTACTCTATTTCGAAAGCAATTGTAGTTCCTCCTATAAAACTAGATTTGTAGGATTCGCCTTCGATTTTCTAAATAGCCTATCTCTTTCCTTTGTCAGGTCTCTCAGGTCATTAGTCCATCCACTCTTTACTTTTTCTTGTCCTATTTTTAATTTTTTTTATTGTTTTTGGGGTTTATTTATAACCTTACATTTATCGTATAATGCTTTCAGATTGTTGATTATATAGTTATAGGCCATATCTGAGTTTCACTATAGGCATAATTTAATAAATCAATGTTACCTAATTCTAATTTCAATCTAGTTTCATTTATATTATCTATTTTGGGCAAAGATGCACTAAAGTTTGTGATGGATTGCACAAATTTGAGTTTTACACCAACAGGATAGTGATCCGAATTTTAGACCTAATAACGCCTCCAACAATTTTCTCGAAAGTAAGAAACTTCTCTAATAAATATATGTCAATGCAAGATGAACATAATATTTCACCTCTAAATTCTTCCCTAGTATTGTCGTAAATTACTCTATCCAGTCCCCTTCGACAATAACATCGTTAAATAATCTAAAGCAGAATTCTCCAGGTTACCATAATATTAATGTTTGTGTCCCCCAATCATAATTATATTCCCATTATGATAAATTTTATCCAACTTAATTGATAATTCGTTCACAAAATAACCTACGCTAAAACCTGTGCTCTGAGTTGGAGGCCTATAAAGAGCTAGAATCTGCAAATTTGCAACTAAAATTATTTCCGTAAGTATGTAATGACCCAGCAATGTTTTCAAATGATTCTGTATGAATGTTAAATTCGGTAAATTTAAGTTTTAAGGTATTATAAAATAAGGCTAAACCTCCTCCTCTTTTACCCACCCTACATGCACTAATTCTGCATGAAGTATATCAATGTTAAATTTGTCTATCTCAGTTTCGTCACAAAAAATATCTCTGATAGAATCAGCACATCGAATGTATCAGAAAAGATGTTTAATTCTAACATGAGTAAATCCCCAGTTTTTCTTTTATGGACCTTATGTTAATGTGTACAATGGAAATACCCGTAAAATCACTATTGCTACTATTGCAACCAGAAAACCACTCACCAAAACTATTATAGTTTGCAAAGCTTATATTACTATCTAAATCTATTTCTAAACATTGTGCCATTTGTACAAGATAGGCTAAAACATATTTATTGGAGAATTTTATTCGTACCTTTTTACACTCCTATCTTATTAAGAATCGTCTAGGCTTTTAATAACCACTATGTTTTTGTCGTTTTCATGTCTTTTAACTAGGATTTTTCCGTTCTGAAACCACACGAATTTAAAGTTGTGAACTTTAGCTCGAGCTTTAGTCTCTCTCAACAGGCCCTTGTAGAAATAACTCAAATTCTCGTTAAAGAAGATTCTTATTGCCGGTATTATTTTCCGAAAGACGAGCCCTTTTTTTTCCCTTTCTTCAGCCATATGTCGCGATCAACATTTGACACAAATTGCACAATGATAGTGGGTGGTTTACCATCTAACCTTTTCTGAAGTCTATGTAGCTTATGTATTTGTTGTGAAACAAAAGGGACACCCAATTCACTCGCCAAGTCTTTTACTACTTGAGTAGTCTCTTCTTTTTCTAATACTCTCCCCCCTCTTACGGCACTCCCTGTATTTCGAGGTTAACACGGCGACCGTATTGTTCGAGATCATTAACCCCTATCAGTGAGAGCTGTAATAGAGCCTTCACTTATATTTAGCCTTTTCTTAACCTCAACTACTTCATCCCTTAGTTTCCTTATTTTCTTTTCTTAACTGCCTGATTTCTTCCAGCAAGGTATCGTACTTACTTGACATAAACTCCAAGGAGTTCTTGATCTGCTCAACGGATGGAATGATGTCCATAAGACTATCAAGTTTACTAGCAATATCTTGTGTCACTAACTCATCTTCCTGAGATTGGCTAGTCTTCTCCTTCCTTCTGCAAGAAGAGCATGCCCCATTTTTCCTTGACCGACCTTACCCCAAACCCTTCCAAGACTGAGATTTCATGCTACACTCTTCAAAATGATAACCTAGGTGACATAACCTACAAATGGCATAGTCACCATCAGTTGGAAGGCTATTTTTGCATTTACCGCAATTTGGGTTAGCCCCATCGTTAGGCATTGTAGAATATGTTAATTATGAACGAAACAAGTAATTAAAAAACTATATATCGCACAAAAAACTCATTAAGTTTACACAAAATGCGGGAGCACAGATCCAGACAATCACCAGACAACCAATGCCACCTATGCATATATATATATATATATATATATATATATATATATATATATATAATATATATATATATATATATATATATATCGTATGGGAGACAAAGGCAGCTATCCATAAATAAATAAATTAAAAATTACAATTATTAAAAAGTACGTAAGAACAAAGTTCTTGAGTCATAAATTAAAAATAATATTAAGATCTCCCGTCACAAAGCTAAATCCAAAATTTACTGAGCCAGTTTAGAGACCCATCCTCTAAAACCACTTTAGACCAGCCAGACCACCAGAAAACAATCGCAAAGGGCAGTCGTTTACAATGTGCACCATTGTCTGAGAGTTTGCGCCACAATCACACGTCTGGTCGTCAGTAATACCCCACTTAAATTTCCAATGATTGCTTCTCCCAACCCCAGTTCGAAAACGATTCAATAAAACCCATTCCTTTCGAGGAATTTCCAAGCCACCCGCTGCTTTCGTAGGATCGGATATCAAGAACTTGTTCCGTCCATCGAATGATTCCCAGGATGACGCCCAGTTAGCATTAGGCGTAAAGTTCTCCTCTATCAACTGGGATGCTGTTTGTAGTGATGGCTTGCGTGATTTGAGCCGGCTATCTTGCTGAGGAAGGTCGCGCGTAACGGGCAATTCGGGATTGGACACGATCTTATTGAACTCTCTCAGAAGAGCCTCTTTGCGTCTAATCTCAGGTGGTGCTATATTGCTCAGCACTGGGAGCCAAGGTGTTGGTGTTGCCATGAGAGTTCCAGTAATTGTCCTCATGGCCCTGTTAAGAACGACATCGACCTCTCGCACATGTGCACTATTAAGCCACACAGGAGCACAATATTCAGCAGCGGAGTACACAAGGGACAAAGAAGTGGTACGCAGTACTTTTGCGTTGGCTCCCCAAGTTCTCCACAAGCTGATATACTGTGACGTGTTATGTGAGAAACCGAAATCCAAGGCTAAGTTCATATCATATCGCAATTTTAGAGATTTTGATTATGAGAGAAGTTTATTGAGATTGCCTCTAGTTTTTTGTTGGGAAGACATAATAACCCTGGAAGACGTAGATGACATCACTAATAATTTAACTTCAAATATTATTCAAATCTTTGACGTGTGTGCCCCTATGGTGCGAAAGAGAATAACCAGGAAAAAAGCTCCTTGGAGGGACTCCAACCTGATTGACCTTACACAAAAGAAGAATAGGTGTAAAAATGTCTATCTTTCCCTAAAAACCCAAGAATCGAGACTCGAATACTGTAAGGCTCGTAACGCACTCAATGTGGCTGTAAGATTGGCGAAAAAGAAGTTTTTTCGCCGATAATTTAAACATAAAAAACACAAAGAAGTTTTGGCTACGTTGCGGGCTGGTGGAATTCTGAATGCAAATGAAGAAAAACCTCATCAATTTTCACCTAAAGAGCTGAATGACTATTTTTCAACCATGGGTTGTGGACGAAACATAAGCATGGATAAACTGAGTTTCTTTAGCCAAAATATGTGTGCAGGTGTAAATTCCCCCCCTTTCACCTTTATGCGCGTGTCTGAGCAAAAGGTGAGGGAGCTTATGAACACCATTTTAAGTACTGCTTTTGGCGTGGACGGAATATCCATCGCTATGGTCAGAGGCTTAAGCCCTTTTTGTATTGGAGCAATCACCCATCTAATCAATGTGTCTCTAACTACTGGGAAATTTCCTTCCTGCTGGAAGGAGAGTGTAGTGATCCCTCTTCCGAAAACTAACAATCCTACTTCGATTTCTCAGTTTCGACCAATTATCGATCCTCCCCGGGTCGTCTCTAAAATACTGGAGAGGGTTGTGTCAGAGCAGATGGTCAGCTACTTGGAATCTGAGGATTTACTGCCTGAAGCACAATCAGGTTTTAGACAGGGTTTTAGCACCTGCTCCGCTCTTCTCAATGTCACTGATGACCTGCTTTCTGCTAGGGATAGGGGTTTTTCAGAGCTTGATTACGGGATTAGACTTTTCGCAAGCTTTCGATTCGGTTAATTTCGATTTGTTATTAGCTAAGCTTAAATTCTATCATTTTGACGAAAATTCAGTCCGATGGTTTCTCTTCGTATTTATTGGGGAGAACCCAGCGAACAAAAACTTGATGGTCGGCTGTCTCCTGCGTTGCCCCGTTTTGTTGGTGTCCCGCAAGGTAGTTGCCTGGGGCCAATACTCTTTCTTGTTATACACTGCAGACTTGAAAGACCAGCTGGAGTTCTGCTCTCTTCATTGTTATGCAGATGACTCACAGCTATTATTGTCTTACAATCCTTTGGAGAGAGCAGAGGCTGTAAGGAAGATAAATTTCAGATTTGGATAGGGTAAAGTCGTGGTCGGATGATCATGGGGTTTTCTGCTTAACTCGGATAAATGTGCTGTTTTTGCAGGTGGGATCATCTCTGAACTGTCAGCCACATGGTTGCATTAGTCAGTTTAGTCACTTTGGATGGCAAACCTTTTAGTTATGAACAGTTCTCTAAAAATCCTTGGAGTTACTTTGGATTCCAATCTTGATTTTGCGAACCATGTAAAATCCATATGTAACAGCGTTGTGACCAAACTGAAAACCCTTTATAGATGTGTAAAAGTACTGCCTGTGTCTTCTAAGCTAGAAATTGTCCGCTCAATAATTTTTTCCCACTATATATTACGCTCTTCCATCTTTTTGCTCGTTGTTTTGTCTCAGGAGTATGTCACGGTTCTTACTAAATTGCAAAACAGAGCTCTGAGATTTGTTTATAATCTCAAGAAATTTGATCACATCAGTGAATTTAGATTAAGCTCTAAGATACTATCAATTGGAAATTGCTGTGACTTACAGACTGCCCAACTAAATACACAGGGTTCTTCAGATGGCAAAACCTAAATATCTCAGGAAAAAACTTATTTTTAGACATGAAATAAAATTCTCGCAGTACTCGGCAGGACAGCCTACTTCATTTGCCTAGGGTCCGCCTAGAAATTGGCAAGAAAGGTTTTAGCTACTTTGGACCTGAAATATATAATGCTTTGGCCCCCTGCTTTAAAGTCCCTTAGTTATAGCTACATTTAAAAATCATGTTAAAGAGATTTTTATATAATTTTTAATACAGTTAGAATAATTATGTAATTTTATATCATTTAGAATAACTATTATTACCTTTAATTTATGTAATAATTACCTGTAAGTTATGACAAAAGTTGTCTTGTAAACCAGAGTCTTACTTTGAAGAACGCTTGCTAAATAAAGACGTTATTATTATTATTATTATTATTATTAAGTTGATCCAGCAAGATGCTGTACTATATTAGCACTTGTTTTCAGCTTTGCTGCTGACTTTTGAAGGTGACTTTTAAAAGTGAGAGATCGGCCTAAGGTAACTCCCAGATTGGGGTGAAGTTGTTCGCGTCCGTAGCTTGCTACACGTGCTCCCTGGGTAACGCTAAACGAACAGCAATTTTTGGTAGCTGGACCGTCACTCTTGTGATCTCCCAGTTATGGCAGCTATCGAAGACATAAATGAATGCATGAAGCTTTATTAAAATATGAAAATATGAGGAAAACTGATCTCTATGCAGGTGCATGTCACTCCATGAGTTTTGGCTGAGCGTTAGCGAATATACATTAATCTTATGGCTAACAATAATGGCAACGGGAAAATATCAGAATAAATACATTTGTTAACAAATTGTCTATAATCATACGAGATTTTAACATTTGAAATTTTTATTTCTGGAGTAAAACGAAAAATAATTGAGTAGAGAGTTAATGTTGAGTGATGGTTGCAAGATTTGATGTCAGCACAATCTTGAGTTGTAGTACTCTTCCTAGATCACCCAACTTTTACTATTTGAGACATTCTATGAAACCTAAACTTAACAAAAATTTGAATGTATCACGGGCAAGATATACCGAGAAAGATTTCAAGCATACTATTTACATTTAGAATAAAGAAGTGGTTTTACTAATAAATTTATACACTCTGGCCTTATTTTTACACTCGCTTTATTACTTTACAACTACTATAAAATAGCGATACTAGGACCTAATATTAAACCATTTCCCGGGGTAGGGCCCCCAGACCCCCCCCCCTGATATGGGAGGGTTTTCATACCCCCGGCTCCACGGTGTGTCGTACACAGCTAACATAAGATTTCTGTGTGCGACACTGGGCAGATATGCAGACAGACGATCATAAAGAAAATTAATTGACACGAAATTTACGCTCAGTCTTATTCAACGGTTGGACATCTTCTATTGTAAAACACATTCCTCCATATATTGATTTAAAGTGTACTAATGAAATCTTTCACCGGACATCTCGCCCCATCTTCACATTTTCGTTCTATGTGTTAGTTGTAATAAGATTGTTCAAATTAAAAAGTTCCGGTGAGCTATCGAGGGTACTACAAAGGAAGAGTGGGCTGAAATTAAATCAGGTCAGCGAATTTGAATATTTATTTCACCCTATTATTTTTCCGTTTTAGTCTATGAATAAAAATGAGAAAGCTTAAAATTCAAATCTGAAGATTGTACTCAGTTTGTTTACACATTTAGTTACTGCGCAATACTCAGCCGCTGCAGTCAAGGTCACCCACAATACCAATGTAAAAATATTAGCTAATGTACAAAATCTCATAGAGTCATATAGGTATGAGGCTTTATGCAAAATTTAGTCTATAGATCACTTAGTTTTTGAGCTGTCGTTCAAACAGATAGTGATATGTTTCCAGTCTCTCGAGTGATAGGCTTCGCTAAAGCTCAGCCAATTATGAATATATTATTTATAATGGATTGTAGTTTAAATCACCAGCAGTAATTAACCTACTTTGTGATAGTATATTATTATTTATTTACTGTTATTTTCAAGCAATCTAATATTTATTAACACTAATACCTATCATATTAAAAATATTAACTAACGCCCTGAAAAATTAAATTATCATTACTATTGGGGCTGTTATTTTGTATTCTACTCTCACCAAACTTACAGAATGCGTTACAAAACGCATTTAGTTATTTTCATTTGTAATGTTGAAACGCAATCTCTTGACGTGAGTGATGTGTCACCCAACAACAAGAAGGAGGCCTCAAGACAGAAGGCTGTGAACTAGATATATTGTTGTGAATTTTCACCACTGTTTCCTGTTCCATTCATCTTCTTTTCATTCCAACTGTGCTAGCGTTAAAACGTTAACATTTAGACCTATCTGAAAACTTTTACACTCCCTTACCTGTGTGACTGAATACTTAGAGAATAACAATTTATCAGGCTGCGAGAGACACAGAGAGATATTTTGAAACGCGTTATTACATAGCTTTTATTCACTTTCATTCTAGATAAAGTTTGTAAAATTTATTTGCCTCAAAATTCTAGAAAACTTTTCTAGTGAATCATTACCCAAAGCCATTATTAGAGACATTAAATCTATGTTTAAGATAAAAAATACTTTTCTATTGGTTTCTTACACATCATAGCTGGTAAATCAAGTAGAAAAACGAATTATATTAAGGAATAGATTATAATCGATAATAGATATTAAATAATAGTTACCCGCGGCTTTGCACACGATATCGTTGGTTTTTCACCTGTATTAGCCCTTCTGGTTCAAGACAGTTATATTCCCGACGCCAATGTTGAGTTTACCTTCTTGCCATGATAAAAAGAATACGTCAAAATTTGTATATTTAAGCCCATTGTAATTTTCTTAGTTCTTAGTATTTTCAGTTCAATAATTGATTTTGCCTCGTTTCCGGATTAGGATTATCTCGTATATCATAGATCAGAGAAGCCTTCTACTGTCAAAAGGTTACTAAGACAGGTTTTATAAGTCTTTATAGTAAGCGTTAGATAGTAACTTTCTCTTTTATATCAAATACTCAATTTTTGCCAAAGCGTGCATTTAAAATTAAATTAAGAACTACACTATTTATTTGTTTTCAATTTTCTGTATTCAGAACATTTAGAGCTGGAATTAATTCAAACTCACAGTTCAGTGAAATTTTATATAGCATATTTCTTGCCGACTGCTTTAAAGGGAGTCTTCGGAGTCAAATCCGACCATCTTATGTTATAGGACAGTTTCTAAGGTAGATGAGTACTTACCTAGTTACTGAAATCTAAAAGCGGCATGAAAATAATCGTTACTCCTTTGCCAATTTAAAAAATATAAACATAAAAAATTTAAAACAGTGTTTAATTAATAAAACATATGGCTGTGCTGTCGTAAATTAATGTTTTACACATAACAATTGATGACATTTGACAGACTCTTTCAATAAATATTTTTCAAATTTAGAGACCGAGATGCAATTTTTCGCTATTTTAAAGGCCAGTGGAGAACAAACATACAAAAGTACTTTAGCATTTATGATATTATTAGGATTAGAATTAATTTTTGAAACAAAATAAAAATAAAACTTTAATCACTAAAAAGATAAACAAAACCTATCTGTGTTTATTTACTTCTTTGTTATAAGTTGGTATACAACTAACTTTACCAAGGATATCTCGATAGTAATTAAATTAATTTAATTAATTAAAGTTTTAGGTCCTATTCACTGTTAAATATCTCAACCTTAGATACGGTATCTGTATGTATGCATTCACATACAACTAGTTCTTGCTTTCCAATCCCATAAGGTGATTCTGTCTTAAGATTTTAAGCAATTTTTTTGCGTGTACAAATAATTTTTAATATTTTATGTAACCGTGTCAGACCTTCTAACATGGGTGGGAATAAAAAATAGTTTGCCTTTTTGTTCACGTGAATTCTCAATGTTAAAATAATAATAATTTAATAAACAAATTTTTATTGTATCTTTTTCCAGTGTATGTAACTTTATATGTTATTATTTTCCAACTTTCTTATAAAAATAAAATGTTTATAAAAAATAAAAGAATCTAATTTATTTGTCCACTTTAAGGCAAGGGTTTATAACGGTGGGATATCAATAATAAAACTTATCAAACTAAAAAAAGTCTAATTGTGGGGGAATGGACCTATCCTTGTAAAAAAGGAACAAAAAAGTATACACCATAGAGTTCATTAGTTGTTCGTTTAGAATATTTTATTCAGAATTACTTGTAAATAGATTTATATCCTGTATTTTATTTTAAAATAAATGTTGTTGTTCTATATTTTTTACTTCTTTTTGTGTTTTATACTTACTTTACGTTGTTTTGTATTTGATTTAATTTTATCCCTACTAAACCATAAAGTGTATTATTTATCAAACTATGTCATTTTATTTGAAGATATTTTTTTACTATAAGGGCAGAAGCTTTAGTATAAATATTTTTGTTTTGTTTTTTTTCGAATTTGAAAATAAAGGCTAATTAAAAAAATGTTTTAGGTGAAAAATACAAATGGGGCCAATAAATTAATAACAGGCTACTCGCAAGTAACTGTAGTTTTATGTTTGTCATTCTTGTCAGATCGGACTAATATATTAACATACTCTGTACCTCATCTAATGTAATCTTTTTTGAAAATATACTAATTACTAGAAATATACATTTCATGTTTTATTTTAAGGATACCATCTTTCAAATATTTTAAAAGCATTTTAATAGGTTTTATAAATCAATCAAAGATTTATGAAATAAATTATAAATATCAGTTATGCATCGATAATACATTAATTTACTTCTAAATATATCGACTTATTGAATTTCCGCACAGAGATGTTTTTCACAACAACACATGTGAGATTTTCAATTTGTGAGTTACATGGCATCAGCAGGGAAGTATTTCCATCAAGGCTGACAGAGATAACTCAATTCCGTAGCGTATTCGTACCAGGAGCAAGAGCGAAATACACATCTTGTTATCTCGTGATAGCTGGAATTATGCGTTATCTTCATAATTGTTATACAAGAGCACTGACAGAGATAACTCAATTCCGTAGCGTATTCGTACCAGGAGCAAGAGCGAAATACACGTCTTGTTATCTCGTGATAGCTGGAATTATGCGTTATCTTCATAATTGTTATACAAGAGCACTGACAGAGATAACTCAATTCCGTAGCGTATTCGTACCAGGAGCAAGAGCGAAATACACATCTTGTTATGTCGTGATAGCTGGAATTATGCGTTATCTTCAATAATTGTTATACAAGAGCACTGACAGAGATAACTCAATTCCGTAGCGTATTCGTACCAGGAGCAAGAGCGAAATACACATCTTGTTATGTCGTGATAGCTGGAATTATGCGTTATCTTCATAATTGTTATACAAGAGCACTGACAGAGATAACTCATTCCGTAGCGTATTCGTACCAGGACAAGAGCGAAATACACATCTGTTATGTCGTGATAGCTGGAATTATGCGTTATCCTTCATAATTGTTATACAAGAGCACTGACAGAGATAACTCAATTCCGTAGGCGTAGCGTATTCGTACCAGGAGCAAGAGCGAAATACACATCTTGTTATGTCGTGATAGCTGGAATTATGCGTTATCTTCATAATTGCTATACAAGAGCACTGAAAGAGATAACTCAATTCCGTAGCGTATTCGTACCAGGAGCAAAGACGAAATACACATCTTGTTATCTCGTGATAGCTGGAATTATGCGTTATCTTCATAATTGTTATACAAGAGCACTGACAGAGATAACTCAATTCCGTAGCGTATTCGTACCAGGAGCAAGAGCGAAATACACGTCTTGTTATCTCGTGATAGCTGGAATTTATGCGTTATCTTCATAATTGTTATACAAGAGCACTGACAGAGATAACTCAATTCCGTAGCGTATTCGTACCAGAGCAAGAGCGAAATACACATCTTGTTATGTCGTGATAGCTGGCATTATGCGTTATCTTCATAATTGTTATACAAGAGCACTGACAGAGATAACTCAATTCCGTAGCGTATTCGTACCAGGAGCAAGAGCGAAATACACATCATGTTATGTCGTGATAGCTGGAATTATGCGTTATCTTCATAATTGTTATACAAGAGCACTGACAGAGATAACTCAATTCCGTACGTATTCGTACCATGAGCAAGAGCGAAATACACATCTTGTTAAGTCGTGATAGCTGGAATTATGCGTTATCTTCATAATTGTTATACAAGAGCACTGACAGAGATAACTCAATTCCGTAGCGTATTCGTACCAGGAGCAAGAGCGAAATTAACACATCTTGTTTATGTCGTGATAGCTGGAATTATGCGTTATCTTCATAATTGCTATACAAGAGCACTGACAGAGATAAACTCAATTCCGTAGCGTATTCGTACCCAGGAGCAAGAGCGAAATACACATCTTGTTATCATCGTGATAGCTGGAATTATGCGTTATCTTCATAATTGTTATACAAGAGCACTGACAGAGATAACTCAATTCCGTAGCGTATTCGTACCAGGAGCAAGAGCGAAATATACACGTCTTGTTATCTCGTGATAGCTGGAATTTATGCGTTATCTTCATAATTGTTTATACAAGAGCACTGACAGAGATAACTCAATTCCGTAGCGTATTCGTACCAGGAGCAAGAGCGAAATACACATCTGTTATGTCGTGATGATAGCTGGAATTATGCGTTATCTTCATAATTGTTATACAAGAGCACTGACAGAGATAACTCAATTCCGTAGCGTATTCGAACCAGGAGCAAGAGCGAAATACACATCTTGTTATGTCGTGATAGCTGGAATTATGCGTTATCTTCATAATTGTTATAACAAGAGCACTGATAGAGATAACTCAATTCCGTAGCGTTATTCGTACCAGGAGCAAGAGCGAAATACACATCTTGTTATCTCGTGATAGCTGGAATTATGCGTTATCTTCATAATTGTTATACAAGAGCACTGACAGAGATAACTCAATTCCGTAGCGTATTCGTACCAGGAGCAAGAGCGAAATACACATCTTGTTATCTCGTGATAGCTGGAATTATGCGTTATCTTCATAATTGTTATACAAGAGCACTGACAGAGATAACTCAATTCCGTAGCGTATTCGTACCAGGAGCAAGAGCGAAATACACATCTTGTTATCTCGTGATAGCTGGAATTATGCGTTATCTTCATAATTGTTATACAAGAGCACTGACAGAGATAACTCAATTCCGTAGCGTATTCGTACCAGGAGCAAGAGCGAAATACACATCTTGTTATCTCGTGATAGCTGGAATTATGCGTTATCTTCATAATTGTTATACAAGAGCACTTTATTACATAAATACAGTGAAATGAGTATTACAGTCTAGAATATTTCAGTAACGTTTTACAACAGTAATTCAGTTGTATCATTAACTTATTGTCATAACTATCTAAACATACAAGTATACAGTGCTTTCTTTTAATGTATTTGATTGAATAGATCGCACGATTTCAGGAATACTTAAAATACTTTTGATCCAAAGTCGCAGTTCATAGCTTTCTTAGTGAATGCACTTTTGATGTAACGAGACAGGGTCCTATAATTATTTAAAGTGGAATTAGTCATATATCAGGTACCTATTTTTTAGTGTTCGTGATTAAGAGGACCAGAAGTTAAGTACATACGTAAAATAATTCTAACTTCATGTTTTTCACTTCTAATTCAAATTTATTTCATTTTCAACGCATAATTGCTGTTTTCCATTTTACCCCAAGAAACCACATACCTATATATAATTTTGTAATGAGGCTGGATTGAAAACAGCACAGCTTTCTAAATTAAATGGATATAGATATTGTTATTGAAAATTAAAAACTAGAATGAACATCAGTATGTACTTACATTATAGTTGGCATCCATATGTAAAGATGATTTATGTACAGGAAAGTACATGTGTTTGCTTCCTAAACCATGTTCACTATATCATACTGTTTCCCCGATCTAGTCTAGACATTATATCGGTATTTGTATGCTTATGTAATATAGTATACCTCATCAGTGAGAAATAGATGTAATGTCCCGTCGACGATTTTCAGTCATAAAAATGACATTTAATGTTTCGTGTATTGTGTATTACAAAATTCCACTTGCTAATCACAGACTCACCGCGCTCGCTTTTTCCTAGAAATGTTGTCACAGAGCGAATAATTTGTTGAATCATTTTTATGCCCAGTCTCTATATTTTTTGTACTTTCTACTGTAAATATGCTGTCCCACAATGTATTAGGAAACCAAATCTAATACCATACATGTACACATTTACAATTTAGTTTATTGAGTAAAACCCAGAATAAATTAATTGGTTTACCTTGTCATAAAACAGTGTTAAACAGAACAGTTAATTACATTTAACAAGCTTTTCAATTGATATCTAATGACTTTAGGTTAGGGGCCAAGATGGAATTTTGCGCTACTTCAGTGGGTCGTACCCAGGAAGGATTTTCGAAATAGGAAAATCCATCCTAGGGACCCTGATAATATCCATGTCAAATTTTCAGCGCAATCGCTTAAATGGTTTATGCGTAAAATAAAACATAAAAAAGTAATTTCGCATTTATAATTTTATTAGGATTAGTATTTAGAAAATCATTGGTAAGCAAGCATAAATCTGATAACTAAGTATATTATAGATATATTTAACGAGTGTAAAGATTATTTTTTGTAGCAATATAGTATTAATTATTTGTTTAAACTAAAGAAATTAATATCAGTTTGAGATTTTATACTAAGAATATTACTGTAGATAACTGAAATTATATAATTTTAGAAAGCAGTATAAAATATGACCCTCTTAACTACACTCATGATTTTTACAATATGCATTTTCGATTTAATATTAAAGCATTTTAATTTGAGATCACGTCTAGGAATGTATTAACTAACATTTCTCCCAGACTTAAGCTAGTTTTACCATTTTTAGTTCGTAGTACCCAATATCTTTGCTAAAATAGTAAATACAAACCAACCTATATTTTAATTTTAAGCAAGACCATCGTTGAGAAGACGCCGCCTTAGAAATGAAATTCCTGTCCTCTCATTCGCTATGGGCTCCAATGATGAAGAGAGATTAACTTAATTAAACTTTTAATTTTGTTCTTTAACATCCTTTTCAGTGAATATTTCATTATTCCTTCTGCATTATTGGACGGGCTCCTAGTTCTCTTGAGATTAGAACATGCTTGTTCATGTAAGTTCAATATAGAATACGATCCAAGTTATTAACAATTATTTCATTACTAAATTAACTTTAAAATATAATAAAAAAAGCTTGTTTAATTTTCCTCCAATATTTTTGGTAAAATTCTTTAAACTATTCTTCATTTGTGCATTTATTGGAATTAGAGAATTAGATTTAATAATCATATAGCAATGAATAATGTTTTATTTTTGCGTGGCACAAACCTCATTTCGTAGTAATTTTCAGAAATAATTGTGTGTCGTCTTAAACTATTAAGTCTCTTACAGTACGAGTAGAATATTAAGTTTATTTAGAAGAATTGGGTGATAATTCAACTTAAAACTGTAAGGACTGCAAACTTCGCAATTTTCAACACCTATTTGCTCAAGAAATAACTTTGGTTCTATATCCCTGACAAGTGAGCTTAAATATTTCAATCAACTCAAAACTTTGTATTAAATTTTTTTGACAATGGTATTGTAAATACTCATTGACACAATTTTTACCATTTTTAAAACTAAGAAAATGTTTAGATTCAGGAAAGAAATACTTAAATTTTGTCTGCTTCCATGCAGTACAAATGGCAGAGCCGACTGAATTACCATTACCATCTGACCTATCTAATATGGATGATGGATGAATGAGACTGGAATGCATGAACATTATGTAAGTTTGGACGTGGTGGTAATGTGGTATGCGAGTTTTAAATTTATAATTAATTCTGACGTTTGCCATACAATGTGTAATTGTGACGAGCAATAAAAGATTTGATTTGATTTGATTTGATCTATAACTACTACTATAAACAATCACTGCTGATAATGATCAGTTTATAGCTCCATGTCACCTTCCTCTTAGTGCAGCGTCTAGGATCTGACGCTGTCACAGACGACTCTTGGAATCAGAAGTCGTATTTTTCTGAAGAGATCCAAAAAAGTCGGAAACGAAGTTCAAAATTTGTTTACACAGTTTACAATATAATACAAGATATAGTGTAATCTAGGTGAAGAGGTATTCTCATTGCGTCATCAGGGACATAATTGAGGGTATTACGATGTTTTAGACACGATCTCTAAGCACGATATAGCAACAGAGTTTTCTACACATAACGTAGCTAAGGTGGGAAGGGTTGATGAATGTTGAGATTAATTCCAGCTCAGATTGCAGACACTTCAATAAGAGGAAGGTGAACTGGAACTAAACGCAACATTCACTATGAATAAACCCTTCCCACTATAGCTACCGTCTGTGTAGAATTCACTGCCCTTAAAATTCATTACAATTACGAATCACATCACTCTTTACTGACTATAATTTCAATTCACTACACTCATAACTGGCTGCACTCATAACTAAACTCATAGTTTTTTCAATTAACTGCACTCACAACTCATTGCTCTCATAGTCATCACTCCAACAACTCTCTGTAATAACCACTCACTGAACCCACAATTTCACAATTTACTACATTCCGCAAAGAATTCAGTAACGAACAGAAATTCTTATTCGAATTAAATATAACAGTTTTATTATTGAAAGATGGATTTTTGATATGAGTACTATAATATAATAACGCAATAATTTGTGCTCTGTTTCGCAAATAGGACAGAATTGGTATGTTGTTTTGTGTGTGGGTTTATGATCGTGTGTGTTTGGCGTGGGTTGTTTTCTGTGTGTTTATTGTATACAATGTAAAACTTTTTATAGTGGAATATTCAAGTAGAGCATTCATTAATATGATTAAATACATTCGTACATCATTAAATACATAGACATTCGTATAGCAGTCTGAGATACTTTAAATTGTCTTTGAATTTGCGTAGCATATTCGATTTGTAATGTAGATAAAGATTCAAAATTTGGAATGGACGCAAATAAAACAGTATCATTTTAGGCATAATATTCCGTAGAAAAAGTATGGGATAGGTATAATTAGAATATTAATAAAATAAATTTAAGAAATGACATATAACTTCAAATTGGCGGAGAAAATGCACCCAGACCACCGTTATTCCATTGGTGGATTGTTCAGTGAGTTTCTCTCGCAGATGGCTGGTTATAGAATGGTTAAACATTCAGACATCCCTAGAGAATATGTGGTTGCCGGGGGTGGGAGGGGGAGGGGGATGAGCTGAGAAATGTGCTGAATAAAGCTGGTGCTACATCACTCAGCGCTGCTCTTATTTAAACCCATAACAATGGACCTATTCTTAGCATACTGCTAAGTCTAAACACATGACAAATAGAAATTTAGCAACGAATATTGTACTAACAAAGAAAACAGTATGACTGTTAATGAATTATAGTAAAGAAATACTAATTTAATTCATGTTTGATACTTTACGTATGAAGGATAACAACAGCTTAATTTTAAAATTCTTAATGTGAGTTTGGTGTTTATTAATCATCTCTGTGGAATAAATGTTTAAGTCCAATTTCCAGAGAGATATATAAATATTTACAAATGATTTTGGATCTATTTCAAGCACATTAGACAGATTAGAGTATCAATTCAAGTCTAGAATGGGCATCATTCTCCAGAAAACAATGCGCAGATGACGTTACTTGGTACTTCGTATAAGGGTAAGATATGTGTATCGCCAAATAATAAGAAAGTCAAAATTGATTTCACGCTGCCTCTTTGAACGAGCAATAAAGTCGTTTTAAAACCCAACAATACACTGGAAAGGTTTTCTGTCAACTATTTTCGAGCCTTGATAACATTTGTTTTCCATAGTAAATAACCGCTGGGGAAGATTGACGATGGCTGGAGAAGAATATAACCAATGACATTTCCATTGTAACAAAGGTGACGATGGTCTAGGCATGGCTTCTCTGGCATTCACCATCGCTGGGTTTATTCTTAGCAGGTAAAAAAGCTTGATGATTGTCATCAATGGTTTCAGAACGTTGTCCGTTCCCATCGGGTTGGAAGCCAACTAAATGCTTGGATCTTTGCTTTTCCGTATTTTCGGCAATAGAAAACATCTATTTAAGAGTCACTACCAGAGAAAGAGCGGGCTTTACAATTTTAAGAACGAAGGAGGCTCCAAAATTTATCCTTGAACTTATCACACACAGCTAAAGAAATTAATTAATTAAATTTAAATTTTCACTCCTCATACAACACTTCTTGCGGATTCCATCAAACGTCAGTACAGTTACATTCGACATTGTGTTCGTGGCATTGTCTGGTACTGGGTGAACAGTGACACGGTGATTACGTCGTTGTCTGGTGCTGGGTGAACTGTGACACGGTGATTACGTCGTTGTCTGGAGCTGAGTACACTGTGAAACGGTGATTACGTAGTTGTCTGGTGCTGGGTGAACTGTGACACGGTGATTACGTCGTTGTCTGGTGCTGGGTGAACTGTGACACGGTGATTACGTCGTTGTCTGGTGCTGGGTGAACTGTGTGACATGATATTGCGATGTTGACTGATTTTAGATGAACTGTGATCGCGATTGCGGTAATATCCGATGCTGGCAGAACTGTAAACGGTATTGTGGCGTTTTCTGATGCTGGATGAACAGTAGAACAATATTTACTTAGAATAGGGCACAATAAGTTTGAAAATGCGTATACTGAGTAACTTTGAATCTAGCAAAGCAATAGATGATGAGTTTAGAATGTTTGTTGTCTCAGAAGTATAACGATGATACCAATAACATCAGTTTTTCGATTGTAATGATAAATTACCGTGATATATGATCGTTTTAGAGCGCTACGTTCGGGATTAATATAATTTGTGACTAAAATTTCAGTTCTTTACATACTGTATGTATGTTTGTATATTTTTTAAATTATATGTAGAACATAATAATATACGAATAAATAATAATTTGTTTGATTAGCGGCATTTAAAATTTCATACTTTGTTTTTTCATTTATATAAACCAATTGAACCTCGCAGATAACGTAACTAAATATCCTAGTTATTAAAATAAATATTTCTAAATAATAAGGACTATAAGTACGGAAGGGTGCACCGTCGTGGGGGGGGGAGGGTGTACGATCAGGACCTGTCCCCTCAAGAGCAATTTATTTCAAAATTATAATCTAATGCCTAATAGTATATTTTAGACTAAAACAAAATATAAGTTGGAACATTGAAATCAATCACGATAAAATATAAACAGAGTGTACCAGATAAAATGTGTAATACCCTTTATTACAGCATTCTGATGTTATTGGCTTAGCTTTGTTGAAGCCTACAACTCGAGAGATTGGAAAATTCAATGTTTGTCCGCATATGTTTGTTTCTGCCTCTCAGTAAGATATCTCGCAAATGAAATGACCTACAAGCTTATAGATACATAGATGGATTCATTAAGCTTTATATAAATATGGGGAACTGATGTCGATGCAGGTGCATGTCACTCCATGAGCTTTGTCTGAGCGTTCGCGAATATAAATTACTCTTAAGGGTAACCATGATGGCAACGAGAAAATAGCAGAATAAATAAAAGATTTGAACATTGAAAATTTTATTCATGGAGTAACATGAAAAATATATTGAAGAATCAATGTTAAAAGTTGGTAGCAAGATTTGATTTCAGCTCAATCATGCGTTGTAGTAGTACTCTCCCTAGCTCACAGGAAATTTTATTATTTGAACATTGATATTTTTATTCATGGAGTAACATGAAAAATATATTGAAGAATCAATGTTAAAAGTTGGTAGCAAGATTTGATTTCAGCTTAATCATGCGTTGTAGTAGTACTCTCTCTAGCTCACAGGAAATTTTATTATTTGAACATTGAAATTTTTTATTCATGGAGTAACATGAAAAATATATTGAAGAATCAATGTTAAAAGTTGGTAGCAAGATTTGATTTCAGCTTAATCATGCGTTGTAGTAGTACTCTCCCTAGCTCACAGGAAATTTTATTATTTGAAAATTGAAATTTTTATTCATGGAGTAACATGAAAAATATATTGAAGAATCAATGTTAAAAGTTGGTAGCAAGATTTGATTTCAGCTCAATCATGCGTTGTAGTAGTACTCTCCCTAGCTCACAGGAAATTTTATTATTTCAACACTGCTATGAAATCTAACTTAACTAACAAAAATTTGAATGCATCATGGGTAAGATATAATATTTCAAAATAGAGTAAATATTTCAAGAGTAGACTTAAAATTTCATTCCTATATAGACCACAATGTGTTCTATGATGATGCATGTCCAACCAAGGAGTTTGGCTGAGTGTAGTTTAAAGTCAATTTCTGTCCTGTATGTATGGCTGTCTATATACTGGGAGGACATCTTGCGAATGAATTAAGTTATATATCTGAAATTTTGCATGCGACCAAAATAAAGCCTGTACGCGAAACGTGGTGTGTCACACACCTTAATTTTATGTATTGAACTTTAGCTAGTAATACTTAACTTATTTGCTCTTTTACCGGACAGATTAATTTTGAAAATGTAGTCTTATTCCTGAACACTTACCCTAAAAACAATTTTCGTGATGGAAACGGAGCTGTACAGATGCTGATGACCTTGGAAGGTGTAAGTCACGAAATGATCTTGACTACGAAGAGACAACCACAATATGCTTTACACAAACCCGCCTAAAACATCACCAATCAGTTAGTTTTTAGCCGAGACAGTAAAGAATCAAATACATTTATCTTCACAAAAAGGGTTAAGTAGGTGGAAACTAACAACTAGTATTGATGATCATAAATAAAAAGTAATAACTAGATAACTTAATCATTGATTGCATAAAAATTGAATTTTATATTTCCAAAGAGGTCTCGACTTGATAGCTAATCTAATAAACAAAATAAAATACGCACATACAGGGCTCTCGTGTCTGTGACTTGCCAATTTGTCTAAGAAAACTGACCACACTTATTATTTATTATAATCTTTATAAGCTCAACAAAAAATGTATTTGGGTTGCTTAATTTATTATAATTTTGTCAAGTCTTTAAAATTGTAACATTTGTTATGTAATATAATTAAATATAAGTATATTCTACCTTCTAATGGGCTCAATCGCTTTGTACTATTCATGACGATCAGTATAGTTAGAATTCTAGTTGTTGCAGGTCAAAGTTTATATTGTAAGTACCAGGAGAAAATTAAAGAGACAATGCCATAGTATGACGTATGATGTTTTTGTGTGTAGGTACGCGATTTATTCACAATTACATCTTCTAGATCCAAAGATATTTCTTGGAAATTGAGCGAATGATACAATTATAAACCAAGAGAGGAACCTATGTATGTTATACATTCACGAATGTCGACTACTGATGTGGAAGCTAGTGACATAAAAGAGGACTTTTGAGACACGATATTTACAGTGGAGTGTTCCCGTCAGCGTGTCTGATATAACTCAATGTCTCCAGATGCCTTTTAGAAGCAAGAAGAAATACAAGCCGTCTCTCTGAATGAGTTATCAATCAGCTTAATCGGGTGGAATAAAGTTACTATAATGTAAACCTTTCCTCGTTTAATGCTGTAACCAGTTTTAAAACACAGCATAACCAAACTATTTTATGTTTGAATTTAATCAGCTAAGGAACTAAAACAAATTTTTAGTTTATGCCTATTTCTTTGACCTTTTTATAATATAGTCTAGTGTTTTTGTGTGGATACAGTGTCAATTAATGAGTAAAACATTAATTGTTCCTAAAATTAGAACTGTATGAAATTAACCTGAAACGAGTCATGAATTAAGAGGCGAAACTAAGGATGCATTAATATAAACTGTTCCCCATTCAATGTAATAGCTAGTTTTAAAACAGAAAATATTCATATTATCTTTTAGTTTATATTTGAATTTAATCTGTTATATTGAATCTAAAATTAATTTTAGGCCTTTTTGCGTTTTTATAATAATTTCTTGTGATTTGATGTGGATACGTCATTAAAAGGAACATTAGTTTCTCTTGAAATACAAAATTAACCTGAAACGAGTTATGAATGAAGTTAATCTGGTGGAATTAAGGTTATACCGTAAACTTGACCCCATTTAATGTAATAGCCAGTTTTAAACAGAGAATATTTATAATCTCTTTTAGTTTATATTTGAATTTAATCTGTTTACTTGGAAACTAAAACGAATTATAGCCCTATGTTGTGTAACATATTCAGACTCAACATATCATAACAAGTATAATAGCGATATAATTTTATATTGAAATTTGCACTTTGCATATTCCCATGAAGGTATATAAAAGTTATTACAACATTTTCAAGAGCTGCATTTTAAATAACTAGATTTTTGAATTAGAGGTCAGTGATTTAGACCTTGCATATCGATGAAATACTTAGTAACTCCAAAAATGTTTAATGCGTTTTTCTGAAACTACAGGACTAAGATTACAAAGATATTTTAACAAATCTGATATACTGGCGGCCTTGATTGTGTCCCACAAGAATGGTAAGGAACATGCACTTTGCGACCTCATTCTTTGTCATTCCGAAACCAATCTACAAAAGTACGAGTTGTTGCTAGTAATTGTTAGGCAAGTATTTTAAATTATAAGAAACCCGCATCTTCAACAAATTACTTAGTTTGGCTTCTCCATGTGGTTTTATATGTAAAAATTTTAATGTGATTTCCTAGCCAAATACTTCTCGAATTCTCCAACAAACGTAAGTAGAACCAATCTGTTGCAGTTATATTTTGTGTTACACAAATTCTATCCAAATCGGTTTAACAGTTTGAAACAAATGTGGAAATACATGAAACAAGAAAAAACGAAGAAGCAGGTCGAATTGTATCAACTCCTCCAATTTGAAGTCGGTCAATGAAATTTATGATCGTGCTTAAGGTTAAACAATAGAAGTGAATAATTTTAAATCCAAATGAAACAGCTAATTATTGACTCAATTTATATTTGGTACCCACAATCCAGGAGCCTGTACCCACAAATCCAGGAGCATGTACCCACAAATCCAGAAGCCGGTACCCATAATCCAGGAGCCGGTACCCACAATCCAGGAGCCGGTACCCACAATCCAGGAGCCGGTACCCACAAGACAGGAGCCGGTACCCACAAGACAGGAGCCGGTACCCACAAATCCAGGAGCTGGTACCCACAATCCAGGAGCCGGTACCCACAAGACAGGAGCCGAGAGCCAATTTGCATTCAGAAGCACTCATCCTGCCGCCAATGGCGCAATGAGTACGGCGGTTATCGCTAGGCAACCGAATCAAGCAACGTCGAGCGTGCGATCCTGTCCAGCCATTGGTGTTGTTCGGAAGCCGTTGGTTCTCAGTTTAAGTGCTAAATAAGGCTTCTTAGCCCAAACTTTATCTTTTAGAATAAGACATTCTTTAATTTTAACTTTGTTAACCTGGTTTTATTGAAACCGAAGGATCGATTATTTTGCCCCGATAGTTTTGGTCGAGTTAAAATGGAATGGTATTGTAATATGTTAAAAGTTAAAAAGGATAATTTTTCTCATGGTATATTTTTCTTAGATAGACACACTGAATTACGTCAGAGACGTAAATAGATATAAAACCAGTGCCAGCTAACCACAAACATCCTTAAAGTGATGGCTTTCAATCTCTTTGTCTAGTTTATCTTACGGAGAAAAAGATTTTTGTCATAAGATAGGGAAATAAAATCCGAGAAAAAAAATTAAAGTTTCATGATTTTAACTCTTTTGATAACTTCCCTTTATGGCCTTCACCAAAACTAGCGTGATGGACTATTGATTTATTTCATTGGAAAAAACATCAATTTCATGACAAACCACATTATGCATTAATCAAATACAAAATTACTTCCTGCCCCTAAGGTATAAGTATTACAGATTCGAGAGAAAATTTGAGCACAAGTTATCTCGCTTGAAGTCTACAGGTGACGTAAAGTTATTGAAACGTTGCTATGAAAGTACTTACTTCAACAATTCGAAATAGTTGATTTAATACAAATGGCGAAGTCAACCACGAACAGATTAGAAGTATTAGTTTTGAATTTATATTGATGAATATAAGCTGTTGACACTTCCATTCTATATTTTGGAAGTGTGTCTCTTTTTTAAGCATAAATACGAAAATTTAAGAGGTAGTAATGTACCCTCTTATAAAACCAGAGGCAGGGACAATTACTGCACTGCGAGATACAGGACGGTACTTCATAAACGCTTGCCTTCACAGGCAGGCGCTCAACAGACTGCCAAATTCCATTAAAAGTGCAAAAATATGCAAATAAAGGCATTTAAAGCTAGTCTGAAATCAGCCTTAATCCAAGCAGAACTTTATAATACAGTCGAGTTTTTAACACACGATTAATTTTCCCACTCTAATCAAATGGTCAGCCAAATAGGTGGTCCCCCAATCGTTTACCATGCACTCGTCTGTACTATAAAATCTTTCGAGATCAGCGCGGTTTTCAGACGAGTTTTAATTGCATTAGGCATTTTGGCAATTTTTGAACTGAAATTTGGCTATTTGTTGACGAACTAATAAGCTACCACCCTTGTCTTCTACCGTGTCTTCCAGTACGGCAGTTATTCCTGCCTCTAGTGTCATAAGAGTGTACGTCACTACCTTTTATGACCTCGCAGTTTGATTTGAAAAAAAGAGATGTTTCCAGAGGTAGGGAAACATAAACAGTTTGATATTTTTGAATACTGGTATGCACGACTCTCTCTGTTGAAGTTTTGCAATTATTTCCTTGAGTGAACTAGAGTGGACAAATTGGAATGAACGAGATTATGAATGGAAAATATTATATGTATGAATGAGTACAATTGTCGTGAATGAATGGTAAATTTTAGTAGACATATAAAACCGACAATTGCAATACAATATTGTACATTGTTTACGTAATAAAAATATTTATTATTATGAAAAGCACAAATTTACAGTATCGCGTAGTATTAAACATTAAAGTATAGTGTTCGGTAATGTTAACACTTTGTATGGTCCCTCAATTATGATTAGATATTACGAGGTACATTGTATGGGAACCTAACTAGCGGTCAGGTAGCGAGTGGTAGAGTGTGAGTGAGTGTCCCGCGTCTCGAGTGCGGTAGAGAGAGGGCTCCGTGCCGCGGACAGAGACTGACAGTGAGTGCTCGGTGCTCAGTCGGAGCGAGTGCGCGGGCGCCCCCGTATCGACCACGGCCGGGCCTCGCCGGTTCAGTGAGCGGGATGGCACGTACACAGGCGAGTTTCGCGGACCCCTCGCTCGAACATCTCTACCAGTCCTACAGTGTGAAGCAGAAGCGTGGGGCGCTACAGTGTTTTCTGGTGGCCGCCTTGCTGTACGACGTCTACTGGCTGGCGGTCCCCCACGGTCAGGACCTCCTCTCCCGGGCCGTCACCCTCCTGTTCCTCGCCCTCAACCTCGGGCTGCTCGTGTGGTGTCGCTGGACCCGCTCGCGCCTCTGGTCCGCTCTCCCCCACATCGCCTGGCACCTCGCCAACCTCCAGATCCTCTGCCACCTGTTCCTCCAGAAGAACGAGGTCACGGGCCGCACCAGCCTGGGATGGGTGCTCCTCCTGGACTACCTGCTCTACGTGACGCTCCCCCTTCGTCTCCGCTACTGTGTCATGCTGTCTCTGGGCACTTGCTCCTCGTACCTGGTCGCTGTGGAGGGCCTCGCCCTGCGCTCCGACACACATCTAGTTCAGCAGGTACAGTCCCCTCCTAACAGTTTGCATGATATTCTAACATCTACAAAAGCAGGAAAACCAAATAGAGTGTCTTACTATTAGCTTATTCCCTTGAAGAATCCAAATACTAAAACAATATTAATTAACAGATTAAAATAGAGGGTTAAGTAAAATAACTAAGTTAATTAAGGTTTTTGTCCGGCAAGTTGACATCCACGAGCTTATGGTGTGTAATTGTGATCTCTAAGTTATTCAATAATGTTTGATGAATAAAAGAAATAGGATCGATAACCTAGTCTAAGCAAACGGAACGTCTTCGGTCGCTGTTGCTAACTGACCTGCAGAAACACGTTTCTACTTATCACCAACTAACTAACTATCGACCGATAACCTAGTCTAAGCAAACGGAACGTCTTCGGTCGCTGTTGCTAACTTTCCTGCAGAAACACGTTTCTACTTATCACCAACTAACTAACTATCGACCGATAATCAATCCAAGATAGTAAACCGTTTTGGCGCAAAGAGGCAAGATCATGATTATTCATTAGTGATATTGATGCTTCTGTTTTAGTTATCATTTACGTTTCATAGCATTATTGACTGACCCCGTTGCAGTCAAACGATCTAATATCGCTCTCAAATCTACGTAACAAGTTTCTAAATAAATATTAAAAAGAAACCATTTGGAAAATCTTTAATGATTAATTTAGGTGACGAAAGTCAATTCTGAACAGCAAAAACTTCATAAAAAACTTACTAATGAAAAAAGGATTTCCTGTCTTTTGAGATCGATGTCCGAAAGGAATTTATAGAAACTCATAAAGGTCGCCATAGGCGAATACATAGTTTCATAGTTGAAAAATAGTTTTCAAATTTTGAAGAGTCAAGAGCAAGGTTATGCAAAATAAAGTATAAAACATGTAAAAGCTGTATAATAACAAGATAGAAATGAAATATTAAAGGTGTTTTTCCTTAAAACTGTAATTTTACATGATCTATATGATGGTAAGAACAAAGGTTCATCTCAAGTAAAAGTGAGTTAGAAAGGTCAGGTCACGTAGTTTTCTACACCGCATATAATTTGGCGAGTTAACATTTTGGCCGTTGGCAACTCTTTCGAGAAATTTTATATTACTTATTAAATACACAGAATTATAAACTGAAACCATACTAGACGTACAATTAACTTAAAATAAGTCAATTGGCCTCATTGGTCTCTTTAACGTGTTAGACTGTTTTATAACCAGCTTTTTGTGAGATGTTTTATTATAAAATTACCAGTTACAATTAGAATAACTCTGAAAAAAATTTATTAACATCTGCTAATAGTTTAATTTCCATCGAATGAAGTTAAAGAGCGTATACGTAATTAAAATAATAAAACATTTAAAAAATGCAATTGACATTACGTACTTCTAATGTTAGTATTCATAAAATCTAGAGATGAAGAGATTTGACCTTGTCTTGTTTGCACATAACCCGTCCATAAACACCCAAGTTGATCAATCTATCTCAGGTACCACCGATGTCAACATGTAACCCTCCTGGCTGCTCCCCCCTCCACCATACGCTATTGTCTCTATTACAAAGCAAAGCACCCTTAACATGACTTCCATATCAATCAGTGAAGGATATGAGTAGGAAATATCCTGTGTTTATTAAAACTAGTCCTACTAAATTTACCAAGGTACTTTCTGTGAAATTGTAATATAATCTAGATTGTCTGTAGGAAAAAACGATTTAGAAGTTTTTCTAGAATATTATAGTTGACATATGGATGTAAAATACCGTAATTGTACAAATTAAACTATTCAACTGTCTGAGAGTTAACAAAACCTATCACTCTAAGGGCTGGAAATGTTTAATTTCTGTCTATCAGTCCGAACAATACATAATCAACAAGCAATCGCTTTTCCATATTCAGGCAACATTGATTTCGATGATAGTTCATCTTACTATATGGGACCACAATATTGCTACTTTAAACTTGCACTTAACCATGATGCCAGCGGAAAAATAGAAGAATAAATGAATTTATAAACAAATTGAGTGAAATCCGTAAAATATCTCAAAGAGTTTTATTAATAGACTTTGCATTTTCCATGAAACTTCATTTATACAAATGCAATAATGAGTGCTCTGATAATGCATGGAATATGGCTAAGGGCCAATGGAGAATATAATAACTGAGTAAGCTGGCACAACCTCTGTTAGGATTATTGGGGGGGGGGGGGGTGGACAATTTCGCTTCTGCATGATTGTCTGTCTGTCTGCAGGATGTCTGCAAATGATCTACATAATTAAATTTTACAGGAAATAAGTGCGGATTCAATTTTTTAAAAATATACAATAAATTGTATTTGTATTATTTCTAAATAAAGTTGTCGTTAAACTTATGATAGTTAATTTTGAATGTATATGTTAATTTTTGGGGGGGGGGGTGGGGGGGGGGGGGGGTGGGGGGGGGGGGGGGTGGGGGGGGGGGGGGGTGGGGGGGGGGGGGGGTGGGGGGGGGGGGGGGTGGGGGGGAAAATAATTACATTAAAACATTGAATTAAAATTCATTAAACTTAAAGCATTGTATTATAAATCAATTAACTATTTAACTCGCTCATCATTCCAATGTTTACTTTCAGAAATAAACTTCAAAGAAAAGTGTAACGTAATTTTGTTTTAATCCTATAAATCATAAATGAATCTGTTTGAAAGATATTTTCAAGAAACAAAGTGAAATACATTTTCTTACTAAAACCTAAAGACGATGTCTGGCATCTGTAATGAATCATTAATTCTGGAAAGGGATTTCAAACGTGTTAAGGCGGGGATTAAAAGTCAGTTATCGTTGAAGTGGTGGATTAATTATTTATAACGTAACATCTGGCGGATAACGAGCGCCTTCGTTACCGGGAAGCAGAGAGGGGGAGTAATATCTTTCTTTCCTTCTCTTTCTATTTCCAATCTGCCAGGTCCGATTAAATTCAATGTGTTTTAGAATTGATGCAAATCGACTAAGACCATATAACGTTAAAATTAGACTGTAATTTTCGCAGTATTAATAAAATACCAGACGGTGTATTTTGGTGATTGGTAATGTAATTAAGGCTGCCAAAGCATTTCATTTGACTTTTTATATATTTTAGGTAGTTGAATTTAGTTTATTCCAAAACGTGAAAGATTTCTTCTAAGAATCTGTTCTATACCATTGAATCTATTATGTAAGAAACTGTTTTACACGAAAACAAATAAATTACTTTTTATCAACGTCGAATTGGGAATGAATTTCCCAAAAAAAAGACTGCTATTTCAGCAATATTTGTGTATTAAAAAAATAAAAACACGATCTTTCAAACGAGACCTAGTACCTGTCTCTTCAGCTGTCAAAAACTAAGACGTGAGATCTATGATTAAAATGCGCCCAGAGTTAAATCACTATACAAAACATTGTCATTACCCCAACAAACTCATTACTAAAAGCGAAAACGTTTTACGTCCTACGTTAATTTATTTTTACTACAATTACTGCAAACATTCAGCAATAGCTCTGCAACATTTTTAATTATTTGTTTAGGATCTGTATAACTCCTATTCCCATTCCAGACTTAGTTTATAAGACGTTGTTCTTTTGATTAAGTATACTATAATTTTCTGAGTTAGAAGGAACATCGCACAGATCTTTTTCAATTTGGTGAGAGCAGAATACGCCCTAGATGAACGGCCTCATAAATATAAATATAAAATAAAGAAACGCCCTCAGTATTTTGCATGCGTTCGAAAAATATAATTCCAGTGCAAAGGATAAACTCTCCTTACTCCTTGATCCCATAGGTAATGTATTACAGCACTATCTTCAGGTTTTCATGCTTAGGATTTCTAGGCTTCCCCTATCCATTTATTGGGGGGTGCAACAAAGTACAGACAAAGCATTTATATATCGTTAAAATTGTAATAAAAATTAAACATAAGGTGAATTTTCATTCTTCAAATATCACTCTGATTATGCATAAGTTATGCAGATTAAGTTCATGAACCTTTCACAAATTCCTGAAATTATTACTTTTTTTGGTTCACTTATATTAATATACGTAATACATTATTCTTAATTTATTTACAAAAAACTACTCCAATAATAATTCAATTTTAGTTCTTTTAGGCCCTTCGTTTTTATAGAAAACATCATCACGACCACATAATTAAAATAAAAGTTGTTAAAATAATTAATATAAACAACTGGCAGTTACCCGCAGCTTCACTTGCAATTTTCTGAATTGAAGGCTTCTCGAAAGCAATTATGATATAATATGAGCCCTGTAATATTTTATAAAGATAAGTAGACAATATCTATTAAAGAAAATATGTGCATATAATAATCTTAGAAAGATTAATTTAGTCAAAACCAAATACTCCCGCTGGTAGCGGAACACAAGTTTTCTCCTGGTATAAGGAAAATAATGTATAATCCCTTTGTTTTCCTTAAGCTAAAGCAAAAATAAGTACTGTATGTGCAAACATTCACAGATTTGTTCGTTAATGGAGGTTTTATAAAAGGATTTAAAAAGTATTTCTAATGCATTATATGGTTTAAATCCAACACTGTTGTAAGAATTAGATATTAACTTCGACGTCGCAATATGCATTACGCTAATGATCAACTGTTGTATATTTAATATATTCTAAAATATAATAAAGTAATTAGGTGTCCGCGTTTTTGCTAAACTTCAGCTGAAAGAGCTGACAGCTGTTTGTGTCAGTTACCTTTAATTAAATTTTGTAAATATTATAAACATTTTCACGAGTTTTTAAAATATCAGTTTTCGCATTGTACACACACATTTCTGTACTTGCTGTACTTCAAATTTTGATGTTTTTTACCTAGGAACCTGCCTTAGTTCATACCGAATCCGACAGTGAAAACTGTATCAGAACCCGTTTAATTAGTTTACGAAATATTGATACACAAACAGCCAAACACAAAAAACGACTTTAATTTATACTATGTATTGATTTAGTACTTAAATAAAAAATACGCCATTAAATACAAGGAAGTAACATTTTAGAGGACAGAAAGTATGTCCAATGTATACATAAAAATAGTATCTAATTAGAGATATTAACGGTAAATTTTCGAATGGCTCAAGTTCGTTATTTACTAAATCATTTTGGTTATCTATATATATATATATATATATATATATATATATATATATATATATATATATATATATATATATATATATATAAATGAATGTTTGTGTGTTTGACCTTTATAGACTCAGAAACTATTTGACCGATCATTATGAAAATTTGTATATTTATTTTTCCACGTAGAAGGTTTATATGCTATGCCCATTGATGTAACTCACCACCAGGAGGCACTGCAAAATATATGTTATCAAAGCGCCTGCACATTTTAAACTGCAATTACGAGATAGTTGTGTATAATAACCACACACTATGTGAAGGCGCTAAGTTTTTATGGATATTTGTCTTTCAAATGAATTTCTGTTTGGCCTTATAGCTTGAATGTTAGACCACTTTATTATTAAGTACATGTACGTGTACAATGGCTATAAACATACACTTTTGGCAGATTTTCTTGATAGTGTCAACAAGGTAAACTCTACATCGGCGTTGACAATATAATTCACTTGAACCAGAAGTGCTCATACACGAGCAAAGCTTACAAAAAGCGTGCGAAGGCCGCGGGGAACAGCTAGTTCTTTATAAAAATAGAATTAATGATAAAGGTTACAACTTAAATCTTTTATTTTTACAAAAGGAAGAAAGAAGAGCTGTTTAATTCTACTTTGCATAAACTATAACGTCAAAGAACGAAAAAACTGAGAGTGGTTTTTGGACATATAGACTATACATTAATTATTCATTAGACAAACTTTGCATATATTTCAGGGAAAGTCTGTTATGACGTTTATTACCATAGATAAATTTTACACACATCGCTTTCACACGCAACCAATCAGCAAGCTTTCATTCCTCATGATAATCTGTATTGTATAACACACCAAACCCTCTCTGCCAGAGCCTACTTTCAATGCCAGAATATTACAGGGCTTAATACAACAGGAGTTTCATACTTCTTTGTTCATTGTTTTTTTTCTTCGTAAGAGGATTTAACTCCTAAGTTCATTGTTCTGGCACAAAGTGAAGAGAGAGAGAAAGGGAGAGTTTTATGTTAATTGAGTTGCGATCATATTTTAAAAGCACTGAACCTAAGTTAATGGACGTGTTTGCATTATAAAACACTTCCTCTAAGTTAATTAAAGTCACGATTGAAAGGATTCGTATCTTAATTAGAGAAATGTTTAGAAAATATTTCCCAATTCGTTTTTTAAAAATAAATCACTAAATCGATTGGAGATATGCCAACAGTAAATCGATTGGATTGAGTTCTTTAACTTGCATTAAATCTGGAATACTCTGGAATTAAATCAATTCCTTTCAGGAATAGCGATTATTGGAACTTCATTGGCCAATTTCCTCTACTCAACTAAACCAAAAATTAAACACTTCTTCAATAGATTGCTATTTTATTACAAAACAACTTTGAGCAGCGAGCTAAAGATAATTAATTATTGCTTGATCTTGAAACCACCTGCCAGTTGCGGATGAAACAAATGCGCTTTTTGACTTGAAATTTGGTGTGTAACTCTAACTCGCGAGCTACTGTCTCTAGCTCGCCATTTGAAATGGTAAACATCGGTCTATTGGAAGTCTTGATTTCTGTCTAATAAAAAGTGACTCTGGTTACATTGCCGTTAGGAGTAACGATTATGAAAACGGGGAAACTAGTAAAAAATTATTAAAAACAGTATCTTGTGACTACTAATTATAAAAAATAATCTGCCAGTAATTTATAAACATATTAGATGAAGCTATTTTGTTGGATTGGTTGGTTCGTAAAAAAGTTTGAACATTTTAGCTTAATCCTCAATACAATTTTCAAATCAAGATAAAAGGTAAATAACTATTTACTGAGTTATTTTGACTGAGATTATTTATATAAGATGGGAAGAGCAGAGGATTTATATAGCATATATGTTAGGTGAAAAGTGTGTTTAATGTCTGTCTATCTCTGACAAGTATTTTATCTATTTTAAAGTATCTATACTCTTTAAATTTAGGATATAATTAAATACAGGATAACAGTGCAATAATATTAAATTATTTATTTGAGTTTTCTTTACTTAAACATGCCATTGAATAAATGTTTTGTCTGAAGGATCTGACGCGGTCTAGAGCGGAAATGTTTTTATAAGTGAACAAAATTAAAATCACCCTACAAATATCATCTTTGTCTACACAGCGAGATAACTCCTCGTTACGTGCTTCCCGTTAGAAAACAGCTAAAGAAGTTCCTGTTTGATTACGTATTTACAGTTGAGATAAGTCTTTTCAACATTCAAGCACTATAAGCATAAACAGACACCAAGCACAGGACTTAGCCTTAAATTAATGTTGATATATAACATCACGTTCAACTAAAATAAACCGAACAAAAATATTCTCATTTGTGGCCATTTGTGAAAGCTATAAGTTTTAAGCTATTCGCTACAATTCTGTTACATTTTCGACATTTCATTTCAAAAGTCGGCTGAAGTTATCATAAAAAACCATTTAAGAGCCCGGAATATTTACCACATTACATGTGATGGCTCATATCATTATTTGTTAGATTGCAAAAATATATTGCCTGAAATAAAATAAACAGAGACAGTATCCTCTCAGCCAATGGACTTATAATACTTGTTAAGATGTAATGATATGTGTATTAATTGGGTCAGTTTCATTTTTATAGTGAAATACTATGTTTCTCTTCTTTTTAGCAATGGGTTTTATGATTATTTTTAGTGTATTTATTACCGGTTTTATTGCCAAAACTCTGTCTAAAGCTTTATATTTATAAAATAGAAACAAATGCAGTTATAGTTAATTAGTTCATTAGTCATGAAAGTTATACAATAAGAATTAAAATATCAGGATCCAACCCAAAAGACGTCAAAGAACAGCTCAGGACTGAACTGGTGTGTAATTTTTTTATTAATTAAATAAACGGATTCCTAATACACTGGTATATTTTTCAAGATGTTATTTGAAAATTTCCATAAGTGAACTGAGTGACGTTCATGACCACGGGAACAAGCATGTTTTACAGGTTTCTTTCAACTGATTACTATGAAAGATCGATATAACGAGTTATCAACCTCGCAGTCGTAAATGTTTAGTGAGTACATCAAGTGAAATCGAGTGATCTTTGGACGATATCATGGGAAAGAACTTACCGTTACATTTTTTAAAACATTTATCACTTAGAAACCTTTTATCATAAAAGAAAAAACTAACGTTTGTGAAATGTTTACTAGGCAAGACCTTGCGATCTTATAGCTTTATATTTACGTAAAAAATATAATCTTGTCCTGGTAAAAAATTAAA
This sequence comes from Homalodisca vitripennis, assembly GCF_021130785.1. Lineage (NCBI taxonomy): Eukaryota > Metazoa > Arthropoda > Insecta > Hemiptera > Cicadellidae > Homalodisca > Homalodisca vitripennis. The sequence goes on along the minus strand of NC_060212.1, from coordinate 12,251,605 downwards.
GAGCCGTAATATGAGACTTTTGGTTTAATAACATCAAAACGACGCTATGGTAGACGCAAAATGTATTTAAATAAATTTTGTAACCCGATTATGATGAACTTCATGGGACTTGTCATAAGTACTGCAACAAAATTAAGAATAAGAGTTGTCTTAGCCCGTAATTTCCCACTCGTTAAACTGGTTATTCTGATTGACCTCAAACTAGAACAGTTGGTTTCAAAACTTGTCAAAATTAATAGACTTGGAAACCAATAGCAACACACGGTGTTCCGAAATTTTTAATGTAATAATTGTAAAATATTTAAAAAAAAACATCCCTGATCGTTGCTATTTGGAGGTAAATACATCACTTGTATTGCTCGTTTAGGGGGGGGGGCACGTTTAGAAGATAAACTTTACTCCCTTGAGAGCCTAATAAATACCGAGTGAACGCCAAGATTTAATACTCTGAATCAACGACAGAAGTGAAGGTAATTAATTATTATTGAAGGCTTTGTCGTTCATGATGAAATCCAAAGCAGGAATTCATTTTCACAACAGGAGAACGTGCTTGTTTTCATGACCTTTGTTGAATTCTTCATCCTTCCATCTATTCATTTCCTATTCTATCCTTACAATAATTGATAATTTTATTTCGAATTTATTTTATACAATAACGTTATAAGTCAAAAACACTTATTAACCATGCCATGTAGAATTCATTCATAACTATATCAGATTATAATTAAGACTCTTGGTCCTAAACTATGAATTATTTTAATAATGTTTTGTAGGATTATTATAAATCTACGTTAGAATTGAAACTGCTTTGAGTGAAAAGAGATTTAAAATTAGTCTCGGAGCCAAAAGCTAATTTTGTAAAAGCACACAACTCAGGTTCTTTTAAAATGAATTGATAAATTTCACCTTATAATAAATCAAATGCCACTAGAACTAGTTTTGTAGATTAGGATTTGGAAGTCATGAAGTGTTAAAAATATACAATGAACTTATGAAATTATGAATGAATTCTTATTAAACATAGTTTTAGCTTGAAATTATTGTCAATGGTTATACGCGTAAATAAATGTTATAATCACCTTCAAATAACCATAACAGTATTTTTAAGGTAGATCTTCAAATGTCTTTCTTAAGAGAAATTCTTCTGTCGATTTCAGGAAAGATCAGTTTATGTGCTTATAAAGAGCACATTTAAAGTCCTGATGTTTTCCAGTTTTTTTATTTTTTTATTTTTTTAAACTATCGCTTTGCAATATTAAGTGAATAATAGTGCAGCCATACTTTATCAATATTACGAGTTTCAAAAGTTTTACAAATAAATAGTTAAATCGAGATTTTTAAAGAGGTGTTCAAAAACTTAGCTGAAATGCGTCCATTGTTCGCAAAAAAGGTGTTGTTATTGCTGAATATGTGCTGCATAACATGTATTTTAATGATTATTTTTTCACCTTTTGACAAGTCTATTCTCAAAACTAACTAATTTTTATTTTTAATTGTAGTAGTAATGAAACGAAAGTAATGTTAAATTCTTAAAAAAATTTTAATTTCTTTAGTTTATCTTCAATTAATTCTCTACTACTTTACTTATTAAGTCTATCGAAAGAAATTTCTTTCATGTTTTGTCCAACATCACAAACTAGAACAGTTTATAAGGACAGGGATTGATCAAAACAGAGCAATTGTCAATAGTACCTATACACGATTGCAATTCTAATCAATGCAATACAATAAGACACAAGAAAATTAATGGAAACACTGACTAATTGACACTTGTAGTAGCTGGTGATAGTTGTTGGAGTTACTGCAATTAAACTCTTTTTTTAACTGTGTTACAAAGTTGGAATTCTAGAACATTTGTTGGTTAACTGTTAGCGAGGCTATCACTCCAGAGGTTGGGAAAATTGAATTTCTTCCTGTTTGAAGCTGGTAATTTTAGCTGGAATTTCGAGCAACGAATTCTGCAAAACAAATGTCTTCCTACTTAATACGAAATACTTCATGAATCAGTAAAACTACAAAGTTGTCACGGTACATGTACGAACCCTAGACACAATTGTTTCTAGTAACAATTCAAACTATGTGTAATTCAATTTAAAGACATAGTGTTAAAAAAACAAAAATAATACATAGAGACGGAAAAGAGGAAGACAGGACTGCAATTTCATTTACCTCGCAAATCAAATAGTGAAGTTTGATTGAGTAATTAGTGGACGGTAAATTATATGAATCAAATGTATTCTATAGTTTCTAATTTATGTTTATACTGTATTTACTCGTATATCATATGTTTACATATACAGTATGTTTCTCTATAAAATGAAAAACAGTGTTTAAATGATACTAAAAACCACATGGTAGATAAAAAATATAAAATTTTCATCTAGAAAAGTTTAAATTTAAAGCATTGATTACCTTCATAAAATACTCCGCCACTGCGAGAAAATCTTGTATACTAGAACTCTGGCAACACATTTCATTTCTAGGCCCTTGTAGAGCGCCTTCACAAATTTAGATGCATTTGCCAAACAATGCTGTACAGCTTTTATCACAAACTTTTTGAAGACGGTAAACAAACGCTTCAACCATTTCTCATTGGAAGCTGAATGTTATAAGGAATACGTTTTAATGTTTGGTCAAAACCATCCAAACTACACAAAAATTATCGTATAGTGAAGAAAATTTATCACATTTAATCGTACACTAATTATTTTGTTTGCAGTACGGGAATATACATAAGTGGAGGGGCTTTTAAGAAAATAAATAAATCTTAATCTTTAGATTTGATAATAATAATTTATTATTAAACTCAGTTAGGTTCCAAAACGTTGTGAGGGACAAAATCTCTGACTGACTATGTATACACAAGATTAAAAACATTCCTTCGTCTACTGGACGACCACAAATTTGACTTCACAAAGTAAGGATGATTGCAATTATTGTTGATCACAAAATGACGATGTCACGATTTCTGACCATGAACCGCTAAAGCAACCCCACATCAAGCCGAGACATTAATTACTAAAATAAAAACTGCTTCATCGGAATGGTTAAGCACTTGTAAATGGCTTCAAGCACCAAGAGAAAAAAGTTAAACTAGATAACTTTTGCCATTTACTGTAAAATTTTGTTAATATTATAGGCCTATTTAGAAAAGATTTTTGATTTTAAAATTATGTCTTATGTAAAAAATTAATACTTACGGATTGAGCTGAAGGGATTTCGGTTCTGTGGTTAAGACAGGTCGATTTGTCTACCGGATATCACCACACTTATACCGGCAGTGGGTGTATACGGGTGTTATACTCAGCCACGGAAAAAAGAAGCGTTCTTGGCAGAAGTTTTATCATACTATCAAATTATAACTATTACATATGTTATCAGACTTAACAAAAGTATTTCATAATATACCTCTTTTATTATTAAAATCTATAAGAACAACTAGTTTGTTAGATTATAATGTTTAACTTTTACTCAATTTAAGCCGAGGATGGATTTATTACAATAAGTTAAAACGGAGTCTCTAACAGTCCTTAAAAAAACGTTATATTTAGTATAGGCCTACTACGTTTAATTTTTTATTTCTGTATCGCATAATGGACGTAATAGGAACTATAACAGAGAGTGTAGCATGTTTCTAAAAAAACCACAGTTAAAAAACTCCTTTTGATTCTAAAAAGGTTATCCAGCAATCCACGACCACAATTTACAGCCCAGAGACACAGCGACATTGTCACGCGATAATTCACCCCGCTGTTACTGGTGCTGGGTGACGGAACGTGGCATTGCGTTTTAATTAACCCTTTAATTGAAAACAGAGATGTAATGAATTGCAATCTCAGTACGTATTTTACAGTGGCCACGGGGGCAGGATTTTCTGCATACAAAATGTTTACTACGAACAAAAATAGTATCTGGAAACAATTTCTACTGTATACATTAATTTTAAATGACAAAAGCTTATGCAACACGTCATATTCCGTTTGTGGATTTTATCTAGAGCTCAAGATACGATCACTATGCGAAAAATAAGTGAAATCTGGCTTCATTTGCTTCATACATGATATATGTAATAATGTTAAGTAAATTAAATTAAAAATTTATTTTAATATAGTATAATTTATTCTTACTTTCAACTTACATCTTTTGTCCATTAGGTTATGTTGATTGCACATTCTCAATTTCCACACGGCAAACCATCATTGATACACAGCCAAGGGCTATTGTTAAAGGATTACTTGCTGTATGGAGAACATGTTAATGATAAAACTCAACACTTCCATGATAATGATGACGAGCATATTTTTTATTCATAAATATTACTGATGATAAGAAAACAGTAATATTTTTCCAGCCGCTAAACTTTAGGCTTCGCTAACGACCAGTATTGTATGTACGTTGACAAACAAACTAAGTAAACAATATTTCATTTAATAATAAATAATTCTTATTGATAAAAAACTTTAACAAAAAACAATCGGAACTATCCACAATTATTATTATTAAAAAGATATTTAATGGAAACATTTATATCTTCTGAACACAAATATTTTCTGTTAATCAATAATAATACAATGATGAAAATGAGTTTAGACGCAGTCTTTGAGACTAAAGACGAAGTTAAACCCCCACAACAAGCCACAGACCCTTATAATCACTGTCTCCACTCGGATTGACCATTACCATAAACACTCCTACACCCCGGAAAAAGATCAATTTCCCTGTTTTGTTCTTGATTCTGGAATTTATTCGAATTTTATTCTTTTCATGCGTTGAGGCTTTGGCAATTTTTCTAAAGAAAGAAAAAACCTCAGACTAGGTTGAATAGTTTATTACGTTATACCTGTAAACGTTCTTAAACGTGTGGATATGCTTTACCTTTTCAAAATACCAAAGCACTGACTTTTACCTTTGCGTTCTGCATTACATACATTTTTTATACATTTTCATAATCAACTATCATCATATTATATACATAAAATCCTCTAAATATTATAAATGCGAACATTTGTGAAAAAATATGTTTACATGTTTGGATATTTGGATTTTTGCTACTGAAATACAAAAATTCGGTAGTAAGCTTTTGATAAAATTATGCATAGAATTTGCTTAGTTACCTCACATTATAAAGATTTATTTTTATTCCGAAATAACACTTATTATAAAATACCTATTCCAGAATAGTATTTGGATGAAAAAATACGATCTGTCGTAGTGTGCTAGAAATAGTTGTGACGATTGTATTATTTTATTTTTACTATGGATGGTATTAGTGACGAGCTACAATCATTTAGTTTATTTGGACATTCGAAATTGGTGTCCTTTAACATTATGTGACAGAATATTTACAGTAGCTAAAAGAAGAACAACGGAGTGACCGAGAAATAATGTCTCAACGAGACTATAAGAGCCCATCTTACCTTTCTGTCCTTAGGTGATTATATCGCTTATCATTATCATGTTTTATAGTACGAGAAACATCTAACTTAAGACAATACTTGTATACAACTAGTCCAATTAGTTGTGATATCAATAAATTTAATTATTTATTATAATTAATTATGATCAAACATCATCAGTGTTCAATTATATGATCCAAACGTCAAATAAAAGTGTAATATAATTTTTAAAATCCACAAACTAGCTTGTAAGCCATTTATAAGAAGCAAAATGAAATACATTTTCTTATTAAAACCTAAAGACGATGTCTGGCATCTGTAATGAATCATTAATTCTGGAAAGGGATTTCAAACGTGTTAAGGCGGGGATTAAAAGTCAGTTATCGTTGAAGTGGTGGATTAATTATTTATAACGTAACATCTGGCGGATAACGAGCGCCTTCGTTACCGAGAAACAGAGAGGGGAAGTAATATCACTCTCTCCTTCCCTTCTATCTCCAATCTGCCAAGTCCGATTAAATTCAATGTGTTATTAGGACCAACTCAGGTTGATAAAAGAAGATGAAGACGTAGTTCTTATTAACGAGTATTTTGTAGTTTTTGCATAAAAAAATAAATCTAGATAGTGTACTTTGCTCGGTGGGGTAATTAAGGCTGCCACGACTCTTAAGGTAAAACATATTTTTTGAATCAATAGTTTTAATAATTTTAGCAATCTGTACGATGCATTTCAAATTGAATATATCTGAGCAAACACTCTTTTAAGAATAATTTGTCACTAATTATTTTGTAATCTATGTGTTTTAGATTGAATTTAGATTTTTTTTAGTTTAAATCTTCATTATAAAGCAAACGTTTTATGAAATAAATCAAAACGTATTTATTAGTACTCCAAATTTCCATTTCGCCAGTACGTTATTGTTATATTTTTAATTGCATAATTTATAGTTATCCATTATTACAATTAAGTAAGACTCCTATATCTTTTTAAAAGCTAATAATTAAAATTTCTTTAAATCAATGTGTTATTAAAACTGTGTACATTTTTGTAATACGCTAAACTTTTTTAAAAATTTTTAGCATAAAATCTTGCAATTTAATTAATTTATTGCAATCGCTAATTGCAATGGATTACTTGAAGTGATTCAAACTTTCAGTCATTTGGTTTTATTTGTGTGCGAAAAATATAAACAAAAACTTTTGGGAACAATTATATGTCTATAATTTAGTTTGAAAACATAAGACCCGAGATAAATGTAAAGATGACATGTAACTTACTAAGAGTTAACAAATACACAAAACATGTTATTAAAACATTAAATTCGTAACAGCAGAAATATTTCCACATCTTACTTTAATCTACCTATCGCCCATCGTAAATAATACAAAAAAATCTTAACTTAGGCTTGCTGTATCTTTAATTATACAAAATTTGAGTACCCAAAATCACGTATCGCTTAACAAGATTTGAAAAACTTCAAAATTTAAAATCTTCACATAGATTTTTAGCACACTTTATTTTTTTAGATATCCTGCGGTAAATAGATAGACATACATCATACAGAAAACAAATGTTACATCCTCCAAGTAGAAAAAACATACATTTTGTCAGCTTACTGAGTGCTTCAATCCATGGTTCACCTTTTAATATCAGAGAACTCAATATTTTAAATTATTAAAATACAATTTTTTACAAAATTTTGGTCATCAGATGATATTTATCGAGATTTCTTACCAGATTGTACAAACAAATTTCGTTCCTTGACTTTAGTTTTATAGTAGTGTTTAAATAATAAAAGCTACAACGCAAGCATGCGCTAAAACCAGATCTCGTCAACAACTTTTAACATTGAATTCCTCTTTTTACTTTTTTATTTTTACTCTCTGAATAACCTACATGTGGTAATACGTTATACTATTCTACTCAGCTTGTTTAAAAATGTACATATCTGCTGTATTCTCGTTGCCGTAATGGTGTTCATAAGACCAATGCAAAAAATATTTGCTAAAAAATCCCATATAGTGTTATGCACTAACATCAGATTAACCGTTTGCTAAGAAACAAATCTGCATGCAAAGTTTCAAGTATGTATGTCACTTCGTTTTCGAGATATCGTGTGAACAGCCAGTTAGAAATGAAGTTTTCACAGCCCCACGAGTCATAGGTTTCGCTAACGGTCAGCCAACACCCAAGACCCCTATATTCATTATCAATACAGTGTGTAATAAGTACTTTTCGAAGGTGAGTAAGTACTTCTTATTTTTACGGAATCTAGCCTCTTAAATATAAATTTGAAATCGATAAAGACAAGCAGATACTTGGAATGGTTTGAACAATATGATCACAGTCGAAAGCATCAAATCTTCCAAATCCCTGGTCCTAGACTCGTTGGATACAGCAGCACCTCCAGCGTGCCGACCTTCATGCATAAGACTTGACTATAATGTTTTGTCATTCCCGTTACACGACGCGACGTTCAGCAGAGTATACATTCTATGTATACTGTCTATAACATATACCACGTACATTCATCATGAACTTATGGGTGTCTTGGCAGTTTTTTAAATAGCGTCCTATATCATTTATGCTCTCATTTCAGCAAAATTACTCTAAAAATTTCTAAGAATACTCATATTTATTCGATAAAGGAAAACAAAATATATCACGATTTGAGTAAAACAATGTGTATCTTTAACTTACAGTATATTTAAAGACGTTAAATAAACTTTTAGCGTAACCAATAGATATTAATTACATAACAACATCTTTTGCCTTAGTTTCACTATTTATAAAAATAGACCAATTATTTTTTTTTTATTAGACATCTTTAACTTTCAGCTTTTGCCCATTTCTATTTTAAGATCAGTCATTTCCCCTCATTCATTTCAACAGTTTTTAAATGGTGGCTCAAAACTGCAATATCTAATTAAATAATGAAGTCAAAATTGGACAAAAATATATGATATGTTTGATAAAAAGATAAAAAGAAATAAAAAAATAATTATATTTATTTTCTTAATCTAGATCTAAAATGTGCAGAATTCCTTTTTGGTGAAAGCCAAATATATCTATATCTTAAAATTATATAGTATTGCATGGCTACTTTTTAAGCATTCCTGAAATGTGTTGTGTATTGAAATAAGTTGTGTTGTAAACAGCAGGATACAAACATTCCTAAACTTTGAGAACAGAGCTTGAATCTGTTATTTTCACAAATGAAAAAGTAACAGAAGCTGTTTAATTCCGAATTTTATAACTCAAGATATAAAAGGACGAAAGAAACAGAGCGTGGATTATGGTCTATAGACTATGCATGCATATAAGTTAGCAACGGTTATGACGGTTTTTTTACGAGGTATAAAGGTTTTGTACAGATCGATTTAATATAGAACTAACCAGTAGGCTTGCATTCTCCAGGATAGCTCCTGTATTGTATATCACACAACAACCTTCTTTTCTCCAGAAATGTCAGATAATTACCTGGACCATTTCAACAAACGGGATTTTCCTCCCTCCTTTCTTTTCTCAATGCCTCCTTCCTGCACAAGAGGATTTAACTCACAAGTTCACTGTTCTGGAAACAAAGCGCCAGGGAGAGGGAGAGAGTTTTATGTTGAACGAGTTTCTATCTTACTTTCATTGCACTGAACCTAAGATAATGGATGTGTTTGCACTACAAACTACATCCGTTGAAGTTAAATAAAATCAATTTTTCAGAAACCGTACTTAATTCGCTCAGTTGAAAGCAAATTCTGAGAGCGCATTCATTTGCTTATACAAATATGTCAGTAAACGTAAAGGAGATATTTCTGAGGTAGCTCGATTCAATGCAATCTTTAACGTGCAATACATCTGGAACGTTTCAGTAGGTTGATGCTGAGTCAAGAGCGAATAATAATTTTTTTAATAATTTTCTTGTATTCAACTAAGCCATAAATCTCGTATGTTGCTTTAAAACGATTCGTATTAGCTAACACATAATTAATTAATAAAAGTTTTTGACGCACGAAATCCGGTGTCTGTGTTTCTGTTCGCACGATTATTGTCAAACGAATTGTATTAGAGTGTTGAAATTTTGTATGAAACTCCACCTTTAATATCTCTATATCTCTGATGGAAATTGAAAGCATCGGTTGATTAGGTGTCTTGAATTTTGTCTGACAAAAAGTAACTCTGGCTACATTGCTCTAATGAATACCTATGATGCAAACAAGAAAAATATAGAATAAACTATTCATAAAATAGATATTATTGTAAATACCAATTATTTGACATCAAACGGTCACTTAAAAAACACATGTGATGAAGTTACTTTGTAGAATTTGTTATTTTCACACAATGTTTAAATACTTTAGCTTAATTAATCCTCAATATAATTTTCAAAACGAGCTAAACGGTAAAGAACTTTTTACTGAGTTATTTTGACAGGGAAGGACGGGAAATGGATATCATATTCGATATGTATAACTATCTAATAAGTCACTCTCGTGTATTTCACACACAAATAATTTTTATATTTTAAACTAGCTTAGCGAAGATCAATGGTCATTAGATGTAGGAAATTACTAAGTACAGAATAACAACTGTGCGACAATATGATATTTAATGATTTAAATTATATTATTTTTAAAGTGATATTGAATTAATTGCGTGAGTGAATGGATAGAAACGGTTAAAAAATTATAAGTAAAATAAATAAATGGTTAAAGGTCGGTAGAGCCGATTGTAAGAAATTAAAAAAAGTGTAAAACACCTTTCAGAACACCACCTTTATCTAAACATCTAAAGAAGTTCTTGTTAGATTAGGTGCTTGCAGTGGGAATCTAGTACGAAAAGTTTTACGACTTACAAGCACCATTCACATATAACAAAACCAAGGAAAAATAAAAAATTATATAAACAATACGCGTAATAATTTAAAAAAAAACACACAGTAGTTTTGGCCTTAGGCGCGTTAATGGCCTTTTATAAACTTACCCTTGAGCGAAGTGACTAATTAAGTTGTAGGTTCATCGGCAAAAGTCTGCTATATTTTCAATTACTCGTTCGTCTTTTCATTATCAAATAACTCATGGTTACGCTCAAATCTGGTTTAATTTATCACATTATTTCAGGTTAGGATCAGAGAGGTTGTTTTAACATACAAAACCACCATGCCTAAAGTCGGATTCGATTCCTAGTCCTTGGGGCCATAAGCTGAGATGGTATTCAACTACGGGGGATTCCAGATGGAAATATAATATTTGTTTGCATATAAAAATATATACACTTTAGCATGTGTAGTATTTATTGTGAAGTATTTCATCAACTTCAATTGTGGGCTGAAAACAGAATTTTTCTCTTTTAAGTTTAACCAGCGTAGTGGATTTTGTGATTATTTAGCAATTTTAAAAAGTTTTACTGATTTTATTTCCAAACTCTCCACTACCGCATTATATACATTACATACAAACGCGCACTATTACAATTAATTGTTTTCTTGAATTAATATTCATGCAGTAAGAATTAAAATATTAGGAACTAAACGAAATGGCTGTATTGGTTCTTAGTTTTTATTGTCCTGATTAAAAAACCAATCTAACATCCTGGTATATTTTTAAAAGACTTTATTTTTTAAATTGCTTTAGAGAAATTGTGATAACACAGTCTACCTCATAGTATTGCCAAGTAGCAAGGAACACGAGGTTTTATAACATTTCTTTAAAACCTACTGGTATTAAAAGTCAACTTTAAATACAGTTAAATTTATTATTTAAAAAAATCTATTGATGACTTTTACATTTCTTCAGCACATCTTTTTATTAAATTATGTTTGTTACGTAATTTATTTTTTAAGTGAATATTTTAGGTGAAGCCCAATGTAATTGAGTAAATGCTATAATTATAATCAACCGAGACTAGTTTCCTTCCAGGATTAAATTACACTATAGCTTTGTTAACTAGAACAGATATAATCAAATTAATTTCATTCCTTTTTTTAAATCTAGTTCGGACGAGTCTAGTAGTGAACTGGAATAGAAATGAATATTAACTATGCTGACATTCAATTTAGAATCCGATCAGCTTTATATACTGCTACTAAATGATGCAGTAAGTTAATCAATTTTACGTTGGATTAATTAATAAATAAAGTAGTAGATTTATTCTAACAAGTATTTTACCATATTTTTTAGTCTGTGTTTGATGCTATTCAAAGCCCGTCATTAGAAGTAGTTATTTCTGTCTGTCAGCCCCACGACTGCCTTTCCATTTCCCCCTCCCCCCCCTTCAAAACATACATCCATAGCTCGACAAAAGATGTTACTGCAGCAAGAGCGACAGTGACCCCTCACTAGCACGTCTGGATAGCCACTGAACTAAACTGAGAAACGTCCAAACATAAAAATGAAAAAGATAGTCCCGCCCCTAGCGGCTACAGAGCGAAAAAGCGTGACTTGACATTCCGTAACGCGAAATAAAATTGATTTCCCCGTGCAAAACATACATCCATAGCCCGACAAAAAAGTAGTCACTTCAAAAAACGTTAAATATATTAAACTTTTTGACTACTTAGAGGCCTCCATGTATGAAAATTCTCTTCAGCCACACGTCAACCCTTTAAGACGGAACAACAGTGATACTGGCATTGACCACAGTTTGTCATTAGGTAAACTGGTTACTGTGTCTGAGCTCAAGCTATTCAAACAGTCAAAGAATATTATAATTATGATATACAGGGATTTTACTAGAAAAAACATTTTACAAATTCAAACTAAAATTTGACACCATAAACATATTACACTAGAAGTGAGTTTAAACGCCCGTAATTAGCCACTTTTTGACCGAAAGGCTGCTCAGTCCTAAGTAGGTAAATATATTTCTTTCATCAGGGCAACGAGGCAAAACCAACTATGTTACTGGTAATATACTTGTATTAAACCGGAATAGATCACAGGATCAGGAATTAAGTGGTTTTTTTTTAACATAAGTAGGTTGTGGTGACCTATGTATAAATTCTTTTGTGACCGAGACAGCAAGGAAACTCGCCAAAGGCAACGGAAATATAATTCATTTGAGCCAGAAATAAATTTTCCTATATGCGCGAAACGTGATATATGAGTTAGTCCTCAACCTCTGGCCGTCCTAATATCAAAGGGAATGTGATTATATTACATCATAAGTGCTTTGACTAAGGAGACAACAGACATATAGTTAGAAAATAAAAGGACGCATAATGTTCAGCAAACTTAATAGATGTGAAATATTGAAATATATCCGTGTTTGTTGCTATTTCCATGTAAATGGAACACTTGAAAATGTTGAAGGGAAGACTTTTTGAGATGAGTTTGTACTTTCTTAAGAGCCTAATAAATACAGAGCGAGCGCCAAGTTTTAATGCGCTGGATCGACGACAAAAGTGAAGGCCATTAATTATTAATGAAGCCTTTGTCGTCTGTGAAGAAATCCAACGCGAGATTCCATTTTCACAACAGGAAAACCTGTTTGTTTTCATGAACCTTTGCTGAATTCCTCATATTACATAAACTCATTTAAAAATATATTTTTATAAGAGTTTGTAAATCTTATTGTGCATAAATGTTATATAATATTGTTAAATCAAAGTCTAAAACATCTTAACTATGTCATGTACACTTCATTCACAATTAAAGCACTCACATCCAAACTCTTTGTTCTAAACTAGCTTATGCATAATTAGAACACTGTTTTTAGGATCATTAGGAAGACCTAAATTCGATTTTAATAGACTTTGACGTAATACAGATTATGTAGTGAGTTGTGTTGGTGCAAATAATCCAGGAGCTTAGAGAACATTGTGTATGAGCACACAACTTGCTTTTTCTAAAAAGTAATAAATACATTTACCTAAAAATTGCTCAATTATTAGCCATTCTTTGGTGGGGAGGGATCGGAATTGAAGGTTACTGAAGAAGTTAAAATAATTATTAAGTGATAATTTTCTTTCTCAAATCGTAATTTTTCGCTTCAACTAACAATATAGAAACTCATAGGATGCCATTGCTTATATGCCAGGTTTGTTCAATCTTACATCCTAATTATACCACAGTAAAGAGTTGTCTTAATGTATGAATTATGTCATCCTAAACCAAAACAGTTTACGAAGATAGGGATTGGTCAAATACTAAAATTGTTTATTTCAACTGTATGCTGTGTCAACACCAGGTCGCAGATGGAAACGCTGGCCAGTCAACCAGACAGGTAGAGGATCATGTGGTATTGTTTTCATGTCACTGGAAAATATATATTTTAATATCTGTGTTACAACAGAGTTGGATCACCGGGATACTATGTGTTTCCTGCGTTATATCCTTGGTGGAAACCATAGGTATTTAGTGATCAACAAAAGACATGTTGATTACTTCCACAATATCATTTAATAGCAAAAGTGCTTTCACCGCTTAAGACATCATTATTAATGTAGACAGAAAATATGTATTAAATACACAAAAATACATACGATAAATTTATTAAAATTATATTTAAATCTAAGTGTAAAGACCAAAAACTAATTAATTATAAAAGTAATATGTGGAAAAATAAGGTTTACAATACGTAATTCTTTTAGTGATTTCTTTTTATACCAAAGGTAGTAAAATTTCACTGAAATTTACACAAGGTTGAGAAATACATTCATCTTTCAAAGCCGTCATACATGCACTTTCAATTTAGTATTTTTAACCGGAAAGTTTAGAAAAATACACTTTGATTCAAAAAGTATATGGTTTTTCCTTTATGTGTTCTGTTTACATTAAATGATGCCTTAATGAATGATTTTGATCACCATTATGAATGTGACTAAAATGTAATAAGGCTTCGAAATTAGTATATTATCTATGATTAGCTATAAAATCTTGTGTTCGACATCACTACTTCGCCGAAATGAGTATAAACGTGGAGCACTGTATAGCTTACTTGATTGTCGGCTGTATTGTTTATTACAGTGTATCCTTAAAAATCCTTAGTACGCCTAGTATTTAGTAAAGTAATTCTCCTTACCAGAGTACGTTTTAGGAAACATACTTCAAAATGTATGAAAATTAATTTGCTGTTCATAAAATGCCTCTCTTTGAAATAAAACTTGGACCTCTTATAATGTCTTTATATATCAACTAAAAGATAACGATGATCCTTAATTTCGGAATTGCAAGCAGAGATCTCCTTGTGAACGGAGACCTCCTATCTAATACGGAAGAATTCAAGAGATAGTTGGACAAAGAATGGACACAGTTGCCTTTCGTAAATTCAGCAAATATTTGGATATCTATTAATCGATGTAAAAACGTAGGTTATAAATGCAAGAAATATTGTATACAGGGTGTACATAAAGTCCTGCACAGGTATAATATTTTTCTGAACTGTAACAGATAAATCAACAAGATTTGGTACATCAACATTTTCACCTAAAAATGTACTTTTTGAAGGAAATATCAGTTTTTTTTTTTGTGATATCATGGGGACGTCCCGCAAGGAGTAAGAAGAAAATCTTAAATAGAAGCATAGGTCAATATGCACATCATTTTAAAGGGCTTACGTAGCAGAGTTTAAATGCCGCAAACCGCACTCAAAAAACATTGATTCAGTACAAAATGGCGGCCGTTCAAAGGTTTTATTTAAAAAAGAGATGTTTACTTACCAAATTTTTTCAGAGTAAATGTTCGAATTGTTCACCTCCGGTTATTTGACAGTTGGAAAGACGCTCATAAAAACATAATTCAGCAGGGAAACTTGAGGAATCCTCTGACATTCTTGAAGTATTCTTTGTCTCATTTAAATTTTGAGGCTTTGTTTTGTAGACGTTGTCCTTAAGGTAACCCCAAACAAAATGGTCTAATGGAGACAGATCTGGTGAACGCACCGGCCATTCTACAGATTCCCGCCTTCTGATCCACCGTTGCCAAAAAAACAGTGTTTAAATAGGCTCTTACGATTGCCGCAGTGTGGGAGTGCTCCGTCCTGTTGAAAACCAGATATTCTGGAAATGTTCTCCAAACCATGTTTCGAAATACCTGGTGTAATTTCATTGTCCAGCAAACGTTGTTATGATATTGCATTTAAATTTCCTTCAATAAAGAAAGGACCTACCAACTGGATACCTATCAAACCAAGCCAGGACATTCACCTTTAGTGGGTACTGCGAATGTGCCTCCCGCATCCAGTGAGGATTTTAATTACTCCAGTAACGGAAATTGTGCCTGTTTACGCTTCCATTCAGCATAAATGAACACTCGTCTGAAAGCACAATCAATTTCGTTGTGATCTATTTTGGCTATCATATTTTTACAAAAATTCTATACGTCGATCGAAATCATCTTCGTTGAGTTCGTGCACCAAATGAACTTTATAAGGCTTCAAATTAGACCCTTTCAGAATTTTTTTTTAACAGACGTAACAGAGATGTTCATAAGTTGTGCTGCTGAGCGTAGGGACTCTTGCGGTTCTCAATAAATGACCTGCATACATCTAAAGAGTTGTCTTCGGTTGTCGCAGTAGCGGGACTTCCTGACCTATGACGATCGGAAACACTACCTGTTTCCATAAAGCGTTGAACAGTTCTCCCTACAGTTGTTCTAGAAATTGGCTGCGTCTCTTGAAGTAGTCATTAAATAAATGGCATGCTTCCTCGTTTGATCGTTTGTTGTTTCCCCAACCAACCATCTAAGAAGTGTTATACGTTCACGTTCGTCAAGCGACATAGTGTAGTTGAAGAACTACAAGCAGTACGACAAACTCTTTTGTACTAAAGCGCACTGATAGAAAGGTTGGACAGCACTACTAAAACAAGAAAAACTAGAATAGCCTACTATGAATAGACTGGCTAATAGGAAAGTCCAAACTGCCACCCAAAGATAAAAGCTTTCTAATTGTTACTGTTATCAAGGTTTTCCCCGTTATCAATATATTAGGACCAAATTTGTAACCCTTGAGGATAACTAACGTCATAATTCACATTCTGTACAACTGACAAGCATAATGTAGTATTTAGCTGCAGTATTCGTTTGGTTGCAGTTTTGCTTTACTGGGGTTATGGCTACTAATAAAATGAAACCAAGTAAAACCTTTGAACAGCCGCCATTTGTTCTAGATCAATCTTTTTGAGCTTGGTTTGCGGCATTAAACTCTGCTAGATAAGCCCTTTAAAAATGATGTGCATATTGACCTATGCTTCTATTTAAGATTTTCTTCTGACTCTTTGCGGGACGTCCCCATGATATCACAGAAAACTGATATTTCCTTCAAAAAGTAGATTTTTAGGTAAAATGTTGATGTACCAAAATCTTGTTGATTTATCTGTTATAGTTCAGGAAATATTATACCTGTGCAGGACTTTATGTACACCCTGTATAGTTTTAATATAAATATTTATTTATTGGCTATAACGCTGATACCAGTTGCCTGCTGTTAGTATAAGAACAAAGATAAAGTCGACGATTATTTCAGAAATATTCCAGCTCTCTTATAAGATCAGTTTGTTTCCGAGTAATCCTGTAAGCTTCTCAAAGTCACTAGTAGTTGAGTAAAGAGACTTAGTGTAATGTCGAAACTACGGATAAGATTTCCCCAATGATGAATAATTCATCGACTGCTATTGGTGTTCAAATTATACTTCCAGATCAACCTCCAAAAGTTTCCACATACTATTAGAATATACAGGGTGTCTATAAGTTACTCGATCAAACATCACCATTTTATTTGTGAGGGAAAAAGTAAGGAATGTCATGTGTAGTGTAGTCATACTTTTCTTATTTTCCTGATAGTGTTTTGTATAAAAAAACTAGATTCTTAAATTGAAAAAGGTTCAAACTAATTATTTGTTGGAATTTAATTAGCATTGATAACTCACTTAGTGTATTTTATGCCTATTTGTTTTAAAGTTATTATTATTTGAAAACATTATATGGCCGTTATATTGAATAATATTTATCAAGTCTTTCTTTCAAAATAAGTCAAAACTACTTCAACAGCTTTGGATTTTTTATAATTTATTTAAATTAAAAATATAGTTTTTTAGAATACAAACAGAACGTAAACTAATCAAGATAAAACAAAATTTAAGAGATGTATTGGTCATTTTAAAGTCTTAAATAAATTAGTGAAGTTGTACGAGTAATATACGGACACCCTGTATATAAATTAAGTATATAATTTATGGATTATGTATATACATATACAGTATATTTATATCTTCTCTCCCGTTGTTTAGTTATGTCTATAACATAAAAATTATAAGTCTTCAAAGTGTTTAAAACAAGTTTACAATTATGAAAAAAGCACATAATAGATTAAAAAGAGAATTTCGCACCTCACATTAATTACGGTAGTAAAATACTCCACCACTGGGTTACAAATCTGTGAACATGATGTCAGACGACAAATGCCTTTTTTAGGCCCTTCCTGAGCGCCTTCACAGTTTTAAATGTGCGTACCAAATACTACTGTATACCTTTTATCGGTAACTTTCTGAAGGCTCTAAACCAATTGACTAAAACTTTTCTCATAGCAAGTGTAATTATTATGAGAAAAATGTTTAGGGTATTTTGTAAGATCCTCTAAATTACACATATATTGTTGTGAGTTTAGCAGACTTTTAAATACATATATATCGTCGCTCTCCATGAATGAATAAGTTTTTACCGTAGATCATTAATTTAGTTTACACTACGAGACTTAAAATAGATTCATAACACATGCAGGGTGTTCACCACCCCGCCATATTTGGTTTTTTAGCTAAACTAGTTTTAGAGATAAATGTTTCAATAAAAAAATATAATATTGTGGCTAACACCTAGACGAGACATTTTCTTCTATTTAAACCTATATATTAAATTTAATTTCTTTAGCTCAACTAGTTTTAGGGATAATATTTGTTTTATACATAGCTGGCGGTTAGCAGCTAAACTAGATATTTCTCGTCCTATGTCAATATAACATTTTATCTTGTAAATTATGAATACTCAACAAAAGAAGTTGACTCCCCTTTGTGAACACAATGTATATCTTATTCGTAATATATATATATATATATATATATATAATATATATATATATATATATATATATATATAAATATAAACACCTAGTTTGTTAGATTTTAAATGAGATAAAATAATAGAATTAAATCACATATACTTCAAAAAGAATTTTGGAAAATGATATACATGACATCATGTTTATTTATTTCATTGATTAAAATAGGGTGAATAAAACAAGAATTACGTCACAGCTTGTATGGGATGGCTTTGATAACCTCTTGAGGAGCGTCATCTCTTTAGTCACCAAGAAGTCTCTAGACACTACTTCACTATAGGATAAACGATTTAATACCAATAACAACGTACCTTCGATAACAGTTCAAAATGTAGCCATTCACTAATATATTTTAGACTTCTAGTAAGTCATCTTCTGGTGTCACTGTTGGTGTGAATAAATATCGAAAGCAAGAACCATCCGGAGTTGCCATAGTTTAAAATTAAAGAACACAGCACAAAACACAACGAATAAATCAATAGCAATTTGAAACACATTTTATAGGCCTATCACTCACGAATATTAAACATGATACAACATCACGGCCGGCGCAGGAAGACAGGACAACTGACACTAGGTGATTCCAGTTCCCGGTGCATCGACGTTATCAGCTGAGCCGTCGGTTGGCGAGACGCTCTTACAACGGACTAATGTGTTGAACACAAAATGGAAGCTGAATTGCAGCTTCTCATTAAACATGAGTTCCCCTAATGAATTTCTTTTAGAATCTTTATAAGGTTCATATTCTTTAAGCGTGTTTACTTACCTGCCTTTGCGACATCGATGTCAAACTTCCAATTTTTCATTAATTCCGTTTATTGCGTAGTTCTTCTCATCAATCGAATTTTGAGCAGATGATAAAGTCTACTTTTTTAATTTATGTTTCGCTCAATTATCTTTAAATCTTTGGCTACACGACCTTTGGGTCTGTCCGATGTAAAAACTAAGGCAATCTGAACAAGTTAGTTTATAACACTTCCAAGTTCTGAGACATACGTCTCAAAATGTTCCTAGCTTGGTTGCCTTGAAGACTAGGTCTAAACTATGGGATTTAAGATATTTTTCAGTGCAATGCTGTATTGTCGAGCTATACTCTACACGTATATACTTCTTGTCCTGCTTTTCAAGATCTACCCTGTTTGCTGTTCTGCTTTATCAAACTGACTACAGTTGGAACTGTTTGACGGTTATGTCGTTATTGCTATTAGTAAATCCGCAGTTCAAGGCTATAGAATATGAAAAATAACAAACTATATTTTTAAATGTATTAAAGGTACTTCAACCTTAAAACATTACGTACTATAAGTACGTATTTGCATGTATTTGTTATTATTAAAGCTCAGGAACAAGAAGAATCTAGGAAGCTAAATATACTGAGCTCTGATCCAGTCTACTCCACGTGGATTATGACTACTGCATGATCACAGTTTACTCCTTCTCGTGGAGTATGACTACTGCAAGACCACAGTTTACTCCTTCTCGTGGAGTATGAATACTGCTTGATCACAGTTTACTCCTTTTCGTGGACTATGACTACTGCATGATTACAGTCTACTACAAACCTGAATCTAGCCCCATCTCAAGTTGGATCATTCCATGACAACAAAAAATATAGCGTGATATGTACTATTCACATCATGGTCTAACGAGTATTATAAAACTTTATCGAACTTATTATAAATTTTCAAATTGTGTGGAGTTAGATAATTTTATTCTTCTACATGAAGCAAATTCCAGTAATATCCCATTGAATAAAATTAATATGAACTTATCTGTTTGATCTAGTTTAATAAACATATGTCTTAATACTAAAACTAAAAGAAATGTTTGAAGGAAGACAGACTTCACAGGGTTGCTTCCCAAACAAACAAAAGTGGCAGAGAGACAGTATAAAATGCGTACTACCAAAAGTACAGAGAAGGATAACTTCAACGTGGTGTAAGTATGTATATATGTGTATGTAGCATATTTTCTGACGTCGCTTGACAATTCAGGAGAATCCAACCATACAAAAAAAGTAATAACTATATAATACTGTTCCATATATGTTATAGGTTACAGTGCTGGAAATTCCTTCATGTTTTTGAGTAATATAACAAGGTTGCAGAAATTCTAAAATTGTTGAACGTTACTATGGTATATTCTGAGGTAATATTTCACTTAGACAAATACTGTATTTCCATAAAATATACTACAGCAGACGGAGTAATGTATGCGTGGACAGTTTCGGACCAACGTGGGAGCCTTCCGACCAATCAAATTAGAGAAAACAGTGTTTTATTTCTTAATAACAAACACGCCTCGTTAGAGATTCTCAATTTTTTGCTAATTGGTTATCCAGAATTGTGTCTGCATGAAGGGTTAGTTCTACTTTATCAACCCTACTGACATGAATGTTCAGGGCACCCATTTCGCCTGCTCAATCTACCTGCCCGTAGAGGCTTTGTTAGCATGCTGCAGGAGTATGTTGTGTAGGCGGACATTTGGCCTCTAAACTAGCTTTGTCGGTTTGAAATATATCAAAGAGTCTGTCCTTCGAAAAAAAAAATAAAATTGCTTATGATATTGAACACTTAGTTCATATAAAGTGTTCATATTAGTTCATATAAAGTGCAATACTATTGTTTGAATATTAAAGATATTATTTAAGTTCCCATTTCAATTTTCAGTTTGAACAACACTGCTTGCTGATTATAAACATTCAATTATCTATATGTAATAAAATATATGGAAAATCCTCGTAGTAAAACAAATAAAATATTGCACTTTTAAGGACATCACATAAGACTTCACTTATTATATTTCCGTCACTTTTAAAATAATTTATTCCTCAGTAATAATCAATGACTTACATCATAGTATCTTTCATTGCTTTTTCGTTAACGTTTACATTTCGTCACATTCATAACAGATATAATGCAATTAAGTTAACATATAGAGCTTATATCACGTATATTGAATGTGAATGTGGAGTTTAGCTCCAGTTATCTTCCTTTGAGTGCAGCGTCTGGAATGTAAGAGAGTGTGAACTAGAGCTAAACTGAACGTTCATATTTTAATCATCTCTTCCCGCCATAGGTAACTTATACGTAGAGATCTCGGTTGCTTCATCGGGCTTAGACATTCTATCTAACACGTCGTTGAGCACTCAATTGTGCACCTGATGGAGGGAAAGAATATGTCTTTTTTACCAGAATTACACTATAAATTTTAATCGAGCTCTCTGACATAGAAACGTTGTAATGAGTTAATTTTGAACTCCGTCACCAAATATTTTAATTTCTTCAGGCGAACATGACGACAGATTCCAAGTGTCGTATAAATATTAATTATGTTTTCAAAATGAGACACCTACCAAAATTCTACGATTTAAACCAAGAAACCCAAGGAATTCTTCATTTGTTAATGGGGAATTTAAATCATGATGGCCGGCAGCATATCCAGCTCTTCATAGGTTCCGGCTCACACAGGCGCTTGGTATATGATTACAAACAGAACACTGCTTAAAGGTGTCCTGTTTTTGTTAGTATATTTTTGGATTGGCTGAGCGTTTTCTAAACCTATTACTCAAGGTAATTGGAACATTTCATTTCCGACTGTACTCACGACATTCCGAGAACGAGTAAACCTATATAGACTTGAGATTGGGTATGACTCTCCATTCTACATGAGTAACATCGAGTTGGATGATAGCAAATTTCACTGCAAGAGTTGCTCTGAATTTGGTAAATAATTTTACATTTATCTTATAGATTGTGAATTGGCAACGATAGACTCCTACTACATTTTAAATTGTGACTTGTAGCCAACGATATGAGCTACAGACTTGAAATTTTGCATGCAACCTCAGCGAATCCTGTTACGCAAATCATAGTGTTGGGTACTCCTGTCTTGTTTTCGGTAAACAATTCGATTTTTTCGAGACAGATTAAACAACAACAACTGCAGGAGTGAAGGCAGTATAACATGTGTTTTGACATCTGGAACAAAGTTGTAGAATACAAACAAAATCACTTACAAAGCGAAAACAATACACATTTCGTATATGTACGTTACTTCCTCGTTTAAATGTCCGTTGAAACAAGCTCTCTGGTATTTACTTTAAAATACACGCGAGCACGATGTTTTAAGCTTCTGCAAAACATACGTTTGTTTGTAAAACGCAGTTCATTTAATCCCTTTACCGTCGATCCACTTCGCTTTGAAGCTTTGAACAGCAAGGGGTTTTACAAATCAACATTTATACACGTTTGTGTGTAGCATTTGCCAAAAATAGATAACAAATCCATATAATTTCCACAGGCCATTAAGAAAGACCAGTTTATTAAATAAATATGTCGTCTTGTTTATCTTTTAGGTAAATTCGAAACAAAACAGTCAATCGACTTATCCTTTCGTAAATCTATACCTATAAATAGACAAAAACCGAACCACCTAATGTGAAAGTTGAAACACTCAAAGCTACGTTAGGTGCAATTTTTTATATTATTTAAATTCTTCGTATTTGCTCCATTATCTTAAATAAGTGTGGGTAGAATTGCAATTTTATTTAGCCTTCGAGGATAATTTACAAAATATAAAGTAAAAGTTAAGTAAAGATGCCTTGTTTTACCAGGAGAAGTTAAGAGCTAAGAATCCCTCTCTAACATTTAACCGGGACCTGGAGAACAGGGGCTAAAGGTGACTTCCGAACCACCACCAATAGCCGGACAGGCGGACTGCTTGCAAGGACAGGCGTTCACCCATCCAAGCAGCAGCCACTCTCGACGTTACTTGATCTGATTATCTTGCGAAAAACGTTGTACCCGCTACACTGCGCCATTGACAATACATATTTGTAGTACATTAAAAGAATATTCTATATAATCAATATAAACGTCAAGTATTTCCGTTAGAGTTTAAAAAAATCAATTAAAAATACAATATTGTAGATTTATCAATACCGTATGCACATATTTACAAGATACATGATTTCTGGCTATACAAGCAAATCAGAGTTTTTCAGTAAAGAGTTAATTTTTTTACATTAATTATAGATGTTATTCTAGACTGAGTTGTTTACAAAAACTTGGTCACATGTTGTTTTATTCTCTCAGAATTCTAAAGTTGTCGAGTAAACAACGATACACAAGAAAATTGGTGAAATTGGCACAACTGTAACTCGCCACTTACTGGCAATGAACGTTTCCTTTACGATGTCCTTACCATCATCATTCAATGATGCTAAGCAGACTTACTCTATAGTGTTTTTCGTGCATCAAACGTTTCATTTGAATTTTAATACAATCAAACTCTTGTTTCCTTTTCGATGTCCTTACCATCATCATTCAATGATGCTAAGCAGACTTACTCTATAGTGTTTTTCGTGTATCAAACGTTTCATTTGAATTTTAATACAATCAAACTCTTGTTTCCTTTACGATGTCCTTACCATCATCATTCAATGATGCTAAGCAGACTTACTCTATAGTGTTTTCGTGTATCGCACGTTTAATTTGAATTTTAACACAATGAAATTCTATGTACCTATATTAACAAATTGATGAAGTAATAAAGTTCACGGAAACCTGAACTATAACAGGTATAGATTAAGTTACAACATCCATCGTTCGTGGATTAGTAGAATATTTACTTGCGGTGACACCATCGTGGATTACGTTAATTATAAATACATAATTATAATTAGTAACATGACTGTTTTTATGGCATTATAAAATTTGGGAATGTTTTTTTTTTTTTCATTCTATTTTTATTAAATTTTTAATACTACCACGGTCGATGAAAATAAGCAATAAATAGACTAAATAGTTATACATATTTTCCAGGTTAACTACAATTTATAACTATTAAGGGAAAGCCTTTGAACAGTAAAATTAATAAATGGCTGTTTTATAACCAATCTACAGCTCTCTTTATTCATGAACGTTTCATGACATAGCTCTATACCTATTATTTTTCGGTAGCGTGTAAAAGAACTCGTGCCCACACCGGGATTTGAACTGTAGATCCTGAGACACCTACCAATTAAGACAACTACTATTATGATTCACATCTATAATTGAAATTAAATTACCGTTAATAAGATATGTCCCTTATTACTTTCTGATATTTTGCCTTTGAAGATCATAGAAAGAGCGATGACATTTTTAACATTTATTATCGTTTATTAGTCACAGTTTGTGCATGTCATATTATTTTACTTCAAAGTTGGTCTCTTAGTACATCCTCCATTCTTTCCATTGTACGTACATATCGTAGAAGGTTAAATATATCGTAATTAAAACCGGAATAAATGAAATAAACGTTTATAAGCTGATTAATTAGACTATCTTATATTAGGGAGGCTCAAAATTGCAATTAATTAAACCTTCATCACGAAGGTAAACAGACACGTTGATACAATAACGCGTTCATGCATGCCTCATGTATAAACACGTATTAAAACTCGCAGTTTAGTTGTGGCAACATTTTATATGAAATACGAGCGAGATAAAAATGACTGTAAGACACTTACCGCTCGGCCGAGGCTGAACTCCACATAGAAAGCGGTGAGAAACACCACGAGCAGGGAGCGACACACAACCATCCTTGCTGGAGACTCAGACACGACTGAGCGCCCGTGAGCACGCTGTGCAATTAGTTCCTCAACAAATCGATAGGCAGCGCCACTGCTCGGTACACCCCTGCTCTCTGACCGATACACTGTAAACTAACATGTCAAGCCATGTAATGAAGAAGCTTGTATTGTAAACTTTGCATGTTATGTTATCACGCATAGCTATATGATAAACGTTTACATTGGTACACCTGCCAGAACAAACTATTCTAATTGAATAACATACAGTGTTTACACGCAAAGCAAAGCATTTATCAGAATATTAGTTTCTCCTGAAAATTAAACTTTTTAAATCGTATTACTGAACAATTGATAATCAAGTACGTTTATTATTATGCTATAATATTAATATATATTTGCAAATCATAAGGAGTAAATTTTAAAGTATAGATTATCTGGCGTTGTCATATAATCAACTGACAGACTGGCGTATATTGGTACTTTAAAATTATGTTATTTAAATTCTAAAATCATAACTTATTACTTTTTTAATTTACTTTCCTCACAATTGTTATTTCACTAACAATGGCATGGTGTAAAGAGCAATTCTATACACATTTAATGCAATATATAATAGTAAAAATTATTAAAGGTATGTGTTACATCGCTACTGTTGTGGTAATTTAACTTATAACAGTTTATGAGTAAATTATTATAAATTAAATTGAAATTAAGTTATGAATAATGCATATGAGTTTTGAGTGTGTACCTGCAGAAACCGGTCTCTACAGATATAGTTATTACTTTTTCACTCTCGTAGACCAAGTTGAATTGTTGTCACGGAATTATTTTCTCCCTTAGTTTCATTTTTATGCACCTAAAGTTTTATTACTTTTTCATACCCATACAGGGAAAAATATAAAATTTATTTTGCTATAAGGTTGATACAGATATTTGGTAAGGTAAAAAGGCAGGTAGGTATTTGAACAAGCCAATTATGTTCTTAGCTTCAACCGAGTACTAAAACATATATGGACAAGAATTGCACTAAGCTTAAGCGTTAGGTCTCGTATGAACTAAAAACCATTTAAGAATAAATCTGGTGAGTCTGTCTCTCAATTTGTGTCATCCAAAATCATTTCCTAAATATTTTGTATAAATGTGATATTACCTAAGCGACAAAAAATAATATCATACATATATAATAAATTAGCTTGGAAATGCGTTGCCAAGTTTATTTGAAAACTTGGAAAATCTTGCAAATATGATTTGTTACTAGGTTAATTAAAAATCTAACTTTTGAGCGATTTCAATAAATGAGATACCGTTTGTTTTAGAATGAAATTTAAAAAAAATTATTCTAGTGCAAATTTTATACAGGCAGTAGTATTTTAGAAATCCAACATTAAAGATTTTATCAAGCCCCGTTTTAAATTTTGTTTACTAAACATTTTTAGTCTTTTAAATTGACGATCTTTAATAGTTTAGCATATGTTTGGTACTTGTTAACACGGGCTTGGCAGTCAAGAAGCTAGAAGCTACTAGCAGGTCTAAAAGCTTTCGGTTCTCAGGTTTCGATCTTGGTAAATAATATTTTACCAGCTATGTATCACTAGGCACCACAGTCGCTATAATCCTAGGCTAATATATGTTTACAAAATGGTCCATAACTCATGGATTAAAATTTAAATATTTAAAATAAGTACGGAAACTTCCTCCCCGTGTAGCCACATTCTTGACCACACAGGCCTAATAATTCCCTTGTATTTCATGAGAGGTTCGTGCATAACTTACTTTATAATTTTGTGTATTTATAAAGCTAGAAACCGGCTTTGGGTTGCGGTGATGTACATCATGAAATTTGCTTAAACGAACACGGTGCACTAGGTAAATTAAAAATCAGATTGAAACGTCTGACACTTATAATTTTAATTTGCTTGTAATGAATAACTTACAGTAGTCATAATATGTATCTGTATTTTAAATATGTTTTAACCTGTATATACTTCATAAAATCCAAAAACCGTTACCCACTCACTCATTCATCCATTACTAATTCTACAATTTTCTAATATCACCTTTAAAGTTAAAATTGAACGCGTATGCACCGTGTTGTGCAATTTTAAAGTACATATATAAATACATATAAAGTACATATTTTTCATGAAAGCCAAATTCATCGATTTTAGGGGTTGAAATATGGTAGCAACACTTTGAAAAACTATATATTAGTATTGCAAATTCTTATGATATTGTTGAATTAGAATTAATCTATTTCATTTTAATTGTTGAGAATTTCATAATCATGTTTACTTATATATTATATACTTCAAATAAACCTACTTTAGAAAAAAAGGGCTCCATCATATTAGAGTTTAGGGTTTTAATTTGCATTAATATTGATTTTTATAGGAAGCTATAGGACATGAAGTTTAGAGTGCAGCCAGACGATTTTACTGAGCGTTGGTAATTGATACATAGCTGTTATGGGTAATTGAGTGAGCAAAGAATAAATCATAGAGTAAACCAATTGTTAAACAAACGATGTACACACTGTGCCATTTAACATTGTGACACACTGAAACATTCAGCTATAGACTTTAGCTATAGGTTACTGCTATTCTGTTGGTCAGTAGGACATTTCTTGTTTATTGTTTTTTTTAATGTTTTGACCTTTAAATACCTACTCAGATGTATCGGTTATATCTGTGCATAGACGAGATAGAGTTGGATAATGGTGCGTGACCCTTTTTATATGGGTTAGCAAAGGCTTATAGCTCAACCTGAATGCTGATAATTAACTAAGCTATAAACTTGAAATTGTTTATATTTTGCTTAGCTATCACCATGGTACTATAGATTTAAGGGAAAGCAAACTAAAGCCGAATGATCTAAACCAAATTTTTATAAATGTTGGTAAAAATGGGAAAGAAACTCTAGTAAACCATCAAATTTCTGTACATAATAGTTACTTCTATTTTCAGGAGTAAGACAATTTTTTCAATGATGTTAATACATTGTTTAAGTTGGCATAGTTTGAACAAACTCAGTAAAGCATGCGCTCACTACATGTTTTGTAATAGAACGAAACCTGAATCCAAAGGCTGCTTGTCTGAAGCGAAGAAAGGAGGAACAGGCAGAGGATAGTGGGCCTAAACTGAGCCTTCACCTGGCAGTACAACACATGGTACAGCCTCCGTCACTCCCTGCCTTGCCACAGGTATGAACTATCTTTACCCCTCTATTGTGACTCTTTTACCAAGTCTGGATTAGTTGCTACATAATTTTTAAAATATTGTTAATTTTAATTAGTATTTGGAAATAACTTTTAAGATTTCGACTTATAAGGCAATAAAACTATTTCTGACCATTTAATAGATTTCTCTTAGTTAAAGAAAACGAGTTACTAGAAATGGTAAAACAAATGTCTTGCAAAAATAATAAGCATCACTACGGTTTCTCTAACAGGACGGTTACTGCAACATATCCTTCAACAATTTTAATTAATTTTAACAATTCTAAAAGTCACTAAAACTTTTTAAATTTACAAAAAGGGAATAAAAGATTATTTCAATAACTAACAGCCCAGTTCTATCATACCTACACTTTCTAATGAGCTAGAACTTGATACTGGTCTGTTTGTCGCTGGATATTTCATAAGTAATATGAGCTATGGACTTAAAATATTCCTAGGCACATACTTCCAACTCAGGTAACCTCGTGTTTTCCTCTCTGTGGGGTATTTGTAGCGATGAATTAGTCTAACTGTAAAGGATGGCTCGAGTACGATTGAATCAACAGACTTTAAATTTATATAAAACTTACCTTCTGCACATACAAGAATGAGTTCCATGATTATGAATTCATGGAATTTTACTTGGCGTCATTTAATCTTGTCACTCAGTTGGCTAGCAAATTCCCCTTCTGTCTGCCTTGAGGGTTCAAATCTGTATTTTCTATCCAATTGCCTGCATGTCCGTAGAACGTCTCGAGGATAAAATGAGCGGTGTACTAGGAATGCAATCTCAGCAAAGCCTGTTATTTGGTCTGGTATACTACTACTAGTGAAAATAATTAACAGTTTTGAAAGTTATTTTTAATTTTATTGTTCTTTGTTTTATTATAGCACGAGTTTGTTACAATTTTGGTGGCACTCCTCGTTAGAGTAATCTATTTAATACTAGAGTATATCAGTAATTCTACTACCTAACTTATAGGGTACATAAAAAATTCAAAGAATCAACTGCATAGGTCTTTATTTATATAAAGTACTAGAGCACCAGGGTGCAAAATATACATATATCACATATTTTTCAAGCTTCTGCTCTCCTCTTAGCATAACAATAAATCTATATATATTTATATTTCACATAAAAATATTTATGTACAAACAAAATAGTTCAAATTAAAACTTGAAATAGTCCAAATATAATTATAAATAACAATAATATTTTCTCCTAATTGAAGGCAAGAAATATAGAAATTATGAATGGTTAGGCCTTTTCTTTAATTGAAAGTTGGAAGAGATACCAATCGTTAAAACATTAAATATGTGATAATATACAATAAAGAACATGTTTCTGAAACTCTTACAGTGATACTTAGTCCAAATTGAAATAAATACAAACCCTATATAACAAGTTTTTTCCTAGTTTCTGGATTATTAGCTAAATTGTTTGAATGCAATGTTGTAACAAAAAATTATATATATTTCACCGCAATGTTTATTATTTTAATATACAGTAATTTATCGTGTTTTGGTCAATAAAATTAGAAATGTTCACAAAAACTTTACAAGCACGAGTTTATCCAGAAAATAAATTGCGTATCGGTGCTTAAAACAGTACTCAGAAAAATCTAGGTGTTAAGAAATCCTCAAAATTGCATTTATCACAAGTCAGCTGTTTCGGATTGGACCAAAATTTTGCTAGCAACAGTTTCAGACAATATATTATTAAAAATATCATATCAATTAGATTGTCTAATATGGTCTAAGAAATTATAGTTTAACCAGTTAAAAAACTATATGGGTCTAAACCCCAATTTGGACAAGGAGTGTCGGAGATTTGGACCACCAGAATTGAGATCCTTAGCGGATTTAGAGACTAACTATTATAACCCTGTGCACATATGTACATGGACGACACGAACACGACTACAACACGGAACACATGCTACACGTCCTACTTATTGCACTTATACTACCTACAGTATGTACGAGTACTATGTACAGTGTCAGAGAGCACACGCAGCTCGCGGATATATACGCGTGATCATCGCAACACAATCTCCACTTACTTGACACACCGCTGCTCGCATATGTAATGTAATGTATTAACACCTGAATCATACACTATATGACTGTACATGTTTTTGTAAACTATGAACATGTTTTACATAGAGAATAACAATAAAACCTAAGTGTGGAATAATGTTCATCTGTAAAAGTATGAAGAATTTGAATGAAAACACCATAGAATCTTATTTGGAAAGATTTATAAATGTTTTAACTTATTTTAATGAAAATAAAAATTATTGAATACATTTTTATCCAGGTATAAAATTTGTTTATCTTTTTATTTTTCAATAAATAGATTTTCCTCTTCAATTAATGAAAAGCTATAAGAGTAAATTTCGTTTCTTTTGAAAAGGTGACTTCTTTTGATCTTCTGGATATATTAAGCTTCCTAGAAATTCTTGGACCAACAATAGGACTTTTTTCCCACTTTTAACATTAAATAATGATTTCTCTGTACTTGATTAATTGACTTTTTTACTCGTCTACCATGTTTAATCAATCATTTAAATATCTATAATGAAGTAATGTAAACTTAAATTTTTAAACCTTACTTCATAGAACCAACCAACAAGGGTATCAGAAATCAGTTCAATCATCAACATTATTTAACCCTAAAATACGATCTGAATTAAGTTATAAGATTTATATTATTATTAATAGTATGAGACTCTTGTTTGATAATAATTGCTGAGTTTTAGCGAAGCCTATCACTTGAATGGCTGGAAAATTTTCATTTTATCTGTCTGTATGTCCTAACGATATCTCGAAAATGAACTGACTTACAGACTTTATATTGTTCATGAATCTTCTCTTCTGTATAAGGAACAATGATTTCGACTATACTGCATGCCATTTGATTTAGCTAAGTGTGAATGAATATATTTACATTGGTCTTATGGGTAACCGTTAGGGCAAAGATAAAATAACGTAATAAATAAATTCGTAAAACACTCAATACACCCATAGCAGATGTCATATATTATACATGTGCCTAACTGTTTAAACCCGATATTATTTTATGGCGATTTGGTGTCTGGACTTTATTATTAAAATATTTGTATGAAACCCAATTTAATAAACCTCTTAATGTATCACGTGGTAGGATATCTCGACAAGGATTTCATCTGCGGACTTAAAGCTTCAAGCTTCCTCCTCTTTTAATTGATAAGAAAGAGTTCTATGATGGTGCATGTCCAAACATTGAATTTGGATGAGCATCGCTGAAGTTATCTCAAGAACGAAATTACCTTTAGAGCTGAAATCTTGTATGAAACTTAGGCGAAGCGTGTTACTGCACGGGATGTGGCGTACTTCTAGCTTTGTCCTAATAATAAGGCAGCATATGTTAATATATGGTCTTTTGTAAGTTTTTCGTTTTGAATGGGAACAAAATTACAAACATTTATTTCTGCATTCTGTTAATACTTGTTAGAAAATTGTATTGTCTAGATTAGACAATAAATAGTGATTTTATTAACACATTTAACAGTCAATTAAAAACGTTAACCCTTTATACATATTACTATATAATGTGGTTTCAATATAAAACAGTCATATAAAATCAGATGAGTATTATTACAATACAGAAGAACTTATTCTGGAAGTAGAGTGATTACTTCTTAAATTCTGAATATTTTATCATTTTATAAAATTGTGTTTTGTCAATAAATAACCAACATACAACAACATTTTCTTTTTTCCCCACAATGCGCTTTGTATGATAATACATTTCGTTCACCAAATGATTATTATGGAGTATTATTCCTAAGTCTAACCCAAAACTATTCGTATCTTACTCCAATGTAGTATTTGCTGTATGATTTTTTCATATTCATAATAATAACATAAATATATTGGTTTTGTGAATAGTTAATTTGAATGTTACCGTCATAAGTACTTTTGAAAAAAGGACTAATATAATATTACTTTCATTATAAATGGTCATAACGTATGGAAACGTAACCGTCAACTTTTCACATATTTTATTACCCCTTTTCACACATTAAGTTTATATATATATTCTCAAATGACTCAGAAGTCTAATTGACGTGGCATTAGATCAGGTCACGTTTTATTGGTTTCTAAGACACATTCAATATGACATTTTAATTTTGAAATATTGTATCCGTTGTAAATATGCACAGCCATATATAAAAAGAAAGTCATATATAAAGAATAATAGTAAATAGTATTATATTTAAAAAAACTAACAAAACAATATTCTTCAAAAAGTTTGGATTTTTAATGTTACTTTCTATTAAATGTGTATGTGTTAGATGAAATCAGTATTATTCACACACACACTCATTACAGTATTGATGTACTATTTTCATGATTAACATTTCGGTATACTAAATTTTTTATCTCTGCATTGTGCAATATATATCAAACATGCCCTTACCAAGACAAATAATGTAAATGCATTATTTTTCAGTTTAGTTTGGTAATTTTAGCACTCTTTATGCTGCTGTATAAGTTGGACTTGTGCAATAGTAATTGGCGTTGTACTTTACTAAAAATTTGAGGCAGTAAAAAATGGATACTAAGCTAATACAATAATAAAGCTTCTGCCGAATTGTGCGGTACTATAGAGGTGATTATTCCTACAGTATACACAAATGAAATACACATAAATTAGAAGGTTAAAAGTTGTGCGATAAGTTTAAACTCACTTCACATTGCGCATATTAACCACAATAACCTATTCATTTCCGTCTTCTACATTGTATATTATACAATATCATACCAATGTAAATAATTATACAAAACCCTGATATCAAAATACAGAACAAGTAAGATGTATTGCAGAATATACTATTTCTCAATTTACATTCATATTGATTTTATAAAAGGATTCTTAAGAATACCATTGCAAAAATTAACTAAGGGAATATATACATTAAGTATGCAAAACATAACAATTATTTAGCTAAACATATCTAACAGAAAATACATACTTAAAATATAAGTATAACAAGAATTAAATACGATACCTAGTTATTAATTTGAAATTTTAGAAATATAATGTCATTTATGAATTTGTTTGTATTTTTTATATGTTCTTATTAAATAGAAATTGTTCTTCTTAAAATAGTTTTTGACAAATTATTATTTCCAAAACTTTTTAATGTTTCTCTAAAAATTAAAAATATAGTTTTTCAGACTTGTTTTAACATTATTCAGAAAATATACGGTGTCGGGGCACGTTCAGAAATATAGGACTTGGTAATTTAATAGCGTAAAAAGTAGAGGACAATGCAATGTTCGGTTAGTTAATGAAACATTTTGAAAAATGTTCATTACGATCTCCTAATACAGAAATTATTTTGAAGATACCAAGTTCAAATTGATGAAATCAAAGCATATGTAGAAATCTTTTCGTAACTATCAAAAACGTGTTAATTATTAAAGTAAAATTTCCTAATCGTTATAGAGATATATATATTCGAAATCCAGTAACGTAGGAAAGATGCATATCCATCAAATATGTACATTTTGGGTTTGTAACCTTACTTTCACATAAATATATTCCATTCGGTTACCTACGTAAAAATGTATTCAAACTGTTCTCTTTCGATGTATCTGAAGTCGAAATCTATGAAATCTACCAAAAAATTATTTGGGCTGTTAGTGGATTGATATAACGCGAACAAAATCCCAAGTGGACAAAATACGCCTTACGCCCTTAATTCTGGTGAGTATTTGGTTCTAAACAGAATGCTTACAACCCAAAACAGTGTATCCTCTGTTGATAAGATATATTCTTCAAAAAGTATCATTCTATAAAAACCTAAACTAATTTTTCAATATGGAGCAAAATAACAAAACAGTGTTTTATCGTCATGGCTAATTTTGTCACTACACTTTTGGAAAATTTAAAATTTGTTTATTTTAGCCAATTATAGTCGAGTGGGGTATAAAATTAAAACGCTCTTCCTTCTAAATCTGGATAAAGCACAGCATAATAAAAATTAATAACATGGACAATGGGGCTAAAATATAAAACAAACATTATAAGATATTAAAAAATTTAAATATTTGAAACACTACCAATTGGGATGGCAAATCCAAAAATACTAGTAGTTTCAGACATAGTATATACAATAATGCAGAGGCCTCCCTAACCAATACCCCCACATAAAAAATAAAATAAATATAAAAAAAAATAAAAATATCTTTAAGGTTATACTTGTGCGTTGTTTTTAATAAAATTATGACACGTGGCTGTCCGAATGTAGATATAATATTGAAACAAACTAAAATATGTAGTAACTACAATTCAAGAAAACTAAAATATAATATTCGGAAAAATAAAATATGATTTAATTGTGCGATTTTCTATGTTCTCCTAATAATGCATAGTTATGGGTTTGTTCAAAGAGCAATAATAAATTAATCATTAACTTCTGTTCAACTATACGTGTCACAAACATTATATTTTTAATACAGTTGTTTGACAGTAAAAAATACACAATATTACTAAAAATCTTTAGTTATTTAAAATACCAAAATATCATTTAAAGAATAGATAATTAAAAATCATAATTAGCTGTGGAAATAAATTTGTTGATTTGAAATATGATTGGAGGTAATATTGTAAATCAATAATTAACACTTTTAGGATTGAAGTCATTTCATTACATTGTAATTAGATATGTGATTGTGGGTATCGTAAGTGAATAATATTGGTTAATTACAGCCCACCCTACCACATTTCGCATTAATGCCTTGTTGTACCTCACCTTTAGGAATTGGTTTGTACGACATCTATATAAGTCTAATAGAGCCAACTGGCTATAATCAAAACATTTGCGAATAGTACACAAAGATAATTTTAAAATTGTAAATGATTGAATTTTATTTGCATAAAACTAAGATAATTCGTAATTTGCACAAATATACTGATTTAATTACAGAATTTATAGGAATTTTGCAACAACTAATGTGCATACTTAACTCAGCCATTGCTAAATATTACATTTGGAAGTGCTACAAATTTTTAATCGAATTTTTATAATTTAAAATGAAATAAAGACACGTACTTTTAAAAATATTATACTTAATTAATGGAGCAGAATTAACCGTATGATAAACTCGCAAAAACCTTAACTATACTTAATTCTTTATATTTTGTTATCAATAACTTTAAGAAAAACTTTCTTAATGGTAACTGTTTGGTATATACAAAATATTATATTTACATATAT
The DNA here is from genome assembly GCF_021130785.1 of Homalodisca vitripennis. Taxonomy (NCBI): domain Eukaryota; kingdom Metazoa; phylum Arthropoda; class Insecta; order Hemiptera; family Cicadellidae; genus Homalodisca; species Homalodisca vitripennis. The sequence continues at coordinate 12,216,102 of NC_060212.1, read as the reverse complement.
TACAATAATGTACAAAAATTGTGCTTGAATATCTGTTCATCACATTGACAGATGTTACAGTTTCATTACTTACGTTAAAAACGATTAATTTAATACCATCATTAATCCATACATATGTTTCTACTTTCAAACATATTTCTTAAGGTTTTGTTCCTGAAACTGCTACGAAACCATTTTTCTACTAGATAATTTTCTATAAGAATAACAATTATCGTTCAAAGGTAGACTGGAATGTTTTATGATGGGGTAAACTACATACATCATATACATAGGTTACATATATATATATTTTGAATGAATTTAGTGAGTTTCGATATTATGAAGTATTTTACATAAGCGTATTGTGATATATATTTGTTCTTTGGTAAAGGAAAAATGAATGCTACAGACATAATAATATACTATTGCTTTTTTAGTACGACTTATCAATGACTGTTATTTATCTAAGTTTCCGTTCCAAAAACATTATCCAATTCATAATATTAGAGCAATACAAGATTTTAGAAATATAAAAATAATTGTGCCTAACTGGATGTTAAAACTGTAACATCCTATCTTGAGATCATCCTCATTAAAGCCGTCAAGGGTAACCTTGGATAGGAGTGCTGACCACCCCGTGGCACAGGCCAGTTAGGGAATGGACACTCGGAGTGCCGCATGGGTCGTGCTTGGCGCCGCTGCTCTTCCCAGAGCGTCTCATGATTAATGTACAGACTCTGTTCTTGTAATGGAGGAGCCGCTCTGTTCATGCGTGGCTAGGAGAGCTTGCTGATCGCTCGCCGCCAGTTCCTCTTCTTCCTCCTCTTCCTTCACAGTCTCCATAGTCGAGTAGGCCGGGTTGACATTCCCCACAACCCCCTTTCCTATCAGGTAGTACGTCATCAACTGGCCTTTGCCCTTCACAGAAACAAGACCCCGTTGCTCAAAGATGTATCCAAAATTTTGCAGGATAGCGCATGTTTCTTCGGTTACCTGCAACATTTAAGAGTTATAAATTTATTCTTGCATTTATGAAGGTATTTGTTTACTACTTCCTTCTTCATTTTTACAAGCCATACAAATTTAATTACACTAATAACTGTCATATTCGTTATTATTTTAATATGACATATAATGCAGTCTAAAGGATTAAATTTCAGAATTTATTAGTTTAGTATTTATTACTTAAACAATTTTTTTGAAACTCATAAATTGTTCAAAATGTAGCACTGCGTCTCTGTATATGTATAAACCTCAAGCGCAGTTTTATATTATCACGATTTAACAACAAAATTAAAAGTTTGAGATACATTTGTTTCTCAAACAATACTTTATTTCTGACAACGATGAGTTTTTTAATTATAGGTTATCAATAATTTTTTTTAAATAATTAGATGAAAGATTAAATTTTGGTCAGTTAACTCTCAATTACATGCAAGTTTTTAATAAAATTCACCTAGCACGTTACACACATTATCACTATGTGTGTAAAACATAAATGTACCAACTTTTAACTTCTACAAAAATCAAGACATTTAAAATTGTTCTGTGTTCTGTGAGCGGGAAATGGCAGAAGGGGCATCCTCACCTGTATGCAGCCGGCCTTGCCAGTGCTCTCCATGCGGGAAGCGACGTTGACAGAGTTTCCCCAGATGTCGTAGTGGGGCTTACGAGCTCCTATCACACCTGCTGTGATCGGCCCATGGTTTATACCTGTAATCATTCAACATTTATATTTATTTGAAAATATTCCTGCTGCTCTACTCCCTTTTTTATCTCATTTCCCAATTGTATACGGGTCATATATACTTAATGATTGATTGGTAATAACATTTTACGAGTAGAGTAATATTTTTATCATATATATGTCTCAGATGAGTCGAAAAAATTAGTGAAAAAGTGTAGTTATTAATGAATTAATTATTTTTAAAAGAATATTTTATATTATACGTCCACATTTCTCAAACCGTTTTATACACAACGATATGAAAGTATAACATATGATTGTCTCAACTGCTCTATTGGTTCAAGAAATGCAATCCTACTAAAACTTGACTTTCGAATATATATAATTAGGTACATCTTTTTGTAATATACAGTATAACAGAAAAATATGTTTACACAGCAAAAGTGTGCGTATGTCTGTTTATATGTACTCTTATATAATATTTATAACAATATTATGTTAAATGAAACACAAATCTTTAGGACTATAGAATGAGTCTAGGGGAGTATATCATAACACAAAGACCGTACAGTGTGAGGTAAGGGTTCTTAAATTAGAAATTTAAGTTTTAATGTTTTACAATTACCATTCCAATGCTCTTTTACAAATGAAAAATTACTTTATTCGTGTCATAATGTACAGCGCTAAGGTTCTTACCAGACTAAGTGCAAGTTAGAAGTTTCTTGTCCTATGAGAACAAAAGAAACATAACGTACAAAATGAAAGATTTAGAGACAAGAGCTCTATTTAAAAATTTAACTCTGATACAAAAATATTTCTTAAACTAATAAGTATACTATATAATTAATAACATTATAATTTTACCACCATGTTTATAATATTATACAAAAGAATTGGGAAAAACGTAAATTATGCAATACATTTATATTTTAAAATTCATAGTAAAGAGTTATTGCAAGCATCAATTACCACTCCATCCGTCCTCCAAGACCTATCCCAAATATCCCATCGCATCTTTTCCAGCAATTGATATTTCAGTAAGTCTGCTAACAGGTTTCGACTCGTAACTGACTTAATGTGGTTTGGAAGGAAATTCCACGCTCGGCAAGAATTTACAGAGTAAACAGCAATTCTTTTACACCATTTTTTAGGCCTAGTATTAATTTACGATGAAGTTTGCGAAAACTGCTTTGCTTGATTTTTTTTATCAGAAATGCAGTGAGACATTACACTTAATATGTTAAAAAAAACCTCTTTTGAGGAGTAACTGTCCAAAGAGATTTTAAAATCTGTGTTGCCTCACTTGGATTATGTAACCGTGACCCACGCCACGCTGAAGGTCACAGTTGTTCTGAACAAAGTACCCGTGCACTTACACTGAATCATGGCCGAAAGGAATACTTACCCATTTTCAGGACGAAGTGGTTGAAACTCTGCTCATTGATGCTCTGGAGAGCTTTCTTCAACTCGAACGCGAACTCCACAAGTAAGGACAAGTGCGCCCACCGCACTTCTATTGGGTCCTCAGGCTGAAAGGCAATGTAATCTCATTTTCAGAGTGGACAATAAAATCACATATTTCTGTTAAGTTGTCCAATTTTAAGTAGATTTCACTGATATCTGCCTGTTCGTATAGCCCTCATGACGAAAATCGCGGGAAGATTTTAGGATTTCCTCAGATCATGATCCACACAATTCAAAACCACCATGATCCGAAAAGCAGTATATACACATACCAATTAAAAATTCCAATGTAGCGGCCATTCATATTCGAGCAAAAACTGTAAATCAACTAATTCTCGACACAGATTCATACAAACAGCCTTAGTTTTTGATATAACTTGGTAGAGAGGCAGCATTTATATAGAAGTTGAGTAAGTTCGTTAGCCAACTTTAATCACTAAAAGTTTCAAGATAACAGTTGGTTTGCATGAGTTTCTGCTTGTGATAGGAATTATAATTTGTATTTATAGCTTACAAATTTTGTACCGCATATTGATAACACATTGACAAACTCAGATTTAATACAGAATAGTGTTATACTTTCATTATTACCATTTCCATATATTGACAACATAAAATGAAACCACAATAATTTGTAGGGCCTATGTAAGAACTAATGATTCGAGGATTCAAAATGACTCTTTTACAGCCAACTATATAACCGTAGGAATTATTACTCCAGAACCGTAGTTTCCCAAGATTTTTAGCACGTAAAACCAATGTCGTTAATTTCATTGTAAATTATATTATAGCAATATTTAAAAATAGTATAAAGTACATTTATTCCACAATTAATTTGTATAAATTTCAATTTCATTGAAAGACTTTTGCTAGTAACTTTGCTTGAATCACTCAAATCTTTTAAGGTTCAAAAGCATGATTCGAGGTGGAGCTTCTGTTACTTGCAAGCGCAATGTATCTGAAAACTTCGCCCTGGCGAAACAAACCTCTCATTGAGGGCACCACTTAAAAATCTATCAAAGAATATTTAGGCTAAGTGTTGTCTACTAATTGTCTGGCTGTATTTCATTTCAAAAAAGTAATTTACTAAGAATACCGCCTACTTAATTTAAGTAATGAATAAAGTTCACACCTTAGAAAATATTTAAATAGATGACTGCAGATTTATTTAGGTTACTTAAAATGTAACTATAAAATCAGAGGCTATTATTGGTATTAAACTATGAGATATTAATTGTAAAAATAAAATATGTTTTATAAACATTTTGGAAACATTATACATTAAACGGCTATGAAGGTGACGCTCTAATAAACAATTCACGTGGTTTTCAGTCATGCAAGACAGGCGTGTCTCTGGGGTACTTTCTGTTCAGGATTATAAATAAAATATTGAGAATTAATTGAGATAAAACATTTTCTGTTCCATACTAAGGCGGCCGAATCAGGGCCAATTCGCTCACCCCTGGTTGCATTCTGGGGGAGGATATTATAATAAAGATAGAAAATATTATTGGGTTTAGAAAACTTTCTTGCTTTATTAAGCAACTAAGTATGTATTAAACTAATTGATAAATATTGGATTAAAGTATTTCGTTACTAAATACAATAGATATAAGAGCCAATAGAGTAAATTATAATCAACGACTGCATTCCTTCTCGTTTGGAGTAAGCAAACATTAATTAACTTTGAATGAAGTCACTATAATCTATTTGAACTATATAATATTTGCCATCATGCTACCTCCACATGTAAACCGTAATATTGTTAATTAACACTGCATAATTGAAGTGGTAGTATTAGTTTTTAGAGTTGTTGTTTTAAAACATTAAAACACATGTTAGCTATATTTTTATCTCATCTTGTATATTCGACTAGCGGTTTTCCGCAGCTTTTCACGAAATTTTTTCAGATCTGTGAACAATCTGGTTTAAGTGAATTATATTTTCAAAGCCAATGTTGAGTTTGCCTCCTTGCCACGATCAAGAAAATATGATTAAAGTGAATATTTATGGGAATTGTAATTTACTCCGGTCTTACTTAGTATGTTTTTTCCGTAAATGATTTTGAGTTGTTTCTGATCAAGAAATTGTACATATATACACAGCTCTTAGAACCCTACTTCTGTCAAAAGACTGTAGGTTCTGTAGCAATATTTAAAAGTTATACTACGTGGTCTTTTATATCTGCACTGCTACCAGTTACCCACTTCTTTACACTCAATTTATCAGGCGTTGCACGTGTATGACCACTGCTGGTTCAAGTGAATTATATTTCCGACGACAAAGCAGTGTTTACTGTTTACCTTGTTGCCACGATCAAGAATATACGTCAAACGTTATGTATTTACTTCGTTCTTACTATTCCATGTTCCTGTTGTGTCCTATGTTATGTTTTATGTCGGAGGGTTTTCGAAATAAGAATACGCCTACTTTTATACCAGAGACTGTAAGGATGTCCATTCAAATTTTCAGTACAATCCGTAGAATAATTTAAGCGTAAAATCAACAGAAACATACTAAGGCACTTTCGTATTTATAATACTATAAAGACAGCTTAAAATAATGTAAATTATTACCTTGACTTTCCTGGAAGGGTTCAGTCCACTCGCTGCCATGTAGGTTGAGCCAATAGTTTTAATTTTGATAATGTCTTGAAACTTTGGCAGCTCTAAAAGCTAGAAACAATTAAGAGTATAACTATATGTCTATACAATACAATTAAGCATACACAAGCATTAGAGTTTTAAGTAATAACTATAACACCACTTATATGTTTTATCAGAGTATTTGTGCATGAGTTGTCTCCTTAAGCAGACCGTGACACTTCCTTGCACGCTGAGGAAGCTCGAACGCACGGATGAAATGAGATTTATGAACGTAGTACATTCAGCTTTTTAACTATTTTGCTTTATCGTTTAGGCTCTTAATTGTCTAATTAATTGTAAAATGACGATGTAAAACATCCACTTGGTACCCACAAATAACAGTTAATTTGCCGCAGTTTGGTAATGATTAATGACAGAAAAAAACTTGAAACATGAAAGTTATTAAATTTTGTACGGCATTTCATTTCACAAAGTGAAACCCACCCTCTCCCTATAACATTTACAATTTTAGGGTTATGAAAAATGTTTATAAAACTCTATTACAGTTGTAGACAAATTTGGACAAATACAGCATGTTACAAAAATACTACGAATTGTGTACAACATGTGATTATGGATATAAATATTTTTAAATTCGAACGAGGCCCTCTGTTGTTGGAACATCCATGATTTAACTGAATTGAAATTAATTTAAACAAATTCTTTAGGGTAGATACAGCGAGAAAAACGCTGTAATTTCAAACTAATTTAAACTATCTAAAGCACCCTGTATAATTTACTTAAATAATGGATAATTATTGAAATGTTAGTATAACAATAAACCCGTCATTAATGATTTCAGAGAATATTGCACCCCTTCCAAAGAGACAAATTAAAGTACCTTGTTCAAAGGCGGAAGTCGTCTAGTTTTCTAACAAAAAAACAGAATTTAGAAGACGGAAAATCGACATAGGGAGCCTTTTAGATACACTTTAATTATACAACATTTTTAATTCTTGTTACAATAATTTGTATATTTTTAGAAATAAAATCCGTGTAATTAGGCTTTTAATTCTATCACTAACAACAGATAAAATACAGAAGTAATCAAATATAATACGACTTAGAAGACAGTAACATAAACAAAATATATTTCGTGACCAACATTACGTCATGTAAGACAACATACTTTGAAAATAAACTTAATACAGTTATAAAGTGTAATAATATACAGATCACTTAGGAATTTGAGTATAAACTAAAATAGAATTATATTTTTTCAGATAACATATAAATATTGAAAGGTTTGTTAAACGTAATTTAACAATAAATTAAACATAAATAAATTTATATTTTAAAGTTGTAAATTTTCTTTATTTAATTATAAGTTGGATTACTTAAACTTTCATTGAACATTAATCAATGCATTTTTCTGTGATAACTTAAAATCATATTCATTAGAACACATACAATCTATGTTCCATTTGGTAGTACTCATGCTTATACACTGAAGGATACTTACAGCGTCAAAATCTGAAATAACCTCGTTCAAGAACCTCAGGCATTCTAGTCCTTGGTTGTTTACTGTTTCTTCTGAATAGAAATCTGAAAAATTATGTTTACATTCTCAGTAGTGCCTGAAACATATTTTCTCACACTCACAAATACAGCTATCGTTGATTAAACACTTTTAGAGCTTACATAATAACTCATTAATTTCTGGAAAGAAGACACACATTTGCACGAAGTTTTTAAATTTAACACGATATTTTCTATGGTAAGTTTGGTAGTCAATGATTTCGTGATAGTAAACACTTCGGGTTCAACATCTCGAGGTGATCAGCTCGGCACGGCCATCACCATGTATGCCGATGGTTTCTTTTAAAGAGAATTAATTTTATTTGGAAAATTATTTAGAGTAGTTTTTTAATTCATTATTTATTAAGTTATATATAAATTCATTACATTTGTATAAATGGCAATTAATTAATTTCTATAAATATTGAATCAGAAGAATGATTTAATCTGATTTATAATTAAAACACATAATATTCGAACTAAGGAATTGTTGGCAAGCAAAAGCATCTACGTGCTTCCTTATTCAATACCATAGTCGAGCACTGGCTTGTGCTGCACTCTGGGTGGAAATGTCGTAACTAACTAAGCCTGAAGCTACAGAGAGATCAGTTCCTACGCGGAAGTTTTAGCTAATTTATTATACACGTGTTTATAGGTCCAAATTAATTAAACCAAGAGTGTTTATTCAATTCATGCTAGTTATATCCTTTTATAATTTATTGAATCTAGATTTTACCTATTTAGTTCGTTAATGTTAAATCTTAAGAGTGTGTCTAGTATTTATTTAAATATAGGTACTAAGTTCATTTCGAAAAAATTCTACGAGAACAATGTAATTAAATTCTAATAATTAAGCAATAAATCACGTAACTAAAGCTAAAGTCCAACAGTTATCAATAGTATTATTAAAGATCCCCTATTTCATAGAAGTGCAGTAGAATTAGCCTAAAATAAATAAATATAAAAACTATCATTAACTGTTTAAGCGGACACGAACAAATTAACCCTTATTAGTTACTACTGTAGTTTCTGATCTCAATAAATAAAACCTTGGAAACACCTATTTTAGTAAACCCATTACATGTTCTAACATTTATATATTCCATTCATTAAATGTACGTATATGCATACTACTGGAAGTCAGTAGGCCTACATTTTTAAACTCAGATGTCCGCAGTACGGATAATGAATCATCGCCTTACTTTGATTCATCATCTGTACTGTGCTGCACTCTAGAAGGGAAAGTCCAAACTAACTGGACTGAGATAAAGAGAGAACAGTGTCTATGTGTAAATGACATTCCTAATAGTTCTGTGATTGATTAAACATTGCTATAACAGAACCCCTTGGATAAAAACAATAACCACAGTCTCAATTTCTCAACACTAACGTAACTAATACATTTATAGATGTTTACCCAAAGGGAAAAAATTCTTCTAAGACATGCTTCCTGAGTTCCTTTGATCTGTTTTGAAGATAGCATGTAAATACACTTACTAAATGTTTACATACGATTTCGCTATATACTATATTTTAAGTGGTATATTAATGCTCTGTGAGAATGGGTAGTGTGAATAAAGTTATGCCTAAGTATGACTAATTTTCAGGTTAAGACAAATACGTTAATACTAGTGATACCAAGTAAAATAGGAACAAAATTTGTGAAAAACCTTTACACCGAATCTTATTTTGTGTTTTAAATCTTATTAAAACATATATTCAGAATTATGTTCACAAATTTTAAAGTATTTTTTTAGAATAATACTATTACTTAAGAACGTTGAATTTAGGATTTTTACTTTAAAATTTGTGAACATAATTCTAAAACCCTGTATTTGTAAAAATACGTTTCCTCACTTTTTCTTATACACCGTTTCTTCTATCTAAAACGATTTTTTAAATATTTATTCCATGCAAAAAGAAGCATGGGGAGGAATTATTAATATTTTGATTGTTGCAAAATTTACTTTATCCTTTCGACTTAATCAAAAGGACTGTTTAACATCAATTCCATAATATATTAGCATAATTAAAACACGTTCTAAACTATAATGGATTGCTTTTATTGTAAACATGTTTATTTCGAGATTTTCTTCAGTGTTTCTCAATATGTGACCTGTTTTATATACTTTATGTTATTATTTTATATTTGATTTTGAAGGATTATCTGGCCTGACCGATACAGTGGTTTTGAACTTTATTTCATTTAAATCAGTATATATCTCTATGGACAAATTCTGAATATTCATTTATTTTATTTCTTTGAGTTTAAGTTTAAATGCAAGGCCAAATTGAAGTTTTTGATTTTCGACGATGTCATTGGTAAACTAATGTTAAATATTTCAAATTGTTGGATAACTACCAATAAACTCTATCGAAGGTACATTTCCAAATTGCATATGATGGAGTTATATTTACTAGTGCACCTCTTAGAGTCGAGACCTAATTTTCAGTCAGTGTTAATGAATATGAGACATTTTTGTAAATATTTACTACCACAATTTCGTTTCATAATTTAGAATGGACATATGTCGTGTTCGGCCTACCTGAAAAGTTGGGCATGGAAGCAAAGAGCACGCCCACCTCCGCGTAACTCTGACTGTACAGTTCCTCGTGCTGTCGCTTCCTGTTGCCGAGAAAGTGTGCCGCCACGTGTTGTGGCAGGATGTTGTACACCAGGGCCTCGTTCCTTCGCCGGATGTCAGACGCCCGCTCCCTCTGCTCTTCCACTTCCGTCTTCCAGAGAAACAACACCCGGGAGGCCTTCTCCATCTACAGGATACCGCATAGATAGAGGGTATGTCGACATGATACTGGTAAGATAAGTAAGTACCGGTACTTTGGTGTTGAACTTAAGCCTCTATGTACCTATCTAGTACTTGTTAGCGATATAGCAACGTTTAGACTAGGCATTTCCTATCGGTACTTTCCCGGCCTCAGACCACGTGTGAGATTTTCCAACGTGATCTGACGCCCGAAAAGTACAGATCGCAAATACTAGCGTCAGCGCCACTCCCCCCCCCCACATTTCTGACAAAGGCAGACAATATTCCCTCGAGGTAGAACCTAAATCAAAAGCACCTAGATCAAGCTCAGGTCTCGTGAGTATTAGTAAACGTTAACTTTAACTGTTTCTTCTTATAATAAGTTCGATTTATTTATCACGTGATAAAAAGTTTTACATAGGAACAGAGCGGCCTCTGGATAACACCAAGGTATCGAAGAATGTTTGGGCATTACAGTGGTAAGATAATGCAAATAATATAGTACATAATAATGTATTTCTATTTGAAGCACCGTATTTTTATTTTCACTTCGCAGATTCAAATTTCTTTATGCCTTTTATGCTTTCAAAGAGGGAATAACTTTAAATAAAATAAAAAACAAAATACTATTGCGAGTGCGATTAAAGCCCTAAACGTGCCGTTAAAAGTCAAAGAATGTCTTATTTTACCAAATGTTTTACAGAATGTTTTATTTTATTATACCCGCCGAGCAGGCGGGCTGCTTGCCAGGACAGGATCTCTGAGCGGTCACCCATCCAAGCAACAGCCACGTTGCTTCTCTCGAAAACCGCCCTACACACAACTCTAAGCCACTGGCTTTTTATTTGTTGTTCAAAAGATGCCTAAAGAAAGAGGCAACTCTATTTATCATGACTTGTTGCAGAAGTAAGTTGCGGGATGTGGGCAGCTTCAAAAATAGTGAATTGGAAACTCTGGGGCAAACTTGGGTAGCCTAAGCGTCTGCCTAATATTGCAACATGCACAAACCTAAAAGACGATGGTTGCCTAAGTGAACATTGATTATATTTTTTACAGTTAAAATGTATAAAATCTATTATTTTAGAATGTAAATATTTAAAATAATTTATTAAATTAATTAATTGTAAATTCAAGTAAATTTGGTTTCAAAATATTTCATGAATCAGTATAAACTCAAATAAAAAAATTTCATCACATTTTGTTATAAAAGGATTAAACATACATACAAATGAGCTAAATCATCATCTAAAGAATTTTAAATTAAAACAATAAAAACATGTTTTTTGTTTTATTGTTTGTTTTATAACAAGCCACAAGAAATTTATAGGATACGTAATAAATTACATATGGAATGACTGATTTCCTCTGTATTACTAAAAATGGGTATCAGTAGTTAGCAAGGACCATCAATTAATAGCAGAATGACCAGAGAAAGCAACGGAACAATAGTCACTTAAGGCTGAAGGGGTGGGGGTAGTTTGTCAGTCGGTCCCCAAGACTATATTTTATCAGTCAGCCCTTGTTATAGATGACACAGTTAACAATCCAGAGATTTCCTCTCACGGGATTCGAATTCCTCCACCAATTGACTATCCTTTAGTTTCTCTTTTTCTTGCTGGCCGCCTTTATGAGAGCTCCTTGAAAAATATCGCCTTGATCTGTAATCGGCTAATTGTCTGGAAGATTTAAATACAGATTCGTGCTCAGGAAAGCTCAAAGAGCTGAAGTTGATAACGAGAGATGATGCAATTTCTACAGAGGAAGGTAAGCATATTTTAAGGATGTACTACTGATAAGATCAAGATCCTCGTATATATAGCAATCCAGGATATAGCTGAGGGGCGGAGGCTGCACAGAACCTACGGATATATCCTCTTCTCCATCGCTCGAAAACTTTAGAGTCCAACCTCCACGAACAATCCTCAAACAGGCAGCATGTATAATTTCCACTAACATATTTTTAGTGAAGTTCATACCTGTTGCTATGTTTGAGTTGCCTTCTGTCGGTATATGAAACTGTCAGTGATTAATACTGACCTTGTTGGATAATAATTTGGTTCAATGGGCTTGGGAGATTGAGCTTAACGTGTTTTCTCTAATTATTCTCTTAAACCTACAGTATAAAAATGAGAATTGTTAAGTGCAAATGTAACACGTCATACATGGAGAATCGTAGATAGTCTACTCGGTTTTGTAAGTAATAAATAACAATTCTTGTTACTGTGACAGTGAAACATGGAATGTGGTGCCCATTGCACCCGTCCAAACAAGTTCCTCGAAGGCGAATTTCAACTGGTATTCGGTGACTTGCAGTGAGTACTGGCCACCAACGTCTCTCCATAATATGCATTTAGATGGTAATAGATTTATGCATAGAATCTAAAATATATCTACTGCACACCTTTTATTCAAACTCGTTCTAAATTTTTGGTAACATCCATGAAAATATTTCAGGACGAATAAACGCATCTCAGTAATGGCTCAAACCGCGTTCCTAAAGGCCGTATAAAAATGAGGGGACATTCAACATCCTCATCATACATAAATTCAAAAATAATGTCCGTGGTTAAATAGTATAATAAGGTCGGTTCAGACAATTTGGATCTTCAGGAAATTGTAAAGGCCTTCAAGATTAGGAAGGGAAAAGATAATTATATAGGAGAGAAGTAGTGTGTGAATGAATTAGTAGTTGGAGGAATACGTAGTAGTAGTTGGAATATGTGGATTTAGCTCATTACCTGTTTATTTTGATAAGAAGCGTTATCATGCTTTTTGTATAACGTGATAAAAGAGAATGTTATTTTAGGTAGTTTAGAAATAATGTTTGACTTCCAAAATTTATCTACGGCCATTGCTATAAAGATAATTACATTACTCTCTTGATGAAGTGCGTTACAGTAAGAATAAATCAGAAACTGTACAAATGAGGAAGAATTATTACGATTGACAGAAGGGGATAAGATGGTGACATGAAATTTGCTCTGCTGAGAACTAGTGACCCAGATTAGATACTTCATAGATACGCTTAATATCGATTAAGAAATTGTAGATTTCTTGCTTTATTCGATTAGGAATTTTAAAAGTCAGTATGGACACATAAGGTGTTCTGTTAAAGGCTATTTTCGGATAGTTTTGCTATTTAACCACAGGTTATAGCACCATAGCCCAGACACAAAAGGTATATTTGTATGTGCTTTATAGTGCTAATATATTCGCTGTTGCCTTTAGTTTATTATTTTATTTTAAACAATGAAGATTTAAACAGATGCGGAATGTCATGTCTAGAGATGATAAATATAATAAAGTAAATATAGCTAATATTATACTACTAATAGGACATCAGAAACAACGTCTAATGTTATATAATAAGACTGATGTACAATACATGTGGACTTATCACCCCGAAATTCATTTATGACTTTGATGTTAAGTTTTAACAAGTGCCGTTCTATATTCTGGTCAGTAGACACATCAATATAATTTTCTTATAGGTCATCGGTAGAGTTTTCTAATTACAGTTTACTCGCTTATCGGTCTATATAATTTCTTTTAACAGTGTGCTTGTTTTCATTGAAATGTCAATATTAAATTTTACATGATCCATGGTCACATTATAAAAGTTATATTAATTTATGTGCACATCCTAAATTGTTTTTATGAAGGCCTGAGCATATCAATGAAGACTGACTTTGACACAAACAAAAATAAATCTCAAGATCGTTTATTGCTTTTTCAACTCTTACGTTGTGTAAGACATTATGTTCCAGCTAGAGAAAGAAAATCAATGTCACTTGGAAAATATTTTCCAAATGAATGCCAATGAGAATATTAATGACGAGAGATGTGAATAGCAATTAGTTCATAGTAGTGTACTTACGTGTTTGCGATAATTTTAATCTGGACAAAAATGACAAATATTGGCAAAAGTAACGATTATATATGATACGGTAAAGGAAAATTTTCTCCACATGAAGAGAACTATTCTGTGAAAGAATATATTGTTCCGTATTTCGGTTAACACAACATATATAATGTATAAATGATACATTTGTAGGATGAGTGTGTAGATCTTTATCAGGAGGAAGGAAAGACGGCTTCCGCTGATCCCAAATAAGATTAATCGGGATAATTAGCACGATTTATCCCATCATCTATAGGAGTGCAGGAGATAGAAGTAATCAGAACACGAGTCTTTATTGGATAAGTATTAATGGTAGTATAGTATAGTAGTGTACAGTAGATTGTATAGTATTGTATAAAAGTATCGTATAGTAGTATAATATATTGTATGGTATAGTATAGTGTGTACCGTTAGTTAGTTCCATCTTTGTGTCATAATGCAACATTTTAAGAATTTCACTCCTTGTGGAACCTAAAGGGATTATCCGTTAGCCAGTACAACTTAATTATTATTTTTTTATCCAATGTCCCGGAACTAAATTATCAGCAGACTAACTACCTAATTGGCACGCATATGAATATTTTATTGTAACCCTTTGTAGCAGCCCAACTACGTGACCGATTTCACCTCGCGCGCTATGTCCGTAAGTAAAATTTATATTTTCGTATTATTAAATTAGCCCTTTGATGCCAAACGTATAAAAATGAATGTAACGTAAAGTAAAGTTGTAAATAGTAAAGTAACTTACCCTTGAAGATCTTTTATTTGCTTCATTGAAATGGATACAAGTTGTGGCGTCGTCCTTCTGACGAGCACGTTGTTGTAATAAGTTTTTTGTCTCATTAAATGGCTAATACTGTCGCGAATTTGTTTTAGGCGAGCTCACGTATTATTTGAGTAGATGGCTACCACTTTCATAACTTCTACTCCTCTTCTAGTAATTACCGACTAGAAATAACCCTTCTTAGACTACAGCTTCAATGTCTCGTGCCAAGACGCCGACGCCCGGGTTGTGAGTCTACATATTGCGAAAGGAAGTAAAATCTTAAAGTTTTATAAAATAGAATAATTCATAGAACATTGGATATTTTAGGCCCACCTATCAGATATACATTTTTAGTTCTTGTACTCTAATTGGCAGCAATGTGTCAAGGCATACATTTAATTTACCAACTAAAAGTGGTGCTTGTAAGTTTCATTAATAAAATTGAACTAGTAAACTTTGAAATTCGAGTATTTATTACTACGACCTCAGAAGTCACCACCTCCATGTGTTATCGTCATTCGGTACAAGTGTAGTATAGTATAGTAGTATAGTGGTAGTATAAGTAATAGTACTTTCCACTTATCACTGACTGCATTGCGTCTTTTGAACACAAGGCGAGGCGGTTATACAGACACTTAAATATAAATCTGGACAAAGTGTTAGAAATGCATGGAAAAGGAAAACCTAGCAAAACTGGAAGTCCTTTATAACACAGATTCTCATACGAAAGCCTGGATCACTTGATTGCGTCACAAAATAGTAGATGTGAACTATACACAAAAATTCCTTACTTGGTATTCAAAATGTGACATTGGAAGTGATATGAAATATCTTTTAACATATTATGACGGGTTTTCATAATTTAGAAGTTAGAAGATGTTAGTACTTTAGGTTGCAAAAATTCATTATTGTATCTCTTAATTTTAGAGTAAAATACGTTCTGTTTAAACAATTAATACTTTTCTTATTCCATTCTCATAGAATAGTCCATTTCCTACTGGACTATGTATGGGACGCCCCCTTTCTGTACACCGCGATATACTTTCAGGAAAATTCTATGTGTACTGTCCCAAAAAAATTAAGAAGATTTATACAAAATAAAAATTACAGGAAACATTATTCAAGTACATCTTTGTTAATATATAAAATATAGACTAGGATGGTTTGTTACAAACATTACTTACATGTCTGGCGAGGAAGGCCAAAGCAACGGTGACTGCTATCAACAACACTGACAACGTGTATTTCCCAGCAGTTAAACTGTAACAATGAGGAACTGAATTAATAATGAGAATGCATCTAGACTAAATAATATGATGATCTTTTCAGAGGAAACATTTCGTCCCAAAGTATAATCTTCTATACTTTTGTATGTTTAATAACACATTTTATTACTAGTATCGAAAGTGACCTATTGCGAGGCGACATTGCATTTGCGCGCGAGCCCCGCAATATAACTTCCGAGACTTATATATTGAATGAAACATTTCATCACGATGTAAAAAAGCAAACGGAATCTTTTAAAGATCATTTGAAATTGTATAGTTTTGTCATTATTTTTCAACTGTATTTTATCAATCTTTTTGGTGTTAAAATCCGCTGTTTGAATACAGGACTATCAAAACAAATAATGCAATCACACAAAACTAATTTTTTATAGAGAAAGAGATGTGAACAAAAATAAAAGAAATACAAGTAATGTTTGCACAAACTGGAGGATGTTTTAG
Source organism: Homalodisca vitripennis (assembly GCF_021130785.1). NCBI lineage: Eukaryota > Metazoa > Arthropoda > Insecta > Hemiptera > Cicadellidae > Homalodisca > Homalodisca vitripennis. The sequence goes on along the minus strand of NC_060212.1, from coordinate 12,199,650 downwards.
TTTTTTATGATCATACATTTTTACAATACATAACGTATATTGGAAATTTAAATGTCATAACAATTTTTATGTTACGTAAAATTACTAGCATTAGGAAAAAAATTTAGGGAAAATACAGGACAAATTTCTAATTATAACTTATTATTAACACCACAAAGTATCAAACCTCACCTTCTAATTTCTATTTAAAGATATTTTATGTATTCTTACCGAGAAGCACATGAAATACAAATCCAAAATTCTAAATTTATCCAAATGGCTTATTTTGCTTTTTAAAGGATTTATCAGCACCAGGACGCCGATAATACTTACTTGGAAAAGTCACGATGGTTGGTGAACTCTTCGCTGTCGAGGGCAGGAGCGATGAGAGCTACGTTGACCGCACATTGAGCCACTGTCAGCAACACCAGTATCGCTGTCTTGGCCAAGTGAGACAACTGAGCAGGGAGACACGCCGCTATCAGCACCAGCACGCCGAAGTAGCTGAAGTAGGATGGGTACAGACACTCGCTGGTCGGGTTGTCCGGAATCGTGAAGTTGAACGAGACAGGAGCCGTCGTACAAGAAACCTGTATTTATATAATTTTGAAACCAGGTAGATTGTTAAACTGAGAACACGCCCTTTTTAAAGTTTATTATTGGTGATGTATTAGTAACTTTAACAGGTTTAAAGTTAATATGCAATCGTTGATGTTACGTAAATAAAAAGTAAATTTCTTTTACTGTGACTTTAAGATCAATCACAAAAACATTGATGAAAAACAACTATGTCCATCCCTTGTTTGTCAACCATCGCCATCCTGTTCCATTTTCTGTTTCGGCTGACCTTAGCGCCACTAATAGTTTAACACTGTTAGTTTTATCAGCGTTTATTTATCAACGTTAGTTTACAACCGTCTCTGGTGGAATACGCACGTGATATTCAGTGTTATACTTGCTATAGTCTCCTTGAACCATTAGGTGTATACTTGAGTTATTTTGACTTACTCGTCTTCTGTGTTTATACTTGGCTTCGGTGAGCCTATCTCCACATGTTTTAAAGATCTTATTGTGCATACTTAACCTTTAGCCTAAAGATTTTACAACACGTAACGAAGATGAAAGAATCAAATACTCGAAACATAATGTTTTATTTGTGTAACATTAACGATTGCTAAATGTCCGAAAACCTTTTAACATCATGAAAATCGTCTCTAACATTTAATTGGAGGAGGATTTCCGGCAATATTTTTTTATATTAATTTCCATTCATAAGTGTTTTATATCCTATCATTGTCAAAAAGATGTTACCTCTCAAATCATCCATCTCTACCCCTAATTAATTCTTCGTTACCTATTTTTTACATTAATTTCCATTCATAAGGGTTTAATATGCTATCAATGTCAAAAAGATTTTACCTCTCAAATCATCCATCTCCACCCCTAATTTATTCTTCGTTGCCTCTTTTTTATATTAATTTCCATTCATAAGTGTTTTATATCCTATCATTGTCACAAAGATATTAACTCTCAAATCATCCATCTCCACCCCTAATTTATTCTTCGTTGCCTATTTTTTATATTAATTTCCATTCATAAGTGTTTTATATCCTATCATTGTCACAAAGATATTACCTCTCAAATCATCCATCTCTACTCGTAATTTATTCTTCGTTGCCCATTTTTCTTCTATGTTGTGTAAGATAGATAAAAAGTGAGTGTTTCAAACTGTATAAATGATTTTAATAACACTTAGGGTAAAATAACACTTACTACACTTACTACTTTTACCACATGTAATTGAGAAGCAACATCAGTAAAAGTTGCATACTATTTCTGTTCTTTTAATTTTATCCTTATTACACTTTAAAATTTATATTTTTTCCCTTCAATAAAATAATCCAATAAAGGTTTCCACTAAGTAAGGAAAGATTTGTAAAAGTGTGCATTGCCTGGAACACAACACAACTGAAACAGTTAAAATGGTAAAACTGTCTTATTACTTATTACTGAAGAGCTTCCTTATTTTGTTACAACTGCAATACGTAAACTTCTTAGAAATATTTACTATTATATGTCCACCGTTTATCCTAGCATACTCAAGGTTTTAAAATTAAAGTACATCCATTTAAACCTGTCTAATATAATATTACAGAAAGTTAGTACTTTCAGTGGAAATATTTAAACGTACACGATTGATTTACTTGTATGTATTCTTAGATGTGATCAAAAATTGGAAATAGAAAAATCGAGTGTAGGAAAAGTTGTTTATACCCCAAATATTAATCCTTGTTGAAAATTGAAGGGACCGATCATGAAACGTCTACATCATCCAAAGCTCTTAGAATAAGGTTATTGCATTGCATCTCCTTGTTACATCCAGTGGAAGTAGCTTCCATAGAAAATTCTATAGGCTTGAATCTGAATGTCCTAAACTTAAATGGAACTTTGGTATTATCAGAGTCCATTCTTTCCCTATCTACTATTAGACTATAAAATTATAAGTAGGAAAATAAATACGTAATCAATATATAAGGTAAAGTTCAAATTTACAAGCATTCACGTGATCTGAGATTGTATTTGGGTATTATCTCGAGGGAGTTTATACTTTTTTCTCCAGAAGTATGGGCATTTAAGCCCCCACTGACGAACAGATGCCTAAGACCACGTTCCAGATCGTCCAAATTTTCCGATTTCAGATCACGATGAACGATCTGCCACTTGCTTTGACCGATCTGAAATTCCCCTGGTCATTATTACAGAATTCGGTCGCCAGCGCCACCCCGCACTTCTGGCGAAAGAAGAAAACATCCCTCGAGATAGTACCTAAATTCAATCTCAGATAACGCGAGCGCTCGTAAGGATTAACTTTAACTTTGTTACTACCAGTAACGTATTTTTTTATAATCTCATCTAAACCTACTTATATCGCGTAATAACAAGTAGTAGATAGGGATAGAGTGGACTCCAGAAAATATCAAAGTACCACAAACTTATTGATCCCTCTAAGACTACCAGGTTTCGTTTCTTCATTTTGGACACTGAAACGCTACAATATTAGTATTAGCTATTATAATACATAAGCTACAGAGTTATTATTTACACAAGGTGTGTGAGACTCACCCCATCCACCATGTTGGCAGCTCCCAGGACACATATGACGAGGATACCGACAAACCTGCGAGCCCACAGAGAGCTATTCATCGTCTCGCTGACCTGAACAAACAGCTTGGGAAACACCTGCAAAACACACAAGATATTTGACTTTATTATTGTCATTACCTACAAGTGTTTGTTTTTGCGCTGCAATAGGCTCTGACACTTTGTATTGAACAGCACTTACAACTTAAGCGTTTAACATACAGTCTACAAACCACTGTTTACAAACAGCTCTTAATCTGAGGTGCCGTAATGTTTTGAAGTAAATCATTGATCGGTTTGTGCAAATACGTTTCGCCTAATAGACTAATGCACATAACTACTACATTATAAATCATGCTACACCTCATATAAAGTTTAAGTCTCCCACTAGCAATTTTGGTAAGGATACCACACCAATAGTATCACTAGCGTAAACTGACAGAGCTGCCACAACATTAGTAACAGCTGCGTACAAAGATAAGCACCACAACAATAGTAACAGTTGTTTATACAAACAGGGCTACCGCAAGAATTGTAAAAGTTGCGTGAAGAAATAGGGCTACCACGTTAGTTACAGTTGCGTACACCATCAGAGCAACCGTAACAATGGTAACAGCTGCGTAAATAGATAGGGTTACCACAACAGTAGTTACAGTTACGGAAACAAACACGGCTACCGGTAACAATGGTAACAGCTGCGTAAATAGATAGGGTTACCACAATAGTAGTTGCAGTGGCGGAAACAAACACGGCTACCGTAAAAATGGTAACAGCTGCGTAAATAGATAGGGTTACCACAATAGTAGTTGCAGTGGCGGAAACAAACACGGCTACCGTAACAATGGTAACAGCTGCGTAAATAGATAGGGTTACCACAATAGTAGTTGCAGTGGCGGAAACAAACACGGCTACCGTAACAATGGTAACACTGCGTAAATAGATAGGGCTACAAAACAATGTAACAATTTTAAAAACTGCTAAGACAGCAAAAATGGGCCGTCTCAAAAATTGAGAAGGGTTACCAGAAACGTACTACTCGATATTCGGCTTTTACTTTTCTAATCTTATGAATCTCTTGTAAATTAATCTCACCAAATACAAATATCTATAGGAGGTATAAGGTTTTATATAATATCTAGTAAGTTATCTTTTACTTTGTTAATTTTTTGTTGATGTTATTGGTGATTTATATTTCTTAAATTATTTGACTAACTAACGATTTAAGCTGAGAAAGAATAAGCTATCTAGAGCTATCATATTGTAAGAGAAATATTCCATTTATTTCTGATCGTAAGTAATATATTTTAATTTATTTTAAAAGTTTAGAATTGTAAATATTTAATCTTGCCTTTCGCTAAAGGCACTCGTCAAATACATGGAGCAGAAGGGTCACTAGCAACAATAGCCTTTGGTAAACTTCTCGTAAATTTACTTAGGATCGTTACTCGAAGTACCCTCAATCAATATGCAAATGTAACTAATTGCATATTCATTTTTATTTTAATTTATACACTACATTATATTGAAATCTTGAAAAAGAACTCGGAGTTTGTTTTATTTCGTTTCATAGTTCGTTTCTATTTTAATTAGAAGAGTAACAAACACAAATATTTTATTTGAATCCCAATTTATGTTCTTGAAATAACAAAATATTTCTATTACTTGTGATAAAAAATGAAGTTACCAAGCATTTACTTTAAATTTCTACATAGAAGACTTCTGCAACCATTTTATAGAAATAAATGAAATTATATAAGATATCTTTAACAGCTATTTCCCAATAATACCTGTGATTATTAAATTTCTATCAATAAAATTAACAAACAAGAGATGGCTGGCTAATGGCGTATTATAAAGAACTTGATGAATTTAGTATATTTTATTCGTACAAGATGAAATAACCATTGAATACTTATATACATTGAATACAGCTCTAGTGAATAAAAGTTCAAGTTTTATTGATGTATTGACGAAATAGCGAGTAAACTCATAAAACTTTGTTTAATGTAGTACGTATCATATTTTACCCTTTTTATTTCATATATAAAATGTATTATTTAGATTACTTAAGTAATTAATAGTATTCCAAAAAGAAAACTTAGGTTTAATATTTCAATATTATTAAAATATGGTATGCATAGTTAAAAAAATGCATTTATTATTGTGTAATATATACTATTATATTCCACCACATCTTTGATTAATCTTTGATGATGGTGCTTTACGATATCTACCTTCTGATGTGCCAACAATTCAAAAATGTTTAAATTTCAATTATTTGTAATTGAGTAAATAACTTAAGTTTAAATAACCAAACACGTTAAGAAAAGTCGCAAATTACAGATGGTACATATAATTATATTCGTATATTACTCACTGTTGGAAAACCCTCGGCTATTGACACTGCTGTGAAGACGCTGAGAAATACTGACCCCAGAGAAAAGGAAAGTATACTCAAAATATCTCTGAAACAAAAAGCCGAATGTTGTATTTTACTATGACTTTGACGATAAAAATAGTTAAAGATTTACTCTTTATATTTTTTTTACTCTTTACTATGGATATTTATACTTATACGCAGCATTTTATGCGACACTTTGGCATCAATACTACTGATGGCGAGAGAAAAGAAGAGACCTGGCCCGTACCGGCGCACACAGCTGTGTACTAGTGTGTTGCCGCGCGGTAATTTCAGGCGCTTCGCCCTACAGCCAACCCTGCGAATTGATTATCATAGCAATGGAACAGTGAAACAATAATGGAATTACGAAACAAGGCGCGGCAACATACTAGTAGTAGCGCCTGCAAATTAAAGATAGGCCAGAATCCAGGTCTCTTCTTTTCTCTCGCGATCAGTATAACTATTAAGTAGTTATTTGAATATTTGTAAATTTATGTTTAGATGTAGTGTTTTTGAAAATTACATGCTTTGTTATCAATAAGGATAAACATGCCAAGGCAGTTAGAATAGTTATTTCCGCTGAACTTTAGTTACGAAGTCTTGAAAATTATCGTATATCTGCGTACATAAAACCAAACACATGCACACATAGTTACCTGAAAACAGTATATGAAACATTTATTTAAAAATAACAAAATCATTTTATCTGTTATAATAATTCTATTTTAACAGATTCTAGTAATAGATTATAATAATAATCATAACAAAATACGTATTCCTTTCGTCCAATATTTGAAGGATAATTATACTGTATTTGTCAGTACTGTTTTACTTACTCTACTCACACTGTTTTTATAAAATCATCAGATTTTCGATTGAAAAATTTAAGATAAGTTTACTTGGACGAGTACACATTAGTAAAAACTAGTAATTGTTTTAAAACAGTAAAAAGACAATCACGCCTACTCATGTTACAACTGTATAAAATTATATGTATTAATGAACATTAAAATTCAGTTAATAACGACGATACCAGAGAAAGTACTGTCACACCTTTTTTATTAATAAATGTATTTGATATGATATTCGCAGGATCCATTTTATTTAATAATCAGACTTAGTCTGAAGAGAAAAAAATTGGCATGGTTAAACATGAATACAATCGAAATTAAATAATTTGTATACGGATTAGCTGTCTTTCTAGTGTGGCATTCTACTATACATCCTAATTAAATGGCCATCATTCTACTATAGTGTAAAACCGTAAAACTATACTAACTCTTCGATTCACGGTTCCTGTTAAAATCCCAAATGCCATTAACATTTAGATAACGATATGTGCGTAAACATCGTTCCGAAAAGAAACCAATAAGTATTCGGTAAACTAATATACGCTGTAAAGGGACGGTTTCCGTTTAAACAAATACGGTGGTGGGAGCAGTGCTTTGTAAACGCCTCTGCTAAAAGTACTTTCTTTGTGTAAACAATGTCTGTATCTATCTTTCTTTAAAGGTTTATTCAGCTGTGTAAAGTTTTCTTTATGTACAGTGCAGCTTGTTACGAAGCAAATTACTCGGTGACATCAATCGATTCAGAGCAAAGAGCTTTAGTTCAATATTCATGAGTGGAGTTTTAATATTCACTGTTTCGCGACCTTTCAGTTTTTCACAATCCTGGAACGAAAAATAGTATTTACGCATTTATAAACTATATTACGTACGAATCGATTTCACAAAATATATGACTATATGTAACTATCAAAGTGAGAATTTTGGAATCATATAATGCAATTTCCGGACTTATTTCAACCAAGTTTTTTTTTACCCAATGTGATATGTCCTTCTTCGAGTACCATATCTCAATAAATCCCGTATCAAATCTAATCGTCCCTTTTAAAACCCCAATTATCGTTAATCTATAAAAGGGACCCGGCATTCACTGATATCTTCATTGACATTGGCGGATCTGCAAAGCAACTTCCAACTCGCCCGTACACAATTTTATTTATCAATGACTTTGCACTTCTGTGGATGCTAAGTGAGACTCAAACTCAGTAGTGAATTAGTTTTGTTACCAGTTACTTGGCCAAACTGACTACTTGCACCTCTAGGGATCTATAAGTACGCTCTAAACTCTATAGTAAATTAGTTTTCTTACCAGTTACTTGGCGTTTACTAATGAATTCGCACTTCTGCAGATCTATATTCTGCAGAAATTTTGTTTGGTAACGATTATTTGGCGTTTATTAACGCATTCGTACCTCTATAGATCTGTACATATGCTCTAAACTCTGCAGTACATTAGTTTTGTTACCAGATAATTGAGGCGTTAACTAATGAATTTGCACGACTGTTGATCTTTAACAACGCTCTATACTCAGCAGTAAATTAGTTTACTTAATAATAATGATAATAATAATCTTTATTGTATTTCTACGAAATTAATTATTAATTGCAATGCATGCGTCATCACAGTAAATTAAGGAAATACATAATTTAAATTGTGCTTTTCCAACATACGAACATTTAATTCTTTTTGTATATTATAACTGGAGAGTTAGTTTAATTCTTATTGTTTTTAAAATCTGAGACATTCATCCCAATGGTCCATAATGAATTTATCACAGAACAGAGTAAAACAACTTACCAGAAAATTATTTAAATGAGCTTTGATTTTATTATATAATTGAGTTTTGTTATACCATCAGCGAGAGTATTGATTGGTCTGACACTAACTTGCGACTTCAAGCTGTCGTTTTATGTTGTTCTATTCGAAAGTTGTTCTGCCTATTGTTTTCTGCTGATGGACATTACTGTCCAATACCCACTCACATTTGAGTTGAATAACATGATAACCTCGAGAATATAGAGACAGGATAAGTCAATAACTCAAGCTCCCTATACACCTATTTGCACGACTACCTGGGGTTAGATTTTAAAAGATTTCTAAAAGCTTTTTGTATTAAAAAACAGCTATATGTTTGAATTTTGAACACCTGCCTCACAAAATTAACCCATAAGACAAATGTGAATCTATTAGACCGTAATAAGACATCTTTACATGTACGAGTATGTACACCAAAAATTTGCAAGGCTGCGGAGGACATAAATTCCCAAGATAATCTTAGAGCAAGGGCCCTCAATCAAGGCAAATCCCAAGGTATGTAGTGGAAACATATTCCTCCAGACAACATCGTCCACCATCACAGCTTGTACATGTCCTTGTAAAAGCAAACATTCTTCAGGTTTATTTTTTAAATGTTTTTCGTATTTATATTAATTGTAGATAAATGCCCTTTGTATTATTTAAATCAGTAAATGAGAGACGTGTCGCCAGCATATTCAACCACTTTTTCGTTCTGGATTCATGAGTTCAACCAGTTGATGTTAATTAGGAAAAGAACTGGCCCCGATATTGATCCTTGAGGGACACCATAAGGTATTTTGATCCTCTCTGACAGAGCACCTGCAATCTGTGCGCTCTGCTCTGTCTTTTAAACAAGAGGAGAGTCAGTTATATGACAGGCCATGGATACCACTTATCCACAAGTGGTGCAACAATGTCGGGTGATACATGCAATCGAAGCCTTTGGATAGGTCGAGGAATATATTTAGCACGTGGTTCTCGCCTCTCCGGGCCATCGACAACATTATGACGGCATCGACTGTTGACTTGTTACTTGGCATTTACTAACGACTTCACACTGTTCAAGATCTTTAGGTGCGCTTCAAACTCTGCAGAAACTAGTTTAGTTACCAGTCACTAATTATCTCTTTAGTTCTACAAGCACGGTACAGGTTTGCCATTAATGTCGATAACAACGTCAACATCAGTTAATCAGCACGTTCGTTTCAAATTAGCAGTATAAAGTTTGGCAGTTATTATGGACTCATCAAGCACTTGAAGAACGTGTAGTAAAGGGTTTTCAAGCACTTTAAAAATCAGCATTAAATAGTTTCTATACTAGTTACATGTTAAGTTTAGTAACGATCTCGTCATCCTCGGTGGATCTTGAGATACTGTTCAAATCAGTAGGAAACTAGTATGCTTTTCTTTTCTATGAAGCTAAGGGGACATGTACCGTAACTCAATATTTTGATTTTTTTAGGTTTTTATTTTTTTGCAAATTATTATAGTTTGATTTGTTACAAAAAAATGATACCACTCCCACATTTCTATGACAACTATAACCCTTATAGAAAAATTAAACAAAATATCTTGTCCCGTGCAATATTCAACCGATCCGTGATGACAAGAGGTGTAAGATATCTGACTTACTTAGGGGACGGTGACTCTAAGGGTCATGCAGCTGTCAATGAATCAAAGCCTTATGGAGATATAAATATAGAAAAGGCTGAGTGTATAGGACATGTTTCCAAAAGGATGGGGTCGCGACTTCGAAAGCTGTGTAAGACAACGGGAACATTGAGTGATGGTAAAGCACTTGGTGGAAAAGGTAGGCTTACTGGCCCTGAAATAGATACCATTCAGTCCTACTATGGTAATGCCATAAAAAACAACAGGGATGACTTACTTGAAATGAAAAAGGCCATATGGGCAATTTTCTACCATAAAATGTCAACAGATGCTAACCCTAAGCATACTTTATGCCCCGAAGGAGAACTTTCATGGTGCGGTTTCAACCGAGCAAAAATAACTAAAGAGCCATATTCCCACAATCACTCTCTTCCTGAAGTAGTCTTAAATGCCATCAAACCTGTCTTCAATGACTTATCAAACAACACTCTTCTAAGTCGATGCACTTTAGGTCGTACCCAAAATCCAAACGAGTCATTGAATGGAGTTATATGGAAGCGCCTGCCAAAAACTGTATTTGTAGGTATGACAACCTTAAAAATAGGAGTATATGATGCAGTTATTAGTTTTAACAAAGGTGCTTTAGGGAAACTAGATGTTTTACAAGTTCTTAAACTAAAATACAGTGATAATTGCAATCTGCGCCTTCAGAAAATTGATAGAAAAAGAGTGTATGAAGCTGAAAAGAAAGTTCAGGATTCACAAAACAGGAAAAGGAAACAAAGGAGGATGGCTAAAAGGAAGATTGAAGAGAAAGATAAGTTCAAGGACTATGAACCAGGAATGTTTTAATGCTGGTAAGTTACAAAAATTTTAAATCTAGTATAATCACTTACTTTAAACTGCGTTAACCGAAAATTTCATTTTCGCACACTTATGCCCGGTTTTCTCAGAAACCGTTCAAGATAGAAGCTTCAAATTTTTGTCACATAATTATAATGCATATTTGTACAAATATACCTATTATTATCTTGGTATCTGTTTTTATTGGAAATATATTAATTAAACATGTTAAAAACTAATCTTTAAAATGGTACTGAAAAAAACTTTTTTGAGAGGTTTAAAGTTGAGATATTTATTTTAAAATAGGTCTGTTTGTAAATCAAAAAAGGTAGTACAAACTGTGAAAATTTCATAGGTCTATCTCCAATGGCCTCTGAAAAAAATGGGCATAAAAATAGCAAAATTAGCATTGTCGGTATAGGGTGTACCATGTCCCCAAAGATCATTTAGTAATTGGGTTTGTTACACAAATCCTTCCCCGTGATATTTGTATTAGTGCAGCATTTAAATGACAGAAAAAGTACTGAAACAGAATCGTATATTCTTTATATCTAAAAAATATCATTTTTCTATTTAATTTTTGTCGATTTTTTAAGCAGAACTAGTAAACACGATAAGTAATAATTGGATTTTAGACTTCCCAAAAAAATGTAGGAAATAAACCACCGCTATCTCACTGTAAAAATCCACTTTTTTACGAATATAAAATAAACAAAGTCTTCTCCACGTGAAGAGAACACACAATGAATTTTATAATGTTGTGGATTCAATTCCAAATAATGCTTTAAATGAAACAAAGTCGTCTCTACGTGAAGAGACGCACATTGAATGACTCACAATAATAAATCTGTACGTTAGTATTGTGATAAAAGCAATCAATTTTTTCAAATATTAGTGATTATTTCGCGAAATTATGTCTACATAATTAGGGTTCCAAAATGTTGGGCATCTTTGATGTAAATCATAATAAAAAATTATTTTGCTTCTAGTATGTGTTTTTATTCATCTTAGTTCCACAAAAACTTTGTTAAGAAGCCTTAATATTTGAACGCATTAGAGTTTGAATAGTATTCCAGAAGTATTTTAAAATATCTAAAACAAATATTTATGTTTACTGATGTATTCTAGAATATATGTCTATATTCGACTATGCACTGTAAGGTTCTCTTAAGAATGGTTTTGGTCTCTTTAAGCACTCATTTCACTTATTTAGTCTCAACGGCGGGTCGAGGTTCGTATCATAGGTTTGTAAAATAAATTAATATCGATAAAATAACCAATGCGGGGTATGTACGGGCATCGGTTGAGCATATTCGGCCTCTTGGAGTTTGGGCGTAAAAAAATTTATTTACCGAGATACGGCCGGTCAAAGCGGAATCGCTACTTAGAAAAATTTCCGGAGAACATTTTCGATTAATAAAATGAATTGAACCGGTAATGAGGTCCAGCAGTTGGAATTTGATTTTTAAGATTTTTCTTTAAGTTACGAGACTTTGAAATTTTCACGTTTCGACACCACATGGAACTCTTTTCGGAAGTGCATATCGGTTTGGTAAAAAGCGGTTTTTCTCAGAAACGGCTCGATAAAAGTTGATAAAACTTTGTGCACACCTAGAATTGAATATCGTACCCTACGTTTTTTTAAAGGTGTTTGGAATAAAATCTGTCGACGGTTTTTTAGACAGCGGTCGGAACGCGACTCAACACGGTCAGATTCTGGCTAGTCGACGTTTATATCGGTTTGCAAAAGTGCGGAAAACTGTTAGGCCCTGGTCTTGGACAAGAAAACACTCTTCCTTGCCTCAAAAGTGTCTTGGTGATTTGTCCAAAAATTATAATTTAAGATTTAAAATAGGTTTATATCCGTCGGGCCTGAGGTCCATATCGATTTCAAAGAGGTTCATATCGGTTTGAAAGAGGTTTATATCGGTCGGATCCGAGGTGCATATCGGTTTAAAATAGGTTCATATAGGTCGGATCCGAGGTGCATATCAGTTTGAAATAGGTTCATATCTGTTTGAAAGAGGTTCATATCGGTCGGATCCGAGGTGCATATCGGTTTGAAAGAGGTTCATAACGGTCGGATCCGAGTTTCACATTGGTTTAAAAGAGGTTCATATCGGTCGGATCTGAGGTTCATATCGGTCGGATCCGAGGTACATATCGGTCGGATCCGAGGTACATATCGGTATGAAATAGGTTCATATCTGTTTGAAAGAGGTTCATATCGGTCAGATCCGAGGTGCATATCGGTTTGAAAGAGGTGCATATAGATTTGAAAGAGGCTCATATCGGTTTGAAACAGGTTCATATCGTTCGGACCCCAGGTGCATATCGGTTTGTAACAGGTTCATATCGGTCGGATCCGAGGTGCATATCGGTTTGAAACAGGTTCATATCGGTCGGATCCGAGGTGCATATCGGTTTGAAATAGGTTCATATCGGTCGGATCTGAGGTTCATATTGGTCGGATCCGAGGTGCATATCGATTTGAAAGAGGTTCATATCGGTTTGAAACGGGTTCATATCGGTCGGATCCGAGGTGCATATCGGTTTGTAACAGGTTCATATCGGTCGGATCCGAGTTGCGTATCGGTTTGAAATAGGTTCATATCGGTTTGAAACAGATATGATATATATATTCGAGGTTCATATCGGTTTGAAATAGGTTGAAATAGGTACCTAGGATATATATATAAATCATGATATTTACTTGGACCTATACAGACTGATAAAGCCACTTTTAAAGTGTTTCAGATTTTCTTACAGCAGAATAGGTTTTCCAGCTGACAGAGTTGGTTTTATTGTTGTATATCTTTCTGCTGAAGTAAATACTGTGCGTGGCCCAACGGATTGTGAAAATTACTATTCATTTTCCTTGTTCAGTCTCTATTCGTCGAATTGAATTAATAATTCAAATCAATCTTATTATATTATGCAGTATAATATAAATAATGGTGATTGAGTGAAGATGTGGCCATGATAGATGAAGTTAAAAGTAAAACAGTATATTTAGCATTTATAAGCGCTAAATGGTAGAAAAATAAAATATCGAAAATTGGGATCTCTTCTCTTCTTTAAGCTTTAAACAAATCCTTTATACAGGTTTAACATGCACAATATGTTATAATGTTAACTTTGCATAACATTCAATAATGTCTGAATTTCAGAAAAATATTCTCCATTTGTTGATAATAAAGGTCAATAGAATATTAATAAGAATGGAAATACAGATATTTTTAAAGTATCTAAAAACTCAGCATCTGTGATGGCGTGTGTATAGAAATAGATTTTAAGGATAATACACGTAGACAGCGTACACTCACCTCGGAAGAATCAACATCTGAGCCACAGAGGTGAAGAGCAGCACCAAAGGACATCCTAGCAAGGATACGCCTGAGAAGGACTCAGTATGCTGAGCGTAGTCGTGTTCCTTCTGTCCGTCTTTGAACGACAGCGTAAACAGCGTAGTGTGCTTCGTCAGGTCTCTACACATTCACCATAGTTATATCGAAGTTTGCTTGAAAAATATGATTCTCTTTATCACTTTTTTGTTGGGCCCTGGTATATAAAATAGGAATTGTTACAACGTTTGATTCCTTTGGGAAATGGAAAACTATTCATTACTTCATTGTGCTCCCATTGCATTGAGGAAGAAGAAAAATTTTTAAGTAAGATTAAAATTAGTTGGAACAAAAACGACTTATGTTCTTAGTACTAAATTAATTTTACTACTTTACTAGGATGAAACACATTAATTCATGTTGTTTTTATTCATTGAAAAGTTTCTTGATTAAAATGCATGTATAAATGTTTTTAAATCAAGCAACTTTTCTAAGCTCACATGTAGAAATGTCACTGAGGCGGTTTAAAGTATGGCGGTTTAAATGTTATTCTGAAATAGTTACCATTATTGTATACAATATTTTCAAAACTAATCGAAATTTTCACTGTTTGATAAGGACTCAAATAAAACATTATAATAATGCAATACAAATGTCAATCAAGCCTTTGTATAGTAAAAGCATGTTGTAACGTTCATTACCCTTTTCCCTAAATATTAGTAATTTTCTTTTTCATTACTACCCAGATAATTACAGCATATTACATTTTTTACTTTGCAGAAATCTATGGTCAAGTAAAATAATTGAAATTCAATGGCCTGTAAGAGATGGACATTCTGTTAAGCGTGTTTAGTGTTGATTAAAACACTTTTTATACATATTTGATAGATTTTAAAAATAACTTTAAGCATTAAAAATAAGCTCTAAGCATTGTTCTTAATTGTTTAATTATTATTAAGGATTTGATATTGTTACTCAAATAATATAAATTAATTTGGTATATTTTGATAATATGTTTGATATATTTTATTGCGAAATAAAGAATTTATTACAATTTCTTACCTATGTGCATCTCTACTCATTAAGTCTTTTCTCAGTCTTTTCTTGAAGTCTTCAGAATCTTCTTGAGTCTTAGTTCCCTGTTCATCCACTGGAGTCTGGCCCTGGAAGTTTTAATTTAATCGTATTTAAGCAAAAATTAAAAATCCATTCGTTACAACTCTTAAATTTATTTTGTTTCTTTCTTAACGCCCATTTCCTCCTACTAAAATATTTGTGTGTTTATCTATTAGGTTCTTGTTGGTGCAATAAATTTTATTTTACTTATAATTTTGTAATGAAAGAATTTGTTAGTCTCATCCCTTTAAGACACCTTTTTTGAAAGGATCGAAAATGTAAAATCTTGTTTTGATTACATCACGACGAGTTATATACATTTAAACTAATTATTAAATGCATTATGATATCATGACCAGAATACAGTAACTGAAATAAGGGATGTGTCTTTTGTTTATGAGAAAATATTTGAGAAATGTCTGAGGGGAATTACATGATTTTCTATATGGTTGCCTTAAGTAACACTTTATTTAAAATCGTGTGATATTTCAATGTGATTTGTTTAAAACTAATATTTCATTGAAAAATATTTTCAAATAACTAATTTTCTCAAAATATACCTTATAATTGTTCAAATGTACCGCAAAGCTCCAAACATAGCTGATTCCCTTGGATTTGATTACAACATTTTTAAACAATATTATTTTAAATGTCCTTATTTCTTCAGGGAGAAATAAAATTTTTTTCTGTATACAATAGGAGTTATATTATAAGAACATGCAGTTCTGAAATGTTAAAAATAATTTAGTGAGTACCAACTGGAGTACTGGTAAAGTAATTTAGAGGAACTTCATTTCGTGTTGGAGCTATTCAAGCACCTCTTTCTACCAGCATGTGCCACCCAGTGGATAGATCCAAGTAGGATCTCCTTTCCTTCTACTAAGCAATCCAAATTTAACTTCGTCTGTAAGCGACATAAAAATATAAGGACGACCTTTCACCACCTCTACCAATAGGAGCGTGTATTTCTGTTTCTTCCCCTAAACAATTCTGACCACAAAATCTTTCACATAACATAACAAGTCCAACTATGGCCTCTTTCAATCCTCACACTATATAAATCAAAGGAGAGCATTTCATAATTTCTATTTATAAATCCAAATTTATCTTCCATCTACAACCGTCCTAACAATCTCAGAAGAAACGTTCGCCTCACCAAAGACCAATCCGAGCGTTTCTGTGTCTTCCGCTAGAGAATTATAACCATGAAATGTTTCTCCTAACAAGAAATCCAGTTATACGTCAATAAATGCTACTAATATATAAATAGAAGGTAGGCATCATTCTATTAGATAACCATCAAACCAATTCTAAAATAATTGGATTAATTTCTTTCAGTCTCTCTCCACTAATATAGCAACCAAACTGCATTCCATCCTCCTTTACTTCTTCCGCTTATAAATATTCTACGTCCTTTTAACCTAAGACCGCGCTTATACAGAGACTTTGTACTGATTAATCTTAGTTTTGTTCTATACTCCACTGTCACACCAGACATAAGTACTTCATGACTACACAAAAAATATGTCCTAATTAAACTAAAACTTTCTAGAACTGTGAAAACGTTACATTACTGAAGTCAGGAACAATATTTAATAACATGTCATTCTTTGCAGCAATACAATTTTCTATTCGTTGATATTGCCACTGTTATACAACTTTCATATGTTAAAGATGTTGACAATCACATACAGCCCCAAATTAGAATAATGTAATTTTTATTTAAAGGACATTACTTTGAAAAAGAAAACACTATCAGTGATAATACAACATCGTACACTAGATAGGTTTACGTGTTGTAAGAGAGCTTTGTTAGAATGGATACAATTATGATGACCATTAACATATAACCCAGTATTTTAGGAAATCATTCAAAAAAAAACAATTTGAAATGGTAAAATATCATACAGTACATACTAACCGCAGAATCAATTTTGGGATCTTCGATGTAGTCATCCGTGACTGCCCCGTTGCTGACTTCTCCCCGAAACTGAAAAATAAAAAGTAGAGCAATAAAAGAAACAAAACCATACACTTCCATTATACGTGCTAAAAATATAAAGACTTTTCAGCCGCGCTAGTTTTATCGGAAGTCGAAATAAAAGAGTATCGACAGGGTTAAAAATAGAGTATCACATTAATTTGTTGTAACATTGTATTTAAGTTTTGATTTAAGTTTTATTCTAATACCTTAAATAAATTATGAATCAGAGCCAGTTAACCATATTCATACACTGAACACGGTCGCGACCTGCAGTCTATATATCTGTCTGTCTGACGGTTATACAACTATTATTAATGTGTCTAACCTTCATTTATAAGTATATCACTCTAAGAAAAATATAACAAGATAAAATCGTATCGTTCTATAATTCTCACCCTTTAAATACTCTCTCCTATCGAAAAGAATCAAACATTGGGTGGATGATATATATCTTGCTTAAGATAAATTAGCCAACTTATACAGGGCAAATTGATTCTTTGCTCTTGGGCAATCAGGATCATACGAATATTATTGGCCTAATCTGAAATGGTATATTTAAATAACCCATAATTACATTATACAAATATACAATACAATAAACCAGATTGTAATCTGCCTTGTAGCATCATCTCTTTTGTATATAGCCTACTTTTGAGCGAAGAAATACAGTGCATAAAGCAATATAAAATTCTGAATTACAATACTCGTATATGCTCCTGGCGTGAAGTTAAATCAAAAACGACAGAATAAAAACGTGTTTGTTTTTTTGTGTACAGTAATATATTACTTTTACTGTGGAAGAGTATACTGATAGAGGAATATAATAATATTGAAAAGTAAGAAGACTTTCTGAACCTAGTGGTAGAGCTAGGCCGAATAAAAACCAATAAAACCTCGAGACGTTTCCATGACAACGAGAAGTTCTATTTACCAACATCCTATACCTCATGAGAAACTGAACTTATCCTATATCTCAGCTATTTTACTGAAGCGAATATGAACCACACCTCACAATTTTCATGTAGTTTTTGAAGTTTTCGTACATCGTATACCAAATATTTTATAGGTTGTTTTTCTATTCTGTTCCACCCCAGCTCGTTATTTCACCAGCCTTAAAAGCATCAGGCAGAAACCGTCGGTCGTATATCGAAATAGAGAACTTTACAAGACAGAAAAAAAGACAAAGGTTATATGAAAAGAATAATGTAAATTAATAATTTACAGAAATAAATTTTATAAATAATTTGGATATATAATCTGAAGTATTGACGTAATTTTAAGATCAGGGCATCTTAATTAAGGCTAACATTTCCTTGCCTTATTTCTTACAATGTCGACCTTAATTGCCCTAATTGGCCTTAATTTGTGGACTATTGTACATTATTTAATAACTATAAACCACACTTTAGTATATTGTTTAATTTCACAAGAGTGATAGCGCTAGTGGTCGTGACTTATACCCTAAACATTGTCAACGACTGAATTAATTCTCTCCTGTCCTGGACTCCAAGCAGATTTCGGGTACGTTTGACTCATTGTCTTTCTCTTCATTTTATCTTTCTTTTACAATTGAGTAACACTTTTTTCAACTGATGAAGGGGATAGATTTCAATCCTCGAAACGTTGTGTTACATACATTTTGTAACATATAACGACGACAAATGTCCGATATCTACTGTCCGGTATATATACAGCGTGTTTTGCGATGGATTGGCACAACTTCAGCAAATGATGTTGACACAAAACAAGCAAACACTTTCGTATGAATTTATGTATTTTCTGGCTTGTTTATTATTAGAAACCATATGGAGATTTTCTTTAAGAACCACATCCCTTAATATGAATAACTTAAAACTTGGTATATATATCAAACCAATAAAATTATGTTTAATGTAAATACTTAAAAATAAAATTTCTTTTTGTTTCAAACTTGCTGTACTTTTAATGTTTATAAATCTCATATCTTGATGACAGCAATTTAAAAAAAAAATGTTTTAATTGAATCGTTTTGTCGTATATTCCATGGAAAATCTAAAGATATCATATGCGTTTACATTGCTTTAAAATTAAAAGTTCTACGACTGTTTTAGTTGATAAGTGTATATAAAATAAAAGTAGCTGTTTATAATGCTGAAACTAATAATTAAGAAAAATCGGTACTGCTGTCTAAGAGTATCTTCTCTACTTGTAAGAATCAATGAACAAATCAATCAACGAATCAATAAACAATGAATCACTAACATTTTCGTAAATCTTTTATTTGTTAAACACTTTAAACAGGTAGGATATCATTTTATGCTTCTTATATAAAACAGCATTCTTCCAAGTATAAGCGTTTTTGATATGTGATTTCTTTATAATATCACATATTTGCAGTCACTGAAAGGAAGGTATAAGACATATGTTTATAAGAACTTATTTGTTTCTTTTTGGGTCTACTACTATTTCATGAAGTTGAGCCAATTTTTTGCCAAATACACCTGTATAAGACTTTTATTATCATCATTTATTAATATTAAAATAATTATAACAGGTTGTTTGTGAATAATAAATTTAATTTTAAAATAGTATAATGTGCAGTGAACATAAAATATAAATAATTAATAGTATTGTTTTCATAAATTTGATATTTTTTATATTTAATGCTTTCAGTAGCTGTTTTATCGTCTACTCCACATGGTATAAGTAGGAATGGCTTCTCTCACGGTGAACAGACTCTGTGAACAGAGTCGAGCCGCTTCTCTTTGAACGTCAACAGCGTGTTGTCAGACAAGGGCTACTCCTAGTGAAAACCTGTCACCCGAGGGGTGCTTCAAGGCTGTGTACTTGGACTACTTCTCTTCTCTTTGAACATTTGGGACTTAAGCAGTTACTTAGATTAAAAATTCCTGTTTTCCTCACCGCATTTACAAATTTAACGAGCAAAATAAAATTTAACGAAAGCTAACGTCTGCTAAAGATGATGAAAATACGATTATGGAACTTGAAATGATTGGTGTTCTGTAACTGAAACTCAACAAAACCAAAGCAAAGATCTAATAAAATTATTTTAATTAAAAACAGCTGTAAAAGAATAAATATTTCAGGTTGGTGTGTGGATTTGAGCCCGTTTTCATTATGTATTTTCTATAGAACTCCATTTTTACTTGACATCTTTTTAGAGAAGATTTCATTTTCAACAGCAAGGCTAAATTTTAAATATTTTCAATGTGACAAAAGTTTAAACGCAGTTCCAATGGAATACTTTACATAATAATAATACAAACCATATCACTATTTTTGAAGTTTTTAATCTTTTCGTTTACGCACAAAAATGCGCGTAGTTTTCAAGAGTATCAAAATCTACACCAAAAATATATATTTAATTGCTGTTCTCATCTTTATACCTAGTGTAGTTAACGAAAATGAATTACCTTCTTCAAACAAAATACTATAATATGCTTCCAGATATCAATAATAGCAGTCCAAATGTTGCTTCTTTTAAACTTAAATGAAAAGCAGATCTCTTTGAAAATACTTTATCTGATTGACAAACTGGTTTCACGTGTTCTTGAAATAACCATAGAGAAAGTAGTTTAGAAACTGGCTAACATTATAGTAAAAACATGATGTGGTAAATTTACATGATATAATTGTAATACTGTATATGCTTTATTTAATCTACTCTGTTCATGAGGAATTATTTTTCTAAGGTTCCAATTTACATGGCTACGGAGTTTTCATTATTATGTGGTATTATGTGATATCTGCTTCCTTCGTCAAATCCAAATTTTAATGCTGCAAATAAGTAAGCCATTATCCGGAATTTGTTGGGATTGTATACTTTTGCGTGCTTCATCATGGGTTTTATAGTTGGACAAGTAAGAAAGTGCTAATAATTAATTGTGCTAGGTGTAACACGTCATGATGGCAAATTTCTCTATTCCTATGATGTAAATACTATAAGCAAAGTGTCAACTAGTAAACAACAACTTTTTATTATACGCATTATTGAACGAATTTGTTAGTTCCCGACATATTATTATTACTACTATATCATTCGAACACAATATTTTACGCTGCTTGTCCAGGTTATTTTGTGAAATATTTATCCTAATCAATTTATTCTTTTATGTATTTATCTCTTCGCTTACAATTAATACATTTGTTCATCCTTTGGCATGAGAAAGTTCCCATTTCTCTCTGTAATTATCGAAGTTGACCTCATAATAAAGAGGTGTCTCAGGGTTCCTTGATCTATACTTTAGCATAAGAATATTTCCACATAGGTCGTATAACCAGTGCATTAGAGCTAAGTCCATGAAGTTTAAAGGTCTAATATTACGTAATAATAATAAAAATTTGTTACTAATACAGAGCAAATAAAATTTTAGAAATTAAATAAGATAAAACAATTTTAATTTATACAAAATATTTAAAAATCTAGTAATTTGCTAAGATGAAATATATAATATTTTCAATTTAATTCTCTAAAAGAGTGAGTTTAATTCAATTAAAGATTATTTATTGGCGCAAAAACCTTGTTTTTCATGGCCTAAAATACAATAAAAAGTATTAGCATACAAATATCCTTACTTCCGTCATACAAGTTTCTATACATATGCCATCCCATTATTTTATATCTCTTCCGTCTCTCATTCCCTCATATTCTCTTCTTCTCTATTACTCTGTTTGGATTTCCTCACTCTCCTATTCTCTCATCCTGCCATTCACTCGCCTCACAGCCACATCACTTCCTTGATTTATCCTCAATTTTAAGATTATTACCCGCAGTAGTCAGAGATTACACCAACTGTTTTTTTCATCTAAATCTCGCCTGTGGATGAATAATAGGTGTATATGAAAAGGAAAACTACACATTATATTTGATATCTAATTAAATTAATATTCGTTACATGTATCTTAATGAAATTTTTAATGGTATACTTTAAATATAAACGCAAACTTTGTGATTGTCTGAGCATTAGCTAAGCCTATCACTCAAGTGGCTGGGAAATTTTCATTTCTGTTAGTTATAGCGTTTACATACACCTGTAGGCAATATCGAGTTTGGTGATAATGTGTGTCACTCCATGGTATTTGTCTAAGCGTTAGAGTATTTTTACATTGTTTTGATGAGCAACCATGAACATCGCAAAGTAGATAAATTAGTGAACAAACTGAGCAAAATCATATGACATTTAACGTGACATACTGACACATGGAACTATACACCTGAAATTCTAAGCAGCCTGAGTGAATTCTACTACGCAGCATATACTGTTGGCGAGAGAAAAGAAGAGACCTGGCCCGTGCCGGCGCACAGCTGTGTACTAGTGTGTTGCCGCGCGGTAATTTCAGGCGCTTCGCCCCACAGCCAACCCTGCGAATTGTTTATCATAGCAATGGAACAGTGAAACAATAATGGAATTACGAAACAAGGCGCGGCAACATACTAGTAGTAGCGCCTGCAAATTTCAGATAGGCCAGAATCCAGGTCTCTTCTTTTCTCTCGCGATCAGTAGTATGGCGTACCTTCAATTACAGAACAGTTTTAGTTGGATATTAAATCTGTTTTATTACTCATTTACTTGGATTTATTCACTGTTTTACGATTATTCATTCTCTGTTAATGTTAGTAAACATTTTTTAAAGTGAGATCATTCATTACGATTGTGAGTAGTTACTTTTATTACTTTATTTAACAAGTTGTAATCGAATGGGTTTATGTGCTTTTGTTTAATTCAACGAGCTGAAGGCCGAGTTCAAGTCAACATTATTTAACTGGATGACAATGTTTGACTAACTGTGTTCAACGAGAACAGAAAACGTATTCTCAATGTACTTCTGCTATTTAAGCAGCTTACATGTTAAACGGAACGAAACAAAAGCTAAACTGCACAGTAACCAGGCAAGCTGCTTGAATGTTTCTGCATACAAATATATAATCATGTGTTGACTCATTCTTGTTTTGTGTTGACTATATCAGATAGAATGGTTTTGTTAAATATATACATTTAAATTGATAGATACAATGTGTTTTTTGAAATTAAATTTAAATTTTAGTAAATAAATATGTAAAAATAATGTAATCTAACTAACTATTCAGTGATGCAATATTTAGTTAGATGCACAGTGAAAACCATGTGTTACGTAACAGGCATGTTGTATGTCCAGTGCTAAAATTTTACATGACTGTACTTAGTTTGTTTACAATGTTATTTATTCGGCGATTTTTGAAGACCACAGCAAAAACTTCACTAACGCTCACAAAAATGCCATGAATCACATCCTATAATTGAACAATTTAAATGTCAGTTTACCGTTTTCTATAGATTGTGCCTACAGACAGACAGACAGACAGGAATTGCATTTTACAGCCCCTTCGAATGATAAGCTTCTTTAGCGCTCACCCAAAAACATTTGGTTTTAATATTTACAAATTCTACCTATATATTTTAGTGATTTGGTTAGCATTATGTGGTGATGCAGTCTCTATCAGTAATGTTGCCGTTTAAACGAATGAGTAGCAACCTATGAGGTCATCCTTGAGAACATTTAAATAAAATCAATTTTATTATCTATAACAGCTGTTATGGAATTTATGTTCACAGAAAAACGAAAAAAGATAATATATTGTTTTCAGAATTGTTACAGTATGGTATTTTATTATGAATATATATTAAATATTTATAAAACTCCAATTGTTTTAAGCATCCCACCTCCCTATAGATTATATTAAAATGTATGATTATATTAAAACTACTTCGATTTTGGGCATTGTATCTTGGACTGAGGTAATTCAGTTAACGAGACAATGAGAGTGCCTCTTCATCTAGATTACGCTGAATTTTGTAGTCTGGGTTTCACGGATGTCAACAAATTTCAAAGAGATCGTTTTGACCTTCCTCGTCGCTGATTTTTTTTTGGGGTCTGACGAACACTACTCCAGATTCCGGGAGTCGAGTCTGTCAGATTCCAGAGAACTGTAGGAAACACAACGTTCACATTGAATCAACCCTTACCACCAAAGCTACAGTTATGTAATAACTGGGTTGCTTCCAAGAATGTAAGCATTGATACCTGCATGATTTTGAGATAGAAATAAATCATTATTTAAACAGATTACTTGTATGTGTATATATTTAACATTGGGTTTATCTAAATTAATAGATTGAATCTCTTTCTTTCATTGTGCACAGAAATATTTTGTGATATACCGGACCATCGTTTAAATTAAAAAGAATTGGAATATTTAGGGTTTTATCTAAAATCCAATTTAAGGGCGGTTCATAAATTTTGAAGTTTTTGTTTATATGTATAAATTACTTAACAAAATGGCTCAATGTGTATCTATTTAATATTCTTTTAGGAAAATGTATAAAATAATGAGGTTTGAAATTTGTCCAGTTAAATGGCAACAGAGAATACGTGTGGCATTTTGTATCAATTAATTCGGATTACGAGTCTAATGCATGAATAATCCAGATATCCTGATTTGAATAATATGTGATGTTTCAAATGTAATTAAGTTTATAATAATAAATGTCATTAAAAGTTTCTATTGATTTTTATTTCATTTTTACTATTAACAATATGTTAAAAATTCAAGTCAGTCATATGGACCAAAATTATGTTCAGAATATTTCGCAATAGTTTAGAAAGAAATATTTTTAAGTACTGAGGGAAAGTTTCATTGCCATATTTCACCCTTACATACTTCCATTGCTTACAGAAGGAATATATTTAAAGTTCATAGATAGAAATATAAACACACTACACCTTGAGTTAAATGGTGTGGATTCAGACCCAGTGAACTAAGTAAACTCTTCATTAAGTCGGGCGGAATGTTAGAGCAAGCAATGTTCGCATACAGAAGGGAACTTCACCCAGGAATGGAGGTGAGCTATTGATCAAAACGTCGTCATTAGAGCTACGGTCACGGAACTCTGTCTGTTGACCCTTCACCCCAACTGTCCAACACTTCAGTCACAAAAGTGTCTTTTGACCCATTTCATCAACTCCATACATAGTCTCCAGGGGTGCAATAAATGCATGACTAAATCTTCCCTTAGAAATCCAAGTGAAATCACTTCCACTAGTAATGCATTCTTGATGCACTTAGAGAAACCTTTAAAGAAATATTGCTAAGCAATTGATCACTAATACGATTAAACGTTGCCATATAACCGAAAAGTAACTTAATGTATAATTGCTCACATCGCGGTTTGCTGCCGTATGGTGTAGATGTAGGCTTACACAGTTTTAACACGTCTATGTAACGTGGGTAATTGTTGAGCTGTGCGATTTAACAACAAATCGTCCTACTTCCGGAAGAAGTAGGTAGATTTGGTGAAAGCTGAAATATTTATAATTTATCTCTTGTTTGCATGTAATCAATATCTTTTTGAGATAAACGCCAATTTTAATTGGTTGAACGTTAGCGAAGCCTATCACTTGCGTGGCTAAAGAATTTCGTTTTTGTTTGTCATCTGGCTGGCTTTACGTCATTTCCGATATATTGGAAATGAACAGAAATATACGCCTGAAATTTTGCATGAAGCTTCTTCATTTTTTATATGGGGAAAGCCAATTTTGATGATTTTTCACATAACTTCATGGGGTATGGCTGAGAGTTACTGAATATTTTCACATTGATCTAATAGGTAATCATGATGGCAACGAGAAAATAGTGGAATAAATACATTTGTAATCAAATCTGGTACAAACATATCTGGCTTTAATTATACAAGTACAATAAAAATTGGAAATAGATTGGAAAGTCAGTGTTGAAATTGGGTGATAAGATTCGATCTCAGTGCATTCTTGAGTGGTAACACCCTCCTTAGCTCACCAAAACTTTTATTATTTAAGAATTGCAAAGGACCATAAATTAATGAGCAACAATTTCAATGCCTTACTTATTAAAATATCCCAAGAAATATTTCGTATATCGCTTAACCTGGTTTTAATCAGGTTTGGTCAGTGCATTTTTTGCGGAGTTTTGGATGGTCTTATACAGCTGATCAAACGAAGATACACAGAAACTGTGGCAGTTCATTCTAAATTTTAAAACAAGAAACTATTAAATCGCCCTTTAATTTACCTTGCCATAATTTCAGGAAGTCCTCGTTTTACATGGTGATATAAACCCGGGCCAAACCTATCGCTAGCCGTAGCTCGCTAACAAAGAATTTCCGGACCATTATTAATATAAACTGTTTTCATTATGTTTAAATATAGAATGAGCTCGAACTTTTACATGTATAATGAGCTGCATATCTTCGTGAACCATCATGTGTAAAGGGATAACCAGAAATCTGAAGTATAATTAGTCAAATTAGACCATTTTAAAAAAATATTCAAGGATATTTCAAAGATGTAATTTTAAGATGCTACTCGCGTCATTCTAATTGTAGTTCCATAAGGACAATGTTAAGTCTCATACAATTTTATTACATTATCTTTGTATTAAATTTATGGAAAGTATTTCATTTTAAAGATGATACGGTCTTTAGTTTTTCGTTAACTTTATATTCATTTACTTAATCTTAATCGTTTTAGTATTGAAAAGCATACCCAAAAATATCGTTTGGATCCATTTGAATTATATCACAGAAGATTTACCTAAGGTGAACAAGTGTTTATGTTGTTTATACATATATATTGAAAACCTTAGTGCCGTTGCACTAAAGATGGCTCTTAACCTTAACTTTGCGATCAGGGGTCCATTTATAAAACATTTCAAAGCATAAATCATAATTTTAGTATTAATAATAATATGGTTATTTTACTTAGCTACTCTAGGCGTACAGTGATGTAAAGGTGCATAATTAAACACTGCTGAAGTTAGCTTTCGTCGCGAATATGTTGAAACACAATACAGCCTCTGAATTCATGTATGATAAATGCTCATTTCATATAAAATGAGAACCAGGGATTTCACCTCATTAATTAGTTTATCGCAAGCCCAGTACTGTAGAGCGGAAACAGCTGACAAAAGGAATAAACGGTGGCCATTGTGTATCCTCGCCGATAACAATATTCCTGCGCATTGAATCAGTATTAAATGCAATTAGAATGTAACTGCACGGTTCACTTGGCCGTGAGCTTTTTATTACGTTGGCTTTCATATTACACGTACTTAGAAATTCATTTTTTATTATTTTTTTTTTTTTATTTATTTATTTAATTTATAAACAGTTGTTTTACATAGTCTTGGCCTCACCAAGTTCTACAAAACTTGTCGGTGAGGACCACTTGAAAAAGTAAATAGAACACATTGATACAAATATTCAACTTTTAAATTTCTTTTAATTTACTAAACTATAAACTCAAATTCGGCGGTTTAGGGCAGGCACTAGCTTCAAAATATTAAAAAATTATTAAAATAAGGAAACAATAATTTTTGCAAATATTTAAAAGTGTAATTAATTCTTAAAAGACCTCAGATCATTTGTCATTAACTGGATTTTGGACATTGGCCATCGTAATATGTTACAAAGAATTTTCCCAAGTAACACATAATAATGGCAAATTTCGAAATTCTATTATCCTTTCGACCCTTCCATCGTCAATAACAAAGATTAAATAAAGAATATTATTAGCCTAGGCAACATCCACAATTCTATGTGTAATCCCTATCCAACACTGGGGACCAACGGCTTAAAAGTGACTTCCCAAACACCATCAAAGGCCGGGCAGGCGGGCTGCTTGCAGGGACAGGATCGCTCAGCGGTCATCCATCCAAGAAGCAGCCACGCTCAAAGTTGCTTGATTCGGTTATCTCGCGATAACCACCGCACCCGCTACACTGCGTCATTGGCGCTGTATTTAGCATTTAATGATAAGTAAGTCGAAGTTTGGTGAATGAATTAGACTGGCAGTCGTGTCTGACAATAAAGGTTCCTTGTGTCACGATATTACTTTTAATTAACAATGTCTCTTTTTTAGCATAATGCTCTGTAAACATAATTTTTATTGTGCTCCTAAACAATCTATCCTCAGAGTTTTGAGTAAATGGATGCCAAAGGTTATTCGGCTAATGAAGTGTACTTTACATGACATTTAGACAAAATTGAATATACGGCTTCGTCGTCACAATCTGCCACTGTTATTATTTCGTTTGGCATGCAAATGCTGCCCTGGTGTTCAAGCTAATCCATCATATTTCACAGTCAACCAGCTACAAAATTGTAATTATTCTCTTTCATATCGTGGCTGCGTTGGTTGGAGTGAGCCCACGTTGTTTTTGCAATTATTTAATTTCCTCAATAAAATGGCACGGTCATTTTTGCAAGGAAAATATGTAATTTTTTATCTAATTGGCTAAGCGTTTGCTAACTCTTTCAAAAGAGGGGCTAGAACATTTTCACACGTCATGTCTTTCCGTACGATATCTCAAAAACAAACATTTCATGGCTTGGTGGATAGCATTTTATTATGTAAACGCCGCTTGGAAAGCCAGCTTATTTAACAGATATCTGAATACATCATGCGACAAGGTATCTAGAGAAAGGTTTTATCTGCACACTGCAACTGTTACAAAAAACTTTATTTCTACATATAATGGTATGAGTTCTATCGTGGTGCATGTCCAACCATGGCATTTGGATAAGGGTAATTGAAGCCTATCACTAAGTACGCTATAACAATTTTCCAATTGTCTGCCGGGGGATGTAAAATGTCTTTTCTGTATGTTTGTTCGTTTCTCTTTCAATCCGTAGGACATCTCAATAATGAAATAAGCTATAGATGTGACATTTATCAAGAAACCTCAGTAAAGCAGATATGTGACACGTAGTGTGGCTCACTCCTTGTTCAAAATTTAACGTTTATCACTCACCGGTTTTTAAAGTTTTGACGATGAAGAACGTCTTGATTCCCGCCATTCTTAGCATCTCCTCTCGCTTCTCCCCTAGGGCCGGCTCCACCTCGAACTCCCCATTTAGAAAACTTAACGTCTTCTCGGATATGTGAACTCTTCTGTAATGAGAAAATCGAAATATAATACTTTTATGACAACATTATGTATAGATATGACCACTGAAAGATCAGAGACCAATCAAGTAACTCATGAAAAAACCTTCAGTGTGTGTTCTATTAAATATGCACTAAGACATTATTTTAATTATGTAAATTTAACAAATGTGGACGTAATTGAATCATACGTCATTACACTAATAAGATCGTATTGTATGATTAGCAGCTCTTTTGGTAATTCTATCTTCAGATGTAAAGTTGAATCTTATACTCTGTTATTATATGTATCTTTGGATAGTTCAAAAATATTATTTTATCAATTAAATATTTTTAAATACCACAAGGGATATATTTTGAATTTGTTAAAAGAGCTCAGTTATTAATTTTAATTTCAATCTGGTTGTACGTTTTCACTTAATCACTTTTGACTAAAAGGTATAACCCAAATATTTTTTCAAACAGAGAACAGATAGTCAATCAATCAGCACAACAAGTAAATAATAAACGGAGAGATATTAAGTGGCCATCAACCAATTACAATTGACTGATATCTGGAATTGGCAAATAGCCTGTATTTAGAACACAATAACTACCGTAATTCTAAACCGATTATAGATATAATTGGTAGAGCAATTGGGCTTATAACTGTGTTTAGATTCCAGCGTCATCCAGGCCATTCCGGTCCAATTAGAATATTAAACTACCTTTTTTATTGTTCGTCTAGGGTTTTACATTTGAATCAAAATATACAGTGTGCCCACAAAGTCATGCCACATTTGTAAGTGTTTATAACTAGTCTATTATTGATCGCAGGTCTATGAAGCAGATTTAAATAAAAATATCCGTTTATAAAGTTTTCATTAGTTATATTACCAATTGCTGTCATCTAGTAATATTTGGCCAACTATTTACGTAAACGGTCATCATGGCTCAATTCTGTGATTTCAGTGATTCAGTATTATCCAGTGTCTAAAAAAGATCGATTTTAAAGTCGCATCATGTATCGATGGGATAAGAAGTTTAAGGAAACAGGAAGCTTATTGGACGAAACTGCGGACAGGTAGTGACCGTCGAGAACACTCAAAACAGTTTTTTAATAAGTGCAAAATGTCTATACAGAAAAGTGATTGTGAGTTAAATATCCGTAAGAAGTATAGTTCACAGTCTAAGTTTTGAAAAAAGGCTTAAATTTAATGGTTATAAACCTCAACTATTGCATGCTGGGAAGCCTGATTAATAAGGTATGATTTTTCAGTTGTTATTCTGTATGTAAATGAATTGGATAACAATTTTGTAAAGCGCATTGTTGTTAGTGATAAGGCTACCTTTCTCTGTTTAAAAATTTGCATCGTAATAACGTTAGTATATTGCACACTTAAAGCAACGAAACAGACTGCCATTGAATCAGTTACCACAAAAGTCTTGATCAAATATGGGAGAAAAACTTTCATTTGTGCAAGGGCGATTCATAGTGTTCATAGCATTCATGTACCATCCTGGTCCAAACATGTAGAATGACCAATCCAAATTTGTGTAAAATCTATGCATTCTTACAAATTAAGAGATCTTAAGCATTCTTGCTATACTTAAAGCCGTACGTAGCTTAGGGAACCACACTCTTGGAGGCGTTTATTAGCTTACTAGGTGAAATAAATAAATAAAATAAAAATGCCTTCATTTACAAGCGTTTCTTAGTATAGTTACTGTTTTTCAGAACAACTCAAGTACTGAATGCCTTAAAAACTAGATAACAAAAACTGAAATAAACTTAATTTAAACATGTACAATAAAATCTAGGTACCTATGTGGTCCATATCATGTTCAAAGCAAATGTTCTAAATCAATGTATGCCATGCGGAAAATTGATGCAAAAAAGATATATGGTACTACAGCTCTCCATTTATAAATAAAAATATACTGGGCAATCAATACCTTACTTTCATTCAATTTCAGCACCGATTTTCGGTCAGAATCAGAAGATTATATGACTTTAATAGGAATTATACTGAAATGTTTTTACATTCTGTGTTTACATTTTATAACCACGTGGGTTCAAATATGTTCATGATATTCTGTTAAATTCACTCAATAGAACGTTCACGTCATTTTTTCCAGGACTTAATTCCATAAGGCTCCAATTAACGTTTGTGGAAGCCTACGTAAGCTTGGTTAGACAAGTCCTATAAACCTCAGTTAACAATTATTTTGTATAAACTCATGTAAAGGATGGTTGAAGTACATTTAAACTAAAACGCTCAGTATGCAAGATAATTTTGGTTTTAGGGTTTCAATACAAAATTTCTCTTAATTTTTAGGATCCAAAAATTGTCGAAGTTTTAACATTTAGAAACTGGTAAGATATTTTAATCATAAAGAATATTGTGTTTTCTTACTGTCCTTAGAGAAACTTTTCTTAAAGGACTATACCAATAATTCTTTAAAACTAAAATGTGCTCATGTATGTCCTAATGTTATTTAGAGTCTATGTAACTTTAACACGATTAGGATGCTTATAAGGAAACTCTTTCACACCTACACTCTCAGCCCTCTGAGATTCTCCCATATACAGTTATATACTATTACAACACTTTCAGATAAAATACAATAAAAGGTTACTAGAAAATAGAGAAATATGACTTAGTTCAATGTAATAGTCCAACTCATATGATAAGCTAAAAGCACCGCTCTTACCCGGGGAGCCCACTGCTCTCCATCTTGTTGGCCAGTTCGACATCTTTGGAATAGACGTCGAACTGCCACTGCCGCTGGCCCAGGACTCCCGCCAGCACAGCTCCGGTGTGTATACCCACCCGCATGTCCACCGGCGAGTTGGTGGTCTGCTGGACATACCTGCAAATATGTAGATACATAGTAACTTCACACTCAATACAGTGGACATTGCAAATGAATGGCTTTTAAAATTTACCTATTAGAGTGACAAAAGTAATTCACTTAAATCTTGTTGGATTTCGGTCTAATAAAGGGGCAATTTAAACTTAGTTGAAAGAAATTATCAAGTTACGAGTTTTTTTTTTTTTTTGTACGATAGGAAAATGCATTATGCACCGTCAGGGACAGGTGTTCGCCCTGGCGTGTAGGACTCTCACCCACTAAAAACCTACCGGTCCAGGCATTGGAAACCCTCTCGGGAACGCATCTCTGCAAATACTTCAAGAGGGTGCCATCGTTTGCCCAATGGGCATTACTTCATTCTAAAATCCACCAGCATGAGCTATTCTGGTGCTTTATAGCTGCTCTCTTCTTTTTTGCCTTAGCACCCTCTTGCAGAACGCAGCGACAGCGTTCCACGATTCGGGACTGGACAACATCTCTTCTATCAAGTTACGAGTTAGTTGTTTATAGACCTGGATAACAAGTAGCAGTGTTCTGGAAGCTCCACAATTTTGGTATATATGGTTGTAATTATTAAAAAACTCTACTGATATTTTTCTAATATCTAAGTGTCATGGTAAACCAACATTTGTAAGGAGGTTCTTGCTAACCGAAAAGAAACTAACCATAGTTGTTAAATCCATAGCCAAAAAATCATAACCCAATTAAATGTAATAAATATGTATGTAATGTATGTATGATGGAAACAGATAACTCAATTTTGATATATGTTTGACATTTAAGAATAATTGGAAAAGATATTTATTGTTAGACGAATTTCATTAAAAGTACTCATACATTATCAATATATCCAAGTATATAATCAGTTATTAAATTTCACGCGTTTCCATTATTGCCGAAAGTTCCGATACTATCAAATCTATACAGAAGTCTAAATAAATAACAAATTTTATATAATATATATATATATATATATTGCTATCTTGCTTGGATTCGTATATGTCTGTCTGTTTCTATTTTATAAGGAAAACATTAGATATTTAAATTGAATGAGGTTATGAAGTTAAAACTTTGCACAATTTTTAATCATATTAAAACCTGTTGTAATAATGTTTTACTCAGAAATCTACAATACTAGTGTTTTAACTTGTCGGCCATAAAAAATATGCAACACTCTATAGCTACAAAAAACTGAAAACCCTATTAACCTTTTTACAGAGGATAGTCAAATATGGATAAGTTTTAGAATGAAATGTTGATACTACTAAGTTTATTTCATTGTGGCTTATGAAACATAGTAGTGAATTACGGTTCCTCGCTTAGACTTCAAAGTTTGCATGAATCTTCATCACTATATACTGTGATTGTGAACGTTCAACTAAGGAATTTGGCTGAGCGTTGTTGAAGTTTATCAATTAATAGGCTGGCACTATTTATCTATTGTTTGCTGAGGAATGTACATAGTTCTCTTCCGCATGTATGAGTGTCTGTCGTTATATCTGTCAATAATAAAAATAATAACGATTACACATTTTGCATTACACCGCAGAAAGGCCATAGTGGGGAGTACCTACATTGTTTACAACAGTCTGGAAAACCTTTACTACTCAGTTATTATTAGTCGTAGCGACATAAACATGGTGTTCTAATGTGTTGAAAAAGGTCGCTTATGTTATCTGCGGTATCTCAGAGGGAGTCTTATACCTGTTGTGAAATCTATTTCTATTTTTTTTTTTTTTTTTATTTTTTTTTTTTTTTTTTTAAAGCCTAATCCACAAATTAAAGGAGATAGCTCTATAAGTACGTGTTTTGACAAAAAATCAAGTGATGAAGTTTTATAGAGTAATTCTCACCCTGTATAATTTTCAATACAATAGCTTAGCAAAATTCCTTAGTTGGACGTTCACAATCACAGTATATAGTGATGAAGATTCATAAAACTTTGAAGTCTAAGCGAGGCATCGTAATTCACTACTAGGTTTCATAAGCCACAATGAAATAAACTTAGTATCAAAATTTGATTCTAAAACCTATCAATATTTGGATATCCTTTTAAAATTTCATAGGGTTTCCAGGTTATTGAAGGTTGCGTATTTTGTGTAGCCGCCAAGTTAAAACACTAGTATGGTAGATTTCTGAGTAAAACATTATTAAAACAGGTTTTAATATGATTAAAAATTGTGCAAAGTTTTAACTTCACAACCTCATTCAATTTAAATTTCTAGTGGTTTCCTAATAAAACAGAAACAGACCTAATAATCCAAGCAAGATAGCAATATATATATATATTATATAAAATTTGTTATTATATTTAGACTTAATCATGAACACTATGTGTAGATTTGATGGTATCGGAACTTTCGGCATTTATGTAAACGTGTGTTATTATTAGTAGTAGCGACATAAACATGGTGTTCTAATGTTTTGAAAAAGGTCGCTTATGTTATTTGCGGTATCTCAGAGGGAGTCAGTTGTAACTATTTCTATTTTTTTTATAAAGAAGCCTATTGCTCAAATTAAAGGATATAGCTCTATGAGTACGTATCAAGTAATAAAGTTTTATAGAGTAATTCGCACCCTGTTATAACTTTCAATAGAGTGTAACATATAAACAGATACCTTGGATTACATGTTAACGGCTTGTGTTACGCTGAGTGGCAGATTGATAGAGTAATTCGCACCCTGTATAACTTTCAATACAGTGTAACAGATAAACAGATACCTGGGATTACATGTTAACGGCTTGTGTTACGGCTGAGTAGATTTGATAGAGTAATTCGCACCCTGTATAACTTTCAATACAGTGTAACAGATAAACAGACACCTGGGATTACATGTTAACGGCTTATGTTACGTTGAGGGAGTCTTAACCTTTTGTTGTTAAAATCTATTTCTATTTAGTATTGCTCAAATTAAAGGATTAGCTCTATGTAGTGTTTTGAAGTAATAAAGATAGAGTAATTCGCACCCTGTATAACTTTCAATACAGTGTATTGTAACAGATAAACAGATACCTTGGATTACATGTTAACGGCTTGTGTTACGGCTGAGTGGCAGTTTGATAGAGTAATTCGCACCCTGTATAACTTTCAATACAGTGTAAACAGATAAACAGATACCTGGATTACATGTTAACGGCTTGTGTTACGGCTGAATGGCAGATTGATAGAGTAATTCGCACCCTGTATAACTTTCAATACAGTGTAACAGATAAACAGACACCTGGGATTACATGTTAACGGCTTGTGTTACGGCTGAGTAGTAGTTTGATAGAGTAATTCGCACCCTGTATAACTTTCAATACAGTGTAACAGATAAACAGATACCTCGGATTACATGTTAACGGCTTGTGTTACGGCTGAGTAGCAGTTTTATAGAGTAATTCGCACCCTGTATAACTTTCAATACAGTGTAACAGATAAACAGACACCTGGGATTACATGTTAACGGCTTGTGTTACGTCTGAGTAGTAGTTTTGATAGAGTAATTTACACCCTGTGTAACTTTCAATACAGTGTAACAGATAAACAGACACCTGGGATTACATGTTAACGGCTTGTGTTACGTCTGAGTAGTAGTTTGATAGAGTAATTCACACCCTGTATAACTTTCAATACAGTGTAACAGATAAACAGACACCTGGGATTACATGTTAACGGCTTGTGTTACGTCTGAGTAGTAGTTTGATAGAGTAATTCACACCCTGTATAACTTTCAATACAGTGTAACAGATAAACAGACACCTGGGATTACATGTTAACGGCTTGTGTTACGTCTGAGTAGTAGTTTGATAGAGTAATTCACACCCTGTGTAACTTTCAATACAGTGTAACAGATAAACAGACACCTGGGATTACATGTTAACGGCTTGTGTTACGTCTGAGTAGTAGTTTGATAGAGTAATTCGCACCCTGTATAACTTTCAATACAGTGTAACAGATAAACAGACACCTGGGATTACATGTTAACGGCTTGTGTTACGTCTGAGTAGTAGTTTGATAGAGTAATTCGCACCCTGTATAACTTTCAATACAGTGTAACAGATAAACAGACACCTGGGATTACATGTTAACGGCTTGTGTTACGTCTGAGTAGTAGTTTGATAGAGTAATTCACACCCTGTATAACTTTCAATACAGTGTAACAGATAAACAGACACCTGGGATTACATGTTAACGGCTTGTGTTACGTCTGAGTAGTAGTTTGATAGAGTAATTCACACCCTGTATAACTTTCAATACAGTGTAACAGATAAACAGACACCTGGGATTACATGTTAACGGCTTGTGTTACGGCTGAGTAGTAGTTTAATACAGTAATTCACACCCTGTGTAACTTTCAATACAGTGTAACAGATAAACAGACACCTGGGATTACATGTTAACGGCTTGTGTTACGGCTGAGTAGTAGTACAGTAATTCACAACCTGTGTAACTTTCAATACCGTTAACGGCTTGTGTTACGGCTAAGTAGTAGTTTGATAGAGTAATTCACACCCTGTGTAACTTTCAATACAGTGTAAAAGATAAACAGACACCTGGGATTACATGTTAACGGCTTGTGTTACGGCTGAGTACTAGTTTAATACAGTAATTCACAACCTGTGTAACTTTCAATACCGTTAAACGGCTTGTGTTACGGCTAAGTAGTAGTTTGATAGAGTAATTCACACCCTGTATAACTTTCAATACAGTGTAACAGATAAACAGACACCTGGGATTACATGTTAACGGCTTGTGTTACGTCTCAGTAGTAGTTTGATAGAGTAATTCACACCCTGTATAACTTTCAATACAGTGTAACAGATAAACAGACACCTGGGATTACATGTTAACGGCTTGTGTTACGGCTGAGTGGCAGTTTGATAAGATGCAGATTAAATTAGCATTCTCCACTCTCGCCCTCAGACAGTGATTACCTACTAATTCAAGCAATCCCTGCTACTCTCGCAGATACAACTTCCACTTCATATTTCAGAATTAACACTGATTGTACTCTTGCGGTGCTGATTACTTAATGACACGAATGCAATGTAATTTTCTAGCACTCACTATTCGTCAGAGAAAACTGAACTAGTTGTGTAACAAACAA
This sequence comes from Homalodisca vitripennis, assembly GCF_021130785.1. Taxonomy (NCBI): domain Eukaryota; kingdom Metazoa; phylum Arthropoda; class Insecta; order Hemiptera; family Cicadellidae; genus Homalodisca; species Homalodisca vitripennis. Next base: position 12,162,680 of record NC_060212.1, on the reverse strand, counting down.
CTACACAAAATGTGATTTCAATAATTTTATAACTGTTTATTATTTTATTGTTTTTAAACATTGCTACTATTACGATTTCTTTGCTAATCATTGATTGAATGTTGCGTATAGTCATTATATGAATGTTCTTGGTATGTGTTAAATATAAATAATATAAGTGATATATTTACTTTGTAATAAATCTTTTTTAACTTCAATGTGTCATTTCTACAACTTTTGGTACCTTTTACAATATCAACTGTTTTTAATGATCTAAGAATAGAATCTTACGTAGATTTTTTTATTTTTATATTTACGTACATTGCCTTTATATTTAATAACAGTATCGAGAATATAATCTTTTAAATTTTCGTTTACCTTTTAAATTTTTCTAAACTTAAACAGCTTTGAATCATTTATACATAAAGAATTGAGTTGTGTTTTTTTTACTATTCATAAAACATTGATTTATTTCTGTACTTCCCGTTTAGGCCAAATATTTTAGGTGGAGGCACAAAACATTTTTTTTTTACCCAGAATAGTTTTCAGTATTAATGAAATGTTTTTCCAATTAAATCAAATAATATCTCCCGATTTTTAAAGAGAATTCCTACATTTACCATTGTAATATGTAGTTGTTTCGTAAGGTTTTCATGCAACATAAGTTTGCGATTTGTTATATGAAAGTAGGACATATTCAAGAATTAAAGAAGCCTGCATATTTACATAGGAAATGCACGTATATAGTACTTATTGTTCGCACTTCAATGCTAGTTCTCTTCGTTTAATGAGTTGTTAATTGATAGTTTGTCTTCTTAGTAATTAATTACTGTAATAATAAGCGATACTTGATATCCTGTAATATAATCCTTAATACCTGTCTTCTCCTTCCCTGACTCCAGTGTGGTGTAAGGTCCTGATTAGCAGATTTGCATCAGGTAATGACTTCAAAAGCGTTTATAACAAAACCAGCTAACAATAGTATATTAATATATTAGCAAACATTTATTTGTACCATTTTCATTTATAAATAACGCCAATATTATAACCAAATATATCCACAGCTTAAATTTACTAACAGCAAAGAATGTTATTCTCAGTATTTCATCAGAAGTATAATAGCATAAGATGGGGTCAAATCTTTAGTTTACGTTATGCCTACAAAAGGTTTAAAACGGTTATACGTCACAATGCAATGTACTTAGGTCTGCATAATTTTATTTGTTCGGCTATATTAAGGTTGCCATCATGGTTTCCTGTAAGACTAGTATATATATTTTCGCTAACGCTCAGCCAAATGCCACATTGTGACATGCACCATCATCAAACTCAGGATTGCCTATATATAAATGAAGCTTCATGCAAAATTTCAAATCACTAGATTTGTTTGCTGTGGAGACATCTAACAGACAGCCAGGTAGGCAGAAATTAAATTTTCCAGATCCTCGATCGATATGCTTCGCTACGGCTCAGCCAAAAACTTTTCTCGGATAATTTGAATTATTATTGCAGTATAAATTTTCAGCATTTATCTAATAGCATCAAGTTCAAATTTAGTAGTTCATACTGTAAGAATAAATTATGGACTGCAGAAATATTCTACATTCAGTATAAAATCTACGAAGTATTGATGATATGAATTGGCGTAGTATAGAACTGTAGTGTTTGTGGTAAAACACAGATGTTCCAAAAAGTGGACGTTTTTGTCCCTGCAGCCAAACATTTATGTCAATAGTGATCCCAGCTCAGAGTTCCCAGCGGCGAGACAATGTCAGAGTCGGGCCGCCCATTTGTCCTGATTAGTCAGACACCCCGACACCAGCTGCTTCAATTAGCATTCTCTTGTCTTCCTCTTGCAGGAACAAGTAGAAACACTAACCACACGGGCCATCTGGACAGCTTTTCTCGTGTTTTCATGTTTTCTTTCCTTCTACAAGTTTATTCAATTGGGCTTGATTAAACCCAAAACTGTCTCTACAAAATATTCAGAAGGAAATTGGAAAGCAGTAAAATATTTTATCTTCCCAGTTTTGCATAAGTAAAATTAAATATTTTTCCAAACTTTTTGCCTGCCTTAAACTAACGATGGCTGAAAGTTAATTATATATATATATATATATATATATATATATATATATATATATATATATATATATATATATATATGGTATGTGGCTTTTTCTTTCACGTATGTGTTTAAATAACCAAACTAACACATGATCGGAAGACCAAATACCTGTAGAGTGACGTTTATTTATATTCATTAAATCTGTATAAGTGGCAATAGCCTAATTTAATTTAATTTCAATAAACATTGAATCACAAAAAGTACTTGCTCTGCCGGGACTCGAACCGAATATGCACAGATTAGATATAATACACACTAAATTTAAGGTGAATCTAATGTAAAGGCCACATGGTTTAAATAATGTTAGATTAGATAAATATTTTTATACAATATTTAATAAATGATTTACAAGAAAATAAATCGTTCAGTATGAAGATGTACGAATATTTAGATTATTTATTGAGTATGAGAAACATAAGTGACACAATGCGAGCTAAGATTATCTGATGCAGACACTACTTCAACTGTAAGGAATGATAACACTTTGCAGCTAGCAACCAGTCTATTCCTTAAAAATCTTTTCAAATAAAGACATGGTAAATCTTAAAATCTTTAACAAAAGTAAAAAACCTTTAGAGTTCACTAAATTAGAAACTGATGTATAAAATATTTACCTTTCATTAAATACATTCTTAATACAAATAAACCTGAAATATTATAGACGAAGATAATACATGGAAATGCAACCATCATACTAAACTGAGAATAAGTGTGCAGATGTATAGGTAATAGGCAGAGTATCTCTGTATATTCTAGCACTGAAGAAGATTTAAGCAGCAGTAGAGTAACATTTACAAGTGTGAGCCTACACTGCACCGTATAGAGATGATTAAAGACCATACTGTTAATATGTTATTCTATATGTTAAAACATAATTTTTTACATAGCCTATCTCCTAAAGTTCTTAGTTGTCTGTCTGGGAGGAGTTGTCTCCCATATGGAGTGTAAAGATACTTAATAATTTGTATCTCATCAATCGGTTTGCGATATCAAACTGAAATTTTTTTATTCTTTGCCTATCCAGTACATAATTTAGAAAAAAATTACAATTATTATCGTTGACGTAAATAATTATTAGCCATTTATATAAATTGTAATGCCAAAACAAGGGATTTTATTAAAAACTTTAAATTATAAGTAATATTTAAATGAAAAATTTGTATTATCTGTAACTAAATGTAAAACAATCCCCTTTGTGGTGGATTTCACAGATTTTTAACTATGCTAAGAATGGTGGGAGCGTATGGTTCTATGTGAATGTTAAGTTTAGGTCCAAATTACCTTCCTCTTAGTGCAGCATCTGGGATCAGATTTCACATGCTTGACTCATGGAATCTGGAGTCATGTTCTAAAAACATCCAAAAAAGTTCGGCAAAAAAAAGCTCAAAACGAACTCTTCAAGTCACTAAAGTATGTGATAGCATCGGATTCCATACGCTGCACTAAGAGGGAGGTGAACTGAAGCTAAACGAATCATTCGCATGGAAGAGGTGCTATAATAAACTGAATTCTAAGAGAGCAAAGTGTTATTATTTTTTATTTATTTAAAATAATTTAATCAAACAGAAACAGAAATTTGATTTTATTACACGGTAATATGAAGCGACACAAAAGGGATACTCTATAGTGTAATGGAATTACTGTCAAATTAGCATAAATTTACACAGTACAAGCACACATGATTTTTCTTGAAATTAATAGAAGTATTTTTCAAAAGAAATAAATAGAGTATCAAAGAGCCAAGCTAGTTTTAGCGAAAGTTAAAATGGGGAAGTTTCTAAAAGTTTTTTATATGAAACGATAATTTTTCTCAGAGTATATTTTTTGTGATTGATACCCTTAACACACATCGTCAGCCATATAAACATATAAATACACCCTTAGTCTGTATCTGAGTCTGACTTATAATGCATTTATATAACTGACAGTTCGTTTAATGTGTGTCTTAAAAAATATTAATTTTATTCTAACTCTTTAGATACCCTCCCGTCACGATGTCCACCAAAACTGTCATGGCCGACTATCGATATCTTCCGTAAGATAAATGTCTTAAACTTACTTACTTACTTAGTCTTAAATTACTTAAACGTTTTAAGTAAAAACCAGATTGTGTGTTTATAAAATGAAAATTGTCTCTCGGCTGGAATAATATTGAATATTGTAATAAAAAAATGTATATTATTTGCATTTTTAATTATATATTACATAAGAAAAATAAATGAGACTAGCTAAAATACTTCAATTTTAAGCTTTATAGAATATATAGAATAATATTTCGCACACACCTTAATCGCCATAACGTCAGTAACTTTCATTGTTTTCATCGTATTAAACTTATTAACACTTAAAAATTATAAACATTACAATATACACTTTTCTGACAAAACCTGCAAAGTATTTTTCTTCTTTGTATCAATGAACTGATTTCACGCAAAATCTGTTCTCCCTTCCCTGTAATAGCGGCGGTATTACACGGCGTATAACTGCAAGAAAATCCACGTGTTTGTAATTTCCCACTTCACAATGACAGCAGTTGTCGTTAATTTCCGGAAAACGCCTGTAGCAATTTCCGTAGCTTTGGTCCATTGTAGTCAGGAGTTGATGTTGCGTTGTTATATTCTGTGAGATTTCATAAAACCCTCTAAGGTATAAATGTGGTTTTTAATACTTTTATCCAAGTAAACTTTAAAATGTTTTAAACTTCCAATAAGATATTATTTCTTGTTTTAACAAGTTCTTGGCAGGAATAACTTAGTTGCAATATGGCACAAATGATGTTTGGTTGACTGTATTTTGTTTCCTGCTAAATTCCTACACCTTAGGATACTTTTTATAATAAAAATAAAAATAAAAATAAAATAATTCTTATTTAATTGTGAGCCCTATTAGCATTAAAAGAATTATGTTGGGTTATATGGTTAAAGGTGTGAAATTCTTACATTTTGTATGTATTTTTAATGGTTACTGAAGGGAACAACTTTATTTATAAAAATGTATGTTACTAGGTACTTTCAAATAAAAGATATTTTTGTAAAAAGGTTATTTTCTTAACCAAAAAATATAAATTCTCATAACTCAGATCTATATTGCTAAATAATCAAACTATTTTTATAGCTTTAATTAATTATTAAAAAGTCTTGCTTTGAACACTATAAATCCTCATGAAACGATAAAAATACTTATTTTATATGTTTAAAAAGTTACCTTAAACACATATGAGCATTTAAAATCTTTAAAAAGTTTGCGCTTAGCTACTATTTTTTAATAAATAAGTAGGTGAAGTAGTGTCATAATGGGTTTAACGTGCAATTACATTTAATGATAAAATCATTATTAATAAGTAACTAATAGGTTATATGTGTATGTAATTGTAATAATAATATACAACCATATAACATATAACCACCCTATTTAACTGATATTTATTATGTGGTAACCATTTTTTTATAGACCACTTCGACATCTCTAAAATATTAGTGGTATTATGTAAAAATAAGTAGTAAAGCAAGAACAAGTAATTCCACTAACGTCTACAGGCCACTGTGCAAATATTTAAACATCCGAAGGGCTTTAATTTAAAATATTTTAATTTTTAACATGTACCTTCTGCAGTTAAATGTTAACCAAACACCTTCATAAGACTAATTACATGAAGAAGGTGACTTGGGAAAATTCTCCGCTGACTGAATATTTACATGGAAGGGGTATTAATGGTATCCGGTAGAAATGCTTTCTTCACTACAAATAATACGTCACGTTTCCACTTAATGTAATCGATTTAAATAATTGAAATAATGAATAATCGTAATAAGTAATACGTAGTTATGGGCGCAACAGTTTGGGCCTTATATAAGGCTTTCCGTGATTAGGAGTGACAAATAATGCTGACTGGTCCATTTGCATATTTTAAAGCCAATATTACAACATTACTACTTCTAAACAGGGAAGGATAGAAATGAACCATAATACGGTTCAAGAAATATTGCTTAAATGCATCAGTACATCATTTCTGTAGTGTCAAAAAGTTGCACATTATTTTTAAACCTATGGTATTTAATGTATTTTTAATCAGGCCAAAATCAATATTTGTTTCAAAAAAACGTTCATTCCAGTTATGGCTAAGTTTATTTATGTCCATTATTATTTTATTAAACTAACTTTCTCATTAAAGTTGAAGTCATGATTATTTTAAGTAATATATTTTGTATGTTGTATGTATGGAGCATTTTGTATATTTTAATACTTGTTATTTTATACCACCTTACGTTTATTTAGAACATTTTAGGGTACGAGTTATAAATAATTTAGAGTTTATAAATTATTCTTTAGATGAGACGTGAACATTTCAGTGTATTTCTTTCTGTATTTTAACCATTATTAAAAGTTGTTCCCTCAATTAATCTGTATTCTTGATAAATATCGTAACGAACTGAAAACGTATCTTAAAAGTAATCAAAAATTAAAATATACCGATTCATCCGTGGAAACTCTGAAAGGACAGTAATTGAAATTATAACTTTCCTCACGTAGCAGCACCTAATGTTTTTAAATCTCACGAATATCAAACTGTCCATGCTGTGTCGTTAACTAATCGCAAGTTAGTTAATATTTTCGTTATTGAAAATGGTTTCATTTTTTACAAGAATTTCATGTTAAAATATATTAAAAACAGGAAATTAAGCAAGTGTTCTAAAATTTACAAACCACACATTGACGACCAAAGACAGTTCAAACTTAGATGTCAAACTAAGTTAATTATTTTGGATTGAACCAGTGAAACGAATTAGCTAAGTGTTGCACTAGGTGCAGTTAATAGTAGTACTGAAACTGGCAGTTGTATCGCGCTATGCAATATGTCCTTTGAGACATCCCTCTTGTTTATCTTCTATGCGCATGATGAATTTGGTCAATACCAGTCAGTTCAACGGATCAAAACCAAATGGCACTCAATCTCTAACACACTGATACAGAGTTTGAAGTTGTTATCTCCATAAACTTGGATATGCAACTAAATTTACATACATTAATATTAATTACATGCCAAATAGTTTTCAACTAATAATTTATGTACTCTCAAGTCGATTGGTTCCAGGATGTGTGTGTGTGTGTGTGTGTGTGTGTGTGTGTGTGTGTGTGTGTGTGTGTGTGTGTGTGTGTGTGTGTGTGTGTGTGTTTATTTTCACTACCAACCTAGATTGGACTGGAATGCAAGTCCTAGGCTACAGATCTTCCTGAACATTATGCTAAAATAAAAGTAAAGAATTCATTGTTTACTTCCTTGAAACTTCATGTACAGGTTAATTTTAATGTAAGGTGCAAAACTCCTGGAAATATTAAAATGCATTGAATGCATGAACAGTTATGTATTTTTTTTTAAACTAATTTATTATGTCAAATGTTACACTTATTTGTGTTTTAACCATAACCTGGAGTTCATAGTGTAAGTTACAAAATACTGTCAACAAAATTAAATATTCGCTATTTACAAATTTATTTTAAATATGGTTTATTGTTTTTTTTTTTCACTAATACGTCCACATTAGTACAGAATATGTTAAAAATGTACGCTATATGTGAATATAGAGTTCCGCTCTACTTCAACTTCCGTTTAGTGCAGCTGGACTACTGGAAGAAGAGATCCACCAAAACCAAGTATCTTGGCAATACTACTTAGTACGTGACAAGATTTTCAGTATCCTTGAACGCACCTAGGGGACCAACTAATGAAACTCTTCATTCACATTGCATCAGTGCTTTCCACTATAGTTGTGTTGTACTTTATACCTGTACCCGTGACTTATAACAACTTTAAAACGCTGGCAATAATAAATCAGGCAGATAAGCATAAAATTGGAGCCGATTGCTGAGTGGTCTAAGACGCTGTACTTGAGGTCTGAGTTAGCGCAAGTTCAAACACTGTCTGTGACCGTTGCACTTTTTATCAGTACCATCAAACTTGTATCATATCGACTCTTCCCCTTTTTCTGCTTGATAAGATCCTCGCAAAGGCCAGTGGCCCAAGAGATCGGTCAGAAAAATGTTTAAAAGGGGATCGGTCCCTCCTTTAAAAAAAACGAAACGTACTATGCATTTCAAAACATATATATTCAAGACTTTTTTGACGTGACAACGTCTTAAATTAGGTTGCGGCTCGGAGTCACTCATGAAAAAGTGTAACGCCCGGTAACGTTACGATGCCCGTCCAGTGGGTCCGCCGCACGGGATCCGCACGGGATAAAGCAGATAACTGTAGGTCCGCCGCACGGGATAAAGCAGATAACTATGTTTATTCGTGAAAATGTGGAGTGCTTAGATTCGTCATTTACAACAACTACAACAATAAAGGTAAATAATTGTACACTGATATTTCATTATCGTAAACTATGATTGATTGATTAATTGTTAGATTGACACAAAAGTTGAGAAACTGAGTTTATAGGTTATGTCATACTATTGACAAATGTTGATAGTGTTAAGTAAAATTATTAGTTTAAATCACTCTGCAATCAATCGTAATTCAGTCGATTGAGAAGAAACAGCGCGTATTGCTAGTCAAACATTTAAAATAACAAATTATAACCTCTAACCTGTCATAACAGTGCGACCAAACAAACGAACTAAACCGACCAATCACCACGCGCGGAGTTAGAATTTAACTGTGTTTAGCAAGAATTTCAAATTCCAATTTTAGTAAATGTTTTATTCAACTTTACCATTTACAATAACAAATTTTAATTAATTTCAAATTATGTACAATGTTTTAGTAGTAAACAAAATATATTTCTATGGTTAAAATTTGTGCAATTCTTATTTTCATTCAATTCCTTGTTCCTATTGTGCAATTTAATAATATTCATATCAATAAATATTCTACCGAGAAAAAGACGTTGTCACGTAAAATCTTCGCCCGTAAAACCGACTTTACAGGCAACCATAATTTTTTTATTTCGTGTCTTATCTGCTTACTTAAATTAGAATTCCTAATGTAAGTACACAGACATATTTTGTATTCGTAATTAGTTCGTATACATAGTTTATGGAACTGTTTGACTTTGTACAGTTGTTATGTAAAATATACTGCAGATGATCGGCAGTCACCATCGACAGCATCACATAAACAAAAACATAAATTTGGTACTTAGTAACTGAATAAGTTTGACATAACTGAACGCTATAGCAGTTCGGTAAGAGGGATTTGGTTTCAATGTAGTAATTATACCGTTTCAAAATTGTTATGTAATTAATTATAAACGTCGATGATTATAAAGGATGAAATCAATTATGATAATGTTAAGCACTTTGATTTCACGCCGTGACTGCATTGTCAGGTTACGTTAGTGGACCTACAGGAGAATATACTGCATGAATATTCAAATATTAAAATTAATTAATTCTTGTTTTATTTAATTGTAAATAATTTATATTTAAAAATATTTTGTAATTTACACTTTTTTAATGAGGCAAATTCATTAAAAAAAACGTAAATATAAAGAACATTTTTCTAATATGACTATTAACTAACTTTATTAAGAATATCATAATTAAATTAATAAACTATTTACTGAATATTGAATGTTGCTTTAAAATCGTGAATTTCACTAACGGAAATGACCTTAGATGAACATGTATAATGGCTAAGTGATGTTTTGATATTGTTTGGAGTAAAGTAATCTCTTTCATAAACTAATTTCTCAATGGATTCCCATTAGTAAAATGTAATTGTCATGCAATTTCATTATTTTTAAATGTCTTCCTGAACAAATTTACAGTACTCACAGCGTGATAATATTGTTTATCGATTATGATTTGTGAAGTGATTATTGAAAGTTATTTATTAAAATCTTTTACGTTTAACTAGCAGTTTCCCGCTGTCTCAGATCCAATTTCCGATTATAAAATGAACATCGTAAAGTTTTTCTTGCATAAAATACTTAATTCTTCTGATATAAGTGATAATCACTAAAATATAATCTCACATCCTTTAACCATTTAAGGACTATGAAGCTGGGGAGAGGACCTGTCAAATAAATTAAATTATATCAAACAGTCCATGATTCTTTACGAAATAGCTCCAACAATTTCGTTAGAATTAAACTACTTTATCCCAGTGTGGTAGAATCCTGAAATCGAAGTTCACAGCTTTTGACTTAACTCAACTATGAGATAATAAATGGTGGAATTATATTAAATTTAGAAATGGAAGTAGGCATATTTTAGGTATATTATTACCATATTACATATTATTTTAGGTATATTCATGGTTTAGAGATAACGTTAAACAATATTGACAATATTTGTATTTTAGGCTTTGCACTTATGGATCAAATTAATTGTGACTATTATAATTTACATAGGTTTTTAGATTTTTCGGATATCATAGTTGAGTTTATTTTGTTGACCCAAGCAATACGTACGCAGGTCTGAGAAACTTGCTTCTATAAAAAAAAACTAAGATTAGTTTTATAACTAAATCAAAAAGAAAAAAAAACGATAGTGATATTTTCTTTTGTATTTTCATTATAGTACAAACACAAGCACAGCATACTTAGCTTTTGCTTAAATTTACTCTTTATCAAAACCAATTTTATCTGGTTAACCTCTTCTCAACAGTGGTTACAGAAAAGTGATTGATTCGCTGAAGACTCCACAACAGCTAACATAAACATAGTACAATCGTTAAGAAATATTACGATGAAATATATGTGTGTATTTTTGTGCTATACTATTTGTTCTCCCATCATAAAACCATAATTTAAAAAATACAATTTTCTCTGAAACTAATAAATAAACAGTTTTTTTATTAATTCATGAGCAACTAAAATGAAGCAGAAGGGTTTTCAGCTTGATATTTGTAGTCTACTAACTTGATGGCCTTGACCATGGACAACCCCATGTGCACGCTGAGGACCGCGTGGTCGGGTCTCTCCCTGGGAGCTCCACTGATGCAGTAGTAACAGTCCCCTAGGATCTTGATCCGCAGCTGATTGTATCTCTATAACAACGCAATATAATAGAGATCGTTGCAGTGAACTTATGAATAATATGGCACATTATTGAATATAGCCGAATATGTGGTGATTTCCTGTTACAGTGAGTGTACCTTGCCATAATATTGCAAAAACATTGACTTGTTAGTAATATAAGTACAAAGGCTATAATCATTTTTTGTTTGAAGTTTGTTTTTGACGACGGAAGGATTGTGAGGGAAACAGGATTTTTCCGGACATCGCTCAGATAAAAAAAAAACAGTAATACTACGTTTCGAGATCTGCAATCTGATCTCTTCTTCAGGTAAATAACTAACCTATTATAACATATCATTACAAACTAGGTTTAAAATAAATAAACCATACTAGTGTTGTGACGCGCGAAAGTCAGGAATCATAACCACCATGTTGTCTGTCAACTTACCTAACTCTAAAACATGCACTTAATACAAAACTAAACGCAACACTAATTATTAAAACTAAACTACAGAATACAGGTCACAACAGGTCTGCATTTGTCGACCAACCACCCAAGACTGATCATAATCATATTTGATATACAAGTTATTAAAACATTTCCAAAAGTGTTATGTTGCCGTCGGTTTACAAAACAAAAATAAAAATAAAAATATTGCCGAGGTTTTTCATCGGGTTTTGGTTGAGTAAATATTTCCTTGAAGACGTGAAACCTTTTATCAATTATGACGTATTGAACAAAACTGATTTAGAGCCGGAATTTTTGACAAATTTGTAACATTGTGAAAACGGATGAAAATATTAATGTGAATATATTACTTTGTCTTCTATATGAATTATGCTTTGAAAGATGTCATATTTCTTAAGAAATTGATATACAATATGATTAATCTTCTCCAAATTTAGTCCTATTTTATGATACACATACTATGAAATAACAATAACCTTTCTTTTATTTTATTCGTTGTACTCTGGTCCTGTGTTCCCTAATTACTACTACTTTAAATGGGCACATTTTCTCATAGAACTGAATATACAAACCGCTTAATTCCCCTCCCTTCAGAAAGGGTATCTTAAAAAAGGTGTTTATATCAAAGACCGATTGCGCCATCGAATTTCAAGTAGACAGTGCTATTTGTTTAATAATTTAATACATTTTTAGTACAAAACTGAAGAACAGTTAACACAATTTTAACCAAGTATAGTTTTGAAGAGCAAAGAACATATGTGCACGCTGTCAATAAAATGCTCAGATTTCTGAAGGTTGTCCGGATGAGTGGAAGTGTATTGGTGACCGCCATTCGGTTTAAAGGTCACCGCGTAATCAATAACTCCAGTGGACAATCAGGAGTTGATCATCTGGAAAATAAACCGTTTCGATATCGGCCAGCCAATAATTGAGCTCTAGACTCTGGAGAGCAGGAAATATCAAGTGATTTAGCGGGAACTTGTCATATGTTAGTAGCTTATAAAGTACTGAATTCACATAAGTGTTTAATAAATAAACCTTCTTATCAAACGAGAACCCTGGCAGTAAAAAGAGGAATTGAGTCAGACTACTGAGTAATCGGCTTCAATGATGCTTAGTTCAAGTCCATCGTTGGACATGTACCAAAATAGTCTCATTCCTGTCTATGAAGAAATTAAGTGTTATACAACATTTGAATGGCACATGGTACATTTAAATGAAAGTAGATGTTTAAATAATAAAAACTCCGGTGAACTAGAAAGGGCTCTACAAATCATGAGTGCGCTGATATTAAATATTGTCACCGAATTTCAAAATTGACATCTAATTCCATTATTTATTCTCTTCACCACCATCATTAAACTCAGTGTTCCCTTTTATAAAGTTTGATTTTTAAAAGAGTAAATATTTCAATATTTAAAACTAAGAGATTTATTGTAACAATAAACTAAAAGTAAGTACCGTATATTAACTTTTCATATAGCCTAACCTTCCGATTTCACTTATGATTGTACGCAACTCTGTCCACACCATTCACTATGACTGCACGACAAAGTTCCATTTCCACCTAGCCCACACCCAGTCGAATTTCCTCCTCCAATTCACTGGTGTTTCAAGGTTTATTGGCATACACCAAAGACTTCAGATAACCCCAAGGATGAGAGTCACAAGGTGTCAAGTCACATGAGGGTGGCCACTAATGGTCGGAATTCCGAGAAATGACACGAGCCTGGAACCGTTCACAGAGCTCCTTTAGTTTCACAGAGCAACAATAGTTTCACAGCAGCGTTGCAGGAGGCCTTATTTATTTTTATTATTTAGGTAAACCTCTTGATTTGGTGTATCAAAACTGGCGCTCCTTTTGAATCACTATTTAGAAATAAAACTTCATACACAAATGTTCCAGATCCTCTAGCTATAGGCTTTGCTAACACTCAGCCACAATGTATGCAATGTTTTGTTAAAAATTAAATAAATTCACTACTTTATAAGCTGCTAACATATGACAAGTTCCCGCCAAATCACTCGACATTATCTGCTCTCCAGAGTCTAGAGGTCAATAAATTGGCTGGCCGATATCGAAACGGTTTATTTTCCAGATGATCAACTCCTGATTGTCCACTGGAGTTATTGATTACGCGGTGACCTTTAAACCGAATGACGGTCGCCAATACACTTCCACTCATCCGGACAACCTTCAGAAATCTGAGCATTTTATTGACAGTGTCCACACATGTTATACTGTATTAATATTTCCGGATTAAATCAGAGAGTGACACTGCTTAATTATATCATGGATTTGCGTTTCAGTGGAAACTTTTTACAGATGTTGGATTGCCGATGGCTCAATATTTTCCAAATTGGCAACATCAAAAATATAAAATTATTTCTTTAAAATATTGTTTACTAATCCTATAAAAAGAACTCTATCCATTATATAATTGATCAGGCATTGTTATTACTACTAAATATGAGGATATTAACAGGTTTAAAAAGAATATAATATATGAAATAGATCAACTAGGTGTCATATATAAATTTCAAAATATACTATCACGTGCGAAATTACACATATTATATACAAAACACATCGAAATTGAAAAGAAATAAGGGCAAAACTCAGTACAAAACAAATTTAAAATTATTATTGGTTGACCGCTAGTACGAAATCACTCGACGGTCCGGGAAAAGGTCATGTCTGTCCGTTTGTCTATCCTAATGATATATCTTGTATAAAGTACCTACAGACTACAAATTTTCCATGGAACTTTAGTTCTATATTAGTGATATTGAGTTCAACAGTGGTACGTGTCGATATGATTTGGCTTAGTATTACCAAAAATTTTACAATTTTGAAACAATGATTCGCGAAAAAATACATTTTTAAGCAATCTGAGCACAGCTATGACATTTATCATGAGACACAGTAACTGATACTACAGCCTAATAAAATAAACTGCATACGTGATACTTGTCATGTAACTCCGCTAAGCCTGTTACGCGACCCATGGTGTGGTGGTGTGGTGTGGTGCACTCTTACCTTGTGATTAAAAATGGGCAGCTCGTTAAATCAAGCACGCCCTGCAGCCGCCAAGCTTAAATAACCTTATGTATCAGCTCACTTGTACTTCAAATTCTACAACGCCAAGTGGGATTTTGATAAACTAATACTTGGACATTTGATGTTAGTTTTTTTCTAAACTTTAAAAAACTGTCCAATAAAATAGATTTTATTTTTTAGATCAGAACTAGATAAAATTTTCATTTTTGGCTTTTTTGGATTTGTTATGATAGGAGGTGTTGAAAACAGCAAGAGAGTCCACACATTAGTGTCCCTAGAGTAATACATTTTCTTATCTATTTTCATTACGTAATTATTGTTGTACACAGTTTTAACCTTATAATAAAACTCGAGATCCTACTAAAAAGATACTTGTAAGTTCATATCGACCTGGAGGTGGACTTCCTCTAGCGAATCCTACTTTCCTTTAAAATATTATTAGTATTAATATCATGATTACTGCAATGATTGATAGTATGGCGAACGTTGCGTGCAAAGCGCGGTTAACAACCATTTGGAATATATCCTGTTCGTCAAGTGGGGGAGGTATTAATACATACAAAAATAACGAAAATACAATTAGTACCTCCCCCACCTGATAAAGACGATATATTCCAATCCTCTAAACGTTGTGTTATACCTTTTAGAATCTATAACGATGGAAAATGTCCGAAATCCTGTTATCCTTTCAGACCTTCCATCGTCAATAACAAATCTTAACCAAAGAATACTTAATCTATAGTAAATCCATGGCATATTTTAAGTTAAATCCATTATTTAGATGAATGTCTAGACAGGTGAAAATGGATCCAAGCGATGAAACTAGACAGAATCAAGAGCCCTACTCAACACGTCAGCGCATCAGAGGAATTAGAAGACTGCCTCAACATGATTTAATTGTTCTGCCAGCAAAGTATTGCTTAAGTTCTTCACTTACAAAGTCAAAGTCAAAGTCAAAGTCAAAGTCAAAGTCAAAGTCAAAGTCTTTATTGCAAACAAAAAACAAGTTGGTAACTCATACAGTTGACGTCAAGTTGCCACAAGGCATTACAAAACAAATAATAGTTAATACTCTACTTATGTCTTTACAGGTACATCTTCACTTAGTGTTAAAATAGAGTTCAAGTAATGAAATCAATTCTTCATTATAAAATTAAAACTAACAATTAACAAATGGGAGCATAGATAAAGCGGAGTACAACAATTAAAGTTAGTCAATATTTGATGGACAAAACTAATTAAAGACTTAAAATTCCATTTAAGGTAATGCACAATGATAATATAAAGTAAAAACATACATTTAAAAGATCCTTTATATACACAGAATTTAAAATAGTTGATTAATATGTCAAATAAGGCAAGGTCATCAGTTAATAAAAGTAGAAATTCCATTATATACAAAACATTCAAAATTGTTAAAACAGTTATATCACAGATAAGGCAAGGTCATCAATTAAAGCTAATGTCAATGGTTGAAAGATCTAAAAACTCATTTACACTGTAAAAAGGATTCCTCAGTAGCCAGCTGTACAGTTTTTGTTTTAAAACATTTAAAATCAATATCACTAAGCATTTCTAGGAAGTTTGTTGAACATATTTAAGCCTACGTAAGAATAAGAGTTTTGTGTCTTGCTAAGCCTAACATGTGGTAAATTAAGTAAATCTCTGTATCTGGTGTTGTAGTTGTGAATGTCACTCCTAAACAAGGAAGAATCAATCCTCAACTTAACTCTAACTAGACAATGAAATATGTACAAATTAAAAACTGTGGGTATTTGTTCACTTATAAACAATGGTCTACAGTGAGCTCTATAATTAGAGTAAGTAATTATTCTGATTGCTTTTTTTTTGGAGTAACAGAATGTTTTTTGTACTGGTACACACAACCCCAGAGCAGTATACCATAAGAGATTATACAATGAAAAAAAGGAAAAATAGGCCATTCTTAAATATATTTTTGGATACACTTTTTCAAATTACGCAAAAGATATATTACTCTAGAAAGCCTGCTACACACACACCCTGAATGTGAGGAACCCCATGAGAGTTTTGAATCAATGTTGATTCCTAATAGCTTGACATTATTGCTAAAAGCTTATATCTAGTGATCCAAGTTCTAGAGAGCTAAGAGTGAAAAGAACAGATTGCGTTTTATTACCATTTAACAAAAGGCCATTATTATCAAACCAGTTTTCACATTCCTTAAGACTGTTGTCAATTTGGTTAAAAAGAGTACTTACATTAGAATTACTACAAAACAATGTTGTATCGTCAGCATACATAATTGACTTACATATAGAAATGTTTTTTGGGAGGTCGTTTATCATGACTAGAAAGAGAAAAGGGCCAAGGACCGAGCCCTGTGGTACTACTCCACTCTCTACCCCTGCCACCTCAGAAAGTTTGTTTCCAAAGCTAACTTGCTGAGTGCGATTTTTAAGGTAGCTACGAAATAAGTTAAGCTCGGCACCATCAACGCCATAATGTTCTAGCTTCATGAGAAGAATGTCATGCGGAACGCAATCGAAAGCCTTTGTCAGATCACACATGGTGGCGACCGTACCCGCGCGATTTTCAAATCCACCAAGGACGGCCCTCCACCAGACCCCCCCCGACCGCATCCACTGTCGACAATCCACCCCTGAAGCCAAATTGAGATTCTGAAAACAATCGGTTAGACTCAAAATAGTGACTAACCTGGTGTATCACCACTTTCTCAATAATTTTTGGAGAAAACAGGCACCACAGAGATCGGTCGATAACTGGAAGGACTAGACGGGTCACCTTTCTTAAAATATGGGGACAACTCTGGATAACTTAAGTACATCGGGGAATAATCCCTTATCTAGACACTCGTTTATACAGACTGTCAAAGGCTGTACTATTACTAACAGTACTTTTTTTACAAGATCACAGCTGATATCAAAGATATCTCTACACTTGCTAGGCTTAAGATTTTTTACTATTTTTATCACATCATCATAAGACACTTTCTTTAGCTTGAAATTAGCTGAAACAGTTCGAGGCATATTTTGTAGGTAGAGCATAGCAGTTGTAACAGATGAAACCAGTGGAGCTGCGGATCTCTTCCACCGAAGACGCAAAGAAATTGCTGAAGATCTCAGGAGTTAGCTGGTCGACTTCAGGCGACATTGGCTTTCTTCTCTGTAGAGAATTGGATATTAATTCCCAAGCTCTTTTACACTGATTTGGAGCAGCAGCGATAGAATCTGCGTTTGCCTTAAACTTTGTCTGAAGAACACATTTTTTATAGTCATTCTTCGCATTGAGATACGAACGTCTTGTAGCTTCAATGTAAATATTGTAACGTTGGGCCCATAAGTAGATGTCATAGCACATTTCAACATGTCTTTTCTTCATAAAGAGGTCAACCGTAATACCAATTTTTAGGAACCGATTTCTTATGCGTATGACCACTGAATTTAACAGTCTTAACAGGAAAACATTTGTCCATTTTTTCTATGAATTAAGTAGAAAAAAATATCAAACTTACTGAAATTTTGCTGAAATTCTTCCTCCCAGTTTATTGCCTCCAAGAGACTGTTCAAAAATTTCAAGGTTATGGTTATTAAAATTTCTCAACAAACGCACATTCTGCGCACTGGTGCAGGAGTCAGGCAAGAGTACAGTAGTCAAAAGAGCACTGTGATCTGATAGTGGTGGGTAAAGCACCACTGTTTTAATTGTTAGCTTTGGCAAATTTGAAAAAACATTGTCAATACATGCTGTACCTCTTGTAGGTTCGAGTTAAGGCAGTAACAGTTGTGCGAACGAAGCATATCCAAAAACTGTAACGAAAAGTTTCGAGGTAACCTTATATCAATGTTCAAGTCCCCGCACACACAATAATTGGTAGGCTATAACAATCTAGTAAATGGATCATTAGCCTATCCAGTCCTTCAAGGAATGATTCATGGTTTCCATCAGGAACACGATAAATAGAGACTAAGAGGACTTCTAAGTTATCCAACCTTACCTTTGCACACACAAATCTCAAGGCCACTTTCCTGGCACATGTGGCTAACGTCTATTTTTTGGAAACTGACACCTTCTTTAACATACACTGCAACACCCACCTCTTGACTTAGTGTTCCGACAGTACATTGTTGCACACAAATAGCCATTTATATTGATGCAGTTCTTATTATCTTCATTTAACCAGTGTTCACAAACGCAAAAGACAGAACAACCATTTTGTGAAAGTAAAATTTCGACTTCAAACTGTTTATCCGCAAGAGATTGAGCATTGACCGACAATATTTTACAACGTCTAGATACATTATTTAAACTATCAATAGGCCCAGTCAGATCACTACTATACGAATCATCTACATCACACGACACGGGTAATCTTATGTTGGGTTCTTTTCCAAGGAGGTCTTGGGCAAAAAAGACTCATCGCCAACTGGTCTTCGAGGAACTCGAAACATTTTGACAAGGACAACCATCTGGCCAAGTGTCAGCTTCCAGTGCAATATCAATTTTGTTTTCTGGCACACACA
Organism: Homalodisca vitripennis; assembly: GCF_021130785.1. NCBI lineage: Eukaryota > Metazoa > Arthropoda > Insecta > Hemiptera > Cicadellidae > Homalodisca > Homalodisca vitripennis. The sequence goes on along the minus strand of NC_060212.1, from coordinate 12,143,557 downwards.
CTTTAAAAAGATCTGTAAGAGTCATACTTAGTTTTCCATTCTTCACATTCAATTTCACACTCAAATATATCTTTCAGATAGGACGAAAGATCCTCTTTACCTACTTCTACGGAAAGCCGAGACACAAAGAGCCATTTTTTTCAAGGCACAGTTTTTAATTAAGCAGTCAGTTTCTTTTACCAATTATAGGCCTAGGCCTATTAGACCACATTAGACCTAGGCCTATTTGATACATTAGGCCTGGGCCCACTCTTGTCCACAATGGTAGAACTTAGTTTATTTGGTTCATTTCTTTTGGCAGAAGAAACACGTCCTTTCCTACTAACAAGAGTAAAACTATCCTTAACATTGGCTTTGGTGGCAGCAGCAAAATCTTTGTTGGATAATAAAGCGTCCTTATAACTAATGCTGGACTGAGATTTCTCATTGCTGTCCTGTGTGGATGTTTTCTTATCGTTCTGTTTAAAAGGTTCACAGTCACTTAGGTTAGGATCTTTTGAGGTTAGGACATGGCCGTTGTCAGATTTGCCAAATTGTCGTTGCAGAATAATGAAAGTGAGTCCAACTTACCGTTTAATGAAACGTTGTCTTCTACCACTCCTTTTACGATATGTAAAAGTTTGTCAACCGCGATACGTAAACTCAACAAATCTTCTACGTCAACACTCTTACGAATGATGGAGCTAACCTTACTTGAGCAGGGCTTACAATACCACACAACTACGTTTTCCAGCTCTGATATTTTTTGAGTATAACTTCTTTGTCATATCTACACATTTAATGTGAAACCATTTTCCACACATACCGTCACAAAGCAAAGCATCGTCATCATTATTAACTAAATAATTACAGCAGCCACACTTAGAGTCGTCTTCTCCACCCGCCATGACACTTTTTTTTTTTTTTCAATACATTTACAATAAATTGATTGTTCATTGCTTAGTTTTAAGGTTTATATCCATGGTTGGGTTTTTAAAAGTAAGGAATAGTGAAGATATCAGTCCCAGATACGTAGTGTTCAATTATTGTAACATAAAGATAAATGTCTGAAATCCATTGTTTATTAAGTTATCTGTTATAATATGTGGCGTCATAATTGACATATGATTTGAACTTTAATTCTCATATCAGAGACAAATCAAAATTTTTTATATGCTGCCACATAAATATTTCTTGAAATGAAAACAAAAATAATGTATTAATTTCATATCGATTTTTTGATCAGGGCATCAATAATTTAGTATAATAGGTTTAAAATCATCAATGGGCTTTGCTCATGAATGAAGTTATGCGTTTAATGACTAAGGAATACAACTGAAGTATTTAAAATCCCATATAGCTGAAAGTTTCCAAACTTCAGATGTAAGAAAAGAATGTAAAATAGCTCTATACGATAGCAACGCTCGGACCCCCCCCACCCAATGGTGTCGTATGTCTGAGACCCAAGAGACAGATCACTGAGTTGTTCACTGACACATTGCTGTCTGTCTCTGTCACTTCTTATGGTCGTCCGGTGTCTCGTCTTCTGTCCTGGAATCTCGGCGAAGTGTCAATTCTCTTCAATCTCTTTTTAAAACTGAGCTTGATACGTTGTGTTTGACCAACACGTATTTCAAACTGCATTTCTACTTCAAAGGAGGTGGATTCTAATGAACGAAGTAATAGTACTAGTTACACTCTACCATACATTTTTATATTTCTTAATGTCGTTAATTGTTTAGAATTACAAGACAAGTGTAATAATAAAATCTGTACTAAAATATAATAATTATATTATTTCTGAAACGAGATTCATAAATCAATTTCTTTTTATATGTTTAAAAAATTGACGGAAAATGTAACAGCAAAAGAATATAAACATACTACTCCTCTGGATTTAGGTCACTAAAACTCCACTCTAAAGGTTTTTCGAGTGCATTTTAATTTTCAGATCAACAATTTACTTTGTTTGGTGAAGGAGCTAACTCCATAATTTCTACCCCCTTCTGAAATCGAAGATGCAATAGGCATTAAAAACAATCAAAAGACTTTCTTCCTTTTGAGCGTAATCCACGAGGAATTAAATTTATAACAATCGTCAGAATTTGAAACAACTGTTTAACAATGGGCAAACGGATTAAAATATGAATGTGAATATTCTTCAGTACTTACACGAATTAAGCCTTAAGAATGCTTTGTTCCCAATACATTGTTACTTGGGCCTGAATTTCCCTACCTACTACTACTTTGAATGAGTATATTTCCACGTTAAATAATGGAAACCCCTTTTCATTTCCCTGCCTTTAAAACGCGTATCTTTCGTTTATCGGGTGTATTGTAATTTTTTGATCAAAAATCTAATGTACTTTATTTAGTCAGGAAACTGACTTCATCAATTCCTCCCTAATATAAAATGGGAGATGTGCATTAAAACAGTTTTCTTTAATAAATCAGTTTCTGAAACAAATATTGTATTAAAAAATGTTTTATTTACAGGGACAATTTCATCATTGGGCCGAAAATCATCTAGCCGGCATTACACGAATTTTTTATTAAGGATTTTTTTTATAATTCCTGTATAACGGCATTGTTACTTTTATGTTTATACCTCAAACTTTTCAAATTATGTATAAAAAGGGTACTTCCAAAACCTGATCCAGTAGGTAAATAAACAATAAAATAGTTAAGACGAAGACTTATTAGGCCTGATCGTCCAGGAAAAAACATTACCTTTTACTCGTCCTTCGCTTTTAAAGTGGGTTTTAAAGGACTCAAAGAATGGAGTTTTGGCAAGTTTAAGCCTAGCAAATATCTGTGACAACCAGAGCTACAGGAGATGTGTAGTCTCGTGTAATTTGCTAACACAATATTCTGAGGTCAATATTGTAAGCACGTTTCATATTTATACTTTCTGTTTACATCCATATTCCCACTAGTCCCCATTTACGGTGTTGAAAAATGGAAACCATAATTTCGTTCATTGATTTGATCATATTGAGTCAATAGTCTATGAAATCACTAAAATAATGTTTTTAGTATAATATTATAAAGTATAAAAGCCATATTACCATTCAGTACTTTAACTACATGGATATTATGTAAGTGAGCAATATTTCAACGCGTGTGGCTTATTCATAGAATTGAAGGATAAAGTCTGTGCAATATCAGCCTTAGAATATTGATATTCACCTTACCTCAGATAACCTGTCGAAGCGGGCGAATAGTTCGTTTAGAATTTTCACCAGCTCGGAGGCGGAGTACGTGGATGATATTGCCGTGAAGCCCACAATATCGGCATACAGTATGCTACAAACAGAAATGTACACTCCCGTTAGCAAGTTTTACTCAGAGTTCAGCTTTTAAAACCTGCTGGAACAAAAAAAACAGTTTATATCCCTTGTCCATCATATCGTGAGAAATGTGTTTCTAAATAAAAGGCGAAGTTTTTCTTCTGAGTTCTGTTTTTATACAGATTTTATATCCATCAGACTGTTTCCACTGTACTCGTGGTAGGACTTTCTCAATGTTCTTCATAATTTCACCGATCTTGATCACCAGACCCGAAAGCCATTCCCGATCCAATTTTTACGTAATCCTACATCTATACCTCATGACGCACATTTTGAAAAAGATAACTGTCCTAAAAAGCCTAAAAGTTTTAAACTTTGTACAAAATTGGTATTAAAAATATCACGAAAAAGTTCATTGGTCAGTTTTCGTACAAAAGTTGCTTATTAGGCTAAGAAAATAAAAAAGTGCTTGTGCCACACGCACAGTTTTTTTAATTCAGTTGTCACAAAATCTTTTTAATTCTCCGGACTGAGCGAAAAAGAGTATATTTTACTGTCATATTATGCCTATATATATATTTTTTCATCCAATATATAGCAAAAAATGTGACGGCTAAAATTTAGTTCTGTTTTTTTCTTAAATATTCACCTTCGTTCGTAATATTAAACAATGAACTATTAACAAAACAATCTTTATTTGTTCTATGAATTTCTAATATGTCGTTCGTAGCACTATGAAGTTATGTTGAAACTTGTATCGTGTAATTGAAAATAATACTTCTGGAAAACTAACCTCACATTCTCATGACGACTCATGTAAATCTTCTTGAACTGCGAGTCCAGAGCAGATCCAAGATCCTGTCGCATTTTGACTGCGACGTGTTCAGGTAACACCGACAGCAGCAGTCTCTCCTAAAAAAATTATTATATTTATTTTCATAACGGAAATTAGCCCAGAATAGCAAACCGAGGAGGGTTCAATAGGGTTGTAGACACATACCAGCAAGATAGAAGCACGCTACACCACGTATCGCTTAGCAATATCCTCTGAGACTGTGAGCAAAATTTCAAATCTCTAGTTCCATCTGTCACTATTCCGCATGTTAAAATATCATATGATTATACTAATATGCTTAAAGATGTATTTATTCTATGATTTTCTCGTTGCCATCATGGACAATTTTCAGGCAAATATAGATATTGTCACTATCGTTGAACCTAACCCCATGCAGGAACATGCACCACTATTGAACTCAGTGTAACTTATATAGAAAAGCAACTCTAGTTCTACACGTCAGTTCTTTCCCGAGATATTGTGTGGACAGACAGACAAAAAGTTACTTTTCCAGCCCCTTAAGTGATAGGCAGGGTTAATACTGACCTCACTGAGAGGTTAGAAGTTATATAAATAAGAAAAGAAAAATAAATAATATTTTAAACGTTACATTACGAGAATCGCCTTTATTTTAAATTGCTCTTTTGGAGGTAATTGCAGCTAATTAAATAATTAATTGACAATTTTGTATGTTTAAAGTGATTAAGCGCCCAAATCACAAAACAATCCGATATTTTTAACTTTAGTATCATATTGAGATGAGATTGAAAGATCTTCGATGAGTGTCTAGTCCGAAATACTAAATTTTGATAAGAGCTAGGAACCCTATAGCTAAAGTGTTTTCTATTAATTTTGTTATATCTTACTTTATCTTTTTAAATACTAGAATGCAACATCGCATATACTGTAAATTGCTCTTTTGGAGGTAATTGCAGATAATTTGATAACTAATTGACAATTTTAGATCTCAAAAGTTACTAAGCGCATAAATAAAAACCAGATATATTATATATTTATATGTTACTTCTAGTTTCATGCTAACACGAGATTGAAAGATCGTATAACACTCCTCGATGGTTATGAGAGCTACGAACTATAAAGGTAGGTTTTGGGCACTTATTCCAAACACTGATACTTAATTCATTTGTTTTATAGCTTCTTATCCTTAGACAAATTCTCATGCCAATTGATATTTTAAAACTATGGATATGAAGAAAAGAGTTGTGCACATAGAGCAGACCAATATGACTGAGTAATAAGGCCGAATCCCAATCAACTTTAAATGCAATGTAAACTTCTATTGCTATCGCATTAATGGCGTTGCATTATTATTGTATTAGTCTTGGAATCCATACTAAATTTTTCAATTTTAAGCAATTAAAAGCAACCTTTTAAAATTTTGGCTTTAGCTAATTTTCTATAAAACTGTTACAATTTGTAAAACCAAAGATTTGAAACAAATGTGACTCATTGTATAAAGTCCTGTAAACATATGTAAAAAATATGTTTTTTTATTAACCCTAATTAAATCGTGGTTTTTTAATTACATTGTCATCAATGTTGATCAAAGCGTTTTCAAACCGCAATAAAAAGAACTTTTGCCGGTTATTTATGGTGTCGGATGGTACAGCGCCGTTAAGATAACAAACACTACTTTAATGATAACTTCCTTGACACAACAAACTAACAGCTCAGAAGGATAATACAGCATGTAGCACTCATACTTAAGTTATTAATGTTAAGGACCTGAAGTTTTCAAGGTAATTTTTATTTGTTATTTTTCTCTGTTACGCAATCTTCCTATACATTTTTACGATTAATAACCTGTATTCAGATTTGGAAAGTTAAGTATAATTTCTTAAAAAGTGTAAACATCTAAATGTTACCGAACTTTCACTGCACACAATTGAAGTGAGCGTCTAACTAGAAAACAGAGGTCTTTACTGTGGAATTACAGTTTCTACAATCAATACCCTGTGTTGCACATTTCACGTAAGGGTATCCTCTGTAGAGTAAATCCTCCAGCTCAGTTATGACAAGTTTTAGTACTTGTGAACTCATCAACCTCACAGCACACTATAGTCCACATCAACCTCACAGCACACTATAGTCCACATCAACCTCACAGCACACTATAGTCCACATCAACCTCACAGCACACTATAGTCCACATCAACCTCACAGCACACTATAGTCCACATCAACCTCACAGCACACTATAGTCCACATCAACCTCACAGCACACTATAGTCCACATCAACCTCACAGCACACTATAGTCCACATCAACCTCACAGCACACTATAGTCCACATCAACCTCACAGCACACTATAGTCCACATCAACCTCACAGCACACTATAGTCCACATCAACCTCACAGCACACTATAGTCCACATCAACCTCACAGCACACTATAGTCCACATCAACCTCACAGCACACTATAGTCCACATCAACCTCACAGCACACTATAGTCCACATCAACTTCACAGCACACTATAGTCCACATCAACCTCACAGCACAGTATAGTCCACATCAACCTCACAGCACACTATAGTCCACATCAACCTCACAGCACGCTATAGTCCACATCAACCTCACAGCACACTATAGTCCACATCAACCTCACAGCACACTATAGTCCACATCAACCTCACAGCACACTATAGTCCACATCAACCTCACAGCACACTATAGTCCACATCAACCTCACAGCACACTATAGTCCACATCAACCTCACGGCACGCTATAGTCCACATCAACCTCACAGCACACTATAGTCCCCATCAACTACGATGGATGGCTATACTCGAGTTACCCTTCATCTGAGCAACATGGATGAAATGTGAAGTCCAAATTTAGAAGATGGGACTCGTGTGGTGGAGTGTCACCAGTTAGCTTGATCATGATTTACCGCCTCCACTTATCTCTGTAACGCTATCCCCCGCGCGCCTCAAAGGGAGTGTGGTAATCATCCTGACCCTGTCTGGCGTTATTGAAACCTTTACAGTTCCAGATATAGAAGGGCATGGGTATAACACTTAATAGATAGTCAAATATTAAATATACAAAACATTAACAGTTTTATTGATTGATAATAATGTCTATTATAGTCATGAAGCATAACTAGTGAATCAAAATTAACACTATTAGTTGAAAATAAAGTATAGGAAATATAGGTTTGTAATATTGTGCTAACAGAGTTTTAAAGACCATTCAACTGTAAATTCCTCTGTGACTGGGAATTTTTCAAGTGAATTAATAACTGCCTTAGCCTAAGGATAAAGCCGGGCTGCAAACAAAAGGCCTTAGGTTACAACTGCCTTTTAGGTCATAAAGTTCATAATAAAAACACGAATATAAATGAGCTACATGAATAATTTAAATAAGAAGACAGAAAAGTGTTAAATTCATTATAACTGTTATTTTTCATATATATATTTTGTTACTCCAAAGTTTGCTATGTATGGGTTTTTATTTTATTTAATAAATTTTAGTCAGTGACTGGTTAATGCTTAATGGTTAATTATTTACAGGAAGTAGGTCCATTGAATATTTTGGGGAATTTACGTAGTTCATTAAGAATGAGTTTAGACTGCGGATGTTTACTTGCGTGTGATGAAAGCAATATGTTTATAATACTGAAGAAAGCTGTATTTATTGGAATAACTCTATCTATAACGCATAATTCTGTTTTCTTAATTACAAGATAGAACAAAAAAACATTAGTCACAAAAGCAATTTAAAATAAAAATAAACCGACCTCAACACTTGTACTAAAATCAAAGAATTAAGAAATAATTTTTAATTTAAAAAATGGAAGATACTCAAAGCTAATTTTTAAAGGTGGCCTAATTTTTAATACACTTTAAAATATTAAAATGTACTATGGTCTCGTTGTGACGGGTAGAAGAGCTTGAGGTTTCCAACAGATATCAAAGACATCAAAGGATCACGAAATGTTTTATGCACCTCCAAACCTCAGTAAAACCCAAGAATTGGTTAATACTTCTAGTAATTATAGATTCTGGTTTTTTTTGTTTTCCAACAATCATCATAAACTGAGTTGAATCTAACGGATGATGGCCATTTCTTGCAATGGCTATCAATGAAATCAGGATTTCTCTATATCTTACCACACACCGTGAGCGCATACAAAGATGTTCTTTTGGAATTGTCTTCTCGATGGGATTTACGATTAAATAGCGTGCAAAGTAAATCAAGCAAAGCTGTAATCAATAGTTGGTAAATTCTATATCAACAGTAACTAGTCGTTTAAATACCATTAGAAGCAAACAGAAACAAATCAGATTTTCATTAGCAGCGAAACCAAACATCCGTCACTGCGGGAGGCCTTGGAACCCCATTGCTTCATTAAGAACGCTTTTACGCCGAGCGAAAATCAACTATCATGAGATATTTTTGTTGAAACTCCAAAATCTTTGGTTCCTATTCGCTAGAACGCTGACACTTCTTATATCTTTAGCATTTTGTGGGTGCTCAAAGGCAAATTTTTTATATTATTTATTTAATAATAAAGAAAATTAACGAATTCCACAACATTTTATTTCAACAGTGCTTTCACTGGTTATGGCAGCATCAGTTACTGCAAACAAAAAAATATGTGTATAAAAGAGAAAAGGGTGAAAATATTTATAAAACTAGCAGTTACGCGCGGGATTCGCTTTATGAGCACTTTTGGCTGGATTGAATTGTATTACCGATGCCAATTTCTACTTTGCCTTCTTGCCACGATCAAAAAAATATGCAAAAAAGTGTATATTTATCCATTGATATTTACTTTGGCCGTAGAATTTTTTTTTTCAATTTTTGGATTTTGCCTTGTTTTCCGATCCAGTAATTATACATCACAGATCAGAGAAGCCTGATTCTGTCAAAAGAGAACTAAAATGGGTTTTCTAATAATCTTTAAATTTATAATAAAAGTTAGACAGTAACTTTGACTTTTACATCTAGTACTTAATATTTGCTAAACATGTTCCAGTTTAAAAGTACATTGGCAACAATAAGCTACTCTCTACGTCTTCGTTTCTTTAAAAACTGAAATAAATGTTTAATATTTTATTATATTTAAAGTTGGAATTTGGTAACAATAGTTGTAATCAAACTACACAGACTTTGGAGGGATTTTTCGCTACTTTAAAGACCAGTAGGGCGTAGCTCAGAGGAATTTTAGAAATAATAAATAGGCCTATATGCATACCAGGGACTGTAAGAATGTCCTTTTTACATGTCACTACATTCGGCCTGAACAGTTTACGCGTGAAAAGCAAAACGAAGAAAGGTAATTTCACATTTATGACATTCATTTAGAATTATAAAAACAATGGAAAATAAAAAATTAGTTAAACATGTCATAAAGGAATTAAACCACATAAATTTTCAATCCAATCACTAAGTATCGTTTTTTTATACAATTCATGGAACCAGAAGAAATAAGGTTGAAGTTGCACGCATATATTGTAATAAGTGATAAAAGAACTTTGACAACAAATAAATGCTTTCATAATTGAAAAATCATATTTTGCACACAGTAATTTATTATATATTACTTTTAGTCTTTATCTTTAGTTTTACAATTAATTTATAACTGCTTTTTCATGTACTAACCGAGGAAAGCACTTTTGAAATAGAATGTTTTAGAAATAATAAAAATGTCTTTTATACTCAAACCGGTACAACTTCCATCAAGCTTTACAAAGCATAAAGTGTAATCCTGTAGGTCTTGCTTTCTTTTTCAATCCCTGTCCAAGTGAAATATTTAATTTATCCAGGTATTTCTTGTCGTATTATATTCTTCCTTCCCAACACTTTTCTTCTTATCTTGGTCTTTTCTACCACAGACACACTTGTCTAGCTTTTCCACCACATTTTCTGAGGATCGACGACTCTTTATACTTTTCTTCCTTTTTTATTTATTTCTCTGATAATCTAACTACCAGTTGGGCACTTCTGAGAGCCTCGTAAACTCATAGTTTTCTCATGTATTGAGAGTTTAATGTTATCAGGATAGCGGTAAGTCAGAACGTTTGCATTACAATTTTACACAATTTGACTCTACTTATTGTTTTTACCTAAGCAAATTTGATAATATTTTCTTCCAGTACACAAGAGGTTGCGTAAAAGAAAATTTGCTACGCTTACTTTTGTATTTATTTTTCCTTCACAAGAAATCTTATCAAAAAACTGATTACCTATGTCTCAGGATATACTAATTTAAATTATCTGTAAATATTGTATCAAAAAACTATGTTAACCCATGTATAATTTGCCGTAAACTTTTTACAAAGCAATAGTTTTTGCGCATTATCCAATTTCAAAACGTGTTTTTAATTGTATAAAATAAAATATTTAACTAATTGCAAAATATGTTTGATAAAAGAAAAATATGCAAATTTTACTTGCATTTATAATAAGTGAAATATTAGTATTATGGAATATTTTTAAAGTTTTTGTTCGTTGACCAGCTAGTTCATTATTATTATTCCCCAATCAGTAATTTCCTCATAGCAACACGTTGTCATATGCCAAAATGTTTGTTAGCAAATGAACACAATGTGCTATCGATATTCTCATCCACTGAAGTATTGCTTAGTATTGCTTAGTGTATCTTTAAGAATTCCGGAAGCACGTCGAAGGATAGTCCTTTCAAACATTCAACTGAAACCAAATAAATTACCGATCAAAAAAACAGTTAAAACCATAACTCCCCGAGTCAAGGAAATGTCATACTAATTTGCATAAGTTTTTACGCACGGCATCGTCTTACAGGTGAACTACGCAACTTTGTACTCAACTTGGTAAAATAGAAGTTTTACGACGTGAACAACAACAGGTAGAAGACAAATTCCTTTGGGGCTTACAGTTTGACTTAAATCAAGCACGCCCTGCAGCCGCCAAGTTTAAATAACCTTATGTTTCAGCCTACTTGTACTTAAAATTCTACAACGCCAAGTGGAAAATTGATAAACTAATACTTGGACATTTGATGTTAGTTTTTTTTCTAAACTTTAAAAAACTGTCCAATAAAATAGATTTTATATTTTAAATCAGAATAAGATAAAATTTTCATTTTTGGCTTTTTTGATTTTGTTATGATACAAGGTGTTTAAAAACAGCAAGAGAGTCCACACATTAGTGTCCGTAGAGTAATACATTTTCTTATCTCTTTTCATTACGTAATTAAATTGTTGTACACAGTTTTAACATTATAATAAAACTCGAGATCCTACTAAAAAGATACTTTTAAGTCCATATCGACCTGAAGGTGGACTTCCTCTAGCGAATCCTACTTTCCTTTCAAATATTATTAATATTAATATCATGATTACTGTAATGATTGATAGTATGGCAAACGTTGCGTGCAAAGCGTGGTTAACAACCATTTGGAATATATCATGTTCGTCAAGTGGGGGAGGTATTAATACATACAAAAATAACGAAAATACAATTAATACTTCCCCCACCTGTTGAAGAGGATGGATTCCAATCCTCTAAACGTTGTGTTATACCTTTTATAACATATAACGATGGCAAATGTCCGAAATCCTGTTATCCTTTCAGACCTTCCATCGTCAATAACAAACTTTAACCAAAGAATAGTTAATCTACAGTAAATCCCTGGTATATTTTAAGTTAAATCCATTAGTTAGATGAATGTCTAGACAGATGAAAATGGATCCAAGCGATGAAACTAGACAGAATCAAGAGCCCTACTCAACACGTCAGCGCATCAGAGAAATTGGAAGACTGCCTCGACATGATTTAGTTGTTCTGCCAGCAAAGTATTGCTTAAGTTCTTCACTTACAATAAATTAATTGTTCATTGCTTAGTTTTAAGGTTTATATCCATGGTTGGGTTTTGAAAACTAAGGAATAGTGTAGATATCAGTCCCAGATACGTAGTGTTCAATTATTGTAACATAAAGATAAATGTCTGAAATCCATTGTTTATTAAGTTATCTGTTATAATATGTGGCGTCATAATTGACATATGATTTGAACTTTAATTCTCATCACAGAGACAAATAAAAATTTTGTATATGCCGACACATAAATATTTCTTGAAATGAAGACAAAAATAATGTATTAATTTCATATCGGTTTTTTGATCAGAGCATGAATAATTTAGTCAAATAGGTTTAAAATCATCAATGGGCTTTGCTCATGAATGAAGTAATGCGTTTAATGACTAAGGAATACAACTGAAGTATTTAAAATCCCATATAGCTGAAAGTTTCCTAACTTCAGATGTAAGAAAAGAATGTAAAATAGCTCTATACGATAGCAACGCTCGGACCCCCCCCCCCCCCAATGGTGTCGTATGTCTGAGACCCAAGAGACAGATCACTGAGTTGTTCACTGACACATTGCTGTCTGTCTGTGTCACTTCTTATGGTCGTCCGGTGTCTCGTCTTCTGTTGGAATCTCGGCGAAGTTTCAATTCTCTTCAATCTCTTTTTAAAACTGAGTTTGATACGTTGTGTTTGCCAACACGTATTTCAAACTGCATTTCTACTTCAAAGGAGGTGGATTCTAATGAACGAAGTAATACTAGTTACGCTCTACCATACATTTTTATATTTCTTAATTTTCTTAATGTCGTTAATTGTTTAGAATTGCAAGACAAGTTTAATAATAAAATCTGTACTAAAATATAATAATTATATTATTTCTGAAACGAGATGTTTTTCATAAATTAATTACTCCTATATATTTAAAAAATTGACGGAAAATGTAACAGCAAAAGAATATAAACATACCACTCCTCTGGAGTTACGTCACTAAAACTCCACTCTAAAGGGTTTTTCGAGTGCATTTTAATTTTCAGATCAACAATTTACTTTGTTTGGTGAAGGAGATAACTCCATAATTTCTACCCCCTTCTGAAATCGAAGATGCAATAGGCATTAAAAACAATCAAATGTTTTATTTTATTGGAAGACTTTCTTCCTTTTGAGCGTAATCCACGAGGAATTAAATTTATAACAATCGTCAGAATTTGAAACAACTGTTTAACAATGGGCAAACGGATTAAAATATGAATGTGAATATTCTTCAGTACTTATACGAAGTAAGCCTTAAGAATGCTTTGTTCCCAATACATTGTTACTTGGGCCTGAATTTCCCTACCTACTACTACTTTAAATGAGTATATTTCCACGTGAAATAATGGAAACCCCTTTTCATTTCCCTCAATTTAAAACGCGTATCTTTCGTTTATCGGGTGTATTGTAATTTTTGGATCAAAAATGTAATTTACTTTATTTAGTCAGGAAGGTGACTTCATCAATTCCTCCCTAATATAAAATGGGAGATGTTCATTAAAACAGTTTTCTTTAATAAATCAGTTTCTGAAACAAATATTGTATTAAAAAATGTTTTATTTACAGGGACAATTTCATCATTGGGCCGAAAATCATCTAGCCGGCATTACACGAATTTTTTATTAAGGATTTTTTATGATTCCTGTATAACGGCATTGTTACTTTTATGTTTATACCTCAAACTTTTCAAATTATTTATAAAAAGGGTACTTCCAAAACCTGATCCAGTAGGTATAAACAATAAAGGAGTTAAGACTAAGACTTATTATGCCTGATTGTCCAGGTAAAAACATTACCTTTTACTCGTCCTTCGCTTTTAAAGTGGGTTTTAAAGGACTCAAAGAATGGAGTTTTGGCAAGTTTAAGCCTAGCAAATATCTGTGACAACCAGAGCTATAGGAGATGTGTAGTCTCGTGTAATTTGCTAACCCAATATTCTGAGGTCAATATTGTAAGCACGTTTCATATTTATACTTTCTGTTTACATCCATATTTCCACTAGACTCCATTTACGGTGTTGAAAAATGGAAACCATAATTTCGTTCATTGATTTGATCATATTGAGTCAATAAATAGTCTATGAAATCACTAAAATAATGTTTTTAGTATAATATTATAAAGTATAAAAGCCATATTATCATTTAGAGATTTGAGTGCACTAATCAGTTGATAGGGTGGATATTATGTAAGTGAGCAATATTTCAACGCGTGTGGCTTATTCATAGAATTGAGGGATAAAGTCTGTGCAATATCAGCCTTAGAATATTGATATTCACCTTACCTCAGATAACCTGTCGAAGCGGGCGAATAGTTCGTTTAGAATTTTCACCAGCTCGGAGGCGGAGTACGTGGATGATATTGCCGTGAAGCCCACAATATCGGCATACAGTATGCTACAAACAGAAATGTACACTCCCGTTAGCAAGTTTTACTCAGATTTCAGCTTTTAAAACCTGCTGGAACAAAAAAAACAGTTTATATCCCTTGTCCATCATGTGAGAAATATATTATAAATGAAAGGCGAAGTTTTTCTTCTGAGTTCTGTTTTTATACAGATTTTATATACATTAAATACATCAGACCACACACTATTTCCACTGTACTCGTGGTAGGACTTTCTCAATTTTCTTCATAATTTCGCCGATCTTGATCATTAGACTCGAAAGCCGTTCCCGCTCCAATTTTTACGTAATCCTACATCTATACCATATGACGCAGATTTTGAAAAAGATAACTGTCCTAAAAAGCCTAAAAGTTTTTAAACCCTTGTACAAAATTGGTATTAAAAAATATCATGAAAAAGTTCATTGGTCAGTGTGGTACAAAATTTTGCCTCAACTGTAAAAAAACTAAGTTGCTTATTAGGCTAAGAAAATAAAAAGTGCTTGTGCCACACGCACAGTTTTTTAGATGTATTCAGTTGTCACAAAATCTTTTTAATTCTACTGAGCGAAAAAGAGTATATTTTACTGTCATGTTTTGCCTATATATTTTTTTTTCATCCAATATATAACAAAAAATGTGTCGGCTAAAATTAAGTTCTTTTTTTTCTTAAATATTCACCTTCGTTCGTAATATTAAACAATGAACTATTAACAAAACAATCTTTATTTGTTCTAAGAATTTCAAATATATCCTACGGAGCACTATGAAGTTATGTTGAAACTTTTATCATGTAATTGAAAATAATACTTCTGGAAAACTAACCTCACATTCTCATGACGACTCATGTAAATCTTCTTGAACTGCGAGTCCAGAGCAGATCCAAGATCCTGGCGCATTTTGACTGCGACATGTTCAGGTAACACCGACAGCAGCAGTCTCTCCTGGAAAAATTATTATTATATTTATTTTCATAACGGAAATTAGCCCAGAAAAGCAAACCGAGGAGGGTTCAATAGGGTTGTAGACACATACCAGCAAGCTAGAAGCACGCTACACCACGTATCGCTTAGCAATATCCTCTGAGACTGTGAGCAAAATTTCAAATCTCTAGTTCCATCTGTCACTATTCCGCAAATATCATATGATTATACTAATATGCTTAAAAATTTGATTATTCTATGATTTTTTACGTTGCCATCATGGACAATTTTCAGGCAAATATAGATATTGTCACTAACGGTGAACCTAAACCCCATGCAAGAACATGCACCACTATCGAACTCAGTGTTGCTTATATAGAAAAGTCTACACGTCCGTTCTTTCCCGAGATATCGTGCGACAGACAGACAAAATGTAACTTTTCTAGCCCCTTTAAGTGATAGGCTTTGTTAATGCTGACCTTACTAAGAGGTTATACAAATTTTATAATGATAAGGAATGAAACAAACTTAATATTGTAAACGTAACATTACGTGAATCACCTATATTTTTAAATTGCTCTTTTGCAGGTAATTGCAGCTAAATAATTTGCCATTTTATATGTTTAAAGTGACTAAGCGCCCTAATCACAAAAATCCGATAATTTTTAACTTTAGTATCATATTGAGACGAGATTTGTAAAGCTCTTAGAACGCTCTTGACAATTTTAGATATTAAAAGTGACTAAGCGCACAAATAAAAAAATCCAAGATATATTATATATGTATATGTTACTTCTAGTTTCATGCTAACACGAGATTGAAGGATCGTATAATACTCCTCGATGAGTAGGTACTTAGTCCGAAATGCCACATTATTATAAAAGCTACGAACTCTAAAGGTAAGTTTTGGGCACTTATTCCAAACACAGATACTTATTTCATTTGTTTTTTATAGATTCTTATACATAGGCAAATTCTCATGCCAATTTATATTTTAAAACTATGGATATGAAGAAAAGATTTGTGCACTTCGGTCAGACCAATATGACTGAGTAGTAAGGCCAAATCCCAATCAACTTTAAATGCAATGTCAACTTCTAATTGCTATCGCATTAATGGCGTTACATTATTATTGCATTAGTCTTAGAATCGATACTAAAATGTTCAAGGAATTAAAAACCACCTTTGAAAATTTTGGCTGTAGCTAATTTGTTATAAAACCGTTACAATTTGTAAAACCAAAGATCAAAAACATTTATGTGAAACAAGTGTGACTCAATTGTATGAAGTCCTGTATAAACATAAGTAAATAATATGTTGTTTTTATTAATACTAAAGAAATGGTGTTTATTTATATACACTGTAATTAATACTGATCAAAGCGTTTTCAAACCGCAATAAAAAGAACTTATGTCCGTTATTTATGGTGTCGGATAGTACAGCGCCGTTAAGATAACAAACACTACTTTAATGATAACTTCCTTCACACAACAAACTAACAGATCAGAAGGATAATACAGCATAAATAACCTGTATTCAGATTTGTAAAGTTGAGTATAATTTCTTAAAAATTGTGAACATCTAAATGTTACCGAATTTTTTACTGCAACACAATTGAAATGAGCGTCTAACTAGAAAACAGAGGTCTTTTACTGTGGAATTACAATTTCTACAATCAATACCCTGTGTTGCACATTTCACGTAAGCGCATCCTCTGTAGAGTAAATCCTCCAGCTCAGTTATGACAAGTTTTAGTACTTGTGAACTCATCAACCTCACGGCACACTATAGTCCACATCAACTACGATGGAAGGCTGTACTCGAGTTACCCTTGATCTGAGCAACATGGATGAAATGTGAAGTCCAAATTTAGAAGATGGGACTCGTGTGGTGGAGTGTCACCAGTTAGCTTGATCATGATTTACCGCCTCCACTTATCTCTGTAACGCTATCCCCCGCGCGCCTCAAAGGGAGTGTGGTAATCATCCTGACCCTGTCTGGCGTTATTGAAACCTTTACAGTTCCAGATATAGAAGGGCATGGGTATAACACTTAATAGATAGTCAAATATTAAATATACAAAACATTAACTGTTTTATTGATTGATAATAATGTCTATTATAGTCATGAAGCATAAATAGTGAATCAAAATTAACACTATTAGTTGAAAATAAAGTATAGGAAATATAGGTTTGTAATATTGTGCTAACAGAGTTTTAAAGACCATTCAACTGTAAATTCCTCTGTGACTGGGAATTTTTCAAGTGAATTAATAACTGCCTTAGCCTAAGGATAAAGCCGGGCTGCAAACAAAAGGCCTTAGGTTACAACTGCCTTTTAGGTCATAAAATTCATAATAAAAACACGAATATAAATGAGCTACATGAATAATTTAAATAAGAAGACAGAAACGTGTTAAATTCATTATAACTCTTATTTTTCATATATATTTTAGTCATAATTTTGTTACTCCAAAGTTTGCTATGTATGGGTTTTTATTTTATTTAATAAATTTTAGTCAGTGACTGGTTAATGCTTAATGGTTAATTATTTACAGGAAGTAGGTCCATTGAATATTTTGGGGAATTTACGTAGTTCATTAAGAATGAGTTAAACTGCGGATGTTTACTTGCGTGTGATGAAAGCAATATGTTTATAATACTGAAGAAAGCTGTATTTATTGGAATAACTCTATCTATAACGCATAATTCTGTTTTCGTAATTACAAGATAGAACAAACAACATTAGTCACAAAAACCATTTAAAATAAAAATAAACCGACCTCAACACTTGTACTTAAATCAAATAATTAAGAAATAATTTTTAATTTAAAAAATGGAAGGTACTCAAAGCTAATTTTTAAAGGTGGCCTAATTTTTAATACACTTTAAAATATTAAAATGTACTATGGTCTCGTTGTGACGGGTAGAAGAGCTTGTGGTTTCCAGCAGATATCAAAGACATCAAAGGATCACGAAATGTTTTATGCACCTCCAAACCTCAGTAAAACCCAAGAATTGTTTAGTACTTCTAGTAATTATAGATTTTGGTTTTTTGTGTTTTCCAACAACCATCATAAACTGAGTTGTATCTAACGGATGATGGCCATTTCTTGCAATGGCTATCAATGAAATCAGGATTTCTCTATATCTTACCACACCGTGAGCGCATACAAAGATGTTCTTTTGGAATTGTCTTCTCGATGGGATTTACGATTAAATAGCGTGCAAAGTAAATCAAGCAAAGCTGCAATCAATAGTTGGTAAATTCTATATCAACAGTAACTAGTCGTTTAAATACCATTAGAAGCAAACAGAAACAAATCAGATTTTCATTAGCAGCGAAACCAAACATCCGTCACTGCGGGAGGCCTTGGAACCCCATTGCTTCATTAAGAACGCTTTTACGCCGAGCGAAAATCAACTATCATGAGATATTTTTGTTGAAACTCCCAAATCTTTGGTTCCTATTCGCTAGAACGCTGACACTTCTTATATCTTTAGCATTTTGTGGGTGCTCAAAGGCAAAATTTTTATATTGTTTAGTCAGTTTCTACATTGAAAATTATTATTTATTTAATAATAAAGAAAATTAACTAATTCCACAACATTTTATTTCAACAGTGCTTTCACTGGTTATGGCAGCATCAGTTACTGCAAACAAAAAATATGTGTATAAAAGAGAAAAGGGTGAAAATATTTATAAAACTAGCAGTTACGCGCGGATTCGCTTTATGAGCACTTTTGGCTGGATTGAATTGTATTACCGACGCCAATTTCTACTTTGCCTTCTTGCCACGATCAAGAAAATATGCAAAAAAGTGTATATTTATCCCATTGATATTTACTTTGGCCTTAGAATTTTTTTTCAATTTTTGATTTTGCCTTGTTTTCCGATCCAGTAATATACATCACAGATCAGAGAAGCCTGATTCTGTCAAAAGAGAACTAAAATGGGTTTTCTAATAATCTTTAAATGTATAATAAAAGTTAGACAGTAACTTTGACTTTTACATCTAGTACTTAATATTTGCTAAACATGTCCAATTAAAAGTACATTGGCAACAATAAGCTACTCTCTACGTCTTCGTTTCTTTAAAAACTGAAATAAATGTTTAATATTTTATTACATTTAAAGTTGGAATTGGTACAATAGTTGTAATCAAACTACACAGACTTGGAGGGATTTTTCGCTACTTTAAAGACCAGTAGGGCGTAGCTCAGAGGAATTTTAGAAATAATAATAGGCCTATATGCATACCAGGGACAGTAAGAATGTCCTTTTTACATTTCACTACATTCGGCTGAACAGTTTACGCGTGGAAGCAAAACGAAAAAAGGTACTTCCGCATTTATGATATTCATTTAGGATTATAAAAAAGAAAAAATTGGAAAATGTAAATTAGTGAAACATGTCATAAAGGAATTAAATCACATACATTTTCAATCACTAAGTATAGTTTTTATACAATCCATGGAACCAGAAGAAATAAGGTTGAAGTTGCACGCATATATTGTATAAGTGATAAAAGAACTTTGACAACAGAATAAATGCTTTCATAATTGAAAATCATATTTTGCACACAGTAATTTATTATATATTACTTTTAGTCTTTATCTTTAGTTCTAACAATTAATTTTAACTGCTTTATCATGTACTAACCGAGGAAAGCACTTTTGAAATAAAATCTTGTGGAAATAATAAAAATGTCTTTTATACCAAAACCGGTACAACTTCCATCAAGCTTACAAAGCTGAAAGTGTAATCCTGTAGGTCTTGCTTTCTCTTTCAATCCCTGTCCAAGTGAAATATTTATTTATCCAGGTATTTCTTGTCGTATTATATTCTTCCTTCCCAACACTTTTCTTCTTATCTTGGTCTTTTCTACCACAGACACACTTGTCTAGCTTTCCACCACGTTCTCTGAGGATCGACGACTCTTTATACTTTCTTCCTTTTTCATATTATTTCTCTGATAATCTAACTACCAGTGGGCACTTTTAGTTGTTTTCTGAGAGCCTCGTAAACTCATGGTTTTCTCATGTATTGAGAGTTTAATGTTATCAGGATAGCGGTAAGTCAGAACTTTTGCATTGAAATTTTACACAAATTGATGCTCCTCATTGTTTTTACCTAAGCAAATTTGATAATATTTTCTTCCAGTACACAAGAGGTTGCGTAAAGAAAATTTGCTACGCTTACTTTTGTATTTATTTTTCCCTTCACAAGAAATCTTATCAAAAAAGTGATTACCTATGTCTCAGGATATACTAATTTAAATTATCTGTAAATACTGTATCAAAAAACTATGTTAACCTATGTATAATTTGCCGTAAACTTTTTACAAAGCAATAGTTTGCGCATAATCCAATTTCAAAACGTGTTTTTTAATTGTATAAATAAAATATTTATCTAATTGCAAAATATGTTTGATAAAAGAAAAATATGCAAATTTTACTTGCATTTATAATAAGTGAAATATTAGTATTATGGAATATTTTTAAATTCTGTGTAGAGATCAACTTTTAATTATTTTATAAACAGAGTGAGTAAGAGACTAACAGATAGCAAATTCTTGAAAA
Organism: Homalodisca vitripennis; assembly: GCF_021130785.1. Lineage (NCBI taxonomy): Eukaryota > Metazoa > Arthropoda > Insecta > Hemiptera > Cicadellidae > Homalodisca > Homalodisca vitripennis. The sequence continues at coordinate 12,122,717 of NC_060212.1, read as the reverse complement.
GAATTGTGATAAGAGATAAGACGAGTTGCAAGCTTCTGATATTTTTAATCATAATAATTCTAAATAATTGAAATTTGCGGCAAACTGCCACGGGTGCGATTTATCGCATGTTACAATTCCTATGGTCCGTGTTCTTCACCACGATAACAACGGGAATTGATTTTATTGCAATACTAATAGAAATTCTGGTACATCTAGCATTACAGGGCAACGTAATTATTGCTCTTACAGCTTAATAACGTCAAATGATTAAACAGTTTTAGTGACGTCATTAGAATGGGAAATTATTATCCGTAGAATCCAGTGGTAGAAACAGAGAACTGCCGATCAACTCGACGCAACGGAGTGAGGTTCCACATTCACCCCTATATGATTTAAGTTTTTGTACGTTGACCAGCTAGTTCATTATTATTATTCCCAATCAGTAATTTCTCATAGCAACACGTTGTCGTATGCCAAAATGTTTGTTAGCAAATGAACACAATGCTATCGATATTCTCATCCACTCAAGTATTGCTTAGTGTTAGTGTATCTTTAAGAATTCCGGAAGCACGTCGAAGGATAGTCCTTCAAACATTCAACTGAAACCAAATAATGACCGATCAAATAAACAGTTAAAACCATAACTCCCCGAGTCAAGGAAATGTCATACTAATTTGCATAAGTTTTTACGCACGGCATCGTCTTACAGGTGAACTACGCAACTTTGTACTCAACTTGGTAAAATAGAAGTTTTACGACGTGAACAACAACAGCTAGAAGACAAATCCTTTGGGGCTCTTTACAGTTTGACTGTCAGACATTTCAGTAATCGACTTAGCAATTTTAGTAACATACTTTCAATACAATGTTTTGCCATTCCAGAGAATTCTTATAAAAATACTTATTCTCAAAAGCACTTTAAGATTAATGGAATCCAATATGTGTCAGTAACATAACATGTCCAATCTAATGGAATAAAATCATATTTCACTACGTCTCGAATAAGTCATTATTTATAAATCCCCCCCCCCACCAGTTCCACTGCAGTTATAGTGGTTCTTTAAAAACACTTGAAATCTTCGAAAAAAAATTTTTCTTCAATTGGATATAATACAACTATTTAGAATAAAGTTACGAATAGGATTGCCGTAATAGATGGTGCTATTCATAAACATCTAAAATATGGTAAACAGCATTGACCATCCACTTAGTACAGCGTCTGACATCTGACGCTGTCTCAGACTTGATTTTTGGAATTTGGAGTCAACGTCTATCTAAAGAGATCCAAAAAATCTGTAAAAATAATCTAAAAATAAACTATTCTATCGTTTTGACACCTAGACTAAAAAATATAAAAATATAGTGTATTCTGGGTGAAAATATATTTCCATTGTCTCATCAGATGCACAATTTAGAGTAATAAAATGTTCCAGCGACGGTCGCAATCACGATGGAGCAACCGAGTTTTCTACACATAACGTATCTGTGGTGGAAAGGTCTGATTCAATATAAATGTTGAGTTCAGCTACTTCCGCCGAGTGCAGCGTCTCAAACGTGACACTTTCATAGACTTTGAGCTGATCTCAATACTCCTATTGAATCAATCTTTCCAACAATTTATTCAAACTATGTGAAACTGTTGGAAATGAACTTCTAGTGAACAAGCGCTTAATGATTTCAATGGAGACTAAAGTTCTTCTGTCCCAATAAGACCTTAAGTTCAGATTAAGGACTCGTCAATCTCAGACGCAGTTGTCCACTAATGAATGCAAGGGCTTTATGTGTACTAAGTATATCCACAGCATGGCAAGAGGAAACCGACAAGTGGCAATATACTGTGATTTTCCAGACTAAATGTATCCCCTGCCCTGACGTCACCTGATACGCAATTCTTACTTATGGAAGTTCAGATAAGAAATTACTACTAAAAAATCAAAATACAGTCTTCGAAAAAATCCAACATTGTTATGTTTGCTCAAAAAGTATTAAATTAAAGTTTGGATTTTCAACGAAGAATCAAGAGGCCGGTATTAATGTTACCGTGCTCCAGACACTTTAATACTTAAGAATGGTAAATTTCCATCACAAAAATTGTATTGCTATAGCAACTTTGGAAACTGGATCACATTTATTGCATTCCAAAAGTACAGACGTGATGAATGTGTTTATCGACTCGGTTGGGTATTTCTTGAACCAAATTGCTTGGATAGAGCCAAACATTTTACCAATAAAAGTGATTGATTACGAAATAAAATTTAACCTATGCTAATTCTAAAATCTAACTAAACGAAATTACTATTTTCTCATTAATTAAATAATACACGGATTGCTATATTTGCTAGATAAGAATACACCTTTAATAGGATTTTCAAGTGTTACTAACGATTATTCATTTTATGATATTTGTTAGCAACTGATAATCATACTGTTTATCCCTACTTGTAATAATAATGAAACGTTATCAGCCAGTGAAAGTAGACAAAGCTTTATCTCTCTGTTTATTTAGCTGTTATATTCACTAAAGCTTCTGTGTACGTGTAGCAGTTCATTGTGGCGGTATTCATTAAATAACAGAAATTTAATAAAATGAAATAAGAAAAAAATCGGTTTTATAGTTTAATCTTCGCCAATAACATTTACTCCGGCAATTTTACCTCCCTGTTATAAATTTTACGTGGTTCATATATAAATATCGCTTTGTAAGGTAGTAAGCTCTTGCAAACGCAAACTATGAAATGAGTTTTAGTTTTAATTTGACAATATTCAGTTCTAGCTTTATCATATGTTCAGTAAGTTCATTACAAATTATAAATATTGCATATACGTAATTTTACACTTTAGGGTGTCTAGAAAAACAAATTTACTTAAGAGATATAATTTAAATACGAGTTTTAATAAATCTTTACAAGATCTCAACCATAACGTTGTAAGGTTTGATTTAATATGAATGTTTAGTTGAACTCAAGTTCACTTTCCTCTCAGAGATGCGTCTGGAATCCGACGCTGTAACACACTTTATTCTAGGAATCTGACATCAGAGGTGCCTAGACAGACTAGAATGTTAACTGATGATACATTTATATATTTTGCAGTGTAGATGTGTCTAATGGCTAAACTATGTAAGAGTTCGTGTTGATCTTCTTCATCACCTAATTTATAGATCTGACAGACGAACATGACTCCAGATTCCAGGAGTGAAGTCTGTGACAGCGCTACATTTCAGACACTGCACTAAAGTGGAAGCTGAACTTTAGCTTAACTCAACAATCACAGTGTATACACATTTTCAACCATCCTGCTCTTCTGCAGCGTATTATAGGTTTGATGTCTACTGTCAAATTTCATGAGTTCCGTCTACATACCTGTTCCGCCGACTGCTCCTCGATGACGAGCTTCATCTCCAGACACTGCCGCGTCTCCAGGAAAGCCGTCCTCTGCTGACGGTCCTCGATGTAGAAAGATGTCAGTCCCAGCAGATTCGCCGTCAGCAGTAACAGCACATTCGCCAACGTCTGGAACAGAAACTGCGAGCTTAAATGAGCGTAGAATTGTTCTTTCTGTAGGAGTTAACAATACAAAATAACAATAGTAATACTACTGTCTGGATATATTACTCTACAATACCTTTTTGTCAATCGCTTGAGAGGTCGAACTGAAGTACAGGAGCATTATTAGTTTAGACGCTTAAGTACCACAATAATAATGCTACGATGACACTTAAGTTTTGCATGTTAACTTTAGTAACACTTCACATACTTAGAAACCTTGCAAAACAAAAATCGTTATGATATAAATTTAAATTTTATGTAACATCAATCCAAATTCACGTTTTTTATTACGATTCTATGTTACTGGGTACTTTATAAAAATTTTAACGCTTAAATATCTTCAACTCTTAAGCTTTATCTGTAAATTAGCAAGATTAGCTATTCTATGAAAGTTTCAATTTATATTTTTATTGCAAATTACTCGTCATAAGACAAATTTAGCACATATAAGAATGGCCGCTATGTTAGAAACATTTATTGGTTGAATTTAGCTGGAATTACCTTGGCTGGAACTACGAAAATTATAGTGGAACTACGAATACTTCCGCAATGTCAATTTATAGCTTACAATTTATATCTTTGGACGGCCACTGTCTGAAGAACGTTAAAAACGAATAAGATGCAAATTACTGCAAATGACCTGAAAAGTCCTAAAACGTTTAATTTTTGCTCTAATATGTATAACAACTGAGCTATAACCAAAGCCTTCCCAAAATTTGAACTGAATTTAGTAGAGAACTGTAATAAAAAACGATCTAAGAGAAAGCTCTTCGTCAACCAGGATCTAAGAACGAGGTCAAAGAACTGTAACCGAGGTATCTGAACATAACACGAAGGTAGAGCAGGAGAGAGACCACACTCATTCTTCATTTATGGATTCAGGAAGAGGTTAAAGGATCGTAAGCGAGGTATTTGAACAGAAAAACGAAGGTAGAACTAGAGAGAGAGACCACACTCGTTTGTAATGTTTGGATTCAGGGAGAGGTTAAACGATCGTAACCGAGGTGTCTGAACAGAAAAACAAAGGTAGAGGAGGTGAGAGACTACGCTCCTCCGTAATTTTTGGATTCAGGAAGAGGTTTAAACGATCGTAACCGAGGTATTTGAACAGAAAAACGAATATAGAGCAGGAGAGAGACCACGCTCCTCCGTCACTTTTCGATTCAGGAAGAGGTTAAAGGATCTTACCGAGGTATCTGAACTGAAAAACGAAGGTAGAGCAGGAGGGAGACCACACTCGTTTGTCATTTTTGGATTCAGGAAGAGGTTTAAAGGATCGTAACCGAGGTATTCTAACAGAAAAACGAATATAGAGCAGGAGAGAAACCACGCTCCTCCGTCACTTTTCGATTCAGGAAGAGGTTAAAGGATCGTAACTGAGGTATCTGAACAGAAAATTAAGGTACAGCAGGAGTAAGACCACACTCATTTGTAAATTTTTAATTCAAGAAGAGGTTAAAAGATAGTAACCGAGGTATCTGAACAGAAAAAATAAGGTAGAGCAGGTGGGAGACTACAATCCCTCGTCATTTTTGGATTCAGGAAGAGGTTAAAAGATCGTAACCGAGGTATCTGAACAGAAAAACGAAGGTAAAGCAGGAGGGAGACCACACTCCTTCGTCATTATTGAACTCAGGAAGGGGTTATAGAATCGTAACCGAATGTAATAGAACAAAATAACAAAGGCGGAGGAGTTCTTTCACAGGCAAAATTTATATTTGAGTCCTCATTCTAACTGATTTGCTTATACAGTAGTTACTTCGTATTGAAAATCTTGCAAGTTTTTATATAATAAGAAAATATTTTAAAACATTCCTGATTCATTTTACTGTTTAAAACTGGCTAACGACATTTTTCAAGCTATGTGGAAATACCGTCTCCCACCAAGACGACTGGGACTCATTATGTGTTCATACACTCATACAATGAGTCGCTGACTGAGGGATACAATTTTTCAGATTGTAACGTTACAAAATTCTTTGGTTATACGATATACTAAGCCTGAACAAATTTTCTCCATGATAAGTTCTGAGAATCGAGTAGTTCTAAACTCTAATATTATAAAAAAGCTTTTTCTGTGAAAACCTCTCATAGAATTTAGTCCTTTTCGCTTCCTTCCAAGACGTAGCAGACTCTATTTCTCAGTCATGTTACCTTGGAAGAATATGATGCCACTTACGTTCCAGCCTCTCCAATTAAAGTGGAAGGGAAGGATACTCCTTCAATTTTAGGCTAGCAAAAGCCTGCACTGACTCTCCCTTGCACCCCAACATCCCGATATCTTCAGTTAGTGATGTACTAGTCCTGGATATCAATCGGATTGCCCGGATATAAGTTACACAATAATTTTTGCTTTACCCACTGTAGGCTTAACTCAAAGGTATAAGCCAGCCAGAAGTAAACATTTCTTACCCCAATTTGAAAATTTATTATCCCAATAACAGGATTATATCTTAAAAATTCCTTTTGAAAGTAACTGTATGCGAAAATGATAACACCAAATCTGGCCAAGGTCACGCTGGGCATTTCCACCCATAGTAATCGACTATGAATAGCTCTTGCAATAAAGTCGCATGTGGTACGAATGTGGGGTACCGCTGGGGCCCATATCGGAGCTTTATGGCCAGGCACATGTGTCACAGCTCTCTGGACACACATTGTCACACACTGAATACTCGATACAGATTGCCTTTGATATGTTATCGTTCCATAGTATTTATTCGTTTGTAGCATTATTTTATAAAAACACTTGTGTTCGTGTATCATTACAAAAGGATATATTGCAGTGATTAAATTCAAAACAATGAATGGCCTCTCCTATAGAGCTTTCTCACCAACATTGTTTGTTAGGCTGAATATTTCAAAACTTGATCTTTATCTTTGACTAAATTATGGCAATATTTACTAAGTGATGATGTCAGTGTTTGTAAGAAGACATCAGAACTGAGAGTGAAACAAATGCAAATCATCAAACAAATTAATGTATTTATGGAATGTGTCATAACTACCAATTTATGTGACTATGTAAGCCAAATATAAGCTAAGCCTCTTTATTCAATATGAAATTTTATATCTAACAATACCTTTAGCTATACTATTATATAAAAATCTAAATTTGTCTCACTGTTGCTTGTGTGCATGATTTTTTGTGTAAAACGTACTGGACTAATTGTACTGAAATTTCAAATAGACATCTTAGTGTCTCTGGTTAACAATAGGTGTAATCCTTTTTTGAATATCCTTCCAATGTACGCAATACTGGTCGTGAAAGCTCTCTGTTATCCATTATATTTATGGACTTCATCAGCATATAGTAAAAGTGTTCTTAATCAACTGCCAAAGTAAGACGGTAGTAAAATAAATTGTACGAACATGGTGATCGTCACAACAAGGCAAACTCAACGTTGGCTTCGGAAATATAATCGTTCCAAGTGTCTAGAATCTCAATTGCAATTAATATTTGCATGGTGTTCCTGTTGTTGAGCACTAAATTGTCGGCAAAGGTGTGGATAACTTTTAGTGTATAATATAAATAGGACTGCCATTCATATTTATAAGAAATAAACATATGACCAATAACCCAATAACTAATCGTAAATCTATATATTTTTACAAAATTATTTACATAAATATTATAACATTCTTGTTTCAAATATACATGGTAGGTACGCCACAAAACGTGTCTAATAACAGGCTCGCCGAGCTTTTATAAAAGTTTTTAAGCACTAACTCATTTCATTCTTAAGAAAATAAATCTGTTTGCGGATGGACATTTATTTTCACAATCATACCATTAAGTTTGGAAAATGCTAAACTTACACATTAGTTCCAGACTATATTAGAGGTACAAGGAATGGAGCGAGAAGAAGACAAAGACCCAATGACTTAGAACATTGCAGTTTCAGGCAAACAACAAAGCTTTATCGACTCCCCGGAGTCTCCTAAACTTACACATTAGTTCCAGACTATATTAGAGGTACAAGGAATGGAGCGAGAAGAAGACAAAGACCCAATGACTTAGAACATTGCAGTTTCAGGCAAACAACAAAGCTTTATCGACTCCCCGGAGTCTCCTAAACTTACACATTAGTTCCAGACTATATTAGAGGTACAAGGAATGGAGCGAGAAGAAGACAAAGACCCAATGACTTAGAACATTGCAGTTTCAGCCAAACAACAAAGCTTTATCGACTCCCCGGAGTCTCCTAAACTTACACATTAGTTCCAGACTATATTAGAGGTACAAGGAATGGAGCGAGAAGAAGACAAAGACCCAATGACTTAGAACATTGCAGTTTCAGCCAAACAACAAAGCTTTATCGACTCCCCGGAGTCTCCTGGCTGTCTGCAACTTTAAATGTTTCATTTGTCAGAGGGTCTTCCTTAACTGGCTCGGATTATTATTTATTTGATTCGCTTTGGGATTTATGTCTCATCACTTTTTATACAACTTGAGATATTAGTTGGTAATCATTTTTCTCCTCTTTATTACGGGTTTTCTATTGACTATTTATTGCTATAAGGAAAAAGTATTCTCTGGGAACTCCTCCAATGAAAATTATGATATCTCCTCAGAATCTTATACCGTAAGTTAAAACTGTAGTAAATAATAAATTAAAGACATAAAAAATAAAATGAACGTTCCCTATATTGATTTTGATTTAAACAGACTTATCACCTCTACGTCCAGAGTATGAGAGGTTAATCTGGGAGACTATACACTGACTTTGCATCGGGCATACGCAAGAATTCGTTAAGTTTTATAATATAATAGTTACTAAATTAATAATTACTTAATCATAGTATGATAAACTATTTAATGCAGTAAAAATTGCATTGAATCAATTCTTCCAACCATACTTACGTTATGTGTGGAAATTTCGGTTCCTCCGATGTGTTTTGGATCGTTGCTAAAACATCTTAGTGCACTGAATTGTAAACCTGATAATATACTCAGAAAAACTCTTCATCTAGAGTAGAATTGATTTTTTAGTCTATGTAGCTGTGATGTCGAAACGATACAAACATATCGTTTTGAGCTTTTTCGTCTCCTTTTTTTTGGACTTCGGATTCCAAATTCCAGGATTCAAGTCTGCTACAGCGTCAAAGTTCAGATGCTGTACGGAGTGGAAGATTAAAAGATGCAGAACTCAAAATTTGCATCAAAGTAAACTAACTACACCGTAGTCGTTATGAATTCACATGCTCAACCCTTCAGATAAACCAGTGTTTCTTTATTGGCTCATCATTAGTGCAGAAAACCACTTAAGAGGCTGGAGAAATTCCCTTTCTATCCATCCATTATCTGTCTTTCTTTGCTTTTTGTTGTCTATACGTCTGTCTCCATTATATCTCGAAACGGACCAAATTTGGATTGAAAATTAAAAACGAACAATTGAATTGAAATTTTGCATGAAGTTTCATTTCTATATAAACAGCATCGAGCTCAATAGTAAAACATGTCACTTCATGGATTTTATTGAGCGGTAGAGAATATTGTATAATTGGTATTCATAGTGGCAAAGGGAGTCACAGAATAAATTAATTTTTAAATAAACTGCGACAGTGTAGCACATGTAGCAAAATGGACTGAGACAAAGACTAGAAATGGTGCGTGCTACCTCAGCGAAGCCTGAACCATGTTGTGGGGACTCACGCCTACTTTCCTTAGTATTAGTGCATGTCTCCACTTAAGGCTTATTAGTTTGGAGCCTGTATAAACTGCGACAGTGTAGCACATGTAGCAAAAATGGACTGAGACAAAGACTAGAAATGGTGCGTGCTGCTCAGCGAAGCCTGAACCATGTGGTGGGGGCTCACGCCTACTTTCCTTAGTATTAGTGCATGTCTCCACTTAAGGCTTATTAGTTTGGAGCCTGTATAAACTGCGACAGTGTAGCACATGTAGCAAAATGGACTGAGACAAAGACTAGAAATGGTGCGTGCTACCTCAGCGAAGCCTGTACCATGTTGTGGGGTCTCACGCCTACTTTCCTTAGTATTAGTGCATGTCTCCACTTAAGGCTTATTAGTTTGGAGCCTGTATAAACTGCGACAGTGTAGCACATGTAGCAAAATGGACTGAGACAAAGACTAGAAATGGTGCGTGCTACCTCAGCGAAGCCTTGTACATGTTGTGGGGTCTCACGCCTACTTTCCTTAGTATTAGTGCATGTCTCCACTTAAGGCTTATTAGTTTGGAGCCTGTATAAACTGCGACAGTGTAGCACATGTAGCAAAAATGGACTGAGACAAAGACTAGAAATGGTGCGTGCTGCCTCAGCGAAGCCTGAACCATGTGGTGGGGGCTCACGCCTACTTTCCTTAGTATTAGTGCATGTCTCCACTTAAGGCTTATTAGTTTGGAGCCTGTATAAACTGCGACAGTGTAGCACATGTAGCAAAATGGACTGAGACAAAGACTAGAAATGGTGCGTGCTACCTCAGCGAAGCCTGTGTACCATGTTGTGGGGTTCTCACGCCTACTTTCCTTAGTATTAGTGCATGTCTCCACTTAAGGCTTATTAGTTTTGGAGCCTGTATAAACTGCGACAGTGTAGCACATGTAGCAAAATGGACTGAGACAAAGACTAGAAATGGTGCGTGCTACCTCAGCGAAGCCTGAACCATGTTGTGGGGACTCACGCCTACTTTCCTTAGTATTAGTGCATGTCTCCACTTAAGGCTTATTAGTTTGGAGCCTGTATAAACTGCGACAGTGTAGCACATGTAGCAAAATGGACTGAGACAAAGACTAGAAATGGTGCGTGCTGCCTCAGCGAAGCCTGCTGAACCATGTGGTGGGGGCTCACGCCTACTTTCCTTAGTATTAGTGCATGTCTCCACTTAAGGCTTATTAGTTTGGAGCCTGTATAAACTGCGACAGTGTAGCACATGTTAGCAAAATGGACTGAGACAAAGACTAGAAATGGTGCGTGCTACCTCAGCGAAGCCTGAACCATGTGGTGGGGGCTCAAGCCTACTTTCCTTAGTATTAGTGCATGTCTCCACTTAAGGCTTATTAGTTTGGAGCCTGTATAAAACTGCGACAGTGTAGCACATGTAGCAAAATGGACTGAGACAAAGACTAGAAATGGTGCGTGCTGCCTCAGCGAAGCCTGAACCATGTGGTGGGGGCTCAAGCCTACTTTCCTTAGTATTAGTGCATGTCTCCACTTAAGGCTTATTAGTTTGGAGCCTGTATAAACTGCGACCAGTGTAGCACATGTAGCAAAATGGACTGAGACAAAGACTAGAAATGGTGCGTGCTGCCTCAGCGAAGCTCCTGAACCATGTGGTGGGGGCTCAAGCCTACTTTCCTTAGTATTAGTGCATGTCTCCACTTAAGGCTTATTAGTTTGGAGCCTGTATAAAACTGCGACAGTGTAGCACATGTAGCAAAATGGACTGAGACAAAGACTAGAAATGGTGCGTGCTGCCTCAGCGAAGCCTGAACCATGTGGTGGGGGGCTCACGCCTACTTTTCCTTAGTATTAGTGCATGTCTCACTAAGGCTTATTAGTTTGGAGCCTGTTATAAACTGCGACAGTGTAGCACATGTAGCAAAATGGACTGAGACAAAGACTAGAAATGGTGCGTGCTACCTCAGCGAAGCCTTGTACCATGTTGTGGGGGCTCACGCCTACTTTCCTTAGTATTAGTGCATGTCTCCACTTAAGGCTTATTAGTTTGGAGCCTGTATAAACTGCGACAGTGTAGCACATGTAGCAAAATGGACTGAGGACAAAGACTAGAAATGGTGCGTGCTACCTCAGCGAAGCCTGTACCATGTTGTGGGGGCTCACGCCTACTTTCCTTAGTATTAGTGCATGTCTCCACTTAAGGCTTATTAGTTTGGAGCCTGTATAAACTGCGGACAGTGTAGCACATGTAGCAAAATGGACTGAGACAAAGACTAGAAATGGTGCGTGCTACCTCAGCGAAGCCTGTACCATGTTGTGGGGTCTCACGCCTACTTTCCTTAGTATTAGTGCATGTCTCCATTTAAGGCTTATTAGTTTGGAGCCTGTATAAAACTGCGACAGTGTAGCACATGTAGCAAAATGGACTGAGACAAAGACTAGAAATGGTGCGTGCTACCTCAGCGAAGCCTGTACCATGTTGTGGGGGCTCACGCCTACTTTCCTTAGTATCAGTGCATGTCTCCACTTAAGGCTTATTAGTTTGGAGCCTGTATAAGCGGGTTTCAGCGCTTCCTTTGTCTCTTCATCATTTATAATCGTTGTTTTTGTGGCTGGACTTTTTCGGTTAAAACGCGGCAGTTCGTACCATGCACGACCAATATTAGCAATAGGTCGGAATCAGAATCAACATCCCAGTTATAAGAGAAGAAGTTATATTTATACTAAAGTAAACATTTCACGATATCAGGAAAGTATTCTGTGCTAAAATTCATTGTGGTTTAATATATTTTGTATAAACTCTGAAAGGCTAAATATTCATTTACTAGTACTGGAACCTATGGATTTCGGTATAACCTTTTTAAAAATATATTTTAAAACAAATGACACGCTCAGTCCATCTATATTTGGTATCGAAAGAGACCAAGAATTAGGATTAATGATTAAATTTGGTTGGTTATAGCAATGGAATTTTTTTAAACAATTACGGGTGATTACGATCAAATTTAATTCTTTGGGATTATCTCGTCCATGTATTGGAACGTTAAAATAAATACCTATCAGGTAAACAATATATGCCATGGTTATTGTACCATATGGTACCCGCTTATTCCCTGGAAATTTCAAGATAACCAACAAATTAGTGAATCTGTACAATTCCATTTAATATGATATTTATAAAATTAACAAACTCGATGATTAAATGAATTATTACCCGTTCTTTATTACGCAGAACCAGTAACAAATACTAAGGCGAATTCCCACCAAAATGATTTAATAAGAAAACACATAGAAATAGTCGTTATTTATGCGTAACCAGAGAATTTTGGGAATCCTATATCGAACTATTGACCTTATTCGGATTTTAACGAGTATGGACATGATACCTTGGTTTAAAATCTGAATATTTCTAAAATAGCTGGAATTGGGTATACAGCACTTTACGAGAGTAAAGAACAAACCCTACGCATTCTATGAGATAATATAAACCCCAGTTTGCTGATACATCAGTACATGCAAGATAGACAACGGTATTTGGTATTGCGGTGTTAATTTTACAATACTGTGCTGTAAAATATTCAGGGGCTATAACTGTTGTTTTGAAACTTTTCATAATCTCACGAAGACAATCTTGTGGATTTATTGAATTACGGACCAATAGCTCCTATTCCAGTTTTTCGAGAAAAAAAACTTTAAAAAGACCTTGTAATACATATTTGTAATTCATTTCTGAGAATTTTACGGATAAGATATTATCAATTTTCCAACATGGATTTAGGAGGCACCATGCTACAATAAAATCAAGTATTCCAAAATCTCTTCCAGAATAATGTTATACTTAATATCAATTCAGTATAATAATCACGTCACTGAATTATACGCTTCACATCAATGGAAATGTACCCAATAAAAATAGAGTACAAATTATAATATTATTTGGATGATAAGTGTTGTTGCTTGTTGTGAACGTGACAGGACAATATTAAAATCATGACGTCATACTTCTGCTTGTCCGTCTATTTGTGGTAGTAAGGTATTATAGACTTGAAATTTGACATAATTATGTTCCTTGGTTCAACAAAACACCTTATTTATTTTAAGGTCAATGGTTTAAAGTCTGACAGGTTTAAAGTTTAAATTGTATAATGAACATCTATAAGTCCGCCTGTACGATATCTTTTGATAGAAAGTTCTTAGAGATTTTAAATTAGAGAGGTAAGATCCCCTTGATCCATGATAATCTGGCAAAAGGACAATCTGTCCGTCTGCGCTCTATTTTGTTAACTTAAGTCGATTCCTTCGATGTATCGGTTTATTTAATGACAAGTCACTCTATAATTATATTGCAGGTAGTCTAAACAGTTCATCACAACATTTCAAACTCCAGTTGAACTACACGAGAGGTTATTGCTCTGAGGAATGCGTACTACGAGTGAATGGTATATCTTGGGAACAAGAAGAATTGCAGGGTGCTCGCTGCAGGCTCATGACCCGCTAGGCCTGCCCAGATTAGCGTCCGCTAACGACGGCTCATTTGTTTCTCCCTGTCGTCCATACGTTTCTTACACACGCACACTCCGCCTCTTACTATTTGTGTCAGCGTTACATTTAATCAGTGAGTTTGTTCTTTTTGTTCTTCTTTTTTACAAAGTAGTGGTATAAACTAGACTATTCCAGGTTGTGACACAAAGTGAATTAATATTTTTACGTATTGTAGCCTAGAATATCTCTGGCGTTTACTTTACTTTACTAGTTACCTCAAACATTCATAATTACACATCTTTATATACCCTAGTACATATGTAGTCGTTTGTGGTTTATATTTAAATTTATTTTCTACCATGATACTATCAAGGGCTTTTTATGATTCTGACATTTTAAATTCACAAGCACAAATAAAAGTACATTTTTGAGAATCATAACAATTATTTATAGATCTTTTAGTACCAATTGTTACAGTGTAATCGTGTCACAACAACATACCAAGTTAGAGGAGAATACCATATTAAACGTGGCCGAAAAGACTGTAAAGTTTATTACTAAATTATTTGAAATCTAATAATATTTATGAGACAATGCGCAATGTTTTAAAACACTTGTTTTATGATGTGGTATAATTATTAATGATATTGCATGTATAATTTAAGAATAATAGAAATGTCATTGAAGATTACATTCAGACTTAAATCTATATTTAACAAAGAAAAATGTAAATTATTGGGTATTTGTCAGCTAAACTCATTCATTACATTTTAGCTATAGTATTTATATTTCAGAGAAAATTAACTGGTATGTGGTTATTTCTATAGAGACCTTGTTGACTGAACACTTTGATAGCGTTAGCTATGCACGCGGCTTTGGTGTACTATCATTTTACAAAACTCGTCCTCTGTGCAAAGTAGTTTGCGTCATATTACTCGGTGCACAATTCAATGCCTAAAAGCATTCAGTGTATATACAAATGAGACAGTGAGAATGCGTCTTCTCCTATATTACACTATATTGTTATATTTGAGAGTATAGGTGTCTCTGATGTCGAATCGATGTAAAGAGTTCGTTTTTAGTTTTTCGTCACCAACTTTTTTGGTTCTCTTTAGACGAGCAGTTCCAGTAGCCAAGTCTGTGATAGCCTCAGATTCCAGTCGCTGCACTAAGAGGAAGCTGAACTGGAGCTAATCTCAACATTCACATTGAATCAACACTTCCCCCCATAGCTACGTTGTATGTAGACAATTATTATTAGTGCAAAGTTATTTATGATTATATGTATGGAAACTCTCATATTGTTTAAATAACTGCAGATAAATTCGACAAATCTTTTGCAATGCTATATGGCTATCTGAAAATCTTGGTTATACCTATGGGGAGTGTCATGGAAATTTTCAATGCAAGTCAAGACCCATAGGCATATAATTTAAAAGATCCTGAAGTATTTTCTTAATGCACAATAAGGAACTAGACTATTCAATTTTCCTTTTATTGGAAAAATAAGAGCACATCTATTATTTTATACTTTAGGTCCCATAAGTATGGACAAATTTTACACTTTTGTGGTTTACTTCTCAATTCAGCTATTTCAAGAAACGGTAACACAAGTAACCGGTTTTTTTTATTAGTAATGAAATATAAAATACCCAGAATTCCGAGAAATCGTTTTAAATATTTTATTTAGACGTGTATATTAATATATTATAAAAAATGATAAGCCTCAAAAATATGTTTTTATCCTAATGTATTTATAACTAAACCTTGTTTAAAAATAACGTAAAGTAGAATAGGTCAATACAATTAGACGTAAATATTATGAGTTATATGAATATTTTCCTTTAAAGAAACGAGAGCTCTTGTAAATTTAATGTCAATTAACGAAGGGCGACAACGATAACTATCTGTATTAATTAGACAGCGCATTGGACGCGAATGACAAGAATTTAATTAAGGGTGACAGCCTCTCGCCATTCAATGACCTAGCTCCCCTCCCACGGAGATTCTAATACTTTCTCTTGTATAATCTTTTATTGTCAAGTAAATACATTTATTTTTTAACAGTAATGTACACACTGAGATGTACAGGGAAAACGTATGGAAACTCTTATATTGTTTAAACCATTGCAGACAAATTCCACAAATATTTTGCAATGCTTCAGAGCTTTCTGAAAATCTTTGTTGTGCCCGTGGGGAGTGTGGAAATATCCAATGCGTCTAGGTCCATATGCATACAATTTGAAATATCTTTATTATTACAAAATAATGTCAAAAGCTAACCTTTATAAGGTTTATTCAGTACAAAATGGCGGCTGTTTAACATACCCAAAGTGCGCAATTTTTTCACTCAGTTTATATTTCTAAAATGTGTAAACTGCAAAGTGGTGGCCGTTCAATAATGATTTTATTTCAACAGCCGCCATTTTGTAATGAATAAAGTTTATGAAGTATATCTTTCGGTAATATGTTCCAAAAATAATTACCTTTAAATCTATATGCATTTTAGTTAGGCTTGCGTTATATAATTACCATGGCAATCACCATGGGCCGTCTCCCCTAATGTAAGCTTGTGGTGGATATTGCTTTAATTTGTTTCACATAGTCGTATACAAAACCAGTATAACCTATACAACAATATGAAAATGTCCGAAATCCTGTTATTCTTTCATTACATGAGCATTCGCGTTGTTGTAAACTTTGAATAAATTTAAATGGTAAGTAAATTTGAGAACTATTCGAAAATGATTTATCTGAGCAAAAGAACAACGAGAGAATTACTAGCAATAATAACTGAAGAATGGTAATGCAATGTGTAGAATGGATGAACAATGTCTGGCTCATAGGAGATGGAATTTTCCACGGTATGTCTGAAGTGAGCATTTAACTGAAGTATTTGTGAGTGTAGCTGGGTGGGGTGAGGTTGGGGGCCGGGTGGGTAGGTGGGTGAAGTGAGGGGGGTGTCCGGTTAGCTTGTCACCCTTGAGTGGACAGTGTCATAGCTACAGCTGTCCCTATTCAATCTCTCTTCACTGTGCAAGTTAAATATTGTAAGCCTAAATGTATTTAAAAATAGCACATACTCGCGGCTTAGCCTGTAATTTCTATGCATTCCTTGTATTTAATTGAGTACCTATCACGATTTCAGTGATCTCTTTTACCTCAATTTTAGAGAACAAACTGGAATTTTTAACTGCATATTGTACAGAGTGGGATTTTTGAAATAGGAATAGGACTATATTCCTCATAGCCGTGGTTCAGTCATTATTGTATATATCCACACACCCATACCTAATATTATCAATAATCAACAAACTATTATTTGTTAACCAGAGAGAATATAACCACTATCCAGACATTAAATCATTAATAGTCCAATTAGGGTATTCACTGTGATAAAGACAAAGTATATTTATTGAAATATATCCAATATCTTCATTCACTCAGGTATCTTCACTGATCCAAACCAAATTTTATAACCAATTCATGAACATACCATTAAATATACAAATACAGTATTTTCACTGATCCAGGAACAGTATCATAACGATATTGATTACTAGTTCATTTTAAATAGGATTCTAATATTCTTAAAACAAGAAGATCTATCTCTTCGGTATTATCTTTGACCCAGGATCCATTAAAACTAATCCAAATGCAATAAGCAAGCATTCTTACAGATTCAAGCTCTACATTCTCCATATAAAATAGATCTAGGATCAGCAAAATAAATATCTTCATGCTATCATCCTTAATCTAGGCATACAAATCCATTATATAACTGATCCTTGAAGGTTCAACCTCTTGTTAGTCAATATGCAATATATCCGAGTTAAACAAGATTGAATATATTCATGGTATTATCCTCGATCCAGGGGTAAAGATTCATTATAGCTAATCCTCAAATATCCAAACGCAATAAAAGACTCAAGTTCATCTTAGTTTAGATGCAATAGATCTGAGATCAGCATGAGTGAATATCTTCATGGTATTATCCTCGATCCAGGGGTAAAAGTCCATTATAGCTAATCTTCTAATAAAGAAACTCTATAAAAGACTGAAGTTCACCTTAATTTAGATGCAATAGATTTTAGATCAGCAAGAGTGAATATTTACATGGTATAATGCTTGATCTAGGATTATATGTCCATTTTAAATGATTCTCGAATAAGCAAACCCTCTAGCATATTCAAGCTCGCCCTAGTTTAAATTGGATAGATTTGACGTCGGCAATAATGATTATCCGAATATTATTGTCCTTAATCTAGGGTTAAAATTGTACTGCAACTAATCCTCAAATAAGCTAACCCTATGACAGATTAAAGCTCGTCCTATTTTACTTACAATATATATGAGATCAGAGTTATTATCTTCATAGTAAACTCCTTGATTTAGGATTAGAAATCTAGTTTAAATGATCCTCGATTAAGCAACCCCTATATTACATTCAATCTCTTCCTAGTTGAGATAAAATATATATGTATTCAGCAACAATGAACATCTTCATAGCATTATCCTTGATCAAAGGTTAACAGTCCATTATGGCTAATCCTACATAAAAAAAACGCTATAAAAGACTCAAGTTCACCCTAGTTTAGATGTACTGGATCTGAGTGGATATATTCATGGTATAATCATTGATCTAGGATACAAATCCATTATAAATGATCCTTCAATAAGCAAACGTTCTTGTAGATTTTAGTTCTTTCTAGCTCAGATACAATAGATCTGAGATCAGAAAGAAACGATATCTTCATAGTGTCATCCTTAATCTAGGATTATAACTGATTTTCCAATATGCAAATTTTCTTGTAGATTTAAGCTAAGACACAATAGATCTGAGATCAACAAGAGAGAATATATTCAATGTACCATACTTGATCCAGGATTAGAAGTACATTATAACTGATCCTCCCTAACGCGAACGGCCTTGCATATTTAGATTAATGATTGTGCAAGTTGCTTCCGCTTCATAAAAAGTAAAACGTTGCGGTTTTAAAACGTTATACAGAAATAACTAATTTCAAAACTAAAATAAAGAACTTTCGGTTTAAATGAATTTCATAAACACAGAATAGTTTTTTTTTATTATTTGCCAAAAATACTTGTATATAATAGTTTAAAATCTTCAGTTATTGGCAATGTAAATATGCAGGTAAAAATTAATTTTTATTTAGTTTTTTTATGCTTTTATAGCTACATATGACGTTGAACTTACGATATGTATAAAAATGTTAAGAACAATCCATCTACTAATTATAACTAAAAAAACTATTCTTATAATATTCATGCATATAATCCAGTAGATATTTTAAATTTTTTAGTTAGGAAACAAATTGTCTGGAAGGTTTTCTTAATGTGGTAAATGGTCAAATAGATGTCTTAAGTAGACTGCACGTGACGAAAAGTTTGCCATTAGTTCATCCTATGTTTAATTTACGAAGCACTTACAGTTTGAAACAAACATTATTAGCCTCGTTGAAGTTCGGCTATTTTACCTTGTTTATCCTCAACATTTCTACACCTTGTTTTTACTAACATTCTGAGACTTTAAGATGTTAATGATTGATGTAATTAGTTACAAGAAATCGGAATTTTTATACTATTAAAATTATGTTAAATTGTAAAGTAAGTGCCCTAAATATATAAAATTTATTTTAATCATTTTCATTTGTACTTTTAATTTATATTCTTTGTGGACCTTTCAACTTTTATTTAAAGTATACGCAAGAGACATTTATGAGAGCCGTTAATTCCCTTAACCCATTAGATTTAATAAATTGTAAAAATGCTTTCTATCTGTACTGTTATATAAAAATATAATTGTGTGTGTGTGTGTGTGTGTGTGTGTGTGTGTGTGTGTGTGTGTGTTTTACTCAATCATGTAAAGCCTCTGCAGCGATTTTACATAAATTTTACATGGACATTCTTGCGGTTTCTGGTTATCATATTCTTATTTCAAAAATCTCTTTCGGCTATGTCACAGGTATCTAAAGTTGCGAAAGTAACGTCTTGGCCTCTAAATAATGTTATAAATTGAAAGAACCTGTTACATGTTTTCAATGTAAATATTGTTTTACGATAGCGCAACCGTGTTTATAATTAATGTAACAGCTATTTTCTATTTGTCTACATATGTAGTCTCCAAATCGTAGAGCTTCGTAGTAGCAACACTTCTTATTTCAACCTTTATACTATATACAACCGCAGAAAATATCTAAATATATAAATATAAATTCAAAATTCTAGTAAAAATATACTTCTAAAAACACATTTTAGCAAATATTAGGTGCAGTGCATGCTCAGTACTATATTGCGAATACCAAAGACGAAGTTACTTGGTTAGTAAATGTAAGACTATTATAAAACCAATCTTAGTTGTCTTTTGACTAAATTAGGCATGTCAGCAAATAATAAGACCGGAGTTCATTGCATTGGCCAAAAATATACAGGTTTAGATATATCTTGATCAGGGTAACAAGGCAAACGCAACATTGTCTTGGAAATATTTACTACAATCATTTACATTTTTTACATTTACATTTACATATTTACTAGTACAGAAGTGCTCATACACGTGCAAAGTGTACGAATTTTTGTGTGAAGCCGCGGGTAACTGCTAGTTCTCCGTAATGGATGCAGTAAAAATGCATCTTTTACATCTCAGCTAGACAAAATAAACTCTAGATGTGTGGAACTTGCATTGGAATTTAGTAATGACATTACTTAAATGTTTACCGGAAGCCCTTTTTAAATTCATTAGTCGAGTGGTCTAAGGCATCGGTCTTTGGATCTGAGTTAGAGGTAGTTCAGGTCTTGACCGGAGTACTATGTACCTTATACTATATCTACGCTCCTCCTTATTCTGTTTGACAAGATCCTCCCACAGGCTAGTGGCCCATTAAAACCAGCATAATAAGAGAATCAACCATTTTACAAAAAATCTCATAAATTGCTTTAAATACTTCAGCATAATGTATTACCAAATACAAAAGTTATGCTTTAACTAAATATCTTACAGCAGTTTTTGTAAGAGAGTGACGAAATTTTTAGGGAAAGGCTATAAACATAAGCACTTCTTATGGGAACCATGATCTGATGGCATTCTAGATGGATAGACAAACTTACACGTAATATTTCAATGAAAACTGCGAGAAAAATAAGTTATAACAAAGAGCTGAGAAATTGTTTTATAATAAACCGAGTGCGTGTCATGAGGTTTACCACGTAAAACTCACATCTCGGTACAGGTTGTGACACATTGTGATTCATTAATCTTTTAAGTCACACTGTTCTAGTAGAATTTGTCTTATATTGTGTCATAACAAACCGAGTGCATGTCATGAGGTTTACCACGTAAAACTCACATCTCGGTACAGGTTGTGACACATTGTGATTCATTAATCTTTTAAGTCACACTGTTCTAGTAGAATTTGTCTTATATTGTGTCATAATAAACCGAGTGCATGTCATGAGGTTTACCACGTAAAACTCACATCTCGGTACAGGTTGTGACACATTGTGATTCATTAATCTTCTAAGTCACACTGTTCTAGTAGAATTTGTCTTATATTGTGTCATAATAAACCGAGTGCATGTCATGAGGTTTACCACGTAAAACTCACATCTCGGTACAGGTTGTGACACATTGTGACTCATTAATCTTTTAAGTCACACTGTTCTAGTAGAATTTGTCTTATATTGTGTCATAATAAACCGAGTGCATGTCATGAGGTTTACCACGTAAAACTCACATCTCGGTACAGGTTGTGACACATTGTGATTCATTAATCTTCTAAGTCACACTGTTCTAGTAGAATTTGTCTTATTTATACTGTTTCTTATTTACGTTTGAAAAAATGAACTATTGTAGGCACCATCGTATTAGGAAGCTTCTACTAATCTAAGTCTCTAGAACACATGGGCTTTTTTCTACATGAACAATGTGAATAAATATCTTTCATACAGTCAATATTTAGCAAAAATGTCAATACCTGAATGTTCCATAATACTATAGCCTTACGTTATATCCTGTCTTTTCTAAATATCAAATAAACCTTCCCGTTGTAAGGATAAAAGCTAGAAGTAGACCACACCAGGTTTCACATAACAGGCTTCACTGAGGTTGCAAGCAACATGTCAATTCTACAGCTCATTTAATTCTCGAGATATCCCGAGGACAGATAGACAGGCTGAGTTTCAGCCTACTGAGGGATAGGCTTCACTGAGGTTGCAAGCAACATGTCAATTCTACAGCTCATTTAATTCTCGAGATATCCCGAGGACAGATAGAAAGGCTGAGTTTCAGGCTACTGAGGGATAGGCTTCACTGAGGTTGCAAGCAACATGTCAATTCTACAGCTCATTTAATTCTCGAGATATCCCGAGGACAGATAGACAGGCTGAGTTTCAGCCTACTGAGGGATAGGCTTCACTGAGGTTGCAAGCAACATGTCAATTCTACAGCTCATTTAATTCTCGAGATATCCCGAGGACAGATAGACAGGCTGAGTTTCAGCCTACTGAGAGATAGGCTTCACTGAGGTTGCAAGCAACATTTCAATTCTACAGCTCATTTAATTCTCGAGATATCCCGAGGACAGATAGACAGGCTGAGTTTCAGCCTACTGAGGGATAGACTTCACTGAGGTTGCAAGCAACATGTCAATTCTACAGCTCATTTAATTCTCGAGATATCCCGAGGACAGATAGACAGGCTGAGTTTCAGCCTACTGAGAGGATAGGCTTCACTGAGGTTGCAGGCAACATGTCAATTCTACAGCTCATTTAATTCTCGAGATATCCCGAGGACAGATAGACAGGCTGAGTTTCAGCCTACTGAGGGATAGGCTTCACTGAGGTTGCAAGCAACATGTCAATTCTACAGCTCATTTAATTCTCGAGATATCCCGAGGACAGATAGACAGGCTGAGTTTCAGCCTACTGAGGGATAGGCTTCACTGAGGTTGCAGGCAACATGTCAATTCTACAGCTCATTTAATTCTCGAGATATCCCGAGGACAGATAGACAGGCTGAGTTTCAGCCTACTGAGAGATAGGCTTCACTGAGGTTGCAAGCAACATGTCAATTCTACAGCTCATTTAATTCTCGAGATATCCCGAGGACAGATAGACAGGCTGAGTTTCAGCCTACTGAGGGATAGGCTTCACTGAGGTTGCAAGCAACATGTCAATTCTACAGCTCATTTAATTCTCGAGATATCCCGAGGACAGATAGACAGGCTGAGTTTCAGCCTACTGAGGGATAGGCTTCACTGAGGTTGCAAGCAACATGTCAATTCTACAGCTCATTTAATTCTCGAGATATCCCGAGGACAGATAGACAGGCTGAGTTTCAGCCTACTGAGGGATAGGCTTCACTGAGGTTGCAAGCAACATGTCAATTCTACAGCTCATTTAATTCTCGAGATATCCCGAGGACAGATAGACAGGCTGAGTTTCAGCCTACTGAGGGATAGGCTTCACTGAGGTTGCAAGCAACATGTCAATTCTACAGCTCATTTAATTCTCGAGATATCCCGAGGACAGATAGACAGGCTGAGTTTCAGCCTACTGAGGGATAGGCTTCACTGAGGTTGCAAGCAACATGTCAATTCTACAGCTCATTTAATTCTCGAGATATCCCGAGGACAGATAGACAGGCTGAGTTTCAGCCTACTGAGGGATAGGCTTCACTGAGGTTGCAAGCAACATGTCAATTCTACAGCTCATTTAATTCTCGAGATATCCCGAGGACAGATAGACAGGCTGAGTTTCAGCCTACTGAGGGAGGATAGGCTTCACTGAGGTTGCAACATGTCAATTCTACAGCTCATTTAATTTTCGAGATATCCCGAGGACAGATAGACAGGCTGAGTTTCAGCCTACTGAGGGATAGGCTTCACTGAGGTTGCAAGCAACATGTCAATTCTACAGCTCATTTAATTCTCGAGATATCCCGAGGACAGATAGACAGGCTGAGTTTCAGCCTACTGAGGGATAGGCTTCACTGAGGTTGCAAGCAACATGTCAATTCTACAGCTCATTTAATTCTCGAGATATCCCGAGGACAGATAGACAGGCTGAGTTTCAGCCTACTGAGGGATAGGCTTCACTGAGGTTGCAAGCAACATGTCAATTCTACAGCTCATTTAATTCTCGAGATATCCCGAGGACAGATAGACAGGCTGAGTTTCAGCCTACTGAGGGATAGGCTTCACTGAGGTTGCAAGCAACATGTCAATTCTACAGCTCATTTAATTCTCGAGATATCCCGAGGACAGATAGACAGGCTGAGTTTCAGCCTACTGAGGGATAGGCTTCACTGAGGTTGCAAGCAACATGTCAATTCTACAGCTCATTTAATTCTCGAGATATCCCGAGGACAGATAGACAGGCTGAGTTTCAGCCTACTGAGGGATAGGCTTCACTGAGGTTGCAAGCAACATGTCAATTCTACAGCTCATTTAATTCTCGAGATATCCCGAGGACAGATAGACAGGCTGAGTTTCAGCCTACTGAGGGATAGACTTCACTGAGGTTGCAAGCAACATGTCAATTCTACAGCTCATTTAATTCTCGAGATATCCCGAGGACAGATAGACAGGCTGAGTTTCAGCCTACTGAGGGATAGGCTTCACTGAGGTTGCAAGCAACATGTCAATTCTACAGCTCATTTAATTCTCGAGATATCCCGAGGACAGATAGACAGGCTGAGTTTCAGCCTACTGAGGGATAGGCTTCACTGAGGTTGCAAGCAACATGTCAATTCTACAGCTCATTTAATTCTCGAGATATCCCGAGGACAGATAGACAGGCTGAGTTTCAGCCTACTGAGGGATAGACTTCACTGAGGTTGCAGGCAACATGTCAATTCTACAGCTCATTTAATTCTCGAGATATCCCGAGGACAGATAGACAGGCTGAGTTTCAGCCTACTGAGGGATAGGCTTCACTGAGGTTGCAGGCAACATGTCAATTCTACAGCTCATTTAATTCTCGAGATATCCCGAGGACAGATAGACAGGCTGAGTTTCAGCCTACTGAGGGATAGGCTTCACTGAGGTTGCAAGCAACATGTCAATTCTACAGCTCATTTAATTCTCGAGATATCCCGAGGACAGATAGACAGGCTGAGTTTCAGCCTACTGAGGGATAGGCTTCACTGAGGTTGCAAGCAACATGTCAATTCTACAGCTCATTTAATTCTCGAGATATCCCGAGGACAGATAGACAGGCTGAGTTTCAGCCTACTGAGGGATAGGCTTCACTGAGGTTGCAAGCAACATGTCAATTCTACAGCTCATTTAATTCTCGAGATATCCCGAGGACAGATAGACAGGCTGAGTTTCAGCCTACTGAGGGATAGGCTTCACTGAGGTTGCAAGCAACATGTCAATTCTACAGCTCATTTAATTCTCGAGATATCCCGAGGACAGATAGACAGGCTGAGTTTCAGCCTACTGAGGGATAGGCTTCACTGAGGTTGCAAGCAACATGTCAATTCTACAGCTCATTTAATTCTCGAGATATCCCGAGGACAGATAGACAGGCTGAGTTTCAGCCTACTGAGGGATAGGCTTCACTGAGGTTGCAAGCAACATGTCAATTCTACAGCTCATTTAATTCTCGAGATATCCCGAGGACAGATAGACAGGCTGAGTTTCAGCCTACTGAGGGATAGGCTTCACTGAGGTTGCAAGCAACATGTCAATTCTACAGCTCATTTAATTCTCGAGATATCCCGAGGACAGATAGACAGGCTGAGTTTCAGCCTACTGAGGGATAGGCTTCACTGAGGTTGCAAGCAACATGTCAATTCTACAGCTCATTTAATTCTCGAGATATCCCGAGGACAGATAGACAGGCTGAGTTTCAGCCTACTGAGGGATAGGCTTCACTGAGGTTGCAAGCAACATGTCAATTCTACAGCTCATTTAATTCTCGAGATATCCCGAGGACAGATAGACAGGCTGAGTTTCAGCCTACTGAGGGATAGGCTTCACTGAGGTTGCAAGCAACATGTCAATTCTACAGCTCATTTAATTCTCGAGATATCCCGAGGACAGATAGACAGGCTGAGTTTCAGCCTACTGAGGGATAGGCTTCAATGACGATCAGCCAAATTCCATTTTTAGACAGTCATCATAGAGAACGTATTCTTGTATGTCTATAAATTACGTTTAATGGATAATTTAAAGGTGGAATATGTTTCAAGATAGCCATTTGATACATTCATATTTTTTTTCATCGATTTAGGTTTAAATACCCCTATTTAAATAATAAAAACTCCAGAGAGTTAGAGAGGATACACATTCTCCAGTCCTTCAGGTATTAGACTTCTCAATACTCCTTAAAAACCTTTCATTGCTTGCACTGGTTCGTGCATACCCAGGATCCTAAAAATGTTCCGTAAAAATATTCCTAGGTGCCTTGTTATTATTGAAAAATCTTAGAAAAACGAACAGAACGGTTTTGTCTATTCTAAAACCACTCTTCATACTAACTAAAGGGGCAAGGCCCTAGGTAGTCACTATTGAATTGAGTTACTAATACTAACATTTGACATGTTAATCTGCATTTATAAGAATAATCCAAGTCTACATAGGATGTAAAAATAGGTAAAACCTATGACATACACTTAAAAGATAACTACAATACAATTATATTACATGGTATGGTGAATATCGTGAACTAATAAACTTTCCACTGTCATAGTCAGCTCGGGTAAACAGTTTAAGCTCACAGTCCATCAGCGAGTTGTTGCAGAAGCTATAACAAAGCGAGTTCAGTCTCATATTTCGAGATTGTCAAAGTTTGCCAGAGCCTCGCCTCGCCGCCGGGACAGGCTGGCGGCTCCGAGCCTGTTCCCCGTACACCTGGGACAAAACTTGCTCTTATAAAGCACCTTTCTAAGTGAACCCGAAGTCTGCGTCCTGTCCACTCAACTTTGATGAGTTTACTTTCGCGCACCTCTGAGCCTATACTCATTTATCTAAAAGTCACCCCAGCTTCACGTCAACCTACGTATTCTGCAATACAATACAGTAATTTTAAATGAACTTGTATTATACTTGTTTTAAATGCTTAGTTATATATTAATAATATCAGTTTACCCTTCGAATACTGACAATTATTATAATTTTAAAATATTTTTAACTAATTGTAGTGCTTCCAGATGTATGCAGCTCAAACGCAGGTTAATATGAAAATTACTGTAATGTACCAAAGATGATTGATTGTGAAAGAAAAAGCAAGATTTGGTTAATGCGTTTAAAACACTGTTATAAGTCATGGTTAGGATTATAAAACCGGTGAATTACCAACATTAAATTGTAAACAAGGCAGGAGTGCTCCACACGATGTGTTCTGTAACAAGCTTCGCTGAGGTTGCATACAAAATATTATGTCTATAGGTCTTTTCATTCTTGAGATAACCTGCACAGACAGATAGGGAGGTAGTCATACAGGAAACTCATCCGACAGGCAAAACTGTGTCGGCCTAGTGAGCCACACAATGACTTCAATGACGCTCAGCCTTATTCTATCCTTGGACATCTACCATCATACAACTCATTTTGTCCTATGTAGAAATTAAGTTTAGAGTTTGAAGTCTGCAGATGAACTATTTATCAGTTCTGGACATATGCCTCCCACATAATACGTAAACATGTTTGTGTATTAAATTGGGTTTCATATCAGTGTTTAAATAATACAATTCTACACAACACCAATATAATGTTTGTATGTTTTGGAGTAAATAAACTACATTTGGTAATATGTAAAGTGCAAAATCTCATATGGTTGAACGCGATTAGTTTGCAATTGATTTGTTCTGATATTGTCACGTTTCCATAGTGGTTAGCTATAAGGTAAAATGCAAAAATATTCTGTAACGCTCAGCCAAAACTCGTGGAATGACATATACCTTTATCGACCTCAGTGTTGAATACATAGAAAGGAAGCTTCATGAAAAGTTTTAAGTCTATGGGTAAGCTAGAGATACCGGGCGGAAAGACAGCCAGACCTGACATTTTTCCAGCCCCTTTGCTAACGTTCAACCAAAAACTCAGATGAGTGGAGTCCTCAAAAACATTTACAGCAAAAATATTGTTACTAGGAAGTTAATGTGCAATACAAATGGCTCTGATAAGAAGTTGCTATTAAACATTTAAGAAGTGCTACCCTCCTCATCAGATCACCGCAGGGGGCGCTCTTTATCCTCTCCTTACCCACCCTGAATATATTGTCATTCAGGAAGAAGCGCGAAGGTCCTTTAAGAACTAAGTGCAATGTTAGATTTTCTTTTATTCTTGTCATAAGTTAACACAATCTATAATAATGTAGAAAAACTAACTTTCTTGTTACAACAAAATTAAAATAAACTGACAGTTAAAACTGTTATTTAAGAAAAGGAAATTAAATGTATACAAAATGGGGAAACGATGGAATAATTAATTAAAAAATAAATAAATCAGTAAAACTGTACTTCCAATCTAAATTTAATGCTATTAGATATTATTTTAAATTTTATTAGTATATATTTTACTTTAGTCAACTTAATTTATCCAGTAAGAATATATTGTTTTAAGTAAAAAGTAATATTAAAATATGCGCGTAATTTTTAGAGAACAAATAAGAATTCGAGGTTCTTTAGTTTGTCGTAATTAACCGTTGCGGATTAAAAATTGACTTCATTCAAGGATTTAATTGAGGCGTAAAGATTTAATGAGCGAACTTTACACAATTAAATCTCGGGTGTAGGTAAACGATCGGGAACAAAGTTGTTTCAGGGTAATACAAGGTAATTAAACAAAAGCTCCGTGATATATATATAACAATTTTTGTATCAGAATATAGCTCTAGTGAGTTTTACCACGTCTAAGTGGCTAATTACATATTCAGTGATTTTCGCGATACAAATATAACATATCAAATAACACAGAATGGAATTATTCGTGTTTTTTTAGAAATGTGAATGTTTCAAATTCATTTTCTGTTTTTATGACAACAATAATATTCATACGTGCACATTTTAAATGTATTTCCCAAATTTTCATTTATACCAAAATAGATTAAGATGAACGTTGTAACTTAACTAGACTGTGGCTGCAGTAGAAGTGGCCACCGCACCAATCGAATCAGCTATTAAAATTAACAAAACTATCTAAAAAAAAAACATTTTAACTATATTTATTTTGAATTATGTATTGCTAGTCGTTTTTAATGTATTAAATAGCAGTACTTCTTAACAATTTTAGTTAAAAATTTAAATAATTTTTACCGCATTTGAGTAATGGCTATAATATACTATAAATGAAAAATTCCAACCAAAAACGAATAGCATTCCTTAAATTTCTCGAAGGGAACGATATTTAAGTGCCGAATTGATCATTTTATTACTATAATATTAAGGTTTAATTATTGAAGAATGCAATTATATGAATAGAGGAATTATAGAAAGTTTAAAAATGATGTAGTGTAATAAACTAATTATACTAGAAAACAAACGAGGACAAAATAAAAGCACTTATCTAAAACTCTTACAAAAACAGTCTTCTCTGAAAACAATAGCCATTTTCGTAGAGCAATATTTCATTCAGCTGGTGCATCACAAAACCTTTTAAAGTGAGCTGAAACAAGTGTAACAAACGTATGCCTATCATTCACTACAAACATGTCACAATGAAATAAACTCAACTCGTACGTGTGCCAATGATACCATATGGGGACTCAATTATCATTGTACTGCCGGCTCAGTAGTTTTGTCACGTATGTGTTGCGGGGACCATTGTCTCATATTGATCACGTACTCATTCGATATAGTATATGCCTTCTAAATCCCTTCGTTTGTGGAAAATATATTTCAAAACACTTTATATAACCTGTAGAATGATATGAATGATTGTATGGAAATATAGAGGTATATTTATACCTTTTAATTTGAGAAAGATCGGGGATTTTGCAGGGAGACTCATGATTCAAAATGTTATATTTGTAGAAGAAAATTAAATCTTATACCTGAACTCTTACACTTTGTGTAATTCGTTTGGTACTCTGCACAGTAATATATTATCAAAATTTTTGCGTTTGGGCGCAAAAATACATACTTTCATGACACATTATCTTTACATCATATTTTTTACCATAATTGCTTCTTATCAACAATTATATAGTCATGTAAGCATTTATATAGCAAACAATTTAATTCCAAAAATGTTTTTGTTGTCTGGAGTGAGTTGCGAAACTAGGTTAGTTAAAATTCTTCGAAATTGATCCATCGTTTCTGTGTATTTTTCACTACCTCGAACAACACTGGCACTTAATATTTAAATTTACATGGAAGGAAATTGGAGTGAACTTAAACATTTAAAACTTACTGAAAGTAAACAAGTTTCCAAGTTTTAGCGTCTTACGCTTGTTGTTTTTATTCATGACCTAGTTACTAACCAGTTAATTTGTCAATTATTCGTGTTTCTCTCGGATTTAACACTGATCTATTAAAATTTGAATGTTTGAATATCGGTATAAAATAGTCCAGTTTTGAAGAAATAACACTCAGTAACTCAATCTCGATTATTCTGCAGCCTAAGAGAGAGAAATAAAGCTCGCGGTATTTGTATTGCAATTAATTGTAGTGAATTGTTTTAAATGTATTTTTTAATGTTAAAATGTTCATTCTTGGATAAAGCAGTGTACAGAACTAACGCAAATCGTGAAATATTTTGTACTCGCTAAATGCTTGTCTCATACGTCATGATCATCATGGAGTAATATATGAATACTGTTATAGGTCACTGCAATGAGTATTTTACTTGTTTTAAAAACATTTAAGAGTTACTTTAACGTTATACATTACAACGCAAATCGTGAAATATTTTGTACTCGCTAAATGCTTGTCTCATACGCCATGATCATCATGGAGTAATATATGAATACTGTTATAGGTCACTGCAATGAGTATTTTACTTGTTTTTAAAACATTGAAGAGTTACTTTAACGTTATACATCACAACGCAAATCGTGAAATATTTTGTACTCGCTAAATGCTTGTCTCATACGCCATGATCATCATGGAGTAATATATGAATACTGTTATAGGTCACTGCAATGAGTATTTTACTTGTTTTAAAAACATTTAAGAGTTACTTTAACGTTATACATTACAACGCAAATCGTGAAATATTTTGTACTCGCTAAATGCTTGTCTCATACGTTATGATCATCATGGAGTAATATATGAATACTGTTATAGGTCACTGCAATGAGTATTTTACTTGTTTTTAAAACATTGAAGAGTTACTTTAACGTTGATCATTTCGATTTAATCGCCATAACAACAGTTTTAGCCTCATGCATTTTTACGACATTTTTTAATCATAAAATTATGGAGGATCTTATTTTAAATATGTGATTATTACGCATGCAAACTAACTTTATTTTTTCCATGTATAAATTCATTACTCATAAAAACACTTTTGTACTTGATCGTTTAATTTTTTAAATGTCTACAGGAAAAATTAAAAAAGGATTGCATGTTTATTATTAAAACCCAAAATGATATATCTTCCATAACGTTACAATCAAAATCATAGCCGTAAAATTGCATGAGGTTTAATATTTTACTTATAGGAAAACATTTAAAGGTCATTCCATCATAACCGGCTATTAAGGTCGTATAGCTGTGGAATTGATGAATGAAGAATCAAAAATATCAAAAGCAGAACCATTGTAAATAGAACTTTCATTATAAGGTAATTTCGACAACCATATTTAGTCAAAAGATGTTAAACCGTAACTTTTGACTCAAAAATGGTTCTCCACACATAAACCGAAATATAGCATAAGTGGCTATGTAAGCAATGTTCTGACGCGACCAGAGAATTCAGATGAACCAATTTGTTTTGTTGATAACGATATTCTTTGTGGCTTCATCTAGTCTTTCACTATATTCACTTAGATGTATATATAATAATAATGTATTACATCCATCTTTTATAGCTTATAGTTACTAACACAATATCACATTAAAGATGGAAATCTTTTTCAAAGTTAAAAGTGTTGGTCTTATGTAAAAAGACAAAGAATGAATGATAATGCTAGTATTTTGAAAGCTCACTAAAAAACTTTAACAAGGTCTTGAAATTTCTTTATTTTCTAATGAGCTGTCCATGTAAACACAGTAAAATGAGCACAATTAAATCTGTATTTCCAAAAGGTTCGTATAGTCCTTTTAATATTAGTTCCTTTTTATCTCCAACAGAATGCTAATTGGGATCTCACATTTTGTGAATTATTCTCTACTTTGTCATTAATAGCTCCGCTCGCTTAAGTCTTGTACATACATGGAAGTTTTCTAAAGTAGTTATTCGTATAAGAAATGTTTGGTTATAGAATGTATTACATACTCAATCAAAGAATAACGGCAATCCTAACTTTTTCTAACTCTGAGATTGAAATACAAATAGTATTACATTGAAATTGAGATTGAAATTGTTGTCTACCCTAAAGTAAATGCACATTAGTGCATGTGACCTTGCGTATTTTCCCTAAAACATGCACTTGTCTCCCGATATGGCGAAGCATGATTAGCCTCTTAAATTCCATAGCCTTTCAAGGCGAGGACTTGATTAGAGCATTCTAATTGCAGTATTCTGCATCGTACCTAGAGGTGACCGCAACACACGTGATTAGTTTATGTAATTGCTACCATAATCTTCCACTCCTGATCTCTTTCATCACTTGCTTTTGTTTTGGTTTCTTCTTATGTATCGCTGCACCACGCCACCACGTTGGTAGAATCTTGATACACTCCAACTGAAAATATTAATTCACAGTACAGCATCCTAGTTCAGCATTCTTTGATTTCCGAACCGAAATGTTAGTTTTAGTATTTTTTTGATGATTTTGGATTACTATTCTCAATAAATAATATTAGTCATTGGCGTAGCAGGATGGGGAGAGGGATATCTAGCTGCCACCCCTCCCCCTCACAACAAGGGGGAAATAGGAGCTGATATTAGCTAGTTGGTAGTAGTTAGTTCTGTAATTTAGGTATAAAAGGCCAAGTTACTATCAAACTTTTCTATAAACTTAGAGTTACAAAACCCATCTTAGTTGCCTTTTGACAGAAGTAGGCTCCAATGCTCTGCGTACGTATACATATTTTCTTGATAACCAAAAAGATAAAACAAACTATGGAACAAAAATGCTAAAACCAGAGTAAATTACAATGGCCATAAATATACACTTTTTGACAGATTTTCTTGATCATTTCAACAAGGAAAACTATACATTGGCAACGTAATTATAATTCACTCGAAACCCTCAAAGTGCTCATACACGTGGATAGTCTACAAAATTGCGGACGAATCTGAGTGTAATTCATATATATGTGAGCAATAAATAATTTTGTTGATACTATTATTTATGGTACTTAATACAATACTAATGCATAATTTGTACATTATATTAATTGTATAAAGTCGAGCTACAGTGAAGCGTGGCCAGGTTAGCTCAAACTATTGACTTACTCACTCGTTTTTATACAAAGGATATGGAATTTCTGTAATGTCACACGATAAAAATTGATCACGTAACAGACAAACAAACAGAGACAGACTGTGTGATGTAACACTGCAGATATTGTACACGATGCAATGTATATTATCAAAGTCTCACTCTGAGCCTCACCCAACAAAGGATATGGAATTCGTGTAAGGTCACACGATAAAAATTGATCACGTAACAGACAAACAAACAGAGACAGACTGTGTGATGTAACACTGCAGATATTGTACACGATGCAATGTATATTATCAAAGTCTCACTCTGAGCCTCACCCAACAAAGGATATGGAATTCGTGTAAGGTCACACGATAAAAATTGATCACGTAACAGACAAACAAACAGAGACAGACTGTGTGATGTAACACTGCAGATATTGTACACGATGCAATGTATATTATCAAAGTCTCACTCTGAGCCTCACCCAACCAAGGATATGGAATTCGTGTAAGGTCACACGATAAAAATTGATCACGTAACAGACAAACAAACAGAGACAGACTGTGTGATGTAACACTGCAGATATTGTACACGATGCAATGTATATTATCAAAGTCTCACTCTGAGCCTCACCCAACCAAGGATATGGAATTCGTGTAAGGTCACACGGTATAAATTGATCACGTAACAGACAAACAAACAGAGACAGACTGTGTGATGTAACACTGCAGGCATTGTACACGATGCAATGTATATTATCAAAGTCTCACTCTGAGCCTCAACCAACCAAGGATATGGAATTTGTGTAAGGTCACACGATAAAAATTGATCACGTAACAGACAAACAAACAGAGACAGACTGTGTGATGTAACACTGCAGGTATTGTACACGATGCAATGTATATTATCAAAGTCTCACTCTGAGCCTCACCCAACCAAGGATATGGAATTCGTGTAAGGTCACACGGTATAAATTGATCACGTAACAGACAAACAAACAGAGCCAGACTGTGTGATGTAACACTGCAGATATTGTACACGATGCAATGTATATTACCAAACTCTTACTCTGAGCCTCACCCAACAAAGGATATGGAATTCGTGTAAGGTCACACGGTATAAATTGATCACGTAACAGACAAACAAACAGAGACAGACTGTGTGATGTAACACTGCAGATATTGTACACGATGCAATGTATATTATCAAAGTCTCACTCTGAGCCTCACCCAACAAAGAATACGGAATTTCTGTAATGTCACACGATATAAATTGATCACGTAACAGACAAACAAACAGAGACAGACTGTGTGATGTAACACTGCAGATATTGTACACGATGCAATGTATATTATCAAAGTCTCACTCTGAGCCTCACCCAACAAAGGAAGCTGAGCTTTAATTTCCGGGTATGAATGGAGAAGAGATTGCTTTATTGACAGAGGTTCCCTTGGAAAAGTTTCCCTTTTGTCGGTGTTAATAGTTACGAGCCGGGTTTTCTGTTCACTTTGTTTTGCACTGTTCGTTATTGGACAATGTCTGTTGGTGTCAACACGTTTCCTAGAACAATAAATTAATCCACTAGATGGATATAGAATTATTTATTCGTTATAGGACGCTTAGTTATATATGTGACACTCATTATTTATATATAAATCCACCGGAATCTCGAATAATGAGCAAAGGGGTGCATATAAATACAAAACAAGCAGCCTGTAGTAGCACATTGTCTGATTCTCAATTTAAATTTAAAAATTACGTATTCGGTTAAAGCTGTAAAACGAATTGCTCAAAATTTAATTATCAACAGTCATAGCGCAATGGAGCTCGCTGATCTATTCGTAACATAATCGAAAGTTTCCAAGTGGATTGAACATAAGTCAACAAAGTTTTTGCTTTACATAGCTAACAAATATTTAACATGCCTAAACGCAATGGCCTCATTTCTTCTTAATTTAAAAATATATTAATGTGTTCATGTTGGTTTATAAATATATATATATATATATTTACCAATTTTACACGCAGCGTCCTGTTGAAACGCAATATCTTGTTGACAAATGAGCATATTCTTACAAAATTACATAATAAACACTCCTAAAATAAGACTTACTCACTGAAAGGTTTCCCAATATTGTGATCCATTTTATATTAAAATTTTAAGTATAGATTTTGGGACTCTTATGTCGGAGAGTGAGTCAATTTTTATAAGTATCCATCACAAAATGCGAATTTGGATCCAATATTCTATCTATTTTTTTATTTTTTTTATTTTTATTTTTTTTTAGGAGAGGCCTATCCCCTTTTAAGGCCTTATTCTGTCCGCCCTCATGGGCCACTGGCCTGTGCGAGGATCTTATCAAACAGAATAAGGGGGAGAGTCGATACAGTATAAGGTCGATGGTACTGATAAAAAGTGCAATGGTCACTGACAGGATTTGAACCTGCGTTATCTCTAACTCAGACCCAAAGTCCAACGACTTAGACCGCTCGGCCATCGCCACTCCCATATTGAATAGTTCCAACGATTTCTATCACAATTGAACTATTTTAGCCAGGTGTAGAGGAATGATAATGTCACAGTCTTTGGATATTTAGTTATATATGATGGTGTTCTATGTAATATAGAAAAAGTTACATTTTAGTTTCACATCATGTCAGTATAGTCGGGTAACATCTTCAGATGTCAAACAAAATCAGTAAAACGGTTGCTTGAGTTTTAAGTTCTCGTGTGCGTGACTACAATTAAATCTAATACGTGCCTCATTTGTGTAGTTTTTAATTTTTTTAGTTTTTCCTTTTTGTGTAAATTACATTTCCAACGCTAAAGCTGAGTTTGCCTTTGTAGCCCCGATCAATAAATACGCAGAATATTGTGTACTTATGTCTGTTGTAATTTACTCCGTATTATTATTCGTGCTGACATAGTTGACTTCTTCTCTACTTCTCCTAACAAGAAACTTAGAATGGTTTTATAATAATCTTTAAATATGTAGTAAAAGTTAAATAGCAATTTTGTCTTTTTTGTTCATGTAAGAACCGACCAAGCACCGTGTAATGCTTAATATTTACTATAGTGTGTAGATAAAAGTTTATTTTTACTAAAACTTATAATTGTTTTCTGTGCATAAACTCTCTACTCAACAACGATTGCAGAAACGTTCAAATAAGAAGTGTTACTTTCAACCTTACTCTAAGACTTATTTAAATCAATTAAACACATGGTTGTGCTGTCGCATTACAATATTTACACAACAATATTAATTACATTTAAAGGGCTGTTTCATTTAACAACATTTAGTTGCAGCCATTCATTTCTTCTGGGAAAGTTCGCAGTTTAGAGAGCTTAATGTTAGGGGAAAAAGCCTCCTTTAACGAGTTCTGAGAAAACCTATTTATCAAATTTCACGTTTATCTTTCACAGTTTTGTTAGGCATTGATGAATTAGTCAGTCAGTCTGGATATCCCCTTTTATATACCTATATAGGTATATAGAAAATTATGAATATATAAATATGTATAAATCCTTCTAAGTACATGACTATCTGAAGTGTTATTTAAATCTAAACTGGTTAATAAATTATGTAATGGAGAGTTCTAAATGACTGAAGTATATTTTTAACCCAGCAGATTTTAAGGTTTAAAACTTCCCGAAAGTGTCTTGCACTTATGGGCCTAGAGTGGGAGAGTGTTTTTCTTTAATTTCCTGTCAATAATATAAAATCTAATGCAATCTGGAAATCCTAATTTGCTAATATAATCTCTCAGATCATCAGAGGATAACTAGTTTCTTTGGGGTTTACTTTTAATTGCCCGGTTTTATTAAATTAAGCTAGCTTTAAATGTAGACAATTGAAATATATTAATTTAATGACGAAATTTTATAGAAATATAACATTATTTTTATTCAAAAACATTGTTATTTTAGTGCTAGTACTTCTTTATTGTTAGATTTAGCGATAGGTAGATTATTTCAATTTCTTACATACAATGTTTTCTAATCATTATGAAAAGAGATGTAAAACAAACTTGTATTGAGACGTTTTAGATACATTATTAGACATTTAGTTTTAACATTTGTAACATTAGACGCAGTCCGTATTATTAAGAACTTCAGTAGTTGAAACTTTCTTTGAATTCAGTTAAGCGATAATTTTTTCCGAAATTTTTGTGAAAACCCAAATTGGTAGTTTTCAATGCCTCTCGTTACAATAAATTTGTTGTAGCATTTTATTTCCCAATGGGGGAGCTAATGATCACACCGTCCAAAACTTCTGGATCTGAATTAGAGAGAGAAAGCCTAGGTTAATATTCTTTATGTGGTCGTAGCGCTTTTGATCTGTACTATCGCACTTGTGCTGCAACGTTTCTACTCATTATAACTCATAAGACCCTCACGCGTGAATTAATTTTTCATTTCATTTCATTTCACGCGCAGTGGCTCACGAGGGTAGGCAAAATAAGTTTTAAAAAACGATCAGTTTTTCCTTTCGTGAAAAGAAATATATTATGTAGCTCTCTATCATTTAAAGAATTACAAGTTGTTTACATGACTCGGGGGGTAAAAGGGTTAAAATATCTTAAATTTTATGACTCAATGAGTGAAGCCAAACCACTATTTAAAGTTACTATTTATTTGGTTGTAGCAGCAGCGAGAACACAAACTGTTTCCACATCTGTAGTCTTGCAAATAATCGCAATATAATATGAAATTTGTATAATAAGACAGGCTTGTGTAGATCAAACTGGTGTTTTAATTCTATTTAAAAATGAAATTGACTGTGGATTTATTTACATAATTTCAATTATAAATAATGAATAACTAACTTTATTATATATATATATATATATATATATATATATATATATATATATATATATATATATATAATCATATATATTTATGACTTACTTTAAGTGGAGTGCTAGACATTTTATACGCGTAAGTAGTGAAGCAAGAAACTATTCTTAGAATTTTCTAAAACACATATAGAATAATTCAAGACCGTATTCAACGAAAATTTCAGTTTTATTTCAAGTATTAAATCTGCTTATTTTTCTGTTTCATAAAAGAAAGTATAATGCACTTGTATACGTATTTTGAAAATGAGTACGTTATACCTAAGTCCTGCTCGGGTGTATCAAACTTTAAATTTGTATTTTATGTTTTTTTGATTCCCACTTTATGTTAGAAATATGTTATATGTATTATGTTAAATAAATTTATATTAATAGAATGACTAGTATATGTATAGTAGTGAGTAAGAAAACTTAGTGTATTCCTTAGTATAAAATGGAACCGAACACTTGTTTTCAAATCTTTAAAATATTATTTTTTTGTAATTACAACACAAAGGTACCAAACATGTAATCTTACATTTTCCGCATAAATATAATGTTTAACATATTGACGAATATTCTGAAAATAATTTAATTTTGGGTTTATAATTTATCAGGATAATGAGTAGGTGTTTATGAAAGACTCACTTCACACATTTAATAAACGATTCACGAACTTTGGTTAAATGAACACATTGGAATTTGATACACAAGCTTGCCATAGTATTTAATAAATCTGATACGTCAATAGGATGATAAAAATGACAATATAATTAAAATTTAACGTATTCATATGAAACCAGTGTGATTTTGCTAACTAGTCCGATATCAATGTAAGTTTCAAATATCATTTGCATATAATTGAATATGGTACTGATTCATACATGTGTAAATAATAGATGTGGTATATAAACCCTTAATTAATTAGGTTATTATAGATTTAATTTACTGCTAATCCTGAAAGGAGGATAGATCCATAGATTGGCTGCAGCAGCAAATTGAAAACCTATAAAACAATAATACCTGCATCACATTCCGTATATTGCTATGAAATAACGGTTGCTCCGTTCAAGGGAAAATCACTTTGATTTGACGCAACAGTGGATGAATAATAATATTTTTGTTTCAGCAATTTTCAATCTCACAAACGAAACTGGGCTATTCACATTGGTTATGCAAATCACGGGATGTAAATGTGAATAAAATATGTTGTAAATTGTACCAGTTCGGCCCACTGCGACATGTACAACCGCTACTCAGTGCAGGATGCGAATAATCCTTACATGCAAGATATGGGAGTTCAAGTTGGGAGTCACCCAAACCCTTCACTTGAATACCGAGGTATCCTAAGGTTAAGGATAGTGGTAATGCAGGAAGTCCGGAGTTTACACGCCTTATCCCATCTATCTCCAATCTGCCCTTGAATCACCCAAGGTCACATCAACTGTTACTC
The DNA here is from genome assembly GCF_021130785.1 of Homalodisca vitripennis. Lineage (NCBI taxonomy): Eukaryota > Metazoa > Arthropoda > Insecta > Hemiptera > Cicadellidae > Homalodisca > Homalodisca vitripennis. The sequence continues at coordinate 12,083,265 of NC_060212.1, read as the reverse complement.
TTATCTATATGAGAAGGGGATTTCAAGGATCACACATTCATTTATGATTATTGATGAAAATTTTCTCTGTCTTATTTTAGTCAATAGACTCAAGAAAAGAGTTATAATTAAGAAAAAATCTAAGGAACACATACGTCAATATGAATGTTGATTTTGCTTCAGTTCACCTTCCTCTTAGTGCAGCCAGCGTCTGGAATCTGACGCCGTCAGCTTGACTCCTGGAATCTGGAGTCATGATCTTCTGAAGAGATCCAAAAGATGTCGGCAGCGAACCAGTTAAAAAGGCTTACATCCTTTTGTCGACAGAGAGGAAGGTAAACTTGAGCAAACTCTACATTCACGATTGAATCAACTCTTCCCACCATATCCAAGTTAGCATGGGCGAAGTTGGAAACCTTGTATCTTTATTATATTACTATATATATATATATATAAGACAAGGTTGGGGTACGCCATATCACGTATAGCGTAGCAGGCTTTGCTTAGTATACAAGCATAATTTAACGTTTATAACTCGTTTTATTCTTATAGGCTAAGTGTGTTACTATGTCACATGAGATCGGATAGTTAAACGTTTTCTTCTCTTCGCGGAAAAATTTAATTATTCCTACCTCATCAAAATATTTCTAGTAGACTACAGCTTCGCAATACCTGGTTTGATGCTATAGTAATATTCTATTCCAAGTTGTTTAAGGAACGAATTCCTTACTTTCGGAAAGTCTTCTTTTCGTGACAATAGAGAATTACTATATACCAATAGAGAGAACTAGAGGAGGACTTAACACCTTACAGTGTGATTTTACTTGAAGGCTTTCAAAACAGCATTGATCTTTTTCTCAATAATACCAACTTTTGTAAGGTAAGTGGTCTAATGATATTATTGTAAAATTTACTGAACTCCCCGAAAATCGAACGCGTGACCAGTCTGTTTCAAAGCCACCGCCTTCTCCTAGTTTGCAATGAAGATTGTAGAACTTTTTTGGGATAGAGGGAAAATTAAAATTTTATTGCCTCACCAGGCTGGGTATATTCATAAAGTGCATAAATGTGGTTTAGATTAAGTTCTACACTTTAGGGAGATATGAAGACTTCACTAAGGAGAAGAAGAAGAAAATAGTTGTATATCCAATTCCATCGCATGAAATCCTACCACGACATTCGTAGTTATCGTAGGCATGATGTTATATGCAGTAGAGTGGTTTTATCCGAAGCTGGCTGGACTACAACACACTAGAAATTGTTAAATTTTATTTAACAGTACTGTAAACTTGGTATATTGAGCAATGTTCTAAGATAAAATTTTTTTTCTTAGAGTGAAACTATGTAAAAGTGTGAAACTTAAAACTAATATCTCATTAAAAGCTAAATAAAAATAATATTGCAAATACTCATATCTGTAAATAGGTTTAATTAAGTTAATGATTAATAATGATCCATTTTAAGTGTGTGTGTGTGTGTGTGTGTGTGTGTGTGTGTGTGTGTGTGTGTGTGTGTGTGTGTGTGTGTGTGTGTGTGTGTGTGTGTGTGTGTGTGTGTGTTTTATGTGACTTAAGTCATCTAAGTATCTAAACTAATTGACTATTTATTTATAACTGTTCATAAACAATTCTTATGTTTTAAAACAATTTCTTAAGTTTGAAATTAAGACAAAACGTACACTAACAAATTATGTATGTCACCAGAAACCTTGCTGAAGACTACGATTTAATGCGAAAAGTATTACAACAAAGATCTCTTTACACAAGAGTTCATCAGATAAGCCCCGGCTTAATTAAGTGTTTCAACCCTCTTGTGTCTTTTTACATCCTTGGGCAGAGAAGTGATTTCAAGATTTTATTTTTCAATAGCAAGTACTTTTTTAAACAACTACATGAAATATTGGTTTATCCACTTCTCCGTTCGGTATATCTCACTCTATAAAAATATTTATTTGAATATATAAAATTAAATAAATTATTTGTATGGTGTTTTCAATACAGCAATGACAAACTGAAATTGTAATGCCAAAATATAACCTTTAAGCCCTTACTTACCAAACCTGGGTTTACGGTGTTCAAAAACAGTGCCAACACAAATGTGGTGTTCAAAAATTAATGTCAGGTTTAAGGACAAATTTATAGGGGTAAATAAAACTTCTTTATCATATGAACAAGATTCCGCACATTCAGTGCCTGAAACCTATAGCCAAGTAGGGAACAAAAAGTATCACTCTGTCTCAGTTATAAATTTCTTTACTAAATTTTGAAAAAAATATATGTGCAGAGATATTTTTTTCAATGATTATAAGTTTCAGTAAATCAAAATTCATTAATGAAGTTTCCGGAAATTTTATGTAAACAATGGATAAATCTAAAGGTTCTAAATGGAAAAGTCAGACCTTTTCACAAAAAGATTTATTAAAAATTTTGAAACAGCACGTTGAAATTACCTGACGTTAAAGGCGCAACAACTGTATTTACCGAAATATTTCTTATATGATCCCAAATACAAGTTCAAGTGTTTACGGTCAAATTTATATTTTTAACTTCATCTATATTGAAATAAAATCATATTTTGGTATGCACTAATTCGTTTTCCATGTATTTTAGATTATAATCAAAACACACGTTTCAAGTATTTACGATGATTATATCAGTGTAGGGTAAAGAATACAAATAGAGAGGAAAGGTCACAATGCAAGTCGATGCGACCTGGACTGCCACGCACTCTAGCGTGTAGTGTTCACCCTAGCTCACCGGAAACAAGAAGATCTGGCTTCCGGCCACAATCAAACATTTGCCGTCAACTTTAGTTCCATCAATAAGACATTGATTATAACCTAATAACCACATTACCTCTGTTCTACAGATAATTCTATTCAATCGCTTAAAATTGATTTAGGTGAATTCGTATAGTTATGGTTTGCTTAGTTTCTATAATGCATAAATATTATACAAGCCAAGCAAACCGAATATAAACTATCCTGGAGAGCCTAAAGATACGTTCATGTTTTAAAGATGAATTTACGCATTGTTTAATTGGGGAATTTTAATATATTATTACCAGAAATAGGTTGCATCGTAATTTGGGGTAGTTCATATGTTCAATCTTAGTCCTGCTATCTTATGGTATAATAACTGGGTAAGTGTAGTACCTTAGCAAATTTTATGACATATAGTAAATGCTACTGGCACAAAAGTTTTATGAAAATGCATTAAACCGGTGTTGTACAGAAGCAATGGACTAGCATAATACGGACTAACCCACAATAATCAAACTTCAAATTGGACTCGTTATTATTGTTAGGTTATTGAGGTAACATATTTCACCACCAGGCCCTCCTACAACATTTCTACAATCTTTGTAGGAATAATGGACAAAATAACCAACCCTCCTTTTCATAGCAGAAATTAGAAAATTTTTAACTTTGCTCTTGAATATATCAAATACTACTTTTAGTGTCAGTCTATCCTCCGCCTTGATAACTTTATTTGATTGTGTGTATACGATATAGTATGAATGTACTCTGATTCTACAACCAACTTAAGTAAGTGGTTCTAATTTTAAACATCCAATGTTAAAAGAGTTTTCTGTAGCAAGAAACAAGTGATATTTCCCAATTGGGACACCTTTGGTACTTCCGGCTTGTGCGAGCGAATGCGTATTTAATTCGAAAAATTACCGTTGGAATTTCCATAAGACGTTCAAAATAGTTTTCATCTTTTAAAATCTTTATAACCTATTTAAAACAGCTGATTCCTATTAAAAGACAAAATCTTAGTTGCTCCCGGCTTTTGCAATCATACCTATAACGTCAACGTGCTCGCTTATGCGTTGACTGATTTCCTTAAAAAAGTTACCGTTGTAATTGGTGTAAAGATGAGTAAATGGTTGGTATAATATGCATTTTTTTATACATTTTTTTACTTAAAAAAATTTTAACAGACATTTTGAAACAGGTAAAAGGATATGTTTATTAATTTATTTTTAAAAAGGTTTACCGAAGTTAATTATTATATGTTATACAATTATTAAGTTTCATAACTTTACATTAACTGGTTCAAAATATATATTTTTTTAATAAAAAACACATACAGACAAATAGACAGAAAACTAAAGGTTTTAGGACATACCTTCATAAGAATTCTTTTGCTCATTTTACGTGTGGAAAAATCCCAACATATTGGAACACCTCTACTGAACATCCTGTATAATTATTTTACGATTGGAACTAACTACAAAGGTACTGGTTCCTACAGAATCTACATTACAAATCATTCTAGTTCTAAATATCCTGACTGCAGATACAAGGGAGTTACAGGGTAGTGATGAATGAATAAATCACTTAGTCAGTCAGACCTTCGCTAGTCTGATCTACAGATAGATTAGTAAAGTGCTTTAATATTTCCCTTTTATTTGACTCTGGGGTGCTCTTTATAGTTTCCCTCGATTGCTCAGCGTTACGACTATGCTGTAGTTTACGTTTATAGCAGCTATACCCCTCCCCCCGCTTGCTTACTCCCATCTTACAAACCTAGTACACATCCCTTCAGATATAATTGTACTACTTATGTAATATAAGATTTATCGTCATATACCGCTCTTTTTTAGTAATAGCTAGGACAGGCAATCCAAGCTCTTACAGAAGACTTGAACTCCTTTCTGAGAAACTCATAAACAAGATGGGTTACCCATGTATGAAGGTGGTTTGTAAAAAAAGTAACATCATACAAATAAAACAAATGTAATTTTTGTGGAATTTTTTAAGAAATTTAAAGATAAACTCTTTACTGTTGAATTGCACAGGGTACAGTGTCGAACTCTGACTGCATTCCTCATACCAAGATTATATATATATATATATATATATATATATATATATATATATATATATATATATTGCATATGAAATGTATCAATGTGAATTTTCCGAAAGCACTTGAAATGAAAATAAAATGAAAAATGCCTTTATTAAAGAGTCGGAGTTAGGGCTATTAAGCCCTCTCTACCACTCAACCTCATATTGTGTACAGAAAATTTACAATAGTATATAAATGGGTAATTTTTTAATCATAAAGAGAAATTATGTGAAATTCTAATGTGGATATCCGTACATATCTGAAGTATAATGCAATCCTGTAATCAGTATGTTAATGAATCTTTTGTCCATCGGTGAGGGTAGGTGTTTAACCTAAGCAAACAGAACTCTGCACTGTGGACGCCCTTATAATCTTCCCTTACTCGTGGAACTGTCTTGCTTAAAGTCCTACTCTGGCAAGTGCTGGAATTTCAACTACAGTAGAGTCTTCCTTATCCAACCTTCGATTTTCCTATGACATATTCCATGTTTATCAACATAATTCGGTGTAGAAACTGTTTAACCGGAAAATGCTTGGAAGGGTCTATAAGTTTTTTATTTCGGGAATTTCTCGTTGCTTACCCATGCGCCAAAGTAAAAATGTTCGCTAACGCTCAGTCACATAATATGGAGCAATAGACAGTTTTATATAACTCGATGTTGCATTTTTTTTTTTTTTTTTTTTTAAAAAAAAGGAGAGGCCGATCCATATATATATATATATATATATATATATATATATATATATATATATATATATATATATATATGTTTTTTCTCATTAAATCAGGTGGACAGAAATGAAATTTTTCAAGCCCCTTGCTCAGCCAATGGTTATTATATCTCATATTAAACATAGAGTCTATTTCATTATTCCCAGTAAAAGATAAACCCTTTTCCCCAGTATCATTTTCTCTTTTACCTGAAACGATCATCTATGAATCGTCAAGGGTACTGGACATTATTCTGTTTAAAATGGGCTCACTGTAAATTTTATTATTTAGCAAAGTATAAACTTTTTCAATTAAGGTAAAGGTACTATTTGATCATTGGAATCTAACATTTGAAAAGCAAACTTTAGGTAAATATTTCTTATTCTTTGGCAATTATGCCAAAAATAAAAATAAAAAATCGTCTTTGACTCGCTAGCATTGCAGATACCTTCTACTTACTCCGTTTTAATCTTGTCGTCCCGGTAGCTAAGTAGGTTAGCGTCTCAGCTTATCACCTCAAGGACCCAGGTTCGAATCCCGGATAGGTCGTAACATTTTTACATGCAAAAGGCAACACCCAACTCCAGCCTGAATTAATGTGTACGGCTGTATGCCAACTACCCCACCTCCAAAAGTCTTCCCTTCCACTCAGACATCCACAAGTAGGCGCGTGTGTTAATTAGAAACAGTACATGGCGCGGAAGTAAGTAAAAGCATATTGCCCTCGATGTAACCCATAATTAATTTAATGCGTTTATGTTGTGTGAGTGTTTTCGTTTTTAAAACCAAATGATTTGAAACTAATAACTGTTATATACTTATTTTTCTGAAGGAAACTTGTAGTTTAATGTCATATCACTGATAATTCTCCTACTAAAAAACAGTTCTTTGTTAAGTTCTTGTTTCTTTAATTTTAATCAGATCTTCCGAAAAAGTATGTAAATTAATACAATTTATGATCCTAAATAAATGAAATATAATGAAATCTTCTAAATTTAAATACTTATTTACTTATTCAAAAGAATTTAAATTTAAAAATAAAATTAAATGGAGTAGTAAATGATCTAATGTAATACAATTTATTAGGCTATATAACAGATTATTAAAATTTTATTTGGATCTAATTAGGAAAAAGTTATAAACAGGGAATTAAATATGCGTAAAATATATAATTTTATGTGTAAAAATTGTAATATGTAGCTCGGCTACAGAACACAATATCTGGGTGACAGTGATAAAGTGATTTGTGGGGGGAGCTTCCCGGCACTCGACAAGAACATCGATAAACTGAGAAATATGACAGCGATACTCATTTTATACAAGAATCTCATGTAGCCAATCTGGCTTGGTTTCACCAGATAGTACTGACATAGTGATAGATGTACGTTAAAGCGAGTTCAGCCAACCACCTGAAAATATGACAGCGATACTCATTTTATACAAGAATCTCATGTAGCCAATCTTGTTTGGTCTCCACCAGATAGTACTAACATGGTGATAGATGTACGTTAAAGCGAGTTCAGCCAACCACCTGAAAATATGACAGCGATACTCATTTTATACAAGAATCTCATGTAACCAATCTGGTTTGGTCTCACCAGATAGTACTGACATAGTGATAGATGTACGTTAAAGCGAGTTCAGCCAACCACCTGAAAATATGACAGCGATACTATTTTTATACAAGAATCTCATGTAACCAATCTGGTTTGGTCTCACCAGATAGTACTGACATAGTGATAGATGTACGTTAAAGCGAGTTCAGCCAACCACCTGAAAATATGACAGCGATACTATTTATTTTTTATACAAGAATCTCATGTAACCAATCTGGTTTGGTCTCACCAGATAGTACTGACATAGTGATAGATGTACGTTAAAGCGAGTTCAGCCAACCACCTGAAAATATGACAGCGATACTATTTTTATACAAGAATCTCATGTAACCAATCTGGTTTGTTCTCACCAGATAGTACTGACATAGTGATAGATGTACGTTAAAGCGAGTTCAGCCAACCACCTGAAAATATGACAGCGATACTATTTTTATACAAGAATCTCATGTAACCAATCTGGTTTGGTCTCACCAGATAGTACTGACATAGTGATAGATGTACGTTAAAGCGAGTTCAGCCAACCACCTGAAAATATGACAGCGATACTAATTTTATACAAGAATCTCATGTAACCAATCTGGTTTGGTCCCACCAGATAGTACTAACATGGTGATAGATGTACGTTAAAGCGAGTTCAGCCAACCACCTGAAAATTTGTCGAGCGGATAAAATAATACTGAATAGTGATGGAAGGATAAATAGGGTGAAGCTAGTTTAAACTTATAGTCGTTATAGAATATTGGAGCGTACACAGCTTTCTTCAAGCACCGCATAAGGTAATCATAATGTTTCTGAACATTTTTCTAATTTTACTCTGCTTCACTTTTTTCATGTAGAGCCAAATTCTCTTTTAGGTTTTCTACCCGTCCTTATGGAACACTGGCCTGTGCGAGAATCTTATCAAACAGAGTAATAGGCAAGAGTCGATACAGTACAAGATTGAAGGCACTGATATAAAGTGCTATGGTCACGGACAGGTATGCACCTGCACTATCTCTAACACATTTACTTAATAACATTATACAACATTTCAGGTTCAGTACAGAGCCGATTTACAGTATTAACGTTTAATTCGGGTACTAATACTAAATACTGAAAATGAATATTGTTCAATTCTAAATAAAGTAAGTATACTATATCTACTCGTTCATCTGACATTAAGTATGAACAAAAAGGTTTAAAAACGATGACACAAACCAAACAGAGTACAGTGAGTTGGATGATAGTCAATTTGGCACGAGACTCATGCAGACGAAAATAATATGCATAATAGTATTAGCCTGAGACGGATTATGTACAAGTGCATGAGTTTCCAGATTGAGCTATCTTGTCAAAATTTTTAAAGTGACTTTCATGTTATGGCAATAGTTGATTAAATATTGCATATACCCTCAGTACTGAAACCGTACATCGAACGCTCGCCACCCACAGCATACCATCAGGGGAAGCGCGCGCACGTCAATGGTGGGGATAGGGATGCGGATCAAAATTAAATAGGTTAAAAAAAAAGAACACCGTGGTCAGAATACTCAGGGTTCATTTTACTATGACACTAAATAGGCCTATCTAGTTCAATATAAATAATATAAGTATAACTCATACTATAAAAAAAAAAACAAAAATAAAAGTGCCTGCAGTTTGTATATTACCCTCAAAAATCCTTATCAGGTGCACTGCATCCAAAAAATTAGAAACGCATTAATTTGGAACAAAAAGGAAATGCCAATTCCACCGTTATCCTTCGGCTAAGGGCGGGCTCCTAATGAAATCCATGAAAAACTAAATAATATCTAAAACCTAACTTAAAATTATAAATAAACATAATTATAAACTATATAAATGGCAACAATAACATAACAAATAAATAAAGAATATGAGCAGGGTATCACAGATGTTGACTAGTAGCAATGTCCATCTGGTGGCACGTCATTGAGAGAGCGCAAAGCGAAGGTTCTCTGCGACCAGCGATGATGGAGAGAGCGGGATGACAGCAGAAAATCAATCATCTCCTGGACCTCATCATGTGGGGCCGGCAATTAGCGCAATGTCAGAAGGAGAACAAGCTCAGCAACAAAACAAAAAAACACTTAATTAAACTAAATTTTAACTTGGAAAGTTACTCTAATTGTACACCACCGGCTCGGAGTCTTAGCACTCTTACCGGAAAGCCAAACGCCTTCAAATGGTCAGTGGCCTCTGCAGCACAATAACCACACACAAATACACTATATTATACAAATGAGCCGGTGAGATATAGGTATTGAAACCGGTCAGACTCCCCACAAAAGGAGGGGAACTCCTCTGTTAATTTCTTCAAAATGAAGAACCAAACGAAATGCCTCTCCCCCAATGGTTGCAAAGAATTATAACCGGAAACCTGAAGTGCAGAAGGTAAAACATAGAAAAATCCAGTTGGAGGCAAGAAAATCCCTTCAAGAGTTTGCGTTGGGTACAAAGAAGAAACAGGAACCTTGATCAGGAAGAAGGGAGAAGAGGTGATCAGGACTCTGGACTAAAACCCTCCCCGCAAGACTAAAAGAGAAAATCACGGATGACTCCGATTTCGGCAAGGCCTCAGATGATATGTGCGCCTTCCTGAAAATTCTTTCGGGGACTAGGATCTCCCAGCGGGCAGCACGGAGGTCAGAATCTTCAAGATGCGGTGGAGGACTGTCACCTGTAGCAAAGTTTAGCAGCTCTTTTTATCACAGCTCGAACTGATGGAGTGAGCCCTTGCGTAAACTAGATCCCCACATGGAAGGGTTTTTGGCCAATACGACCTCGGTTGTACTTCATCCTTACTAACTCCCTAGCCCCGAATGAGATTCGCCTGCGCTGCCTCCATGGGATTCACATTGGGGGGGTACCAGGAGGTGGCAGAAGATCGTTAATTTTCCAAAGGTTTCGCCAAAGGGTTGTTTGGCGGGAAAGCAAATAATAATCGAAAGTTCACCGCCTTGTGAATTTCATGCTGGAGCCGTATTAGAAGGCAAATTGGATTACAAGTTAGTTGTTGGATTCCAGGTGGTCAGATTTTCGCAATGAAAGGCAATGAGAGCAGATCGAAGATTGCGATAACGTTCGGCGTTAGACGAAGGCTGGAGGATATGAGAAAGGGGAAGTAGTCACATGGCGGTTCCGTGCCCAAAGCACATTTGTTTTTTAAAGGATATTGGAGACAAAATGTGAACCACTTATCGGAAACTAAGGTTGGCGGGTGATTCCAAAGTCGTTGAAAAAAAAATGGTTACGAAAGTGCTTGCACCGTGAGCTGCGCGGTGGTTAGCACTCCGAATGGGAAAACCAAACAAACTTGGAGGAAGGCATCCACACAAACAAGTAGGAACTTATTTCGGACTTGCTACGCGGGAGATGAGGCCCAAAATTAGTCAATGAAAACCTTCTCCAAACAGGTTTGGCCGCCAATCAGATGACAAAAGACACAATTGGTATTTTGAGAGGGTTTGCTTAGCGAGCACAGTTTCACAAGAAACGTACTCGAGCTGCAAATATCCCGGTCATACCTTTCCAGATGAACTGATCCTCATCTTCGCGATGGTCTTATGAATCTAGATGTCGCCCAAGGGAGAAGAATGAATATACTGAAAGACCATCGGTACAAGAATAGCTTGGCAGCACTAACTTAGGTTTTTCCGCTGGCTGGTCACGGCAGCAATAGAGCACTCGGTACAGAAAAATAAGGAGGGTGGGCACCTCCGTTTTTAGCTCATTGATGATAGCCAGTCAGCTGGGGGGATCTTTAGTTGGTGTGGAACAATGTCGAAAATGCTGAGGTCAAGTTACTAGGAGACGCCCACAAAATGGCGTGGCTCTGATAAATTCTGGTGGTCGTGGTAAGTGGATACTTGCGATGACAGAGTGTCCGCTATGATATTTTGGGTGCCTCGCACGTTGCTGCCTGTGAACTTAAGGGCAGAAATTTGGATACCAGCGACCAATCTTCCGAGGCTGACGGGGCGTGGGAAGGAGCCATAGGAAAGTGCCCTGGTTGTGTCGGTTTCCAACAAAAATTCTTTATGTTCTAGGTAACGCACCACCTGAAATTATTAATTCAAACACGACAGCCAAAATTCAGTCTAAACAGAACAATTTTTCTCACAAGGGGTTAACGGGGACGTGAAGCATTAAGCTATGTGGCTCTGATACCAATCTACATTCTTGCGATAAACAGCAGCAAAAGAGATCTAAGGAGGATGACATCAGTTTGCAAGACGAATTACGACTGAAATCAGGCATAGCAAGATGGAGGCTGATCATGCTCTTTAGGCTGCTCAAAAGCACGTCTGTTGCGCTTCACCACTCAAACTTGGCACCCTTTTTCCTAAGATGAGTTCGAGGCGGCCGCCAATTCAGCAACATGGGGATGAAACGACGATAAAAATTTATCATTCCCACAAAATGGGCAATCCCCTTGGCATTTAGGAGGACGGAAATCCCAGATTGCCTGGGTTCTCCTGGCTCAATACAAACACCTTCGAGGAAGAGACAGATGACCAGAAACGATATTTCAGGTGTGCAAAACTCACCTTTTTCTGGATTGACGGTAAGGCCGCAGACTATCGCAGGCTAGTTAGAACTTCCCTGAGAGTCAAGTGCTCCTCATTAACTTACTGTACACAAGCAGGTCATCCAGATGTACATTAAATCAATAGTGATAATATTTAGCTTATCGGGATATTAATGAGGATGTTTTAATTCAAACTTGAGGAATAGTTGAACGCACGAAACTTAAAATGTGCGACTTCATGAAAGATAGAATAAGGGTCTGGTGAGTGTCTGGGCCCCCCAAGCCAAGCCATTGGCACTCGGGTGAATTGGTACAAATTCCAAGGCACACAAAAGGCAGTGAGAGGTCGAGACTCGTGTTTGAGAGGAAATCTGATGATATGACTGATTAAGATCAAAATGGAGAAGAAATATTGGCTTAACAAACCAAGTCGAAAGCAGGAATGCAAATCGGGTGAGAAGGGCAGGAGTGAATTCTATCTGAGCATTGAGCTTTCGATAATCCAGGACAATTGGACTTCCCATTAGTTTCGGCACTAGAAACGTGGATGGAAAAATTTGAGCAAGATCGGCTCGATTACCCACTTCTTAAGTAAATCATCAATATATTTATAAGAATTTCCATTTGGGCGGAGCAAGCTTTATATGGATTGGGAACGTTAACAGGAGGGGGTCTGTAAGACGAATCTGTATTCCAAGCGCTTCGTTGCCCTTGCCAGTTTGTCAGTTTGGATTCAGGAAAATGGAACAAATTCTTGCCTTTGTGTCCTCTGCCTCTTTCGGCGTAAGTGTCCTAGTTGTGTCAGGAGGAGTCAAGCTCTTGATCTTCCACTCATAAGGCAGCCGTCCACGAGACTCGACATTGAAAGGGAACGCGCACCCGCCTGGCGAAAGCAAGAAATACATGACTGGAGGCCAAATCAAAAATATGCCAGCTTTTTCCGATAAATCTGCTCCAAGAATAAAAGAAAGTTCTGGCTTGCCTTAGCCACCAAAAAAGCTCCAATTCCCCAAGAGAAATAAGTAATTTTGATGTGGAATCTGGGCACTAAGATAATAGGTAAGGTTTGGCGTGAAGCAGTCTCAGAGATAAGTGTACTAGGATCAACTGCGTATTAGCAAGAGGATTTTAGATCTTCATAAAAACGACAGAAAAGAAATCAGGCTGCAGCTGCTGACCAGAATCAACCAGGGCCGCTTCTCGCACCACATTCCCCACAAGTACTCCGTTGTGGGCAGGTTGAAGCTGCAGCCTTACTCCCTGCGCAGCCAGAGCAGAACCTCCCCTCTCGGCCAACGATGATAAAACTGTCCCCCAAGTCTATTTCCTTATCTGTTTCTTCTGTCTGCATATAAACACAGAGCTACCCTTTTACCATCAAAAATCAGGTACATATTTGCCCTCAAAAAATTACCTTTACGGCTCGGTCGGGCTATACTCGTCCGCAAGTGCTTATCTAGTTTTTTTTATTAGTGGACAAAACGGTCTAATATGTCCCAACTTGCTTGCAGCCATAATCTGGTAGGAGGCTCGCCTACGGGAAGGAGAAGCTGCTGGCTCAGACTGCACCGGAGCATGGACCGGCCCGGAGGCAAGTGAGGAGATGCCTCGACCTGGCCTCCCTTTGTTCATCGCATCCTGAACCCTTAGAGGATGATGGAGAGGCCGGTCCCAAATCCGCAAAAGATGCGGGTCGGCTCACAAAAAATCAAAAGGGAGCGTTCTTCAGGTTTCTAATGCCTCAAAATATAAGGCTCACCAACTCCGTTTCGCTCAAGCTCAAGCGCAACACCGGGCTACTCCCGTTTTCCGGCAAAATGGACCTCAACGTCTGTTGCGTGCCTGATGGACGTTAAAACGCGTTCACCAGCAAGCGTCACCCTAAACCCGAGCAGAGTATACAAAAGAACTCCAAGATATCGGCAGTGGAACTGGTCAAAGTGTGGACCTCTCTTAAGGCAGTCGTAGGGAAGGCGATCCAAAAGCGGCTCTTATGGGAAATTGCGCTAATATCTGAATAAGCATGGCATTGTCATAACAGGAAATTCTCTTAGCTGAAAAAACTTCCAGAAGGAAATGGATAAGTAATTAGTGTCAAGCCCATTCAAAACTCCTGGGGAAGTGTTGTAAAACATCCCCAAAAGGATGGGGCAGTTTGACCAAAGTAGAAAATGAAGGCACATATTAGATGGACTCACCAGCCGCTTCAGGAGGGCACTTACCCATCGGAGACATAGTAACTCTTGGGAGGCTCGAAAGAAAGAGCGGAGGATGGTTAGCAAAGTAGATGGTAGTGGAACTCGTAGGAGTGACAGCGGTTTAAATAGTACCCTTTCTTTCACGAGCGCACCTCAACACAAACCATCTAGGTTGTTTTAATATGTTACTGGCGATAAAAGCCCCAACTTTTAATATCGTGTTTAAACTAGGAACTGACATTAAGTAAACATATTCTGTCACGCCAATGGTAAAAGCTGAGATGCCACTCTAGCCTGTTGCTGACCCGGACATGGGAGTGACTCAAAATTAATATCGTTCTCTTATGCCTCCATTACGGGTTTTACATAATCTCAAATTTGTGTTAATTTGGAGAAATCTGCATCCAGCTGCGGTCACAACGCTTACAGACGCCCGTATCACTTGAGCTTAATGCCTCACATTACCCTCGGGCTTCTGTCCTTCGCCAGGACCTCAAAAAACCAACTCGGCGCTTGAGTAGATGTTCAGGCATCCAGGGAAAACGCCCATACCAAACAATAAGACAAATAAATACAACAATAAACAACAAAGCGTACGCAACAATTACTATAAAACCTAGTGGACTCAAATACAAAAGGTTACATGGACGAGGTCCAAGTGAAGACTTAATACCTGCTAACTCATAGGAAGGGATACCTGCAAAATATTACACTAAACCACAACCTACCAAACAAGAAGCAAATTAAATATAACAAAACAACACATTGTTAGGGGAGAAGTAGGAGTACAGTTAGATAAAATTTAGCGGTTAAGCAACTTAGAGGCCTTGATCCCTGCCCCAACGGGGGTAAGTAAGGTATTTAAACTTTTAAGCTATAAGTGAATTTAATTTTAGTTAAATTTTAATTTTTTTAAGTGTTAATAATCTTATTTTTAATATTAATAAATTTTTATTTTTTGTTTAATTTCTAATTTTTTTATAAGCTTTAACCTTTTTTTTATTAAATTTCATGTTTTTAATTCTTTAATTTTTTTAGTTTTAAAGAGTTTTATATTACAATTAATTTGTAGTTAATTTTTAAAATGTAATTTTTTAATTATTTAAGTAATTTTTTGTTTTTTATTATTTGTAAACTTAATAAATTATTAATTTATTTTTTTAATACATAATTTAAGTTTATATGTTTTTTTAATAATAAATGTTTTTTTTAAATTTAATAAAAATTAATTCAGTTGAATTAATTTTTTTAATATTAGTAATTAATAATTGAATAAATTAAAGTTTAAATAAGTTTTTATTTTTTTTTTATATTATTTAAACTTTTAACGGTAATATGGGTAATTTTAATTTTTATTTTAGGAATTAAAATTTTTTTTTTTATATTAATAATTTTAATATGTTTAACTAATAATAATAATAATTTTTTTTAATTATAATTAGTTAATATTAACTTAATTAAATTTAAAATAATTTAATAATAATTGGTTTTAATTTTTAATTAATAATTTTTTAGTGATTAACTTTTACTTTTAAGTATTTTAAATAATTTTTAATTTTGTTTTTTTTTTTTAATTAATTTAAGTTTAAATTTTTTAAAATAATTTTTTAATTTTTTTTTAATTTTTATTAATAATAATTTTTTTTTAATTTAAGGTGTTTTTAATTTTAATCAATTAATAAGGTTAACGTTTTAATTTTTAGTTTTTAATTTTATTTAAGTTGTATTAATTATATTGTAATTATTTAAATTTTTAACCGTATATAGTAATTTAATTAATTAATTTTTTTTTTAAATTTAAGTTAATAAAGTTTTTTTTTAATAATTTAATTAATTTTTTAATTAAGTATTTTAATTTTTATTAAGTTTTTTAAGTTATTTAAAATTTAAGTTTTTTGTAAATTATAATTAATTAAGTAATATTTTTTTTTTAATAATTTTAATAATAAACTAAGTAGTTATAATTTTTTTTTGTTTTATTAATTTTAGGTATTAAGTTTTATATTTTTTATAATTTTTAATTAATATTTTAATATTTTTTATTTAAGTAAGTTTAAGTTTAATAATATTAATTTTAATTTAATTTTTTTTTTAATTAACTATTAATATTAAATTTTGTTTTAAGTTTTTTTAATAAGTTTTTAAATTATTATAATTTATAAGGAATTATTTAATTTTATTGTCTAAGGTCTTTAAAATTTTTTTTTTAAGTTTTTTTGTTTTAATAATTATTATTTATGATAGTTGTTTTTTAATTTTAATTTAAGGTAATTTAATTTTAAGTGGGTAATTTAATTTTTAATAGTAAATATACATTTTTAATTTTTAATATATATTTTTTTTAAGTTTAAAGTTAATTAAGTTAAATTTTTTTATTTTTTTAATTTAAGTGTTTAAATTTTATATTTTAATGTTGTTAAACTAATTTTAATTAATTTAATTAGGTGTGTTAAAGTTTTTCTTAAGTTTTTTGTAAGTTTAATTAATTAATAAGTTATTTTTATTTTTTAATAAGTATTAATGTAATAAATGTATTGTTTTTTAATTAAGGTGTTTATATGTATTTAATAATAAGGGGAATTTATTACTTAATAATAGGGTTTTAAATTTAATGTTAATTCATAATTAGTTTTTTATTTTTTAATTTAATTTTTTAATTTTAATAATTAAAAATAATAAGTTTAATTTAATTAAGTAATTTTATTAATAACCGTTTTTTTATTTTAACTTTTTAATATTTTATTTTTACATAATTTAAAAATTTTAAATTAAGGTTTTATTCGTTTTAAAATTTTAATCAAATTAAGTTTAATGTGTAAATAAAAATTTTAAATTTGTAATTGTAATTTTTTTTTATAAATAATTGGTTAAAAGTTTTATTAATTTAAATTTTTAATAATTAATTAATTTTATAATAAATTTAATAATAAGTTTTATTAACTTATTTAAGTTTTTTTTTTATTTTTGTTTAATTTTTAATTAATTTTTTTAATTTTTAATCTTTTAAGTTTTATAATTTTTATAGTAATTTAATTTTTAATTTTATTGTTTTTTTTAATGTAATATAATTAAGTTTAATTGTTAATTAATAATTTTTTTGAATTAAAAGTTTTTTTTTTAATTTAGTTAATAATAAGTTTATAGGTAATAATTGCTTAATAAAAGTTATAATAATTTTTTTTTTTTTTTTCAATTTAATTTTTTTAATTTAATAAATAAGTTATGTACATTTAATATAATTTTTTATTTTTAATTAATATGAATTAATAATTTATAATTTTAAGGTAATAAATTTTATTATAACGTAATTTAATTTTTTTGTTTTTATAATAATTTTTTTATTTAAACTTTATTTAACTTTAATAATTTTTTTATAAAATAATTTAATTATTATTTATATAATTAGGTGGCTAATTTAATTTAATTTAATTAATGGGTATTTTCAGTTAAGATTTTAACCTTAACAAATAAATTTATAAATTAAGTTAAGCTATTTTTTTTTTTTCTTTAATTAATTTTTTTTTTATTTTTAGTTTTTAATTAATAATTTAATAATAAATTTTTATTTTTATTATTTTTTTAAGTTTTATTTTTACATTTCTTTTAAATAATTTATATAATAAGTTAATTAATTATAAGTCGAATTTTAAAAATTTAAGTTTAAGTTAAGTAAGATTAATTATTAAGTTGTTTTTTAAGGTTTTTTAATTTTTTTTAAGCTTTAATAGTTGTTAAATATAAAGTAATAATAATTTTTATTTTTTAAGTAACTTTTAAGAAATAATTTTAATTAATTTAATTTTTTTTTTTTAATTGTTAATTTTAAATTTGTTTAACTTTTAAAAGTCTGCAGGAAGCAAGACACTAAAACCAATTCCACCCGGTATCCTGTGCTAGGGCGAGCTCCTAATGAAATAAAAGTTGTGTACTCTAACCTCCCCTACTAACACTAACCTTCACCAACAAATAAAAAACCAGAAATGAGTGACAAGCTGAGAGAGCAGCTATCCCACGCTCTGCTTCCATTTAAACCGATACATCCGCCGCTCGCACACCCACAGCAAACATCAGGAAGGGCGCGGCATGGTGGCGAAACGGGATGCCGGATCAAAATTTAAACTTGGTAAAAAAAAAGAAACACCGTGGTCAGATACTCAGGTTCATTTTACTAAAGACACAACATTAGGCCTTATCTAGTCAATGATAAATATAAGTATTTTATTTAATAAATAAAAAAAAATAAAAAAAATATAAAGTGCCTTCGCGTAGCTTTATACCTCAACAATCCATATCAGGTTGCACATTGCATTACAAAAATTAGAAAACGCCATAATTTGAAACAATAAATGTCAATTTCCACCGGTATCCTTCGGCTCTAAGGAGGGATCCTATTGAAATCCAAGAAATAATAAATTATATTAAACTAACTTAAAATTAAATAACAAAAATATAAACTATATAAAGGGCAACAATAACAATAACAAAATAAATAACAGAATATGGGCAGGGTGTCACAGATGTTGACTAGTTAGCAATGTCCATCATGGTGGCCGTCGTCAGCAGAGAGCAACATAGCGAAGGTTCTCTGCGACCACGCATGATGGAAGAGATGCAGCAGAAATGAAATTCCAACTCATTCTGGACACTCATCAGTGAGGGGCCGTTAAACTAGCCGCTCATGTCAGAAGGAGAACAGTCACGCAAAAACAAAAACACTTAATTAAACTAAATTTTAACTTGGAGCTACTCTAACTTGTACCACCACGGATCGGAGTCTTTGCCACTCTACCGGAAAAGGCCAAAGCCTTCAAATGGTCAGTGGCCTCTGCAGCAACTAAACCACACACACATAACTATATAAAAACACACATGAGCGGGGAGTTATAGGTATTGAACCGGGCTCAGTACATACGTTTTCTTGTACTAATGAGGTATATTATGAGTTATTAGCTGAGTGCTATGTTAAGCTGATCACTCGAAGGGTTACAATATTGTATTTCTGTCTGACTTCTCGTAACCCTACATCAAACTAAACTACAGATATTTTACAAGAAGCTTCTATCGTATATGGGCAACAAGTTCGATGATGGTGTATTTGACACCATGGGATTTGGCTGATTGTTAGCCAGTATTTTTACGTCTGTCTTACGATGAGCCATGACAGCAACGAGAGAATCGTATAATAAATTAATGTGTGAAGAAACTGTGTAAGATCATATGACATTTTCCCATTAGACATAGCGGACCAACACATGTAGCTTAAATAATCCACAATATATCTAGAGAAATTTGTCATGTGTTAACTTAAAATTTGCATGAAGATTCATTTCTACATAGAAAAGAATTTGCCTATGATGATGCATGTCCATCAATAATATGAATTTGGAAACGAAAATGGAATGGAGGTTATCTGGAAATGAAGTAATTTACAATTTTTTTCATATTTTACATAATTTACAATTAGAGTACAATTATTTTACTCTAACTTTGATCAATTATAATCTTAGATTAATCAATCTTGATCAAGAAATGTAATGAAATAATAACAACATGAATCAACATATTCGATTTTTACAACTGGTTTGGTTGAGTGTGGTTCACAAGTATTTTCATAAATTGATTAAATAGTTGAACAAATTCATCTGGTAATGTTTGTTATTGCATAAAACCAAGTGTTATTACACTAAAGGACTTTAATATACAATTAATAAAATAGTTGTCTGCTTTTATTCGCCACCTCCATTATTGATGGATAGGGATGATTATATGCTTCATATCAATTTAAATAAAGCTAAACATAATACACGGGCCTCATTTATTTAAAAGCAAATTAAACGATGCTTCATTCGTTAATTGTCGGACCAGGCGGTCAGTTAACCGCTGTCGATATTAGGACGCGTTGGCTGCCGATTTCAGTCAATGCTAACAAAAAACCTAAAATATTAAGCAGATTAAAGGTTTTTATTGAGCCAATGCGGAGATTTTTAAAATATGATACAGAATAAACCAATAATACAAAAATTCCCACTCACCTTTTGTAATTTGCTACCATATTGTTTTAAGTGAGACAATTACCATTTACCATTGTCCTGCAGTCATTTTTCAGTGGTTTTTTCATTCAGTTGAGACCTTTTCTGGCCTGTATTCTATATTCATAACGTTGCTATGGTAGGAAGGGTTAACTCAACGTGAATGTTCTGTTTAGCTCCAGTTCAACTTTCATTTAGAGCAGCGCCTGAAATCTGACACTATAACAGACTTGACTACTGCAATCTGGGTAGAGATATAGCATTAATGAGATTTAATTTGAAGAGATTAAAAAAATCTGTAGGAAGTATAACCAAGAGGAAAAGGTGAACTGGAGTTAAACTCAACATTCACATTAACTCGACTCGGATGCTCCACTGTAGTTAGAGATATATAACACGTCTAAGACTCAATTGTTCACCTGATGACACATTGATAATTCCTTTTCACATAGATTACAATATATTTCTTTCTCGATGTCTCTGAAGTTGAAACGATCTTAAGAGTTAATAATGAATTTCTTCCTCGCCGAAGAATGGTACGGTTTATTTATGTTAACCTAGACTACTGTTCAGTATCTCTCAGATTACTTATTCACTAGGGAACAAATCAGGTTACAGGTGTCGAATATTAAACCATGGAAAATGCCCGGAAATATCATTTTACGCACAAGTTTATCTAGAATGCAAGAATAATAAACTTGCCCTCCTCCGTCAACAATGATTTTGCCACCATCTTGTTTCTGTCGTGACGATCGCCACTGTCTCTGTTGTTTACTGGCCAGTTCACATTGATTGGCCGCTGGGAGTAGGGCTCTTTGATTGTTTATTTCAACTCATGATAATTAATGTTCGTTTTATTTGGTGCATTATTTTAAAGGTATAAGAATGAAGTTGATAAACAAAATGCTTTTTTATAATTCCTGATATAATCGTATCACAACGCTTTGGTACGATTGTTAATTTAAACTACGTTTTTGTTACGTGTTATTTTTTATATCCACCGGAGTAAGTCGTCAAACTTCAGATCTTGAAACGCAGTTTTACTCATTTTAGCATCAATCGATGATGGGTGTCCACTTAAATATTAAGAAACTTAAATTTAGTTTTATTCTTAAATTACTTAATTACAGTTATGTTATGGCTCCTCGTATGTCGTGGACCTCTGAACTATAAACCTTAACCAGAGTTCGGTCTTTAATGCGGAATGCACACTGAGTAATGCTCTTTCCAACATTTTGTTGAGAGCGAAGTCGATGATAAATCAATATTCCCAATCAGGATACCGTACTAGTAAACCGTACCCGGTGTTTTTACAGTGGATCTGTGTCACACTGGGCCTAATATAATGCCTAATATGTGTTCAGTCCTGTATAAACCAGCGTGGCGTCGCGTCACTCGCTGAGTTGATTAAATGTTCGTGCAGCGTGTCGACTCCGAACTCTGTCTAATTGAAAACTTTATTTAGTTCCAACAATGTCCGCCCGGGCAAAAGTTTCAACTTTCAACTGGAATCAAAAAAACTATAACTATCTAATATGACAGTAACAGTTAAAGAATGCAAATTATAGAATTAAATGCTCACAGAATATAATTTAAATATTTATTCACATCAGTTCTTTTGAGACTGGAGTGCATACCAAAATATCACCACCAGTTTTCACAAATAAAAAAAGTGTTTGACAGAAGACGGCTAAAGCTCTTTTGGAATTGAATTGAATTGAGTCTCAGCCTACTCCTATATCGTATGCTAGGATATATCGTAAACATTTTCCCGTAATATAAAGAGGTTTCATGGTTGTTCTTTTTTATATGGTACCTAATGCGTTGCACATATTAATTATTAATTAATGGTCATGGAAAGTATCTCTCTACCTGAAACCTCTCACCCGTCATCAGTGAGCTCAATTAGGAGATGCCTTGAATATCTCTTGTTAACTTCATACCAATCAGAGAGGTGGAATATCTCTTGTTAACTTCATACCAATCAGTTCAGTAACATACTTGACCTGAGAGGTGGAATATCTCAACTTCATACCAATCAGTTCAGTAAATACTATACTCATTACTAGTGTAGCATACTTGACCTGAGAGGTGGAATATCTCTTGTTAACTTCATACCAATCAGTTCAGTAAATACTATACTCATTACTAGTGTAACATACTTGACCTGAGAGGTGGAATATCTCTTGTTAACTTCATACCAATCAGTTCAGTAAATACTATACTCATTACTAGTGTAACATACTTGACCTGAGAGGTGGAATATCTCTTGTTAACTTCATACCAATCAGTTCAGTAAATACTATACTCATTACTAGTGTACCATACTTGACCTGAGAGGTGGAATATCTCTTGTTAACTTCATACCAATCAGTTCAGTAAATACTATACTCATTACTAGTGTAGCATACTTGACCTGAGAGGTGGAATATCTCTTGTTAACTTCATAC
Organism: Homalodisca vitripennis; assembly: GCF_021130785.1. Classification (NCBI taxonomy): domain Eukaryota; kingdom Metazoa; phylum Arthropoda; class Insecta; order Hemiptera; family Cicadellidae; genus Homalodisca; species Homalodisca vitripennis. The sequence continues at coordinate 12,060,894 of NC_060212.1, read as the reverse complement.
CAATCAGTTCAGTAAATACTATACTCATTACTAGTGTAACATACTTGACCTGAGAGGTGGAATATCTCTTGTTAACTTCATACCAATCAGTTCAGTAAATACTATACTCATTACTAGTGTAACATACTTGACCTGAGAGGTGGAATATCTCTTGTTAACTTCATACCAATCAGTTCAGTAAATACTATACTCATTACTAGTGTAACATACTTGACCTGAGAGGTGGAATATCTCTTGTTAACTTCATACCAATCAGTTCAGTAAATACTATACTCATTACTAGTGTAACATACTTGACCTGAGAGGTGTAATATCTCTTGTTAACTTCATACCAATCAGTTCAGTAAATACTATACTCATTACTAGTGTAACATACTTGACCTGAGAGGTGGAATATCTCTTGTTAACTTCATACCAATCAGTTCAGTAAATACTATACTCATTACTAGTGTAACATACTTGACCTGAGAGGTGGAATATCTCTTGTTAACTTCATACCAATCAGTTCAGTAAATACTATACTCATTACTAGTGTAACATACTTGACCTGAGAGGTGTAATATCTCTTGATAACTTCATACCAATCAGTTAAGTAAATACTATACTCATTACTAGTGTAACATACTTGACCTGAGAGGTGGAATATCTCTTGTTAACTTCATACCAATCAGTTCAGTAAATACTATATTCATTACTAGTGTAACATACTTGACCTGAGAGGTGGAATCTAAATCACAAGACTATTAATTCTCTTATTTTCTTATGGTAAGAAGATGAGAAATCAGTCCTAAAATGACCTTATTATCATACTACCCAAGAAAAGTATTAAAAACCTAAGATGGAATACGATGGTTTGAAATTAAACCTTGAAAAATCATCTAAAATTCTACGATCAACAATAAGCCCGAGGAAATGTATAGGTCAGACCTTTTTGTTAAAAACGGCAAGATAGCTGCCATTGCAGTAACTCATCAATCATCATCTGGTCTCATTCTAAACAAAATGGTATCTCTTACTTCTCCATTTAGATATATATCATGAATGAGAAGATTTTGTTTACCACTTGGATGCGTAAAAATTTGTCTCTTGCTGCTTTTCTATGAAATACGCTTATCTGTAATATTCCATATTTATCTTTATAAATTTATTTTCAATATTTTCATTTTCTTTAACAAGTGTTATTTCATAAAAGACTTAAAAAACAACTGGATATTCATTCTATAATGTCTTTGAGATATATTTTACTTTATAGGTAATACTGATGAAAGTTAAGATTTGGATTTTCAATTTGCATGTTGCAACTATTGTTAAGACGTAGGTTTCACAATCTAAACGTGTCTGGAACACGTCTGTACTAGGTGAAGGTTTTCCACTAATACCGACTTTTTAATTTTCAAAATAATAATTTTCGTAAGTATCTCAGCAATATTAAAGATAGTTATTAAATATTTTACTGAACATGTTTTTATATTTTCCCATATAAATACCTGTTTTCTATCAAATTCAATTTCAAAAGTGGCCTGATAAAATGAGGGGAAATATTTATCTGGAGATAGTGAGGAGGAGAGATTGGCCGGCGTTGCCATGGCAATGTATCAATAGATACTTCACTAGCTATTGAAGTCTGTTGTCACCGTTCTGAGGTGAGGGCTTGTTGAACACTGGCCTTGGTTTATATCCTAAAAAACTATTTCTTTGTTTTATAAAAATAAAAAAATATCAATATTCTGTATTCAAAGCAGGAATTTCAAGGAAACTATATATAATTTATGACTGAAATGTATACATTTGACTTACATTATTGGTTAAGTCGCTAGATTTAATTAGCATCAGAGACTATTGCGGGATAAGAGAATTTTTTACCCGCAATATTGGCGCCTAATTTTCTCAGTTTGAGGTTCCAATATTATATGTTTGCGTCTTTATTGTGGACCTATCTTTAATCGTACGAAATGGCATTGGCTTTTCTTTATAATCTGATGTTCTTTATAATCTGAATAATTGCTTCCTTAAGTAGTCAAAGTAGGAATCCTTAAATTATAAAAAGCTATTAGAAGACTATTCCCCTAATCTCTACTCGTAAAAATGTGTGGTTGACAAGTCAGCAGTAAATAAAATATAAAATTAAACTTTTTTACGGTTATCTGTTGATCAAACATTTCTATGTTATTATTACTTTTTTTAATTTCAAGATACTTTTGTTTTAAAATAAAACTGTTTTTATTAAGTTCAATTGTTATAGATGGTGGGTATAAGATTTCAGGCACAGCGTATCAAAATGCTGTGTTTTCTTTTGACCAAGTCTTTAGTTATTTATTAGATTATCCACTTGAGGATGAAAATATATTACTGATCTCTGAACGTTTGTTACTGACTTTTTGTATCACTGAACGATAGGATAGTACTGGAAACATTTTATACTTTGTCTACAACCCTCTCATAGGCAAAAACAAACAAACAAGAAAATTACCATAAAATATTAATTAATTTCATTAAACCTAGATTACAGTTTTAAAAGGTACATTTGAGCATTTAGAAAGGTGGTAAATAACTTAGGAAGGATGTTCAACTTTGTTGCATAATTCTATATGCAAAGTGACCGGACACCAACCGGGTACAGAAAAAAACAAATTCTGTGCTAAGCAACAGTGCTCGTTGAATTATTTAGTTTAACCCCAGTTTGTTTTCCTCTTAGTGCAGCGTCTGGAATTTGACCTTGTCACGGACTTGACTCCTGGAATCTGGAGTCATGATCATCTGAAGAATTTCAAAACAAAAAATGCTCAAAACGAACTATTTGCATCGTCTCCACATCACAGGCACCTATGCTACAAAATATAGTTTAACCTAAGTAAGGAGATATTCTCATTGGCTCATCAAGTGTACAATTATACGATGGAGCAACCGAGTATTCTTCATATAACGATGTAATGGATAAAAGGGTCAATTCAATGTGAGAAATACTCCTACTTGTTTATTTCCTGTGTCACTATGTCACCATGGTGACACTACCATGTTATGTGGACACAAGTCAGTATTTCCTCTGTTTGCTACAGTCGTTACATGTGACTTCAAGCATTATAATTTTGTTGCAATGCTGCCGACTAGACTGTACCTAGAACCAATTCTTCGGTACTGATGAAGGTCACCGTAAACAATGACCATCATCAAACAGTTGCATATCATTGATTGTTTCAATCTTTGTTAGAAACCTTTGATTGTCTCAGATTTTCAATAAGGTAATACTTCACATCTCCCTAGATAATCTCTTACTTGTTTTAGCTGCGAATAAAACATTATCCGTGAGCTCTGGCAATAACAATAGATTTGCGCATTATAATAAATGTTAAGCCGATCACGTCTTATAAACATGAATAATAATATACTTTACAGTAAATTACAAAATTTAAATCATTCAGTTCTTTATTACCTTTTATTTTTTAAGATTAAGGCCAGCAGTGAAGTTGCATTGATTAACCTTTCCGGTGAAGTAGTTTTTAATGTATTAATTAATTTCTCAACTGAAAGCTTATTAGTTTCTGGGTTAAAGCTTTCAGTTTAAAATCTGTTGACTGCAGATGGCTATCAATAGTGAGGCCGCAATATCCCAAGAGTTAATTGTGTAAGCAATGTTTCTAAGCAGTTCGCGGTGACAACCGGTGTACTTTAATTTCAGTTATGATACCTGCCGCTTTAGCCTGAATTAAGTTTATGGGGGTTTTATAGGGAATCGTAGGAGCAATATTTCGTGCTCAAAACTCACGTGTTCGTCATGTTTCGTTGCAACAACAATTTTTCATAATCTTCGCCAATTCGTGGGGCCAAGATTTATGGTTTTTACTTGGATGTAAAATGAAGAATTTTTATGGATAATTATTCTGAAAGTTTGTGATGTCAGAAAAGAAGCATGACTTTATAACTATGTTTATCTTAACAATTAATACAGTCCGCGATTATTCCCAGACGTAGTATCATTGCTAAACCTCGATGCTTTATAATAAATTATTGCTATTAGCCCTTTAGGGTAATATTATTTATTAATGTACAACCTCCATGAAAAAAGCAACGTCACTTGTGCAAAAAACTTCCACCACAGCTGCAGCTACAGGTATCCCACGTCCGAGAGTTGAAGTAGTTCGAAATGGGGTCAATATTGCAGGCAGCGTTCAACATTTTATCCTTACCAATCATCCTTCCTTAATGCACTACTATTATCCTTTCATTGCAGGATGTTGGCTCTGTAGAAAAATAAAACTACATAAATGTCATATTCTTAATTTTCTAACGATTAACAATGTTAAATTTTCATTATTTTTAAGTAAGGCTGTGGTTTTAGAAATATAAAGTTCTTTTAGCTTTCTGATAAAATAGATTGAAATAAAACACGAAATTTTGATTTTTCTCCATACAAAAAGGTTGCAATCTTTAGAAAAGTTTTTAAATTTTCTACACATAACGTAGGAATGTGGGAAGGGATTTTCAATGTGAATTTTGTGTTTAGATCCAAACCAATTTAATGCATCATATGGAAAATCAAAATTCTTATTGAATCAACCTTTCCCACCCTAGATACGTTATGCGTAACGTGTATAAAGCTCAGTTGCTCCACCGTGCATAGAGATCGTGTCTAAAACATAGCAGTGCTCTCAGTTGTGCACCTGATGGGACAATGAGAATACATATTCACTTATATTACACTATATTTCATAATTTAGATGTTTCCGATGTCGAAACAATGTACTGACTTTTGTTGGATCTGTACAGAGTTACGTAACTCCAGTTTCCAGGAGTCAAGTCTGTGGCAACGTCAGGTTCTAAACGCTCCACTGGAAAAACGTAAATTGGAGCTAAAAAAATCATAAACACTTTTTTAGTACTTAAAATTGGTAATGTTACTAATATATACTTTAACAATCATTCAATATTAATGTATTTAATTGATACATAATACACCTACCTATAGACAAAATCAAAGACTTGCAATAACGAATAACATTACTTCTTAATTTTCTAAAAATAAGAATAATTTAGTTAAACTTGGGACAATATATGTCTGGATGTTCTTAATGATATACTTGAAAGTGAAAGTTGAACTTATTCAGTTCTTCCAAATTTCGGAAAGTAAACTTTTAATATTTTAAGATTATATTTACTTTCTTTGTTATTTTAGATAATGAATGTATTATTTTGAAGTAACGGGGAGAATTGGGCCTTGTTAAACTTTCTGATGCATATTTTGCTTTTAATTTAAAAGTAGATAAATATTCATGTCTTCATCTGTAAGTCCTTCGTTGTATGCACGCAAACTATAGTTAAACAACAGTTGAATAATTAAAGGCCGAGTATATGACCTGCCAATAATAAAATTTTGAATTAAGAGAGCAATTAAATACTTGGTTACATTCACTATTTATTAAGCATAGAAAGAATACATTTATATAATTATAACATTTCTGATAGAGTTTGAAAACTTAAATTTCTCTTCGTAAATTTAACATTATTAAATGTAAGGTTTTATAAGACAATAACAAACAAGAGAGGTGATATTTGAAGGGAATATTTAGTTAAAAATAATGCTGTGGTCTGTAACAACTTAGTTTAGGTATTAAATATGAGTATAAATATAATTTTACATTGCATTCAACTTTTTTCGCAACCTATACTATTTATTACAGGTTTCTTAATTATTTTAACCATGAAAGAACTAACTTTCTATCTTTCATAGTGTTTAATGTATATCGTTAAAAATATTCATCTATGCCTAGACCTAAATTACTTTATCAGGCTACTAGTAGACAAGGATCGTATATCACAGTATACCATTACTAGTTATTAGTAATGTATATGGTTTAATCTGTAAAAGTTAATTCAGATGACTATAGAGTAGCACAATCAAGTAGTAACAAAAATTAATCAATGTTTAGCACAGAGACTCATTCTTAATGTAATCGTGTCTATCATTAATTAATTTATTAGCAGATTTTCAATTTTCATTTTCATATACTCGTAGAGTTAGTCACGCAACATTCATTGATTCAAACATGTTCAAACCTTAAACATCACTAATTGTCAAACACAGAATCCAATACAATAAATACTTTTGTGTTTTGTAAGGCCTTCAGACAGCGAGGCTATATTCATCAGAAACTTCAAAATACATAAACGGTAACAAGCACTCAGTTTTTGTGTTTTAAACTGCTATGATATTCACAAGTTAACTAAACAAGTATGAGGTCCACCTAAATTATTAAAAAACACAATTTCAACTTTTGAACACCAAAGCATGAAATTTTAAATGTGATAAAATGTTAGCCTATGTCTATAAAACACTAAACAAAACCATTATTTATATTTAGTAAAACCAGAGGTATTTTTTAGAAAATTCTAAAGGAAATTTAATAAATTATGTACTAAATTACAATAAATCGATCACCAAGTACGTTCTCAGTACAGCAGAAAGTTACATAACGGAATTAACCATTTTCCGGTTGAAATATTATGTACTTGTCGTTTGTCATTCAAATACTGTATGATCAAGCGTAAATCTAGTTAATACACATTTCCATAATAAACACTACACTTCACGGTAAGCTAGTGCGGCTCTATAGAAAGCCAGGTGAGTGAAATGAATTGGCCTGCCGCAGACATCTATTACGTCATCGATGTAGAAGGCTGACAAGCCCCGCCTTGGGGCTTACTTGGGTTCTACGTCATGTTGTGCTTGCTCCGAGTATTACTTACTGTATCGGTCTTATAGAGTGAATATTAGAAACTCTAAACAATATTCCAGTGCTCATTTACATCCATCTTCATCTATTCATACAATATTCTTTCACTTTATCATGGCTCCTTTGTAGTCACATATTAGGAATTGTTTCATTCTAATATACAATCTGTAAGAGCTTGGGTGTGACAAAAACAATAATAAATTCTTTTAAATACTTTTTATCATAAATAATTTAAAACATATTTATTGGCTGAGCCTTTGCGTAGACTATCATTGAGAGGGCTTGAAAATGTCATTTCTGTATGGCTGTTTTCCGCAATGTGTCTTGAGACCTGTAATCTGGAAATTTTACATAAATCTTCATTTCTATACGAGGAAAATCAAAATCGATGTTTATGGATTTCACTCCATGGAGCTTAACTGTTTAAACGTATTTATCTCAAAAATGTATATAATATATTTTGTTTTTACAAACTTTTTAATATACAGGGTGCTTTTTTAATGAGCTGATATAGTGATCTTAAAGAATATACATATGACAGGAAGCTTTAAGTGAAAAACCTTTCCTAGTTTTAGAGACATTTATAAAATGTTTAAGAATTGCCAAATTTTACAAAATAGCGGTTGATATGATTGTTTCTTATGGAGCTTACTATGAATAATAATTATTCATTATAGTTTTATAGTAAAACTTTGCGTTTCCTCTAGTTCAGCGTCTGAAATTTGACACTGTCAAGAGACGTGACTGTCATGTAGAAAATATGCAAGGAATTCGTTTAAAGATCTTGTCACTAAATGTTTTGAATTTCTTGAGATGAACATGACTCCAGTTTCTAGGAGTCAAGTCTGTGACAGCGTCATATTCCAAACGCTGCACTGAGAGGAAGGTGAACTGGAGCAAACTCATAATTCACATTGTATCATCCCTTCCCACCATAGCCATTCTTTTCTTAGAATGTTTTTTATATTTCCCTTAATCATAAGGATATGACACCTCAAAGTGTTAAATACCTTTTAGATTTTAACATTAAGAAAAAACTGCTTTACACAGGCGTCCATTATGTTACTCCACTCTGTAAATTATAACATCAAAAATTTGTTTCCCTCTGCTTTTAAGCTATTATTAAATGTGCAATTAAAAGTTATGTTTTTTTAAACACAATAAGTAGATCGAAGTTCGAAGTAGATAAGAAATTTCAGTAAACCGTCATTTTCTATTCGCACACTTTGAACGAATGAATGCGACCTTACCACAAGTCTCCTTTCCCGGTTAAATATTTATAATTATCTTCAAAATTAAGGAAACTTTCCAAAGGTCAGATGTTAGATTTACAATTAAAAATAATAAAATAGACACATATTATAAAGGCATTTTCTCAATATTAAACTCAAGAAGGAATATCAACCTTTTGAGCTCTCATATCTTCATTATTAAAGGATTAAAATAGTCTTTGAATGACTTTTCTATAGACACAAGTAAAATATTCGCGGTGCTCTGTAAAAAAAACACCACTACCTGTATATTGGAAAATGTCGGCATTTTTGAAGTGTGACATATATTTTTAAAAGTATCTAAATACAGGACTGGTTCCCCGTTTAATATTTGCTTTCAGATTTATATCTTCCAAGATCATAAAGACAGTCCTTTTATTAAAGCACTATGCATAAATTATGAACTTAATATCTCATTCTTATTATTGTTATTATTAAATATAGTTGTAATCTTATATATTATAATAGTCATCTTGGTATTTAAGGTTAACTACAGTACTGTTATCTACATATATTTATTAATTCACTATCCGGAATTATCATGTTACCTCCCAAAGCTTTCCTTCATACAAAAATAAATTTAAAACAATAAACAGTTTAAAGTATTGTTAGCTTAAGCCTCGTAGTTTTTCCTTCAACTAACTTTTTGTAAAACACCAATTGTATAATTTGCGGAAATTATAATAATAGCTCTTTGATAACTTCAATTCCCATTTTACTACAATTATGCAGGTTCATGGTGTACAGTTTCAGGTGTATATTAGGATTATACTTGAGACTAATGGTTGTCTCACACTCACACATTGCACAAATAGATGTGCAAAACTAATAATAATTCGAGTCAGTAGATAAATATAAATCATTAAAGTAGTATTTATTAAAAGTAAGATAAACTGTAGCACACTTAAATATTGCAATATGATATCTAAATAAAGATATACATACTGAAATTAATGCATTAGTTTAATGGCTATCAGAATCAAAATAAAAGTAAATGTTGTCGATTTGACGAGTTAAGTTAAATAACACCAGTTTGAACTCTACCACTAATCTGTTACACGTTACATATTGACGTAATGAACCGTTTACGTGTGATTGTTTAACTCTTGCCACTTCCCGAGTATCGTTCGTGTTTATTCCATACTCGTCACTGTATTTCATATTTACTTTGATTTATTAATGACTTCTGGAAATTATCCATTTTTATTAAATAACATTTACAAAATTATCATTTTATGTGTTAAGGGATTTACATTTTGTTATCTATAAAAACGTGCCACCCGTTGAAACTAAACTTGAGGTAAACTGTGAAAAATATATTTTCAAACTAAAAATCGATTAGAGAAACTTAAGAGATGAAATTAATTTACTAAAATACCGGGTTCTTGACATAAACAATTACTCAGCCCGCGTAAGTAACGATGAAGGCAGTGTATTTCCCGCAACAATACCTCACTGTAAGAGATGAGGCGTATTTACATAAAGCGCCACATCACCCCTCCCCTCCCCCGAATATTCATATGAGGGTCACGTGATTCAGAAAGGTCTCTTATATCACGCATTGCGATTTGAATCCACAACTAGAGAGGAGGTTAGTTGTAAGCTAAGAGAAAGTTACGTCAACGATTTGTGACTTCGAGTCCAAAAGCATTTAGCAGAAAGTGAAATTAACTCTTATTACTCATTTATTGTGTTTGAAATAGTCATTTTACCACATGAATATCACATCACGTAACAGGCTTGGCAGGGTTCTATGCAACGTTTAAAATTGATCGTAACATGTCTTATTACGTCACATGCTTGTGCTCAGTATTTCGTTTTATTCTACAGGTACCGTGTCGACAAACGGACAGACTGATAACTATGATAATAATATTTTTATTACTTTTTGTAAATATTTACCATTTCATCACAATCTTCAAACCACATAACATTACAAATCACTTAACCAACTCATACAAAATCAAAATTACATTATATATTCTCTCCCGCCACAGTCACACTGACCACAGATTGAGCATTAATCAGGAATCCCAGCGGCTCATCGTGAATTCTTTTACCGAATATACCATTCTAGGGACAGATGGTGAGTAGAATAAATTCTGATCTTCCAGAAGCAACCTGCATAATGACGTGGGACTAACCAGATGTGGCAAGTGTGAAAATGTCAGTCTGTTATGCTGAATTCGGAATTGGTCTTTTCCCATGGTTTCATAATAGCAACCAAATTATATCTCTCTTAATCGACAGAATAGCGATGCTTTAAAAACGTAAATGCAGGGCAGAGCATTGTTCTCTGAAATATTCCCTCCTGCACCACTCTCTATAGTTAAACTTTTCAATGGTTCTCAAACCCATTTTCTGTTGCTTTAAAACATGCTCCATTTCGCTTTTCGCTTAACTTCCCCAGGGTCTCACTCCATATGCAAAATTTCAGTATGTTTAAGGACTTCTATAATATGGGGTACATAATTTTGCTAGGTAACGCAGGGTATGTTTGCCCGAGGTACCTCTAGCAAAGTCATTATGTATATGATCATGCCAAGTCAGTCTTCTTTTAAGTCACATTCCAAGAAATTTTGTGGATTTCGTTTCCTACAACTCATCTACAAATTAAAAAAGCCGAAAAATATCATCAGGTGGTTAATAAAACTTGACATTAGATTAAGATTGCTTAGTGTTCAGATTCATTTCAGAGCATTAATTCTCAATTCCACATTCCAAGGTGTTGACTTGCTTTTAAAAGACAGAGTTTTGTAAACCGTATATTGAGTTATTTTTCCATGATGGATAACTAAAATTAGTCTGAAATAAACCATAAAAAAGAGATCCCGTGATAGAACCCTGAGGGATACCATGTTCTTGTCTCTATTTAGAAAGTAACTTTTAATCTTAGACTCACAAATTGAACAGGACATACTAATTCAGAATTTTTTTGCTACAAGAAAACTTTGGAATATTGGCTAAATTAAAAATAAAATAAATAGTATTTACAAACAAGAACGAACGTACTTATTTTATTTCTTCAATCTATTCACCTTTCTAGTATGTTCAACACATTCAATATTAAATTTTTATGCATTTTAAACGTATGAAAATATTTAAAGTAACAGAAATGATCTGTTAAATAATAATATTCAAAAATAATTATAATAACTATATAATGAAAAAATATATAAAATTAATATTCTTTTTGCTGCCCTTGAGAAAGAAACATTGACATTTCTTTTATACATTTTCACTATTTTAAAATAGCTTTGGTTAAGCTATAATTTAACTAATAGTTTAAACCACTGGAGACATAAGATGCCAAGGGTTAATTTTTTGTAAGGAGGTTAGAATACAAGAAAGAGGCGTGTGTTTGAAATAATTTAGTCCTTTTGATGCCTCGTATTAAAGGTTCCGGATTCGGGATCGAATCCAAAATTAATGAGGTGATGAAACGAGATTCTGCGAAATCTTGTCGACTTGTATGAATTATTCTCTTTCAAGCCTGCGCTTTAACCATGCGGCCTTTCAAACGCAATGTTTTTATTTCTTAACGTATTGAAGTTTGTGTGGCTTTGCTCTGATTTGAACTGACGAACGCTCTTTTTTATTATAGCCGCTACCATATCGTCATTCTACGTCACTGATAATATGTCGAGTCCGCAGAATTGTGTAGGTCTGTATTTGTTACTCCCATAACGAGGAAATACATAAATATTCGCTTACCCAGAGCCAAATCCGATGGATGGAAATGCAGAATTTCAAAAATATAGGTCACTTTATTTTCGAGATATTGTCTAGAGAACGAGACAAATAGACAGACGGAATGACATACAAAGAGATAGGTATGACATTTTTCCCGCGCCTCGAGTGTAATCTTCGCTAAAACGCAGAGAATAATAAATCTTAATAACTAACGAATATTTCTGGAAATTTACTTTTCAGAGGTTTATAAGTTCGGAATCATTCCAAATACTTCCACACATGCTTTGTTTAATGCTATGACAATTTTTATATGCAAAATAAAAAATATTTATATTTAAAGAAATTTGTATTAATTTCAACATTTTTCAAAATATTTCGTTGAAGTTTCATCCAAAACAGACTTTAAAGTAAATTATATGTATTCTTGTGAAGTTGCAATACAAATACGAAGTACCATGCGTTCCAGGCTTAGTTGAGGATGCATCCAAAATTGTAAGTCCACTTGTGTCAAAATGTCATAAGATCCAATTTATTTATTTGGAGATTTTCCAGTTGCCATTGTGGTTACCTGTAAGATTCCCCCACAACCCCGTGAAGTGGATTATACTTGAAGTGGATATGCGCTATTAATTATCATCGAAATTGATGTTGTTTATATAGAAATGCAGTTCCACTCCAAATTTCAAATTGATAGGTTAGAAGTATAAACTACCCATAACATTGTATTGCTTTTTATACGTATTACGTAAATTTCTAATTAGGCTAGCTCAGAGAATTGAGATTGAGATACTACGAGGTTGAGATAAATAAATAAAATAAACTTTATAATTTAAATAAGTTAACATGTGTTTTAACTTCATTGGTGTCTAAATTTTGAATATATGTCTGATTAATTTATATTGCTTTAGGTTTATCATGTAATATTTTTCAACATCTTTGTCATTTAATAATACACAAGGGTTAATTTTTGTAACATTTAGAATTTTAAAATCTTCTAAAGTTTACAATAGTTGACTTTTTTTGCATATGTGTAACATTTCAAAATGGTTATTGATATTTTATAATGTATGGACAGTATTACGTAAATGGTCAGAATATTTATAATTTTATAATCTCGGTCGGTTCATGTATTATAAAGGTTCTGTTATTTTAATGTGTATACTCCAGTAGTGTTAAATTTTGAATGTTGGTTACTTGCATTTCTTTTAATTTTTTATTTTATGGCCCTCGGCCATTTTATTATTTGTATGCTAATTGATATTCCTGGTTAAATCATGATTTTTTACTTTGTAGTAATATTTAGAAAGATATTCTGACTGTATTTGTTTAATATCTATTTCTTCTTATTTTATTGCTCTTTTTGATTCTATAATAAAATATCGATCTTTTTTGTATTATTGTTTTGTGCTATGTATTCTCATTTAATGATTTCTAATACTTAATCAAAATCTTAGTTTTCCATTGGAATTTTGTGTATCTATTGACTATTGACTGGAATGCAACAATTTTGTAGGTTAGTTCGTTTTCGAGATATCGTGCGGACATACAGAAACATATACAGAAATGAAATAGACCACCGAATAAAAGGCTTTCATAGTGCTCAGCCTATAAACTTAATAAACGTGCAAAATTACTAATACAACTGTGAACAAGCACCATTAGCAACATGTCGGATAAAAGCAATTTGGTATCACAGTACTGCAGTTGATTGCTGCCGTAAATCGTGTCATTATATTCTAGCAGTGGAGTGCGCTGTAAGACAAGTCAATAATAATATCTTGCGAAGTTGATGTTGTAATAAGGTTGTTCCATCAAGTTGTAACTTTACATGCTGATAATGATTAATTAACATGTTAGGGGTGACGTCTACAAACTCGAAAGGAACTTTCACTGCGGTATTTTCAATGCAATCTTCTTAAGAAGAATATTTGAATTTTTTACAATGTGATGTTTATTAACTGAAATGTTGTGTGTCTAAATACAATCATATTATCAGTATATTGTGTTCACACGCTAATTTACATAATTGTGTAGCCATTAACTTAATTTCTTCAACATCCTTTTCTAAGGAAACAGTCCAATCAATGCATCCGTTACTGTTTAGAGAATTCATAAGAGATATTTAATTTAGAAATTACATTAATTATTATTAATTACATTAGAATGATTTTAAAATTATATTCACAAGCGTTATCGTAACTGTGTGTTTTAAAAACGATAAAACTGTTCAAGAAAGTTCAACAATATTAGAACTTAATCTATTTTTCAGCAAGTTTTTTCCACAAATACACAAATAAATAAATACGAACTGGGACACTTAACGCATCGAAGTTACAAATACGAATGATTTTATTTTAAGTCTGGCCGTAGACCCACTCATTAATTATTATTTTTATTATATAGGCTATTATGGGTCTTACTTTCCAAAAGTATCGCACCTAGTGTTAGAATAATATGTTGGAATCCTCTCCTGTCGATTTGCATGAACTCTACTATGAATGCACCAATGTTTGAATAAAGTATAACAAGAAATTGAAGGCACTTCTTGCTTACATAACATGGACATGACCATCATCTAAATTTTCTTGTTCACATCCCATCGAAACCTTAACACAATTAAATCTTTATATATGTCTGCCTCACTGTGGATTGCCATCTTTAATCAGTAAGTATGTGAGCATTAGTTCCGGTTTAGTATTAAAACGGAACTTGAGTGCCAGGTGAGCTGAAGAGAGCGAAGTTATTAAATGGTTCGCTGCCAACTTTTTGATAATTGTACGCTATTTCTTTTCTTTGTGTTATCTTTCTGTAAATTCTCTTATTATTTTTGGATATTAATAGAATTTTTGTCCGCAACTTTTTTCCCGTTTTGAAACTGCTTCTCGTAAATAAAGACTGCCGCAGTTGTCCATGGTCATTGAAAATATTATATTGTTTATAAATATCTGTAATTTTTTCAAAAGAAATATCCATATTAATTTTGATTCATCTCAATCCCTCCATATGTTGTTCGTGGTACTTGTACGGAGATTATTTGTTGTTACTGAAGCTCTAACTTAATATATAAAAGATGCTGAACACCCTTGATACGAATATTTTGCATACATATATATTTTATGCAATTTCCACGCTAATTTTGGTCAGGGTTCGTGAACACTTAACTGTACCGTAGTTATAATCATTCTGCTGAATCGCGGTAGGAAGTAGGCTCTATGTTAACTAGACGCGGTACGTGGACATTATTTTGTTGGTTTGACCTCTCCAGCTGTTAGATATGTCAACGGTGACAGGTTCCCGAGCCGGTCGCCGTTGGTTTGAAGAGAGAGGGGTAGTCTTCTAGTCGGGTGCAGAGCGTCTACACGTGCAGTTCATAAGCGATAGTACTTCCTCTATTCCTATACATTTGGGATATAGAGTTAATTTTCACCGGTGTGTTTTAAGTCAAGTTTTAAATTTCTTTTTTTTCCTTTAGTGCGTAATAGTTTTTCAGCCTCCATAGTCTTCAAAGTAGTAAGTCCCGTACCAGCGTTTATTTAACATCTTTTGTTTTATACTGTTGTGTTAAATTTTCTACATTTTGCCATATAACAGAGCCTGATAATTAATTCAACTTTTGAAGTATTGTAAATTAGATTTCGATCCTAAAGTTTACATCAAGCATTGTGTAATTTTGATTTTGAATATTTGGAGAAGAGAACTTTTTATTTTATTTTGTTAATTTAAACCTTTTTGGTGAAGTATACATTTTTAGATTCATTTTTAATTTTGATCAGACTCTAAATTAGATTTGACCGATTGAAAGAAATTTTGAAGAAAAGTAAATCAAGATTTTGTAAAACTTTGTTAAATTTTGAGGGAAATTTAAGATTCGGAATAAATTAAGTATTTCCGAAAGGTTGTTCTGATTTATAGAAAATTAGCTCCAGACTTTATAAATAATATGTACTATAATAACGGTAAATAACAAAGTGTGTGGAAAATCTTTTCAAACCAAGGGATCAGTTATCTTGACGCAAAATGCTCTCAAGATATAGTTATTTAATTTTGTATCCTCTTTAAGCCTCAGCTCTTAACTATGCTCCCTTGTTTCGGACCAAAGGGACAATATTCGTGTTCTAAATCTTAATTATACCCCCCGGGATTCAAACGCGCGATATCTCAATTAGAGAGCAGACTCTGTTTCCACTAGATTACGGAGCAGGACTAATGTTACACTAATATTGTCATCTTGAATACAAAAGACGTGTATACACAACCATGTTGACATATGATAACTGATGTGAAACAACAAACCTTCATTGTGATAGTGACAATCACTAATAATTCCATTTCATTTCTATCCAGCAGTAAGTACTGACGTTTCCTTTAATTTGTATTTTATTTGTAAAAGAAATATTTATGCCAAGAACAATACCATTATACAAAAACAATTTGGTATAACACTTGAAAACTTTCCTTATCAGGTGTTATATAGATGATACAGTGATCTTGGTCATGTTGTATGTAATTCTTCCTTGCGATACAAAAAAACACACAAAACACCCATACATTCAATGATTATAGAATATAACCACCTGCAGGAATTAAGATAGAGCTGTAATTAAAATATATGTTGTCACGGGTTCGATTATCAGCAAGACCACGCAGACTTCAATACGTTAAGAAATAAAACAAGTGAACTTGAAAGGCTTCGTTATTAAAGAGAGGATTGAAAGGGAAGTAATAAATACAAGTCAACAAGATTTCTAAGAATCTGTAAACTCATTCTCAAGCGCCTCATCAACTTTGCATTTGATCTCGGATCCGGAGCCTTAAATGCAAGACATCAACACAGGACTGAATTATTTTAAATGCATGATTCCCTGTTCTGCTATGTCCTCATTAAGTAAAAATAATGCTCGAGATTTCATGTCTGTCGTGGTTCAAACTATTAACTAAAAGTCAGCATTACGAACTGAGGTGGTTGAATTTTGTGTAATGTACTGAAATACCATTCCAAAACTGTTCCACTTATAATCAAGATGTGTAACAGGAATAATATTAATTTATACGGACGAAAAAATTAATTATTGACTCAAATTTAGAAATTCTGTGACTCAAAAGGCACCTTCCTTTGCTGTCAATCTGTATACCTGTCCACCCGCACGAATATTTTGAAAACTAACTGATTTCTATACGACAGTTATTCACAGTCTATACTTAATGTTGTGCGTGAAGCTTCGTTTCTATATGAGGAACACTGACTTCGATTATGCATGTCACTCCACGGGATTTGCCTGAACGCTAGGAAATATGTTTGTATTGGTCCTTTGTTTAACTGTGGTGGCAACGAGAAAATAAAGGAATAAAAACCTTTAAAAACAAACTTAATATTATTATTATATTAATATTATACTCAGAAGAGATTTCATCATGTTGCATATTAATACATGAAGGCTAACAATCCCGACACATGCAACACATTTTATGGTGACTAATATTTAAACACTGATTTCAAACTAGATTTGAGGAGAAAAAAATCTGAACGAATCATGTGGGAAGACATCTCAAAAATATTTCATCTGTCTGTTGATCTTCTAGTATCTGTCAATAATGAAATTAGCGATATATTTTAAACGTTTCAATAAACCTTAGCGCGAAGTCTGAGATACGATACACATAGTTGACATACTCCTACTTCGTATTATTTATCTGTAATAAATCACTGCCATTACTTTTTGTATTTTTATACGCTTAAAATATGTAAAATATTAACACAAAAACAAGAGATTAATGAAGGCAGTGTCCCCTACTGAACTCGCATATGAAGACTTTCAAACAGCTTAAATAGAGCCCATTGGGTCATTCTCACATTATCAAAAATCATTCCTATGTATACTCTCATCTTCTATAAGGTACTCTGTTATTGGGAGTCTTATCACCATAGTCACACCATTTAAAAAATATTATATATATATATATATATATATATATATATATATATATATATATATATAGTTCTTCGGGTGATTGCTAATCCCCCAGAAATATATTCATGCAAACCTACTTTTTTAAATTTAACATTCCTCCACTTCCATGCATCTATATACACTCTAATTTGTAAAACAGAACCCTCGCAGTTTTCCCCAAAGTTTTCACACTCACTCACCCTAACTTACAAGACATCTCAGGTAATGATCCTTTCTTACGACACATCTTCTACGAATAAACACCCACCTGGGATGTTAACCAACAAAACCAACCTTCAGGAAGAGGCTCCACGAGATTCTCATGGGTGGCATGTGCTACTCAGTAGACGAATTTCTTTACTGCATCTAAGGGCGCTCTTGATTTTCCGATGCATCAAATGACATGCCTGAATTTTATAGTAATAATAGATCACTTTAAACTAGCATTTCAATTATATTATATCTACGAATACTGCTTGCATAATTAGTAATATTTACAATAGTAGACAATATCACCTGTTTTCATAGCACCGCTATAATATGTAACGTTTTGTGGCTCAATAAAAGTTTGCATTTGAATCTGTGGTGTGTATGGTGTAAACGAAATGACTATGAAGAAATAAGAGAACCTCAGATTTTGCAGAACTCATAACAACAATTTATTGTTTTTATGTATTCTGGCATGCCAGTTTTTCTTTCTACAACCAAAATTTAATCCACTACAGATATTTTGTTTCTAATTGCAGATACTCGTATTTCACGACAAGCTTAAAAGAACAACCACAAAACTATTTAGAAACAAAGTAATTAACACAATCACTTTACTTGCACGCATAATGAATAAGAATTGGCCAAGTATACTGCACAGGTTGTGAGTGGAAGTGTGAGTGGGTAGTGGCTCATGCGGGGGTGGCTGCAGCAGAAGCACTGATATACCGCAACACACATGATTAACACTTCATTCAGTTAATGACGTTCACACATACTAACGCGTAATTGCAATTGCATATGTAATCGTCCTTCACACATACAATACACAAATGTGTTGCACAAACCTTCCATTCCTTATTTTATTAAATGCATATAATCATATTCAAAAAAAATAGTGATAGTCACGCAGTTATTTTCTTAGATTTTTACAATTAACACGTACAAATACCCTAATAACTATTATTTACAAATTTTAAGAATTATTATGAAAACTTACTTTTTATGGACCACTATTCACTTTCTGTAACTTTTTCAAACATTGCAACATTGATGGTTCTTATTGACTTTCACACCTAACTATATTATTAGGATTTGCATGTGTTAAAGAGAGAAAACAGAGTGTCTACCCAGGGCATATAATCTTCGTGACCACACAACCATTAGATTAATGAAGTAGTAGTTTATTTTTATTAAAAATTTATAAATTTAACATTTTGTAATTTTATTGTTTTTTTTTTTAAGCAGATTCAATTCCAAACGTTAGAGAACGTCATTCAGCCGATCACGTTTACAATGTTAATGCTGCATTTATACTTTGAATCTTAAATATGAATGATCTCCAAATAACTGTATAGGATATGTACAATACTAATCTAGTGAATATTTGTAAGAAAGAATATTAATTCATGAGTATTAAATAAAAAAATTTTTATTTTGTTGAAGTAATATAAATTTCTATATACATTTCTAACCGTGAGGACGAGTATCAGTTAGACGTAAAACATGCGAATGTGGAGAATTCTTCAAAAAGAGATTTTTTAATTAGATTTGGGTGCCTGGAGTGTGGATTCTAGTGATATCAATTTAATACTTATAATGCAACATATCCTTATTTAAACTCATAGCATCGTTGGCTCTAACTGATATAACTAATTTTGAAAATTTGGTAGATGAACGATCGCCTAAGGCCTTATTTAAACATACATGATTTAAAAATCATTAATTACGTACATTTTCCTTAAAATGTTTTATGTCGTGCTGACATACGTAACCTATTAAGTAACATACGTCACCTTACATACATAATCCCTTTGTGGACTAATTTCATATTATAGATGATATAAAACCTGCAAAATAGAATAGAAGAAATAAAATTGTTTAAAAGTGATTACGAAACTTTGTAAATGTCACTAAATAAAATGTTATTTCAAAACGAAAAAACCCAATCAAACGCTTCACTGAAGTGGTTAGCCAAATACACATCAAGGTACAAAGCCCCACTATAAGTGGCCTACATGTTAAACAGTTGTTTTATCGGTGACTAAATGTTGCTCACTATGTGGCACCTTGCCAACAGACCGGCTGCCGCTGTCAGTCGCTCTGCCCCAGTGTAAACAAACACATATGATCGTACAAAGCCCCACTATAAGTGGTCTACAAGTTGATCAGTTGTTTTATCGGTGACTAAATGTTGCTCACTATGTGGCACCTTGCCCAATATTCCGGCTGCCGCTGTCAGTCGCTCTGCCTCTGTGTAAACAAACACACATGCACGTACAAAGCCCCACTATAAGTGGTCTACAAGTTGAACAGTTGTTTTATCGGTGACTAAATGTTGCTCACTATGTGGCACCTTGCCAACAGACCGGCTGCCGCTGTCAGTCGCTCTGCCTCTGTGTAAACAAACACACATGCACGTACAAAGCCCCACTATAAGTGGTCTACATGTTGAACAGTTGTTTTATCGGTGACTAAATGTTGCTCACTATGTGGCACCTTGCCAACAGACCGGCTGCCGCTGTCAGTCTCTCTGCCTCTGTGTAAACAAACACACATGCACGTTCAAAGCCCCACTATAAGTGGTCTACATGTTGAACAGTTGTTTTATCGGTGACTAAATGTTGCTCACTAATGTGGCACCTTGCCAACAGACCGGCTGCCGCTGTCAGTCTCACTGCCTCTGTGTAAACAAACACACATGCACGTACAAAGCCCCACTATAAGTGGCCTACATGTTAAACAGTTGTTTTATCGGTGACTAAATGTTGCTCACTATGTGGCACCTTGCCAACAGACCGGCTGCCGCTGTCAGTCTCTCTGCCTCTGTGTAAACAAACACACATGCACGTTCAAAGCTCCACTATAAGTGGTCTACATGTTGAACAGTTGTTTTATCGGTGACTAAATGTTGCTCACTATGTGGCACCTTCCCAACATCCGGCTGCCGCTGTCAGTCTCACTGCCTCTGTGTAAACAAACACACATGCACGTTCAAAGCCCCACTATAAGTGGCCTACATGTTAAACAGTTGTTTTATCGGTGACTAAATGTTGCTCACTATGTGGCACCTTGCCAATAGTCCGGCTGCCGCTGTCAGTTCTCTCTGCCTCTGTGTAAACAAACACACATGCACGTTCAAAGCCCCACTATAAGTGGTCTACATGTTGAACAGTTGTTTTATCGGTGACTAAATGTTGCTCACTATGTGGCACCTTGCCAACAGACCGGCTGCCGCTGTCAGTCTCACTGCCTCTGTGTAAACAAACACACATGCACGTTCAAAGCCCCACTATAAGTGGTCTACATGTTGAACAGTTGTTTTATCGGTGACTAAATGTTGCTCACTATGTGGCACCTTGCCAACAGACCGGCTGCCGCTGTCAGTCTCACTGCCTCTGTGTAAACAAACACACATGCACGTTCAAAGCCCCACTATAAGTGGCCTACATGTTAAACAGTTGTTTTATCGGTGACTAAATGTTGCTCACTATGTGGCACCTTGCCAACAGACCGGCTGCCGCTGTCAGTTCTCTCTGCCTCTGTGTAAACAAACACACATGCACGTTCAAAGCCCCACTATAAGTGGTCTACATGTTAAACAGTTGTTTTATCGGTGACTAAATGTTGCTCACTATGTGGCACCTTGCCAACAGACCGGCTGCCGCTGTCAGTCGCTCTGCCTCTGTGTAAACAAACACACATGCACGTTCAAAGCCCCACTATAAGTGGTCCTACATGTTAAACAGTTGTTTTATCGGTGACTAAATGTTGCTCACTATGTGGCACCTTGCCAACAGACCGGCTGCCGCTGTCAGTCGCTCTGCCTCTGTGTAAACAAACACACATGCACGTTCAAAGCCCCACTATAAGTGGTCTACATGTTGAACAGTTGTTTTATCGGTGACTAAATGTTGCTCACTATGTGGCACCTTGCCAACAGACCGGCTGCCGCTGTCAGTCTCTCTGCCTCTGTGTAAACAAACACACATGCACGTTCAAAGCCCCACTATAAGTGGCCTACATGTTGAACAGTTGTTTTATCGGTGACTAAATGTTGCTCACTATGTGGCACCTTGCCAATAGACCGGCTGCCGCTGTCAGTCTCTGCCTCTGTGTAAACAAACACACATGCACGTTCAAAGCCCCACTATAAGTGGTCTACATGTTAAACAGTTGTTTTATCGGTGACTAAATGTTGCTCAGTATGTGGCACCTTGCCAACAGTCCGGCTGCCGCTGTCAGTCTCTCTGCCTCTGTGTAAACAAATACAGGCGTATTTTTATTTTATTCTCGGTATCCTTGTTGAGGTAAACTCGTTTGTATTCACCGGATATTCTCACGCACATTGGAGAGCGAAATTAAATCTGTAGACCTACACAATAAACTAATTAATTAACTAAAGCTTTTAGAATTTAGCTTTAACAGAATATATTTACGCTATACGCACAAGCTTTCACTACAGAATCCTGTTTCTGTTGGACTCAGCGCTATTCATCCATACATCATACATGTTCGACAGTACACATTGCTATATCCTTGGGAATTTTGGATGTCAATAATATAATGAAAATAATTTATCAATTCAGTTCCTTGAAGTTTACTGTTCCCATAAGTATGATAGTTTATTAACTGGCCAGTTCTTTCTAGACCAACTTATTTTGGAGTTTTTTTCAGCAGGATTATTTTTTTATATGTCCTTTGGTGTCTTGGCTGGTAAAGGACCTTGATTTTATTTTCAGGTTATTGATATAGTATCGCTTTGTTTTCCCTTTATGCCCAAGCATCGATCCTTAGCTCGTTAAGTTTAGCCTATGCGATGACTTTATGTTCACCCCTTAGTGGTGTTTATGTTCACTTGTCATTAAGTCCATCAAACTTCACTTATGAGCCAAGCTTACTCCTCGGTTAAATAGCTGCTAGTTCTAACCTTCCTCTATGTCCCTTTGGATCAATCTAGGAGCATAATTAAAAACTGCCACTCATTTAATGTAAGTTGCCACATAACTCTTTGTGGTCCAAGAAATAGATCCGTAAGGAAATAGTAAATATCCTAGATAAGCGCGAGTTAAAATGGTTTAGCTCCATATTTAAACACATTTACACACTGACAGTTTGGTTTGAACTCATTACTATTTACCAGGGAGAAAGCTAATATCACAGGTGAAGTCTGAAGGACTTAGTGGGGCAAGTGAATATTGCCAGACTGCTAAATAAACATAATTGATCGTAAGGATCAACATCCTGAGCATGAAGGAACAACGAAGTATAATGATAACAACAAATAAGTTAAACGTAAAATCAAAGTTGCCTAATAGCTAAGAGCACCTAAGAACATCTATCCTCCAGAAAACATTTATTTAAAAGGACTAGTGCATTGGCATGTCTGGCCAATAAAAATAACGTACTTCTCTTAATAGTAAGCCTTTGGGAGCCAAACTGATTGGTCAGGCTCATTGAGCCTTCAGTCTTTAGTCTTCCAAACTGTTGGAGCTTCAGGTGGTTTACGCTATCTGGATTACATGTGTATAGGTATACTTTACAAGCAAAATCCCAACCGACACACATTATATTGCTGCTAGCTCGTGGTTTCTGGTAGCCATCAGGATGCAGGAATATTTATACAAGTCAGTATCATGCCTTCCTACATTAAAATATGTTAATATCTGGAAGCTTTATCTCTCAGTTACACGGTAACACGTAATTGATCGTTCTATGGTATACCTCTTTTTCTTAAATCCTGCCTCTCTGTATACTTCTGATGTTTGAACATTCGTCCTGGAACCTTTACAAGCCTCTCAAAATACATGGCAGTTTGAAAATCTCAACCTCTGAGAGCCTTCGGATCTATCTGAGTTCTCAAATCGTAAAAATATCGATGCTATCTACAAATATCTATTTTATAATAACTCTCAGTCAATGGTATGAGTTGGTCTGTACCTGTTACTGGTAAATAGGTCCTTAAATAACCTTAAAGAACACACGACCTCTGGACGCCCATTGTTTTCTGGAAGCCTCCAGCAAATCTAGGAAATCAGGTCTACAGAACCATAAACCTGGTCCCTCGATGTCCAATTTAGTAGGAGCAAATCTGACTTGCTCTTGTAATCCTTGCCTGTGTATATCACCAGATCCTTAAATCCTCCTGCTGTTAGTACCCGCAGGAGCTTATAGGGAAAAGCACTTCTTCACACTTTCAGCCTTGATCCCTGAAACACCTCTTTGATCTTACAATATTTATTGGAAATACAAAGTTCATTGAGCAAGCCCTCCAAGATGTAAATCGGATTATCGAAGTTTCTAAGTTAAACATGACTGCTTTGATTAAGTGCTGCTAAAAATACTTGTAAATTTAGACTTCAACAACAACTGAGTAGGTATACTGTGAAGATGATTTAATGTTTATGTCAACTCACACATAACCTTTAATTTATTATATTCTTCACATAAAATATGTTTTGTAACTTTCATGTTAATCTTTGAATTTTTATAAAATGTTGAAAAAAACTAAAAACTTTCAATAATTTTTTTATAATTTTATATCCCTATATGTTAAATTATGATGGAATTTATTACAAATTACATTTGATACTACTAATTTGATTACATACAGTTGTATAAAGAGCAGGTTAAATGGGTCGTTGAACATGCATTTCCGTTTATATTGTTGATTTTATCTCTAGCAAGATCTGAAAATTATTTACAAATAGAAAAATATATACAGAAATGTTGTAGATTGATACCTAAATATAGCATGATGGTGTAAACAGATAGTGTAGCCTCTACACAAACAACAGTAAACATTGTATACAGTGATAGCGGTACACAACAGATGACGTGATTGTCCATTAGCTAATTAGTTCAGAGTCCCTCTAGCTAACTTACTCACAAGTTAACGCTTAGACCCAATAAATTAAGTGGCATGACAACCACTTAGTTACTTCCACAGTGCTCTCACGGTTCTGTTCTTTTTCAGTGGGGAAAAGTTACCAGTTCTAGTCTCAAACAATAAATCCTACAAAGTTATTAAAACGCCTTCTTCACCAATAAGTGAATTTAGCAAACATACAGACACAAATTAATACAAGCAAGATGTATGTGTCATGTTTCAAGCAAGATGTTAGTGTTTTTATGATAAAGGTACGGGTAAGCCAGACCACGAGTCGCGTAATAGGCTTAGCTAAAGTTTAATTCTAATTTTAAATTCTATAATTATCTAAATTCATTCTTCAGATATCCTACGAAAAACAGAAAGAGACGGGCGATCAGACAAACAGGCAGAGAAATAATTTTGCTTCCCTGTTGAGTAATAGCAAAATGCACAAATTTTTCATTGATGCATGATGATCGATACTTCTTTGATGAACAGTAAAATTCCATGAAAGGACACACCATCGTCAAACTTGCAAGAGTTTACTTCAGTATGATCTCTAGATATCCTGTAAGGGAGACAAAAAGGTAAAAAGTAGACAAAATAGGAATGTTTCATCTAACCGAGCTGTAACAAAATACGCAATCCGAAGTCTACAGCTCAATTCTTTTTAGGATATCCAACGGTAGTTACGCTTCTGGTGCTCATCCAAATACCAAAGTGGGACATGAAACCTTATCTAACTTGCATGATGAAAAGCTATATAGTCTATATAGAAATAAAGCTCATGCTAAAGTCTAGCGGTCACTTCATTCTGGAGAGTTATTATGGACAAATAAACATAAGAGACATTTTCCAGCCCCTTGAGTAATAGGCTTCGCTAACGCTCAGCCAATAAACTCTTGTAAATCAATCATAATGTGTTATATAAGCTATAATTCGGCCCATCCAGATCTGGATGTTAACTACAGGATCGAAATTTCTCTACCATATTCAATACAGAGAGCCTATATTCAATACAGAGAGCCTATGGAAAATACTTATTTGAATAGGTAAACAAAAGTACTTAACGTAATTCTAAATGTCACGGACAGTCCAGGTATGGTGGTAACACTGTCTGTAGCAAGTGTAAACACTGGTAGGTAATTGTACGGGGCTCTGGTCGTTAACTATTCAGTGGCCCGTTGACCTTTCACCCCCAGCACATGGAGATGGGTGATAAGGGGGTGTGAAGCGCTAGTTCCATCAAGGCATATTGTAGTTTTATGTATATTACTTTTTTAGTTTATTTTTCACAATGGAAGAATTGCAAAGTAGACATTATTTTTCCGGACATTCACCATCGTTTATTGATACAATAATCTGTAACACTACGTTTTGATATCTGCAATCTGATCTCTTCTTCAGGTAAATAACTAACCTAACACACAATTACAAACTAGGTTTTAATAAACAAATCAATCATACCAGAACGTTATATGTTATGTATTTATAAATTATTTGAAAATTTGTATTATTTATATTAGACTGTTATTTGACAACCTTGGGGACATATTATCAGCTTGATAAAAATTACGTAGTTCATCTTGTGTTACCTTAATGCGTAAATTATATCTATTAAATAATATTCAAACATATGACAAGGTTTTATATTATTAAAAAGAAAAGTATAATAAAATAAGAATTTTTCATTTCAAAACTCCACAGCCAATCCAAATTCTATATCATGTCGCTTTTACTCCTAATTTAAAATCGATTCCCTATATATTTAAAGTATTATTTAATTTTTTAAAACTCTGTTTATGAACAAATATCCATTAAAGAAAATAAAAATGTACTATACTTCTTTACATGGCAAAATATAACATATTTATTATCCTCTTCAACAATGGAAAATTAAACACACTAAGATCAGAGATGTTTCAATTCACAAACTCAATGAACAATCAAACCATTAATGTGGGAATTGGACAGACTATCGCTACTTCACCTGTTCACTCAGACTTGAACCTTTACTCTTCAAGTGGTTCTTTATCAAGAACAATAACAAAGGCATTACCAGTATCGACAGAAGATGATGGATGACTTGGGTAACATTTTGTGAACAATATTTCTCCAAGAGAAGGGAATTGGTTGGTGTTTGAGCTAGCCACACAACAATAAACTGACGTTCATGAGACTATTTGTAAATAGCTAAATATTTAAATACTTATTTTGATTTGCTAAATATTTGCATACGTTTGAAAACATTTCAGTCATTCAAAGCTAACACTTATTTACTATCGCCCTCAAATCGTATTAACACTTATTTATATTCGAAGATACGAAAAAAGTTCGCCACACAAGCTAGCTTTTCGTTAAATCAATGTAGTATGTCTTATAAGAAAGGAAATGTATCCTTAGCCGCGTCAGATTTGGTAGCTGTAGAAATGGAAAGGTATTGATAGGGTTATAAATATATTAAAATAGTCTTATCACCATACGTACATGCTATGATTTATTTTAAACATGAAACATTTGAAGTAACTGCCAGATAATGAAGTATAGAGACTAAAACTAAAACTTACTACTTTCAGCCCAAAAGAAGCGGTTTACCTTTTCTTTTCTTTCATAAAACGTAATTGAAAATTTATTTCCTAAAAACATTATAAATATAAATGTATCAGTATAGGTAATATAATGGATTTGGAAACGCCTCCTGATGAGATACTGCATGAATGGGAAATAATATTGGGTACTACCTCAGTTATATCACCTAGTGGGTACTATCTCATTAATACCACCTAGTGGGTACTAGCTCAGTTATACCACCTAGTGGATACTACCTCAATTATACCACATAGTGGGTACTACCTCAGTTATATCACCTAGTGGGGTACCACCTCATTTATACCACCTAGTGGGTACTACCTCAGTTTATACCACCTAGTGGGTACTACCTCAGTTTATACCACCTAGTGGGTACTGCGTCAGTTATTTCCAGCTAGTGGGTACTACCTCAGTTATAACCACCTAGTGGGTACTACCTCAGTTATACCACCTAGTGGGTACTACCTCAGTTATAGCACCTAGTGGGTACTACATCAGTTATACTCGTCTCACATAGTGGGTACTACCTCAGTTATAGCACCTAGTGGGTACTACGTCAGTATTTCAGCTAGTGGGTACTATCTTAGTAATATCACCTAGTGGGTAATAACTCAGGTATACCACCTAGTGGGTACTACCTCAGTTATACCTCCTAGTGGGTACTACATCAGTTATACTCGCATCACCTAGTGGGTACTACCTTATTTAAATATTCTACCTCGATTTCAGGCTTACTAAGACCTTTAATACTTAAAGAGTTCTATAATAAAAGCATCTGAAATTACAAGTGGCTTTATTGACTAAAAATACTTGGAAAGAGAGTAAAAACATTGCAAATCTAAAAAAAGTAGAGTAGAAAATATATTTAGCTATTTTAATTAACGTATTTTAATGCAAAGAAACAAGATCACGAGCAGGCCTAGGAATCATGCTTCTATACGATATGTAAAGGGGAGGGGAGTGCCGATGAACGAGTGGTTTAACACTTCTGACTTTGGGTTTGAGTTAGAGATAGCGCAGGTTCAAATCCTGTCTGTGACTGTAGCACTCTTTATCAGTACCACGGACCTTGGACTGTATCAACTCTGTATAAAATCCTCACTCTGACCATTGTACCTTTAGGACGGGCAGACTAAAGCTTTAAAGGGTATCGACATCTTCTAAAAACATTATCTTACGGAAACATGAGAACCTTAGGAAAGGAAGGCTGAGACTTTAGACCTTGATGTGGTTTAATAATATATGTATTTCCTGGGTAAGCTCTGGAGGTTGTAGATTTTAAGAAGTAAAATCCATTCCACAGCAAAAACTTTACTTAAGGTAGTAATACACTCGTTATAATAGTTACATGAATGCAGAAGGTATCCCGTATAAGCTCGGTGTTAACTAGTTCTCGCCAATAAAAACACTTAATGGCTATTCTAACTTATGGGAAGCCAAGCAAGGGTCAGCTCCTGACCCGCTTTCTCTTGTTAGATCCTCGCATCGCTGAGGATCGGATGATATAATGCGTACATGTCCTTTACACTCCGTTGGCGAGCACTTAACTGACGTGTTCATGGGGAAGCTTTACGAGTAGATTTACTTTATCGTGGGTTTTTAGTATTTTTATAATTAGCGTTTAGTGCTAAAACTTCTAAAGCTAATTATTCTACATTTACATAGTTTATAATATATGTTCTAGGTTACACCTGTTACTATGTCATTGATTAAAATTCGTATATTGGTACTCAGGTATTTAGCTTATTTACTTACTCTGTGATTTTCTCAATACCAACTTGTTTACACGTAACACCAGTGTAAAAATGATCGCTGATGCTTAGTCAAATAACATTGGTGTGACATTCCATCATCATCGAACTTGATCTTGCTTCAATAAATATGACACTTCATGCAAAATTATATTTCTGTAGGTTAGTTCTTTAGATATGGTGCGGATACTCAGGTAAACAGAATACAATTATTTTCTAATCCCCAGAACAATAGGCTTCACTAAAGCTCGGCCAATAATAGTTCGTTTTGAACATGGATCAACATATGTAGTAGTATTGTGTGGTTACATTTATTGAAGCATCACAATTGCTACCTATCTAAGAATAAATTAATTCCTCGCCTCAGAAATACAGTCAAAATCGAGTCTTGAATTATGCAGGGAAAAAATTACAGACAATTAAAGATTTTTGTCATTCAAATAACGGTAACACACACACACACACAACACACACACACACACCACACACAAGCTCTCTCTCACACACACACACAATCTCTCTCTCTCTCTCTCTCTCTCTCTCTCTCTCTCTCTCTCACACACACACACAACACACACACACACACACACACACACACCACACACACACACACACACACACACACAGTAACACATGCGCGCGCGCACACACACAACTTACATGGAGCAACTTATGTAGTAGTACCTAATGTGTTGTTATATTAATGAAGCATCACAATTTGTGAAATCAGTCTAGAGATCAATTCCTCGGCTTATAAATACAAGCAAAGCCTAATGCAATGAAATCTGTAGCAAAAACTATCCAAAATTCTAAAAAAGGTAGACTGTTTATATTATTCCAACAATTTTCTCTAGCTTTAAATTAGCACAGTAAACTAATTAGTTTACTAATAGAGTTAACATCATTAATGTTTTAACTTACTTACCAACGTGTTTAGGTTTTACTATTTACCTGAAACAACAAATTAAGTTACTATTTTTATCGTTAGCTATTTCGTTGACTTTAGAATGCAATATATCATTTATGTAAATAATACCTTATAAGTATG
This sequence comes from Homalodisca vitripennis, assembly GCF_021130785.1. Lineage (NCBI taxonomy): Eukaryota > Metazoa > Arthropoda > Insecta > Hemiptera > Cicadellidae > Homalodisca > Homalodisca vitripennis. The sequence continues at coordinate 12,030,788 of NC_060212.1, read as the reverse complement.
GATATTATAAGATGAAATGCTACTTATGCTAAGATGGGCAGTTTACAACGTATAAAATAGATTGGCTATGCTTAATTCATATACAGTCTCTATGTCTTATAAATGATATTGAATCTTATTCACTATAGTGAAACTTAAATAGAAGTAGAAGGTAAAATAAACAACCTATAGTCAGTTATAACTCGTTGTTAACCGCGATGTAACATGCAATTCTCTAAATACTCCTTAGTAAAGGCATTTATGAAGTAATATATGATGAGTCCTATGACATTTTTCAAACTTAATTAGGCTACATATATTATTTTAATGTTTATTGTTAAGAGTATCGGAGTTTACCTTGACTCTTTTATCATGTATTTCACATGTAAGAACATTTCTGGTTCTAATTAATTATTTTTCTAACGCCACAGCTGAGTCTACCTTATTTCCGCGATCAAAAATACAATTAATACATAGATCTCCGAAACCTGCTTTGGACAAAGAGTGTTTACTTCCAACCCATATCATGTACTTCCAGTCTACGATATTCCCATTGTCACAGTATAGTTTTCCATGTCGCACAGGAAGACAGCTATGTAAAAAAAAACGTAGGTAGACATATGTAGGTCTGAGAATTCAACTTAGGTTAAACAGTATCTACTTCCGATAGTAATAAATCACGTATTAAATGACGGTTCCGCAGTTTAGTTAATATTATTACCCCGATAAAAAACTATATTTTTATGTATCTCTCGAAAATATATACTTCTGTCAAAAGGCTACTACTTCCGGCTTTTTTTATTTACTTCTGGTCTAAAGTATATCGAGTGTCTTATATGAGTTTGGCTGGCTATCCCAATGACTAAAATATACGAGTATATGCAGACGTAAGACAAAGAAGCCTATTACGATCTGAAGGAATTTCTACCTACTTCCTATCTACTTCCGGTATCTGTATAAGGTTCATTTAGCTTCCAAAATAATCTTCAGTAAGTTTTTGCGTTGTGAAATATATTTGTTTTTTTTTGCATCGCAGCCAGGGAAAGAATGGATCGCAAAGGCATTTTACTTTTGTTTCTCTATTTGACCTTAAGCCAATTTTAATTGCCCGCATTACAATGTAAAGGAAAGTCTGGAGTATTACAGCTTTGTTCATTAAGGTTGGTAACAGTGTTTCAATAATACTTACAACGCATTACATGTTTTTAATTTGTTAATGGCTAATTTTTTTTTATTTTTTATTAGTATTAAAGTATCAACAGCTTTTTTATTATCAGTTAAATCTAGATTATTAAACATAAATTCTAACATTTTCAAATTTTTCTGTATATTCCAGATAACTTTTTAAATATATTCTAGGTTACTTTTTATATCTTTCTCTTCATATAAACCTTCCTCGGATTTAAATGAATATTTTACAAAAAGAATTAGCCTAATTTGTCCATCCGTTCTCGAGATTAGCCTTTAGCAACACGTTTTGCGATTCATTTTTATGTATAAGATATTATTTTTATAAATATGCAAAATAATTGATATTAGATAATATGGCGTTCCACAATGTTCAAGATTAAAGCTGAATGTGCAGCACTCTTTACAGAGCTGCCATGAGTTGGTGGTTTATAGCGGAGCAGTTTTAAAGCTTCCTTTTACAACCGGGGACCGCATAATCCTTGGCAAAGCATTTTTGCTTCAGAGGCCGAGGGTTCACAGAGTTCGGAAACAGCTATTTATCGCTATCAGCTTGTCCAAAGTTTAAACCTACGTTATTTTTTAAAAGTTATTTTATTTCGTAATTATTTCTAGTATGTATTGTTGTAGTATGTTGTATGTATGTATTGTTTCGTAGTATTTAGTAATCACTTAAGGTATGGTCACAAGGAGATGGTTTACCAGCTGGTAGCGTCAGTTGAGCTAGCCAGGATGTCTGACAAGCTCAACTAGCGATGGTAATATTAAACAAGTTTAAAGCGGCCACCATGATGCATAGCCAGATGCTGAAAATTGTTCCCACGAGGTTGCTTTTCATTTACTATAAAGAAATCAGCATTAATCAGCTCCGTGTGTGGTTAGGCCTTTATTACCGATGGGCAATAGTATGGAATTTTGTGCAGGAAATTGTGTTTTTTAGTTACTTTAAGTTTCCCGCTATGGCCAAATTTTTTAGGTTTCCTAACTTTTCGTGTGCATAAAGTTTAAATTAACTCAAGTATATTAACTATTGTTGTTTACTCAATGAAAACTGAGCTAAGACTACATGGAACAGTCACATACGGAGGAATTACGTCCATAACTGGTCTTGGATAGTTCATTAATGTTTTAAACCTATTTGAATAGTGGTTTTTATGGCTGAGCGTTAGCGAAGTTTCTGGAAAAGTTCTGCCTCTCTGTTCGGTGACAAACTGACCTATAGACTCTAAATATTGAATTGCATGTCACCCCATGGGATATGAGCAAAACCTTTTATGCGTTGGTCCTATTGGTAACCTTGATAGCAACGAGAATTTATATGGCATTTTAGCGAGTAACACAGTGGACCCGTGTAATGTAATTAAATGAGCAATAGACAGCCTGTCACGTGACATGTGATGTGGAGTAATCCCATCTTGTACTTATAGGAATATACTTTTAATCTCGTGCCTATTTTATCAATCACTCCTTTGATGTACGGAACAGCTTTGGATGCTCTTTAATTTAACTTGTATATAGTTCTCTACATCTGCTATTTCTTCCATTCATTACTATACTGTATAAGTTAATAATAATTTTAAATTATCATTTAAGTTATAAGAAATTCAAAATATTTAACTAAAACAGGTGTAACTTAACATCATTTATATGATTTAGTAGGCTGCACGTATATTATTCACGCATCCCTCAATGGCTAAATGGTAGGAAAAGTTAGAGAAGGAACCATGAGGAGATTATGGGTTGCATATGGCCTTTGTAATCAAACCGCATTACAAATCGAAACGGTTCTCGTTTTAAATGCGTATATAATGACTATATGTGTGCAAGTGGGTAATTACTACTTACGCTTGGACCAAAAAACTACATACACTCCAGCTATCGCAAACTAACCAGTAGAGTTACATAAACACAGCCAGCGAGAGTTACATTAAAATTCAGATTGTTATAGACGTAAAAGTAAATATTGTAAAAACAATAACTTTCAGGTTTTATGTCGATAACAGCGAAAAAAGGTGCCTGTGTTTGGCGCTTTCAACCCAACCATCCAGGGCGTTGTCTCTGGAGTCCGGCGTTCACACGAGAGCTGACTGCTCGCCGGCAGCGATAAATTAACAGAACCTCTCAATTAAAGCTCTCTGAAAAATTAAACGTTCTAAACCGTATTTATAAACTTACACGCCCAAGATAATAATGTATGAGCTCCATAACAACGCGAAGTTTGTAACCATCTGGTCAAGAATAAAAGTTAATATGGACAATTTAAAAACAACTTTTCAACCTGTACTTTTCAAACAATACACTTTTAACTACCTAGAAAAAGTATTGTATTCATCGTATTACAATTTTTCGAATTATGAATATTCAAAGGTACAATTTGGTTGAGGAATTGCCTTAAAATTGGACTTTTATTATAGTTTTTTACATAAAAGTTATTGTTGGTAAGTTACTTTCGTCCATTCATAAGCGCAAAAATAAAGCAAACTAAATTGTAAAATTAGGATATTTATACTGTTCGAGAGAAAATTTCAAATTTGAATCATACGCAAACTAGATTTGACGTCTCTTTAGAGATCCAAAAGCTTTCAATCGGTTGAAGAAAGATGTGAAAGGTTACAAAAATCGATTTCTCTACGAATACTAGGATGAAATAAATTGTTAATTGATTTTGATAAAATTCCAATATACAAATATACAACCATTCTGTGTTACAACTGGAGGGTTTAAATTGAAAACACGTTATGCTGCATGACGATTATAACCTGCTTTGTAATAAGCTAGTGTCAACTGGTTGAATTCTAAGCTAATAAATTAATTGTCAATTAGAGTCACATAATCGTGATAGAGAAGAAGGAACTACACGCTGCGAACATTCTCGCTGTTGGACATCTTCCATAAAAAAACACTTTATTTAAATAAAACGTTGATTATTAATGCCTAACCAACTCCACGCATTATATCACAAAATAATGTCTCAGTTGGTTCTTTTTAGAGATTCTTCAGAAGAGCTCTTAGAGAGTTTAGAAGATAAAGAAGAATTATTTTTCTATTTATACCAAAGACTCTTAGTAACTTAACAGATAGGTTAACAGGGAGTTTTCATTTAAGATGGCACAATACATTGTTTGCTGAGATTTGTAAATATTATAGCCACAAAACGTTAAAGAACCTTTTCAGAAAACAAGAAAATAAGAAGAAATTTTTGCTAGTCCATAAGGTAAGAGAAGTATTAAAATTAGTGTTTCGGGAAATTTAGAAAACAGGCTGAAGACCTAGAGATAAATTTTGATATTAAATATATATGAGTTATGAGTAATTAAAATGATTTATTATAAGCGAAACATGGCTTTGGACAATAAAATGTGTAACAATATTGGAAAAACTTATATATTTATCCCCTTGTTAAATTTGTACTAATTTAAGATTACACGTTTTTAGAATTAAACGTGGATGATGGAATTTCTAAGTTTTATAATAATATATCTTTCAGTAATATAGTATAACTCATTGTATAGGCTACTATATAAAAATATATAACGGCAACTAAGCAACATATTACCTTTTCATAATGTTTTTTATTTACTGGCACCTCTTTCGACAACTATGCTGTGATCACGGTAAAAATTATAACCTCAAACAAAAATTAATTATAAACAAATACACATAATATATCAGAATTTAATTATAATGTGTAATGAACAAAAAATATTTGCTGATAAAGTCCACGTTCAGGATTACATTTTTTAATTTATATAAATGTGTAATTTTCCTCCCTTTTATTCAAATCAGTAATTTCATGTTTTTCCACACTTTTATAACTGTAAAATTTTTATAAGAGATGTTCTAAGAAACTATGCTTCATACTGGTTACGTTGTTTAATTTGAATACTTGTGTATTTTCCTTGAATCGTAACTTAAAATTTCGTTTTGAAACATCTAAATTCTTATCCTTATACTCAGCCATTTTCAGGTGAGGCCAAGATTTAAGATTTGTTGACATCATAATTGGGAAAAGCCAAGAACTCTTCAAGAAATGATCAAATTTGTGGTAAATTTTTACAGAAAGTTTGTATGTTATGCGTGTAACAAATTTTTTAAATCAAAGATTTGTTTTACGAACATAACTGAAATGTTTGTCCCCCCTTTGTTTGCAGCTTAAGGCAGGTGTGTTTTTGTCCTACCTGAGCGACCAGGCGCGAGCGAGCGAGCGGACGCGAGCGGAACGAGATATTCGCGCTGTGCGACGGGGACTGTCCTACTTGAGCGGCTCAGTGAAGCGACAACACAAGCCAGTATGAGGACCACTAAACATGTCACTCCCTTCCGTAAGATTATGTTTTTTTGAAAGTGTTATTAAAAGTTATAACTAACAGAACGGTTAGAAACCCCGACGGATTAACTGAATGTCGTAAAATTTAACATTTTTAACAGTTATAGTTTTAGTTATTACAAATATTAACTTACTTGTTTTCCCCCAAAAGCAATTGGCCGGATGCTTCCCAATGCGCGATTCGGAAGCAATTGCCTATTGGGGTAGTTCTTGTCCTTCTTGTTCACAAAATACTCCTCTTTTGTACTTCAACAAATTAGACATTCTGTAAAACTCCGACATCTTTACACAAAATAAAACACGTTACACTCAATGGAATCTCGGACACAATGTCAGACACCACACTCAGAAGATGTGCAAGAAATTGAACAGAAGTCTAGCGACGGGCGACGCGACAACGTTCAAAACAAATATTTTGTTCTAATCGCGTCGCGAGGTGATCTCTCGCTCGCATACAATCGCAAAAGCAGGACCACATTCTCCCCATGAAACACATAGTTTGTTATTTTCGCTTCGCTCGCATCGCTCGCGCCTGGTCGCTCAGGTAGGGACAAACCGACTTAGGAAAATGCAATTTGTTTGTCGTTGCACGTAATTAAAACTTACAACAATAACATTAAAAAATTAGCTGTGCGTTAGCGACATCTATAACTCGAAGGGCGTGATAATTAAAAATTTCTGTATTTTTCAGTCTGTCGCAACAATATCTCAAAAGTTGATTTATGGACTTGCAATCGTTATCAACACATTATAGTGATAATAATAGCTCGTTATGCAGTAGTTAATGTATTGAACGTTATTAAAGGCATAACTATTTGTATATCTAGGTAACATTCTCAGAAAAAGAGTAACAATTAAATTTTTTTTAAATTAGATTGGACAGGAAATTTACGAAATTATACTTAATCTTGATCTGTTCCGAATTTAAAAGAAACTGCAGAATACGTTTTAAATTGTCCACCCCTTAGGTTGCAAGCTGACTTATCGGCATCAATTCTGCAATATAAAATTACATGTCTATAAATAAAAAAAAATCATTTAACCTTTAGTAAGTGATTTATGAACAAATAATACTACTTATTACATGAGGACTCGAAAACTCAAAAATCTACAAATATTGTACAGTAAAATGTGATCCATTAATATTGCATATTCTTTTCAAATATAACACATCTCCAAAAGAGCCTTTTTCAAAAACTCCGCGTTTGTCTCTTAAAATAACATATTTACCATAAATGTTTACAGCAACATCTTGGCCACCCCAAAAATTTTACACAGATACGATTTTCGTGCAATCATATCTATGATATATTATATATTATATCATATATTATAATATATATTATATGTAGTAAATTTTCAAAATTTACTATGGGACCGTTACTCTATTTTATGGACAATACTCTCACCCGATATTAAATTAATAAAGTAATAATTGTAAATTCACGAACAGTTTGATGAAAGTTAATTGGACTGGGACAAATCGGGTTTTACTCCCGCCTGCGCCGCGGTTGTGTGTTTTTAAACCGTCAAATGCATATAGAACGGTAATTGTACATCTTACTAGTGGTATACTTTTACGGTCTAACACCGTCACATAGTTACCATGGTGGGGAAGTCTCCACAGCCCACTAAATCCTGATGGTTTTCATTTTCGTGTTTTTGGGTTCAAGCAGCTTTGTTTGTGCTTGTTAATATTCAAACTTGTACATGTTCACAAATTCAGAACAATTTATATTGCCGGAAACCTAACAGTATACATTATTGTAAAGAACCTGATGTTGACCTGGACTTTTTTACAGTGACAAAATCATTTTTATGACGATCGGTATAGTTTAAGCTCTCCGAAAGAAAGCTGTCAGCGTGAAGGAGGCCAATATCTCCCTATTTACTATTAGTTGCAGTATTTTAAATTTAAATACTATATATAGGATGTTCACAAAATTGTGTCAGAAACCAACTGTGGGTGATATTATACATAATTTATTAAAAAATGGTAAATATAAATATAGGTCGAGAAATGTTTCGTTTAGACTTAACCTGCATTTTGTATGGTTTTATTCAAAAAAAATTAGCTATAAAACTACTTTCGCTAAAGGAACAAAAACTTTAATTTATCACGTAGATAAGAGTATATTTTTATAATTGTACTTGTTTTCTTTTATATTTAACATAATGGCGCCAGTTGAAATGTTTTTTAACCTCAATAATAAGAGAAACCAAGTACAGTTATAAAAAACTTACTATACATAAAATATATGAAGAATTTCTAATAAAATTAGAACCGAACTTATTTTAACGAAACCATCAATGCTTAACGAGCCAAAAAAACGGGGGGGGGGGGGGGATGACTTTAAACTTTGTGCTGCACAAGCAAGGTGCACCCAAACGTTTTGAATTTTGGTAGGAATTAGCTGTTTTAACTTAGATATTCAGTTTTACACGATATCAATTGTTTTTAAATTTTAAAACTATTCCGGATGGTAAATTTTTTCCAACGAAAATTTATCAACACATAAGCGAGCGTTGACCATTTGAAAGATATGCTTTGCACCAAGCCGAGAGCACCAAACATGTCACAGTTGAGTGGAATTTAGAGTAGTTTCTCGAGAAATGTTTACTAGTACTGGGAACGCCATGATCTTGAGGTCGAAAAGCACTGATCCCTGGGCATCAGTGCGAGCTTCGGTGGCGTCCCACAATATTTACCCAAAATCAAGAAGAAAGAGCACATGAGTGTTGGTAAACGTTTATCTTTAACATTTTAATGCTACTAGTAACGATATTTATGATATACTTAATTCTGAATTTCTTTATATCGCGTAATGACAAGTAGTGGATAGGGACAGAGTGACTTCCTTCTTGCCGACAATCGCAATCTTTTGAGAGGCAGAAAACAAGAAAGAACCGACCATATATAATGTAAAAATTTTCACAGGAAAAAGACACTTAAATCTAATATGGTAGTTTAAATTTAGGTCCTGGTAAGAAAAACATGTCGCAAATAGTGGTAACCCGGATTTAATACCAATTTATCTAGAAGTATATCAATACTATTTTAAGTTTTGATTTTTCAGTTATTGGGAACTTATGCAAATTCAAGCCATTGTTCTAAGTTTATTGGACAGTCTCCAGTGACTTCCACTAAACAAAGCTATATTTTAATTTGATTGTCTGATTATTGGCGAAATTCATCATCGTGTCTGAAAAAATTTTGGATTATGTAATGCTACAGAACTTACTATACCTTGTAAGATTTATCAACATATCAAATTTAAGGATTACTGATGTAAGTGCACAAACGAGATGGTTGTATTCTCTGATCTGACTGTTGATAAGATTGCTTTCAATTCGTTGATTCCATTTCAAAAAATATTCAGATCTTTAGACGATCAGAAGGTTCACAAGACTTAACAATTAATGCCATTTTTTGTAGTTTGAAAACTATTACTTCTTTAATGAGGGTTAGTTATATTTATTCAATTTACAACAGTTAAACTGCTATTTTCTTGACTTGTGTTAAGTGAAAAATTTGTTTACGACCACACACAAGGTGTATATTCTTTCAACAAGATACAATCATCACCTCGGGCCACAATTGCAGCTGATTAAACTAAAACGTAACAACATTTTGCGAGCAATCTAAGACTTATTTAATGAACTCCATCAAAGAGAAAATCTTTTCATAATTATACGTTATATTGTTAAAAGTTTCAAACCAAAAGAAAAAATTTATAGCACCAATCTTCAGTCTACCTGAGTATTGAATTATTTACAAAAGTCAATCTAAATTCATATCATAAGCTTTGTAGGCCAACCATACGTGGGACTCAGCATGCAATCAAATAAACTCTTTGTCTCCACAGATCTAAAATTATTGGCTGTTTATCGGGGTAAATGATTTTTCCTAAATACACTTCAGAGTTTCGATCGCCTACAGTATGCTCTACAATCTTTCATGGAAACCGGTATAATAATTACAGGCTTATAAAATGATTTGGAATATTATCTGCATAGCTATAGATCTGATTAACTTCTAAACTTGTACTGACAAAGACCATTTTGCACTTTTTATTTAGATTATTATTTTAAATAAGATTTGAGTGGGGAATTTCTCTCATTACTCCATGAAAGTAAAAATATTTTGTGGAACAGAGTTGGTTTTTTCCACCATTTCCTATTATAATCCAATGGAGAGGATCGGATCCATATATTCCAAAAAATTACGATAGGATTTTCCAATATTGAAATCTGTGGGTTTAACCCAAAGGTCTAAAAGCAAAATATCTAAGCAATATTTTTTAAGCCATTCTGTATTCTTATATATTTTGATCCGATTTAAAATAAAAAGGTAATTCATTCCAAACTAAAAATCCTCCTTGTGGTTTTGAAAAAGTCCGGTTGTATTGATTACGAGAGAAATAAATTTGAAAACAATTCTCTTTTAAAAATTTTACGTGCCTCTTTATGTTATTGTTACGGTTATAATAAAATAAAAGGTTTTTCTCCTGAATTTTGAATTTGAATGAATGCAACTTTAGAGCTATAAGAGTGGCTCGGTATCGAAATCACTAATAAATAAATATCAAATAAATATATTTATGGTTGTTGTATCATTGGTAATGCTAGAGTAGTGCTCTACTCATTGTAAGGACATTCATAAGTACAGCGGACCTACAAACGTATTCAATTTGAATGCTGACATTAAAATGGGTGTTTCAGTATTTACAGTGGTATGCTACGTTAAACAGTTCAGCTTCCTGTGTCATTATTGGAATCTTTAGAATTAAACCCTTAGTAATAACAAAAATAATTTAAACATAAATTATTTTTAGTTTCGACTTTATTACTACTTTCCATGTTTCTCAGTCAAAGTGGTAATAATGACAAGTAGTACTTTGAAATAGGACAGGTGGGGTCAAGTTGACCGAAATATGAGACAAAAAAGAAGCCACACATTCGATTCACTGTTTCCTTGTGTTGAAGAAAGATGAAAATTTCAACGGTAGAGAATGACCCGGTCGATCCACTTCCGATTGTTACTCGTACAATCAGCTTGCATGGAAGTCTGCGATTGCACTCAACAAATACAGTTTTATTGCTCATCCGACTATTTTATAAATCAACACCCGGCTGGTGGCCGCCTGTATACAACTTTGGGCTTTATTAGTGAATGTAAAACAAAGTATATCGGCTAGTTTCAAATTCTTCGTGTGAACAAAGAAACTGTTATTATTTTCCATTTCACCTCTTTACTTTCTTATCCCTTTACCATAATTAAAAATCTTTCTTTAAAGGGACAAATTTTTAGATCTAAAATTGACAGCTTAAAGTTATAAACTTATTACGTATTTTCTTTGGTTTTTGTATTGACTTGGATGATTTGAAAGGATGAGAGTTCAGACATTTTTCCATCAATTTATAATTTATGTTGTAAAAATACAGCACTTATTTCATTTGAATATTCGGATTGAATTTTTTATATTAAATAAAGAAGTTGATTTGCAAGTTGCATTTTAACGATCAAAAAGCAAGAACTGGTGCTAAATAAATGTTTATTAACAATGTGTTTAAATTTTTTTAAATTTTGCAACTATGACTCCTCAAAGCAGTTTTTTTTTATGTCTACTAAACATTTTCAAGTGCGGCATTAACTCAGTTGCTATATGATTACTATTTAACCGGAAGTGTGTCATGTCATATCAAAATTGAGTATAACATAGTAAAACTCAATAACTTTAAGTGTTGCAATATTTATAAAATATTGATATTTGGATTCTACATAGGTCAAAGCTGTTTCACGCGTATGCCTCCGCTGGTAGGTATGGTTATTTTGTGAACTTTTTAATGAAATAATATGACCTATAATTTTCACAAACAGAATTGTATGCACAAAGATGGTTGTGAAAGTTTTATCTTTGGAAAACTTACTGTGAACTCATTTTCAAATTTGAATTGTCCTTCCGGAAATAAAAAACCCGTAAAACTTTACATTGAGAGGCAAATCTGTAAATCCCCAGAGGGCAATTTTGAACCATAATAATAAGATAAAGAAACAGTTGGGGTTAACTAAATATAGTTATAAGTGAAAATTATTGTTTACCAATAAACATGAAGAATAAGCTAGTAACATTTTTAATTGTCATTACTCTCTATTCAATAACGGTTTCATCAAACCATGTTTAAATTATGTTTTCAATTTTGCCTTATAACAGGATGGAATTCTTGACTTGATATGCAATACAACAATCAACCGAAACATAATAATCCTGAGTTTTTTGAATAAGATTATTACATATTGATTCTATGTAAAAAAAAATTCTACTTCCATCAATGCTCCGCAAAGTTGATGTTTTATTATGCAACAATGACCATGAGATGTATTGAAATAATGGTGGTGGCGAGTATCTTTAACTTTATTTCTTCATTGTAAAGACTGTTTTCAAACTTACTCTAGTCTATGTGTTTGGCAAATTTGTGTTGACCTTCCGAGAATCGAACCCGTGACCTCTCGGTTAGAGATCCGAAAAGCCTTACCCCTACGCTACCAGGGACGGACAGTGTTGGTAATACTGTAAGCAGAGTAGGTAGCTCTACAACAAACAACCGTAAAAACCATGTATACAGTGTTGTACAAATCATGGATATGTACCTGTATGCAAATACATGGACCCGGTTTCCTCACCTAATAGCTCAGAGTTCCATTTGGTGACTTATCGCAAGTTAATGCTCGTTTCCGACAACAAATTGGCATAACAACCAATACTTATTTCCTCAGCGATAATTAGCTTCATTCTCATGATTCGGTTTACGTGCAGTTTTCCGTTAAAATGTTTGCTTATAATTTTTCCTTATACCAAATGTAATTGATCTCTAGGATTTTTATTTTTATTATTTATCTTAAGTAATGATTGTTTGATATTATTCATTACTGATGCAAATTATACATTTTGGCGGGAAATTATCGAAGATTATGAGGTAATTGTATATAAGAGTCTGTGTAAACGGCACCGTAAAATTTGTATACAGTGATAAAATTGGTACACGATTACAGACGTGAGTTTCCATTAGCCAAATAGTTCAAAGTCCCTTTTGTTGACTAACTCACGGGTTAATGCCCTGTGGGTCCAATAAACCTAAAGTGGTACAGAAAACCATTTAGTAGCTCTTCCAAATTCGATTCACGTTATTAGTGTTAATATTTATTATGTTTTTCTTCTTATTTTTTTTTTTAAATGTTATGTAAGTGATTTTTCAATTGATGTTGTTTTATTTCCGTAAAATCAAAACATGTATTGGTCCCGCTTATGAAGAAAACTTATCAGCGGGTGTCTATTTTACTGTAACATATAATATGTTTCAAAAATTATAGATAACAAGTAATGATCAAGACTGCTATTTTGGAGTACAAACGAATACAATTTTAGTAAGGCGACGCAATAAATTATATTAGATACTTAAATTTTCTTTTAAACTTATCAAGCTTTTTATATTTTCTATTCTTTCGTACATACTTTTTACAAATTTCTATATATTAAAACGATCACTGTTTTCTATATCATTAAATTGATAAGTATCAGTTGCCCTGCAATCTTGTATTTCTAAAAATAAGTATTTCATTTTCGTTGCCATATTCTAAAAATGAAATTATGGGTTTCTGATAACTAAAATAGAAATGTATTGTTGTACTAAAATCTTGCTAAATATTCATATAAAAAAACGATTTATCCCCCTCTCACCCCCTTGTTCCCCACCCCCCCCTAAAAATCATAAATATTTATTAATATTACCCCATGGTACCAATACACCTCCTCCCCCCCCCTATACCCTTTCCTCCTACCACCTCAGTTTACATTCCCCCGTTAAATCTTTTAAAGTCTAATTAATGGTTTTGACGTTTCTTCAACAAAATTTGTATTGATAATCTGTTTACTTAATTAATTTTTAAGTGATTTTTTTAGGTATGCACAGTGTAATTGAGGGTTTAAAAAGGCATAAATTTAGAATCAACGGAAACACTAAATTTTCTTCACGATTATTTATTGTATATCGCTATTATTTAGAGAAGCGTTTTTTGTTAATTTTGCCTTATTATATATTATATTCCGTATAATGTCGTATGTAGAGAGTTTCATATTTCCTTTTAATCTTTCCCAAAGATTTGTCATTAATCGTGAACTTTCGTTAGTTCAGATATTTGTTTTTATAACCAGTTGTTTAAGTTTCGGTTTTTAAAAACTTCCATTCTTATTTTGAAAGAATTTGGAAACAATAAACATGCGTGGGGTTTCGTGACGTGAATCGTAATTTATGTCCCCGTGCAAAACATACATCAATTGCCTTGCCAAAAGTAATCACTTCCAAAAATCCGTTTTCATAACCCACTATTAACAGTAAGAATGTTAGTAAACATTGGTTTACTTGTTAGTAAAAAGTAAAGAAATTTCCTTATAATTTAAATCTTAAAACATTGCATTAGCAATTGCAATTTAATAATATGCGAATATTCTAATTTTGCTTACGTATTTACCCCCAATAAAAATATATCTATGTGTTTACTAACAAATGGTACAATACAGTGATGTCATTTCATGAGGTTTGTGTATTTATGTTAATCGGCATTGTGATTAATTACTCAATATATAGTGTTGGATACTTAATGACCAAAATCTCGTAGTGAAGAAGTTGGACAAATTTAATCACTTCTATATAAAACTAACGCAATTTTTGGATAAAGTAAATAATAGACCCAGACAAATTATAACTTTGGCCAGACATTATGTAAGAATAGTTAACTCAAGTTGTCAAAGTAACAACTTCAGGAATGATGGAGAATATAAATATGTCACGAACGGTTTATGTATTAACCAACGTACATATACTAACCTAACTAATACAACTTAACCTAAAACCTAATAGCTTGGATAAAGTAATAAATAATGTTATGGACTAATCACTCTTGACCAACTTCAGTCATATAAAATGTATTAAAGTGGCTGGATAACGTGATAAAATAGGAGACATCATTAATCACTTTTACCAAAGTCTTGACAATATGCCAAGCTTACATGCATAAATAACTGAATATTATATATGAAAGCTAGGTTAATTACTGTTGGTCATAAAAATATTTATGTAAAATGGAGGTGTATTAAATGTACCAATAATATTAAACCAAAATTTTGGGGTTACTATTCTGTGATTTCATACATAATTTAACAAATATATTTAAGGTAAAGCATTATCACGTGATTTTGGCGTATATGTTTTAATTTTTCATACGATTTGCATACAATTTGCCACCTTCAGCATATTAAAAAATTGTAATTTATCCTCAAATAATTTATTCATCAAGTGTAAAAGAACGTATTTATCTTATAGTAGAAAATTGTGTTTCTAAGATTCTATTGCGATATTAATAAATACGGACAAGGAGGTTGTACCAGACACTTGCAGACCACTCTGCTGCCTCCATTACTGATTGTTTGACCTGGTGAGACAGTAAGCGGCGTTATTATTGAGTTTACTAAAATGGACATCCGTTCGCAAAGCACCTTTGCATCCGAATTGGTTACTCTTACGGACCTAATCTACTTTGAGTACAAGCTAAGCCACCGAGAACCAACAACACTACTCAGTTACAAACAAAATAACTTTATCCTTAATATCATTTCTAAATAACATGTATTTACATAGTCGCGACCTCCCCAATTCGTTAAGGCCCACGATACAACTTCTGAGGAAAAATTACATAACTTATACATTGGATTAAATAATAACTCTTTGAAAACAAACTTTCATCTCCTTTCTATCCTTATTTTGTCCGTCCTCATGGTCCACTGGCTGAACATAGTTCTGTACCATTACAAAGGTCGTTTCTACTGTAAGAGAGGAAGGGTACATAGAGGAGCTGAAACTGCGCTATTTACAAATCATATGTCCAAACGCCTTTGACAGTGGTCTGTTGGCACCCTCGTAATCTAATATTTTAATAACAGTTATTAAATCGATAACTAAATAATTGTCTTATAAGGCTGAAAATGGTTTGGTCTATGTTATCAAAGAGCACTGGCTCAAGACGTAAAATGATTGTGAATTAATTGGTCAGTGATTGTTATATACTTTTTGTATACTTTATCGCCCATAGACTTATTAAATTTATGTTTCAAGTCAAATGTAGGCCTATTTGTATTTCCAATAGAATGGTAATAAAATTTTTCAGTTTTCAAAATTTAATTTAAATATTTCTTAGTGTTTCAGTTTTTTTTAATTAGTTTAAATATCAGAATCTAAAACAAGAATATTTTTAAATTGTACTTAAATTTATTTTCCCTTTGTTTATTAGCTGAAAGCCTTCAGTGTGGAAACTTGGTTTTCCAAAGCTACTAACTCCAGTTATGAACAAAAATGTATCATATTACCAATTAAATGTATTGTAGGGTGGTGTAACATAATATTTTATACTTAACACAGTTGACAAATTTGATTCAGAGATACAAGAGTTTTCTTCTTCACTCAATTATGTATGGTTTGCTACACAAGGTGTTCGATTTTTAAAATCTGACCGTAAGATTTTAAAAAGTGTATTTATTGAAAAAGCATATCTAAATAAAATTTAAATTCAAGCTAGGTGTTACACGTTTTCTGGTTGATTTTGTAGTTACTCTATTTTTATTCAAGTTTTATTCCTCTAAAACCTATTATAGTTATTTCGAAAATTACGTCATAAGGCGTTTAAAAAAGAAAGGAATAAGTATTATATTTTTAATTTTAAATTTGTGTATTCATTCTAGTAACTGCCTATATGTTTTTATAAAATTCCAATTAGTGAATAAATCAAAACTTTTTATTCTCTTTTAGTAGAAATTGAAAAATTAGAATTACGTAGTAATCAATTTTTCATTGGAAGGTCTTTGTACTAAGAAACTTTTGGCCCCTTTTCATACTATCTGTAGCTTTTACAGGTCCTGAATATTAAGTTTTAAAGGAAAATTAATAATCTCCAATTTTCAACTTTTTGGATCCCCAAAAGACTGTAAAATGCACAATCATTAAATAGGACGCGCGCCATTAGCTTCATTCGCGCCATGGCCGGACCAACATTGTCTGTGCTAAGTTGTAAAACCATCTGGGTAGTTAATAGTCCGAGCCCCTTCCTGCTCGTTAACTATTCAGTGGCCCGTTTGACCTTTCACCTGTGATGGAGGGCGAGTTGGGCAGAATGGAGGTGGCAGTCATTTCTCTAACAAACATCGTAAATTAGTGTATAACCATTCTAAGTGCACAACACTAAGATTTTGCTTTTCTATCCTGTAATTGTACAATTTAAATAGGAACCCGGCCCGTTAGCTCATCGCGCCATGGCGGCAACATTGTGCTGTTGCTAAGTGTAAAACACTCGGTAGTTAATTAGTCCGAGCCTACCTGCTTGTTAAACTATTCAGTGGCTCGCTGACCTTTCACCTTGTGATGGAGGGCGAGTTGGGCAGAATGGAAGGGGGCAGCTTCTCTAACATAACGTCGAAAATGGTGTATTAACATTCGAAGTAACACACAATTATATTATTATTACGTCCGATTACCTCTATTCTATTGGACTGGAACATAAAAAGTATACCTATTAATGGTTTTAATTCTTTAAGTATTTTGGCTTTCTAATTGTGGTCGCTATCCATGCTGTATATTCTAAAACTAGCTACAAGGTTCGTTTAGTCCATAAGTATTTCTTTACTGCAATAAACGAACTAATTAAAAAAACTAACCTGCAGGAAGACAAATTTAAAATAATTGTATTGCATTCAAATAATTCCACGCCTGGATAAATTCTGTAGCTGAAGTAGATGTTAGAAATGCGAAGTAATTTCAATTAAATTTTATTTCAAAGTCAATTAATTACACATTTTTCACGAACACGTCTCAACATTGTAAACGACCCTTATTCCGTCCCCCGTGCCCTTAATCTTCACGCCTTTCTAAATTTAGAAACCCTTGTTTACCAGAGTGCAGTTTCCCCTTGATTACCCTTGACCTTTTTATTTTCCGCCTTCCGCTATTAAACGAACGTCCTGTTGTTCCTAACTTTATCCTTATCTTAGCGTCTCCTCCCACGGCCCTGCGTCTAGCCCTACATCCCTTTGTTTTCTTTCCGCCAATCAATCCTTATTTCCGCTACACCTAAAACAAACTCCTCTACTCCCCTCCTATCCGAAAACAACCAGCGTCGTCCTAATTTCCCCTGCGTCCGTGCCCTAGTTCCACGTACCTCTTTCTACCCTGACCTTTGCCCGCACCCTAGCGGTTATCCATTGTTTCTGCTTACCATTATACATTTCCTGTCCTCGTATCCTATCTAATCCGCTTTGGGCATCGCCTTCAGGTAGTCGGCGTTTGTCCTATACACACTTCCTCTTATAATTCCCTGTGTCCCTCGCTTTCCGACGTTACAATAAGCACTGTCCTAATTTTCCCACGATCAGTTCGGCTCTCCTCCGTCCACTTGACCCTAACCCTGCGCCGCCGAATGAAACTTCCCGTTACCTTATCGTCTTCCGCTTCGTCTTTCCCCATAAACCTTAACCCTCTCCTAAACACTCTACATGCTCACACCCTAATTCCTACCTCTCCCATACGTTCCCTGCAAGCGTCGCTTTATACAAGTCGGTGGCCACGTTTTTCCCTATGCCGACGGCCCCTAACGACCCCATCCCTGGCAATAAAGAATACGGTCGAGTATTCAGAAACAGCAGCGTCGCCATTTCCAAAACAGGTTGGAACAAGCCGACCATATAACCCTACGGAAGAGATATTGCCGTAACCGCAGCTGGAGAGCAGACTGACTATATTGGGGGTTCTGCGCATGCGCCAAACCTGGCTGCTATATAAGGGAGCCGATCACCAGCACATATTCCTCATTCGTTCCTGGTACTTCACCACGGATACAACGCTCAGTAGAATCCTGGGGAGACCACCACAGGAAGCTCTCCAAGACCGGACCACGCTTCGCCACTCTCAGGTAAGATAATCTCCCCTGCGCTAGATAAATCCAAGCGCCTCTTCGTCTTTCCAATCCAAGCGCAACTCTTCGTCTCTTCCCCGCTAGAGCGATCCAAGCGGAACCTTTCGTCCTGCGCTAGAGAAAATCCAAGCCGCATCTTCTTCGTCTTTCCCCGCTAGAGCGATCCAAGCGGAATCTTTCGTCCTGCGCTAGAGAAATCCGAGCGCCTCTATCCCCTCGCCCGCTAGAGCAATCCAAGCGGAACCTTTCGCCCTGCGCTAGAGTAATCCCAACGAGCGCGCCTCTTTCTTCCGTCCCCACTAGAGAAATCCGAGCGGAACCTTAGTTCTTTTGTTAGACTCTTTCCCAACGCTTTTGTTTCCCCAAAATTACTATTGTCCATACTCCTCCTCATATCCTACTTGGAGCCTGGGCTGTGATGATACCGAGCGTTTGGATTGAGTCCACTTAGGTTTGACTCTCTGCTCTCAATTCTGAGCCTTGGTTTCTAACTACCTTTTCCCGACCCCTGGAATACTTTACCCCATTTTCACGACTGAGACCTTCTGGGTCAGTTGCGTTACGATACGAAAAGTCACGTTACAACATATCTGCAAATTTCCACAATTCTAAGAAAAGAAAGCATGAATTTTATATACAATGTAATATTCTATAAAATTATTTTTTTATTAAACATGCTATGTATAACAAATAAAAATAATAATAAATAGTAATAATGTTCGCATTGTTTAGTTACCGAGTAGAATATACATAAGGAATTAGCATTACACCCAATTCTTATAATTAAGAAAAACTATAAAAAGTAATAAGACATGAGATAAGTTTAGATGTTGTTATTTTAATAAAACGAAGTCAATTTATAAAATCCAATTCAACGATATGGACTTTTTAAATATAATTATTTTAGTAATATAATAAATAGTGATCAAAAGGTGGGGAAGTAAGAATTCAAATCAATTCCATACATGATTAATTCTATAGCTGAAGTAGCTGGCAGAATGGAATAATTAAAATTCAATCTGATTTCAATCCAACTAAGTTCACGGTTTTCCACACAGTCTCAAACACATTTGTAATTGTTTTCCAATTCGAGGAAAAAGAAGCGTTCATTTAGATACAATTTAATATTTTATTAAAAAGCATTTTAATTATTTAATCTAAACTTGCTATATAAGAACACAATTAAAATGATTAATAAGAATAACCTTCCTCCGTTAGTAGAATACATTAATATGGCTAGTAATAAATTTTATAATTAAGAGAAATTGTAAAAAACTTGAGATAAGTTTAGATGTTTATATTTAAATAAAGTTTAGTTCAATTTTTACGTACCCAGTTCAATGATATTGACTTTTGAAATATAATTATTTTAGTAATAGTAAATAGGTTGGAAAGGTGGAGAAGTAAGACTATAGCTGTTAAAGCCGAAGGGCACGTGATACTTAGCTTGTAAATAGTAGATTAAGGCTGTCCCGCAGTCTCACGGTAAACCACTAACTCTTGACAGCTTTGTGTCAACAATCCCACACCTCCAGCCACATAAATGCCAGCGTTGTCTGCCAGTAGCACATGTACAGGTAAACAGATCATCACAAGATAAGCGAGTCAAGCGAGTTTTGATCGTGGCTTCTGTTAGTCGGAGTGACCGCTGAGCGATCTCTGGCCTTCACAATCTGTCTAACCTGTCTGTCCTTGTATTGTTAGTAAATCTTGAATGCCGAGTTTTTGGCCACTATAGTTAAGCTCAGGAAAAATGTATTGTCTCTAAATTCACTTCGATGGCAGACTACGCCAAGACTAGCGTCGTCTCGCGTAACTGGTTCCCGCTGAACTTTTGAAACTGAATTCAAAATTCAAAGTCTATACCTCAGTTCCATTAAGAACCAGAGACAGACAGGAATATAGAGAGAGAAGAGGACTTTTGACATCTCCTTGAGTGACAACAAAAGATGCGAATTATAAAGTCTGTAGCTCAGTCCGTTCTCAAGATATCCCATCAACAGTTGGCGTTCTGGCAAATCCCATTGAGGGACTAGGACTATTATCAAACTTGATGTCTATAGAGGAAGGAATTAATATATCGTTGTTTAACGGTTTATTATAATTATTATTTATGATCTTAAAGTTTAAAACTAAAACTACACAAGTTCTACGTTTTAAATTTTCTTTACTATAAATACATATATTATTATAACAATTCCATGTTTAGTAATATTTGGCAACTTAAGACAAGAGTAATATTTTGACTAACGGTTGGCACAGACTGAAAAACGTAAATCGATCCTTGAAAGAGAGAGGTGACACAGTTGGACACGACCCAAGTCTTCCATTAGAAGGACAACAAAGCCATCAATTTAGTCGAAACTACATTTACGACACATTATCTCTTGCTTCCCGTTACAATATTAAATTATAATGTGAAATAATGGGTGATACGTTTCCTTATTTTCAAGATCATGAATTTGTGTTTCCTTTTTCATTTCTGTCTTGCCAGTTTAAGGAATGTATTCCCTATTATTTCAGCATAAAATCCACATCAACCATAACTCGTCTAACCCAATAAGAGGAATATTCAAATGTGACAAAATTCGTGATAGAGCGAATTATAACAACATCCTGGCTGCGAACGTTCTCGCTGTTGGGACGTTATCCAATAGCGGCGACTCTGTATTTAAATAAAACAAGCCATTATTTAGGTAGCCTGACCCACGCCATGCATTGTCTCACACAATAAAGTCTGCGGGGCGGTCAAACCGCCCCGCCGCCCGCCGCCTGCCGTATTAATTCTTCTCTCAGACGGTGTCCTTCTCGGAGATACAACGTCTACTGGGGCGACACCAATCTTCTTGAGAGAAAAGCTTTTAATTCTTTAGACACAAATTCGCAGATATTAGCATTAATTTTTCACAATTTTTACAATGTCTTTGTTCCAAAAATAAATAAAAATAACTCTTTCGGCACAAAGGCCATTCTAGTATGTAGACATTCAGCAATAACTCTACCGTCACGTTTGTCAGTAGGGCGCCGCATAAACAGTCGCCCATTTATGATGCTCTGCTTTTGACTCTTTGGCATCAAGTGCAAAGTCACAGCATTAATTAAAACCTCGTTATCATCCATGATTTATTGTGCATTTCCTACCTATTTTCCAAGTGTAATTTGTAAGTATCACCTAGAAAAGTGTTCAAGGTATTATTCTGGTCCACCAACTAACCCTAGGTATCTATCTATATCTATATGGAGTTTACACACGGAATTAAATAGGTCAAATATCTCATTCTACATTTTGAATGTGTTTTAGCTTCAGAGATTCAACTAGGCCGGATGTTTTTGCACTTTTCCATGTAATTAAAACTAAAATTTTCCTTAAACTTAAAAAAACATCATATTTTAAACGTTTTGGAAAACTGGCCTTCATTATGAACTCCGCCCAACAACAACATAAGTTGCACCGTTCAATGTTTGGAACGGTCAATTCAGTCTCAAATAGCTATAGTAATAATGATGATGATGATCTTTTTTAAGCTTCAGAGATATCAAAAAGTTTGTTAGATAAATGGAATAAATAAAAACTAAAATTTCCACCCAAGGTGCTGTTTAGGTAAATGTAATCGCATCAATTTAAAACTTTCCTTTAATTGGCCCTTGTCAATTAAAAAACCTACCCCTAACCTGTAAAAATTCTGTATAAAATATCAAATATGTTAAGCGCTCCTGGTACTCAATCGTGTAGGAAATGTTACGTGAAATCTTTTCTTAACGAGGAGAGAGCGAAAATATCTTACAACTGGAATGTTCAATTTCGGCTCTGTAAAAATACCACTAAGTTGCTTTAAAAATAAATAAACTGTTAATAATATTAAATATGTCAGTACATTTTTGTTAGGACATAAAATTAACAATATAATTATGAAAAACATATCCCCTTATAAAAGTTGTACCCTTAAATGTATTTAAAATTCCAAGAGTCGATAGTAAATGTCTACTGTAATTACATAAACCTTAGTTATTTTTATTTATTTATAGCATAATTTTTCATTACGAAATCATTTTTGCACTCCTAGTTTTTGGTGAGAGTCAAAATTTAAAGTTATCAAAAGCATTTTATACATATGATGAAGTTATCATATTTGTTGGAATATATGTAACCAACTATCATGCAAGAAATAAAAATTAAAATTATAATGAAAGTGTATTTAAGTAATAAGGGTTTTAATGTGTGTTGAATATATATGAAATAGGTTATATATTACATAAGCCTACATAATTTTTCATAGTTTTTTCTATTCAGTAATTCAGCAGGTATGATACTTATTGATAAGCTAAACAGCACAAGACTTAACTCATAAGTTTCTGTATACAAAAATGGTGTCATTGTATATTATTTATCATTTGAGAATTACAGCTCTTAATCCAATACTACTCTTTAGGTATAGCAATGTGTTTCCAAATGTTTTCAGAGATTCTACAAAATACAATAATTGTATCCCTTCAGTTCTGCAACTCATTCGAGCTCCCACTGATATTTGTGCCTGAATGTCTATAATAACAAATTTGACAAACTAGTGAGTAGTTTATTTATTTTGAAAAACAATACGCTTTTCAAGATTTTTAATTATTTTATTCAAGACACGAGTTTATACGAATTGATATCTGTTATTATTGAAGAGACATTTTTTATTATGTTATGCAACCATGTGCGTTCAACTATTTAGTCTCGGAATAATATTGGCAGTTAAAATCATCTCTTGATCAAACAGGAACCGGAAGTATGAAGAGTAATAACAATATTTATTGCTCAATAGCAATATTTCCATCATTCTTATTGCATTCGTCATTACCGTCTAAATGGGAGTTTTGATTCGATCTTATCGCTTTAATCGTGGCATTTGTAACTTTCAGTTGTAAACACTACTTCTTTCGGTCATACAGGACATCGAAATTACGAACTGTGATTCATACATTTTTTTATTTATAATTATTTCTTTTACAGTTAAATGTGACCTTTATTAGTTGTTAGATGTCAGGGTTGTCAATCGATTATTATCAAACCAAGCTCAATCGATAGCTTGCTATTTCGGTAGTTGCACCTGCATATTGAATCATAGTAGTGAACATTATTGTTCTGGCCACATCACAACCTTGATGTTAATACACGATAATTCCAAATCAAAAACCTGGGGTATAATCAGTAATCTAATCTTAAGAGCATCCATATAAAAAGTCCTACTATAAAAGTCGCCTGGTAAAATAAGACATTCTTTACTTTTTTTTTACTATAAAAGCTATTCATTCGTATATCAGGTATTTTGTGGATAGTGAACCCCATTTTAATATAATTCATGATAATCGATTTTAATTATTGAAAATATTATTTCTGTTAAATAACATAGAAGCACTTAAGGCCTTCATTTAGGAGGGCATATACCTTACGTTATATCATGTTGAATTGCAATTTACAGGAATGCCCAATCTTTTGAGTCAAGTAGTATCTTTTAATCAGTTTGGTGAATTAAATTTAGATTATAATTTATTTTTAGTGATGATTGTATACTGTAATTGTAACTCGACGATAAAGTAATATTTTGTAATACGTATAAAGTTACTGTTATTGTTACCTGCTACACGGAATTCAGACAGAATCAAATTCGGAGTGAGTGCTTACAGGTTTTCATTGGATTGCATACGAGTATATTCGCAAAGCCGACTAAGGTACAGTAATTCAGAAAGGAAACTTTTGTTTTAATATTTACATACATACATTTTTCTGGTATTTCTTGAGCCAATTATATTTAATTCATAGGTTTTTCCATTTTTTATTTTCGAGAAAGTAATATATTAAATTTACACATTATATATAACGTAACATTCTATGTCTATGTATATATAATGTCACCTTTTAGTAGTATGCAAGGCCATAAACTTTCGATCAAATACAAATTATATTCTTTTGTTTTGTATTTTGTTATCTTTTCTTAAACCATTTACACGATAGTACACTTTTGATATAATTCGTATTTTGGAATAATTTTTTTTTTAACTGAATATCGTGTTAAACAAAATCGGTCATTTTTTATATCATGTATTTTTGCTAAAGGAAATTTTCGCTACAACTCTTTCTAAGGCATAATTACCGACTTTCCTGCTGTTTTATCTGAAGATATTATTATATTACTAATAAACTATCACTACAAACTAATTTTCAACATTCCATAAAATATGTTTAAAAAACATTATGTTACAAAAAATATTTTAAGATTGAGGGCAATAATACCCGTAACAAATATTAAGTTATATACCAACACCTACCAATGTATGAATTGTAAAATAAATCAATTTTATGATGTGCTATCATGCGTAACTAAAATATCCTATTTCCCATCACAGCGTTCAATTATTAATTTGTAACACGGGTATTTGTAGGAACATAACGTATCTATTTCAACTAGTGCTTTTGTAGTCTTATTTTAGTGAATCTATTTACTTTTGTTTTACATTTACTATCGTTAGAAATCAACCATCTTCGTTTTGTCCGTTCCCGAAGACACAAAAAGAATGTGAGAAACTGAATAAAAGGTCAGCGCGACAAAATATCTCTCGATCCGCCGACAAAAACAGATGATGTAATTAGAAACCCATATATATCGAGGAAAGCACTCAGATGACTGCAGGACGACGTCTCTGCAGTGATTTATCACTGTTACGGAACCGGCTGATTGACCTACAAACAGTGCTCTCACTGTGGGAAGCGGCTTCTTGTGCTATCACCGGCATTCTTTTCCTTACAAATATTTTTCTTTAGTCGGAATAATTTAACCATTTTCAACAACACTCTCAAAAGAGTTGGTTCCAATATGATTCCAATTTTTAACACAAATTGTAGCTATATTCTTCAAGAGACATCACACACAAAAATACCTAAAGAACGTATATTTCACAACTGCTATAAAATGAGGATTTTCTTAGAGTGACCCGTATTAGACTTTAGTACCGCTTTTGAGAACGTTAAGAATACGAGGACTGAAAAGAGACATTTCTCTCTGAATTTGGATTTGGATACGGTACTGCACCATATAATAATTATTATGATACCAGAAGTGTTCACTTCTGGCTGGTTTTTTACCTTCCAATTGAACCTAAACTGGTACAGAAAAACAAATGTGACTCTTAAATCTGGCCAATCTTACAATATCCAAGAAAAGCACGTGACATGACTAACTATTAGAGTTCGTGTGGCTTCCTAATGTTAAGGGCTGTTGCTAGCCTAGGCATAAGGACATCCCACCCCTTTGAAGAGCTGGCTTTTTCCAAGGAGACATGACTGAGATTAATGCCCAAAATCTTTCCTTATGGATCTCGACAAGAGCCAGCACCTATACCCGACCTTACCCCTCCAGAATACCCTGACTCTACGGAAGCAAGCGCAAAGGTCCTTTTAAGACTAAGTGCAATGTCAGCGTCTTATCCTAAGAGAAAGCAAATATTATTATTGCATAACAAACTAACAAAGACTTCACTATACCTCAACAGGTTCAATAACAACGCAATTTTTTAAGCAGCCATTGCATTTAATATATATATATCGTATGGGGGGACAAAGGCAGCTATCCATAAATAAATAAATTAAAAATTACAAATTATTAAAAAAGTACGTAAGAACAAAGTTCTTGAGTCATAAATTAAAAATAATATTAAAATCTCCCGTCACAAAGCTAAATCCAAATTACTGAGCCAGTTTAGAGACCCATCCTCTAAACCACTCAGACCAACCAGTTATTGCATTTAATAACACAATGGAACTAATAGCTGATTCGGGTCTAGTAAAGTATTAGGACTTCATTTTCTTTGGTAATACGCACGATAAGAAAATAGCCTAATATCTTGATAATGCCGTGACAAAATTGTTGTATAGATGGAATAAAATTAAAGAATGAAAAAACGCCTTTATTAAAAATGCGAAGTTAGAGCTATCAAGCCCTCTCCGCAAAAAAAGAAAGATAAAGCATAGCTGCAAATGACTAGATAAAAATTTAAACATTTCCTCTTGGAATAACCTAGTTTCATGAGAAACAGCAGAAATAATCCAAAAGTACTCTCAAGATTCACCAGGCAAAGTCTGAACAATTACAAATATATTTGTATCCGGTCGAAAATAATTCCAGAATGAAGTTTTTAAATTAAAATTTATAACGTGGAGCTAAACTTAACCGATACTGTTTTTATTCAAGTTCCGATTTTTTCAGCTCATACTACATTTATAATAAAATATGGGTGAATATGCAATTAACAAGTGAGTATGAAGTGATCTGGAATATTCCAACTGTATTGCCATGTATTGGTCATTACCGAGGATTAGTAACTCCATTTCTTTAATTTATAAACGCATTCTTCATTTGATTTCTCATATTTATTATTTTATTTATACGTTTTCACATGATGTGGATCTTTCTTCACTATTTAGCAGAATAGGTGCTGTGAATTAATTGGCCGCCATACATACAATGCATTTTTACTTTAAACTTCTTTTTCATTTTACTTCTTATGGATGTATGAAGTTACTTAATGAGATTTAAGGTGGTTTATCCATTTACCTACCTACATTAAACTAATGGTTATGTATTATAATTTTTTATCTAAAGTTAGCAGTACTATAGTTTTCAATAATGTCAGAATATTAAATAGCGTTGTCTAGATTGATTGGATACGAGAACACTCGCACCTCTAAATGAGCATATCTCAAACAATTCTAGGCATCTGTCTTAGTCTACTGCTGAAGATTACTGCTCGAGTGGGTGGAGCAGCGTGTTAATGCTGAAAACTGTAGGAAGCCTGAACACGAGAGAATGCTGTACACTGCCAACTGTGACTGGAGAGACTGAATCAAATCTCCTTATACCGAGGTGACATCCTTCTAACCTCAAATATTATTATGGACTAAGTGCAACTAGGGGTTTCCTCAGATTCTTGTACTAAGTGAAAAAACCGGCACCAGTCTTTATCCTATTATTTTAGGGTCTCTAGTACCTTTTTGTAAAATAAGCAGAGAAAATTCAATTATTCCTGAAAGGACCTCTGCGGTACTTCCTTAATGACAGGATATTCTGGATGGCTACTGGTTGGGGATTGGAGACCACCTCTTGTAGAGATTCATGAGGAAGGATTTGAGGCATTAATCTGCCCTGTATCCTTGGAAGAAGGGGGAAGCCAGCTCTGTAACAGGGCTAGGGGGTAACACGCCGTTTAAATCTACCTTTAACACTTAGAGAGCCCATCAGTCCAACAGTCATCTCCCGCAGAAGGCTTCACCTGCATATCTACTCATGAACCACAATATTTCTTTATTTACGATTCAGTTACCTATCAAAGATTAAAAGTTTATGTGCTAATTTTAGACATTCACAGAGTTTCTCAGATTTGAGTGATACATCACATTTTGCTGTACCTATTGAAGGTCCAACTGAAAGGTATAAATCAGCCCTTCAAAATCTTGTACCTTATTCTACTTGTATTTCCTGCAACAGTTTTGGAATCGTGTGTAAGTTCCAATTTTAACATCTTACTTGATGCATATTCAGCAGCATAGCAGGATTTCGGTCAATACACCACCGTCTAAGATCAGAATACGTTTATAACAGTTAAACAAGATACCATTACAATTTATATGGTGCATGAATCCTTGTAGGCAACCCTCCATTCCGGTGATTACAGACGTCTGGGGGAGGTTTGCGCCTGCGCGGGAGAATCTTTACGAAGGAGAGGAGCTTTAATGTGCAATATTCATCACACAAACGACCACAGCCGGGCTGCATGAGTTATAGCCATGCTCGATAACGAAACAGAGCGTAGACATTCTAGACCGCATCTAGAGTACACCAATTAGATGTTGATTAAGACATTTAATACGCCTTTTTTCGCAGCAACTCCTTCCCCCATCTTCTTCAATCCCAACTCCTTCAGTTGTTAAAAACGTATTAGAGAGTGAATCTCTGCGTTAATGAAGAGAGATTCACTAATTTACGTTGTGTTGTCGCATAATAATATCCACGTCTATGTTAATAGAAATTTTTTTGGGGTTCTTTAAGTGAAGTTCTAAAGGATTACGAAGGGACTTAAATAGGGTTAAAATGGGTAGATTGAAAGTATGTAATTATTGAATCTTCTCTCACGCATCACCAGTTATTTAAATTATAACGTAGAAGACTGAGTGAGAAATGGCTATGGGGCAGACTTGGAAACCAACATTTCTGTTACAACTGCTGCATTAACTTCAGTAATGTGGCTAAAACATTCTGTGGCCCGGGTCTAGAGTAAATACTATGCTTCACGAAATCTGAGTTGCAGATGTCTATATGTTTAGCAAAAGCTGGCCCCATCCTGACTCAAGGAACAAAAAATGCCCATTTTGCATTATCATAAAAACCACTTAAATCCAAACACACACCATGTTAAAATATTCACGATCAATCAGCAAAGTTGTCACATTTATGGTTTTACCCTACATTTGTTTACAAGATACGTATTTGTAAAAAAAAGGAATAATTTTCACGAAACTCTGTTACCAATTTAAACGCGTACATACATCAATCTCGTTTTACAGTCAAATGGACTTGTCATAAGCTACTCTAAGAGTAATTATTAAACCTATTTTCGTTCAGAGATATAAAATTATCTAAGGTAGCACACACCACTTGTTGACAAATAGGATAGGCAATTGCACCGAAAAGAAATTTTACCCCCCCCCCCCCCAGGGCAGAAAAAAGAAAAAACTGTGTCAGCCTAAAACGTAATAGGCTTCGATGGAAATTAGGCAAATTATACGGTTTTGCATGCACATGACAGAAATTTAATTATTTTTCGGGATATCTTGCTACGTGATCCTGTCAGTTGTGTTTCATCGTACGATTAGCCATACGACCAATGTAACAGATTCATTTAACGCTCAGCCAAATCATATGGAGTGACATGCACCATAATCGAACTCAGTTTTTATCATATAGTCTACATGTTAGTTCGTTTTCAAGGTATCTTGTGGATAGACAGGCAATAGCATTTTACTGGGAATATGTTTAAAATATAAAAAAAGACATTTCTCTATATATCGTGAATTTGTTTATTGAAAATGCCTGTCCAGTTGATTATTCGACGTTCCCGCCGTTGCGCTGCGTTAATGACACACCGGACTTAGTAAATCCGCTTATATTACGTGATTGTTGTTTTAACTAATCAAACACCGTTTAACGCTGCTTACAATGGCAATTGGACGTTACATGCGTATGAGCAACATTTATACTGTTCCTAGGCATGCAAACAACTGCGAAGTGTGCTGTATACTTTACTATTAATACTAAAGCCAGGTTAAAATAATTTTGCGGTATTTGAAGTATCGGTTATTTAATAATCTGTGCATGCCGCATAGCGAACTTAAACTCACTTCAAAGCTTTACCAGAGCATTGCATGTTTCAGCTTGTGATCAAATAACGCTTTGTTAGAGTTTATGTATTTGAAGTATCGGTTATTTAATAATCTGTGCATGCCGCATAGCGAACTTAAACTCACTTCAAAGCTTTACCAGAGCATTGCATGTTTCAGCTTGTGATCAAATAACGCTTTGTTAGAGTTTATGTATTTGAAGTATCGGTTATTTAATAATCTGTGCATGCCGCATAGCGAACTTAAACTCACTTCAAAGCTTTACCAGAGCATTGCATGTTTCAGCTTGTGATCAAATAACGCTTTGTTAGAGTTTATGTATTTGAAGTATCGGTTATTTAATAATCTGTGCATGCCGCATAGCGAACTTAAACTCACTTCAAAGCTTTACCAGAGCATTGCATGTTTCAGCTTGTGATCAAATAACGCTTTGTTAGAGTTTATGTAATTAATTTTTGAAATTTTACTAAATTAAGTACAAATAATACTTTAAATATTTAAATATATATTTGACCCAATAATTGGCAATTAAAAGTAACAAGGACTTGAATTAACTCGCAATAAAAAGTCAGTTTTCCAGTATGGTTTATTATGTAATAAAATGATTTCCAGGTATTAGATGTAACAAATTTAAGACAATATTGCAACTTTTATGGATGTATTTTTAAATCGTAATGTAAAAGTGTACTGTAAAGAATTTGCACTACATGATTCAATAACATATTTTTAGCAAACATATTTTTAGTGTGGAATAACTTTGTAAGACATAAAAGCATAGTTAAAAATCATTATAAATGAAAAGTGGCTGAAAATCAATTATAGAATGTTTAGTAATTAATAGTAATACTAGGTAGGATTAAGTTCCACCATGTGTCGAGTGTCAGGCTTTGCTTATGGTTCAGTTCAAAATTTCAAGTCTATAGCTCATTTTTTATTGACAGATAGAATGACAGACAATCAATATGGAAAAGAAATAGTTTTCCGCCGAGAAACAGAAGAACTTTATGTCAGCGTACTGAGTGATTTGCTTCCACTACGCTAAGCCAAATTCTTTGGTTGAACATGCAACGTCATATACCTCATAATTGTTTATGTAGAAATGAAAGTTTTATACAGAATTTCCAAGTCTGTAGATTAAAATCGTTCTCCAGATATCTTGCAGCATGATGAATTCAAATTTTTCACGTTAAGGACGGTTTTCATATCAGTCTTTACATTATTAAATTCTACACACCAATTCACCATAAAATGATTAATGTGTTTGGGTAGTTAGGCTACATGTGTCTGTCACATGTTACAATATCTTATGAGTGTACTGAGTTTTTTTTTTAAACGTTCTTATTCTGATATTTGTTCATTTCCATATTGGTTGCCCAAAAGAGAAATATAAAAATATTATCTAACCTACAGCCATATCCCATGGAGTAACCATAATAGTGCTCAGTGTTTCTCATATAGACAAATAAGCTTTATGGACAATGTTAAGTTTATGTTTGTTTATTTTTTCAAGATATCGTGTGGAAATTCAAACTGACAGATCGACATAGATACAGAAATGAAATTCTTTACAGCTTCACAAAAGACAGATTCGCTAACATTCACCCAATTCAAGATTTGAACAAGACACGTTTTTCTTAGGCTACTGTTATAAAATGATTTGGAGACTCGACCCCTCGGACCACTGCTATAGATACGCCCACTGTTTACATAGAGTCATACTCCCACATTTGATTATTTTAATGGAAAAATGAAGCTAGCAGAACAATTGATGATGGTTGAAACAAGAGACTAAGAGCGCCACAGATTGCGGAAGCGGTCATTGGCTAAACACGGCTCTTCCTCCTCCTACCACTTGGCTAGAACGTCTACATCAACGCGGACGAGACAGGACGTGCTCAGGTCACGTGGCTCGTCTGAGGACCGAAGCGGGCCCGACCCATCGGACCACTTTTATTGATACGTCACTGTTACATATAGTCAAACACCCAAATGTCATTATTGTAATGTGAAAATGAAGCTAGCAAAACAATTGGTGATGGTTGAAACAAGAGGCTAATAGCGCCACAGATTGCGGAAGCGGTCATCTAGTCTTGCATTCCTACAATTCAACTAATTGGAATCGTTTTAAAACATTAATGATTTGTAAAGTTATACACTACTAAAGAAACATTATAGTAAAAATTAAAACCACTAGTATAAAATACTACCACTGATAATACTGAATAAATATATTACCATTCTTATTTACGAACAGATGGAAAAAATTGCACGAAAAATAATGTGGATGGTCATAGAGGCTAAACCTAATTTTTTCTAGCACTTCAATTTATATAATTCGCTTTAAGTTTTTGATACATAATGATTATATTCCTGCAGTATTCTACTCTTACACTTCTGTGCCCGATCTTCCTAACGTATATGCGCGCGCTACAAGTCATATAATTAAAGTTCATTTGATTCTGGGATGAACATCTTCAGTTATTTGCCGCTTTGTGCTTTTACGAACTACTTAAAAATTTGTAATTTAACAGTTAACGAGCTAATGAGCCTTACAGCGTGAGAAAGTATTTTCTGTATTCAAAATAAAAACAATTGATACAAAATACAAATTTAATGACAATTGTTTAACAGTAAACATGTTTTCAATAAAAGATAGTCTTCATAAAAATTAGGTTATAAAAGACAAAATATGTAAAACGTATTCTACACTAAAGTGAATACTTCTGCCCAACAGCTACATGAGACTTCATAATCTAATAACAAAAACTATAAAAAGAGCCATCAGGCAAATCGTAGCACCCTGTTTAGCAGCCTTGCAGCGGACTAATAGCCACAGGAAAAAACGCTCTCAATCAGGTCAATATTGACTGAAGGGTCCAGTCACACCGGTGAACGCTGGAATCTCACAACACAAACAGGTTGTTCTTTATGGTGACGCCCTGTTTATCAACCTTGCAGCGGACTAGTGGCTACAGGAATAAGGCTCTCAATCAGGTCCATATTGACTGAAGGGTGCAGTCACACCGGTGAACGCTGGAATCTCACAACACAAGCAGGTTGTTCTTGATAATGACGGCCTGTTTGTCAGCCTTGCAGCGGACTAGTAGCCACAGGAAAAACGCTCTCAATCAAGTCAATATTGACTGAAGGGTCCAGTCACACCGGTGAACGCTGGAATCTCACAACACAAACAGGTTGTTCTTGATGATGACTGCCTGTTTATCAGCCTAGCAGCGGACTAGTGGCCACAAGAAGAAGGCTCTCAATCAGGTCGATATTGACTGATGGGCCTAGTTACACCGGTGAACGCTGGAATCTCACAACACAAACAGGTTGTTCTTTATGGTGACGCCCTGTTTATCAGCCTTGCAGCGGACTAGTGGCCACAGGAAGAAGGCTCTCAATCAGGTCGATATTGACTGAAGGGTGCACGTCACACCGGTGAACGCTGGAATCTCATCAACACCAAGCAGGTTGTTCTTGATAATGACTGAGATGACGTCGGGGGAACGCTCGGGAATGAGTCAGCGGGCGGGACGGGGGACGTGACGGAACGACGCGACGGGGTGGGCGCGTGGACGCGGTGCCTGGACTGTGGCAGACGGACGGGGAAAAGGACGGTACGCGTACGGCGACGGAACGTTGGTGGAACTTGCCCGGTTAAAGTACTGCTGATCGTGTCCACTAGCTTGACTAGTATACCGGTTCTATTCGACTCTCCGGGTACAGCCGGCGCGCACCGGTCTGTCCGTTGCGCACGCGTCGGCGTGCGGCCATACGGGACCCGGACGTTGTGTCCGGGAGCCGCTATGCTCTCTTCCCTGGCGGCCTCTTACGGTCTTTGAGACCCCTTTTCCTCGGCATACCTCCCTCCCGTTCCATCCGAGTCCGCATCCTGTCTCCCCTATCGCCATCCATCCGATTTCCTCCTTTTTTGCCGTCCCTCGTGTGTTTAATTCTATCCTTTACTCGTGTTCCCCTCCTCGTTCCCCTTATATCCTAGTTTGTGTCACTGCCCGTTTCTGCATCGGTAACTGATGGCCTTCGTCATCCTTCTTCATCCTTAAAAAGCCCTCTCTTTACCCCCCGCCTCTCTGTGCCGTCGCTCCGTACGGCAGGACTGGGGACTCGGGAACTCTGACAACCTGTTTAGTCAGCCTTGCAGCGGACTATTGCCACATGAAGAACGCTCTCATTACAGGTCGATATTGACTGAAGGGTCCAGTCACCCAACCGTTGAACTCCTGAATCTCACAACACAAACAGGTTGTTCTTATTTTTATTTTATTTCAACGCAGAGCAGCCATTTACAAAGACAAGCATAGATAGTAAGAATACAGCGGAAATAAAGAATAATACAATCAATGAAAAATCTACATAAATGTAACAAAAGAGGTACATACAAAAATTTGATAATAAATAATAAGTATTCAAAGATATAACAAGTTATAAATATCCAAAACATAACAAAAGAAATTAACAAACAACAATAATTATTCAAGTATGGAGAACTACTCAGAAAATTGGTATTAGATAAATTGTATTTTACTTAAAAAACAATAAAAAACAAACTAAAGTATAGGTAGACAACAAGTAGAATAATAAATAATTACGTAAAGGAAAAAATATGTATAAAAACTCTTTGTGCAACGGCCACCAGGAACAATGCAATCCAACTAGCTAACGAAAATATATAGATTGATAAGAGCGAAATAAATAAATTGTGCAAATTAAATTTAAAATATAATATATAACATTTAACAAATAACAGTAGAAATTAAATAAATACAACATATAATACAATGAAACAAGCCCTTAACACAGGATTAAAGCAACTAGTCTTAATTTCTAGTCCCTCACAGAAAGACGAGAGAAGGCCTGCGCCGACGAACCTGGTGAAGCCATCGAAAGAACAGGTCACAGACCCAGACGCAACCTGATTTCCCAGCGAATAAACTTGCGAAAGACTGTGAAGTCGAAGTTGGTTTGAGTGGTATCTTCGACCCAGCAGATCTCGAGATCCTTGTGTTTGCCGAACTCTGAGACGATTTCAGCTAGGGATATCTGACAGTTCAGCGACCATTCACTATCTTCCAGAGAAGACAACATCATCCACGTCACGTCGCAGGGCAAGAGGTGTCAAGTTGCAGATTGCTGGACCAGTTCCTCCACAGGCACATCAAGATAGGCAAAACCCAGCCGACACCAATCAAGCGAAGGAAACGCCCTTTGCAGAGCTCCAGTCTCGTCTATTGCCAACAGTGTAAAGTGCGACCACACGGGACTTGCACATCCACAAGCTGTTCCTCACAAGGGAACAATCCAGAGAGCGAAGAGCAGAAGTGGTGGCGATGCCTCTGGACAATCTTGCTATGAAACCAAGCATCTTTTTTTGCTTTGCTACTGATCGTGGTCTATATTTCCAGAAAAATCCCATGTCGCCTGCAAATATAACCCCGTGGGGCCTATGTCTTTTATACACTGGGACCCGTGGGGAATGGATGTACCAGAAATGGAGTATACGTTATATGACTGGGGATTTGATGCGGTGAAAAGTTTATACAAGAGCACTTACTGGGATTTACAGACATGTTATTCCTGATCACAGCCTACCAATCCCAAGTTCGGAAAGGCTATTTTGAAATTTCTTGAGAGTCTTGCCTGGTGTAACACAGTGATGAAAATCTTCCGAGGTCGTCCAGCAAAATGTAATTCCCTTTACAGTTAATTTGTTAGTAGGTCATTTGACAAAGACATTGAAGAGGCAAGGTCCCAGCCAAAGAACCTTGTGGAACTCCTCAAGAATGGTGGAGAACTGAGTGAAGTGAGCGGAACCTAATCCTTACGACCAGCGTACGTTTTTGAATATAAAAACTAGAAATCCATGACAAAAGATTCAGCCACTCCGTAACCCAGCAACTAGACACAATAAATGTGTGGTCGACCTTGTCGAAGGCTTTTGCCATAACGATGTAGGCTGTATCAACTTGGTAGTTCTTGCGAAAAGCAGACAAAACATATTCTGAAAGAGCGGAGGTTGGAACAGTAGACCTTGCCCTTCATAAAACCATGTTTGGGAAGGATGATTATTTTTGGATAGAAAAAGGATTCATCTAATCTACACGAATGACTTTCAATAACTTTGCCAATTGCCGGCAGAATAGTGATTGGACGGTAGTTCCGTATGTCGCTGGATCATTTTGCTTTATGTAAAGGAATGATGACCCAACTTTAAAGAGCTAGGGAAGATTCCTTTGTTAAGTGATTCATTGAACAACACAGGTGAGGGTTCAGCTAAAGATATCGGCAGTGATGAAGCATAGAGCGGTATATTGTCAATTCAGCTCCTTGTAGTGTCCAGATTCATAAGCTTGCTGAGAACACCTTCCTTTCTCTGTTGAGGTTGTTATGACAGAATAGAATCGAAGACGGGATAGCTAAAGCTAGGTGACACTCGTATCGAGGGTGAGTAGACTGAGTTGAAATAACTGGAGAACAGCTGCCATAAGCTTGTTGTGTCACTGTGCTACTTCATCCATCTAAAAGCAGACTAGATGCCATATCAGGAGTATTTTCTTTGATAGCTTTACTATCCCCAGAAAGCTCGTGGATTAAGAATATATGTTCTTATTGAACATTGGACAAATATCGAATGTGGCATTCACGAGACAGCGACCTAACAAGTATCACTCAGCCTCGCGACACCATAATGAGGTCAAGATTGAAACTTCTCCTGAAAACGTGCATGCTTAACCTTTATTTCGATAATGCATTTTTTATGTCATTATTAATACCACCTAGGTAAGTGTGAGGATGACCAAAATTTCTTCAACGGACTTGCAATTTGACGATGTTCTTGATGTGACGCCCTGTTTATCAGCCTTGCAGCGGACTAGTGGCCACAGGAAGAAGGCTCTCAATCAGGTCGATATTGACTGAAGGGTGCAGTCACACCGGTGAACGCTGGAATCTCACAACACAAGCAGGTTGTTCTTGATAATGACGGCCTGTTTGTCAGCCTTGCAGCGGACTAATAGCCACAGGAAAAACGCTCTCATTCAGGTCGATATTGACTGAAGGGTCCAGTCACACCGTTTAACGCTGGAATCTCACAACACAAACAGGTTGTTCTTGATAGTGACGGCCTGTTTATCAGCCTAGCAGCGGACTAGTGGCCACAGGAAGAAGGCTCTCAATCAGGTCAATATTGACTGAAGGGTCTAGTTACACCGGTGACGATGGAATCTCACAACACAAACAGGTTGTTCTTGATGGTGACGCCCTGTTTATCAGACTAGCAGCGGACTAGTGGCCACAAGAAGAAGGCTCTCAATCAGGTCGATATTGACTGAAGGGTCTAGTTACACCGGTGACGATGGAATCTCACAACACAAACAGGTTGTTCTTGATGATGACTGCCTGTTTATCAGCCTAGCAGCGGACTAGTGGCCACAAGAAGAAGGCTCTCAATCAGGTCGATATTGACTTAGTTACACCGGTGACGATGGAATATCAACAACACAAGCAGGTTGTTCTTGATGATGACTGCCTGTTTATCAGCCTAGCAGCGGGACTAGTGGCCACAAGAAGAAGGCTCTCAATCAGGTCGATATTGACTTAGTTACAACCGGTGACGATGGAATATCACAACACAAACAGGTTGTTCTTGATGGTGACGGCCTGTTTAACAGCCTAGCAGCACAGTAGTGGCCACAGGAAGAAGGCTCTCAATCAGGTCGATATTGACTGAAGGGTCCAGTCACACCGGCGAACGCTGAAAATCTCACAACACAAACAGGTTGTTGTTGATGGTGACGGTCTGTTTATCAGCCTAGCAGCAGACTAGTGGCCACAGGAAGAAGGCTCTCAATCAGGTCAATTATTGACTGAAGGGTCCAGTCACACTGGTGAACGCTGCTGAAATCTCACAACGCAAACAGGTTGTTCTTGATGGTGACGGCCTGTTTAATCAGCCTAGCAGCAGAGTAGTGGCCCACAGGAAGAAGGCTCTCAATCAGGTCAATATTGACTGAAG
Organism: Homalodisca vitripennis; assembly: GCF_021130785.1. Taxonomy (NCBI): domain Eukaryota; kingdom Metazoa; phylum Arthropoda; class Insecta; order Hemiptera; family Cicadellidae; genus Homalodisca; species Homalodisca vitripennis. Next base: position 11,992,813 of record NC_060212.1, on the reverse strand, counting down.
GGTCTATTTACACCTGAGACGATGGAATATCACAACACAAGCAGGTTGTTGTTGATGGTGACGGTCTGTTTATCAGCCTAGCAGCAGACTAGTGGCCACAGGAAGAAGGCTCTCAATCAGGTCAATATTGACTGAAGGGTCCAGTCACACTGGTGAACGCTGAAATCTCACAACACAAACAGGTTGTTCTTGATGGTGACGGCCTGTTTTATCAGCCTAGCTGCAGACTAGTGGCCACAGAAAGAAGGCTCTCAATCAGGGTCGATATTGACTTAGTTACACCGGTGACGATGGAATATCACAACACAAGCAGGTTGTTCTTGATGGTGACGGCCTGTTTAACAGCCTAGCAGCAGAGTAGTGGCCACAGGAAGAAGGCTCTCAATCAGGTCGATATTGACTGAAGGGTCCAGTCACACCGGCGAACGCTGAAATCTCACAACACAAACAGGTTGTTGTTGATGGTGACGGTCTGTTTATCAGCCTAGCAGCAGACTAGTGGGCCACAGGAAGAAGGCTCTCAATCAGGTCAATATTGACTGAAGGGTCCCAGTCACACTGGTGAACGCTGAAATCTCACAACACAAACAGGTTGTTCTTGATGGTGACGGCCTGTTTATCTGCCTAGCAGCAGACTAGTGGCCACAGGAAGAAGGCTCTCAATCAGTTCAATATTGACTGAAGGGTCTATTTACACCGGAGACGATGAATATCACAACACAAGCAGGTTGTTTTGATGGTGACGGCCTGTTTATCAGCCTAGCTGCTGCAGACTAGTGGCCACAGGAAGAAGGCTCTCAATCAGGTCAATATTGACTGAAGGGTCCAGTCACACTGGTGAACGCTGGAATCGCACAACACAAACAGGTGGTTCTTGATTTGTGATGCACGATATTTATTGATGGGCTTACTTCCTCCTCTTGAAGCAGGGATGACTAAACAAAACTGCAGACCACTATACAGCCATTTTCTTATCACTGATTACACAAAGATTGTTGCTAATCAGTTAATGTAAAAACATTTGTAGCTTTCAAGCATCATTTTGCGAAGTATTTGAGTCCAATGCAGTTATTAAGGAAACCGACAGACACTTTTTAAAATCGAGCCGATTTTTGTCTGTCTCTCTATCTGTCTTTGCGTTTACTCTTGACAAACAAGTACTAGAGATTTAAACATCCAAGAATGAACTTTGCTAAAATTGGGATCATAAGGTCAAGAGCAGCAAAGTTAGAGAAGTCAAAGCAGAAGAAACCCGATAAAAAGTTAGTACAATTCGGTGATATGAATTCTACTCTTACTTTCGTTACGTCCTATCGGTTCCTTCGATATTCCATTATTTATTTATTTTTGGTTTATTAATTTCAAAAACATAAAGTCATTGGATCTGCCTTTTTAAACTAACAGGAGTTAAATACAATTTGATCATGAAAGCTTTCGTCTGAATATTATTAAAATATTCTTTGTCTAGTGTACATGATAACTTATATGGACACTGTTCTTTATTACATAGTTGTCCACAAAACCTGTACATGTGAGCCAGCTGTTATTGATTTTTCCAAGAATTTTGTCACCTAAACATTAACCCAAAAGATGTAAGAATATTTTACAAAACGTTTTTATTATTTTTGCGTACCTTTTACTGAATAAATATTCATAATTTTTAAATCAATTCTACAAAAATAAGCACAACTAAAGACTGCATATACCAACAGTTACAACTTTTTCTAGAAAATTAACTCTACATGATATTCACTCTAAATAATGAAATGTGTAAAATCAAGGATTTTTAACTAGGGCTATTTGATTTATGCCTATTAATCCGATTGATTATTTCTCAATGAATGTATAATGTGGTATGATGTTACATCTGATATTTGAATGTGACCCGAATTACACCGGATACAATGATTCAGTCCGCGACCGGTTTCGACCGCATCAACGGAATGTAGGTGACCGCGCGTCTCTCCGTTATTGGGCAAAGGAAAATGCATAAAAATCAACGGAATGCTCCACGCTATCTTATTGCCTAACGGCCATATCTTTATTAACTTTCACTCACTTTTGTATGTAAATTTACTTTGCAACTAACTTAGACTACAGCAAAGCTGATTTTTATAGTCCAAGAGCAGAGAGCAAATGTATATTGTACAAACATACAAATTGATTTTACTTCATACTAATAAATAAATTTTCGTTAATAAAACACATATCACACTAACGTCGAAATGGAAGGGTATCAAAAACCGTTAAAATATGTAATAATACTTTTTCTCAGGACCATATTTTTTTTAACATTAAATACTTAAAACTAACCGTCAGATACGTAAATAAAGTTTTAATAAGCGTCAGATAAATACAGACCTTATAGTGGTGACTTTCAATCTCTTTATCTAGTTTAAAATGTGAACTGAGAAAAAATTATCATTTAATGACTTTATCCCTCTTAGTACCATCCCATTTTGACCTATGCCGAAATTAGCATGGCTGACGATCAATTTCTTTCTTATGAAAAATCCCTCAACCGATTTCAAGGAAATCAGGTTGTGCTTAAATAATTCAATTTGCCTTCTAGGCTATAGAAAATCAATAATGGTAATCTCAAGAAAATCTTTCTCGACTATTTCCCTCTATTTCTCTGAAAGAGTTCAGTGCATTACGCTTCTATGTAATTTTACTAAAACTTAAAACATCAGGTATTCAACGAGACACACCTAAGCTCAACGTCGAGAGAGAGAGAGAGAGAGAGAGAGAGAGAGAGAGATCCTTAAGATTTGAAATGGCATCAATATTACAAAATTTACAATCAGTTGCAGATTAATTGCCATTCAGATTAAAGCTTCTCGAATTCTGAAATTCACCAACTGCGTAGAATGACCGTGTATTTAAGAACTTTGCTCTAAGGTATGCTTTTTCTTCAAAGACCTTTGAACGACGGTAAGGGAGATTGTAATTATGAGCGAATCTCATGATAGGTGTAGGATCTTTTCAGATAATGCCGTTACTCGATAAATGTTCACCGAGATTCGGTGGAGCATACACGGAAAAGATTACCTGTTAATAAGTACATAATATACATGTTCAAAGCAAAGCAAATAGACCAGAAAGTGTTGCAGTCTGCCTGTATAAAGAAAGGATAAAACTTTATGAAAATGCAGAAAATACGTGACAAGATAAGAGGGTCATGTCAGGAGACTAAACCGGAAGTCTGTGTTCAGATATCGCTGTCTGTAGTTGTGTCCAAACAGGAAGCAAAACGTACATAAATATATGTAAGGTTATAATAATCCATAAGATCCCATATTAGCGCCATACCTACTGAGAATCAAATTCAGTTTCCCATCAAGGCAGGAAATATATAAAAGCCTTAAAACCAAGAATAAAAACCTGATATAATAATTTCTATAACCTCCATTTTTATAATTTTATACGTGTATATATTATTTATCTTTTTAAATAAGCATTAAAAGCTACTCGAATAGAAAAATAATGTTATGCACTTTAAAATAAAAATAGCTTCCAACACATTATGACTATTATGGTGCTTGGCGACGAAAGAACGAGCTGAATATTTAATAGTATATGTATAGTAATTGAAATAAAACTACAAATTTAAATAAAATTAAAACTCACAACTGAGCTGTTATTGCTTTTAAGTAGTTATATCAATAAACGAGTTGAAATACACCATCAGGAGTTCTCCCCAATTCACTCAGTGTATTCAAAAAATAGGCAGACTTGTCACATAAAAAACAGAGCATTTACACCGTATTTATAAAAATAAGTCAACAAAGAAACGGAGGAGGAGGAATTTACAGCTCATGGGTAGTTACACCACCCTACGTGGCGCGACCTGTACTGCTTTCTGTACAGGCTCACATCAGTTTACGTGGCATGATGACACAATGATACCAAGGTACCTGGGAGCTTCCATGTAAACCAAAACAGTCCTACCCCCAGCCTCCACCGTGCTGTAATCTCAGAAGTGGAACACTTCACCTGATTCATAGTCATAATATCTGAGACAATGTATCTTAATTTATGCCCAAAAGGAATCTTTCTACCCCTGATAATATTTATAAAAACTAAAACCTTCCAACTGTATTTTTTTTTACATGGTTACATTGAGTTAGTACCTAGTAAGAATTTGAGTATTAATATTACATTTGTTGGAAATAAAACAGAATTCTAAGTGTAACTGCAATTTATCTATAATCTAATCTCGACATTAAGAATCAAAATCTTCTTATCAATCATTTTTGCGGTTTATATACACAGTTAAATAGAGATGAAAATGAATCTTACAAAATATCAATACACATGAGTCGCAAACTTTGAGTTATTATCATTTTGAAAACTGACATTCATTTGAGAGAATAGATAGAAATACACGATAAAGATTTTACTATGTAGTTGAAGATTCGACAAGTAATATCCAAAACACTATGGGGATCATTTGCTCTATTGACTTTACACAACAAACTCTTATTTCCACATAGGGTTTTCCAGTGTGGAAAACAATTTATCCTCGGAACGCGTTCATCTTCTTTACGCCTCAACTTCCGTCTTTTGTCAGAGGCAAACACCACAACAACCATTAGCTGAATACACCACACATGCTGTCATTTTCCCTCCCTGGGATGGATATTTTCATGGAGGTTCACTCAACATGATCACTCTAATGTCACCATTTAACGATCAATTTGCCATATTCATATTTTCACAATCAGGTGAACTTCAGGACTCAAATCTGTAAATGTTGTAAGCGATGCGAATGATTAAAAATAATTGTAACAATTAATGTCAACGTCAGTTTATCAAAAAGCTGCCATCATGGAAAAAAAAGAAGCCGTACTTAACGGTGATTGATAAGACCAGCCAATCATGATAAAGCTCCGACCCACTCCACTCTCATTTATAAGCGGATATAAACATTACTGACCATGTCAGTTTTGTTTTAATGTATGTATGCTTAATATGGGTCTTCAATCGATGCCGAAATATTTCAAGAGTTTACGTAAAAATTTTTCGACGTCGTTTAAAACAGGAAAAAACTTAAATAGTAGTCATAACACAGCTTTATAAACATAAGTATTATCCCCTCATGTGTACACATCGGCTGCAATAGCCTAACGCATATTATAACATTGAGAAGCTTAACCTATCTGCCATTTATCGGACTGGATGAATGCGATTTTCATTCATTGGTGACCTGCTAGGAATTTACAGGTAAGCCCTACGTCTTAATAATAAAACACTACTCACCTCTTTAAAAACCTATTAGCACTATTTTCTCCGAATGGTTATCCAAATATCTTTTCCGATCTGGTCAACCACAAAAAAACTTTGCAATGTAAGAGAAAAACTAATATTGACCCAGTTGCTTACCACAATTTTCCCTAGTGAAAAACCGATGCAAGGCCCCATCTAAATTTTGTTACAAGAAATATAAAAATTATATTAATCACATCGAAGAGTTTCATCGCTTCCAACCCAGGTTTCTGGATCTTTGTTCAAATCTTCAAGAAGAGACGACTCGACAGCGGCCTGTTTTCCAGTTTCAAAAAAAACTGCTAGTGATGCAAAAGGAAAGATTCGGCTGTTTGTATCTTCTTTCACCTCATTTTTACAAGCCAATTTTAGCCTCACTTGTGTTCAATTTCGCAAGCAATCAGGTAGAGTCATCTTGTCGCTTCGAGATCGAGGAAGTGGAGCAGTTGCAAACTATTTGCCAATCACTATTCTATCATCACTAGCCAAAGTACTTTAAAAGCTCATCCTTAGCAAACTTCTTGCATTTTTCAAATCCATACTATCCCACCACTAACACGATTTTACGCCGCGCAGATCGTTTTCATCAAACCTTATAATATTCCAAAACTACAACTTAAATACTTTTTAGTGTGGCCATTAAGTCGACGGCTGTATACATAGACTTCTCCAAAGACCTTGATTGATTGAGTCATCCTGTTCTCCTTGCCAAGCTATTAAGATATGGAATCTTCTGCACGCTGCATAATTAGATCCAAACTTTAATTAGGAGACATACCCTATATATTCGATAAGATAACAGCTTTCCCCCAGAGTCTATAGCCACGTCTGGTGTTCCTCAGGGATCACATTTGGGTCCTTACTTATTTAACACTTACTTGAATGATTTTACCGAAATTTGGCGATTAAGGATGAGAGGGATGTTTCACTGCTACTGGAGCAAAAAAAAAACGAGCTTGACCATTAGTGAAGCGATAGCGGCATTATCATCAACACAACAAAGTGTATTTTTTTTATAACTAGAAGACACATTGACTTAAATACCATCTGGATGGCTCATAATCAGAAAGTCTTGAGTATTAGGGACCGACATTAAATTTCTCCAGCAGCCTCTAACCGAATTACGTTGCGCCTGCGTTTGTACGAGAAGACAGACCTTAAAACAGTTTACAAACCAGATGGTTACGCCAGATAATACATATGCGGTGCGGGTTTTTACTGAGAGACAGGTCTTTAAAAAATACAAAATAGATCAATAGCCAGATAACGCGTATGATAACGGAGGAACCGGTCTGTGATTGTACGAGGAACAGACCTTAAATAGTTACAAAATAGCTGAATACGCCAGATAACGCGTATGATACGGAGGAACCGGTCTGTGTTTGTACGAGGAACAGACCTTAAATAGTTACAAAATAGCTGAATAACGGCAGATAACGCGTATGATACGGAGGAACCGGTCTGTTTTTGTACGAGGAACAGACCTTAAATAGTTACAAAATAGCTGAATACGGCAGATAACGCGTATGATTACGGAGGAACCGGTCTGTGTTTGTACGAGGAACAGACCTTAAATAGTTACAAAATAGCTGAATTACGGCAGATAACGCGTATGATACGGAGGAACCGGTCTGTGTTTGTACGAGGAACAGACCTTAAACGGTTACAAAATAGCTGAATACGCCAGATAACGACGTATGATACGGAGGAGCCGGTCTGTGTTTGTACGAGGAACAGACCTTAAACGGTTACAAAATAGCTGAATACGGCAGATAACGCGTATGATACGGAGGAACCGGTCTGTTTTTGTACGAGGAACAGACCTTAAAAAGTAGCAAAACAGCTGAATACGCCAGATAACGCGTATGATACGGAGGAACCGGTCTGTTTTTGTACGAGGAACAGACCTTAAATAGTGTTACAAAAATAGCTGAATACGGCAGATAACGCGTATGATACGGAGGAACCGGTCTGTGTGTTTTTCACCCTTTCTACGAGGATACAGACCTTAAATAGTTACAAAATAGCTGAATACGGCAGATAACGCGTATGATACGGAGGAACCGGTCTGTTGCGGTTACAAAATAGTTTGAATACGCCAGATAAACGCGTATTATACGGATACGAGGAACAGACCTTAAACGGTTACAAAATAGCTGAATACGGCAGATAACGCGTATGATACGGAGGAACCTGTCTGTGTTTGTACGAGGAACAGACCTTAAATAGTTACAAAATAGCTGAATACGGCAGATAATCGGTATGATACGGAGGAACCCGGTCTGTGTTTGTAACGAGGAACAGACCTAAAAGGTTACAAAAATAGCTGAATACGCCAGATAACGCGTATGATACGGAGGAACCGGTCTGTGTTTGTACGAGGAACAGACCATAAACGGTTACAAAATAGCTGAATACGCCAGATAACGCGTATGATACGGAGGAGTCGGTCCGTGTTTGTACGAGGAGACAGACTTGTACTAGGATACAGGCCTTAAACGGTTACAAAATAGCTTAATACGCCAGATAACGCGTATCATGACGAAGGAGCCGGTCCGTGTTTGTACGAGGAGACAGATTTGTACTAGGATACAGGCCTTAAACAGTTACAAAATAGCTTAATACGCCAGATAACGCGTATCATACGAAGGAGCCGGTCCGTGTTTGTTACGAGGAGACAGACTTGTACTAGGATACAGGCCTTAAACAGTTACAAAATAGCTTAATACGCCAGATAACGGTGTATCATACGAAGGAGCCGGTCCGTGTTTGTACGAGGAGACAGACTTGTACTAGGATACAGGCCTTAAACAGTTACAAAATAGCTTAATACGCCAGATAACGTGTATGATACGGAGGAGCCGGTCCGTGTTTGTACGAGGAGACAGACTTGTACTAGGATACAGGCCTTAAACAGTTACAAAATAGCTTAATAACGCCAGATAACGCGTATGATACAGAGGAGCCGGTCCGTGTTTGTACGAGGAGACAGACTTGTACTAGGATACAGGCCTTAAACGGTTACAAAATAGCTTAATACGCCAGATAACGCGTATCATACGGAGGAGCCCGTCCGTGTTTGTACGAGGAGACAGATTTGTACTAGGATACAGGCCTTAAAGGTTACAAAATAGCTTAATAACGCCAGATAACGTGGTATGATACGGAGGAGTCGGTCCGTGTTTGTACGAAGAGACAGACTTGTACTAGGATACAGGCCTTAAACAGTTGCAAAATAGCTTAATACGCCAGATAACGTGTATGATACGGAGAGTCGGTCCGTGTTTGTACGAGGAGACAGACTTGTACTAGGATACAGGCCTTAAACAGTTACAAAATAGCTTAATACGCCAGATAAACGCGTATGATACAGAGGAGTCGGTCCGTGTTTGTACGAGGAGGACAGACTTGTACTAGGATACAGGCCTTAAACGGTTACAAAATAGCTTAATACGCCAGATAACGCGTATCATACGAAGGAGCCCGTCCGTGTTTGTACGAGGAGACAGATTTGTACTAGGATACAGGCCTTAAACGGTTTACAAAATAGCTTAATACGCCAGATAACGTGTATGATACGGAGGAGCCGTCCGTGTTTGTACGAGGGAGACAGACTTGTACTAGGATACAGGCCTTAAACGGTTACAAAATAGCTTTAATACGCCAGATAACGCGTATCATACGAAGGAGCCGGTCCGTGTTTGTACGAGGAGACAGATTTGTACTAGGATACAGGCCTTAAACGGTTACAAAATAGCTTAATACGCCAGATAACGCGTATCATACGAAGGAGCCGGTCCGTGTTTGTACGAGGAGACAGACTTGTACTAGGATACAGGCCTTAAACAGTTGCAAAATAGCTTAATACGCCAGATAACGTGTATGATACGGAGGAGTCGGTCCGTGTTTGTACGAGGAGACAGACTTGTTACTAGGATACAGGCCTTAAACAGTTACAAAATAGCTTAATACGCCAGATAACGTGTATGATACGGAGGAGCCGGTTCCGTGTTTGTACGAGGAGACAGACTTGTACTAGGATACATGGCCTTAAAACTGATTACAAAATAAGCTTAATACGCCAGATAACGCGTATCATACGGAGGAGCCGGTCCGTGTTTGTACGAGGAGACAGACTTGTACTAGGATTAACCAGTGCCTTAAACGGTTACAAAATAGCTTAATACGCCAGATACACGTGTATGATTAACACGAAGGAGGGCCTGTCCGTGTTTGTACGAGGATGGGGGGTGGGGGGGGGGGGGGGTGGGGGGGGGGGGGGGTGGGGGGGGGGGGGGGTGGGGGGGGGGGGGGGTGGGGGGGGGGGGGGGTGGGGGGGGGGGGGCTACACACACACACACACACACACACACACACACACACACACACACAATCTCTCTCTCTCTCTCTCTCTCTCTCTCTCTCTCTCTCCTCTCTCTCTCTCTCTCTCTCTCTCTCTCTCTCTCTCTCTCTCTCTCTCTCTCACACACACACACACACACACACACACAATAACACATAAACGCGCGCGCACACACAACTTACATGGATCAACTTATGTAGTAGTACGGTACCTAATGTGTTGTTATATTAATGAAGCATCACAATTTGTGAAATCAGTCTAGAGATCAATTCCTCGTCTTATAAATACAAGGAAAGTCTAATGCAATGAAATCTATAGCAAAAGCTATCCAAAATTCTAAAAAGGTAGACTGTTTATATCATTCCAACAATGTTCTCTAGCTTCAAATTAGCACAGTAAACTAATTAGTTACTAATAGAGTTAACATCATTAATGTTTTTAACTTACTTACCAACGTGTTTAGGTTTTACTATTTACCTGAAACAACAAATAATTAAGGTACTATTTTTATCGTTACTATTCGTTGACTTTAGAATGCAATATATCATTTATGTAAATAATACCTTATAAGTATGGATATTATAAGATTAAATGCTACATATGCTAAGATGGGCAGTTTACAACGTATAAAATAGATTGGCTATGCTTAATTCATATACAGTCTCTATGTCTTATAAATGATATTGAATCTTATTCACTATAGTGAACTTAAATAGAAGTAGAAGGTAAAATAAACAACCTAAAGTCAGTTATAACTCGTTGTTAACCGCGATGTAACATGCAATTCTCTAAATACTCCTTAGTAAAGGCATTTATGAAGTAATATGATGAGTCCTATGACATTTTTCAAACTTAATTAGGCTACTTATTTTTTTAATGTTCATTGTTAAGAGTATCGAAGTTTACCTTGACTCTTATATCATGTTTTTCACATGTAAGAACATTTCTGGTTGTAATTAATTATTTTTCTAACGCCACAGCTGAGTCTACCTTATTTCCCCGATCGAAAATACAAGTAAATTGATCTCTGAAACCTATTTTGGTCAAAGAGAGTTTACTTCTAGCGCATATCATGTACTTCCAGTCTATGATATTCCCATTGTCACAGTAGAGTTTTCCATGTCGCACAGGGAAGACAACTATGTACAAACGTAGGTAGACATATGTAGGTCTGAGAATTCAACTTATCGGTTAAACAGTGCCTACTTCCGATAGTAATAAATCACGTATTAATATTATTACCCCGATAAAAAACTATATTTGTATGTATCTCTCGGAAGTATACTTCTGTCAAAAGGCTACTACTTCCTGCTTTTTTTAATTTACTTCTGGTCTAAAGTATATCGAGTGCCTTATATGAGTTTGGCTGGCTATCCTCATGAATAAAATATACGAGTATATGCAGACGTAAGACTGAGAAGCCTATTACGATCTGAAGGAATTTCTACCTACTTCCTATCTACTTCCGGTATCTGTATAAGGTTCATGTAGCTTCCAAAATAATCTTCAGTAAGTTTTTGCGTTGTGAAATATATTTGTTTTTTTTTTTTGCATCGCAGCCAGGGAAAGAATGGATCGCAAAGGCATTTTACTATTCTTTCTCTATTTGACCTTAAGCCAATTTTAATTGCCCGCATTACAATGTAAAGGAAAGTCTGGAGTATTATAGCTTTGTTCATTAAGGTTGGTAACAGTGTTTCAATAATACTTACAATGCATTACATGTTTTTAATTTGTTAATGGTTATTTTTTTATTTTTTATTAGTATTAAAGTATCAACAGCTGTTTATTATCAGTTAAATCTGGATTATTAAACATAAATTCTAACATTTTCAAATTTTTCTGTATATTCCAGATAACTTTTTAAATATATTCTAGGTTACTTTTTATATCTTTCTCTTCATATAAACCTTCCTCGGATTTAAAAGAATATTTTACAAAAAGAATTAGCCTAATTTGTCCATCCGTTCTCGAGATTAGCCTTTAGCAACACGTTTTGCGATTCATTTTTATGTATAAGATATTATTTTTATAAATATGCAAAATAATTGATATTAGATAATGTGGCGTTCCACAATGTTCAAGATTAAAGCTGAATGTGCAGCACTCCTTACAGAGCTGCCATGAGTTGGTGGTTTATAGCGGAGCAGTTTTAAAGCTTCCTTTTACAACCGGGGACCGCATAATCCTTGGCAAAGCATTTTTGCTTCAGAGGCCGAGGGTTCACAGAGTTCGGAAACAGCTATTTATCGCTATCAGCTTGTCCAAAGTTTAAACATACGTTATTTTTTTAAAGTTATTTTATTTCGTAATTATTTCTAGTATGTATTGTTGTATTATTGTTGTATGTATGTATTGTTTCGTAGTATTTAGTAATCACTTAAGGTATGGTCACAAGGAGATGGTTTTACCAACTGGTAGCGTCAGTTGAGGTAGCCAGGATATCTGACAAGCTCAACTAGCGATGGTAATATTAAACAAGTTTAAAGCGGCCACCATGATGCATAGCCAAATGCTGAAAATTGTTACCACGAGGTTTCTTTTCATTTACTATAAAGAAATCAGCATTAATCAGCTCCGTGTGGTTAGGCCTTTATTACCGATGGGCAATAGTATGGAATTTGTACAGGAAATTTTGTTTTGTAGTTACTTTAAGTTTCCCGCTATGGCCAATTTTTAGGTTTCCTAACTTTTCGTGTGCATAAAGTGTAAATTAACTCAAGTATATTAACTATTGTTGTTTTACTCAATGAAAACTGAGCTAAGACTACATGGAACAGTCACATACGGAGGAATTACGTCCATAACTGGTCTTGGATAGTTCATTAATGTTTTAACCTATTTGAATAGTGGTTTTATGGCTGAGCGTTAGCGAAGTTTCTGGAAAAGTTCTGCCTCTCTGTTCGGTGACAAACTGATCTATAGACTCTAAATATTGAATTGCATGTCACCCCATGGGATACGAGCAAACCTTTTATGCGTTGGTCCTATTGGTAACCTTGATAGCAACGAGAATTCATATGGCATTTTAGCGAGTAACACAGTGGACCCGTGTAATGTAATTAAATGAGCAATAGACAGCCTCTCACGTGACATATGATGTGGAGTAATCCCATCTTGTACTTATAGGAATATACTTTTAATCTCGTGCCTATTTTATCAATCACTCCTTTGATGTACGGAACAGCTTTGGATGTTCTTTAATTTAACTTGTATATAGTTCTCCACATGTGCTATTTCTTCCATTCATTACTATACTGTATAAGTTAATAATAATTTTAAATTATCATTTAAGTTGTAAGAAATTCAAAATATTTAACTAAAACAGGTGTAACTTAACATAATTTATATGATTTAGTAGGCTGCACGTATATTATTCACGCATCCCTCAATGGCTAAATGGTAGGAAAAGTTAGAGAAGGAACCATGAGGAGATTATGGGTTGCATATGGCCTTTGTAATCAAACCGCATTACAAATCGAAACGGTTCTCGTTTTAAATACTTATATAATGACTATATGTGTGCAAGTCGGTAATATTACTTACGCTTTGAGCAAAAACTACATACACTCCAGCTATCGCAAACTAACCAGTAGAGTTACATAAACACAGCCAACGAGAGTTACATTAAAATTCAGATTGTTATAGACGTAAAGTAAATATTTTAAAAACAATAACTTTCAGGTTTTATGTCGATAACAGCGAAAAAAGGTGCCTGTGTTTGGCGCTGTTAAACCAAACCATCCAGGGCGTTGTCTCTGGAGTCCGGCGTTCACACGAGAGCTGACTGCTCGCCGGCAGCGATAAATTAACAGAACCTCTCAATTAAAGCTCTCTGAAAAATTAAACGTTCTAAACCGTGTTTATAAACTTACACGCCCAAGATAATAATGTATGAGCTCCATAACAACGCGAAGTTTGTAACCATCTGGTCAAGAATAAAAGTTAATATGACAATTTAAAAAAAACTTTCAAACAATACACTTTTAACTACCTAGAAAAAGTATTGTATTCATCGTATTACAATTTTTTTCGAATTATGAATATTCAAAGGTACACTTTGGTTGAGAATTGCCTTAAATTGGACTTTTATTATAGTTTTTTACATAAAAAGTTATTGTTGGTAAGTTACTTTCTTCCATTCATAAGCGCAAAAATAAGCAAACTAAATTGTAAAATTGGATATTTATACTGTTCGAGAGAAAATGTCAAATTTGAATCATACGCAAACTAGATTTGACGTCTCTTTAGAGATCCAAAAGCTTTCAATCGGTTGAAGAAAGATGTGAAAGGTTACAAAAATCGATTTCTCTACGAATACTAGGATGAAATAAATTGTTAATTGATTTTGATAAAATTCCAATATACAAATATACAACCATTCTGTGTTACAACTGGAGGGTTTAAATTGAAACACGTTATGCTGCATGACGATTATAACCTGCTTTGTAATAAGCTAGTGTCAACTGGTTGAATTCTAAGCTAATAAATTGATTGTCAATTAGAGTCACATAATCGTGATAGAGAAGAAGGAACTACACGATGGCTGCGAACATTCTCGCTGTTGGACATCTTCCAATAAAAACACTTTATTTAAATAAAACGTTGATTATTAATGCCTAACCAACTCAACGCATTGTATCACAAAATAATGTCTCTGTTGGTTCTTTTTAGAGATTCGTCAGAAGAGCTCTTAGAGAGTTTAGAAGATAAAGAAGAATTATTTTTACCTTTTTATACCAAAGACTCTTAGTAACTTAACAGATAGGTTAACAGGGAGTTTTCAATTTAAGATGGCACAATACATTGTTTGCTGAGATTTGTAAATATTATAGCCACAAAGCGTTAAAGAACCTTTTCAGAAAACAAGAAAATAAGAAGAATTTTTGCTAATCCATAAGGTAAGAGAAGCATTAAAATTAGTGTTTCGGGAAATTTAGAAAACAGGCTGAAGACCTAGAGATAAATTTTGATATTAGATATATATGAGTAATGACTAATTGAAATGATTTATTATAAGTGAAACATGGCTTTGGACAATAAAATGTGTAATCAATTATTCGAAAAACTTATATTTATCCCTTGTTAAATTTGTATTGATTTAAGATTACACGTTTTAGAATTAAACATTGATGATGGAATTTCTAAGTTTTATAATAATATATCTTTCAGTAATATAGTATAACTCATTGTATAGGCTACTATATAACAATATATAACGGCAACTATGCAACATATTACCTTTTCATAATGTTTTTATTTACTGGCACCTCTTTCGACAACTATGCTGTGATCACGGTAAAAATTATAACCTCAAACAAAAATTAATTATAAACAAATAAGAATCAGAATTTAATTATAATGTGTAATGAACAAAAAATATTTGCTGATAAATTCCACGTTCAGGATTATATTTTTAATTTATATAAATGTGTAATTTTCCTCCCTTTTATTCAAATCAGTAATTTCATGTTTTTCCACACTTTTATAACTGTAAAATTTTTATAAGAGATGTTCTATATGCTTCATACTGGTTACGTTGTTTAATTTGAATACTTGTGTATTTTCCTTGAATCCTAACTTAAAATTTCGTTTTGAAACATCTAAATTCTTATCCTTATACTCAGCCATTTTCAGGTGAGCCAAGCTTTAAGATTGTTGACATCATAATTGGAAAAGCCAACAACTCTTCAAGAAATGATCAAATTTGTGGTAAATTTTTACAGAAATTTTGTATGTTATGTGTGTAACAAATTTTTTAAATCAAAAATTTGTTTTACGAACATAACTGAAATGTTTGTCCCCGCCTTTGTTCTGCAGCTTTAGGAAAATACAATTTGTTCGTTGCACGTAATTAAAACTACAACAATAACATTTAAAACTTAGCTGAGCGTTAGCGACATCTATAACTCAAAGGGCGTGAAAAATTAAATTTCTGTCTTTTATCAGTCTGTCCGCACAATATCTCAAAAGTGATTTATGGACTTGCTTGTTGATCATTATCAACACATATAGTGATAGTATTTTAATACGCTCAGCCAATAATAGCTCGTTATGCACGTAGTAATGTATTGAAACGTTATTAAGGCATAACTATTCTGTATTATCTAGGTAACAATTCTCAGAAACAGAGTAATAACTTAATTTTTTTAATTAGATTGGAAAGAAATTACGAAATTATACTTAATTTTGATCTGTTCCGAATTTAAAAGAACAGCAGAATACGTTTTAAATTGTCCAACCCTTAGGTTGCAAGCTGACTTATCGGCATCATTCTGCAATAATAAATTACACGTCTATAAATATAAAAATCATTTAACTTTAGTAAGTGATTTATGAACAAAAAGTACTTATTACATGAGGACTCGAACTAAAATCTACAAATATTGTACAGTAAATGCTGATCCATAAATATTTGCATATTCTTTTCAAAATATAACACATCTCTAAAAGAGCTTTTTTCAAAACTACGCGTTTGTCTCTTAAATAAACATATTTACATAAATGTTTACAGCAAAATCTTGGCCCAAAATTTTATACAGATACGATTTTCAGAGCAATATATATATGTAGTAAATTTTCAATTTACCTATGGACTGTACTCTATTTTATGGACAATACCTCTACCCGAGATTATATTATAAAGTAATAATTGAATTCACCAACAGTTTGATGAAGTAATTGACTGGACAAATCGGTTTACTCCCTGCACCGCGGTTGTGTGTTTAAACCGTCAATGCGTAATAGAACGGTAATTGTACATGCTTACTAGTGTTTACTTTACGGTCAACACCGTCCACACTAGTTACCATGGTGGGAAGTCTCACATCCACTAACCTCCTGATGGTTTCATTTTCGAGTTTTTTGGTTTAAGCAGCTTTGTTTGTGCATATTAATATCAAACTTGTACACTGTTCACAAATTCAGAACAGTTTATATTGCCGGAAACCTAAAAGTATACATTATTGTAAAGAACCTGACTGTTGACCTGACTTTTACAGTGACAAAATCATGTCATTATGACGATCGGTTATTGTTTAAGCCTCCCGAAAGAAAGCTGTCAGCGAGAAGGAGGCCAATATCTCCCTATCTACTATTAGTTGCAGTATGTAATTAAATACTATATATAGGATACCCACAAAATTGTGTCAGAAACAACTGTGGGTGATATTATACATAATTTAAAAAAAAGGTCATATAAATATAGGTCGAGAAATGTTTCGTTTAGACTTTAACCAGCATTTTGTATGCTTTTATTCAAAAATTATCTATAAAACTACTTTTGCTAAAGAAACTAAATTTATCACGTAGATAAGATATATTTTTATAATTGTATTGTTTTCTTTTATATTAACATAATGGCGCCAGTTGAAATGTTTTAACTCAAATAACAAAAGAAATCAGCACAGTTATAAAAAACTTACTATACATCAAATATATGAAGAATTTCATTAAAATTCGAACCGTACTTATTTTAACGAAATCCATCAATGCTTAACGAGCACGATGACTTTAAATTTGTGCTTGCACAAGCCAGGAGCAGCAAACGTTTTGCATTTTGGTAGGAATTAGCTGTTTAACTTAGATTATTCAGTTTTACACGATATCAATTGTTTTTAAACTTTTAGAACTATTCCGATGGTACTTTTTCCAACTAAATTTGTCAACACATAAGCGAGCGTGACCATTTGAAAGATATGCTTGCACAAGCCGAGAGCACCAAACATGTCACAGTTGAGAGGAATTTAGATAGTATCTCGAGAAATGTTACTATCACCTGGAACGTGATCTGAGGTCGAAAAGCACTGATCCCTGGGCATCAGTGCGAGCTTCGGTGGCACCCACAATATATTACCCAAATTCAAGCAAAGAGCACATGAGTGATGGTAAACGTTATCTTTAACATTAATACTACTAGTAACATATTTATGATAACTTAATCTGAATCTTCTTATATCGCGTAATGACAAGTAGTGGATAGGGACAGAGTGACTTCCTTCTTGCCGACATCGCTTCCTTTTGAGAGGCAGAAAACAAGAACCGACCATATTAATGTAATTTTCACAGACAAAGACACTTAAATTCTAATATGGTAGTTTAATTAGGTCCCTGGTAAGAAAAACTGTCGCAAAATAGTGGTACCCGGATAATACCAATTTATCTATAAGCTATATCAAATACTAATGTAATTTTTGAATGTTCAGATATCTGGGAACTTATGAATTCAAGGCATGCTTCTCAGGTTTATTGGACAGTCTCCAGTGACTTCCACCAAACAAAGTAAATATTTATTTGATTGCTGATTATTGGCGAAGTTCATCACTCGCGTCTGAACAAATTTTGTTTTTATGTCTGCTATAGAACTTACTATATCTTTTAGTTTTTACTCAAAATAATCAATTAAGGATTATTGATGTAAGTGCACAACGAGATGGTGTATTCCCTGATCTGACAGTTGTAAGATTTACTTTCAATTTCGTTGCTTCTATTTCAAAAAATATTCAGATCTTTAGACGATCAGAAGGTTCACGGACTTAACATTAATGCCATTTTTTGTAGGTGAAAAATATTACTTTGTTTAAGAGGTTATATTTATTCAATACAACAGTTAAACTGCTATTTTTATTGACTTGTGTTAAGTGAAAAATTTGTTTACGCCACACAAGAGTATAATCTTTCAACAAGTAACAATCATCACCTCGGGCCACAATTGCAGCAGATTAAAACTAACGTAACAACATTTGAGAGCAATCTAAGACTTATTTAATGAACTCCATCAAAGAGAAAATCTTTTCATAAATTATACGTTATATTGTTAAAAGTTTCAAACCAAAAGAAACATTTATAGCACCAATCTTCAGTCTACCTGAGTATTGAATTATCTTACAAAGTCAATCTAAATTCATATCAAAGCTTTGTCAGCCACCACGTGACTCAGCATGCAATCAAATAACTCTTTGTCTCACAGCATCTAAATTATTGGCTGTTTATCGGGTAAATGATTTTCTAAAACACTTCAGAGTTTCGATCGCCTCCAGTGCTCTACAATCTTTCATGGAAACCGGTAATAATTACAGGCTTATAAAATGATTGGAATATACTGCATAGCTATACGATCTGATTAACTTCTAACTTGTACTGACACAGACCATTTTGCACTTTTTATTTAGATATTATTTAAATAAGATTTGAGTGGGAATTTCTCTCATTACTCCATGAAAGTAAAAATATTTTGTTGGAACAGAGTGGTTTCCACCCATTTCCTATTAAAACCAATGGAGGATCGGATCCAATATTCCAAAAAATTACGATAGGATTTTCAAATATTGAAATCTGTGGTCACCAAAGGTCTAAAAGCAAAATAATCTAAGCAATATTTTTTAAGCCATTCTGTATTCTTAAAAAATTCTGATCCGATTTAAAATAAAAGGTAATCATTCCAACTAAAAATCCTCTTGAGGTTTGAAAAAGTCCGTTTGTATTAGTTACGAGAGCAATAAATTTGAAAACAATTCTCTTTTAAAATTACGTGCCTCTTTATGTTATTGTACGGTATATCAAATAAAAGGTTTTTCTCCTGAATTTTGAAATGAATGCAATTTTGAGAGCTATAAGAGTGGCGGTATCGATATCACTAATAAATAAATATCAAATAAATATATTTATGTGTTGAATCATTGGTAATGCTAGAGTAGTGCTCTACTCATTAAGGACATTCATAAGTACAGCAACCTACAAACGTATTCAATTTGAATGCTGACATTAAAATGGTGTTTCAGTATTACGTTGTATGCTACGTTACAACAGTTCAGCTTCCTGTGTCATTATTGGAATCTTTAGAATTAAACCCTTAGTAATAACAAAAATAATTTAACCATAATTATTTTTATTTCTCAGACTTTATTACTACTCCATGTTTCTACAGTCAATGGCTAAAATGAAGTAACATTGAAAGTAGGAAGGTTGGTCAAGTTGACCGATATGAGACAAAAAAGAAGCCACACAATCGATCACTGTTTCCTTGTGTGAAGAAAGATGAAAATTTCAAGGTTGAGAATAGACCCTGTCGACCACTTCCGATTGTTACTCGTACAATCAGCTTGCATGGAAGTCTGCGATTGCACTCAACAAATACAGTTTTATTGCTCAATCCGACCTATTTATAAATCAACAACACGGGCTGGTGGCCGCCCGGTTTGCAACTTTGGGCTTTATTAGTGAATGTAATACAAAGTATATCGGCTAGTTTCAAATTCTACGTGTGACCAAAGAAACTGTTATTATTCCATTTCACCTCATACTCTTATCTTTACCATAATAAAATCTTTCTTTAAGGACAAATTTTTAGATCCTAAAATTGACAGCTTAAAGTTATAAACTTATTACGTATTTTCTTTGTTTTGTATTGACTTGGATGATTTGAAAGGATGAGAGTTCAGACATTTATCATCATTATAATTATGTTGTAAAACTACAGCACTTATTTCATTTGAATATCGGATTGAATTTTTTATATAAATAAAGAAAGTGATTTGCAAGTTGCATTTAACGAATCAAAAAGCAAAGAACTGGTGCTAAATAAAATGTTTATTACATATGTGTTTAATTTTTTTAATTTGCAACTATGACTCCTCAGCAGTTTTTTTATATCGTCTACTAACATTTTCAAGTGCGGCATTAACTCAGTTGCAATGATTACTATATAACCGGAAGTGTGTCATGTCATATCAAAATTGAGTATAACATAGTAAAACTCAATAACTTTAGTGTTGCAATAATTTATAATATATTGAATTTGGATTCTACATAGGTCAAAGCTGTTTCCCGCGTATGCTCCGCTGGTAGAGTATGGTATTTTGCTGAACTTTTTAATGAAATAATATGACCTATAATTTTCACAAACAGAAATTGTATGCACAAAGATGGTTGTGAAGTTATCTTTGAAACTTACTGTGAACTCATTTTCAAATTTGAATTGTCCTTCCCGGAAATAAAACACGTAACCTCTTACATATAGAGGCAAATCCTTAATCCCAGAGAGCAATTTTGAACCATAATAATGAAGATAATGAACAGTTGGTTAACTAATTTTAGTATAAGTGAAAATATGTTTACCAATAAACATAAGAATAAGCTAGTATCATTAATTGTATTACTCTCTATTAATAACGGTTTCATAACCATGTTAATTATGTTTTAATTTTTGCCTTATAACAGGATGGAATTCTTGACTAGGATATGCAATACAACAATCAACCGAACATAATAACCTGAGTTTTTTGATAGATTATTACATTTTGATTCTATGTAAAAAAAAATTCTACTTCCATCAATGCTCCGCAAAGTTGATGTTTAATTATGCAACATGACCATGAGATGTATTGAAATAATGGTGGTGGAGAGTATCTTTCAACTTTATTTCTTCATTGTAAAGACTGTTTTCAAACCTACTCTAGTCTAATGTGTTTGCAAATTTGTGTTGACCTTTCCGAGAATCGAACCCGTGACCTCTCGGTTAGAGATCCGAAGCCTTACCCCTACGCTACAGTGACGGACAGTGTTGGTAATACTGTAAGCAGATAGTGTAGCTCTACACAAACAACCGTAAACCATGTATACAGTGTTACAAATACATGATATGTATATGTATGCAAATACATGACCCGGTTGTCCATCACCTAATAGCTCAGAGTTCCATTTGGTGACTTATCGCAAGTTAATGCTCGTTTCCGACAAACAAATTGGCATAACAACCACTACTTATTCCATCAGCGAAATTAGCTTCATTCTCATGATTTCGGTTCGTGCAGTTTCCGTTATAATGTTTGCTTTAATTTTCCTTATACCAAATGTAATTGATCTCTAGGATTTTTATTTTTATTATTTATCTTAAGTAATGATTGTTTTGATATGATTCAAATACTGATGCAAATTATACATTTTGGCTGGAAATTATCGAAGATAATGAGGTAATTGTATAAAGAGTCTGTGTAACGGCACCGTAAACATTGTATACAGTGATATTGGTACACAATACACGACGTGAGTTTCCATTAGCCAATTAGTTCAAAGTCCCTTTTGTTGACTAACTCACAGGTTAATGCCTGGGTCCAATAAACTAAGTGGTACAGAAACCATTTAGTAGCTTTCAAATTCATTCACAGTTATTACACTATTTATTATGTTTTCTTCTTATTTTTTTTAAAATGTTATGTAAGTGATTTCAATTGAGTTGTTTTATTTCCGTAAAATCAAAATGTATGGTCCCGCTATGAAGAAACTTATCAGCGGTGTCATATTTAACTGTAACATATAATACTGTTTCAAAAATATAGATAACATGTATGACAAGACTGCTAATTTGGAGTACAAACGAATAACAATTTAGTAAGGCGACGCATAAAATAATATAAGATACTAAATTCTTTAACATAACAAGTTTTATATTTTCTATTCATTTCGTAAATACTTTTTACATTTTATATATTAAAATGATCACTGATTTCTATATATTAAATGAATAAATATTTATAATATTTTTAGGTAATATAGTTTATATTAGTTTTTATAATTTTGACAGAATCAGTTTCCCTGCAATCTTGTATTTCTGAAAATAAGTATTTCATTTTCTTTGTCATATTCTAAAAATGAAATTATGGGATTCTGATAAGTAAAATAAGAAATAAATTGTTGTACTAAAATCTTGCTAAATATATAAAAAAACATTTATTATTGTTCCATATCTCATACACTTATGTTTTTATCGTTTGACATTGTTAAATGTAATCTATCTTTTAAAAAGTCAATTAATGGTTTTGACGTTTCTTCAACAAAATTTGTATTGAAATCTGTTTTACTTAATTAATTTTTAAGTGAATTTTTTTAGGTATGGCACAGTGTAATTGAGTAAAAGGCATAATTAGAATCAACGGAAACACTAATTTTCTTCCACGATTAATTTATTGTATAACGCTATTATATTAGAGAAGCGTTTTGTTATTTTCCTTATTATATATTATATTCCTGTATAATGTCGTATGTTATTGAGGTTCATATTTCCCTTTTAATCTTTCCCAACAGATTTGTCATTAACGTGAACTTTCGTTAGTTCAGATAATATGTTTATATAACAGTTTGTTTAAGTTTCGGTAAAACTACCATTCTATTTTGAAAGAATTTGGAAAACATAAACATGCGTGGCGTTTCGTGACGTGAAACGTAAATTTATGTCCCCGTGCAAAACATACATCAATAGCCTGCCAAAAAGTAATCACTTCCAAAAATCCGATATCATAACCCCACTATTAACAGTAAGAATGTTAGTAAACATTGGTTTACTTGTTAGTAAACAAGTAAAGGAAATTTCCTTATAATTTAAATCTTAAAACATGCATTAGCAATTGCAAATAATAATATGCGAATAATCTAATTTTGCTTACGTATTTACCCCAATAAAAATATATCTATGTGTTTACTAACAAATTGGTACAATACAGTGACTGTCATTTCATGAGGTTTAGTGTATTTATGTTAATGGCATTGTGATTAATTACTCAATATATAGTGTTGGATACTTAATGACCAAAATCTCAGTAGTGAAAGTGACAAATTAATCACTACTCATAAAACCTAACGCAATTTGGATAAAGTAATAATAGACCCAGACAAATTATAACTTTGGCCAGACATTATGAAGAATAGTTAACTCAAGTTGGTCAAAGTAACAACTTCAGGCTGATGGCAGAATATAAATCATGTCACAGAACGGTCTTATGTATTAACCAAACGTAACATATACTAACCTAACCTAATACAACTTAACCTAACCTAATAGTTGGATAAAGTAATAAATAATGTATGACTAATCACTTTGACCAACTTCAGTCATATAAAATGTATAAAGTGGCTGGATAACGTGATAAATAGAGCATCATTAATCACTTTTACCAAAGTCTTGACAATATGCCAAGCTTACATGCATAATAACTGAATATTATATATGAAAGCTAGGTTAATTACTTTGGTCATAAAATATTTATGTAAAATGGAGGTGTATTAATGTACCAATAATATTTAACCAAAATTTTGGGGTTCCTATCTGTGATTCATTACATAATTTAACAATATAATTTAAGTAAAGCTATCACGTGATATCAAAAATCTATTACATGTTTATGAGTCATTTATGGCGTAAATGTTTAATTTTTACATACGGTTTGCATACAATTTGCCACCTTCTGCCATATTAAAAATTGTAATTTATCCTCAAATAATTTATTCCTCAAGTTTAAAAGAACAGTATTAATCTTATTAGAAGAAAATTGTGTATATAAGATTTATAGCGATATAATAACTACGGACAGGAGGATGTACCAGACACTGCAGACCACTCTGCTGCCTCCATTACCTGATTGTTTGACCTGGTGAGACTGTAGCGGCGTATTATTGAGTTACTAAAATGGACATCCGTTCGCAAAGCACCTTTCGCATCCGATTGGTTACTCTTACCGGACCTAATCTACTTGGTACAGCTAAGCCACCAGAACCAACAACACTACTCAGTACACAACAAAATAACTTTATCCTTAATATCATTTAATAACATGTATTTACATAGTCGCGACCTCCCCAATATCGTTAAGGCCCACGATACAACCTTCTGAGGAAAATTACATAACTTTTACATTGATTAAATAATAACTCTTTGAAAAACAAAACTCATCTCCTTTCTATCCTTATTTTGTCCGTCCTCATGGTCCACTGGTCTGAACATATTCTGTACAGTACAAGGTCGTTTCTACTGTTAAGAGAGGAAGGGTACCAAAGAGGAGCTGAACCTGCGCTATTTATAACTCATAAGTCCAACGCCTTTGACCGTGCGTCTGTTGGCACCCTCGTAACTAATATTTTAATAACAGTTATTAAATCGATAACTAAATAATTGTTCTTATAAGGCTGAAAATGGTTTCGTATGATATCAAAGAGCACTGGCTCAAGACGTAAATTGATTGTAATAATTGGTCAGTGATTGTTATATACTTTTTGTATACTATATCGCCCCTAGACTTACATTAAATTAATTTTCAAGTCAAATGTAGGCCTATATGTATTTCAATAGAATGGTAATAAAATTTTCAGTTTCAAATTAATTTAAATATTTCTTAGTGTTTCAGTTTTTTTTAATTAGTTTAAATATCAAATTAAAACAAGATATTTTTAAATTGTACTTAAATATTATTTTCCCTTTTTATTAGCTGAAAGCCTTCCGTGTGAACTTGAAAGCTACTAACTCCAGTATTGAACAAACTGGAATCATATTACCAATTAATGTATTGTAGGGTGTAACATAATATTTATACTTAACACAGTGACAAATTTGATTTCAGAGATACAAGAGTTTATCTTCTTCAATTATGTATGGTTTGCAACACAAGGTGTTCGATTTTTAAAATCTGACGTAAGATTTCAAAAGTGTAAGATTGTAAAAGTGTAAAACGTTTATTGAAAGCAATCTAAATAAATTTAAATTCAAGCTAGGTGTTACACGTTTTCCCTGGTTGATTTTGTAGTTACTCTATTTTTATTCAAGTTTAGTCCTAAAACTATTATAGTTATTTCGAACTTAGTCAAAGGCGTTTAAAAAAGAAAGGAATAAGTATTATATTTTAATTTTAAATTTGTGTATTTCTAGTAACTGCCTATATGTTTTTAAAATTCCAATAAGTGAATAAATCAAAACTTTCTTATCTCTTTTAGTAGAAATGTGAAAAATTAGAATTACGTAGTAATCCAATTTTTCATTGGAATGTATTTTTACTAATGAAACTTGGTTTTCATACTATCTGAAGCTTTTACGGTCTGAATATTAAGTTTAAATGGAAAATTAATAATCTCAATTTTCAACTTTTTGGATCCCAAAATGACTGTAAATGCACACATTAAATAGGACGCGCCATTAGCTCATCGCGCCATGGCGGCAACATTGTCTGTGCTAAGTGTAAACACTGGTAGTTAATAGTCCGAGCCTCTGCTCGTTAACTATTCAGTGGCCCGTTGACCTTTCACCTGTGATGGAGGGCGAGTTGGGCAGAATGGAGGGGCAGCTTCTCTAACATCGTAAATAGTGTATAACATTCTAAGTGCACACTAGATTTTCTTCCTGTAATTGTACAATTTAAATAGGACCCGCCGTTAGCTCATCGCGCCATGGCGGCAACATTGTCTGTGCTAAGTGTAAACACTGGTAGTTAATAGTCCGAGCCTCTGCTTGTTAACTATTCAGTGGCTCGCTGACCTTTCACCTGTGATGGAGGGCGAGTTGGGCAGAATGGAGGGGCAGCTTCTCTAACATCGTAAATGGTGTATAACATTCGAAGAACACACTAGATTTTCTTCCCAGGCATGTACGCATTACATTTATATTATTTCCGATACTCTATTCTATTGGACTGGAACATAAAAATATACCTATAATGGTTTTAATTCTTTAAGTATTTGGCTTTCTAATTGTGTCGCTATCCATGCTTATATTCTAAACTAGCTACAAGGTTCGTTTAGTCCATAGTATTCTTTACTGCAATAAACGACTAATTAAAAACTAACCTGCAGGAAGCAATTTAAAATAATTGTATTGCATTCAAATAATTCCACGCCTGGTAAATTCTGTAGCTGAAGTAGATGTTAGAATGCGAGTAATTTCAATTAAATTTTATTTCAAGTCAATTAATTCACATTTTTCACACAGTCTCAACATTGTAACGACCCTTATTCGTCCCCGGCCTTAATCTTCACCCTTTCTAATAGAAACCCTGTTTACCAGAGTGCAGTTTCCCTTATTACCCTTGACCTTTTTATTTTCCGCCTTCCGCTATTAACGACGTCCTGTTGTTCCTAACTTATCTTATCTTAGCGTCTCCTCCCACGGCCCTGCGTCTAGCCCTACACCCTTTGTTTTCTTTCCGCCAATCAATCCTTATTTCCGCTACACCTAAAACAACTCCTCTACTCCCCTCCTATCCGAAAACAACCAGCGTCGTCCTAATTTCCCCTGCGTCGTGCCCTAGTTCCACGTACCTCTTTTACCCTGACCTTTGCCCGCACCCTAGCGGTTATCCATGTTTCTGCTTACCATTATACATTTCCTGTCCTCGTATCCTACTAATCCGCTTTGGGCATCGCCTTCAGGTAGTCGGCGTTGTCCTATACACACTTCCTCTTATAATTCCTGTGTCCCTCGCTTTCCGACGTTACAATAAGCACTGTCCTATTTTCCCACGATCAGTTCGGCTCCTCCGTCACTTGACCCTACCCTGCGCCGCCGATGAAACTTCCCGTTACCTTATCGTCTTCCGCGTCTTTCCCCATAAACCTTACCCTCTCCTAAACACTCCTACATGCACACCTAATTCCTACCTCCCATACGTCTTGCAGCGTCGCTTTATACAAGTCGGCACTTTTTCCCTATGCCGACGGACCCCTAACGACCCCATCCCTGCAATAAAGAATACGGTCGAGTATTCAGAAACAGCAGCGTCGCCATTTCAAACAGGTTGGAACAAGCCGACCATATAACCCTACGGAGAGATATTGCCGGTACCGCAGCTGGGAGCAGACTGACTATATTGGGGGTTCTGCGCATGCGCCAACCTGGCTGCTATATAAGGGAGCCGATCACCAGCACATATTCTCATTCGTTCCTGGTACTTCACCACGGATACAACGCTCAGTAGATCCTGGGAGACCACCACAGGAAGCTCTCCAAGACCGACCACGCTTCGCCACTCTCAGGTAAGATAATCTCCCTGCGCTAGATAAATCCAAGCGCCTCTTCGTCTTTCCCCGCTAGAGCGATCCAAGCGGAACCTTTCGTCCTGCGCTAGAGAAATCCAAGCGCATCTTCGTCTTTCCCCGCTAGAGCGATCCAAGCGGAATCTTTCGTCCTGCGCTAGAGAAATCCGAGCGCCTCTATCCCCTCGCCCGCTAGAGCAATCCAAGCGGAACCTTTCGCCCTGCGCTAGAGTAATCCCAGCGCCTCTTTCTCCGTCCCCACTAGAGAAATCCGAGCGGAACCTTAGTTCTTTTGTTAGACTCTTTCCCAACGCTTTTGTTTCCAAATTACTATTGTCCATACTCCTCCTCATATCCTACTTGGAGCCTGGGCTGTGATGATACCGAGCGTTTGGATTGAGTCCACTTAGGTTGACTCTGCTCTCAATCTGAGCCTTTGGTTTCTAACTACCTTTTCCCGACCCCTGGAATACTTTACCCCATTTCACGACTGAGACCTTCTGGGTCAGTTGCGTTACGATACGAAAAGTCACGTTACAACATATCTGCAAATTTTCCAATTCTAAGAAAAGAAAGCATGAATTTATATACAATGTAATATTCTATAAAATTATTTTTTTATTAAACATGCTATGAGATAACAAATAAAATAATAAATAGTAATAATGTTCGCTTGTTAGTACGAGTAGAATATACATAAGAATTAGCATTACACCAATTCTTATAATTAAGAAAAACTATAAAAAGTAATAAGACATGAGATAAGTTTAGATGTTGTTATTTTAATAAAACGAAGTCAATTTATAAAATCCAATTCAACGATATGGACTTTTTAAATATAATTATTTTAGTAATAATAAATAGGATCAAAAGGTGGGGAAGTAAGAATTCAAATCAATTCCATACATGATTAATTCTATAGCTGAAGTAGCTGGCAGAATGGAATAATTAAAATTCAATCTGATTTCAATCCAACTAATTCACGGTTTTCACACAGTCTCAACACATTTGTAATTGTTTTCCAATTCGAGGAAAAAGAAGCGTTCATTTAGATACAATTTAATATTTTATTAAAAAGCATTTTAATTATTTAATCTAAACTTGCTATAAGAACACAATTAAAATGATTAATAAGAATAACCTTCCTCCGTTAGTAGAATACATTAATATGGCTAGTAATAAATTTTATAATTAAGAGAAATTGTAAAAACTTGAGATAAGTTTAGATGTTTATATTTAAATAAAGTTTAGTCAATTTTTACGTACCCAGTTCAATGATATTGACTTTTGAAATATAATTATTTTAGTAATAGTAAATAGGTTGGAAAGGTGGAGAAGTAAGACTATAGCTGTTAAAGCCGAAGGGCACGTGATACTTAGCTGTAAATAGTAGATTAAGGCTGTCCCGCAGTCTCACGGTAAACCACTAACTCTTGACAGCTTTGTGTCAACAATCCCACACCTCCAGCCACATAAATGCCAGCGTTGTCTGCCAGTAGCACATGTACAGGGTAAACAGATCATCACAAGATAAGCGAGTCAAGCGAGTTTGATCGTGGCTTCTGTTAGTCGGAGTGACCGCTGAGCGATCTCTGGCCTTCACAATCTGTCTACCTGTCTGTCCTTGAATTGTTAGTAAATCTTGAATGCCGAGTTTTTGGCCACTATAGTAAGCTCAGGAAAAATGTATTGTCTCTAAATTCACTTCGATGGCAGACTACGCCAAGACTACGTCTCGCGTAACTGGTTCCGCTGAACTTTTGAAACTGAATTCAAAATTCAAAGTCTATACCTCAGTTCCATTAAGAACAGAGACAGACAGGAATATAGAGAGAAGAGGACTTTTGACATCTCCTTGAGTGACAACAAAAGATGCGAATTATAAAGTCTGTAGCTCAGTCCGTTCTCAAGATATCCCATCAACAGTTGGCGTTCTGGCAAATCCCATTGAGGGACTAGGACTATTATCAAACTTGATGTCTGAATAGAGGAAGGAATTAATATATCGTTGTTTAACGGTTATATAATTATTATTAATGATCTTAAAGTTTAAAACTACACAAGTTCTACGTATCTAAATTTTCTTTACTATAATACATATATTATTATAACAATTCCATGTTTAGTATTTTGGCAACTTAAGACAAGAGGAATATTTTATCCTATTTTGACTACGGTTGGCACAGACTGAAAACGTAAATCGATCCTTGAAAGAGAGAGGTGACACAGTTGGACACGACCCAAGTCTTCCATTAGAAGGACAACAAAGCCATCAATTTAGTCGAAAACTACATTTACGACACATTATCTCTTGCTTCCCGTTACAATATTAAATTATGATGTGAAATAATGGAAGAAATGTGTATTGTGTAATTTGCTTGTAGGAGAATCTCAAGTATTTCGAGTATCATATGATTTTTACATATCAATATTTACAATTAACCTAAGATTTTTCACGGAAAAATTCGACAGCAATAAAAACCATGACAGCTATTAAAAGTCCTCAAATGAAAGGTGTTGAAAAAATTATCTTCAAACAATTACTCATGACTTTAATATTCACAAACTCTAACACAGGAAATATGTCTTTATACTAACTGTATGTTTTTCTGAGATACATTTTAGATATTTTCTTGAAAACAGCGGATCGTTTTTGAGAACAAGCGTAACTTACGAACGAACATATTAATCATTTTCCTGAGATATTCTTATAGTCGACTATAACCACCCGTGAATAGAGTGCGTACAATTGTTTATTTTTATATCAATGCTAATAAATAAGTCATTGCGAAGCGAGACTGAGCTAAAACACTGTTTTTGAATACATTTGTTGTACATAAGTATAACTTACCTATGGTTGGAAGGGTTGAATCAATGTGAATGGTGAGTTTTTATCCAGATCACTTTCCTCTTAATACAGCGTCTGAAATCTGGATCAGCGTCTTGATCTTTCAGATGAAGATGACTCAATATTCCAGGACTCAAGTCTGCTACAGCGTCAGATTCCAGACGCTGCACTAAGAGGAAGGTGAACAGAATCTAAACTCAACATTCACCATTACAGCATTACAGCAGGGATACAATACACCAGGCTTCACTGAGTTTGTCCGAACAATCATACGGAAAGAAATGTTTACATACCTCCGGCAGACAAAAGTGAAACTTTATCAGCCGAATATTCTTTAATGACGCTCAGCCAAACTACATGGTTGGGACATCCATCATCGTAGAACTCTTTCACTCTACAAAGATAAAAATTAAGATTTTAAAATATAATTATGAAATCTTTTCCGAGATATATTGCAAAATGAGACGTTAACATTTTTGTTCAAAAACTTGACTTCATATCAGTGTTTAAATAATAAACGCATCACACCAAGCCACGATAACACGATGTTGGATATGTTATGATAATCGGGCTATATGTTTTATGTTGTTCATGTTGAAATCTGATTATAATGAGCTTGATTTAAAACTTTGCTATTCGTTGCCATCATGGTTAACCTTAAGGCCAATCTTAAAATGTTGGCAGAATTCCCTAAACTGATATACTTCATCATCGAATTCGATGTTTATTTTACATTAAAAAAGCTTCATGCAAAATTTCAAGTCTGTAGGTCAGTTAGTTCTCGAGATACTGTGCGGACAGGCAGAGAGACGGATTTCACATTTTTCAACCCCTCGAGTTATAGCTTTCGCTAACGCTCAGCCAGTAAGCAAGCAGTTAACCGTGTCGTCATTGATCACAGAAAATTTCAGATGTGTTAGAATCTACCCTTTACTTCATATGTAAAAAAATTCTAAAAACAGAGGTTAAGCATGCAAAAAATAAATCAAATTTGTAGCTATAAGGAATATTAAGTCTAGTTTTACAGTAAAATAATGCTGTTTGCAGTTTATGACTTGTGCTTCTCTAGACGACTCTGTACTTTATTTACATGCCTGTTCCTTGTTATCAGTTTGAGTTACGCGAGTTTACTGCTATACACAAATTATTTTTTGATCTTAGTGCGTTTAACTTATAACTAATTTTTGACACCTGTATAATAGACTCCGATACACGAAACGCAGGGTTTCTATTTTGTTAGAAATAAGGATGCTGTCGACATCCTTGTGTCCTGTTATAGCATCAATATTCATTAATTATAGTTAAACAATGAAAGAATGAGCTATTGCAATTAGATTTAATTTCCGTATTTTCAAGATCATGAATTTGTGTTTCCTTTTCATTTCTGTCTTGCCAGTTAAGGAATGTATTCCCTATTATTCAGCATAAAATCCACATCAACCATAACTCGTCTAACCCAATAAGAGGAATATTCAAATGTGACAAAATTCGTGATAGAGCGAATATAACAACATCCTGGCTGCGAACGTTCTCGCTGTTGGACGTTATCCAATAGCGACTCTGTATTTAAATAAAACAGCCATTATTTATGCCTGACCCACGCCATGCATTGTCTCACACAATAAAGTCTGCGGGGCGGTCAACCGCCCGCCGCCCGCCGCCTGCCGTATTAATTCTTCTCTCAGACGGTCCTTCTCGGAGATACAACGTCTACTGGGGCGACACCAATCTTCTGTGAGAGAAAGCTTTTAATTCTTTAGACACAAATTCGCAGATATTAGCATTAATTTTCACAATTTACAATGTCTTTGTTCCAAAAATAAATAAAATAACTCTTTCGGCACAAGGCCATTCTAGTATGTAGACATTCAGCAATAACTCTACCGTCACGTTTGTCAGTAGGGCGCCGCATATACAGTCGCCATTTATGATGCTCTGCTTTTGACTCTTGGCATCAAGTGCAAAGTCACAGCATTAATAAAACCTCGTTATCATCCATGATTTATTGTGCATTTCCTACCTATTTTCCAAGTGTAATTTGTAAGTATCACCTAGAAAAGTGTCAAGGTATTATTCTGGTCCACCAACTAACCCTAGGTATCTATCTATATCTATATGGAGTTTACACACGGAATTAAATAGGTCAAATATCTCATTCATACATTTTGAATGTGTTTTTAGCTTCAGAGATTCAACAGGCCGGATGTTTTGCACTTTTCCATGTAAATAAAACTAAAATTTTCCTTAAACTTAAAAAAACATCATATTTTAACGTTTTGGAAAACTGGCCTTCATTATGAACTCGCCCAACACAACATAAGTTGCACCGTTCAATGTTTGGAACGGTCAATTCAGTCTCAAATAGCTATAGTAATAATGATGTGATCTTTTTTAGTGCTCTGTTAGATAAAAGTTTGTTAGATAAAAAGGAATTCAAAACATTTCCACCCAAGGTGCTGTTTAGGTAAGATGTAATCGCTCAATTTAAAACTTTCTTTTAATTGTATAAATTTTCAATTAAAAACCTACCCCTAACCTGTAAAATTCTGTATAAATAAAATATGTTAAGCGCTCCTGTACTCAATCGTGTAGGAACTTTACGTGAAATCTTTTCTTAACGAGGAGAGAGCGAAAATATCTTACAACTGAAATGTTCAATTTCGGCTCTGTAAAAATACCACTAAAGTTGCTTTAAAAATAAAAACTGTTAATAATATTAAATATGTCAGTACATTTTTGTTAGACCATAAAATTAACAATATAAATTATGAAACATATCCCCTATAAAAGTTGTACCCTTAAATGTATTTAAAATTCCCAAGAGTCGATAGTAAATGTCTACTGTATTACATAAACCTTAGTTATTTTTATTTATTTATAGCATAATTTTCATTACGAAATCATTTTTGGCACTCCTAGTTTTGGTGAGAGTCAAAATTTAAAGTTATCAAAAGCATTTATACATATGATGAGTTATCATATTTGTTGGAATATATGTAACCAACTATCATGCAAAGAAATAAAATTAAAATTATATGAAAGTGTATTTAAGTAATAAGGGTTTTAATGTGTGTTGAATATATATGAAATAGGTTATATATTACATAAGCCTATATAATTTTCATAGTTTTTTTCTATTCAGTAATTCAGCAGGTATGATAATTATTGATAAGCTAAACAGCACAAGACTTAACTCATAAGTTTCTGTATAAAAAAATGGTGTCATTGTATATTATTTATCATTTGAGAATTACAGCTCTAATCCAATACTACTCTTAGGGTATAGCAATGTGTTCCAAATGTTTCAGAGATTCTTACAAAATACAATAATTGTATCCCTTCAGTTCTGCAACTCATTCGAGCTCCCACTGATATTTGTGCCTGAATGTCTATAATAACAAATTTGACAACTAGTGAGTAGTTTATTTATTTTGAAAACAATACGCTTTTCAAGATTTTTAATTATTTTATTCAAAGACACGAGTTATACGAATTGATATCTGTTATTATTGAAGAGACATTTTTTATTATGTTATGCAACCATGCGTTCAAACTATTTAGTCTCGGAATAATATTGGCAGTAAAATCATCTCTTGATCAAACAGGAACCGGAAGTATGAAGAGTAATAACAATATTTATTGCTCAATAGCAATATTTCCATCATTCTTATTGCATTCGTCATTACCGTCTAAATGGGAGTTTGATTCGATCTTATCGCTTTAATCGTGCATTTGTAACTTTCAGTTGTAAACACTACTTCTTTCGGTCATACAGGACATCGAATTACGAACTGTGATTCATACATTTTTTTATTTATAATTATTTCTTTTACAGTTAAATGTGACCTTTATTAGTTGTTAGATGTCAGGGTGTCAATCGATTATTATCAAACCAAGCTCAATCGATAACTATGCTGAGTTATTCGGTAGTTGCACCTGCATATTGAATCATAGTAGTGAACATTATTGTTCTGGCCACATCACACCTTGAATGTTAATACACGATAATTCCAAATCAAAAACCTGGGGTATAATCAGTAATCTAATCTTAAGAGCATCCATATAAAAGTCCTACTATAAAAGTCGCCTGGTAAAATAAGACATTCTTTACTTTATTTTTACTATAAAAGCTATTCATTCGTATATCAGGTATTTTGTGGATAGTGAACCCCATTTTAATATAATTCATGATAATCGATTTAATTATTGAAAATATTATTTCTGTTAAATAACATAGAAGCACTTAAGGCCTTCATTTAGGAGGGCATATACCTTACGTTATATCATGTTGAATTGCAATTTACAGGAATGCCCAATCTTTTGAGTCAAGTAGTATCTTTTAATCAGTTTGGTGAATTAAATTTAGATATAATTTATTTTTAGTGATGATTGTAACTGTAATTGTAACTCGACGATAAAGTAATATTTTGTAATACGTATAAAGTTACTGTTATTGTTACCTGCTACACGAATTCAGACAGAATCAATCGGAGTGCTTACAGGTTTTCATTGGATTGCATACGAGTATATTCGCAAAGCCGACTAAGGTACAGTAATTCAGAAAGGAAACTTTTGTTTAATATTTACATACATTTTTCTGGTATTTCTTGAGCCAAAATTATATTTAATTCATATGTTTTCCATTTTTATTTTCGAGAAAGTAATATATTAAATTTACACATTATATAACGTAACATTCTATGTCTATGTATATATAATGTCACCTTTTAGTAGTATGCAAGGCCATAAACTTTCGATCAAATACAAATATATTCTCCTTGTTTTGTATTTTGTTATCTTTTCTTAAACCATTTACACGATAGTACACTTTGATATAATTCGTATTTTGGAATAATTTTTTTTTAACTGAATATCGTGTTAAACAAAATCGTCATTTTTATATCATGTATTTTTGCTAAAGGAAATTTCGCTACAACTCTTTCTAAGGCATAATTACCGACTTTCCTGCTGTTTTATCTGAAGATATTATTATATACTAATAAACTATCACTACAAACTAATTTTCAACATTCCATAAAATATGTTTAAAAACATTATGTACAAAAAATATTTTAAGATTGAGGCAATAATACCCGTAACAAATATTAAGTTATATACCAACACCTACCAATGTATGAATTGTAAAATAAATCAATTTTATGATGTGCTATCATGCGTAACTAAAATATCCTATTTCCCATCACAGCGTTCAATTATTAATTTGTAACACGGGTATTTGTAGGAACATAACGTATCTATTTCAACTAGTGCTTTTGTAGTCTTATTTTAGTGAATCTATTTACTTTTGTTTTACATTTACTATCGTTAGAAATCAACCATCTTCGTTTTGTCCGTTCCCGAAGACACAAAAAGAATGTGAGAACTGAATAAAGGTCAGCGCGACAAAATATCTCTCGATCCGCCGACAAAAACAGATGATGTAATTAGAAACCCATATATATCGAGGAAAGCACTCAGATGACTGCAGGACGACGTCTCTGCAGTGATTTATCACTGTTACGGAACCGGCTGATTGACCTACAACAGTGCTCTCACTGTGGGAAGCGGCTTCTTGTGCTATCACCGGCATTCTTTCCTTACAAATATTTTTCTTTAGTCGGAATAATTTAACCATTTCAACAACACTCTCAAAAGAGTTGGTTCCAATATGATTCCAATTTTTAACACAAATTGTAGCTATATTCTTCAGAGACATCACACACAAAAATACCTAAAGAACGTATATTTCACAACTGCTATAAAATGAGGATTTTCTTAGAGTGACCCGTATTAGACTTTAGTACGGCTTTTGAGAACGTTAAGAATACGAGGACTGAAAAGAGACATTTCTCTCTGAATTTGGATTTGGATACGGTACTGCACCATATAATAATTATTATGATACCAGAAGTGTTCACTTCTGGCTGGTTTTTACCTTCCAATTGAACCTAAACTGGTACAGAAAAACAAATGTGACTCTTAAATCTGGCCAATCTTACAATATCCAAGAAAAGCACGTGACATGACTAACTATTAGAGTTCGTGTGGCTTCCTAATGTTAAGGGCTGTTGCTAGCCTAGGCATAAGGACATCCCACCCCTTTGAAGAGCTGGCTTTTTCCAAGGAGACATGACTGAGATTAATGCCCAAAATCTTTCCTTATGGATCTCGACAAGAGCCAGCACCTATACCCGACCTTACCCCTCCAGAATACCCTGACTCTGCGGAAGCAGCGCAAAGGTCCTTTTAAGACTAAGTGCAATGTATCAGCGTCTTATCCTAAGAGAAAGCAAATATTATTATTGCATAACAACTAACAAAGACTTCACTATACCTCAACAGGTTCAATAACAACGCAATTTTTTAAGCAGCCATTGCATTTAATATATATATATCGTATGGGGGACAAAGGCAGCTATCCATAAATAAATAAATTAAAAATTACAATTATTAAAAAGTACGTAAGAACAAAGTTCTTGAGTCATAAATTAAAAATAATATTAAAATCTCCCGTCACAAAGCTAAATCCAAATTACTGAGCCAGTTTAGAGACCCATCCTCTAAACCACTCAGACCAACCAGTTATTGCATTTAATAACACAATGGAACTAATAGCTGATTCGGGTCTAGTAGTATTAGGACTTCATTTTCTTGGTAATACGCACGATAAGAAAATAGCTAATATCTTGATAATGCCGTGACAAAATTGTTGTATAGATGAATAAAATTAAAGAATGAAAAACGCCTTTATTAAAAATGCGAAGTTAGAGCTATCAAGCCCTCTCCGCAAAAAAAGAAAGATAAAGCAAGCTGCAAATGACTAGATAAAAATTTAAACATTCCTCTTGGAATAACCTAGTTTCATGAT
The DNA here is from genome assembly GCF_021130785.1 of Homalodisca vitripennis. Taxonomy (NCBI): domain Eukaryota; kingdom Metazoa; phylum Arthropoda; class Insecta; order Hemiptera; family Cicadellidae; genus Homalodisca; species Homalodisca vitripennis. The sequence goes on along the minus strand of NC_060212.1, from coordinate 11,955,679 downwards.
AACAGCAGAAATAATCCAAAAGTACTCTCAAGATTCACCAGGCAAAGTCTGAACAATTACAAATATATTTGTATCCGGTCGAAAATAATTCCAGAATGAAGTTTTTAAATTAAAATTTATAACGTGGAGCTAAACTTAACCGATTGAGGTCCTGCGCATAAAATGAAAACAATGAACTGCGATATGGTATTACGTTAGTTCATGCATGCTCCCAAGATGGTTCACATTTACGTACTGTTTTTATTCAAGTTCCGATTTTTCAGCTCATACTACATTTATAATAAAATATGGGTGAATATGCAATTAACAAGTGAGTATGAAGTGATCTGGAATATTCCAACTGTATTGCCATGTATTGGTCATTACCGAGGATTAGTAACTCCATTTCTTTAATTTATAAACGCATTCTTCATTTGATTTCTCATATTTATTATTTTATTTATACGTTTTCACATGATGTGGATCTTTCTTCACTATTTAGCAGAATAGGTGCTGTGAATTAATTGGCCGCCATACATACAATGCATTTTTACTTTAAACTTCTTTTTCATTTTACTTCTTATGGATGTATGAAGTTACTTAATGAGATTTAAGGTGGTTATCCATTTACCTACCTACATTAAACTAATGGTTATGTATTATAATTTTTTATCTAAAGTTAGCAGTACTATAGTTTTCAATAATGTCAGAATATTAAATAGCGTTGTCTAGATTGATTGGATACGAGAACACTCGCACCTCTAAATGAGCATATCTCAAACAATTCTAGGCATCTGTCTTAGTCTACTGCTGAGGATTACTGCTCGAGTGGGTGGAGCAGTGTTAATGCTGAAAACTGTAGGAAGCCTGAACACGAGAGAATGCTGTACACTGCCAACTGTGACTGGAGAGACTGAATCAAATCTCCTTATTCCGAGGTGACATCCTTCTAACCTCAAAGATTATTAAGGACTAAGTGCAATTAGGGGTTTCCTCAGATTCTTGTACTAAGTGAAAAAACCGGCACCAGTCTTTATCCTATTATTTTAGGGTCTCTAGTACCTTTTTGTAAAATAAGCAGAGAAAATGCAATTATTCCTGAAAGGACCTCTGCGGTACTTCCTTAATGACAGGATATTCTGGATGGCTACTGGTTGGGGATTGGAGACCACCTCTTGTAGAGATTCATGAGGAAGGATTTTAGGCATTAATCTGCCCTGTATCCTTGGAAGAAGGGGGAAGCCAGCTCTGTAACAGGCTAGGGGTAACACGCCGTTAAATCTACCTTTAACACTTAGAGAGCCCATCAGTCCAACAGTCATCTCCCGCAGAAGGCTTTACCTGCATATCTACTCATGAATCCCAATACTTCTTCAGTTGCGATCAGTTATGTGCCAATTTTAGACATTCACAGAGTTTCTCAGATTTGAGTGATACATCAGATTTTGCTGTACCTATTGAAGGTCCAACTGAAAGGTATAAATCAGCCCTTCAAAATCTTGTACCTTATTCTACTTGTACATTTCCTGCAACAGTTTTGGAATCGTGTAAGTTCCAATTTTAACATCTTACTTGATGCATATTCAGCAGCATAGCAGGATTTCGGTCAATACACCACCGTCTAAGATCAGAATACGTTATAACAGTTAAACAAGATACCATTACAATTTCTATGGTGCATGATCATACTACAGGCAGCAGACAACCGATAAAGAGCACTAAAATCCTTGTAGGCAACCCTCCATTCCGGTGATTACAGACGTGTGCGGGGCGTCTGGGGGAGGTTTGCGCCTGCGCGGGAGAATCTCTACGAAGGAGAGGAGCTTAATGTGCAATATTCATCACACAAACGACCACAGCCGGGCTGCATGAGTTATAGCCATGCTCGATAACGAACAGAGCGTAGACATTCTAGACCGCATCTAGAGTACACCAATTAGATGTTGATTAAGACATTTAATACGCCTTTTTTCGCAGCAACTCCTTCCCCCATCTTCTTCAATCCCAACTCCTTGAGTTGTTAAAAACGTATTAGAGAGTGAATCTCTGCGTTGATGAAGAGAGATTTACTAATTTACGTTGTGTTGTCGCATAATAATATCCACGTCGATGTTAATAGAAATTTTTTTGGGGTTCTTTAACTGAAGTTCTAAAGGATTACGAAGGGACTTAAATAGGGTTAAAATGGGTAGATGGAAAGTATGTAATTATTGAATCTTCTCTCAGGCATCACCAGGTATTTAAATTATAACGTAGAAGAATGAGTGAGAAATGGCTATGGGGCAGACTTGGAAACTGTTACAACTGCTGCATTACCTTCAGTAATGTGGCTAAAACATTCTGTGGCCGGGTCTAGAGTAAATACTATCCTTCACGAAATCTGAGTTGCAGATGTCTATATGTTTAGCAAAAGCTGGTCCCATCCTGACTCAAGGAACAAAAAATGCCAATTTTGCAGTATCATAAAACCACTTAAATCCAAACACACACCATGTTAAAATATCCACGATCAATCAGCAAAGTTGTCACATTTATGGTTTTACCCTACATTTGTTTACAAGATACGTACCGGTATTTGTAAAAAATAAGGAATAATTTCACGAAACTCTGTTACCAATTTAAACGCGTACATACATCAATCACGTTTTACAGTCAAATGGACTTGTCATAAGTTACTCTAAGAGTAATTATTAAACATATTTTCGTTCAGAGATATAAATTATCTAAGGTAGCACACACCACTTGTTGACAAATAGGATAGGCAATCGCACCGAAAAGAAATTCTTACCCCCCCCCCCCCCCCCAGGGCAGACAAAAGAAAAACTGTGTCAGCCTAAAACGTAATAGGCTTCGATGGAAATTAGGCAAATTATACGGTTTTGCATGCACATGACAGAAATTTAATTATTTTTCGGGATATCTTGCTACGTGATCCTGTGATGATTCACATGTTAGGTCAGTTGTGTTTCATCGTACGATTAGCCATACGACCAATGTAACAGATTCATTAACGCTCAGCCAATTCCCCTGGAGTGACGTACACCATAATCGAACTCAGAGTTTTTATCATATAGTCTACAGGTTAGTTCGTTTTCAAGGTATCGTGTGGAATAGACAGGCAATAGCATTTTACTGGGAATATGTTTAAAATCTAAAAAAGACATTTCTCTATATATCGTGAATTTGTTTATTGAAGACGCCTGTCCAGTGATTATTCGATGTACCCGCCGTTGCGCTGCGTTAATGACACATCGGACTTAGTAAATCCGCTTATATTACGTGATTGTTGTTTTAACTAATCAAACACCGTTTAACGCTGCTCACATGGCAATTGACGTTACATGCGTATGAGCAACATTTATACTGTTCCTAGGCATGCAAACAACTGCGAAGTGTGCTGTATATTTTACTATTAATACTAAAGCCAGGTTAAAATAATTTGCGGTATTTGAAGTATCGGTTATTTAATAATCTGTGCATGCCGCATAGCGAACTTAAACTCACTTCAAAGCTTTACCAGAGCATCGAATGTTTCAGCTTGTGATCAAATAACGCTTTGTTAGAGTTTATGTAATTAATTTTTGAAATTTTACTAAATTAAGTACAAATAATACTTTAAATATTTAAATATATATTTGACCCAATAATTGGCAATTAAAAGTAACAAGGACTTGAATTAACTCGCAATAAAAGTCAGTTTTGCAGTATGGTTTATTATGTAATAAAATGATTTCCAGGTATTAGATGTAACAAATTTAAGACAATATTGCAACTTTTATGGATGTATTTTTAAATCGTAATGTAAAAGTGTACTGTAAAAAATTTGCACTACATGATTCAATAACATATTTTTAGCAAACATATTTTTAGTGTGGAATAACTTTGTAAGACATAAAAGCATAGTTAAAAATCATTATAAATGAAAAGTGGCTGAAAATCAATTATAGAATGTTTAGTATTAATAGTAATACTAGGTAGGATTAAGTTCCACCATGTGTCGAGTGTCAGGCTTTGCTTATGGTTCAATTCAAAATTTCAAGTCTATAGCTCATTTTTATTGACAGATAGAATGACAGACAATCAATATGGAAAAGAAATAGTTTTCCGCCGAGAAACAGAAGAACTTTATGTCAGCGTACTGAGTGATTTGCTTCCACTACGCTAAGCCAAATTCTTTGGTTGAACATGCAACGTCATATACCTCATAATTGTTTATGTAGAAATGAAAGTTTTATACAGAATTTCCAAGTCTGTAGATTAAATCGTTCTCCAGATATCTTGCAGCATGATGACTTCAAATTTTTCACGTTAAGACGGTTTTCATATCAGTCTTTACATTATTAAATTCTACACACCAATTCACCATAAAATGATTAATGTGTTTGGGTAGTTAGGCTACATGTGTCTGTCACATGTTACAATATCTTATGAGTGTACTGAGTTTGTTTTAAAACGTTCTTATTCTGATATTTGTTCATTTCCATATTTATTTATTTATTTATTTATTCTTTCAACGGAATTACACCACTTGTACATGTAATAAGTTAAAAGGAGTATAAACTATTAATAGCACTAATATAATGTATACATATATAATTAAATAACAAACAGTGTTAAAATAAGTAATAAAAAACAGCGAATTAGTAATAAATATAAGTTAACAAATAATCAACGAAAAGGTAAAAAAAAAAACAAAAACAATAATAAATAGTTAAATATAAAAACGAAGCAACAGTAATAAATGTGTAGTGTATGATAAGAATTAAATAACAACTAAGTGATAACAAAATTTGACACATGCAAAAGTAACAATAAATAACTAGCGACATGCAAGAAAAGATAAATAATCAGTAACATGCGTAAACCTAATAAATAATCAACAACATCTTAACATCTTAAATAATTTAACATTGAAATAAATATAAACTAAATCCACTACATGCATACCAGTGACGTGCGTGTTTGAGTGTGTGTTGTATTGGTTGCCCAAAAGAGAAATGTAAAAATATTATCTAACCTACAGCCATATCCCATGGAGTAACCATAATAGTGCTCAGTGTTCCTCATATAGACAAATAAGCTTTATGGACAATGTAAAGTTTATGTTTGTTTATTTTTCAAGATATCGTGTGGAAATTCAAACTGACAGATCGACATAGATACAGAAATGAAATTCTTACAGCTTCACAAAAGACAGATTCGCTAACATTCACCCAATTCAAGATTTGTACAAGACACGTTTTTCTTAGGCTACTGTTATAAAATGATTTGGAGACTCGACCCCTCGGACCACTGCTATAGATACGCCACTGTTACATAGAGTCATACTCCCACATTTGATTATTTTAATGGAAAAATGAAGCTAGCAGAACAATTGATGATGGTTGAAACAAGAGACTAAGAGCGCCACAGATTGCGGAAGCGGTCATTGGCTAACACGGCTCTTCCTCCTCCTACCACTTGGCTAGAACGTCTACATCAACGCGACGAGACAGGACGTGCTCAGGTCACGTGGCTCGTCTGAGGACCGAAGCGGGCCCGACCCATCGGACCACTTTTATTGATACGTTCACTGTTACATATAGTCAAACACCCACATGTCATTATTGTAATGTGAAAATGAAGCTAGCAGAACAATTGGTGATGGTTGAAACAAGAGGCTAATAGCGCCACAGATTGCGGAAACGGTCATCTAGTCTTGCATTCTTACAATTCAACTAATTGGAATCGTTTTAAAACATTAATGATTTGTAAAGTTATACACTACTAAAGAAACATTATAGTAAAAATTAAAACCACTAGTATAAAATACTACCACTGATAATACTGAAAATTACCACTGATAATTGCTCGAAAAATAATGTGGATAGTCATAGAGGCTAAACCTAATTTTTTCGAGCCCTTCGATTTATATAATTCGCTTTAAAGTTTTTGATACATAATGATTATATTCCTGCAGTATTCTACTCTTACACTTCTGTGCCCGATCTTCCTAACGTATATGCGCGCGCTACAAGTCATATAATTAAAGTTCATTTGATTCTGGGATGAACATCTTCAGTTATTTGCCGCTTTGTGCTTTTACAAACTACTTAAAAATTGACCATTTGTAATTTACAGTTAACGAGCTAATGAGCCTTACAGCGTGAGAAAGTATTTTCTGTATTCAAAATAAAAACAATTGGTACAAAATACAAATTTAATGAAAATTGTTTAACAGTAAACATGTTTTCAATAAAAGATAGTCTTCATAAAAATTAGGTTATAAAAGACAAAATATGTAAAACGTATTCTACACTAAAGTGAATACTTCTGCCCAACAGCTACATGAGACTTCATAATCTAATAACAAAAACTATAAAAGAGCCATCAGGCAAATCGTAACACCCTGTTTAGCAGCCTTGCAGCGGACTAGTAGCCACAGGAAAAACGCTCTCAATCAGGTCAATATTGACTGAAGGGTCCAGTCACACCGGTGAACGCTGGAATCTCACAACACAAACAGGTTGTTCTTGATGGTGACGGCCTGTTTATCAGCCTTGCAGCGGACTAGTGGCCACAGGAAGAAGGCTCTCAATCAGGTCAATATTGACTGAAGGGTCCAGTCACACCGGTGAACGCTGGAATCTCACAACACAAACAGGTTGTTCTTGATAATGACGGCCTGTTTATCAGCCTAGCAGCGGACTAGTGGCCACAGGAAGAAGGCTCTCAATCAGGTCGATATTGACTGAAGGGTCCAGTCACACCGGTGAACGCTGGAATCTCACAACACAAACAGGTTGTTCTTGATAATGACGGCCTGTTTATCAGCCTAGCAGCGGACTAGTGGCCACAGGAAGAAGGCTCTCAATCAGGTCGATATTGACTGAAGGGTCCAGTCACACCGGTGAACGCTGGAATCTCACAACACAAACAGGTTGTTCTTGATGGTGACTGCCTGTTTATCAGCCTAGCAGCGGACTAGTGGCCACAGGAAGAAGGCTCTCAATCAGGTCGATATTGACTGAAGGGTGCAGTCACACCGGTGAACGCTGGAATCTCACAACACAAACAGGTTGTTCTTGATAATGACGGCCTGTTTATCAGCCTTGCAGCGGACTAGTGGCCACAGGAAGAAGGCTCTCATTCAGGTCGATATTGACTGAAGGGTCCAGTCACACCGGTGAACGCTGGAATCTCACAACACAAACAGGTTGTTCTTGATGGTGACGGCCTGTTTATCAGCCTAGCAGCGGACTAGTGGCCACAGGAAGAAGGCTCTCAATCAGGTCAATATTGACTGAAGGGTCTAGTTACACCGGTGACGATGGAATCTCACAACACAAACAGGTTGTTCTTGATAATGACTGCCTGTTTATCAGCCTAGCAGCGGACTAGTGGCCACAGGAAGAAGGCTCTCAATCAGGTCGATATTGACTGAAGGGTCCAGTCACACCGTTTAACGCTGGAATCTCACAACACAAACAGGTTGTTCTTGATGGTGACGGCCTGTTTATCAGCCTAGCAGCAGAATAGTGGCCACAGGAAGAAGGCTCTCAATCAGGTCAATATTGACTAAAGGGTCTATTTACACCGGTGACGATGGAATATCACAACAAAAGCAGGTTGTTCTTGATGGTGACGGCCTGTTTATCAGCCTAGCAGTGGACTAGTGGCCACAGGAAGAAGGCTCTCTATCAGGTCGATATTGACTGAAGGGTCCAGTCACACCGGCGAACGCTGAAATCTCACAACACAAACAGGTTGTTCTTGATGGTGACGGCCTGTTTATCAGCCTAGCAGCAGACTAGTGGCCACAGGAAGAAGGCTCTCAATCAGGTCAATATTGAGTGAAGGGTCCAGTCACACTGGTGAACGCTGGAATCGCACAACACAAACAGGTGGTTCTTGATTTGTGACGCACGATATTTATTGATGGGCTTACTTCCTCCTCTTGAAGCAGGGATGACTAAACAAAACTGCAGACCACTATACAGCCATTTTCTTATCACTGATTACACAAAGATTGTTGCTAACAGTTAATGTAAAAACATTTGTCGCTTTCAAGCATCATTTTGCGAAGTATTTGAGTCCAATGCAGTTATTAAGGAACCGACAGACGCTTTTTAAAATCGAGCCGATTTTTGTCTGTCTCTCTATCTGTCTTTGCGTTTACTCTTGACAAACAAGTACTAGAGATTTAAACATCCAAGAATGAACTTTGCTAAAATTGGGATCATAAGGTCAAGAGCAGCAAAGTTAGAGAAGTCAAAGCAGAAGAACCCGATAAAAAGTTAGTACAAATTCGGTGATATGAATTCTACTCTTACTTTCGTTACGTCCTATCGGTTCCTTCGATACTCCATTATTTATTATTTTTGGTTTATTAATTTCAAAACATAAAGTCGTTGGATCTGCCTTTTTAAACTAACAGGAGTTAAATACAATTTGATCATGAAACCTTTCGTCTGAATATTATTAAAATATTCTTTGTCTAGTGTACATGATAACTTATATGGACACTGTTCTTTATTACATAGTTTGTCCATAAAACCCGTACATGTGAGCCAGCTGTTATTGATTTTTCCAAGAATGTTGTCACCCAAACATTAACCCAAAAGATGTAAGAATATTTTACAAAACGTTTTTGTTATTTTTGCGTACCTTTTACTGAATAAATATTCATAATTTTTAAATCAATTCTACAAAAAAGCACAACTAAAGACTGCATATACCAACAGTTACAACTTTTCTAGAAAATTAACTCTACAAGATATTCACTCTAAATAATGAAATGTGTAAAATCAAGGATTTTTAACTAGGGCTATTTGATTTATGCCTATTAATCCGATTGATAATTTCTCAATGAATGTATAATGTGGTATGATGTTACATCTGATATTTGAATGTGACCCGAATTACACCGGATACAATGATTCAGTCCGCGACCGGTTTCGACCGCATCAACGGAATGTAGGTGACCGCGCGTCTCTCCGTTATTGGGCAAAGGAAAATGCATAAAAATCAACGGAATGCTCCACGCTATCTTATTGCCTAACGGCCATATCTTTATTAACTTTCACTCACTTTTGTATGTAAATTTACTTTGCAACTAACTTAGGCTACAGCAAAGCTGATCTTTATAGTCCAAGAGCAGAGAGCAAATTATGTTGTATAAACATACAAATTGATTTACTTCATACTAATAAAGAAATATTCGTTAATAAAACACATATCGCACTAACGTCGAAATGGAAGGGTATCAAAACCGTTAAAATATGTAATAATACTTTTTCTCAGACCATATTTTTTTAACATTAAATACTTAAAACTAACCGTCAGATACGTAAATAAAGTTTTAATAAGCGTCAGATAAATACAGACCTTATAGTGGTGACTTTCAATCTCTTTATCTAGTTTAAAATGTGAACTGAGAAAAAATTATCATTTAATGACTTTATTCCTCTCAGTACCATCCCATTTTGACCTATGCCGAAATTAGCATGGCTGACGATCAATTTCTTTCTTATGAAAAATTCCTCAACCGATTTCAAGGAAATCAGGTTGTGCTTAAATAATTCAATTTGCCTTCTAGGCTATAGAAAATCAATAATGGTAATCTCAAGAAAATCTTTCTCGACTATTTCCCTCTATTTCTCTGAAAGAGTTCATTGCATTACGCTTCTATGTCAATTTTACTCAAACTTAAAACATCAGGTATTCAACGAGACACACCTAAGCTCAACGTCGAGAGAGAGAGAGAGAGAGAGAGAGAGAGAGAGAGAGAGAGAGATCCTTAAGATTTGAAATGGCATCAATATTACAAAATTTACAATCAGTTGCAGATTAATTGTCATTCAGATTAAAGCTTCTCGAATTCTGAAATTCACCAACTGTGTAGAATGACCGCGCAGACAACCAAGTTTTCAGAGAGGTCTTGACCGGATCCGGTAGCTGCTTGAGCTCCTCGGGCAGTGTATTTAAGAACTTTGCTCTAAGGTATGCCGGCTTTTTCTCAAAGACCTTTGAACGACGGTAAGGGAGATTGTAATTATGAGCGAATCTCATGATAGGTGTAGGATCTTTTCAGATAATGCCGTTACTCGATAAATGTTCACCGAGATTCGGTGGAGCATACACGGAAAAGATTACCGGTTAATAAGTACATAATATACATGTTCAAAGCAAAGCAAATAGACCAGAAAGTGTTGCAGTCTGCCTGTATAAAGAAAGGATAAAACTTTATGAAAATGCAGAAAATACGTGACAAGATAAGAGACTAGTCTCATGTCAGGAGACTAAACCGGAAGTCTGTGTTCAGATATCGCTGTCTGTAGTTGTGTCCAAACAGGAAGCAAAACGTACATAAATATATGTAAGGTTATAATAATCCATAAGATCCCATATTTAGCGCCATACCTACTAAGAATCAAATTCAGTTTCCCATCAAGGCAGGAAATATACAAAACCAAGAATCAAAATCTGATATAATAATTTCTATAACCTCCATTTTTATAATTTCATATGTGTATATATTATTTATCTTTTTAAATAAGCATTAAAAGGAGCTACTCGAATAGAAAATAATGTTATGCACTTTAAATAAAAATAGCTTCCAACACATTATGACTATTATAGTGCTGGCGACGAAAGAACGGGCTGAATATTTAATAGTATATGTATAGTAATTGAAATAAACTACAAATTTAAATAAAATTAAAACTCACAACTGAGCTGTTATTGCTTTTAAGTAGTTATATCAATAAACGAGTTGAAATACACCATCAGGAGTTCTCCCCAATTCACTCAGTGTATTCAAAAATAGGCAGACTTGTCACATAAAAACAGAGCATTTACACCGTATTTATAAAAATAAGTCAACAAAGAACGGAGGAGGAGGAATTTACAGCTCCTGGGTAGTTACACCACCCTACGTGGCGCGACCTGTACTGCTTTCTGTACAGGCTCACATCAGTTTACGTGGCATGATGACACAATGATACCAAGGTACCTGGGAGCTCCATGTAAACCAAAACAGTCTACCCCAGCCTCCACCGTGCTGTAATCTCAGAAGTGGAACACTCACCTGATTCATAGCATAATATCTGCGACAATGTATCTTAATTTATGCCCAAAAGGAATCTTTCTACCCCTGATAATATTTATAAAACTAAAACTTCCAACTGTATTTTTTTACATGGTTACATTGAGTTAGTACCTAGTAAGAATTTGAGTATTAATATTACATTTGTTGGAAATAAAACAGAATTCTACGTGTAACTGCAATTTATCTATATCTATATCTCGACATTAAGAATCAAAATCTTCTTATCAATCATTTTTGCGGTTTATATACACAGTTAAATAGAGATGAAAATGAATCTTACAAAATATCAATACACATGAGTCGCAAACTTTGAGTTATTATCATTTTGAAAACTGACATTCATTTGAGAGAATAGATAGAAATACACGATAAAGATTTTACTATGTAGTTGAAGATTCGACAAGTAATATCCAAAACACTATGGGGATCATTTGCTCTATTGACTTTACACAACAAACTCTTATTTCCACTAGGGTTTTCCAGTGTGGAAAACAATTTATCCTCGGAACGCGTTCATCTTCTTTACGCTCAACTTCCGTCTTTTGTCAGAGGCAACCACCACAACAACCATTAGCTGAATACACCACACATGCTGTCATTTCCCTCCCTGGGATGGATATTTTCATGGAGGTTCACTCAACATGATCACTCTAATGTCACCATTTACGATCAAATTGCCATATTCATATTTTCACATCAGGTGAACTTCAGGACTCAAATCTGTAAATGTTATAAGCGATGCGAATGATTAAAAATAATTGTAACAATAATGTCAACGTCAGTTTATCAAAAAGCTGCCATCATGGAAAAAAGAAGCCGTACTTAACGGTGATTGATAAGACCAGCCAATCATGATAAAGCTCCGACCACTCCACTCTCATTTATAAGCGGATAAACATTACTGACCATGTCAGTTTTGTTTTAATGTATGTATGCTTAATATGGGTCTTCAATCGATGCCGAAATATTTCAAGAGTTTACGTAAAAATTTTTCGACGTCGCGCGTCGTTTAAACAGGAAAAACTTAAATAGTAGTCATAACACAGCTTCATAAACATAAGTATTATCCCCTCATGTGTACAAATCGGCTGCAATAGCCTAACGCATATTATAACATTGAGAAGCTTAACCTATCTGCCATTTATCGGACTGGATGAATGCGATTTTCATTCATTGGTGACCTGCTAGGAATTTACAGGTAAGCCCTACGTCTTAATAATAAAACACTACGCACCTCTTTAAAAACCTATTAGCACTATTTTCTCCGAATGGTTATCCAAATATCTTTTCTGATCTGGTCAACCACAAAAAAACTTTGTAACGTAAGAGAAAAACTAATATTGACCCAGTTGCTTACCACAATTTTCCCTAGTGAAAAACCGATGCAAGGCCCCATCTAAATTTTGTTACAAGAAATATAAAAATTATATTAATCACATCGAAGAGTTCATCGCTTCCAACCCAGGTTTCTGGATCTTTGTCAAATCTTCAAGAAGAGACGACTCGACAGCGGCCTGTTTTCAGTTTCAAAAAAACTGCTAGTGATGCAAAAGGAAAGATTCGGCTGTTTGCATCTTCTTTCACCTCATTTTTACAAGCCAATTTTACCCTCACTTGTGTTCAATTTCGCAAGCAATCAGGTAGAGTCATCTTGTCGCTTCGAGATCGAGGAAGTGGAGCAGTTGCAAACTATTGGCCAATCACTATTCTATCATCACTAGCCAAAGTACTTTAAAAGCTCATCCTTAGCAAACTTCTTGCATTTTTCAAATCCATACTATCCCACCACTAACACGATTTTACGCCGCGCAGATCGTTTTCATCAAACCTTATAATATTCCAAAACTACAACTTAAATACTTTTTAGTGTGGCCATTAAGTCGACGCTGTATACATAGACTTCTCCAAAGACCTTGATTGATTGAGTCATCCTGTTCTCCTTGCCAAGCTATTGAGATATGGAATCTTCTGCACGCTGCATAATTAGATCCAAACTTTAATTAGGAGACATACCCCTATATATTCGATAAGATAACAAGCTTTCCCCAGAGTCTATAGCCACGTCTGGTGTTCCTCAGGGATCACATTTGGGTCCTTACTTATTTAACACTTACTTGAATGATTTTACCGAAATTTGGCGATTAAGGATGAGAGGGATGTTTCACTGCTACTGGAGCAAAAAAAACGAGCTTGACCATTAGTGAAGCGATAGCGGCATTATCATCAACACAACAAAGTGTATTTTTTTATAACTAGAAGACACATTGACTTAAATACCATCTGGATGGCTCATAATCAGAAAGTCTTGAGTATTAGGGACCGACATTAATTTCTCCAGCAGCCTCTAACCGAATTACGTTGCGCCTGCGTTTGTACGAGAAGACAGACCTTAAACAGTTACAAACCAGCTGAATACGCCAGATAATACATATGATACGGAGGAAGCGGTGCGGGTTTTTACGGGGAGACAGGTCTTTAAAAAATACAAAATAGATCAATAGCCAGATAACGCGTATGATACGGAGGAACCGGTCTGTGATTGTACGAGAAGAAAGACCTTAAAAATTAGCAAAACAGCTGAATACGCCAGATAACGCGTATGATAGGGAGGAACCGGTCTGTGTTTGTACGAGGAACAGACCTTAAATAGTTACAAAATAGCTGAATACGGCAGATAACGCGTATGATACGGAGGAAGCGGTGCGGGTTTTTACGGGGAACAGACCTTAAATAGTTACAAAATAGCTGAATACGGCAGATAACGCGTATGATACGGAGGAACCGGTCTGTGTTTGTACGAGGAACAGACCTTAAATAGTTACAAAATAGCTGAATACGCCAGATAACGCGTATGATACGGAGGAACCGGTCTGTGTTTGTACGAGGAACAGACCTTAAATAGTTACAAAATAGCTGAATACGGCAGATAACGCGTATGATACGGAGGAACCGGTCTGTGTTTGTACGAGGAGACAGACTTGTACTAGTATACAGGCCTTAAACGATTACAAAATAGCTGAATACGCCAGATAACGCGTATGATACGGAGGAGCCGGTCCGTGTTTGTACGAGGAGACAGACTTGTACTAGGATACAGGCCTTAAACGGTTACAAAATAGCTGAATACGCCAGATAACGCGTATCATACGAAGGAGCCGGTCCGTGTTTGTACGAGGAGACAGACTTGTACTAGGATACAGGCCTTAAACGGTTACAAAATAGCTGAATACGCCAGATAACGCGTATCATACGAAGGAGCCGGTCCGTGTTTGTACGAGGAGACAGACTTGTACTAGGATACAGGCCTTAAACAGTTACAAAATAGCTTAATACGCCAGATAACGCGTATGATACGAAGGAGCCGGTCCGTGTTTGTACGAGGAGACAGACTTGTACTAGGATACAGGCCTTAAACGGTTACAAAATAGCTGAATACGCCAGATAACGTGTATGATACGGAGGAGCCGGTCCGTGTTTGTACGAGGAGACAGACTTGTACTAGGATACAGGCCTTAAACAGTTACAAAATAGCTTAATACGCCAGATAACGCGTATAATACGGAGGAGCCGGTCCGTGTTTGTACGAGGAGACAGACTTGTACTAGGATACAGGCCTTAAACAGTTACAAAATAGCTTAATACGCCAGATAACGCGTATGATACGGAGGAGTCGGTCCGTGTTTGTACGAGGAGACAGACTTGTACTAGGATACAGGCCTTAAACGGTTACAAAATAGCTGAATACGCCAGATAACGTGTATGATACGGAGGAGCCGGTCCGTGTTTGTACGAGGAGACAGACTTGTACTAGGATACAGGCCTTAAACGGTTACAAAATAGCTTAATACGCCAGATAACGCGTATCATACGAAGGAGCCGGTCCGTGTTTGTACGAGGAGACAGACTTGTACTAGGATACAGGCCTTAAAACAGTTACAAAATAGCTGAATACGCCAGATAACGTGTATAATACGGAGGAGTCGGTCCGTGTTTGTACGAGGAGACAGACTTGTACTAGGATACAGGCCTTAAACAGTTACAAAATAGCTTAATACGCCAGATAACGCGTATGATACGGAGGAGCCGGTCCGTGTTTGTACGAGGAGACAGACTTGTACTAGGATACAGGCCTTAAACGGTTACAAAATAGCTGAATACGCCAGATAACGCGTATCATACGAAGGAGCCGGTCCGTGTTTGTACGAGGAGACAGACTTGTACTAGGATACAGGCCTTAAACGGTTACAAAATAGCTGAATACGCCAGATAACGTGTATGATACGGAGGAGTCGGTCCGTGTTTGTACGAGGAGACAGACTTGTACTAGGATACAGGCCTTAAACAGTTACAAAATAGCTTAATACGCCAGATAACGCGTATGATACGGAGGAGCCGGTCCGTGTTTGTACGAGGAGACAGACTTGTACTAGGATACAGGCCTTAAACAGTTACAAAATAGCTTAATACGCCAGATAACGCGTATGATACGGAGGAGTCGGTCCGTGTTTGTACGAGGAGACAGACTTGTACTAGGATACAGGCCTTAAACAGTTACAAAATAGCTGAATACGCCAGATAACGTGTATGATACGGAGGAGCCGGTCCGTGTTTGTACGAGGAGACAGACTTGTACTAGGATACAGGCCTTAAACAGTTACAAAATAGCTGAATACGGCAGATAACGTGTATGATACGCAGGAGTCGGTCCGTGTTTGTACGAGGAGACAGACTTGTACTAGGATACAGGCCTTAAACAGTTACAAAATAGCTGAATACGCCAGATAACGCGTATGATACGCAGGAGTCGGTCCGTGTTTGTACGAGGAGACAAGCCGGTGTTTAAAAGTTAATGCCGTTCTATTTACCGCTCCGTCAACAAATCAGAGCCGGTTTATTTGGCTTCGCCATTCACAGATGTAAAAGCCAGATCTGTTGCACAAAACCTGGCGTATTAGAACGTGAACAGGCGAAGAAGTCTGAACATATCAATAGAACTATAATATTATAAGTGCCTTTATTAATTCACGTTTTACTTATGATATGCTTATGAACAATCATTTGGATGTATGAACAGATTTATGGACGTTTCGGCTTCCATCACGCAAAAAGTAACAACTGATAGGCTTAAATTAGAAACAATGGAATTGCATACTTTATGCCTATTTACGTTAACAAACATTTCTCAGATATTTCTCATCTTTCAGATATTTAGTTTATCTGCAATCTATGTTCCTAAAACCTAAGTTACAATTATTAATCATGCCAGACCGTTGTGACACGCATAACTTAGGAATCACAAAAAACAATTATCTTTTGAGAGAATTTCTTAAAATCCTACTTATGTCTTGAAATTATTATAGGACTCTACCTCACTATTATTTTAACTTTACATTTAATTGCATGGTAATTATACAATGGAATGAAAATCTGATATCGTTTGACTTAATGTGTTACAAGTCTTAATAACTCTTATTGTTATTAAAGTTTCCTGCATCTAATGCACAGAAGGCTTGTGTATACGTCCTATTTAAAACACGTTTTCTTTGAAATTTTAAGTTTGATTTATTATTAATTAGATTCAACCATAACATTATTTCAAATTATGCCAGTGTTTATAATTTAAATTATAATGCTTATGACTATTTTATTATACGCAGTTAATGTCGAACCAAGCTATGCGTTGCAGCTAGTAATATATATTTCTCAAAGATATGTTTACGGGATTATTTAGGTTTTGAGAAAAATACGACATAGAATAGCTTTTAATTTCATTTTAGATTTAGTTGAGTAAAAATAACATTTTAACTCTGGATTGTATTAGAAACAGTAGCATAACCTAAATGCATAATTATTCGCACTTGTGTACTCAGAATTTCACTGTACACAATCCACACGTAGGGAGAGACAGGCCCACGTTGTGTTCCCAGTAGTTACCACACAGACATGCACTGTACACAATCCACACGTAGGGAGAGACAGGCCCACGTTGTGTTCCCAGTAGTTACCACACAGACATGCACTGTACACAATCCACACGTAGGGAGAGACAGGCCCACGTTGTGTTCCCAGTAGTTACCACACAGACATGCACTGTACACAATCCACACGTAGGGAGAGACAGGCCCACGTTGTGTTCCCAGTAGTTACCACACAGACATGCACTGTACACAATCCACACGTAGGGAGAGACAGGCCCACGTTGTGTTCCCAGTAGTTACCACACAGACATGCACTGTACACAATCCACACGTAGGGAGAGACAGGCCCACGTTGTGTTCCCAGTAGTTACCACACAGACATGCACTGTACACAATCCACACGTAGGGAGAGACAGGCCCACGTTGTGTTCCCAGTAGTTACCACACAGACATGCACTGTACACAATCCACACGTAGGGAGAGACAGGCCCACGTTGTGTTCCCAGTAGTTACCACACAGACATGCACTGTACACAATCCACACGTAGGGAGAGACAGGCCCACGTTGTGTTCCCAGTAGTTACCACACAGACATGCACTGTACACAATCCACACGTAGGGAGAGACAGGCCCACGTTGTGTTCCCAGTAGTTACCACACAGACATGCACTGTACACAATCCACACGTAGGGAGAGACAGGCCCACGTTGTGTTCCCAGTAGTTACCACACAGACATGCACTGTACACAATCCACACGTAGGGAGAGACAGGCCCACGTTGTGTTCCCAGTAGTTACCACACAGACATGCACTGTACACAATCCACACGTAGGGAGAGACAGGCCCACGTTGTGTTCCCAGTAGTTACCACACAGACATGCACTGTACACAATCCACACGTAGGGAGAGACAGGCCCACGTTGTGTTCCCAGTAGTTACCACACAGACATGCACTGTACACAATCCACACGTAGGGAGAGACAGGCCCACGTTGTGTTCACCACACAGACATGCCACACTGTAGGGAGAGTAGAGAGACAGGCCCACGTTGTGTTCCCAGTAGTTACCACACAGACATGCACTGTACACAATCCACACGTAGGGAGAGACAGGCCCACGTTGTGTTCCCAGTAGTTACCACACAGACATGCACTGTACACAATCCACACGTAGGGAGAGACAGGCCCACGTTGTGTTCCCAGTAGTTACCACACAGACATGCACTGTACACAATCCACACGTAGGGAGAGACAGGCCCACGTTGTGTTCCCAGTAGTTACCACACAGACATGCACTGTACACAATCCACACGTAGGGAGAGACAGGCCCACGTTGTGTTCCCAGTAGTTACCACACAGACATGCACTGTACACAATCCACACGTAGGGAGAGACAGGCCCACGTTGTGTTCCCAGTAGTTACCACACAGACATGCACTGTACACAATCCACACGTAGGGAGAGACAGGCCCACGTTGTGTTCCCAGTAGTTACCACACAGACATGCACTGTACACAATCCACACGTAGGGGAGAGACAGGCCCACGTTGTGTTCCCAGTAGTTACCACACAGACATGCACTGTACACAATCCACACGTAGGGAGAGACAGGCCCACGTTGTGTTCCCAGTAGTTACCACACAGACATGCACTGTACACAATCCACACGTAGGGAGAGACAGGCCCACGTTGTGTTCCCAGTAGTTACCACACAGACATGCACTGTACACAATCCACACGTAGGGAGAGACAGGCCCACGTTGTGTTCCCAGTAGTTACCACACAGACATGCACTGTACACAATCCACACGTAGGGAGAGACAGGCCCACGTTGTGTTCCCAGTAGTTACCACACAGACATGCACTGACGAGCGCACCTGTCCTTACATTAATGGCTCTCGACCGCCAAATCTGTTTTTAACTTGTCGGCCATTAGTAGCTCTGAGAGCTTGGCATTATCACCACAATGATCCTTATCTAAGCGGGATTCACGCTTGATTAAGTATGGGCTTAAAAATTATTAAGTGGAAGTTAAATAGAACTACGAAATGTTGTACTCAAATGCAATATACCTATCATAATTTCGGTCGAAAAGCTCTTAATTTCAAAATATAAGTGAAACATCTTGCAAACTGATTGCCGTACCATGAGTTAATAGAAAATAAGAGATGGAAGGAATACTCAATTGTAATGTTTTCATCAATACTTAATAATTTCATGGCTGAAGAATACGTTGCTCTGTATAGGGCTGAGGTCCTAATTTTTCTGTTGAAGGCTTTTACTGCACTGGTTACAAATTTCAACACTACTGAATTAATTAGTACCAACTGCTTAATAAATCCTGGCCTAATTATTTTCAAGAAATTCCACCACGGCTTCATATTCCAAACAGGCTAGTTGGGCATTTAAATAGCCCGCCAATACGTTTTTGTTAATATCTTTCTAATTATTCTGATTTTTCTATACAAATTAGTAAAATATGAGTACTAATCTGTGGTTTAACTTTTTGAATGAAATTGTAACATGGCCGAGCTACGGACATGGACACGTATCAGAATAGCAAGTACTCTTTGTTTACTTTACTCTTTTAAAAGTTGAAGACCGTAGTTCAACGTATTCAACCAATAATTGCACTTATTTCATTGGATTTTACCTCTTTGCCCATTTTTTACAATCTGGCAATAAGAACCAAGTTATTTTTTCAATCTATTAGTTTAATGTTTAAACGAATCAAATTCTATAATTACACTGTGATTACAGAGTAAACTGAACAATGGAGAACTGCATTTTTATCAGCCCAATACAGCAAACTTTTTTTATTTTGAAAAATTGAAAACTGAGATTGTTAATAAAAACTGCTAATTAGTACTTGAAACTCATTTGGAATTGTTCCTAATCTAATTTCCTTTTTCCTAAATTGGATTCTTCAATTCAGTATAAAAATACCCCGTCATGTCTTCATATCTTGCAGTTATTTCATAGGTGTTCACAATAGGTTTCGATATATGGTCTAGAAAAGCTAACTTTCTCTGGCAGCTTTGCCTAAAACAACGCATTGCGCTTTAATGTTTTGTTCCATAAATTTTTGAAATGATGAATTTCATTCCGATATTTATAGAGAGTAATTTAATTCGTCCTTTAAACTAGGAGTCAGTGTTTAGGAGCGTTTCGTAAAATGTTGGCAAAGGGATAAAACATTTAGGAATGGGTTTGAACTAATCATGTCGTTCGAGGAGGGAAAACACTGTGTAATGTGACAGCCTCTTGAGTACAGGATGACAAGCTGCAATGATTACCTCATAATTGACAAACGACGTGTACTACCCTCCAATTAGCAAGCATCGTGTAATTGTGTGCTTGTCAGTGACGTTTATATTGTCCATTCAAATATACAATAATGGACGGCTTGAAATAGATTACCACTATATGTCTTTCATGTTTCTAATGTTTTACTTTCCCTGGTTTCAAATTTAAAAGAGACGAATTATAGTGGAAATTAGCATCCTGGGGAGGTGTTCCACGTTTTCTATTACAGTAATTCCAATTTGCAGAGTCTTTTCGGTGTTTTGAAATAGTAATACTACAAATCATGTTTCAATTCAATCAGCTTTTCAGGATTTTGGCACGATAATTATTGTTTATTGAGAGTTTTACTATAATGTACTGAACTAGAGAAGCCTACACGAAATTAGTCCAATGATGGCGTCTGAGCCCTCATTCCTTACCCCGTGCCAAACACTGTTGCCAGTTGTACGTATTTGGAAAATTTCTAATCCGTCTCAACAGCTCTTGCAATAGGCAATCATCATAAGCGGGTGCTGCAAACAAATACACGCACATTTGATTTCATTCATATGTTTTTAAGACGACATGTAAACCAAGTAGACGGTATAAGTCCTCCAAATACCTCAAATGTCATCGGACTACTTAGGTGCGGGCTGCTTTAATAGTAAGTAACATCAACCTTTTGTAATACGAGTATCATATAAAAAATCACGAAAAAATAAATAAATAAATAAAACTGTAATGTTTTGTATCAGATACAATCGTAAATAATTGTTAAAATAATTCTATACATTAATCACTACTTCTGGTCAAAATATTTTTACGAAATTTATACACATAAAACAAATATTTACCACTCGAAATAAATATGTATTATTTCGTGGTGACGTATTCTAAAGATTGTATACGACACTATCTTATCTGTCACAGTGTTTAGCAAAGAAAAAGTGAATTTTCCAAAAAATTTTATCTTTAACAGATGGTCATACGAATTGTTTTTGAAATTATGAAGTTGTTCCATCCTTTTGTGAACACCCTGTATATTTGGTTTTTAGAAAAAATTGCTATTTTGTCAAGTTAGTTATGTTAGTTTTTTAGTTTTAATTTTTTTGTTAGCCTTATTGATCCAGGTTGTTGACACCAGAAGAAGAGGATAGATTCCTATCCTTGAAACGTAGTGTTCCATTTCTGTACCATTTCACTGTGGCAAATGTTCGAAATTCTGACATCCTTTCAAATTGACAGTCGTCAATAACAAACCTTAAACGCAAAAACAATCGCAAAGAAAAGTTGCCGCTTGTGAATTTTTATATTAACGAGTGTAGATCTTATTTCATAACATCCACCATTAGCTTTCCAAACAGAATAATAATATTGATTATAACTTAATCTGTGCAAGCGGCCCGCAAATATTGCCCAGAGTATCTAATCTAACTTCAGTAAACAAGAGTTAATAGTTTCTGTAGAAGCGCAAGTTTCAACCAGATAACTTCGAATCTGTTAAACTCACACAGTCTCCTTTCCTAAACGTCTAAACTTTTAGATTGTTGCTGAAATAAAATAGTTTAACACAGTTTGTTGAGTTGACAATTTAATTTACCAAGATTTATTAGTTTGAACAATTAAATAAAGTTAAAATAGATATAGTTTGAACAATTACATAAAGTTTAAATAAATATTTATAGTTCTTGGCCATTAAACACTTCTTTGAAGTAACTATAATACGTATTTATAGTTGAATTAAAGACAGAAGGGTATTGAGACCCGGCAGCGATGGCCGAGGTTCGGGGCTCTTCGGGACCGGTCGGCTACAGTGTTGCCAAGTTGTTCTGTCTGACTAGATCATCCACAGCGTTCACATAAACCGCTTCTAGGTAGGGGTGGTTCGCAGCGGAAATATGTGGACACATTTATCGAAGCGATAAATTAATAGCGTTCGTTGTTTTGAGAATTGTTATTTTATAAGTAATTGAGTCAGAAATCAAAACCTCGTAAAGGATATTTACTGAAACCACGAGTGTATTATTGAAAATATACATAGGCCTAATAATAATAATTTGAATATTGTACATTTTACTGTTATTAATAGTAACCTACAAAACACCAAGGAGTATAGTAAAACGAACTAAAATTATATTCGTTAAGTAAATGCAAGTCTGCTGAGTTATAATTATTTACTCAGTCTTATCAGTCTTAGCAAATCCATTGAAATGACCACTGTGCCGCGGTCAAAAATCAACTTAAAACAAATAAAGATACTGTAGTTTAAACCTGATGAAGCTCGTTTAGGATAGTATTTTTAACCAATAAAAGGTATCCTGTTAAAACCGTTATAGGATAATAAAATTGTTAATTGTTGAGTCTAAACTTAAATTGCTAGGGTGACCAAAATGCAAAATTTGCGACTAGGGCGTCAATCTGACTATGATATGAAATTTCCTTCAGTTAATTTTTTCGATCAACTTAATGTAATCTAATTACTTGACAAAAAATCTGTAAAAAATATTTCGAAACTTGTTATATTTTAAATTTATTACTAAATGTTACTAACTGTAAACCACAGGCACACTTATCACGCGAGTGCCGGGGCCTACCGCGTTTTTTATCACTATTTCAGTGCCCTGAGACATGGTACGGAATTAACAGTAATTAAATAATGTCTGTCACAAAAATGTAACACTAGAAAGTACGTGCGTACACTTGTCTTCCAAATAAGGTTTAGTCTTGAAAAAGACACACTTGGCCACGAACACACGGAAGCGCAATAACACCACACGAAACAACATACATAACCAACAACCAATGACGTAATGAAGCACGGTTTGCTACTGCGCATCACCCAGCTGATACCTACCGGATGACAGGTACAACAGAGGAGACGTGACAACGCTGCCTCCGTCGAAAAGGAAAGTGCTCGGCTGTGATTGGTGGAGCGGTAGGGCGAGCCTTCGTGAGGCAGTTCGGCTGTCTTCGGTCGAGCTCGTCCCAATACCCTTCTGTCTTTAATTCAACTATAGTTATCAAGTCGTGTAATGGTCAAATTACTGTTGCCGCAGTCACACTGAAGAAAACCCCTCCAGGAGGGCCTTTCCAGTCTGGACGAAGCTCCCATGTCTGGTACGGTAAATATACTAACTCCCATCATACTAACTATCAGATAAGAACAAAAGTCCGTAGAGAAGGGAAGCCACGCTTAGGGCAACATCTGGAATCTTACATTGTCCCAGATTTGACATTGTGTAGTAATACACTCAATCGTCCACCTGATGAGACAATGAGAACACATCTTCATCTATATTACACTGGATGTTGTTGCGTAAACCAGACTGGCCACTTTTGTAGTCTAGTTGTCCGATATCGAAGCAATACTACGAGTTTGGTAAGTTTCCGTTCATGATGAGACAATGAGACAATGAGAACACATCTTCATCTATATTACACTGGATGTTGTTGCGTAAACCAGACTGGCCACTTTTGTAGTCTAGTTGTCCGATATCGAAGCAATACAACGAGTTTTGTAAGTTTCCGTTCATGATGAGACAATGAGAACACATCTTCATCTACTGTACACTGGATGTTGTTGCGTAAACCAGACTGGCCACTTTTGTAGTCTAGTTGTCCGATATCGAAGCAATACAACGAGTTTTGTAAGTTTCCGTCGCTGGTTTTCTTCGGACATCTCTTTAGACAGACGTGGACTTCAGAATCTAGAAATTGAAGTATGCAACAGTGTCAGACTTCAGGCGCTGAAGTTGAAAAGGAGATAAAACTCACCATTTTCCAATTCCCCTCGCTCTTAGTGAATTTTCTGAAATGTGATGCAGAGATCCAGAAAGAATCGGTGACGAATACGCTCAAGATTCACACTGAATCAGCCCTTCCTATCATAGCAAAATCCTTATTTAATCAATTCTTCCCATCACAGCTGCGTTATGAGTCTTAATCTAACCAGAACATGTGTGGATCCTCAACCTCATATGCACTACCGAGTTTTTCGAACTGACTTGAAAAATGTTTGCTTTAAGTACAAGTGTTAAACAATGGAACGCTAGGCCACCAATAGAACATTTATAAAAGTCTAAACTTCAATAGTATTTCCCTTTGGGTTTATTTACAACGCATGGAAGGCTGAGTACTATGTTGGTATACCTAGAATTGGGTTGGAAAACATGAGAGAATGACGAGTTATAAAAGTTTAATATTGTGTTAAAATCATCCTTTTTTCTATGGCCCTTCTTTTTCTTCACATGTATTCGTACAATCCTCTAGAAGAGGCATTTTTATTCCCTTAGGCAGTCTATTTTTTTAAATTAATTCGAAGAATTGTCTTTGCAACAAAGAAATTTCCTTAAAAGCAGATTATGGGACTAAAATATTCTATGCCGATTAATTACTAAAAAAAGAATGTTACATGAAGACCCATTGGACAGGGCCATTCTAAACTAATATTTAATTTTAAATTATTGTTGCTATGTGATACATTGTTCAACACCCTTGCTATAATTATTAAAATGTGTGATTTTTAAATATAAAAGTTTAAGAGACTAGTCCAACCATAAGGAAACATATTTACTACTATTTTAAGGCGATTATACCTGTCACTTTATATGTTCATTTGCATTGAACAAGTTTTTTTGTTTTAAGACTTGTAGTTGTCAGCTGCAACTCCTGAAACCTGGAGTCATGTTAGTCTGATGGGATCCAAAAATAGTCGGTGACGAAGAACGAAGAAGATCAAAACGAACCCCCCGCATCGTTTCGACGTCAGTGGCACCTAGAGTACAAAAAATATGTGCAGAATTATTCTCACTGTCTTATCAGGTGAACTCAACTCACTGGAGCTGAACTTAATTCGCGTTGAAACAGCCCTTCCCACCATAGCCAAAAGCTCTATACTTCGTGTTTTAACCGTTTTTTATACCCTTCCACATTCGCCAGCATCAAGTCTAGAACGACTGATAGTCAGTTCCTCCCTTAAGGTCATTCTCTTTATCGATTTTAAGAAAATTCCATTAGGAGATTATATAATTCAAATAGGCTCTCGGCTTCTGGACTATTTATTAGGTCAATTTGGACATGTCATGTTGAAATTCCATAATGTTGGTCAGTTTTCCTTTAGGAATCAATAACCTGGAGTGATCAGATTAGTGATTTGCAGAGCTGATCTTTTTATTGACAAGAATTCTGAAAGGGTTTCTGCCAGAAATATGTAGCCCTAAAATAATGCCATAACTTCCTCGTTGTTCTAATTTGAAGACTGATCTTGAAATACTATTGCAACCGTTTTTTCTTATTAGTTATTCTTCCATACATTTCTGTTATCAAACAAAGTAGCATTCGATAGGATTTTTATCTACAGAGTTCTGATATGTCCTTTCCGCCGCGCCGGTTAGTCTCTTGAACGTTACCACAAACTTATAACAATCCAAACCGTCAAATGGTGAGAAAATTCCCATCAAGGCAAAAATCATAGACGAATAATTAACATTTTATATAGATTCTGTATAGAATTAAAACTTCTAAATCAATATTTTCATCGGAGTGCCCTCGGCCTACAAGGAAACAAAACAGCAGAAAAAGATAGTAACACTGCTAGGAAAATATTGCGTACGCCGACAGAAGAGACGGTACTGAAAGCACAACAGTAGAGAGCGATCATGCCATCGCATACAGATACGGTCGCATGTGGTGGAGAATATCTAGGGAGGCATGCATTGATCCCTGACAGATGTAACCTAGTTTTGCTCTCACATGAATTACAAGAGCTCTCAAAAATAGAGAAGTGCAGACCTACAGATTATATATCATTGTATGATGTTCCACGTATGAGTAGTTGTTTCGTATGAATTTATCTTGTCACCGGATAATTATTTATATTTTCAGCAATCAAGTCGTAATAAATAAGGTGAATCTTATGTAATCGGAATCCCTCATGAACCTTGATGAGTTTGGCCAAAAAAAGTTAATACACGTGTATTTCATACAAAATAGTCGTACAGGATGTTATACTATCCACAGAATCTAACTATTGGTATAGTTTTGGGTCACTTCCCTAAGTAAGAGTAAGAGGAGTATCACTTTCACTTTAAATAAATTTGTTGCCATACATCATTCGAACGGTTATAAAAAATACACACTTCAAGTCACCTTAGGATTCTAGGCACAGTAATCATCTAACCCCTTGAACCCATATCTATCAGGTTTATAGTATTTCTCATGCTACGCATGTATCTGATACTTTATTTTTATTGTATCAACAAGCACGAAAAGCTTCGCTCAGTGACCGTTTCGTTAGTATTTTGCAAACACGCTTTATATAGAATTTATGTTTTCCAGCTACGCGATGAATGCTCGTTTTCTTGTGGTTTCAACAGTTTCGGATCACTTTGATGTCGTTTTAAGCTTCCCTCTCCTCGTTATAGTATTGAAACATCACATCAAACCCCTTTCAAATTATCAACATTTCCACTAGAATGTTTTTAACAAATCCGTCTACATTTAAATGTTATACTATTCATCTAAAATATTAAATATGTTCTACTATTCTTTTAAATACAAATTACAACTATTCAATAATTTTTATTTTTTTCACACGATTTTAAATTTTTTTTTATATATATAATATAAAATAGTTTTTTCCAGTAAGAAGAGCTCCTCCCTCCATGAATAAAAGATATTGTTTGAAATATCGCATTTTTTATTTTATACAATACAATACAAAATTCCTATACTTAAAGATATTACTTGAATAATTTACTTCTGGGATACAATATTGAAATATGTACGTCAATTAACGAAATATATATCTTACAGTTTTAAAGCACCACCTCACTGAAAAACCCTCAAAATATTTCAGTGCACAAGGAATTAATTATCTCCCAAAATAGTTGTCCACAAACCAACGGACTTTTGTTAATTGTTCTGGAAGTTGCAAAAGATACTGGAAGTGAGTTTTCACCTCAAAAAGTGGTCTTTTATTCATTAAGGACATATTGTGAACTGTATATAAACGTTTACGTGAACATTTGTTTTATCTACATCACCTTTACACCAACAAACTGCTGCTCTCGCACCAAAAGATGGCAACCTTCGATTCAATTGCAAATCCATTGCACATTTTGCCCTACTCACACAACACCCAATCACCATTCATTATAGATTTAGGTTAATCACCATTCTTTCAATACACTTTTTTCTTATTCATACATAATACCTATAACTAATTATTAGTACTAGTATGAGAGTTAGTATCGCCGTTGACAAAACAAAATAGATGTGCTTGGGATGCATATAATATTTTCTAAGCTTTTGTTGTATTTCTAACCGTGTTTATACGTATATCCCCAGAGACTTAAATTCTTAACACTTTAGCTGTCACTAAATCTAACTACACCCTCCAACTGAGTTGGAAGGATTTTTTTTTAACTTTAATTCGGTTTCAACTGCTCGAATGCTCTCTGCTTTAGTTTGAACTTTTGTCGGTGCTTTTTTCACTTTGAGACATAAAACATTCCAAATAGAAGATTTACTGCTATGTGATCATCTTTTTCTGACGAGTCGAAAAAGTACACTTTTCCATACAGTTAGACTAGAACATTTTGCTTCACAAGTGTGGTATCCTAAAAAATATCTATATACTTTTCAGTAACCTCTTTCTCATCTTCACTGAAAGAGTATTAAATCTCTTAAAGCTGCGGCGTAACTCTTCTATTTTCATTCCGGTTGTGTGACACTTTACTTTGCTCACTATTTCAATTCAGTTATAAAACCCATTTTGAGACAAACCTGTTATATTTTAAACCATCAAAAATTTTAAAAAAACAAGACAAAATATCATTATTATTCCTTTTTTAAATCTTTTTTCAACGGTTTTAAATAGAACGAAAACAAATGCTGTGTCAAATTACTCATCATTAAAAATGGTTAATCAGTTTTCAAGTATATCCCATATCTCATAGTTTGCCGCTACTCGAAGAGTTATAAAATAATCAGAATGTTAGGGAATAGTAGTGAAAGTTATTTCTCAGTGACTTCTCTTCCTGTCGCAAGCCGTTAATCAGCTTAACGTGACAACACTATTCTCAATAGCGTCCGTCATCACTAGTCATTGCAATACAACTATACCGTACGTTATGGTGCCTTCTACTCAGCCTTGTTGTTGGCTATGGTTGGCTTTTTAACAATACTTTGGTTAGTAGTAATTTTTCCAAAAAGTTCCTCCTGCTCTGTTAGCTGACTTTCGACCGAAGCGTCTTCATTTATAATTAACACTTGCTGATATCTTTACGAAAGTAGATTAGTTCGACTTGTATCAGTGTTGCTTTGGTTTGTCGATGTCTGAGCTGAAGAAGTCGCTTTTTAACCAGAGAAGACTTTTCAGACCAACGTTATATACATTTTTAATTTTCACAACAACGCAAACTCTAACAGTAAATACCTTTTGACTTAAGTGAACTTCACAGGCCGAGTATGAACATTTTTGAATGTGGAATTAGAGCAAAATCTACTATGGTGAATCAGGAGACTGGAATATCTTACAGTAATCATCACTTATTATCAGAAGTGTTTATTAAGCCATATATAAGGATATGCCTTTGCCGTACCTATTATTCAAAAAGGAAAGCCACGGGTAACTGCTAGTCATAAAATAAATTTGAATATATTTAAATATTATGTTTTGGTTATATGTTAGGATATTTGTTGGTCAATTGTTGCACGTTGCTTTTGTTATCTGCAGCAAAGCTTCTTTTATTTTTATATTAACTTTTCTCTCCTATTGTTTTTTTATCTTTTACTTTACATTTGTAAATGTATGTATTTATACAGCATTGAATCCAAATTTGATTCATTCCCACGTAAAAGTTGGTTAAAGCCTATTTTTGAATATAGTATTTAGTCCGTAGTAAATTCAAGCTTTATATACGTTAGCCTATTAATTGGAAATACAAAATTCCTGATTTCATAGCACCCGCAGCATTCTTTTATGTAGTAAACGTCATAAACATTACTTTCAGAAATGCGAGTTAAAAATTTACCTCCTCATGGAAAAGTATCGTGACGATCGTAACAAGTCACGTCACGAAGGGAGGAAGCGTGACAATATAAATATCGATGTTACATTACACAAAATATCGACTTTAACGACCATCTTGAATAATAATAAATGTTTTAAGAATTACTCTAGTAATAGTATACCAGAAAATATATTGTTCTTTAGGGCTTGGCTTAAAATGTGCTTCTAATTTAAACTAAATAATGTCTATGACGATCACAGCGAAATCATATTCAAAATAAATAATTATAATGCATTAGACATTGCAAAGTATTTAAAATCCTTGCTAATTTTGTTAATTAATGACGAGTAACTTTAACTTTCATTTAACTTTAGCTTAAAGTTAAAGAGTACTTCTTAACACCTCAAAGCTTAATATCTGCTATCAATTATGACAGTTTTCACCAGATATTAAATATTTGAGATGAATGAGTTATTTCATATTAATAAGTCTCAGCATAATAAATAATTTTAAACTGAAGAAATGCAAAGTGAACAGAAATAATGAAATCAGTCTTTATTGTTTGAAAGTAATTAACAGGGTATGTTTAAAATAGATAAAGTTACTTAGTCACTGACTCAAGATTCTTGCATTTATTACAATTGCGTCTACAAACTGTTTTCAACTTTAAAGTTAATTGTGACACCTTATCGGATAAATACGATTATTACCTGAGAATCGGAGGAGGGGGTATTATTGGTTTATCACTAAGGGGATGGCAACATTTATCTTCTGTCTGTCTGTTTGTCTACAGGTATCTCGAGAACGAAATGAATTGTCACCTTTAAACTTTTCATGAAACTTAATTTATACATATCCAACATCGATTTTCATGATTGTTCTTGTCCCTTCATAGGATATTTCTCATCAAGCCAGGATACAGTCAAAGATACGCCCTGGCATCCAAACAGAGAAAGGCGCAAGAGGGCAACATCACTCTGGCGTGAATGTAAGGAATACTTCAATGCTTTTTGCAGGATTTAAATCGAGGCAACTTTTCAGGCCTCGGGTAGAATCTATATCCCACCAGCCTGCCTTCAAGAAGCATCATGTTATCAGGGTTCATCCTACCTTGTTGTATACTACTGCAGATAACAAACTCGTATTTAAATAGTCAGGATATGGATCTTGTTACAAAGAACTTAAAATGTTTTAAAAATTTCTTTGTGGGTTGTGTCATAAATATTACTCTTACGTTGGATGAGTTGAGCGCTGTATTTTATCCAAAATTGTAAAGCTTTAAACTTATAAATAGACTGAGAAAAAAGTGGTACTAAACATCAACCATGAGGTAGTCCATATATACACGGTGTTCCAGACTACCCGTCTCACGTGTCTAATGGTTAATCGGCTAACTGCAGAAATGTAATGTAAACGTACTCCTCAATAAATCGACCCTAAAAAGTTTTTAATAATTTCAACTCTGTAAAATACCGAGTGTGTCAGAAACCGATATTTGAATCTCAAAACGATCAAATGCAAACTCATGTTGTGCATTATTTTAAAGTGCATGGCATTGTTTCTAGGCACAGCTGAACCCTATTGTGTAGTTCACAAACAGACAGTACCACTTATGTGCACGCTTAGAAAAATGAAGCCGGTCTCAAGCATATGGACGAAGTGACTTTTACGAACGTAGTCAATAAAACTGTTTAAATATTTTATTTTATTGTTTAGTTTCTTAATTGCCTATCTATTTGAAAAAGACAATATAAGCTATGACTTTGTACCCAAGGATACAGTTTATTTAGTGCAGCGCTGTAATGGTTAGAGATAAAAAAAAACTTTAAATGTTTAAGTTGTGCAGTTTTGTATAGCATTTAATTTGATTAGAAACAAAACCCCTTAACATTTTTGTATTTTCAAAAAGTTAATTTACCATCGTTGTAATTTACAAACATGCTTGGTATCATTTGAAAGCTTGTGTAATGAGGTATGGAAACACATTTATTTTGGTTTGTGTATATCACAGGAGTGGCAATAAAAGTACAAACGCCGTTTTCCATACACTTTAGGCTATACTTTTGGAACGATTAGAGATAAAACCATTTTTTCTATGCCAAAATTTTTAGTTAGGATGCAGAGACCTTTTAAATTATGTCCAACATGACTTGTGTTTGCATTTGAAAGTTTTAGACTAGAAAATGGGACCCTCTGTTTTTTAAGACACCTGTATTTTCAATTTTTCTGAATTTTTCAAAATTTAAGAATTCACTTAAACTATATCTTTGCAGTTCGCCGTTTAGCCGTTAGTCAGGCGGTCCGAAACCTTCTGTATTTAAATACTCTTGGGATTTTCCTTATATTGAGTTCCTGGTTGTAACATTTCTAGGCCAGTGTTACAGTTAGTTTATGTCACTAGTATTTATTAGTTGCATAAGTGAGGTAGCTATCTGCAGCAGTATCGTGGCGTCACCACGTTATCCATCAGCTGTCTCGCGCACGACACGTCTAGGCCAACCTTGTGATAAGAGACCGCCACCACACTGATAACAACCGCTCACTCTTCCGTCTTATCTCCGCGCGGTAGCCTCGCTTTCCGCTTACCACTATATTCTTCAAGCGGAATTTTTTTATTGAATTTCTTATTTTAATTATTTATTTATTTTTACCCACTAATCTCAACAGGAAGTCGTCTAGGGGAGTGTTTACATCCTGCGCTCTAGTGTTAGGCGGACTTTTGCAAATGGAACCACAAGCACACAGCCAGTTACGGGAAGAATAAACACACCCTTAGTTTCTCAGTTTTCAATCACGATATGGTTAATAATAATAAATAACAACAATAATAAAGGCTTGAATCTTGTATTAGAATTTACATGAAAACAAAGTCAAATGTGAATAAATACATTACAAAGTAAAATTTCAAATTTACATA
This sequence comes from Homalodisca vitripennis, assembly GCF_021130785.1. Classification (NCBI taxonomy): domain Eukaryota; kingdom Metazoa; phylum Arthropoda; class Insecta; order Hemiptera; family Cicadellidae; genus Homalodisca; species Homalodisca vitripennis. The sequence goes on along the minus strand of NC_060212.1, from coordinate 11,923,478 downwards.
TTGTGACAATTCTGGCACGTTTTTGTGCTATAAGTGGCGTCTCCCAAGACTGGAATTGGTCGTGTAATCTAGCCACGGTAGACGCCACAGTGGTCACCTCGGGTGAAGGAGCAAAGCTGGATTACGATTTGGCCAGTTTCCAACGTGCAGTAAAATTCGTTACACAACGGATTCCTGTATACTCTACTTGTTTTTGTTGTTTTTTAATACCTACACTTTAAAATTTTCAATTTCGAATCCGAAAGCAGAGTATGCTATTCTTGCATAATTAATATTTTAACCGTAATCAAAAAATATAGTTTTCCATATTTCTCCTTATTTTCTCCAGCGTCTGTAACCAAAGATCCATTTAGCCTTCAAAAGAAAGCTGTACGAATTATTTCAAAATTAAAGAGAAGAGAGTATGCAGGGATGCCTTTAGGGAGCTTGGTTTACTGACTTTGCCCTCCCTCTACATCTTCGAGGTGGCTATGTTCTGTAAATCAAAGGGCACATTGGCTCAGAGAAGGAACATTCACCAGTATGAGACAAGAGGCACGGACAACTATCGCAGTCAACCCCATCGAACGGTGGCGTCTCATAATTTTCAGTCGCAGGCTGGTGTTAGGTTGATTAATAGGCTCCCTGAGGTTCTTAAAACATTGGCAGATACCAAAAAGTTTAAATCTCGTCTTAAACGCCTATTGCTGTCAGGTGCTTTTTACACGGTGGGTGAGTTCGTGGAAAGCCACGTGGGAAATTACAATACAAGCACGTTTTAACAGGATCTGATATAGGCATTGCATGGTTGTCTGGATGAGGAACTTTTTGTATGTATGATTGTGTGAATGAGTAGATAGGCTAATGACTGTTGCTACTCGTATGTTGTTCAGAGGCACTAAAGACTGATCTGATTTGATTTGATCACTCTTTAAGACATATTTTTCCCGTGCTCATGGGTCACTGGCCTGTGCAAGGGTCTTAACAATCCGAATAAGGGGGAGAGTCGATACATTATGAGATCAATAGTACTGATAAAAAGTGCTACGGTCCACAGACAGGACTTGGACCTGCGTCCGGCTATCGACACTCCTATCTTGAATGTGTGAAGTGTTACAGTTCCACCGTGTCAGTTGGCGAATCAGGCCGTTCCTTATATCGCTTTATAGTACCGCTAGTGTCAGGTTTGACAATGTTCATATCACAAGCAAAAAAACAACAAACATACCCTTGGATGCGATTGAAGTATAAATATATTGCTCATCAGCTGTTTTAAATATCATAGTTACGTTATAATCTCGTAGGCTTTGCCGAGCATCCGGTTTAAGTGAATTAAATTTCAGATGCCAATTTTAATTTTGCCTTGTTGGTACGACCAAGAAAAGCTGTCAAAAGTATGTATTTATAACTATTTATATTTTATTTTGATCCGGATTCAAATTTTTTAATCTTTAATTTTGTCTTGTTGTTTTCCAATCGAGAAAATTATTGAGAATGAATTATTTACGTTTTTGTTTGTTTATAAAAGAAACATATTTTTAATATTTTGGAACCTTTAGGGCTAGAATTGTTACATTAGTCCAGATGCACAGTGCAACGGAATTTTAGCTATCATAGTTTTTGCCGACTGCCTCAAAGGGAGTCTTCATAGGCAAATTCAGTCCATCTGTTATTTTAGGACATTTTCAAAGGTAGGTGAGTACTTACATAATCCGTGAAATCTAAAACGGGCGTGAAAACTAATTGAAAATAGTGGTTAAATGAATTGAACAAAATGTTGTGCTGTTATAAAAGAATGTTTTCACAATACACTTGATTACACTTGACAGACCCTTTCAATTAATATTTCACAGCTTTATAAAAAACGATGGGAGTATTCGCTACCTTAAAGACCAGTAGGGTGTATCTCAGAGGGATTTTTGAAATAATAATAGGCCTATATTGATACCAGAGACCGTAACAATGTTTATTTAATATTGCAGTAAAATCAGTTGAATAGTTTACGCGTGACAGCAAAACAAACAAAGGTAAGTTGGCATTATTATGATACTACGTGTTATCTTCTGTGAATTTTTATGTTTAAATAACATGATCGTACATATTGGCATCTTAACTTGAAAATACAAAAATATTTAAGGTGAATTTTTATCTCTTGCCAATTATACTGTATGATACCATGATTTCGATAAGCCTATTATTTAATGAGTCGTAGATTTAGGGTTTTTTATTTTTTCCAGTATATCCTACAATACCCAGAAATTCAGCCCGTACTATTAATCTAATGGACCAAATAATGGTTCAATTACCATTGGAATATTAAGATTTTTGAAATATCACAAACTTGCTTGCATTTTTCGTTTAAGACCATTTTGACATGAAACCTAGTAACTATCAAGTTCTGTATATTGTATGCGATATGTAAGTGGAACTTTTCTGTCCGTTATAGACAAATTTGGTTTATTATTTTTAATTTTATGTGCCTTATATGCTTGAATATATGGAAACAGTTGACCATTTTTAGGTTATTTATTATTATTAGAAGATGGGAGTACAACACATCACTTTTCGCGTAACAGATTTCACTGAGGTTTAATACACATGTTACGTTTTATACACACACACACACACACACACACACACACACACACACACACACACACACACACACACACACACACACACACACACACACACACACCACACACACACACACACACACACACACACACACACACACACACACACACACATATATATATATATATATATATATATATATATATATATACGTACATTATTTTACTCTCAAGATATTTTGCGGATAGCTAGGCAGAAAGACGATCATGCATAATATAAATTTGCCCCTAGATAAAAAATATATCGAAAGCATATTGAGCGATAGGCTTCAGTAGAACGGGCGCCACTTTGGCCGTAACATGGGCTCTTATGGAGTTATTCTGGACCAATGAGAAAGCAGCAATGGCGGCTAGGCCACGCCCCCTGCCCCCCTCCCCTCCCCCCTCCCACACCCCCCGCCCCCTCCTAGACCCCCTGCGGACGACCCCCCAGCCAATGGGAGAGCAGCAAGCCCCCCACCTTACGAGAGCGATGGCGACGAGCGATGGCGGACGGTGTCATGGCGGATGAACAAAAATTTGTGTCTCCGGCGGCCGGTATCCGAACCCGGGCCCCTACGAATGCGAGACTGTCGCGCTGACCACTGGACCACGGAGACGAGTTGTGCGTGGCGGCGCGATATGGCTGTACGTGCGGCGCGGGGCGCCCGGCGTTATCGGCGATCAGCTGTAGTTTCTTAGCTTTGCGACTGTGGTGCTGCTATCTGGTTAGAGACGGCTCACAACATGCTGATAGCGGCAAGTGAGGACGCAAAAAAAAAAAGTATGCCTACTGTAACACTATTGTTTCTTAGCGTTACGTGTGCGACTGCGGTGCTGCTATCTGTAGAGACGGCTTACAACATAATGGTAACGGCAAGTGAGGCCGCAAAAAAAAAAAAGTATGCCAAGCCATCCAGGATTTGAACCCTGGTCCCGCGGAACGTAAGACGAGCGCTTAGACCACTCGGTTGGCATACCTTAAGAGCTCTCTCGTGTAGGCGAGCATAACCTCGTTACAGCACATGGTGACAGAGCGGATACAGCTGTGCATTCCAATGACTACAACTACGCATGTGTGTACCCGGACAGGGTTTGGGACTGTCCGGGTGCGTACACCCCCCAGGTTAAGGCATCATATGGTGCACAAAGTCGGTCCAGAGATACTGGTTGTTACACTGCGTACCACATAATGCCTCCCTCCCTTTTTAGGTGGGATTCACTTACCTGTATTGACGTCCATCGTCTGCTTGTATATGGCGAGCCACTGTAGACAGAAAGAACAAAAACACATTGCCGACCGCGATGTAAAAATAGCCGGGAGGCGGGGGCGTTGCAGAAATAACACACGTGTTGACGACCGTACTACATTTATTAAAAGCGTTCTGATTACATACATTTCCAAATCTTAACATCTACCAAAAGTCCGTTAACACCCGTACATCTAACTTTATACCTTTTAGACGACGTCATTTCTTGTAGATCACTGTCATCTAAAGTCTTTTCAAATCTCACACCGGTAGAAATGTGACGGCTGTTTTGGTGCTGTCCACTTCTACGAGTAACATCACTGCCTTCCGGTCAAATTTAGTGTCCACCTTCTTTGCATCCAGGATCCTGTAGCCAGCTTTCCGTGTCAACTCTTTTATCGCCATCTTTGGTGTGGGTTCACCATGCTTCTCCAGGGACGAAAGCTTTTGTAGAAAGTTCCATTTTTTCAATCTGTAAAGGAAAACCGACAATCTGTATAGCGAATAATCTTAACAACGAGTTCATCGTAAAACTGTTAACTTGGCTAGCGGATTGAGAATAACTATGCGTGAGCAACACACCGCAAATAGAGAGCGCAGTCGAATATCTTAAAGAAAACAGTTAAAATGTGTAGTGTAGTCACTTACCTGTAATGAGAGCGTCGACACGTAGACGAAGAGTGACTGTGACGATCAGCTCGCCACAGGTAGTATATATACCTTGGAATGAAAGTGGAGGTAGTCGCGGCTGTGGTCGTGGCAAACTGCCAAAGCTGAATATAGACAGGAATGCAGCGTAGTTGACCCACGTTTCCATCACCACGGTAGGCTTTTGAGCCAGGCCGTAGGGGTCTCGGCGCGTTTTTTATTATAGTGAGTTTCCCCAGGAGGCCTAATCTCACTTAACAAAGAACACTGAACACGTTCAAGTTCTCAACTCAATGCCGAACCTCTCCGTGTCACCTCTCTTTGCGAGTGGGCCCCAACCATCGCCCACTCCATCGTGATGGCCACTCCATAACAAATTTGCCACCTCCGAAAAAGTAAACTTTTTTTTTTTGGTGTCCTTGCGAGACCGTTTAGCGAGTCCGTTAAAGTTCTCAACTAAATGCCGAACCTTTCCGTCTCACTGTCAAGTACTTCGCAAAAACTTTTATATTTTGCAAGTGTTTTTTCTGCCCCACGTGAGCTTTGAAGTTTTCAACTTAATGCCAAACTCCTTAGCTCTCGCAAAGCCATTTCCAGGAGTAGTTCTCAACTCAATGCCGAACTCCTCCTCCTTCCGAGAAGGACATTTTTGTACTAATCTATATTATACTACTAGGCGACGCGACAAGTCACTTTACTTGGTGAAGCCTTTCAATATGACTTGTCTCATCCAGGTGAAGCTGAAGCATCTCTCAGTCGGTTTCATACAAGCCACTTTACTTGGAGAAGCCTTTCAATGTGACTCGTTGTAACTTACAGAGGATGAGCGAGATCCGATTCTCAGTAAGATTCCTACAAGTCACTTTACTTCAGAGAGGCCTTTCAATGTGACTCGTGAAACACAAGCAGAGAATCGGTTGTTGACCACTTTACTCGGTGAAGCCTTTCAATGTGGCCTATCGTTAAAACTGGAGTTTTTCTACGAGGACACAGTACGCTTCATCACTATAATAATTACAATGGTCCTGAAGAAACTTTCCACTAGAGGTTTTGGTACAATAGTATGTAATCCCAGTCCAGCTGTTCAGCAAAATCGTGTATAAACTGCTCCGATAGAACCTGGTGACGACTTATTACTATCCAACAGGTAAGTGTTCAAAGTGTGGCAACATTTCACGTAAAATGAATTCAGGAAGGCGAGCATTTTCCAAAATCGTGGTCCAAATTACTTTATTGCTGAAATAATTCTCAACAATGTCATACGAAAAAGTATAATTTTCCGATAAAAGCTTCCAATTCAGAAAGCGACTAAATTTCAAAATGAAACGCATCAGTGAGCACACCGACAGGGCACTTTGGGCTCCGAGAAATGAAGGTCCCATACAGCAGCGGTAGCAGCAGCAGCTGTACTCGCCATGCTGACACGATGTAATCTCAACAGTGACCGTGAACAGAATGCTACTAAGCGGACTGGTGAGTCTGTTTATTCAGGATTTCAAAACGACATCTAGCAGCGTGCATTGCACACAGTACATCTTCATCACGGTCCGCTGTGTTGCGGTAGGAGCAGGAAAACCGATGCGTTCCTTTACAACTGCATAATGTACTACTGTCATAACATGCCAGGTTGTCCAGCTCACAAACGTTAGAGTGAAACCGTCTTAAAAAATTCGCTTCTCATGACCACGTGTATAAATTATGGTAAACGGCTTGCACAGGTTGCGAATGACACTTCCACTGTAAGGGAAATCGCCTTCTCCCCACAAGATCTTGTGATAGTTCTTCTCTAACCACAGAGCTGTTGTACGCATTTTCTTGTTTAATCTCTCCCTAGGAAACGGAGGTTTGAAAACAATTTTGACATTGAAATGAAATTAGCCACAATGGCAAACTCTTTGATTATAAACGGTTTTTTGTTACCTTGAAAAGCTTGAAATTCAACTACTGCCACATTCATCGCCCGCTGGAATGTGGCCAACGTTTGTAGCACTGGACGTCATCAAAAAGTCTGTCGCAAAGGTGACGTGGTAAAGCCTCAGGCGATCAACGTAACCCTCGTCCCGGACTTCCGTTGTTTAGGCAATGCTAACACATCACTGACGTAAGATCTCAATAGATCCTCCGTCATAAAACAACTCATTGATTTGACGTGTTACGCAAGGGGCAGACAGTTTGAGTGAACTGAGTCCCACTCGTCTAACGGACAGAGTTAATGTATTCGCTTTCCGTCGTACAGTACAACGTACTGCTGACCAAAATACTCTACGTACCACCATATTCTCTCCACTTTCGCTTTTAGAACTACTGAATCTATGCACGCCTGTCGATTCCAAGAGTCCGGTGAATTTGGTTCTCGCGCACCCTAATAGAATGTTGAACATTTCAGGTTTCCAAAACGCAAACGTTCCCCTTTTAACCTTTCATCCAAGATACCGAGGTTTGAAAACCACCATTGTCGTGATCAACAAACAATCCTACAATCAAGTATTTGGAACAATCAGATTCAAAAAGTAAAGAGACTTTAGAAACAACACCGGTAACTAGATTCGGGAGATTTCGTTTTGAGCTTTTACGACTGATTTAACCTTTCTATTTCCATTGGTTGACTCACCTCAGCTGGTCCTCCTCCTCCTCCTTGAACACAGCATCAGCGACTGTAGCCAGTAGTATGTCTTCACTCTTTCGCTCCATGATCACGAATGACTCTGTACACCTTGAGCAAACCATTAAGTACCTGACGTATCCGTACAGTCACTGCTATACAATTACATACCTCCTCCTCCTCCTCCTCCTCCCCTTCTTCCATAGAGGATATCGTATAGTCCTATCACTCCTGCACCAACATCGTCGTCCCCATCTTTATTCATCCAGTTACGTAAATCGGTACACTTGAACAGTCGTATCACTCCTTCATGAACAATCCGTGGATTCAAAAAGTTTTAGACATGTACATTTTTCGTTTTGAACTGGACATCCTTGTCTATTTCCATGGTTGACTCACCAGTGTCCTCCAATCCTTGAACACATTCTGTCAACTGTAGCCTGTTATGTCTTCACTCTTTCGCTCCATGATCACGATTGACTCTGTACACCTTGCCCCATTAAGTACCTGACAGTCACTGGCTTATACAATTACACCGACCAAATCAAGGACTTTTATCTTCCGTGAACTTCCATCGTGGCGTCCAATTTGAAACTGAAAGATCTGTCATTTGCATCGTGTTTTTATTCACAGTTACATCATCTTCTTTACCGTGCCCATGAGCATTGTGTAAACGAAAATGTACGAGTACATGAAGCAGTAGACAGTAGCTGTGTGTTGGCCTTGATACGCACATTCCAGTAGCCTCAATAATTCTAGCCGTACATCGATCGTCCGTTTCATTGAACTGGTGATGCGGAATCTACGGATTTGGCGTGAACAATCCAAATCAAGGACAGAGGTGTTTTTATTATTTTTGAACGTGTCCAACTTCGTCAGGCCACCGACGACCGCCTAAAATCGCCATGTATTGGATATCTTTTTCGAAATCTTACAAACATTTCGTAGAATATAGCGTGTCTCCGTGAATGTAGTCACAGGGAAATATTGTGTATTTCAAATACAGGCGGCGGTTACATCGATAACTTACAACTGTGAACAAATCACATACAAGGTGTTTTTTTTTAAACGTTGTCCTTTCTGTCTGGAAAGCTACCAATCACGATCGGTAAATCGCCAATTGAGAAGCAGTTTGAAATAGTCCATGATTGACAAACATTTCAGTAGAAATATAGCGGTGTCTCAGAGTACAGGGTTATTCGTAACTCCACGAATGTTCGGTATATGTATTGGAGTATCTTTTTCAACTAGACTATGAATTTTTTTAAGCACGAAACAAGTTTTCCTTTCGGATACAGAGATGTGAGCACCCGCCAGTACAGATTGGTGATCTTCAATTGAGTGGGTCGCTGGTCATCGCTAATAATAGCGTTGGCAATCTGTCGCCGACCGTGTAATGCAGTATACAACTTGTTTTTTAACTAGACAGGATTCGCTTGTAATCCTCTGCGAATCCCAACAACAACCTTAAAGGCACAGATGAGAATGATTGGTTCTTTCAACGTGTGGGTCGCTGCGTCATCGCATTTTCAAGCGTTGCCATCTGTCGCCTCCCGCACGCAGCTGTATCAACTCTTGTTTTACATTCACAATTATATTCGCTTGTAATCTCTGCGGAAATCCCAAATAACCTTAAAGGCACGAGAAAATGACAATTTGTTCATTTCATCCACGAAGACCTCTGTCTTCACGGATTGTAATATATTTTTTAACGAACTGGCTATACCTACATTCTTTGTGCGATCAATTTCCACTTTAGCGGATATCTCACTTTACGTCAGCTTTTCTTACCGCTTACTGTACCCACAACGTGTAGTGTGCTTTCAAAAGGAGCTGTTATTAAATCCTGATAACTGATTGGTTATCCTTATTTCATCGTTATTATTAAACGTGGTTGACATACGGATTATGTGTGTGATTATTCCAGTCCGGTAATGATTCATTGTACTCAAGCGGGAATATCGAGCATTTTCACGAATTGCGCCGGTGTTAACTTTAAAGCCAAGAGAGCGCAAGAAATTTGCGTTAGCAGAAGTTACCACTATCAGGCGCGACGGTCTAATGACCTGAATATCACACACCCTCCTTAAATACTAGACCCATGAGCACCCACTTTCTTTATATGCAACCTCAAAGATAAACGTTTCACCTCTGAGATTCACAGGATTGTTGTCTTGATCTTTAAGCTCGACAGTTAGGTGTGCACCTTCTGAACGTTGAGCGGTAAATAAATTCACTGTACCAGGTGTCTCGACTATTTTATACCCCGGCTCTACTTGTGGAAAGAACCCTCGTGAATAACCCGTGACTCTCTACACCGTATCAAACGAGCCGCGAACAACGTTGCACTCAACTCTTATGCTGTTCACCTTGAGAATATTCACAGGCAGGTCTGAAGTGTGTACTGTGTATTAGCTTGCAGCACCTTTTTTGCTGAAGCCCAATATCGATGCAATTGTGCCTTTCTTGCTGAAATCAATCTGCACGTTGCTTTTAATCTCGGTCTTAAGAGTATTGTTTATTTGCATTCAAAGCGGACTGTGATCCCCTCCGGTAGTCTCCCCTGTAAAATCGCAAATCTTCTACTTCGCAATATCTTCTACTTCGTACATAACCTTCCCTCAAACGTTATCACTTCATCATGGTTTTCCGTAATAAAATTATCGGTTACATTCTGTCAATATTGGGAATAGAATTGAACGTGCTCAGATCTATCAATCCAATCCAATTACGTAATTCGCCATTATTCTGAAAAATTTCCCGCTCAGCAAAACATTTTTTCTAAGCTTTCCCGCTCAGGCAAAACCTTTCCGCTGAGAAACTTTGATAATTATTTATGTCAGCGGTGGGTCCGAAATAATATATTGTATGAGGGCGAGATTTTTTCCGAAAGACTGTCCGAAACTGTCAAAATTAGCCTACATTTTTTTCTGTAGCAAACCCAATGAGTACCGTCACCGTAACTTGAGTCCAGATTAACTATAGCTGACTCGTATTTTCTGGGCCCTGTTTGAGGTACACGTGTCACGCATAAACACCCCTCTAAAATTGGGGAATGCTTAGTTGTTTAGCGTAGTGGATCAACTCGAAATTTGTCAACGGTCTTATCGGGATCGAGATTTTTTTTTACAACAACTCCTCTTCTTCTTTCTAACACCAGCTCCCCTCTTTGGATAAGGTTTTAGGTAAAGGCCCCTACCTTTCGTCTTTCCGCTCTTCTTCTTAACAACTTTCCTTCGTCTCTTCCCACCACCACCACCACCGAAAGCCGTTTTAGCTTTCATCGCACCAGTTACCGCTAAAGCAGCTGCTCTTTCACCTAAAGTCGCGTCTGACGCTTTTACTCTATCCCAAGCCCGCTTTGCCAACTCTTTGTCTGCTTGATTGCGATGCTCCGAGTCACTGTATTTATCGTAAGCTATATCGTGAATACGGCAGGCTTCATCCCAATAAATTCACCCCCTTCTCACCCCTAGCGATTCTTTTTTTCAAAAATGTGCCAGGTCCGCAGAAAGAATAGCCGGGGATGTGTGCTTCAAAAGGTAGAAGGTCAATCGCCTTGTTAATAACACTAGAGATAATACCTCCTGCTCCTCCGATGGTTCGCTTTCGTCTGACGGACGACCCTTTGCGCTTTGCCATTTTATCCGCGCCGTGGCCAAAACCAGACTGCAGTGTATGGCTTGCAATCACAGTTTATATAATTAGTCTTCCGATCTCATTTATTTTCGTTTTGGCGTTTTAAGAAAAACGGATCAACAACGTTTGAACGAATCCACTGGTCTTTAGCGACCGATCTAACACTATCACCAGGAGGAGCGAGACGTATATAGAAACTGTAAAACACTTCACTTAAAGACACGAACGAGATAGTTCATTGTCACAGCATCCTGCATTTCGGTAGGGTCTGCAACTAACCCTAACTTTTTGTTTGCAAACTCCCAACCGTCTTGCTTCTTTGTAACTGTGTTTGCGTTGAAATAGTTGAGCGTCACAGCGTCACGAAGCTCGACAGGATCGGCCACTAGCTTTAGCCTTTTGTTTCCAAGCTCCCAACCATCCTCTGCCTTTTTTTGATAGTGTTATTTTTGAAGTAACCGAGTGTTAACGCGTCATCGTTTTGTTTAGGCTCCCCAATTTGATGTAATCTAAAGCGCTGGAACTTGTAAGATTTATCCTTTAAATCTTTTGACGGTATGTGTTCGGCCAGTTGAGCGAGTGGTAGAGCATCGTATGGTCTTGTAGCTTTTACTTATATTGCTCAATCTCTGTTTCCGACAGTCAATTCCATCTTTCCCGATTATCACCGATTTACTGGTCAGCGTTTGTAGATTTACGGCGTCGAGATCATCTTCTGGACTTTTTAACATGTCTTAGACGCTTCCCGTTAATGTCGTAGTCACCTTCGGCCGTCAGCTTGAATCCATCTCCTTTCGGTCCCCCTTAACCCGCCTTTTCCAAACTGCCTGGATCGCCGTCCAAACTTGTCAACACTCATTGTGCAAGTGATGGCGAGTCACGAACTTTACTCTTTATAAATATCTTATCCCAGTCGATATATGTATGTGCATCAACGTTAAAGTGTGCTTGAAACCTACCAACAGCTACGGTACTGTGTACTCTATTGATCCAATGGAACAATTGAACCGCTAAAAGCTTCATAGAATTTTCTTGCGAATCTTTCAAGCTGTTTAACTTGTCGGTTAAAGTAATCATTTCGGTCTGCATATCTCCTAACTTACTGATCAACGTCTGTAGATTAACAGCGTCTAGTTCATCTTCAGGGTTCCCTAGATTTCTCAGACGTTTTCTCTGCACGTCATAGTCACCTTCGGCAGTCACATTGAATCCCTCGCCTTTCGGACCTTGTTTAGCCTTTGTACGCTTGAAGCGTCGTCCAAACTTGTCCACACTCATTTTACAAGTGATGAAGACTCCTCCTGTACATTGCTCTTTATAAATATCTTATCCCAGTCAATATATGAGTTTTCATCAGCATCTAAGACGGCGTGGAAGCGAGCTGGAGGTACGGTAGTGTGTATCTTGTTTGATCCAGTGAAATAGTTGAACTGCTAGACGTCTTATAGCTTCTTCATTTGTATTTTGTAAGCTGTTTATTTGATCCTGCTGAATAAGCGCTTGATTCTGAAGGATTGCAATTTGAGAGTACAATCTTCTTACATCTTTCTTTAGCTTTTTGTTTACAGTATTTCATAACTCTCTGGATGTCTTGCTTCTTCAGAGATTGTGGCCTCTGACCAAACTTATTGACGGTCATCTCATCAATGATCTGAATCTCGCGTTACCATCACCTGATATAGTTCTTTGATTCTTTCAATTCTTCAATGATATTTATAATCTCGTTCTTGTGGTTCGTGTTTCCAGCTTCAGCGATGCCACCAACAGCCTAAGACGGTCGCACAACTCATTTGGATCGTTCCAGTAAACAACGTATCGGGATCTGATAGTGATTTAGTCACACTATGAGCTTTCCTGTCAGCTCCAGAACCCTTAACTACTTTTGGAAATAAGTCTGAAATTACATACTTATACTTGAGCGACGTGTTGCGATTGATAACTCCATTTGGGTTATAGTTTCTTTTATGAGCGCTAGTTTTTTCTTCAGTATATCTTTGTAAGCGATTTTGTCTTCGTCATTGTAGATTTCATCATCCGGTATTCGCTTGAAAATCAACTCGTACAGACCCTCTTGTGGCTTATACGCCACATCATCTATTCGAATACTACCGTCCTCATCAAACTGCAATTCCTTATTGCCAACCATTAAAGTATTTTTTTCGTAACGAGGACCGTAAAGATGGTCAATTTTAGATGAACGCCCACCCAAATCCTTTCATAAGCTCTTGCATGTACTTTCTGGTCAACGGATGTGCAAAGCTGTCGGCGATATATTGGGACGCCGTCTGTAGACCCGTAGGTGTTGAGAGCATTTTTTGTAATTTCGTTGTTTCCACCATCACCTTGGTCGTCTGTCTCAAACACTTCTTCTGCTCCAGAATCAAGTCTAGTGGAGACCGATGGTTTTAAATGGGAAGATTAGGCGAAGAAAATACATTTGGTAGAAACTCTGAGTTTTCATCATCGTCATCATCTGCATCATCTTCCTCTTTCTTGATTTCCTTCTTGACATCGGTTGTGTAAAGTGCGGGTCTCCTTGGTGTCACGCAATTCCTTGATCAACGGCTGGTATTGCTTTTCAAACATCTCCTCGACTCCAATTCACCCCGCTTAAACCGATTATACTTTTGTTTTATAGCTTTCTTTAATTTTGATATCTCCGTCATAAGCTGCTTCTTGTTTCGCGCCATGATTGACACTGAACCCACAGCCTGCTATCTGTTTATTTATATAGGATTTCCTCATCTGTTCGAAAAATGATGAAGTATCGAATAATCTGCACTCGTCATACCGCGAAACTAGCCTTACCTCCACTCTATCGTCAAACCTTACCCTCTTCATGGCAGTTCTACTTGTCTAAAAAACAATGCCCGCTTCTTGTGTTTTCTAATGTAACGAATCACTTCTTTAAGTGAAACACCAGAGGTCAATGGTAGGCCGTAGTAATATCTGTCTGTCTCAGGATTGAATCTGGGTATGCGTTCTCGTAGCGTCATATCTCTAAAAAATAAATGTTCTTTTAATACCGTGCCGCCACTGAGGGATCTCAGCGACCGTATACTGATCGTTTGACACTGTTCTGTCCATATATTCCTTCAAACGTTGAATAGGTCGATCAACGTTAGTGTTGTGCAACAGATATGAGTTTAGAAGAAGAAACTCATCCGAGTTTGCGCCGGTAAATTCATGCCAGCTTCTAAACAGGTTTGGTTGTGTTATTTTATACTCACCGGTTTTCGTTACCAAAGAGATGCCGAATTTTTTCGCACTGCAGTGGTACTGTGGGTAATGCAAGTTTCAAGAAATCTGCTGTGTACAGTCCTTGACATATGTTGTTCACTGCAAGCAAAACGGTTTACCCCCGCCTTCCCATTACACTACTAGGCATTGGGCCGTAACTTACATTGTAACTTATGTTTAAGTAACACCGCGACCGCAGTGCACGTCTATAGAGTGTAACGGGGGATCTAACTGGTATACTGCGCTCAGTCAACACTATACACTTAGTGGCATAAGGTATATCACAAGCATACTTCAACATCCTTAAGTATTATCTGAGTAAAGTTCAAACTACCGTGACTGTTTACTGAGTTTCAATATCGGCTTGCCAAAGAGGTCGGGGAACGGTCTAAACCGAGACAGTAGGTTCATGGGTTCACGCACAGTACCGTTTAGCATGTCCTCATGGTAAATTACCAATTCAATAGGTACATTCTTCTCCTGACACTCGGCTATAAACGCTATCCACACTATCTCTGTTTGTATATACGCTGGCTAGATGAAATCATCAACAGCACTATTGGCGGTAAGCTCCTGCTGTAGCAACCTGGTCTTCTATGACGCCAACAAAGTCTATTATACGCATGACCGTGTGCACCACGTCTACTGCAATAGTTACCGCAAAACCTTTTTCTTATCTGCGTAATACCACGTGCAAAAGATTAGAGCTTACCTTTGTAAGTCTCTTGATACCACCGCAACCGGCATCTGCATACCTTCTAAACGTCGTTGTAGTAATAGATCCGCGTACTCATAGTGACTCAAGAAAGTGTCAACCCCAACGCGGTATCTGCCCTTATAAAGGTCGCGATCCTTGTCTATGACAAGAAATCCATGCTTGTCATTCCACGCTAGAGTGCATAGTTTTTTTTCAAAGAGTCATACGGCATGTCTGTATTGATGTGATCAGCGTACACGTGTTTTAAGATTCATTCATGTCATCCTGTTTAAAGAGTATTAAAAAATTTGCATTGTCTCGTATCAGTTGTTTGGGGATCCTGCTGTACGTTTGGCCAAGATAGAAAACATCGATATTGTTGTGACGGGCCCATAGTGAAATAAGCGCGGATGTTGTCATGCTTTTCACACGCTATGTCGTCGAAAACCATAATGGAATGCGGATTGGCTTCGCTAGGACTTTAACGGTGTTATTGTCATCTGAAGGAAAGTAACCAATCTCTTTAGGCAATACCTTTGCAAGAAATTGGTATTTGGGTTGATAAAGTGATTTAGAAAAAACGTACACGTTCTCGTAAACAAGGCCGTTTTGGATCAAACAAGAGGTTGAACAGCACGTTTGGTTTTTACCGCAATTAGAAGGCCCTGCAATAATACAGCGTATAGAGTTTGGTAGGAGAAGACCGTGCTTGCTTTTTTCCAAATCTCCCCCTCCACCCACATACCGGTCAAAATTAGACACGGGTAGCTCCAGAGACTGCTTCACGACACGCATTCCAGCTGTTACTGACTGCGCATCGTAAATATCTATGTTTAAATATAGCTTGCACCAGCAGTCGCTCTCTCTCTCTCTCTTGGACGGAACATTAAGTCCTCAGATAATATGCTTCTTGTCTATCCACGTATCACTTGTTTTATCGAAACCTGTCCATCTAACAAGTACTTTATCTTTTTTTCTTTTTAATACTTTTTCAATTAGATAAACGTCACCAGTTTTTGCTTTGGCTAGTTCCTCTTTGTAAAAACCACCTTTTAACACAGTCCCCAGCTAGAGTCCATCAGAAATGTATGTCTTTGGATTGCTCGGTTTCACGGCGAACACTGTGAATATTTCATTCGTCCAGTTCGGCATGTAACCTTTTTTAAAAACACGCTTGTTACTTGCTAATTCTTACTTTATCGTTCACGTTGAACTTTGACTCGATCTGTTTTTTTTTTTTTCCCTTTATTTCTTCTCGATTTTTTCGATACGCGTCAGAATAAGCTTTACGTGTTTTTCCCTCACATCCTTCGGTTTCATACCGATGCTCCTGTGAAACGGATGCGTTGTACTCCTTAACTATTCTCGGTAACATGGAGAGCCACTCGTAATTACCTCTAGCAGTAAACAGTTTCCACATTTTTTTCTTTTAGCGTCCGATTGAGCCGTTCTACTATACTTGCTTTAAGCTCTGAGTAAGTGTTATAGTGATTTATTTCGTACGCCGTCATCAGTTTGTTAACATGAATGTTGAACCATTCTTTACCCTGATCGGTCTGAAAGTTCTTCATCTTATGCTTCTTTTCAAAATTGGTTCTAACGCTCTCGCTACCTCTAATTCCGGTTTTACTCTTTAGCGTACAGCAAAAGCAAACTTTGTTAAGCAATTTATCATCGTAAGTATGTATTTCATACCTTTGTTTTCACCAGCGTACGGTAGCATCTCTACAAGATCCGCTTGGTACAAATCGTCTTTACCTTTCAAGGTGACGCCACGCCTCTTGAAATTGCGACGAGCCGGTCTGTGTAGCTCGTTAGCTATTGCTTGACGCTTGTCCATTACGCAAAATGATGAATATCTAAGTAATCTTTTATATTTAACCCCCTAAATTCTACAGCCCCTCCAACCGCTGTAGACCGTGGCATGCTCCAAAAGACGCTAGTTCATGCCTCCGTTATCCCCTGGCATTACCGATGGTTGTCAACACTCTGATCGACTGTCAACCACGCCGACCGGGAATACCCATACAGCCCCAACCAACGCTGTATGCTGTGATGGGACAACGAGTTCCCACCTCCCACCTCCCTTCCTTGTCCGTTGAACAAGGGTAATTCTCTCGAGCAGCGATAAAGACCGAGAGTATGATACTATATTCCCTTTAGTAGTGGTAGTAGGATTGTGGAAAGAGTTTATATAATCTAGAGTCTGCAGAGGCATAAATCGGATTAGTGGCTGAAATTAGCCTTATTGCATACTTCATATCATTATACACCTGCTGACGTAAACACGGGTTTCCGAGCGCTTTTACAGGGTGGTGGACGCTAGAGGTGCCCGTCCCAGTGAAGGTTTCACCCATCTACATGCGTGAGTCCTCGCACCTTACATGGTCACACCTCGTAACGACCGAAGGAAAAGTTTGTTTCTACGGTGTTTAGACCAACCTCCCTCGTCACCACCGGCTCTGGAACCGCGAATACAACAGCGCAGGAAGTGCGTCACAACATGTGTTGACCACATGTGCTAGTAGAGGCGCCGTTCTAACCACGTATCCCGCTCTCAGTACTGAGTTCGGCTCCGTGCAGAGTGCTACCAATTATTCTTGGTGCGTATCACCTATACTCGTTTCTCGTTGATACGTTTTTAATAATACCACTATCACGATCATCCTCTGCGTCATCCGTGGTCTCCAGTGCTAGTGATTAGTAGTTTTTTGCGGAATTCGCAATCAGGATATTCGGGTGAGGAAGATGAAGAACCAGAATATTTCCGGTGTCGTGGTGATGGTGGATGGAGTACGACTAAAGGGAATACAGTACAGAGGTAAATTTATTCATTATTTTCTCATTTTCGCTCCAAACTCAATTCGACTGTGACAATAGACTCATTACTTGTTAACATAATTCTGTATTGTCAGCATAAGGTACCATCTAACTGGTTTTTGACATTTTACAATAACCATAAGGCAGGGTTCCATACTCACCTTCGCGTCCTGCGTTTTGGACCTGTAATTTTGAAAACCTTTGTCTCTTTGACAGTAACTATTTGCCTGGACTTTGTTCTCCTAATTCTGTTTTCTTCAATATCGAGTGTTACCCAGGTTTCACTAAGAACCATTTCTTTAAGTTTTTCAAAATTTAGATTTTTTGAAGTTTTTTAGGTTAAGAGTGAGACCCTTGATTTTGCAGACAGATACAAAATCGTTTTTTGTTTGTGGAAAAAACGCGATAAGCATACGTCTTTGGACCACCGGAAACAAATTCTACAATATGAGATCCGGGACCGTAGTCTTTAGCCAGCTCGTCTGTCATCTGCCCTAGGTAGTCGCCGGTATTTACTCTGTACAAGCCATTTTTGTATACGTACACAACACTGTCTGTATCGTAGTACAATACTTGTTTACCCAGTGCCTCCAGATGATCATAAAGCTTTAAACGGGCTTGACTTGTAGTGTAGGCAGCTAGGACAACGTTTACAGTGGCTAATGACTCGCCCACTTCTTCTAAATGTTGCCAGCTTACCAGGACAACGTCATCGTTGATTTCCTGTATTCTGTTTACGGCAACGCCTAGAATCCATACACAGCTTAAACACAGTTCCTCAGGGTCTCTGGTGATGAGCGTTTTTGTCTGGTTTTCTCTCTGCCCAAACTTACCCCAGAACGAGTTAAGCATTAACTTTGCTAGAGAGCGGAGGCCCTGTTGTGAGCCGTCTCTACCAGATAGCAGCACCACAGTCGCAAAGCTAAGAAACTACAGCTGATCGCCGATAACGCCGGGCGCCCCGCGCCGCACGTACAGCCATATCGCGCCGCCACGCACAACTCGTCTCCGTGGTCCAGTGGTCAGCGCGACAGTCTCGCATTCGTAGGGGCCCGGGTTCGGATTACCGGCCGCCGGAGACACAAATTTTTGTTCATCCGCCATGACATGACACCGTCCGCCATCGCTCGTCCGCCATCGCTCTCGTAAGGTGGGGGGCTTGCTGCTCTCCCATTGGCTGGGGGGTCGTCCGCAGGGGGTCTAGGAGGGGCGGGGGGTGTGGGAGGGGGGAGGGGGAGGGGGGGCAGGGGGCGTGGCCTAGCCGCCATTGCTGCTTTCTCATTGGTCCAGAATAACTCCATAAGAGCCCATGTTACGGCCAAAGTGGCGCCCGTTCTACTGGCTTCAATGGGGCTTTGCCAATTTGTAATCTTCTAACATTTCCAACTTATGACGAGTAAGATACAAGCTCATTCTTCCATAACTTTCTGTAGATAAAATGTTACAATATATGTATTAAATAACAATGTAAGTGTCCCATAATTAATAGTTGCTGTTTATTATTTTTAAAACCGTATCAAGGATCTAAAATTTATCACTGCATATCTTTATAAGGTTAAGTTTAATGTTACAATAGTTTCCAAATATTAATTATTGCTTGTAAATGTTGGCAATTAGGCTCTTCTATGTAATACCATTATTATATTAATTAACCACATTCAGATTATCAATTGTAAATAATAAAGTTTAACGGAGATTTAAAACTCAATTTGCTGACAAGGAGAATAGAATTTTGTGTTTCTTAATTTTATCAGTATCTTTAAATGCTAATATGTAGAACATTAATAGATAATATTGAATGCAGATCTAAAAGCATCATATAAATTAGTGAAGGTTAAACATGTTGTTACTTCATCAGGCAAATACCTTTAAATGGATAATCAGTGAATAGACTTAAATTTGAACAAAATTAACACATACATTCAAAATTAACTATCATAAGTTTAACGACAGCTTTATTTAGAAATAATACAAATACAATTTATTGTATATTTTAAAAATTGAATCCGCACTTATTTCCTGCAAAATTTAATTATGTAGATCATTTGCAGACATCCTGCAGACAGACAGACAATCATGCAGAAGCGAAATTGTCCACCACCCCCCCCTCCAATAATCCTAACAGAGGTTGTGCCAGCTTACTCAGTTATTATATTCTCCATTGGCCCTTAGCCATATTCCATGCATTATCAGAGCACTCATTATTGCATTTGTATAAATGAAGTTTCATGGAAAATGCAAAGTCTATTAATAAAACTCTTCGAGATATTTTACGGATTTCACTCAGTTTGTTTATAAATTCATTTATTCTTCTATTTTTCCGCTGGCATCATGGTTAAGTGCAAGTTTAAAGTAGCAATATTGTGGTCCCATATAGTAAGCTGAACTATCATCGAAATCAATGTTGCCTGAATATGGAAAAGCGATTGCTTGTTGATGATGTATTGTTCGGACTGATAGCCAGAAATTAAACATTTCCAGCCCTTAGAGTGATAGGTTTTGTTAACTCTCAGACAGTTGAATAGTTTAATTTGTACAATTACGGTATTTTACATCCATATGTCAACTATAATATTCTAGAAAAACTTCTAAATCGTTTTTCCTACAGACAATCTAGATTATATTACAATTTCACAGAAAGTACCTTGGTAAATTTAGTAGGACTAGTTTTAATAAACACAGGATATTTCCTACTCATATCCTTCACTGATTGATATGGAAGTCATGTTAAGGGTGCTTTGCTTTGTAATAGAGACAATAGCGTATGGTGGAGGGGGGAGCAGCCAGGAGGGTTACATGTTGACATCGGTGGTACCTGAGATAGATTGATCAACTTGGGTGTTTATGGACGGGTTATGTGCAAACAAGACAAGGTCAAATCTCTTCATCTCTAGATTTTATGAATACTAACATTAGAAGTACGTAATGTCAATTGCATTTTTTAAATGTTTTATTATTTTAATTACGTATACGCTCTTTAACTTCATTCGATGGAAATGAAACTATTAGCAGATGTTAATTAATTTTTTTCAGAGTTATTCTAATTGTAACTGGTAATTTTATAATAAAACATCTCACAAAAAGCTGGTTATAAAACAGTCTAACACGTTAAAGAGACCAATGACTTATTATAAGTTAATTGTAGATCTAGTATGGTTTCAGTTTATAATTCTGTGTATTTAATAAGTAATATACAATTTCTCGAAAGAGTTGCCAACGGTCAAAATGTTAATTCGCCAAATTATATGCGGTGTAGAAAACTACGTGACCTGACCTTTCTAACTCACTTTTACTTGAGATGAACCTTTGTTCTTACCATCATATAGATCATGTAAAATTACATTTTTAAGGAAAAACACCTTTAATGTTTCATTTCTATCTTGTTATTATACAGCTTTTACATGTTTTATACTTTATTTTGCATAACCTTGCTCTTGACTCTTCAAAATTTTTAAAACTATTTTTCAACTATGAAACTATGTATTCGCCTATGGCGACCTTTATGAGTTTCTATAAATTCCTTTCGGACATCGATCTCAAAAGACAGGAAATCCTTTTTTCATTAGTAAGTTTTTTATAAAGTTTTTGCTGTTCAGAATTGACTTTCGTCACCTAAATTAATCATTAAAGATTTTCCAAATGGTTTTTTTTTTAATATTTATTTAGAAACTTGTTACGTAGATTTGAGAGCGATATTAGATCGTTTGACTGCAACGGGGTCAGTCAATAATGCTATGAAACGTAAATGAGGTATTTAACTAAAACAGAAGCATCAATATCACTAATGAATAATCATGATCTTGCCTCTTTGCGCCAAAACGGTTTACTATCTTGGATTGATTATCGGTCGATAGTTAGTTAGTTGGTGATAAGTAGAAACGTGTTTCTGCAGGTCAGTTAGCAACAGCGACCGAAGACGTTCCGTTTGCTTAGACTAGGTTATCGATCCTATTTCTTTTATTCATCAAACATTATTGAATAACTTAGAGATCACAATTACACACCATAAGCTCGTGGATGTCAACTTGCCGGACGAAAACCTTAATTAACTTAGTTATTTTACTTAAACCTCTATTGTTATCTGTTAATTAATATTGTTTTAGTATTTGGATTCTTCAAGGGAATAAGCTAATAGTAAGACACTCTATTTGGTTTTCCTGCTTTTGTAGATGTTAGAATATCATGCAAACTGTTAGGAGTGGACTGTACCTGCTGAACTAGATGTGTGTCGGAGCGCAGGGCGAGGCCCTCCACAGCGACCAGGTACGAGGAGCAAGTGCCCAGAGACAGCATGACACAGTAGCGGAGACGAAGGGGGAGCGTCACGTAGAGCAGGTAGTCCAGGAGGAGCACCCATCCCAGGCTGGTGCGGCCCGTGACCTCGTTCTTCTGGAGGAACAGGTGGCAGAGGATCTGGAGGTTGGCGAGGTGCCAGGCGATGTGGGGGAGAGCGGACCAGAGGCGCGAGCGGGTCCAGCGACACCACACGAGCAGCCCGAGGTTGAGGGCGAGGAACAGGAGGGTGACGGCCCGGGAGAGGAGGTCCTGACCGTGGGGGACCGCCAGCCAGTAGACGTCGTACAGCAAGGCGGCCACGAGAAAACACTGTAGCGCCCCACGCTTCTGCTTCACACTGTAGGACTGGTAGAGATGTTCGAGCGAGGGGTCCGCGAAACTCGCCTGTGTACGTGCCATCCCGCTCACTGAACCGGCGAGGCCCGGCCGTGGTCGATACGGGGGCGCCCGCGCACTCGCTCCGACTGAGCACCGAGCACTCACTGTCAGTCTCTGTCCGCGGCACGGAGCCCTCTCTCTACCGCACTCGAGACGCGGGACACTCACTCACACTCTACCACTCGCTACCTGACCGCTAGTTAGGTTCCCATACAATGTACCTCGTAATATCTAATCATAATCGAGGGACCATACAAAGTGTTAACATTACCGAACACTATACTTTAATGTTTAATACTACGCGATACTGTAACTTTATCCTTTTCATAATAATAAAAAGTTTTATTACGTAAACAATTTACAAAATTGTATTGCAATTGTCAGTTTTATTTGTCTACTAAATTTTACCATTCATTCACGACAATTTGACTCATTCATACATATAAAATTTTCCATTCATAATCTCGTTCATTCGAATTTGTCCACTCTAGAGAACAATTGCAAAACTTCAACAGAGAGTCTTGCATACCAGTATTAACAAATCTCAAACTGTTGACGCTTCCCTACCTCTGGAAGCATCTCTTTTTTCAAATCAAAATGCGAGGTCATAAGAGGTATTGACGTACACTCTTATGACACTAGAGGTAAGAATAACTGCCGTACTGGAAAAAACGGTAGAAGACAAGGGTGGTAGCTTATTAGTTCGTCAACAAATAGCCAAATTTGATCAAAAATGCCACAATGCCTAATGCATTTAAAACTCGTCTGAAAACCGCGCTGATCTCGAAAGCTTTTATAGTACAGACGAGTGCATGGTAAACGATTGGGGGACCACCTATTTGGCTGACCATTTGATTAGAGTGGGAAAATTAATCGTGTGTGTTAAAAACTCGACTGTATTATAAAGTTCTGCTTGGATTAAGGCTGATTTCAGACTATCTTTAAATGCCTTTATTTGCATATTTTTGCACTTTTAATGGAATTTGGCAGTCTGTTGAGCGCCTGCCTTGAAGGCAAGCTTTTATAAAGTACCGTCCTGTGTCTTGCAGTGCAGTAATTGTCCCTGCCTCTGGTTTTATAAGAGGGTACATTACTACCTCTTAAATTTTCGTATTTATGCTTAAAAAAGAGACACACTTCCAAATTATAGAATGGAAGTGTCAACAGCTTATATTCATCAATATAAATTCAAAACTAATACTTCTAATCTGTTCGTGGTTGACTTCGCCATTTGTATTAAATCAACTATTTCGAATTGTTGAAGTAAGTACTTTCATAGCAACGTTTCAATAGCTTTACGTCACCTGTAGACTTCGAGCGAGATAACTTGTGCTCAAATTTTCTCTCAAATCTGTAATGTTTATACCTTAGGGGCAGGAAGTAATTTTGTATTTGATTAATGCATAATGTGGTTTGTCATGAAATTGATGTTTTTTCCAATGAAATAAATCAATAGTCCATCACGCTAGTTTTGGTGAAGGCCAAAAAGAGAAGTTATCAAAAGAGTTAAAATCATGAAACTTTAATTTTTTTTTCTCAGATTTTATTTCCCTATCTTATGACAAAAAATCTTTTTCTCCGTAAGATAAACTAGACAAAGAGATTGAAAGCCATCACTTTAAGGATGTTTGTGGTTAGCTGGCACTGGTTTTATATCTATTTACGTCTCTGACGGTTGGTACTTATTCAGTGTGTCAAGCTAAGAAAAATATACCATGAGAAAAATTATCCTTTTTAACTTTTAACATGTTACAATACCATTCCATTTTACCTCGACCAAAACTATCGGGGCAAAATAATCGATCCTTCGGTTTCAATAAAACCAGGTTAACAAAGTTAAAATTAAAGAATGTCTTATTCTACAAGATAAAGTTTGGGCTAAGAAACCTTATCTAACACTTAAACTGAGAACCAACGGCTTCCGAACAACACCAATGGCTGGACAGGATCGCACGCTCGACGTTGCTTGATTCGGTTGCCTTGCGATAACCGCCGTACTCACTGCGCCATTGGCGCTAGGATGAGTGCTTCTGAATGCAAATTGGCTCTCGGCTCCTGGTTTGTGGGTACCGGCTCCTGGATTGTGGGTACCGGCTTCTGAATTGTGGGTACCGGCTCCTGGATTGTGGGTACCGGCTCCTGGATTGTGGGTACCGGCTCCTGGATTGTGGGTACCGGCTCCTGGATTATGGGTACCGGCTTCTGGATTTGTGGGTACAGGCTCCTGGATTTGTGGGTACAGGCTCTTGGATTTGTGGGTACAGGCTCCTGGATTGTGGGTACCAAATATAAATTGAGTCAATAATTAGCTGTTTCATTTGGATTTAAAATTATTCATTTCTATTGTTTAACCTTAAGCACGATCATAAATTTCATTGACCGACTTCAAATTGGAGGAGTTGATACAATTCGACCTGCTTCTTCGTTTTTTCTTGTTTCATGTATTTCCACATTTGTTTCAAACTGTTAAACCGATTTGGATAGAACTTATGTAACACAAAAGATAACTGCAACAGATTGGTTCTACTTACGTTTGTTGGAGAATTCGAGAAGTATTTGGCTAGGAAATCACATTAGAATTTTTACATATAAAACCACATGGAGAAGCCAAACAAAGTAATTTGTTGAAGATGCGGGTTTCTTATAATTTAAAATACTTGCCTAAGATTGGTTTCGGAATGACAAAGAATGAGGTCGCAAAGTGCATGTTCCTTACCATTCTTGTGGGACACAATCAAGGCCGCCAGTATATCAGATTTGTTAAAATATCTTTGTAATCTTAGTCCTGTAGTTTCAGAAAAACGCATTAAACATTTTTGGAGTTACTAAGTATTTCATCGATATGCAAGGTCTAAATCACTGACCTCTAATTCAAAAATCTAGTTATTTAAAATGCAGCTCTTGAAAATGTTGTAATAACTTTTATATACCTTCATGGGAATATGCAAAGTGCAAATTTCAAGATAAAATTATATCGCTATTATACTTGTTATGATATGTTGAGTCTGAATATGTTACACAACATAGGGCTATAATTCGTTTTAGTTTCCACGTAACAGATTAAATTCAAATATAAACTAAAAGAGATTATAACTATTCTCTGTTTAAAACTGGCTATTACATTAAATGGGGTCAAGTTTACGGTATAACCTTAATTCCACCAGATTAACTTCATTCATAACTCGTTTCAGGTTAATTTTATATTTCAAGAGAAACTAATGTTCCTTTTAATGACTTATCCACATCAAATCACAAGAAATTATTATAAAAAAGCAAAAAGGCCTAAAATTAATTTTAGACTCCATATAACAGATTAAATTCAAATATAAACTAAAAGAGATTATAACTATTCTCTGTTTAAAACTGGCTATTACATTAAATGGGGTCAAGTTTACGGTATAACCTTAATTCCACCAGATTAACTTCATTCATAACTCGTTTCAGGTTAATTTTATATTTCAAGAGAAACTAATGTTCCTTTTAATGACGTATCCACATCAAATCACAAGAAATTATTATAAAAAACGCAAAAAGGCCTAAAATTAATTTTAGATTCCATATAACAGATTAAATTCAAATATAAACTAAAAGATAATATGAATATTTTCTGTTTTAAAACTAGCTATTACATTGAATGGGGAACAGTTTATATTAATGCATCCTTAGTTTCGCCTCTTAATTCATGACTCGTTTCAGGTTAATTTCATACAGTTCTAATTTTAGGAACAATTAATATTTTACTCATTAATTGACATTGTATCCACACAAAAACACTAAACTTTATTATAAAAAGGTCAAAGAAATAGGCATAAACTAAAAATTTGTTTTAGTTCCTTAGCTGATTAAATTCAAACATAAAATAGTTTGGGTATGCTGTGTTTTAAAACTGGTTACAGCATTAAACGAGGAAAGGTTTACATTATAGTAACTTTATTCCACCCGATTAAGCTGATTGATAACTCATTCAGAGAGACGGCTTGTATTTCTTCTTGCTTCTAAAAGGCATCTGGAGACACATTGAGTTATATCAGACACGCTGACGGGAACACTCCACTGTAAATATCGTGTCTCAAAAGTCCTCTTTTATGTCGCTAGCTTACACATCAGTAGTCGACATTCGTGAATGTATAACATACATAGGTTCCTCTCTTGGTTCATAATTGTATCATTCGCTCAATTTCCAAGAAATATCTTTGGATCTAGAACATTTAATTGTGTATAAATCGCGTACCAACACACAAAAACATCATACGTCATACTATGGCATTGTCTCTTTAATTTTCTCCTGGTACTTACAATATAAACTTTGACCTGCAACAACTAGAATTCTAACTATACTGATCGTCATGAATAGTACAAAGCGATTGAGCCCATTAGAAGGTAGAATATACTTATATTTAATTATATTACATAACAAATGTTACAATTTTAAAGACTTGACAAAATTATAATAAATTAAGCAACCCAAATACATTTTTTGTTGAGCTTATAAAGATTATAATAAATATAGCATGGAGTACTTATATGTTTCAGTGCGTAAACCACCCAATTCTAGTATAAGTGTGGTAAATTTTCTTAGACAAATTGGCAAGTCACAGACACGAGAATGAAATCCTGCGAGCTCTTTATGTGCGTATTTTATTTTGTTTATTAGAATAGTTATAAAACCGAGACCTCTTTGGAAATATAAAATTCAATTTTTATGCAATCAATGATTAAGTTATCTAGTTATTACTTTTTATTTATGATCATCAATACTAGTTGTTAGTTTCCACCTACTTAACCCTTTTTGTGAAGATAAATGTATTTGATTCTTTACTGTCTCGGCTAAAAACTAATTGATTGGTGATGTTTTAGGCGGGTTTGTGTAAAGCATATTGTGGCTGTCTCTTCGTAGTCAAGATCATTTCGTGACTTACACCTTCCAAGGTCATCAGCATCTGTACAGCTCCGTTTCCATCACGAAAATTGTTTTTAGGGTAAGTGTTCAGGAATAAGACTATATTTTCAAAATTAATCTGTCCGGTAAAAGAGCAAATAAGTTAAGTAGTACTAGCTAAAATTCAATACATAAAATTAAGGTGTGTGACACACCACGTTTCGCGTACAGGCTTTACTTTGGTCGCATGCAAAATTTCAGATATATAACTTAATTCATTCGCAAGATGTCCTCATGGTATATAGAGAGCCATACATACAGGACAGAAATTGACTTTAAAACTACGCTCAGCCAAACTCCTTGGTTGGACATGCATCATCATAGAACACATTCTGGTCTATATAGGAATGAAATTTTAAGTCTACTCTTGAAATATTTACTCTATTTTGAAATATTATATCTTACCCATGATGCATTCACATTTTTGTTAGTTAAGTTAGATTTCATAGCAGTGTTGAAATAATAAAATTTCCTGTGAGCTAGGGAGAGTACTACTACAACGCATGATTGAGCTGAAATCAAATCTTGCTACCAACTTTTAACATTGATTCTTCAATATATTTTTCATGTTACTCCATGAATAAAAATATCAATGTTGAAATAATAAAATTTCCTGTGAGCTAGGGAGAGTACTACTACAACGCATGATTGAGCTGAAATCAAATCTTGCTACCAACTTTTAACATTGTTTCTTCAATTTATTTTTTCATGTTACTCCATGAATAAAAATATCAATGTTGAAATAATAAAATTTCCTGTGAGCTAGGGAGAGTACTACTACAACGCATGATTGAGCTGAAATCAAATCTTGCTACCAACTTTTAACATTGATTCTTCAATATATTTTTCATGTTACTCCATGAATAAAAATATCAATGTTGAAATAATAAAATTTCCTGTGAGCTAGGGAGAGTACTACTACAACGCATGATTGAGCTGAAATCAAATCTTACTACCAACTTTTAACATTGATTCTTCAATATATTTTTCATGTTACTCCATGAATAAAAATATCAATGTTGAAATAATAAAATTTCCTGTGAGCTAGGGAGAGTACTACTACAACGCATGATTGAGCTGAAATCAAATCTTGCTACCAACTTTTAACATTGATTCTTCAATATATTTTTCATGTTACTCCATGAATAAAAATTTCAATGTTCAAATCTTTTATTTATTCTGCTATTTTCTCGTTGCCATCATGCCATCGTTACCCTTAAGAGTAATTTATATTCGCGAACGCTCAGACAAAACTCATGGAGTGACATGCACCTGCATCGACCTCAGTTCCCCATATTTATATAAAGCTTAATGAATCCATCTATGTATCTATAAGCTTGTAGGTCATTTCATTTGCGAGATATCTTACCGAGAGGCAGAAACAAACATATGCGGACAAACATTGAATTTTCCAATCTCTCGAGTTGTAGGCTTCAACAAAGCTAAGCCAATAACATCAGAATGCTGTAATAAATGGTATTACACATTTTATCTGGTACACTCTGTTTATATTTTATCGTGATTGATTTCAATGTTCCAACTTATATTTTGTTTTAGTCTAAAATATACTATTAGGCATTAGATTATAATTTTGAAATAAATTGCTCTTGAGGGGACAGGTCCTGATCGTACACCCTCCCCCCCCCCCACGACGGTGCACCCTTCCGTACTTATAGTCCTTATTATTTAGAAATATTTATTTTAATAACTAGGATATTTAGTTACGTTATCTGCGAGGTTCAATTGGTTTATATAAATGAAAAAACAAAGTATGAAATTTTAAATGCCGCTAATCAAACAAATTATTATTTATTCGTATATTATTATGTTCTACATATAATTTAAAAATATACAAACATACATACGTTATGTAAAGAACTGAAATATTAGTCACAAACTATATTAATCCCGAACGTAGCGCTCTAAAACGATCATATATCACGGTAATTTATCATTACAATCGAAAAACTGATGTTATTGGTATCATCGTTATACTTCTGAGACATCTAACATTCTAAACTCATCGTCTATTGCTTTGCTAGATTCAAAGTTACTCAGTATAAGCATTTTCAAACTTATTGTGCCCTATTCTAAGTAAATATTGTTCTACTGTTCATCCAGCATCAGAAAACGCCACAATACCGTTTACAGTTCTGCCAGCATCGGATATTACCGCAATCGCGATCACAGTTCATCTACAATCAGTCAACATCGCAATATCAAGTCACAGTTCACCAGCATCATCAGATCACGCCGCAATAAACGTGTCACAGTGTACCCAGCTCCAGATAACGACGTAATCACCGTGTCACAGTTCACCCAGCACCAAACAACGACGTAATCACCGTGTTACAGTTCACCCAGCACCAGACAACGACGTAATCACCGTGTCACAGTTCACCCAGCACCAGACAACTACGTAATCACCGTTTCACAATGTACCCAGCTCCAGAAAACGACGTAATCACCGTGCCACAGTTCACCCAGCACCAGACAACGACGTAATCACCGTGTCACAGTTCACCCAGCACCAGACAACGACGTAATCACCGTGTCACAGTTCACCCAGCACCAAACAACGACGTAATCACCGTGTTACAGTTCACCCAGCACCAGACAACGACGTAATCACCGTGTTACAGTTCACCCAGCACCAGACAACGACGTAATCACCGTGTCACAGTTCACCCAGCACCAGACAACTACGTAATCACCGTTTCACAGTGTACCCAGCTCCAGACAACGACGTAATCACCGTGTCACAGTTCACCCAGCACCAGACAACGACGTAATCACCGTGTCACTGTTCACCCACCACGAACACAATGTCGAATGTAACTGTACTGACGTTTGATGGAATCCGCAGGAAATGTTGTATGAGGAGTGAAAGTTTAAATTTATTAATATAAATATATTAAATTAATTAAAATTGTAAAGCCCGCTCTTTCTCTGGTAGTGACTCTTAAATAGATGTTTTCTATTGCCGAAAATACGGAAAAGCAAAGATCCAAGCATTTAGTTGGCTTCCAACCCGATGGGAACGGACAACGTTCTGAAACCATTGATGACAATCATCAAACTTTTTTACCTGCTAAGAATAAACCCAGTGATGGTGAATGCCAGAGAAGCCATGCCTAGTCCATCGTCACCTTTGTTACAATGGAAATGCCATTGGTTATATTCTTCTCTAGCCATCGTCAATCTTCCCCAGCGGTTATTTACTATGGAAAAACTGTTATCAAGGCTCGAAAATAGTTGGCAGAAAACCTTTCCAGTGTATTGTTGGGTTTTTAAAACGACTTTATTGCTCGTTCAAAGAGGCAGCGTGAAATCAATTTTGACTTTCTTATTATTCGGCGATACACATATCTTACCCTTATACGAAGTACCAAGTAACGTCATCTGCGCATTGTTTTCTGGAGAATGATACCCATTCTAGACTTGAATTAATACTCTAATTTGTCTAAAGTGCTTGAAATAGATCCAAACTCATTCGTAAATATTTATATATCTCTCTGGAAGTTGGACTTAAACTTTTATTCCACAGAGATGATTAATAAACACCAAACTCACATTAAGAATTTTAAAATTAAGCTGTTGTTATCCTTAATACGTAAAGTGTCAAAAATTAATTAAATTAGTATTTCTTTACTATAATTTATTAACAGTCATATTGTTTTCTTTGTTAGTACAATATTCGTTGCTAAATTTCTATTTGTCATGTATTTAGACTTAGCAGTATGCTAAGAATAGGTCCATTGTTATGGGTTTAAATAAGAGCAGCGCTGAGTGATGTAGCACCAGCTTTATTCAGCACATTTCTCAGCTCATCCCCCTCCCCCTCCCCCCCCCCCGGCAACCACATATTCTCTAGGGATGTCTGAATGTTTAACCATTCTATAACCAGCCATCTGCGAGAGAAACTCACTGAACAATCCACCAATGGAATAACGGTGGTCTGGGTGCATTTTCTCCGCCAATTTGAAGTTATATGTCATTTCTTAAATTTATTTTATTAATATTCTAATTATACCCATCCCATACTTTTTCTACGGAATATTATGCCTAAAATGATACTGTTTTATTTGCGTCCATTCCAAATTTTTGAATCTTTATCTACATTACAAATCGAATATGCTACGCAAATTCAAAGACAATTTAAAGTATCTCAGACTGCTATACGAATGTCTTTCTGTATTTAATCTGGGGGGGGTGGGGGGGGGGGGGGGTGGGGGGGGGGGGGGGTGGGGGGGGGGGGGGGTGGGGGGGGGGGGGGGTGGGGGGGGGGGGGGGTGGGGGGGGGGATTTCTCGGAGTGTGAATGTAAATGCTTTTAGTCCACCCTTTATGACTGGTAACATCTGTGGAACGTGAGATTGAATATTCCTTCTAGGTAATGAAATATTTAAAATACAATACATTTCACCAGAACAAATCCAACAACCTCTCTCGGAAGTGTGAATATAAATGCTGTATGACTAGAAACAATCTGCAACAAGTGATCTTTAATATTCCATCCAGGTAATGTAATTATTAGAGTATATTCCATTTCACCAGAAACCAGTCCAACAAACCTCTCTTGGATTTTTGAATATAAATGCTCTTAAACACCGTTTATGACTAGCAACATCTGCGACACGTTGGGCTTAAATATTCCTTCCAGGGTAATGTAATATTAGAGTACATTCTATTTCACCAGAAACCAGTCCCACTACCTTTTCTCTGAGTGCGAGTGTAAAATGTTAATAGACACCCTTTATGACTGGTAACATCTGCGACACTTGATCTTGAATATATCTTCCAAGTAAACGAAAATATTAAAATACGTTTTGCTTCTCCTGCAACACCCCTCTGGTGTGCTTGAATACCAAGACTTGATGAATTTCATTATCAATATGATTTTAGAAAACGTTAAAATTGTTCTATGCTCCTCTCCAGTCTATAACATATGCCTCTTTCTTACCCCTATACAGTCCAACATATAATTTTTATGTATATATTAAATGTACCCCTTACATAAAATTCTACCTGGGGGTTTTCTTTTATGGTAGAAATAAAGATATCTAAAATATGTTATCTTTAGCTCCTGCAGAAACATGTATTAAAAACTAAATTTATTTACCCAAATTGACATTATTTTATACCTTTTAGTATCCACTCTATGTTTTTGACTTAATTTCATGATTTATGTTGCGCTTATAGTTTCAACAAAAAATTATTTCATACCACACATAAAGCATACACAATTTACAGATTCTTCCTGGGACATTAACACATATTTTCAAACATTTTATTTTTAACTTTTTTTAACATTATTTTCAATAGAAAAATGTATTTCTTCCACGTAAATATTATCATTAATACAAGAAATACCCATCATATAACTCATTATTGTATAAATTAATTTTAATGAAAAACTAAGTTTGTATAAATTCTTTTTGACATATTATGCCCCATGACACATTAATTTCTTCCAGTAAATTGGGTTTCACGTCAGTTTTAAAATAATAAAGGCATACACACCAATTTATTATAAATTGATGTCCTGTATGTTGGGATAGTATTAATATATGTGTGTATCACATTTTTGAAAGTCCTATGGATGTATTAAATCTGTTACAAATTTATTTATTCCGCTCTTTTCTCGTTGTCATCATTGTTAACCGTACAACTAATATAAGTATATTAGCTAACTCCCAGCATAGTCACATGGAGTCATAAGCATATATTGACCTCATATAGAAATGAATCTTCAAGTACAGTTTAGACTCTATAGGTCAGTTAATTTTCGAGATTTCTTGAGTAAATTAAATTTCATATAATACAATATATTTCGTTTCTAATTTAATAATGATATATTATGCATAAAAGTTAAATGAGGAACACAAAATGGTGATGACATGTTTCCCATTGAATAAAGAAATTGCATTCACTAAAGAACAACATTATGAGTTTCCTTTTCATTTTCCTTCGATATTACAAATCATCTCGCTTTCTATTAGCGTATAGTGAGGATACTGGTAAAGTGAAAATACGTACCTATACTCTGATCGCTATAAATAGAATCCCACACGACTGCTCATATTAGGGCAAATGAAATAATAAGAATTATTTAATTTAAACATCAAAATAATAACAAAAAACAATACATCAGATGGTTCATTATAACCTTTCAGTTTTCTTTTTCCCCGTACACATTAGTGCATATGTATAATTTTTTATTTAAGTTGGTTGTGAATTATATACACGCCATGCAGTAAAGTTTATTTTTATTATTTAATTAAACCATTGAAAGATGGTGAATTTGCTCCCTATTTTTCATAAACCATGCCGTCAGAAATTTTCTATAATCTGCTGTGTATTATTTAATACATCCGAACATTTCTTAACCACGTATAATTTGTTTTTTTTTTTTTAGTTCAGCTTAAAAATAATTAGACATCATCACATTACGTACTGTGTAAAGCTATAAAGAGATTATCTCCGTATATTTAATAAAATGTCCTTAAATACAAAGAACTCATTTAATTTTAAATTTACAATAACAGTATAACGCATATAACTTTCAACATGTATACATTTTTATTCATCCTCAAAATGTTATTATCATGTCAATACATATTTTTAATGTTGCTAAAATAATGCCAGGTGTTTTTGTTCTAATGTAAATCTTTTATATTTTTTAGTAAATCACAATTACATCAGATATGTATGAATGTTTTAAAACTTTGCAATAAAATGGAGAGTTTAGCAATACACAGTTGTCTATCATATATAAAACTTATATCTTATAGAATACATTTATTAGATCAATAAAAGATCATTATTCTTTATCACAGTCATAATAAGCATTATGGTAATGATTTTTTTTTAATTTAGGGCTGACCAAAATAGTTTATTTTAGCTAATAAACCAGCTTAACTATTTAAAAAATTCAACTGAAATGTCGGAATAATATTTTTGAAGAATATCTGAACAAAAACATAATAATTCACTATTGCAACGTTGTTTTCTTAAGTCACAAAACACTACGTTCTTATTTCGTTACGATGGAACTCATTACGTTAAAGCAACATCGTTATTCTGCAGCCTCGTTGACGAGTTAAAGATATTGTCTGCTCCCACAGGAATAATCCGCAATCTTGGTTGCCTTGCTACAGTGAAATGTGAAATACAGTTTTGCTAAGTTATTGCATGATGTTGCAAGGAAATTAAAATGGCGTACAGAACTTCTACATTGTTTATAAATATAAATATATTTATTACAATCGTTAATATTTTTTGAATTTTATATGGAAAACAAGATAATAAGATTTGCGGAATGTTTAAATTCTTATAATTTAATTATATCCAAATTGAGGTTTGTGTCCCAAATGTACCGAATGAAATGTGACAGTACAGAAGTAAGGTGTTTACTGTGATAAATAATTCTGGGTTTATCACTTATTTCTTAATCACATTAAATAGAGAGATATTCATAATAATAAGATATATTTATAATTTATTTACCACTTAAAAAACGAGATTATAGCATATAGAACGCCAAATGTTCATAACTAGTTTATATAATGAGAAAAGAACATTTAGACTTATCTTTATTAGTAAATTATCGGCATCTATTACGTTAAAACTTGGTTTATTCTAAATAATTACTGAATCAAATCAGAATGTTTCTAATTTGCAGTCATATTATAATAATATAATGTTATAATATAAAGGTACAATCATTCATTAGTTATAATACATTTCTCATTGCTTAATAAATGAATATGCAGCGTGGAGCAACCCTCCTCTCTTACAAACTTTCCCTATGGAGTTCAACTATCTGTATAATCTAATACAGTTCTATAAATTACGTTTTAGTCTACTCGTATATCTGGGACTACAACAATAAACTAGCTTTGGTAACTAGTTCATTGTTTGGAGTATGAATATAGAGCAGTACATTAACCACGTAATGAACAGGGTAGATTACTCTGGGCGTCATCAAAAGTGATGAACATGGAGCAACCCTCTCTTTGGAGTTCAACTATCTCCATAATCTAATACAGTTCTCGTATATCTGGGACTTTGGAGTCATTGTTTGGAGTATATATAGAGCAGTACATTAACCACTGTAATGAACAGGGTCAGATTACGCTCTGGGCGTCATCAAAAGTGATGAACATGGAGCAACCCTCCTCTCTCATAAATTTCTCTTTGGAGTTCAACTATCTGCATAATCTAATACAGTTCTATAAATTATGTTTTAGTCTACTCGTATATCTGGGACTACAACAATGAAACTAGCTTTGGTAACTAGTTTCATTGTTTGGAGTATGAATATAGAGCAGTACATTAACCACTGTAATGAACAGGGTCAGATTACGCTCTGGGCGTCATCAAAAGTGATGAACATGGAGCAACCCTCCTCTCTCATAAATTTCTCTTTGGAGTTTCAACTATCTGCATAATCTAATACAGTTCTATAAATTATGTTTTAGTCTACTCGTATATCTGGGACTACAACAATGAACTAGCTTTGGTAACTAGTTCATTGTTTGGAGTATGAATATAGAGCAGTACATTAACCACTGTAATGAACAGGGTCAGATTACGCTCTGGGCGTCATCAAAAGTGATGAACATGGAGCAACCCTCCTCTCTCATAAATTTCTCTTTGGAGTTTCAACTATCTGCATAATCTAATACAGTTCTATAAATTACGTTTTAGTCTACTCGTATATCTGGGACTACAACAATAACTTTGGAAGCTTTGGTAACTAGTTCATTGTTTGGAGTATGAATATAGAGCAGTACATTAACCACTGTAATGAACAGGGTCAGATTACGCTCTGGGCGTCATCAAAAGTGATGAACATGGAGCAACCCTTCCTCTCTCATAAATTTCTCTTTGGAGTTCAACTATCTGCATAATCTAATACAGTTCTATAAATTATGTTTTAGTCTACTCGTATATCTGGGACTACAACAATGATCTTTGGAAGCTTTGGTAACTAGTTCATTGTTTGGAGTATGAATATAGAGCAGTACATTAACCACTGTAATGAACGGGGTCAAATTACGCTCTGGGCGTCATCAAATTTTATGAACGTGGAGCAATCTTCCTCTCTCATAGACTTCCAACTGGAGTGTAACAATATTTATAAACTAATAGTGATTTAAAACGAACGTATTTATTTAAGAGTAACAACATTAATAAGTTTTGATAACTATTTTATTGATTGAGAATGAATATAGAGAACTACATTAATGACTGTAATGAAAAGGGGTTAGATTACACTGTGGGCGTTATTAAAATTGATGAGCGTGGAGAAAACCTTATGTCTCATCAGTAACTTTCCCACTGGATTGTAAATATCTGTTGTATAGTTCTAGATATCCCAAGAGGGATTACTTACTTCGGACTGGTTTATACTTTCTATTTGAACCCACGTTACGTACAGCAAAAAAACCGATGTAACACA
Organism: Homalodisca vitripennis; assembly: GCF_021130785.1. NCBI lineage: Eukaryota > Metazoa > Arthropoda > Insecta > Hemiptera > Cicadellidae > Homalodisca > Homalodisca vitripennis. The sequence continues at coordinate 11,886,910 of NC_060212.1, read as the reverse complement.
TTTATCTGAGCAACATTTCTAACAGCAAATCTAGACATTTTGGGGCGCAAGGTTAATTAAATAGGTCTAGTTTATGCAGGAGATGACTGTTGGAGTTTTTGGGGTTCCCTAAGAGTCAAAGGTGCTTGCCAGCCTAGACATAAGTGTGTGCCACCCTCTGCCTGATTTGACTAAAGAGGCTGGATCAGAGCTCTGTCTCTGTTCTCAGCTTCATACCTCCTACTTCCTAAGATACATGACTTAAAATGAGTGCCCTAAACATTTTCTCATGACTCTTGACAGGAGGCGGTTCCTACTCCCACCCTTACGTGTCCAAAATATCCTGTCACTCCAGAGGCAGCGCAAAGGTTCTTATAGGATTAAGTTCAATTTTCTATGCTCCTAAGAGAACAAAAGAGTAGTTCTAGATATCACGTTCTAATCTACTCTCATATCCGGGACTACTACAATAAACAAGCTTTGGTAACTAGTTTATTCTTTAGAGAAATGAAAATAGAGACGTACATTAACTGCTGCAATGAACAGGGGTCAGATTAAATTCTGGGTTTCATAAAAATGTATGAGTGTGAAGAAACCGTCCTCTTATAAAGGCTTTTCCTCTGGAGGGAACAATCTCCATGTTTTGGTGAAAATGTATCTAATTGTTGTATACATGTTGCAAACACTCGTAACTCCGCAACCTTTAAGTAAAAGTCGTAACCTTACTTTTTCTTCTCCCATTAAGAAGAACCCTCATAATGATTATTAAATACTGTTTCTAAAGTTCAGTGACATTTGCTATCGATTATTATTTACAAAAGATACTATTCTTGAGAAGTATTTCTTCGAACGTATATTGTTGAACTTGGCAGAGCTGCCTCTCAGGGTAATCTTCTCGTGAGCTATTAATATTTAACAGTGCATGATTTTAAAGATTTTTACAATATTAAATATTGTTTGAAATAAATTAGTTTATTTAAATAATTATAACTTATTTGAGATAACTAAAGAAGAGAGCTTCTCGGAAAAAATTATGTAATTTACTTCAATAAGCTTTGAACATATCATAATATAAATTCACTAAAGGAAGTCTATCAAATTAAAAATTTGTTTGTCAATGTAGTATATTATTATATTATGTTAATATAAAATTAAACACAACAACCTTAAACTGGACACTTATTGCCCTATGCTTGAATATTATTTATTATGCAATAAATATGTATATAACTCTTATTTTTTAAATTTAAAACTGTTATAATTAGAGGATGAGTTCCCGTTCCAGAAAATAAGCATTTCTAATATTAAAAAATTACTTTAAACTGAAATCTTTGACATTGAATGTATGTTTCCATTAAGCAACACAAAGCAACTTTATATAAAGTCTATCTAAGAAACGTAATATTGTGACATGCAGAATGTACTCGTATATATTTCGTTCAGTGTGCAAGAATGTGTAAACTACAATATATGTAGACAGATGTATGATCCATGTATTTAAATACCACTCAGGCAATTTAGGTATATTAACCTCACAACTACCACATCTTTGAGAGCATTTCTATGTATTAACACGGACCACTTGTTTCTATCCTTTATCGTATTTCAACTTCTGTTATGTACAATAAATGTAGGGATTTTTCATTAAAAATTAGTAATGCAATTGCAATTACTTCACATATTATATAGTACAGTTTTAGTATCGATACATATTGTAAACAAAACTTATTTTCTACCTTACTCTGTTATTCGAATGCGATATATATAAATGAAAGGTGGAATAAATAGCTCAATTAGGGTTATCTGGCGCATGGTGTGTTAGATCACGATTACTTTAAATTTAGACCGTGCGGTTACCGGATAGTTTTAATAATAGTATCCGTGATTGTTTCGTGGTTATGACCTATTACAGTAAAAGTAGTATTGAATACTTGTTAGAGTTCGGACATTTGACATTGTTTTGAAGATTCTATTATCCTTTACTACCATCAACTACCAATAAAAATCCTACCAGAAAGATCAGTAGTGAATTTTAAAAGAAGTGTTTTTCAAGAACATTAAAAACTGCTCATCATAAAGGCCAATATCAAAAACAAAATTTATTATAAAATATTAATTTTGTAAGCCAACATTTAATACGTTCACAAAAAACAAATAAGAGCAAATGATCTACACTCTAACTTAAGCCTTCTTTGATGGAGAGAGAAGGATGGAGAGGAAGGAATTAGAGGAACAAAGCCGGTAAACAACAGTGCTGATGGGAATCCAGTTTCAGCTGCTGACTCTATTCTCAGAGGATTATTTTTGAGTTACCTGTTACTGCATAATTTCACCCTTTAAAAATCATTTCGAGTAATTAAGCATTTTTAAACATACTTTTTGCGGTAATTTTTACTTTCACATATTGTTATGTGTAAGCGCTACATACTTCGATTCAACATTCGACTTCTACTCTATAATTTAACTCGTTTATACTTTCTTTTATATAAACAGATCCATACAGTGACAAAAATATACTTCTGTGATCAGCTGGTGAGAAATAATGTACTCTACATCCTTTAGATTTTACTATAATTCATTTATTGTAAATTGTTTTAATAGACAAGCAGATAAAATTCGAGTTTACTGATGTAAACAAAACCGTACTGCTTTTCAGGTGAAATAAGATATTCCCATTCTTCGAATTTAAAAAAAAATACGTTCATCCTGTATGTTTGATCATTTAAAAATGCAATATAGTTTATATTTTTATTTAATTCTGTTCACTACTTTTGTATTTTGTGTTATTCTCGTTGGCAATATTGTTAGCCAAAATACAATAAAATACTTAAAGTGTGTAATTAAAGTCACCTTTTAACAGACAGAAATCGAAACCTTTAATTGCCCTTAATCTAGCATCTTCAATGGAGATTTTGAGGTAGTTAAGTTACGGTTGCTCACCGAATATCATCCCTCCACATAAACACGTTCGTCAACGTACATACGGAGAGACATAAATATGGCGATGGGGTTTTCACTAACAAATAATTCCTAGCCTTTAGGGTATTAGAAATACGAAATAAAATCGTGGCCTTAGGTATCCTTACATTTTTCATATGCTAATCAAATTTCTCTCGGTTGTATAATCTCTATATTACAATTATTTGAAATTATTACTACTAAGGTTGAAAACTTAAGAAGAATCGTAAAAGTTCATATAATAAAAGCTGTTTATTTAAAATATTTGTGTATTTTATCTGTCTTAGGAAGTAGTCTAGAAAACCTTTTTTTCTTTAATTCGAATGGCAACTATTTTCAAAATTTTTTTGTTTTAAGCCTGGCTATCAAACCCATCCTAGCAATGCATTCGTACTGATTCTCTACCAAAATTAATGTGAATGTTTTTAGAATTATGGCAATTATCGTGTTCACAATCTTTTTCTATATTGCATAATTCTACACAAGTACTAGAACTCCACATATTAGGTTATTGTGTATATACACACAATTAAATGAAATAATATTCATGTGTACGTTACAGCTAACACACATTTGTAGACCCTCACGATGCTTGCACCATTATTAAAAATATTCTCAACTGTGCACAAAACAATTTCAAAACTATATAACGTACCTTAAATTTAGAGATATCAAATTATAAATATACTCAGTCTGTGATCAAGACATTATATAAATATATTAGCTTCATTATAACATTTACAAAAACGATACTGTTGTAGGAGTGAGAGAATCTTAATAGACCTCTCGATTTGAATCTGAATTACACAGAGACTGCATTATCAGGTCACGGTGCAGCCACAGTAGATCAATACCAAGTACTTGGGCACCGCTGACCCTAGTGCCCTTCTCCACTGCTTCTTTCACTGAGTTATAACTCCATTCTTACTCTTTATGTTGTAAACTCAGAATCAACACTGTACACATTACAATTGTTGGAAAACAGTCATTATTTCCATTTTGAATCAACTTTACCATTGTACGTAAATTTGAAAATCCACAATAATTGCTAATCCGAGCTAATTATAAAAAACTAAAATGGAATTATTCCATTTAGTTTTTTTTATAATTAGCTTGTTTAATTAGTGTTAATAAAATAAGTCCCTCATTCGTGAAGGAATGCATAATTTCTACATGTTACTGTATAAATTAATCCATTTTTGTTGCGTCATAAAACATTCACAATGTATGCTCCTAAATTATATATTTGCTCTACTCAGTTCTCTTTAAGGTGACCAGAAGAGAATTAAGTGATATATTCGGAATAAGTCGCATAGTCATGATAAAATGTCAATAATCGATACTAATTAATATGTAAGTAAAATCAACATACGGATATCCCTTCTGACTATCCCTTCGGAAGAAAGGATTTAACACGAGGTCGTCATCTCCAAATGTAAAACTGAATATGGATTATTAGCTTGGATGATTTAAAACTCTCAATATCGGCATGTTAATGTAATCCTTCAAACATTTTTTGCTCCATAATCTTGAAACCTTACAAGAAAAAAAATTTCTTTGTTTTACATGTTTTAGAATTATTCACAATTATTCCGAAATTATATCTATAAACATATTCACTTATAACGGTTCAGTTTTATAGTCCAAACGTCATACAAATGTTTGTCACATCTGAGCCAGCGTAGTACATTACATGCTGCAATAAAAATGAAGGTGAATTGGAGCTGAATTCATTATTCAAACTGTATACAAATTTGTCTCACATCTGAGCCAGCGTAGTACATTAGATGCTGCAATAAAAAGGAAGGTGAATTGGAGCTGAATTCATTATTCAAACTGTATACAAATTTGTCTCACATCTGAGCCAGCGTAGTACATTACATGCTGCAATAAAAATGAAGGTGAATTGGAGCTGAATTCATTATTCAAACTGTATACAAATTTGTCTCACATCTGAGCCAGCGTAGTACATTACATGCTGCAATAAAAAGGAAGGTTACTTGGAGCTGAATTCATTATTCAAACTGTATACAAATTTGTCTCACATCTGAGCCAGCGTAGTACATTACATGCTGCAATAAAAATGAAGGTGAATTGGAGCTGAATTCATTATTCAAACTGTATACAAATTTGTCTCACATCTGAGCCAGCGTAGTACATTAGATGCTGTAATAAAAAGGAAAGTGAATTGGAGCTGAATTCATTATTCAAACTGTATACAAATTTGTGTCACATCTGAGCCAGCGTAGTAGATTAGATACTGCAATAAAAAGGAAGGTGAATTGGAGCTGAATTCATTATTCAAACTGTATACAAATTTGTGTCACATCTGAGCCAGCGTAGTACATTAGATGCTGCAATAAAAAGGAAGGTGAATTGGAGCTGAATTCATTATTCAAACTTTATAAAAATGTTTGTCACATCTGAGCTAGCGTAGTACATTAGATGCTGCAATAAAAAGGAAGGTTACTTGGAGCTGAAATCATTATTCAAACTGTATACAAAATTTGTGTCACATCTGAGCCAGCGTAGTACATTAGATACTGCAATAAAAAGGAAGGTGAATTGGAGCTGAAATCATTATTCAAACTGTATACAAATTTGTCTCACATCTGAGCCAGCGTAGTACATTACATGCTGCAATAAAAATGAAGGTGAATTGGAGCTGAATTCATTATTCAAACTGTATACAAATTTGTCTCACATCTGAGCCAGCGTAGTACATTAGATGCTGTAATAAAAAGGAAAGTGAATTGGAGCTGAATTCATTATTCAAACTGTATACAAATTTGTGTCACATCTGAGCCAGCGTAGTACATTAGATACTGCAATAAAAAGGAAGGTGAATTGGAGCTGAATTCATTATTCAAACTGTATACAAATTTGTGTCACATCTGAGCCAGCGTAGTACATTAGATGCTGCAATAAAAAGGAAGGTGAATTGGAGCTGAATTCATTATTCAAACTTTATAAAAATGTTTGTCACATCTGAGCTAGCGTAGTACATTAGATGCTGCAATAAAAAGGAAGGTTACTTGGAGCTGAAATCATTATTCAAACTGTATACAAAATTTGTGTCACATCTGAGCCAGCGTAGTACATTAGATACTGCAATAAAAAGGAAGGTGAATTGGAGCTGAATTCATTATTCAAACTGTATACAAATTTTGTGTCACATCTGAGCCAGCGTAGTACATTAGATACTGCAATAAAAAGGAAGGTTACTTGGAGCTGAAATCATTATTCAAACTGTATACAAATTTGTCTCACATCTGAGCCAGCGTAGTACATTACATGCTGCAATAAAAATGAAGGTGAATTGGAGCTGAATTCATTATTCAAACTGTATACAAATTTGTCTCACATCTGAGCCAGCGTAGTACATTAGATGCTGCAATAAAAAGGAAAGTGAATTGGAGCTGAATTCATTATTCAAAACTGTATACAAATTTGTGTCACATCTGAGCCAGCGTAGTACATTAGATACTGCAATAAAAAGGAAGGTGAATTGGAGCTGAATTCATTATTCAAACTGTTATACAAATTTGTGTCACATCTGAGCCAGCGTAGTACATTAGATGCTGCAATAAAAAGGAAGGTGAATTGGAGCTGAATTCATTATTCAAACTGTATACAAAATTTGTGTCACATCTGAGCCAGCGTAGTACATTAGATACTGCAATAAAAAGGAAGGTTACTTGGAGCTGAAATCATTATTCAAACTGTATACAAATTTGTCTCACATCTGAGCCAGCGTAGTACATTACATGCTGCAATAAAAATGAAGGTGAATTGGAGCTGAATTCATTATTCAAACTGTATACAAATTTGTCTCACATCTGAGCCAGCGTAGTACATTAGATGCTGCAATAAAAAGGAAGGTTACTTGGAGCTGAAATCATTATTCAAACTGTATACAAATTTGTCTCACATCTGAGCCAGCGTAGTACATTACATGCTGCAATAAAAATGAAGGTGAATTGGAGCTGAATTCATTATTCAAACTGTATACAAATTTGTCTCACATCTGAGCCAGCGTAGTACATTAGATGCTGTAATAAAAAGGAAAGTGAATTGGAGCTGAATTCATTATTCAAACTGTATACAAATTTGTGTCACATCTGAGCCAGCGTAGTACATTAGATACTGCAATAAAAAGGAAGGTGAATTGGAGCTGAATTCATTATTCAAACTTTATAAAAATGTTTGTCACATCTGAGCTAGCGTAGTACATTAGATGCTGCAATAAAAAGGAAGGTTACTTGGAGCTGAAATCATTATTCAAACTGTATACAAAAATTGTGTCACATCTGAGCCAGCGTAGTACATTAGATACTGCAATAAAAAGGAAGGTGAATTGGAGCTGAATTCATTATTCAAACTGTATACAAATTTGTGTCACATCTGAGCCAGCGTAGTACATTAGATACTGCAATAAAAAGGAAGGTTACTTGGAGCTGAAATCATTATTCAAACTGTATACAAATTTGTCTCACATCTGAGCCAGCGTAGTACATTACATGCTGCAATAAAAATGAAGGTGAATTGGAGCTGAATTCATTATTCAAACTGTATACAAATTTGTCTCACATCTGAGCCAGCGTAGTACATTAGATGCTGCAATAAAAAGGAAAGTGAATTGGAGCTGAATTCATTATTCAAACTGTATACAAATTTGTGTCACATCTGAGCCAGCGTAGTACATTAGATGCTGCAATAAAAAGGAAAGTGAATTGGAGCTGAATTCATTATTCAAACTGTATACAAATTTGTGTCACATCTGAGCCAGCGTAGTACATTAGATACTGCAATAAAAAGGAAGGTGAATTGGAGCTGAATTCATTATTCAAACTGTATAAAAATTTTTGTCACATCTGAGCTAGCGTAGTACATTAGATGCTGCAATAAAAAGGAAGGTTACTTGGAGCTGAATTCATTATTCAAACTGTATAAAAATGTTTGTCACATCTGAGCTAGCGTAGTACATTAGATGCTGCAATAAAAAGGAAGGTTACTTGGAGCTGAATTCATTATTCAAACTGTATAAAAATGTTTGTCACATCTGAGCTAGCGTAGTACATTAGATGCTGCAATAAAAAGGAAGGTGAATTGGAGCTGAATTCATTATTCAAACTGTATAAAAATGTTTGTCACATCTGAGCTAGCGTAGTACATTAGATGCTGCAATAAAAAGGAAGGTTACTTGGAGCTGAAATCATTATTCAAACTGTATACAAAATTTGTGTCACATCTGAGCCAGCGTAATACATAAGATGCTGCAATAAAAATGAAGGTGAACTGGAGCTGAACTCAACGTTCAAAATTTATTTAAATATTGCATCTGTAACAAGTTTATTCTGAATTCATTAACGCTTTAATTAGTTATTGTGATCACAGCTACTCCAGAAATGTTTTATCCTACTTAGAACTGTGTTTGCTCATTATCTGCACCTCTTATTATATAAAAAAAACTAAATTAAATATATGTTATAACTATTATAATCTTAAGAGACCTGTGAATTCCAAAATCCTTTGTTTATCCTAAAATGCGAGATACCTTAGGTATAACCATTCCATCAATCACGAATTTAAATGGCTACTAACTTGAAAATTTCTATTGCTTAATGATGGCTAACGAATTCATCCAAGTAATAAGCAAGTACAGCCTTTCACTAAATTAATTCTGAAATAATTTTAACACTAAGGCAGTCATCGTGTTTACAAGTTCACGTTATATTGCATAAGCTCATATACATTGTAATATATACCAAATGGTGAACAATACAAACTTATTACATAATCTAAATTTCAGCAATACCACGGACAAGTTGGGAAACCATAGCCATAGAATTGACAGTTTCACCGTAGTAGAAAGAATAAGGAGCTATTCAAATAATAAAATATTTTTCTCATGGTACTATGCTTTATAGTTAAAAATGTCCCTTTAATTGGCTGAGCATTAGCGAAGCCCATAACCAGTGAGGATGGAAGGATTTCATTATGTGTCTCTGTCTGGTTGTCTATCCGCATCATATTTTGAGAATGAACCGATCTATTAACTTTAAATGTGTATAAAAAATAATTTCTGTATTGACAACATCGATTTCGATAATGCCGCATCTTACTCCACTGGGTTAGGCTGAGAGTTAGCAAACATTAATTACATGGCCCTATGTATAATGATAGTTGCACCGTGAAAATTATAGAATAAATAAATTTGTAAACGAAAGATGTAAAATCATATTGTGACTATAACAGTTACACCTGACTATCAGAGTCATGAGCTATAGACAAAATCTTGCATGCAACCTCAATGAGGACGGTTAAGTGAATAAAACATCGCCATACTGAAAACTATGTTGGACATAATCTCTAAAACTCTTAACCTATCTTTATTACGATAATTAAAGATAACAGCCACAATATCTACACTTTTTCTACTGTGAAGAAAAGTGAGTCTTCAATTAAATTTGTCATAGTACGTAATATTTGGAATAGTGTAAAAATGTATTATGCTTTTAATACATTCTATTTCTTAAACAACATTTAGTGACTAGACAAAGCACTTATGTACAGAAAACTTCGTTAAATAAAGTGAAGTTTTATTCAGGCGGTTTGCTGAGGAAAGGTTTGAGCAATTAAATCTTTGTTTGTAAAGTGTTTTCAGTTACCGAGATGAGAGTATTTAACGTTAATTGTTCGTTAAAGATATTCTGTCAAGGAGTTTTAACCACAGTTTCTTTTATTCATTCTAATTATTATTGACTAACCTTAGTTAGTAAATTTACCTTCAAAATATACAGCATATCATTGTTAATGTATCTATCGTTGTGATGGTGAATAAAAACAATTAATTACAGATTTACCTGTATGCTTTATTGCTACATCCTAAATTCAAATGAATTTTATTATTTATCATACTTAATATACGAGATTATATTGTACTGTGTTGAAAACTATCTCACTTTTTAATTAGGATTAACAATCTAACATTAAAGTGTTTCAGACATAACACAATCATAACATACATCATTTGCTAATAATATATTTTAACTGCTTCCTTTCACTTTACTATCCAAAAATTATCCACATAAAATATTTCCAACATTGAATGGATGTACGTTGAAGTTCGCAAACCATTTATATGCATTTCCGTTTTAGATAAAAACCACATCTCTATAATTATATAAAAATGTAATGGTACCTATCTATGAGTTCGAATTTGTTATTCCGTTACGTAAACACTACTTTAACGATTGACCTAAAGTTTAAGGGTGCCTGGTTAACCAATATGCCTACTCTTATTTGGAACAATCCCTTCAAGCTACGCCGCACTGTTCTCTAAAAATGTAAAAACCACAAACTTGGTATCTAACGCATTACAGCAGACACTATTATTAATAGACTCTGGTAAAGGTAATCAACTGTTCTGTGTAAACATTGCTTTATAACAGTACAACTGTATCATTAATTATTTTAACCACTATTTTCAATAGTTTTATATGTGTAGTGTTGTGAGAGAATATTGATAGGAAAAACGCTTATTTTTTTGGACCTTTTCTGAAATAGCTGTTCAGCACAGACTAAGAAAATTTCCAGATAAAACAATGAAAATTTATAGTAAAAATGTACTTTTAACATTTAAGCACAAATAATAATTACTATATATAATAGACATAGTTATAACTTTACTAAGACCAGAGTTATTTACAATGAATATATAATATAAAATTTTTGTTGAAATATTTTTTTGCTTTTGGGAGTGATGAAAAAACATTCGCTAAATTTAACATTCACCTCGAATCAGCCCTTCCTACCATAGCTGCTCCGTGAAAGATTATGCCATCTATGATATGTTACAAATATATGCCAACAGTTAGATTATATTGTTTCATTTGTAGGATATACGAGTATTTCCTTTATCGATTATTTCAAAGTTTTCCTTATTATCTCTGTATAACGGTGCGTAGTTCTACACATAACATTGCTTTGATGGAAAAAGTTAAATCAATGTGAATCTCCATTTCACTGTCCGCTAAGGTCAGCGCCACATTTCGGAAAGTGACACGAAGCAATACTCAATATTTACAGTATGTTGTTGTTCAAGTACTTTTGCGTTGAATTCCGTTATATAGTAGGGTAAAGTTGGCAGCCTGTGTCTAAATAGTCATACTGGTCACTGATCAGTGGAGTTGTAGCCAATAATGTATAGCTTCAATCTGGTCCAAATATATTTGTAAGCAGATATGCATTACTCGCTCTGTCAGTTAATCCACCATCTTAGTGAAGCTCAAATATTTCTAGATTATGATTGTAGTGTTAATTTTCTGACACGGCTTAAACCGTAAAACATATAAGACAGAAGAGCATTTACTAATAAAATGGCGCAACAGAGTTTTTCAAAAGTAATATTTTTTATTCCTCACTGTTAGGAAAGTTACAAGTTATGTGATACTGAATCCAGAATTAAAAAACCTTTAGCTTTGGACCTAAATCCATAGGAACTCATATACTAAGATATCTGAAAGTGAGAGAGACAAATATGGAGATCTATCACTTGTAAACATTTGTACAAAATATATTTACTGGACCCACCGGGCAGTATAGAGATATAAATTGCAGTATACTGAATACAAATACGCTAGATTTATTCAAATGGTCATAGCCTGAAGAGATGCTGAATGATATTTTCCAGTTTATCCAAGTTAAAGAAATCGCGTTTCTTTGAATTAATGAATACTTTCTCGTTAATAGAAGCTAAATATTCAGAATAACCTAATTTAATACCTCAATTGTTTCCGTCTTTCCTATATAAACTTCAAGCGTTCCTAAGCAAAACATAAAGATCAATTTACGTATCAGTTCTTATGCCTATTTATAATATTCTATATACAATCTGTACTAAAAATATGGAAACCTCGATTGCATTAGAGATTACAACAAAGATTTCTCGCACGTTAAGAAGACAATCCCTGAGAAGTGTCTCATTAAATTCTGAAATGTAACAATCATGACATGGTATGTTATTTTGTATTGCATTTTGTATAAAACATATACACTGTACAGGAAAATATAATTTAGCCGTTCCTTAAAATTGAGCGTTGAATTAAAAACGCGTTTTAAGTTATTTAAAATTTATAATGAATAAAGCTTCGTAGTCCTTACGAATTATTATTATATATGTTTGTTATAATAGAGATCCGTTACCTTCAATCTACAATACTACCACGGACTATTTATACTGTACATACTCTTTATCTTACTTATGTGCTAACTGTGAATCTTTAGCATTATGTACATATAGATTAATTTAATTATTAAATATATCGAATATAAAAGCAGCTTACAATGAATCGAGATTATCAATGAAGTTTAAGGAAATCAACGATGATTACGCGTGTTTATGAAATGATGAGAGAACCGCATATTCTGCTAAAATGTGGAATTTGATAATATTATTATGTTATCAAATAAATATCATAAAACCGAACATAACGAGGATGGAACGTGAGGGAAACAAAGCGAGGATTTTTATTGTACGAAGCGCGTCCGACCGTGCATTCCACGTCATGACGTCACACTGTTACACGACACCCCACCGCGCAGCCCGTGTAACACTGGTTTAGTCCAGGGATACAGTTACATATTACATGGATAACCACCGGCTTTATAATCCTCATCTCGCAAATATATTTCATGGCAGTTAAAAATTGTATAAAAAGTGTATGTAACTGTAAAACACTAAACGGATTTTATAGGTCACAATCACCTTGTTTAATTTACCAATGGAAACAACAGGGAACTTAAAAATAGACGCTCTTGTGAAACAACAGTCAACACAATTTTAATATATTTAAAATGAGGGTAAAGAAAAATTATCATGATTCATTTTATTTTCGGGCATATATTGCTTTTCTTAAGAGTGGTTTTGTTGGAGGAGTGAGATTCGCCGTTATCTGAGCGTTAGCCCCTATCATTCAAGGGTTTCAACAATCATAATTTTTTTAATTGGTTTTAGATGTAACCATGACGACCAGGATAAATGCGCAATATAAATTATAAATATGTAAACAATTTCAATAGAGAATACGAAATTTTGAAGTAGTAACACATATGGCTATAGATGGTTGACTCTATCATGCATATAGCCAACCTCAATAAAGTCTGATTATACAGTGCAGCTTATGAGCTTATGATTGCAACAAAATTAATTCAGAAACTGAGTTATTTGTGGTTTTCTCACATATCTGTCTCATATTGTCATATACCTGTGATTTTTATAACTAAAAAGATTTTATGAAGTTTATTACTTTTCTTCATGGATGAAGAATCTTAGTTGGTATCTTTTGTGTAGGCACCATTATAAGTTTTACATTTATGAAATTAAAGTAGTTCACTTCGATTCGTTAATGAGAGTTCAGCACCATTTCATAGTACAATTTAGTGCAGTGTCTGAAATCTGAAGCTATTACAGCTTTATATCCTGGAATCTAAAGTCCAAGACCGTCTAAAGAGATGAGACAAATTCGGTGACGTAGAAGTATAAAACTATATTTTTGCATTGCTTCCACATCAGAGACTCATAGACTACAACTTATAGTGTAATCTAGATACAGAAGTATTCTCGTCGTTTCATCAGGTGCAGAATTGAATGCTCTGCCATGTCTTAGGAGCTTTTTGTTATGCTTTAAGATACTATACTCGTTAGACATAAAAATGATTTGGAGTTACAGATATTGCAAATAAATATGATTAAATCTTTAAATTAATTTATTTTTATTTTTAATTGGTTTCCCAAAGTCCACATTGGTAATCCTGCAACACAGTTAGTCGGTAGTTGAGAAATTATTTTATATCTTCTGATATTTACTTAATATATTTTATTTCATAATTTGGTTTATATACAAGAACAAGGACATTGCAAGAAGCACCCATGCCGTGCTGCGTAGCAGTAGTTCCCAATTAAATAAGGAAGGGATTCCAGTCTTGTTAGGCTCTTGGTTGTACCTTGTTACTGGAGGCCCACGTGACGTTATTGCGTTAACACATACAGCTTAACTTGGATGGAAGGGAGATGTTATTCTGGAATTGTGTTGTTTCAAGTTCATATTTCGCATATTTTAATTTTTGCAGTTTTTCTTACAATATCGAGGCATTTTTAATTTTACTTTTTAAATAGGAAGTTTATATTTAGTGGTTATAAACCATTGGAAAACAATTTCGATTCTGTCAAATTAATACCTGTAATTACTATTGAATATTGAAAAAATAAATGATTAAAAATTAACAAAGATCTCAAGCATTGTCTTAGTAAGTCTAAAAAACGGATTTTCCCGTATCATTTTAGGAAGTCAATTTGCATAATTAAGTACGCTACACCTCCCGTTATTTATACTGATAATGGGCAAATCGTGTACTTGGCCGGAGAAAATCAACATCACTTTAAAGTCCATTTCGACACTGCAAGTAAAACCGATCCTGTCTGAACCGGAAAAGCCTCTTACTTAAAAAAAACACTTCCTGTTTACGTTGTATATCATATTACACCACAACACTGAGGACCATATTGAGCGGAATAAATTAGCATTAATATATTTCCATTTACCATTTACTGCTACAAGCTATTATCTAGTAAAAGTTGAAATTATGCGATATTATTACTTTTTCTTAAGAGCGATATCTTATAATAGCCCCACTTTGGTGATATGTTATATTTACTTAATGCTATTATTAACATAAAGGTGATGAGGCAGATGTAAAACAGGAAGATTGTAAGAGACCGATAGCATCGGTAAAGTAGTATATTTTCTACGTGTTAAACATAGAGCATATCTACATTATAACATTATATTATTTGATTATCTAACAAAGTATTGTGTGTGTTAGGAAATATTTGCAATAAACTATAACTTTTGTTTTATACAATACCATCACTTGGTCGTCGCGTACGACCTGATGACTAATCTAGCCATCGTACAGCGTGTAGTACATGATGAGCTTGGGTTACAGCTTGGTAAAACCAAGAGCAGGGTACTCCACCAATATGAAGGAACATGATAACAAGACCTGCAGCTCACGTACGACCTGATGACTAATCTAGCCATCGTACAGCGTGTAGTACATGATGAGCTTGGGTTACAGCTTGGTAAAACCAAGAGCAGGGTACTGAAGGAACATGACATGCAGCTTGGTACGACCTATGACTAATCTAGCCATCGTACAGCGTGTAGTACATGATGAGCTTGGGTTACAGCTTGGTAAAACCAAGAGCAGGGTACTCCCAATATGAAGGAACATGATAACAAGACCTGCAGCTCACGTACGACCTGATGACTAATCTAGCCATCGTACAGCGTGTAATACATGATGAGCTTGGGTTACAGCTTGGTAAAACCAAGAGCAGGGTACTCCACCAATATGAAGGAACATGATAACAAGACCTGCAGCTCACGTACGACCTGATGACTAATCTAGCCATCGTACAGTGTGTAGTACATGATGAGCTTGGGTTACAGCTTGGTAAAACCAAGAGCAGGGTACTCCACCAATATGAAGGAACATGATAACAAGACCTGCAGCTCACGTACGGAATCGTGCTGCAGAGGAGTCGAGATCAGAACATGTTTTGATGGGATCCAGAGGTATGAGGAGTTTCGTATGGAAACCAGGGAAACGTAATTACGGTAAATAATAGGTATGTAGTGGCCACTGAGAACGAGTAGTAGAATAGTAAGGAAGCCAGGAAGATTAAAGAGCAAGACTAAAAGCCCGCCACCTGACTTATGTCAGGTGTGGAGGAATGTTATTTGATTACATAAAACTAACGAATTTTTATCGTGTTAAGACATACAGAGTTAGATTTGTTATTAGGTTAGTTATATCAGGATTGAATAACCAGGGTTGAATAAAAACTTTTACAACGGAGTACTGAAATGCACAACAGAACGCAATGAAAGTCTTTACAGAACTTTAAACTTTCTCCGATTTATTGTAAAATTAGTGGTATATGATCATTTGACCCACAATAAATACGTACGTTTAATCCTAGAAATAAAACTACTCTACGTACAAAGTTTGAAGACGCTAGGGAATTTTTATCAAGATTTACCTAAAAAGAGACAGATCTCTTAGTCTTCAAGAATGTACTATCAGGCGCCTAGCAATGGAAAAGCAAGGAAAATTTTCTGAATGATCTACCTTTGTTTAAAATATAATTTTAGTGATCATAATACGCATTTTCTTCATTGCGATGGCACTTTTAGAAATAAGGAGAGTACATCTTTGTTGAACTTAAGAAAGAAGAGTAATCTGAAGGATGCTCCGGATTGCACTAAAAAATTGTGGAAAAAAGTGCTCAGAGTAAGGAACCCGACCCACCTCCTTAAATATGGTGAGGCTAGAGACACCGAGGGTGACCAATAAGAAGTCAACACGAGCAAAATAAAGAGATAATAATTGACAATAACCGGTCTACGTACTAATTTGGAAGTTCTATGGTATATACTCACGGGTTGTAATAGCACCGCTTGGGGGCAGAAGGGTGGAAAATCAAGACACGTGTTCTGAGATAGGGTGTGTTTCCATTCAACACACGTGTGATCATCGACCCAGTATGAAGTTTAATTTAGGTAACATTGCCTTCTCGATTATGTCTTTCACTACTTTATTTTCGTGACCAGAGTCCTTTAAATACGACCTTGCAAAATGTGCAACATAAAGTTTACGACGTTATATTTCAGTACTGCCCTGGTATTTACTAACTAGCTGAACATTAACGAAGCCTGTTAATTGAGAGGCTGGAAAATGTTCATTTCTTTGTCTGATCGCACGATACGTCGAAAACTAAATTACCTGTCGAAATGAAATTTTTTATCAAGTTGCATTGAAATATGAGGAACACTGCGTTCAATGATGGTGAATATCACTCCAGTTTTATCTTAGTGTGATTGTTTTAATTGGTCGTGTGAGTAACCAATGAGAAAATAGCAGAATAATTTCACGAGCAAATATAATCAAATGCGATTTTTAAATATCTTATGTTAACTTATAAAATAAACGAAAAATAAAAGAATGGAAAGTCAATGAGAAAATCCGTAGACTTTAAATTTTTGCACAGAATTTCGTTTCTTCATAGACAAAAAACGTTCTTTGACGGTGCACCACCAAACATCGAGATTTCCCGAACATAATTTTCGAATCATTTCCTGTGTTGTATGATTATGTTCTATATGCACGCAGGTCACCTTAACAATGAAATGAGTTATTAGGTTTGATATTATGCGCGCAACCTGAGCAAGGCCTGTTACGCGACAAGTGGTGTGGAATACCTTGTTAATTAACAATAATGACTACTGTTAGTTGATTAGCTGAGCTGATTAGCTATACTGAACCATCAAATTATACCCTCCAGCCAACCTCTACATATCTCTAGGTTCTCTACTTAAGTTTGTGTTTGAGAGCAATCTATACGTTTCCCGAAGAGTCTGTTTGCATGTATGCTACTCTCCAAGGCAACACAACAAAGGGCGTGCAGTTTAAATTTACAAGAATATCTATCTATCTTCTTTAATAAAATCTAAACATCTTTTGGGAACTCAAGACACATGATATATTTAGCACTTTTTTACACCCGAAGTAAATTTAGTAGTTATACAAGTAGTTAAAATAAGTTAAGATATGACAAAATTACTTTTTAATAATACTAATTTATAACATAATGTTACTTTTTTAATAATAAAACGAGTTATGATATAGCTATTTTTTGTCGCGGGGCAATATAACAGCTACTCGTAATGGGCATATTCTACACGACTATACAGGGTACATTGTTCCACGGACCAAGAGGAGACAAAGACCTAGGCAACCTGGTCTATTGGTGTGTATTTTGTTTTTTATTTTACAGGTAACACGTCGTTTTGAATATACTAATTTATTTCAACTGCTCCGTTGTTGGACTGCAACTTGGTGTGAGGAAACTTGAGATTAGACATAAATGGGTGGATTAAATTTTCAGTGAATCTGGTATTTAATGTCTGATTTCAAACTGTTGATTCATTTTGTAAAAGTTATTTTTCTACTTAAATTTTACATTTACAGTGGTCACCATTAAATGATTTGCATTTTAATTTGCATTTTAAAATTAAAATTGCAAACTCTACCATAAAAAATAAAATGCTAACAAAGGTTTGGTGAGTTACAAGTTCGGTGATTAGTTTCGAAATTGTATTGTTTAAATAAATAAACACGCAGAGAGGCTTAAGCTAAACCAAAAGCAATAGACTATTTGTTAAGTTTAAGTTTTGAATTCAATTAGTACACAAAATAACTTCTTAAAGTTCGTAGTGATAGTTTTGAAAACAATAACATTAATATTGAACTTAATAATTGAGGAGCTGGGTGCAAAAACGACCTGAGCAGCATCGGGTCGTTTTTGCGTAAAACATCTTAAATACACGGCCTTTTAATTCCTAACATTTTGGTGTTTGTTTCATTCCAATATCTTTGAAATTGGCTGAACCGTGGATTTTTTTGCAGCAGTGTTTGACTTGTTGATCACCTGTTGGACGTAAACACTAACACTTTGCTGTCTGCTGTGTTATTGTGAAGATTGTTTGGTTATGCGTCCATCGTTTTATTGGCGTAGTTAATAAGTGTCTTTTATTAGTGAATAATTAAGTGTCTTTACAGTTCTCATCCATGGAAACTGACAATGAAATGTCTGATGAAGAAAAGTCTGATAATGAAATGTCTAATGACTCAAGTGAACTTTCAGAACATAGTGATCCTGGACCTTCGCGTAAGAGAGGGGAGACGAAAGGAACGTGATAGCAGTACGTGGAAAAGAAATGTAAATAAAAAGAGGCGAGCTGAAGGTAAATCATTAGTTAAAAATACAATAAGGGGAAATGTTTAAAGTTAAGGGTAAAAACAGTTTTTCTGTCGTAACAACATGTTGCCCAAAGAAATGTTGTGATCGAGTTTTGAGAGCCCAACAAAATAAGATATTTGAAAATTTTTATGCATTGGGTGACAAAGCAAACCAAAAACTTGTATTTATCAGGATGTATGTTGAATAAGGGACATTTTGACTCGGAGTACTAATGCAACAAAACCTGTTGAAGCATTGTGTGGGAGTACAACATAAATGTACCAGAACTTAACGTAAGACATGCAACATGTCGAGAGTTTTTGCTTAAACTATTTCAAATATCTTCTAGAAGAATACGTACTGTTCAGGATACTCTAAAGAAAGGAAGCCTAGATTTTAAAGAAAAAAAAGAGGTACTCATAACAACAGGCCTACCAAAATAGATGACTCTGTGTGGAATTTGGTAGAAGAGCATTGGGCCTCATTACCCAATACCCCTTCACACTACGCTGCAAAAGAAAGCAAGCGACTCTATTTTGAATAATTCCTCACTCACTGTTACAGCGCTTTTCCACTTGTTCAAAAAAATATTTTCAAGAAAAAACAAACACACCTCCTCTCCAAGATGAAATACAACACTTACTTTCAATACTTCAAAAAGAACTCTCCCTACTCATTTAGAAAACCTAGATCAGATACTTGTGACATGTGTGAAAAGCTCAACTTTAAGTTAAAAGAAAATCCTAGTGACATGAACACAAAGACTATGTTGCAATTACATGAAAAAAATGTTGCTGCTTACAAAGATTTTAAAAAATAAAATGGTAGAAAAAGCAAAATCTAATGACACTCACACTCTATTGTTGGAGTTTGACTACGGTCAAAATTTGCCACTGACAAAATTGACAGTAAATTCTGTATTTTTATAAAAAGACAGCTGTGGTATTACGTGTTTAATATTCACTGCCATAACAATAACTCTAGCACTATGTATACCTACCTAGAGACTGAGTGTACTAAAGATCCAGACACTGTAGTTTCTTTTTTGTACCACTACATAGACAACAGACTAAAAGAGAATAAAAACTTCAAAGAAATCATTTTGATGTCAGACAATGCTGGAGGTCAAAATAAAAATCATAAAATGCTTATGTTTTGTTTCATTTCTGGCTGTAAAGTTCAAAATTAAAGTTAGCCAGTTATTTCCTGTAAGAGGCCACTCTTACTGCCAGTGTGACCGCAACTTTGGGGCCTATTCAAACGTTTTAAGAAAAACTGCGAGAATGGCCACAACTCAAGAGTATGACAAAATAATTTCCAGTAAGTCTGAGCTGGTTCATGGATATCAACATTTGAAAAAACTGGAGTGCTTCGTTACTTGACTACTTCTTAGAATACAAGAATATAGTTTAAAAAAAAACTTCTTTCAAAATCCAGCAATACTGCAGGCTCCAGTATAAAACCCATCAGGGACCATCTCAGCCTCCTCCAGCTACCTCGGTTCATTCATCCCATTCAACTTCCTTGTAAAAGGGGGCCAAACCTGAACCTTTTTATCCCTGAAGATATTCCTGGTATGCCAAGAAAACAGTTAAAACCAGCAAAAGAGAAAGACTTAACAAGTCTGTTCTGCTTTTTAAGTGCAGAAGAGAACAGTGTTGGTTCAATGATGTCATTGAAAAGCCCCAAAGTAGATGACAATGTGGTCGCAGAAAACGAAGAAAGTGACATTGAAGAGGAGTCGGACTATGAAAACATACTCGCTATGAGTTTTCCTTAAACATTGTTTCACTTTTCAAAGTTTAAAAAAACATTGAAATATGATCAGTTCAATTTTGAACTAATTTTTTCATTAATCCTTAATTAAGTTAATTTCTAACAAATGCTTTATTTGTATTTTTATACCAATTTGAATTATTAATAATAATAATATTCTTAAAACTGCAGTGTTTTAGTGCCATTATTTCAAATAGTATCCTTGTAATTTTTCCCAACCTAATACTTTTATGCAAAAACGACACGTGACACTAGCTACTATTATGTTTAATAACTTTGGTTATAAAAAATGATATCACTTAGCAACAGATATATTCTTTAACTAGAAGAATATAATGTTTACAGAATATTACACTGTACAGCACTATAAAAAATATAATAAAAAGAAAAAATCCTGTCTAACTTTCAAAGCCCGTTTTCTCAAAACTCACTTTTCAGACTCAGGTCGTTTTTGCACCCAACTCCTCAATTTCAGTAATTTCCAGACATTGTAATGAATATAGAAAGTAGATTTAACGACTAGTTTAATACAAATTTACAGTGTTGTTAAATTAGTTACATTAAGCATTTAATCAACGTTGTAATTGACAATTACGCTTAAGACACAGAATTACAATATTTCCACATTATGAAGTAAGCGCAGTAACACAGCAGCGTTAACACTCGTTAATGAACTTCGCCACCACTAAACCGTGTCTTCACCCAACTTCAGCATGTGGCTAATTAACTCAAGGGAAGTCTGTAATTTAGTTTATGTTGAACCCTAACATAGTTCATGTGAGTAGATGAGATCCAACGGAACTTTTCACACTTTGTCAGACACAATGAGATGGGTTGGGCGGGAAAAATATGGAATTATTGTGTTTTTGTTTTTATTTTTGGTAATTCAATCAAGCAAAGTATTTTCAATGGTCTATACAAGTTGAGTAGTTCCTATTTGTTTTATGACAGTAACAATAAGGAAATTTTAAATCGATTAATCGGTTATTTATTCATCTGTGTAAATTGTCTTAAAAAGTAATATCAGTGTTATAAAGAATTATTTCCTGAATTAATAAGTGTAAGAAACCGTACAAAAAACTTTTTAAACTATATTTTTTGAATATTCAATGGTTTATATGTTTAAGAAAGTTTAGGTAGCGATTACCAGTTTTATAATTGCATATATGGCTGTTTCTGAGGTAGAAACATGTTTTTTTAACTATCGAAAATATATTGTATTTTTAGGGGGAATTCTAATCACATGAGTAACAAAAAGCCCTAATTTTTACAGTTTTTACAACAGTTACTTTTATATTTTGCAAAAAAAATTTCTAAAATTTATTAAAATAGTAGCATTTTAATTCTATGTATTTCAGTAATAGAATAAATCTGAGTTATAAAAAATAAAGGTGTATCATTAATGGCGTTTTATTCAAATCTGAATGGAAGTGGAACCGACAAAACTGGTTAGGGTTACCAGTTTACATTCATAAAATGTTCTTTGATCTGTTTTCCTAGTAAAACTTATAGGAAGCTTTATGGAAAGCTATATTATTTACTATATCTCAACAAACTATATACGTACACCTGTATAATTTGTTCTTAAAACTCATTTCTTAGTTATATCATAACATTTTAAATTAACATACAAATCTAATTAGTTTTCTACATAAATCTGTAACAAAAATTATACTTAACGCTCTTGTTTTTTGCTTTAGGCAGAAGCCTCACAGTGATTTAAAAATTTACAGAAGTTGTCTGTTACAGAATTTGAATAAACTTTCAGAGGATTTGAGTTTATGAATATACAACGTGCTTTGGAAATTTAACTCTCCAATATTCAAAACTTAGTCCTCCATCCTTTAAGTCAAGACGAGGCAAAAGTCCTAGATCCTGCTTTCTAGGAATAGGTAGCAAACTAAGAAAATTCCAGATTATGTCATTACTTTGCAAGTGTATTCTTAGTATACATCATTATTTCATTAACTATTTTTAATACAAAATTGTAATATCATTAAAAAATACGTTTGAAACAAACGTGCTATTACTTTTTTTGTAAGTTATTGGAACTTTCAATAAGTAGAGGGGATAATGTTAAATCAATATTATTTTTAAGTTTTCCCTAGCACAAGCTGCAGCAGTCCCTGATTTATTTTTTGTTTACTGAACTCACGATCTTACACAGTGAGCATGATGGGGAGACAACCAGCGTGAAGGAACTGCATGTGGGTATGCAAACAAACACTTATGTTAGTATTTACCCCTCCAAGTTTGCTATTGATTTTTGATAAACTAATATTTTTACACGTAAAAGGATAACAACTGTAACCTGCATTAATCACGAGTACAATTAAAAACACTTACTGTCTGTGTTTTATATTTGGTTGTAACATAAGGTCTACCTTCCCGGGATGGTCAATAAATTTTTGTATTCGACCAGCTTTAAAACGTTCAGTATAACTGACTACAAGCCCGCTGGCTTAGCATGAAAACCCTTTTAAAAAGTGTCACACTTGTATATTACTAAAGAAACATATTCAATTTTTTACCATTTCAATATGTCGTTAGTCACCAAAGTTAGTAAAGCTGACGATCGATGTCTATTACAGGGGAAATTCCTCTATCTACTGCGAGGTGTGTTTATATAATGCAAATTGGTTCTCCGGCCCAGGACTATAATTCTCCAGGGAGAATCGAATTACCCTACAAGTTTCATCAATTTAACGTTTGACGTGTATCAAGTAATAGTTGCTTAGATTATTTTACCTACTATAAAGTATGTTGGAAACACTGCATGAGTCAACTGATGAATAAATTCAAGAATATTAATAATGTAACCTACTTGAGTCCAGTAGCATGCTGAACATCTAAATGTATAGTCCCTGGGGATTATCTATTTTTAGCCTACGCAAAATTAAACAAGTTTGTTTTAAACAGCTGCGAGTTGTTTTGGCCAGTTACAAAAGCCGTAATAATGCCTCAGGCAAAGGTCAATCAATCAATATTTTAACGTTCATCAGCCATTTTTAATAATCCTTAAATATCTCCCGTACATCTTACCATTCAGATACCTTAAGATATTTTACAAAGAAAGTCATACAGATGCACTGAAGCTCGGATTACTGACGCTTATTTTAATTTAGATCTTTCTAAAACACTACAATTCCTGTGAACTCAACTGGTTTTTTTATTTTTATGATTCATTAGGGTAAAATTTCTTTAATTATAAACCGATCGACATTCGATATTGGGCGCCGCCACGAGGCAACACGCACTTTTGGCGCTTTGACTCGGTCTGCCACGTGATGCTCTAGGGTCAGGCCTGTTGTTCGCACTTCATACAGGGTGCTCCGCGCCTTGGTTTTTATCGTTAGCCCTGAGGGGTTAGGTTTAAATCAGACCTAACCTCAAGTAATATGGCAAACGGTTTCCAGTTTAGGATCCAGAAGTATAGAGGTTTTTAACGAAAGGTTCAAATCTTTTGTGAGAGTCCCATACTATTCCATCTGTGTGCATAAATTCATTTTCCAACCTCTCCCTCATAATATATCAATTTGGAATTGGAACTAAAACACATGTTCATCATTCTGTTCTAAAACTCTTTGATAAAAGTGGAAAAACAAATGTTTTTTTTTTTTATTTTCCAAACCGGTAAGTAAGCGTGTCTAGGTTCAAGAGCTAATTCGTATTGTATAGACAAACTCATTAGTCATTCTTGAAATCTACAGGAAATGTTACTCGAAGCATAAAGCGACCTTCACCCGTGCTAGTTTTGGTGGAGGTTGAAATGGGATGGTATTTAAAAGATAACAAAAATTAAAACACAATTTTTGTTATATACAATTTTTTAGTTTGATACAATTCAAACCAGCCGCAAGACACGTAATATATAACTATTTATAGAACGAGTAGATAGCGGAAATTTATCTGCTATCTGATTGGTGCTGTTATCTGATGGTGATATAATCATCATTTGCCTTGATAGTCAGTTTTAAGTATGCCAAGCAAAGAAATAAAGTGTGATAAGAATATTATAGTAAAATATTTTTAAACATTTCGATGGCCTCTCTCACCCCTCGGTTGGTTTTAGGTTTCTGTTTTACGAAATAATATTCCTCTATTAGATTTACGACAAACCTTGCTCTCGCCTCATATGCTAGCCATGATACAATCACTGTGTTTCAATACAGCAATTATTTAATATTAAGATCTTGTATTTACAAGGTATGAGTGCGCCAAAAGTAGTATTAAAAGTCTACAGCTCATTTCATTACACTACATGTGATACAATGTCTTTCTATTTGCATATAATATTACTCAGTTTGACTATAAATTCAAAACTTTTAATTTTCTTATTGCCATTGTGGTAACTCATAAAAACAACGTAAGAAATTCACTAATGGTTAGCCAAATTCCATGATTTGAAATGCACCATCCTTTCGTATTTGATGCTTGTATACATATGGAGTTTCATACTATATTTTAAGTCCACTGGTTAATTAGTTATCGAGATATCCTGTAGACAGACAGGCAGACAAACATAAATTAAATATTTTTAGTCCCTCAGGTGATAGGCTTTGCTTACGCTCAGCTAATTACGTATTCGATTGTATTCTAATTCGACATTGAGCTGCGTGGAGATGACATAACCTATCACACCTGGGAGCACAGTGACTGCACGGTTATTATCCCGGTGGTGAGGGATGGGTGGAGTGGAGGGTGGGAGGTTAAGGGGGTGGACGCCGCCTCATCCCTTGTCAATTTTGATAACGTCCAGAGAGCAATATGACCGTCCCTCATTACCCAGACTAATGTACTGCTCTATATTCATGGACTGGGTCTCCACCACACGGTCTGCGTTTACCGCTAAATTAATACCAAAATACACTCCCCGGACTACAATCTCGGCCTCTTAATAGTTATAATAATTAAAGCCTTCCATTTAACACGTGACATCAGTTTAACAATTCATTTTTACAGTTTTGTGCCTTTATTTTGAACTATACAGAAGAATATCCTATTAAACTTTTACTTTAATAATTACTGTAGGGAATTGTTATTATTAAATACGGTTCTTAGGAATGAAAGATAGTTAAGTTATTATTTTAAAAATTAACATAGTATTATATATTTTTAACCTTAAAAAAAATATTGTTTTTTTAAAAAATAACTGTAGACTATTCCATGGCGTAAAAGGCATATAGATCTCCGTAGTGTTAGAAATTTAAAAGAATTATCAATTTTCCTTTGTAAAAGTATATAACTGATTGCAACTGAACAGTGTATGTGTGTTTGTATGTGTGTTTTATGCTATGAGCTTCTACAAGGCAAAAACCTATACGTAAGGTTTACTGTGGTCCAAATCTCCCAAAGCCCAGAAGTCCGGTCAAAGATATCAGAAGCTACGATAATTAAGAAATATGTCTAATTCCAGAGGTAGAAGATTCCCATATTTGATAATGTATAAGATGGTCTGTGATATATATAGAGTCTTTATATGCGATAGCCGTGTAAAAGTTTTAGCTTTTTAGTCAGACTATAAGAATGTGGCAATGCTAAAAGATGTGGCAATACGTCTGTTAAATATCTCTATGATGTGATGAAAAATTCCAAATTTAAGCTGCATCTGAACATTAATTTATAGGGAAAGAAAGATGCATTCAAAGTGGATATATTTTTTATCTTGAAACATTAAAATATATTTCTATTTAAGAGTACTAATAAAGGGATACATTATATTTCAAAATAATGAAATTCATTTTAGAGTATGCTCAATCTTTTTAAGTCTGATATGATTATATTTTCATTCTAATGGTTTTCAGTATTACTTGAATTTTCTAGTCAGTCAGAGCTTATATGTGGCAGCATTTTTCACATTTATATGAAAGGTCATAAACCTCTCGTTTCTTTATCTGGAATTTGTAGTATGTTCAAATTTAAAGCTTAATGTAGGATTATTATATTTAATGATACTTTGTATTATGGCATAGATATTTTCGTTTAATTTCTACAGAAAATATCAATCAAGGATTGGAAATGATAAAATTGGAATCTCTATCAAAAATAGAATCTATTGATCTAGATTTTCATAGTTTCCGATAGTTAGCGTAAACTCTATTTTAATTTTGTATCATTACTAGCAGTGAAATAGCTATTATACGAGTAAACAAACAGTTATTGTGTTAGTAATGCATCGAAGCATCTGCACATCAATATATCTCTGAGTTAAACTATCGTACCATTACTAAAGCTGTTGTATCAGCTGGGATGTTCAATTATAAGTCCCCTGCAGAGAATTTCATTAGTTGGAGGTGAATTTCATCTGAATCACAATGCATATACAATTGCATCACAATCAGTGCATGATTTTCTATAGCACAAGCGGTAATATGAATTTCATTATGATAATATGCTAGCTGAGACTGAATTAGGTAAAATGTGAACAATTTCACCTCATCATATATAAAGTATGTCAAAGCTGGTCCGAAATTTCATTTTTCTGTACTGTGACTCTTTCCAGAATTCCAGACAAACAAGGAAACATGTGTTTTAAGTAAAGTTAGTATTGGGATCCCTTGGAATGGCTATTGTATACAAGGATTGGTCTCCATATTTGTTGCTCTCTATGTCAAGAGGAATGAGAAGGTTCTCGTGTATTTATATACAACTACATTGCACACAACTGCAATTTATTTTTTCATATCATGGCCATTTTATGAGGATTAAATAAACCACAAATATTGAACTTTAGTACTAAATAATAATATTTTAAGAATTGGAAGACGTCCTGGCTTTTGCATAAACTGCCTTTCAGGAAATGTAGTACTTTACAACTGTAAGTGTTTTCTGCAAATCAAAACTTAAGGAAATCTTAAACTAATATCTTAGTTTTTTTTTATTCAAACCTGTCATGTGCCTGACACTATCAAACTGTATTCAATACAAATATTTAACGATAAAACAATTTAATACATTATTACACATATTTTGCAGTATATACGTCACTTGGCTGATTAAAATCATGTTTGTAATTACTTTAATACACAAACATTTTTAATCAGTTGCTGTTTATAGCTTATCACTGATCTTGCGGTTTAAAATGTTTTAATATTTAATAACTTTATTACTTATTTCAGTTCATTATTTTATTTTAAAGGATAATATACTACTTTCATAACGAAAAAATAACCTGACCTTTCAATTGTGATCTAGTCTAACTACCATTACATTAGCTATCCCTGTAGACCAAAGTCCAGGTGCATACAATACATAAAGTTCCCAAAGCACAACTTTGTTTTGTCTTTACTTAAGGCTTTGTTTTGGGTGATGGATTTGACACAACAGGTTTATGTTGTAAAGCCAAACCCATCCTTAGGATACGTTAATTCATACTCAAAAGTTAACCTTATGATTTAAGACTAGAAGTCCAGATGCCAGCCCTTGTATATTTTGTAACGGTATTATCCTATAACAATTTTAATAATTAACCAACAGTAACAAACTTTAACATAATGAATAATAGTTATATGACATATTAATTTTCAGATAGAATATTAAAAAATTCTTACATGATATAAATTATTCTAAATGTGCTCGGAACTTCACAATAGTAATACAATTTTGTAACTCATCCTTCGTAACCTTGAACTGCCAGTAACGGTTGAGTTTTTCACAAGATCACGGATGTATTCTTGTCTCTATAGACGTAATGCTCTCCAGCATGTCAGCATTTCCGCAGCTACAAACTCAACCTTTTATCTGTCCGCTTTATGGTAAAAATCTAAATATTATTTTATAGCTGATTGAAAAGGTTTTTCAATAATAAATAATGTGGTATAATATTGATACGTAAGATATAAAGACTTAATTATATTTATTACAATTTAAGGGTTATTTAATATTTTCTATAGTAGCAAAAAGCTTGGATATAAATTTAGTAGATAAATTTGGAAAAGCATAATTGTAAACTTTTAAACTGATATAGAAAAATATATAATTGCAATATTAGTTTTAAATAAATCTTTCACGTACTGTATATGTAAAAGATTTTAGCAAGTTCGAACGGCTGCCTTCCTGAAATATGATAATATGTATGCTAATGACAAACTTATAATTTACAGGTGTAAGTAATATTTGCATGCTCAGCTGATATATGATAAACTAGCTATCATTGGATTTACTTTTGGAGTCTAGCGTTGTAGTTGACTAAGATAAACATGTTTTCTAGAAATTCTATTTTAATAGCGATTATAATATAGGAAGATTTGATTATGATTATAGTCACTCCATTGTATGACATAGAAAACTCCGGCAAGTCATTAAAAGTGAAATAGTTTACAAATAGCAATATTTTTGGTTGTTTAATATATTGCGTAATTTAAATAATGTCTTTCATGTAAATAAAAAGATGTTTAGAAAACTTTTCACGTAATATGCTGTGAAATTTCTATGTAACGTGTTCAAAATATGCTTTGGTATAAATCAGCGGAATGGCTTCCCTCCATGTTACGATGCCGGCGAGCACAAAAGCTGTTATATTTATGTGATGGGGAGGGGACTGTACATTCCAATAGCACAGGTACACACATTGGGTGTCGGGGATAAATTTATCAGAAAAATAATGTTAACAATGATTTAATATTTACTTCTAAATTTAACAATTATAGGATTTCAATAAATTTCATGATAAAATATGAACATTCATACCGTAGTTTTTCAATAGCTAATAAACCTCTTCAAAAGATATTAAAAATTATATTGTTATAGCAGCGTTTTAACTAAGATAAAAATACTGATTATTTATCAGTTGCAGTAAAAATAACCTACAGGTACTGCAGACATTTTACTACAGCTAATACATAGTAGGGATAGTATCAAATATATTCATATTTGAATTATTTAACCTTTCATGAATTATTATTATTACTATTAATTTACAAAATATTACTATGACTACTGACTATACAACCACGACAATGTATTTTGAAAAGCACTTTGTGTGAGTTCCAAATTAATTATGTAATTATTGTTGTTAAATTAATGGACATCATAATATAAAATTATGTGATCAGTTTTTCCAATTGCATATTTTACAGTTTAAAACTGTAGATAATATCATTAGAAATTGCACATTTAAAAAAACTGGAAAAAGTGTACATATTAGTATATTTACAGTTATTTTTAATACGAAAACTTTGATAGAGTTATTAGAATAACACCAGTTCATTGTTTTCAACAACTTAACACCCCGAAACAAATGGGACTCAAAGAAGTCACGAGAGTTGCTTTGTTTCTGTCGCAAAATACTTCGTGAAAGTACCAAGGCTAAATATCCAGTCCAAAATATTCTAATAGGCCGTTACAGTATTCAAAAAATGTTCTTCAACACTGTTACAGACAGTTAAAAAAGAGTTGAAAATGTTTAAACATAAAAATTACTATTTGGTATCATTTCACTGCGCTACAACGTACACTAGGTCAAATATTTAAATCAAGTAACGTAACTGGATATTAAGGTACGTCAAACTAAATTGAATTAAAAGTATACGGAACCTTTGAATTAGCGTTTTTGGATTAGATAAATCAAGCTGACGCTAAAAGAAATGTCCAATACTTTTAAATGTTATAAAGCAGTGTAATTTTGTTACATGTTCGTAGATTCAAATTACACTAATGGACATTCATGCATAATTCAAAGGAAATCGATCAATGCCTTGGAAATGTCTGGGTGACATACACATTAATTACTGCTGCAATATCAAATAGTCGTATTCTATATGAAACTCGTTTTATTGTCTTTTAAATTACCCAAATACCTATAACGTGCCCAAAAATAATAATTAGTTGTTTCTGTCAGCTTATCATTGGCGATTTGTTAATATAACCTCATTGCTGTAGCCAAGTGTCAATTTTAATTTTATGACCACACAACTTACGAGTTTCTTAAATCAATGAACATCTATTATTATCAGTTGTAGTAACGTCATTGGGAGTTGATATAGGAAGGTACCAAAAGGTGCATATGAATTTAATTAGCTGTAAAACACGCCAGAATCGTAAATAAAAAATAAACTAGCATCACTGAACGAGGCAAATATCATTTGAATTGATTTTTAAAACAGTTTTGATCAATTAGGATTTACATCATATGTCTATTCATTTGACTGAGCGTTAGCAAAGAGAATAGAAAAATTGTTTCTGTGAGCAGTAAAGAGGATAAATTTCTATAATCATAACTATAACGCAAAACACATTGAAAACATGCAGACATGTTATCATGATCTTATGGAACTTAAACCTACATACGCAAACATTGTTTTATTAGTTGCAAAAAACTTTTGTTAGTAGCAAAAATATGTACTTTTTTATGTAATTTTTAATATTTTTATTTAGTATATAATGTTCTCTTGAATTCCAAAACCTTTTGTACAGCACATACCTAGATTAGTGCAAAACACGTGGTATCGATCACTTATAAATAGTAAATATCATTGCTGGTTTATTATTGATACTTCACAAAAGTTTGCATCTTAAACTTTAATAAGTACCATAAAACCTTTTAGAACTAGTTTCAAAACATTTATTGGTTCTAATTTTCATCATTATGAAATATCTAAAATATAACATAAAATCCTGTTTCGAAGTAAAATTTTATCATGCGGTGTTATATAATTTCTTAAATGTGCAGATATAAGTACAAATTTTAAATAAATATGAGAGTCAAAAATTTTGGAGTCGTTCATAAATTCAGGATAGTTAAGGATCTTATTTGAAGTGTAATATGTAAGTCTTGTCTAATTCACTTTGAAATTATGGCATACAAGTACTTATATACAGTATAATAAATGCACTATACAACTAAGATGTGTATTTCATTATTGAAGACTGATAAATTCAAAGTTTAAATTAATATGTATTTCCTATTGCTGTACATTAGAAAACTCTATTTTGTTATGAGGATTGGAATCTATCTTCTTTTCCAGTGTAATTAGAAAACCTGAAGAAGAGGCTAATGGTCAAAAACCTGTTATACTTTAAAAACTGACGATTTTAATAAGGCTAAACATCACTGATCATAAATTACTGATCAATTATCGAAAAATCATAGCTCTCACGCTGAGTCATTTCAGCATTGCGACTCAATGTACCAACACAAAATGATTACTACCAAGTCCTGAGTCCTGAGTGTTTCTTCCTCGAATTTAAGAATTGGGTCTCTCAGTCTGGTTGGTTTTACATCCTTAAGAGATTGGCCTTCTATCAGTCTCCTTCTCATGGATGCCAATGCTACATAGTCAAAGAGGATATTGTCAGCAGTTTCAGGTTCCGGGCTGCAAAGCCGACAAAATAGTTCATCTTTATAGAACCTTAGCTATAAAAGAATCCTGGATTGGCATTGTCTAGTTTGGAAAGCAAATGCCCTTCTCCAGTCATCTCTGCTCAAGTCACTAAAAGGCCAGACAAGCGTGGCGTCTTGAGATGTTTCTTGCAGAGTTTAGTACCAGAATGACATTTTTAAATGCGCTGACAACCTGTGAAGGGGTAATCCCGCTGACTGGCTAAACACCAAAAATGTGGCAAGAGCCATTTCTGATAGATTTATTTTCCATTTATACCATGAACAACAGAGTAGTCCTGGATTATAAATATAGATATTGATTCATGTCTAAAATAATGAATTACACTCAAATGTAACACTATATCGTATCTGTGTAAAACTGGATGTGTCACATTGACAAAACGGTTGAGTCAGACAATGATGTGGTGATGTTACAAACACCGGATAGGTCAGCGTTGGCTACACTGGGAACCACATCCTCCATCAGTTGTTAGGTTGGCAACAACTGCACACAAGATTACCTATGTACTAACTATAAATTAATGTCTATATAGTTGCCCGTAATTGTGTCAACCCTGTATGTTTGAAAAGCGATCTCTAACGTTTCCTACCTTGTTTAAGGTTAGGTAACAATCTGTATCTCTTCTCTGGTTGTAAATTGTACTATTTTTGTGTATATCAATATAGTGATAACCAAAACTCATTTATATTTTATGCATTTTAAATAAATTCTTATATTAATTATGTGCATTCATTTTTAAATTTGAAAACTTTCAAAATTAATTTTTATATTAAGTAAATAGTAGTATGTATATAAACTCCAATTTTTACCATATTTGTGTAACGAGTTTATTAATAAAGTACTTCATACTCCATGAAACCTTTTTCAAATTCAACCCATTTTTTTTATTTAGCCTACTTGGATTTTTTATTTATAATACTATTGTTAACGGAACTCCGAAAATTATTAAAATATTAAAATTGTGCTTTCTGACAAGGTTATACCTAAATTAATAACCTCGATCTCATATGCCTTTTCAAAATCGTGCTTTATGTGGTACACATTTTCTATTTTAAATATAACTAAAAATGTTACTGTACAAAGTTTTTCTGTCTAAGCTAGCAAATAAACTGTGGTATGTTAGTTCATTTCTTGAGCAAGGATACATATATTTAATGACACATATTTATTAAAATCACATCCAACTATAATTAAATATTGTAATACGCAATAAACAAAGATTACATTCCCAACAGACTAATAAGAACACTAATTCCCGGGGAGAAGGTGGCAGGAAGTTTCGGTAGCTGTCTGAAGGCTGGTTTCCTACGCTGCTAATTCAATTTCCAGGAGCGTTGTTACGGAGCTGGTTGTTTACCGGCTGTTTTATTTGCTTTCCTTCCGTGTCTTGCAATAACACCGTTGGTAAGTAGTGTTTTTGTTGCATCCAAATGGCACTTAGACACTGTTATTGCACATTTCGTCTAGAACGATATGTGTTTTGGACATTTAGTGGGCTTTATAGTGATTATTGAACTCTCTACCGAGAAGAATGAACTTTTTCGTGTAATTTTTGTATGTAAGAGTTTGGTAAAGATATATTTATCGTGTAGGATAATGCTCGGAATCCATACGCGATAATAGGAAGAGGTCGTGGAAAGGCGATTGTTTTAAACTATAACTATTCTCCTGGCAGCTGTGACTATTATATATGTTTAAAGGCACTAAAAATAAAATATTACAGAAAACTAACAAAAGTAATATTTCTCATATCTCAAGAGAATAATTTAGTTATTTGGCTTTTTAATGTATATCAAGTTCACTAAAGATTATAACTTTTACACACATGAAACTAATTCAATTCAATAAGGTACCAAGTTGCACAGGCCTTTATTTGGAGTATGACTTACATCTTCACTTTTCCTTCATATATTCTGTTTAAATTTAAAGTCGGTAACAACACATGGCGGTATACTTTGGTCGAATATATAGGTTAATAAAGTTCACCATCATGAAATGATGGTGATTACTTATTATTCGTCTAGAAGTTACCTTTATACAGATTGCTTCATCGTTCACTTCTGGTTTCTAAGCGTTACTTACCTGTAACAGAGAACAAAAAATATATTACTTCTGATTCTTGTAAGTAATTCAATTCCATATAGATTTTATTATTTTATTCAACCTCTCAATCACATTTTAGATTTTACTCACATAAGCCCATTGCCCAGTAATGGGGCCAGTGGGAAACTTCAAAAATTATAAATGAACTAGTTTATAAACTAAAATACGATAACTATAAATATATAACGATATTTATAAATATATATATATATATATATATATATATACAAGGACATAATAATACTTCCTGCTGACAAGGGGGATATGACTGTAATAATGAATATAAAGGATTATATTGCTGAAGCAGAAAGACAACTGAGTGACACAACTACTTATAAAATTTTAAATAAAGATCTTAATAAAGAATTTTTGTTCAAAAATATCTAATTACATAAAGAAAAATGCCTTAGAAGAAAAACTTAAGTGATCATTCCATCAACTTACTAATAAATTAAATCTCCGAAAACACCAACATTCTACATATTGCCCAAAATCCACAAGAATATTTCAAATCCACCAGAAGACCAATTGTAGCTTCAATATCTTCTCCAACTGAGAGAATTTCTTCTTTTGTTGATGACCATTTAAAAGAATTTGTAACTAACCTTCCTTCATTTGTGAAAAATAGTAATGATTTTTTGCACCTTGTGAAAAATGTAGCTCAACCTCTTCCTGAAAATACTAAATTAGTAACAATCGATGTTCAATCATTGTACACAAATATTGAACACCAACAAGGAATGATTCTGTTAGATACTACTTAAAACAAACGTCCCAAAAATACACTTCCTTCGTCAGATTTTCTTTTAACATTAATAAATTTCATTCTAACTATGAATTGCTTTAGGTTTCAAAATAACTTTTATCTGCAGCAAAAAGGGACAGCCATGGGAACAAGAAGGCTTCCTTCTATGCTAATCTTGTCATGGGCAAGCTTGAACATGATTTTCTAGAAACACAAACATACAAACCCATATCTTGGAAACGTTACATTGACGATATCTTCATGATATGGACATATAGTAACGAACAATTGCAACATTTTTTACAATCACTGAACACTTTCTGCAACTTAAAATTTACGTGGGAGATATCTGATTCAATTGTGAGTTTCCTGGATATAGATATTTTTTATTGAAAATCAGAAGTTGAAAACTAAGAATCAATATAAAAAACACCAACACATTTTCAATATCCTACATTATGACAGTTGTCATCCGTCCCATGTCAAAAAAGCCATTCCAAAGAGTTTTAGCTAAAAGAGCCCAAAATTTATGCAGTGACAAATATCACTTAGAACAATATATTGATAATTTATTATCAGCATTTTCCAAAAGGGGTTATCCACGAAAACTTTTAAACAACAAACTGAACACCAAATCACTATCAATTGGAACAAGTAAATCTAAATTTGACAATAATGATCCAAAGTTTTTTTAAACAAAATACCATCCAGGACTTTATAAAATTAACAATATACTTCGAGTAGCATACAGTTTATTGGACAGCTCTGCTTCAACTAAAAAAATATTCAAATACATTTCCAAAAATAAGATTTAGAAAACCACCAGTTTTGAAAGATATTTTAGTCCATCCAAAATTACCTAAGCACAAAGACCAAGAAAAACATGACAGTTGGGTCACATCCTTGCAATAAACCCAGGTGTTTAGTTTTGCAACATGTGCTCTACTTCAAAAACATTTACAAGTAGTTCTACACAAAAATCATACAGTATATTTGAAGACTTAACATGTGAATCAAAAAATATTGTTTTACCAAATTCAGTGCAAGTTATGCCCTAAAGATTATATTGGTTCAACGATAAATTCACTTAGAACAAGGATGACTGGGCACAGGTATGCATTATAAACATAAAAAAAACAGAGCAAACTGTAGTGGCACATGGCTCTTAATACATAATTTAAATTTTGAAGAAACAATTTTCAGTGAAACCAATTAGAAAAATATCACAAAATTTAAGTACACACAGTCCTGAGAACCATGGAACAAGCCCATCAAGTCGACACTAAATCAAAATTTCCAAGTGGATTAAATTTAAGGTGACTTAGTCAACAAAGTGAATTTATAAAATTAAATCATATGTTCACCATTGTACATAATTCATTCTTATTTTTCATTTTCTGTGTTGATGTTTTATGTTCATTCTGTTCTTATAGCCCTATTTATATAATTTTTTGTAATTTTCCTGAAGACGGCTTAAGCCGAAATATAGAAAAGTTTATTAAAATAATTGAAGAATTCTTAATGAAGATTAATATATATATATTATATATATATATATATATATATATATATATATATATATATATAATCTAAATAATATTAGTTTCATCATCAGCTAACAAGGTAGACTTAAATGATGTGGACAGTTACCAATTTGTATACCTTTACTTAGTTAGCTGACACTGACATAGATTTATCTAAGTTTCTAGCAATTGGTTTTAATATCATCAAACCTAAATTATATAACTTTTAACCTCCTATCATTTACTACTTTTAACTGTTACAGCACTTTCTTCTCTTGTATTCACAAAGTTATTGGTACAAATAATCATAATTTATGTATAGACAGCCGGCTGTAACAAAAATACCTAAGTTATATCTAATGGAAAAAATATTGTAAAGCCTCTAACATTTTACACATTTATTCGTGGCAGAATTATGGTAGAAACGTTACTTTTAAATATAAGTATATCAAATCCAAAATCTTTGATTATATCTTGTTATGTGTAAATCATGAAGAACAACAAACGGCTTCTGAGTAAAAGCATTATCGATTAAACTAAAACAATATATTATATCTTTAATGCATTATTTATATTTTGAATTGAGAAATCTCCCGTAATTCTTAATCCAAAAGCAATACTATAAACTCATTTGAGGTGTAACGCTATTCTTAAGGCGCTAAACACATGATGGCGCCCAGTATAGTCGGTTCTTAAGGGAAATCCTCTATCAATCTGAAGTAAACTTGGTTGTGTTCTGAAATAACGGCTCTCGTCTTTAAGAATATCTCAGGTTTAGTTTAGCTACATATCATTAAAAATAAAAGTGGCAAGAATTGAATATTATCATACGTATTATTTATATATAAATGTCTCCACATGATTATAAAGAAATCCCTTTTCTGATAACAAAGAAACCTAATCAAATTAAGGATCAGCAGAGTATCGACCTTTTCTCCTCGGGGGTTACTGTGAGTATTTCATCTCTATCAAAGCTTCCTGACGGGATTCGCGTAATAATAAGACGTCGGTATCTCAATGAAATCAGTGGAAATTAACCTGAAGAAAACTGGAGAGTAAAATCATTTAAAGAAAGCCAATTTGATATTCCGATATAGATGAACTTTGTTTCCAGTTTCTGTTTCACACGTTTCGTTTGTAAAATGATCTACATTAAATCTCAGTTTCCTTATAAAAATAACCATTAATTAAATGTATTGTAACGGAGAGTGGAATTACTACCTGCATATAAATTTGTTACGTAAAAAAGTTTTCAGATCAACACTGCTTCATTAGCATAGAATGATTTTGAATTGTTTCAAATGACTTGCAGCTTCCACTGTATGTAACCAAATGGAAAATGAGGCTGCGATGCATTGAGTAGAATATTGAATGCATGGACAATAGTGATACAAAGGAAAGTAATGATTACCGTTTTACAATTGAATGCTTGGATTACAATCAATCACAACGTACCATTTGTTTTACAATATTTAATTTGTATTATTTCTTCCAGCTTTGAAGAGCCAAATTCTAGCTGTATCTATATTGTAACTTATGAAAATTTAATAAATATAAATAAAAGTCAATTTACCTATATTTGGTCGTGCAATCATATGTTACTTTGATTACTTAAACACATATGTGACAGAAACGGCCAAGTACAAAATAATTGATCATAAAAAGTAAGGGCTCTGTAGTGTAGTAGTAGCATACTCACGATGCAGCAAGTACTTATGTTTTGTAATGTTATTTTAAATGTTATATAATTTCAATAAACATTATATACATATATAGATATTAAGGCATTATTTCGAAACTATCACAAATCGTATTATTTTCATTTAATTTTTAATACCACTTATTGATCCAGCTCTCAGTTATTGTAATTTGAAACATTGCAATTTGTGAAAATACAAAAAAAAACAAACCACGTATTCAAATAAAATCAATAGAATTAGTTATATGAGTATGAGAAGCACAAAATAAGCTAAGCACGAGCGGATTGCACTCGTATCTATTGTGGCGGCAGTAGGAACATATAGCGAGATCAGGTCAATATTTAAGTGCATGTTGAACATTCAGTCGTGGTAGTCTCTCGGCCCGGACTGCAATATTCAATAAGAACTTTAAACAAACTTGATTTACAATTCAAATAGGAATGGGGGAATGGTATGCATCCACCGAGCTCCGTGGTCCAGACAACGCGCTGAAATTCACTTGGGGAGTGTAATAAACTGCTGCCGTATACTTATTTATGTTGCCATTTTGTTTCAAATCACACTTAAACGTTTTATATTTCTCTTTTACTACTAAATCAAATTAATATTTGATTACTAATAAATACGTTGGGAAATTGTATTATTACTTTATTATTGAATTATTAAACACCCCTTTCTTATATCACTAACCATTTGAAAATGGGGTCTGAAGTATTTTTTTATTTATTTTTAATTTTCAATCCTCATATGAAAGAAAAATAAATAAAAAAGTGTTTTAAAAGTTCGTGACGGAAACTTTAAAATGACAGTAATTATAATACCATGGCATAGCTGTATTTTTAAAACAATGTCCTACTAATTTAAAACTTACTCTGTTAAAAGCATAAAAATACTGATAACTCAAAAGCTTGAAATTGTAAGGGAAGTTTCCACCTCATAAAGTTAGAGGTTGTACTAAACAAAACAGCTTCCACTTTTTAAAACCGTTTCTATTTCTAAGCATTAATAAGCTGCGGAAAATAAACTATATTTATGGGAAACTGGAGAAATTTTTGTTTTTTTACAAGTAGTTAGGCAAATAGAGACCGAAAAAGTAAAATATTTATAACGTTATATTTACTGTTATTTAAATATCGCCACCACCAAGCCCTCAAGCCTGGCTACATTCTTAGTGCATATAAAAACCCGCTCGAAGTGCATGTTGTTTTTTCCAGCCTTAACTTAGTCATGTTGTGTTATATAAAATAGCAGACTGAAACACTTGTGCAACGTTCAAAGAGGGAGAATAAGTATTATAAGTTTAATAATGGTTTTATCTTACTATTAAAGAAATTATTCCTTTCATCTTAATTGTATTTATCAACTATTCGTCAGGGGTGGAGGCCCTAAAATATTATTTGTTTAGTCATCAGCTATTCTTTAAATTCTTATCCGAGTGGCAGCATGGAATAAGTGAAAATTCCTTGCATATATGAATTAAGATAAATATTGTTATTACATAATATGAGGATTTAAAAAGAATTTTTCCCTCAAAATATGTTGTAAAAGGGGTCATTAAACGTAAACAAGAAACGTAGGATACAGTTACAAGTATTTTTTAGTTACAAATTTTCTTAAAGAA
This sequence comes from Homalodisca vitripennis, assembly GCF_021130785.1. Lineage (NCBI taxonomy): Eukaryota > Metazoa > Arthropoda > Insecta > Hemiptera > Cicadellidae > Homalodisca > Homalodisca vitripennis. Next base: position 11,847,295 of record NC_060212.1, on the reverse strand, counting down.
CATATTTTCTACTCTCAAACTCCTTTTTACAAATAATTTTACATTTTAAACCTCTATTTTTTAATTTTATTAACCACCATTTAGCTTAGTTTGATATCCGTTTCATTATGTATTCTTAGTTACTCCCGTCATATTAAGACCACAATTTTCAATACTGGCAGAACCACTCGATACAGAAAAATTTTAAGAACGCTTCAACTTGTAAAACCAAGGATTTCCAGGACCGACACATCACTAAGCGTACATGTCAAGATAATGAAATAAATGAGTGAATTTATAGGACTACTGTTGGTTTGTAATGGTGCTAAAATTGGATATAGGACATTTGTATAAAGACGAATAGCCTTGATCTGCCAATTATATTTATAAGTACTGATAAATATTAGCTTGAGTAAAAAATGTTTTAATTGTAAAAAATACGAATATGAAATGTATATTAATGTTAAAATCCAGATGGCTTCATTCATTAACATGCTGTGACGGAAACAAGGTACACTGATATGAAGCTATTTTTAAAATTAAAACAACGGCACATGCAAAACGTAGTGCAGACTTTAAAAGTAATTGGGCTATTTGTTCCTTCCGTGTTCATGCATTCATTATACGTGTGTCAACCATTGTTATCCTGATTTCTACCTGCTGTGTGCATTTTAATGTCTTCGGCTATAATTCCACAGTAAAATAAATTTATATAGCTATATATGAACCTTACTTATATAAAAATGTTTTGGTAACTTTCTTTTCAAAGTTTTAAAATTCATCTATATATATATATATATATATATATATATATATATATATATATATATATATATATAAATGTTTGTGTGTTTGTCCTTTATGGAATCGTGAACGATTTGACTGATCATTAAAAAAAATTTGTATGTATATGTATTTTTTCACGGAAAAGGTTTATATGCTATGCCCATTGATGTAACTCGCCACCAGGCGGCACTCCAAAAGATAAAAGTTTTAAAGCACCTGCACACTATAAACTGCAATTACGAGACAGTTATGTATATAAAATATCCAAACACTATTTGAAGGCACTAAGTTATTATGTATATTTGTCTTTACAATAAATTTCTGGTTGAACTTAAAGCTTGAGTGTTAGAACAATTCATAATAAAGTACATGTACAATGGCTATAATTATATACTTTTGACAGATTTTCTTGATCGTGGCACCAAGGTAAACTCTACATCAGCGTTTGAAATATAATAATACTAATAAGTGCTCATACACGGGCAAAGCTTACGAAAAGCGTGCGATGCCGCGGGAAACAGCTAGTATGTTATAAAAGGAGCTTACAAATTTTTAGTTCAGCAGTGCTCTTAAATATTGAATTCATGTAATTAAACTTAAGTTTACTGGTAACATTTCTATGTAGCAACAGTCAAAATATTACTAAGAATGGAACATTTTGACATTTGCAGAAGGAAATGCAGTGATGAATTGAGATGAGCTGTTCTACCTAAATCATCCTAAAATTTTCTGAGAGAAATAATAAATAAAAAATATTATTCACGCATTTTTTATTTATGATAAATTGGTTAAGCATTAGATAGACCTATTCGTCGATAGTGCTAAAAAATTAATTTCCGTCGGCCTGTTTTTCTGTCCTCATGATATTTCGAAAAGATTACCTATAGACTTAATTTTTGCAAACATCTTTATTTTATATAGGCAAAACTTAGTTCGATTATAGTGCAAAGTTACTACATAGGATTTTGTTGAGCATAAGATTTAGAAGAATAACAAATTTGTAAACAAGCCGAATACAAACATAAGACATGTTAACACAAATAGTCTAAAAGAAATATTTACCTTAAAACTATTATGGCATCACCAAAAACCATTTTGTCTTATATACTAATAGTTATGTTAAAAATAAAAAACTTCTGATTGCTTTTCATGACCAAATAAAAACGAGATAACGAGATAAGAATAATATTAGGTGTAATTTTGTAACTAGCTAATTTTGAATCAGTTTAAATTTTAATTATTTGATTTTTTATGGTTGTTCTGTTTGATTTTCATTGTAATGGCGGGTTTTATACGTGTTTTGTCTGATATAGAAGTCAGTAGAACGGTCACTGTGATAGAAGGTATCTCCCAATGGGAGGTGGGTAAAAGCTTAGATGTGAGTCACTCATTAGAAAAGAATAGAATAGAATAGAAACATTTTTATTTCCAAAAACATATACACATAAATATTAGATTTATTTACATTTGATAAACTAAATTACCCTTTTACTATACTTACTAAGCGGCGATAAAATAAAACAATTTAATTTTAAGTATAGTAGTTGGATAATATTATTTATATAATTTAAGTAAACTATTTATTACATATTAACATATATTCTAAAATGGAAATTAGCCTACATGGGCAAGCAGCCTGTGCGTAGGCTAGAGTATTGGTTTCAAGATCGTACAACCTGTGCCAGAAGCAAGGCCACTCCTAAGCAGTTTTAAACTGCTAGATCACATTGAAACTAGCTTAGGCAAGCAACTGGAACTCGTATATAAGTTTGGAATTTTATGTTATTATTTTTAGAACAAACTGCATGTGAAATATAATGTCAAATAATTTAATACTTGTGTAAATTAATATATTCCCATATTTGGGTGAGCGTTGTGTTTAGTCCCTTGCTGTGTGTCAAACTCTAGCGGACGATCATGCGACATTGTTTAGGCAAGATTCAGAGAGCGTTCAGAGTAAGGTCATCCTTGTGACTTGCAAACGTTATGTAAATTACTTGCAATATTAAAATATTCATCTAGATATTCTGGGGTTCCAGCACTTTATATGAATAATGGCAAACTCAAAGCTTTAGAACCCTAAGAAAACTAATTTAAACACTCAATATCTTCTGGATAGTAATATTACAGTTCACTCCCTCAGACAAATTTGATATACTTTGGTTGCATAGACCGATTAGCTGAGCTAATCCAATAATAATCCAATAAAACTTCTCCCATGATAAATCCTTAAATAATCTGACAGTATTTATTAGTATAACTATTCAGTTGAATTACACATTGTTTTACAAATTCTGGTAAAATAGGGATCTCTGTAAACTGTTCAATGTACATTTTTTCGTTTAGTAATATTCAAATACTTTGAATCATAAACCTGGTAGAAAGAAGTGTCATTAGTATACTATCTCAAGATTGTACTATGTAACTAATTTTAATTCATGTTAAATTTGAGTACATTAATCTAAATTTACATTTAAAAATTACCCAAACCCCCCACCCACCTGCACGCTCAAAAATCACCAGTTAAACTCTTAATAGTTATAAAATAACCCAAATTAAACCCCTTCACTCCATCAAACAAAAACCTCCGAACTATCCCCAAACCTATTCCCTTCACAACATTATAATTCGTGGCAAATATATTCAATTGTAAACTCCAAGTGTGTGCATATCCGTGTTTAAGCTTGTGTCACAAAATGATTGCAAGAACTTATACGAGTCCCTGGTCATTAGGAAGTAGAATGGCAAACATACTTCAATGTCTAAGAAGGAAGCTTAGCATACTGTATTATAACCCAAAGAATCGTTAGGCTTCAACAAAATACATTTTCCACATTGTGCAAGAGCAAAACATTGCGATCTCTGACATGTTTGTACTTGCAAACTAATAAAGCCCTTGGCAAGGTCATCCACATATTCCTTCTAACTAAGAATTGAGCAACTAAGGTGAGTGGTAATGTATATTATTTGTATCTACTTCTTAAAATATATTCCAACATTTATCCAATCATTTAAAATGTTCTATGATGCCTCTGTTATATGTGTTTTATATTGGCTTAGGATCCCCAATTCTAAAGAGATATAACTCTGTTTTATCCTTCAGGCGGCACAATTAGAGCCTCTTACCTTTGTGTCCTCACAAAACAAAGGATAATGTTGAGAGTGAACATGGACAGTCATTAGATAGATACTTTAAAAATAAAAGTGGTATCTAACGATAGTCCATGTTCACTCTCAATCTCATTCTTTGTTGTCAATTTTATAGGAATAGAAGACTGAAAAATAAAGTATAATTACACTATTACACTCCAGTACACCTGTTAACCATGTCTGACTTATTACTTGTCATACATTTTCATCGTAATTTCTAAAAAAATTGGATTTTTTTTTACTTTTTAAATAATAAAAGCAAAAGAGTGCCCTTTCATATTGTACTTGATTTATTTTTAAGGTAATCAATAATAATAATATAAACTTGAAATTTGTTAAAGGAATGATGCATATTAACTGATACTAACGTAAGCATATTATTTTAATATGAGTATACAGTTTTAATAATTACATATATTATAGCTAGATAGTTACTATACAGCATTTTAAACACGTACATTGCAACAGTGAAATACAGTTACGACCGGTTCCATCAATATAGACCGGCAATGAATATGTTAAATAATAACACATATAACACATTTCAAACGATTTCCCAACTATAGCATTAAAACAGCCAATCTAATTACAATTCCACTAAAACATCTAGAATCAAAGTAAACAAAACAAAATAATTTTCTGATTAAGATGTACATTTGAGTATTCAACGAATTAGTAACTAGAGTAATATAATACTTTTTATAACCTACTAATTATAAGTAATTATTAATAATAACATTCTTCATTGACAATTTTAAAAAAGCAGTATGGTATGCATCAAATCTATCAACACACTCTTAGAGTGTATTCAGAGTTTGCCTGAGAATCCCTTGCATATTGTAATACCTACTAAATACTAGAAATAAACGTTACTTCATCGGAATCAGCACTTCAACAGCCATAGGATGAGCTGACATACTGCGGACTGAAATATTCTTTTAAAATATAAAGAATTAGCAGACTGATCTAGAATCCAGCAAGCCAAAGCAGTCTCTGCAAAATAGAATCGCGCTACTGCATAAGTTATTTTAACCGAGAAAGCTTCTGTTCTAGGATCTCCTGGGAATGTCTTCGATCTAGCTGCCTCTTACGAAGATATATAACGATCTGAACTGATTGCTGCTGATAGCCTTACAGCTCTTCACAGTGTATTTTGTACCATTTCAGTCACTAATTTAAAATCATATTTTACTTCCTATTAATCGTAACAAGATTATTGGACTGTAACTTGAGTTGGCTAGACGCAGTGATTGAAGTTAGCAAATGAACAAATCTTATTGACGAGAAAGAGGATCTAATTAAGGAATACTAGTAATCAAAGAAATAACGTTCACGAATTCGCCCTACACCGAGTGACTTTGACAGATTGCTTTCTAATTACGCAATACGGATGAATAATTTCCAAATCCTTTGAAGTGTAAGGAATCTTTTCATTATATCATTTCTAAGGATAACATATTCTGTAAATTTAATCAAATTATCATAAATATATTGGGTGACATGTAAAAAATATTGGATTCTTATATATTTCAAAAATTCCACTGTAACTTATGATTATAGTTATTAAACTGTTCACTAAATTTATGAGCAATTAGAATAATGTTTGAATAGTCACACTACAGAAATAACGACTAAAAATTACAATATCCACCGATCAAATACTTGTTACTCTTTGGCGTTCTGTTATATGATGTAATGGCGTTCTAACTTTGTTCATAATTTAATAAAGTTCACATTTCATAATTTAATATTTTCATATTATATTTTAAGAGTTTTGGTAAACTTTTCGAACATACAGTAACAATGGAGAGAAGTGTTGATTCCATGAAAATTTTGAGATAAGCTCCAATTTACCATCCTCTTATTCTAGCGTCTGGGATCTTACACTGTTACAGACTTCACTCCAAAAATCTTGTGTCATGTTCGACTAATGAGACCCAAAAAAGAAAGTTACGACGTTTGAAAAAATTGAAAATGAGCAAGTATCATTTGTTTAACATAGAGACACTCAAACCACAAGATATAGTGGAATGTAGCAAAGGGGCGTAGTTCATTGTAATTAGCTGTTTGTATTTGATCAAAATCGATAAATCAGTAGGCGATCAATTTGACTTCCTATCACTGGCGTTTATTCAATAATGCAACTCTAATCTATTTTTGAACATATTTTCCTCCAGGAATTTTTCAAGGTTTCTCTTATAGTAAATAGAATTTGTTTCAAGTATTAGCATCTGAGATTTTAGGTAACTAATGATTTATCAAGAGTTTTTAGTAACCTCAGAATATGTTGATATTTTATAGCTAAAAATGTTGTAGATAGGATTATTTGCAAAAGTATCATTTTTGGATCCAATAAAAACTTTTAAGATTATGGACTTATGTGGGATCGTATACAGAAATTAAACTGTAAACAATCTTTTATTTTACTTTTACAAGAAGGATTTGTTGTGAACCAAACAATGATAGCAAAAAACTTTAGTTTTCGTAATTAGGGATTTTATGTAGTCATAGTTACTTTAGACATTCACATCACTCCTTTATGTATTTCCCTTGATGTAATCAGAGCGTGGGTGTTTCAAAGTCAGTGACACAATCAATGTCGAAGATTGCTTTTGTAAATATAAGCACGTTACTGAATTGTTTGTATACAAAACAGACAGGAAATTGTAAGGTTATCAGATCATACCGGTAATTTATTTATATTGTACTATTCTGGGTGCTGACAGAAGGCTGCGTGAAACCTTAAAACGACGTGATAATTAAGTTAATGTTTTAGTGACAACTGGGTTCTGTTTCCGAAAGTTCACGAAATATAATTTCAGTAGTGCATGGGAAGTTATATAGCTTCAAAGTTACGACTCCCACGGGAACTTCCGGTACTCAAACTTGTGACACCCGGAACACAAACGCCATTACTTGCTTACACTACTAAACCCATTTGGTATCGTTGGTTAAGTAAGTTGTTCCAGCACATTATTCGTAAAATTCAGAGTGATGTTCATGAATTCCCATTTCCAGAACATCTATTATACTCATTATTCAATTATATAGTTGATTACTTTACGGTAGTTTTATACATTTGTATATTTTAGGTTTACGGTAGTTTTTTCTTCAGTATGTGACATTTTTCAGATTGCATATCACTGACTAATATCAATCTCGTTCGCTGCTTAGCTTTTGAATTTAATACGGTACGTTCCAAAGTCTACCGATAGTCTACTTAGGAACTCGGACATAGACGGTTACTCTGGTAAGCAATCGAAATATTGCGTTGCGGGTAACATCTACATTTGGCACGGCTCTACTAGTGGGTCCATGTCTTAAACTTGTAATTGTAACTTTACTTTTATAAGTTAAGGTTCATAAAAACTTATTTTATATTTATAATTATTAATTGTTACATTGTGCACTACTTTAAGTGACTGGCATTGTAATGAATATAATACAATGTATAATAATAAATTCATTACAATTAGTTGGTATTTTTAGAGCAGTTACTGAGATATACAGACAGACAGTTGGAAACATAAACATTTTATACTCCCTTGAGTAATTGGCTTCACTATCGCTTAGTCAGATAACTTATCATGATTTCTTATTTCCATTAAGCTATATTTATTACATTTCCTTCCCAAACCAATTTGCCTTTCCTTGGCCATACAGCTATGAAACTAGGTCGCTATCCTACTCTAGGAAAATTTAAACTTCTGTAGTAAATTAAAATTTACTATGTACAAATTTTACTTTTTAAAATAGCTTACTTTGCTTAGCCAATAAGAATAGAATATCGCTTTCAGTTAGTTCTCATAGCTTGACCAATAATAAAGAAGTATTTTGAGATTGTCAGAATTTAAACTTAATACAACGTATCCTCCATCAGCTGTTTATCTACAAAATGGATTTTTTTTAAATATGGTGTATATATGCAAGCAACTATTCGTTTAAAAGAAATAATGTTTCATGACTTCTAAACAACAAGGCAGTAATACGTCACACCACGCGTCACGTTATAGGATTCATTGTGCATACATGCACAATTTCATGTAACACGTTTGATTAAACTTCAGATATTAAAATGACATATATTGAAATGCAATATGATTATGTTCATTTTTATCCACACGTATTTATTATGTGATTTTCTCGTTTCATCATTCTAACCCTGGAGCCAGTGTAAATATATTAAATGGCACTTAGCAGAAGGTCATGGGGTGGCAAGCACCATCATCAAAGGCAATGTTTCTTTTATAGAAAGGATTTCCCATAAGTCTACAGGTTTTCCTCGAGATACAAGTGGACACACTGATATAAAGACAGAGACAAATATCGCTTTTCTTACCCGTCAATTTATATGTTTAGCTAATTTTCAGCCAATAACTTTTGAACTAAAACGTTACGATTTGAAATGGCTCCTGTTGATTTTGAAAAGGCTATCCAGTGATGGAATCACGACCAAAATTTATAGCCCAGAGACAGCGACATTGTCACGCGATAATTCACCCCCGCTGTTACTGGTACTGGGTGACGGAACGTGGCATTGCGTTTTAATTAACCCTTTAATTGAAAACAGAGATGTAATGAATTGCAATCTCAGTGCGTATTTCACAGTGGCCACAGGGGCAGGATTTGTTTTGCATACGAGTTTTTAGTGTAAATAAAAATAAGTTTTATAGAGATATTTCTACTTTTTCTATTAGTTTTAAATTTAAAAATGTCTATGCGCCACATTAAATTTATGGATTTTTATCGACAGCTGAACATACTAACACTATGTAAATAATTGGAATTCTGGTTTCATTTGCTTCTTACCATAATGTATGTAGGAATGATATTACATTTAATTTAAACTAAATTTTAATATTTAAATTAATATATGATTTAATTTTTACATTCAACCTGCATCATTTTCATTAGGTGTCATTTTTTGCTATGGAAAATATTTAAATGTATATTTATTTAAAGTATGAGGAACTTTCTTTACAGATAAATATAATGCAGATGTACGCTACATCACGTATCACATACCAGGCTTCTCTAAGCGTGCATGCAAACGTTCTCTTATACTGTATATTACTACGAGTATATCAGTCTCGAGTTCGTGCTGAATGACTTTCGTAGCTTTACTAAATCACCATTCTCAGGCAGGTAGTGACTAAATTTGTTAGCCCCAATTCACGAGTCTCCAAATGTAAATAGCCCATTAATATTGTATTAATCTTAAATTGGTGCTCACTGACTTTAGTAACATTTCAAACGCACAAAGTTTCAATGCTTTACTAACTGCGTTTGTCTTCATCCCCATATCACCATTTCTCTCTCGACTCTTTGTTTTAAAAAAATCATCAAACCTCGCCTAACACAATTCGTAAACATATTATGAAATAAAAGTCTAGGGCTATATAAAATTCAAGAAGTGGCTGCCCTTACCTGTCACTCTCCTGTCTCATTGTATTAGATAACACAGGGTGATACCGTATAAAATTGCGAACATTAAATTTATTTGTTGGTGTCACATTTTTGCTTGTGCTTTTGCGACGTGTGTTTGTGTTAGTGACTTACATCTTTTGCAGTGGCAGGACCTAGGTTTATTTTCTCTTCTTTGGACTCCAAGCACTTTTCTAGTATATTTTTTATCTTCTGATTCTCTTTTATTTTATTTTTTACTATCAGTCCATTGCCGCATATTTAATTTATAAGTTCATGTATATATATATATACTAATTGTCGTCTCACTTCTCGAAGAGAATAGATTTAAATCCTGCAAATGTTGCGTAACATGATTTTGTAACATAAATAATGAAAATTTTGCTAAATCCTATCATAGTTATCACCCATCCCATTGAAATAATTGGTACTCATTTGTAACATTAAGGTTTCAGTTTACTTGTATCACTCTCTCTAGGTTTGAGGTGGTACCTAAAGGCTTCGTCATTATACTTATCTTGTTTGACCTCTGTAACTAACCTGATGTCACTGTTACAAATAACCACAATGGACAGCAATTAAATGTATGTTTATTTAAACAAACATTATTATTATAGCCTGTATGGTAAATTTGCTTAATGCACTGCGGTAAATTCATTCCTGAACACAAAAAGAGTTAAATTGAAAATTTTACATCAATTTTATGGTACAATCGAAAGAAAGCTATTGTCTTTACCATATTTGTATGTACAGTATATATTCATAGTTAAAGAGCATTTTATATTGGAGAAGGTAACATGGTAAGACAGTTACTTACATCATGAGTTTTTATGTTAATACTTTAATTTTTAAAGATATTTGCAGTATTATTGTTAACCGTATTTTGATACTTTCTATCATCTTTCAAGTTATGGCATTCATTCTTTATCATACGTATAGACTATATTACTTGATATTAATTATTTTAATCTGTAATGCTGTCCATGGGGTCACGCAATCTCTGGAATGTTTTAAAATAGACAATAAATTAACAAGAATTAAGGATTAAAGTATTGTTATTTTTATCCTTTTTTATTCTTTCATTCTTATGTTATTTGGTATTAATAATGTCAGGAAAGGTGTAAATTTGTAAAGATGTGATTTTTGAATTATATATATATATATATATATATATATATACAAAATATATATATATATATATATATACCGTTTCCGTCTACTTACTGATCCCAACCCGAACAAAGGGTAATCTCAACAACACCGGTTGGTGTTGCTATGGATACTGCGCTGCGGTGGAAAGGTTAACCCAGTATAATCTGGTGACTTCTCTGGAGGATATAGTCAGGACAAAGCCTTTATGCTCCTCGATTTGTTCTCAGTTGTTCTTTTCTCTAACCAGAAAATATCCTAGTTCGTTTTATAATGAAATTATTTACCGTAAATTACACTAATGTTAAGTTTGCTTTTACGAAATCTGACTATGTAATTCAGCTCTCATTTCACCAAAGTTTTGAGTGGTTCTTAATGCTCAGTCGGAAACAAAACATAGATTCTAAGGTAAATAAATTGTTATGTAGTGGATATGTTTAATACAGCTCATGAAACAAGTATGAAATATAAATAACTTTTCATACCCTTATCTGGTGATTTTTAGGAGCTAAGATTTTGTATTTTAATTAGATGGAATATTGGAATAAAATTATGTACCAAAATTGCCAGTAAACCTATCCGAGATGTGTATAACATCAGTTGCTATAAATAGTATTAACATATCTTATTTATTGTCCTTGATAATCGAAAATAACTAATGGGATAAGTTAAATGCGATATAAATCTCAAAAACATTGGAGATATAAAACAACTAATAAAGTAGTTAAGGAAGTTTAATGTACTTCCCAAAATACTTTTTACTTTTCTAGATACGTATTGAAGCAAAATGGCGTACCAGTTGCCCACGGAAATTAGTCAGTTTTAATTTGAATTATAAACTAACCATTACAATTCAACTGTAAAGAGTCAACACTGTTGTGGTTCATGCATTTAGTGTTTGTTTATCACTTTGAGAGTTCTATCTAATATTACGTCTGTACTTATATGTTATCTACCTCAGGGAAGGTGTTTAACAAAATCTCATATTTTTAATGTTTTTATACGATCAAACAATATCAATAAAATATATTTAATATCAAATATATGCAACTAATACTTTTGATTACCGTGTGCCACCCTGACTAATGTTGTGAGCAATGAAAGGTCATATAGACTTTGTACCCAGTGTATTCATACATAATATTTCCATACGAAGCTGAAATACATTATTATAGATAACATTGGATGTAGGTTTTGACCTTTATGAATAAGGTTTATAACTATCCACAGTAAAAATAGATTTACTAATATTATTATTATGAGAATAATTGTAATAGAAAGATTTATTATGCCTATATTAACTCCACTGTATGATGTAGTTATAAAATTCCGACATGAATTTAATGTAAACCTATTTGCATAAAAATAATGTATTTACTTTTTTATATTTACAAAAAATTCAAATTAATTATGTGATTTAAGAAATATGTTCCTGATATACTGTAGATGTGACGGTGTTCTAAAACATGTGCGTGTAACACAATGTGAAATTTTTATGTGACGTGTTTAAAATATGCTATGTTATAAATCAGCTGAATGGCATCCCTCCATGTATACGGAGCCGGCGGGCACAAAGGGGTTTATATTTATGTGATGGGGAGGAGATTGTACATTCCAACAGTACAGGTACACACGTTGGGTGTCAGCGAAAATGTCATGTTTGTTTCAGTCGATTTTATGACAAAATAAAAATGATTAATACATTTTCGGTAGCAAATAATTTTATACAAACATTGATATTAGAAATAACGTTGTTCTGGCAGTGTAAAAAATATGAAACATCGAAAATAGTAGTAAATTATCAGTTACATTAAATCGTATTTTACGGTACTGTTTATTAAGGGCTATTCAATATCAAGATTAGGATCAATTATATTCCAACTGTTTTTGTTTAAAATTAAATTATTAATTATTATTTCTATACAAGAAAGAGTATCATAATCTGACTATACAATTATTACAATATATACAAAACAGAATTTTTGTAAGGTTCTAATTCATTATTTAACTATTTCTGTTGAAATAATGGACTAGCCAAGAAATACATTAATGGGTAATTCTTTTGATGGTATATTAAAACTTCCAACCGTACAGAATATTTTTATGAAATTCGTACATCAAAGCAAAATTAATGTAGTGAAAATATTAGCCTATTTACTGTTATATTGAGCAATTTACACAACATAATTTAATTCTACTTTCAAATAAATAGATTTATATGAATATTTTAAAATTAAAGTATATAATAATGTGTAAAATTTATTATTTTACAGTGACGTTGTAAGAGCTTCGGCAGTATTGTAATATTTTTATTTTTAATTATTATATTCGTTATTTTTTTACCTACAAATATTCCACCAAATATAACAAGACCAGGCTCTACTTCATCTATCATTATAAGAAGAGGAAAATATTTAATTTAAACGGGGGGGGTTTTAGGTGTAGAAGAATCAAAATGTAAATTAAATTCAGTCTACGTATATATTTTCATTTTATTTAAGATGCAAACTAAAACATAAACTCTGATAGAGTTATTAGAATAACGTCAGTTGATTGGGTTTAACAACGTAATACACTAAAACTAAATAGCAATGCAAGAAGTGACCAAAGTTGATTTGTTTCTGTCGTAAAATGATTTCGTGGGTCCTTTTTCAAATAAAAGACAATACGACATATCTATTCCATCACATTTTAGTAGGCCACTAACACATTTAAACCAAGTTACAAACAGTTAAAATCTTGAAAACATTTAATAAACATTTTTAAGTACTAAATACTAGACTACCACTGCATCAACTTTTACACTAGCTCGATTATTTTAGCAGGCCAGGTAACTGGATAAAAAATTACGCCGAAGTTATTTTAATTGAAACTATACAGAACTTTTGTATAAACGGTTTTCAATTACTTAAATCAAGTTGAAGTTAATAGAAAACGCCAGAATTTATGCATTACTAAAACATTATAATTCCATACATGTTCATAGATTCAAATTACAATAATGGACATTTATGCATAATTCTAAGGAAATAGATCAATGCCTTGGAAATGACTGTGTTTCATAGACAGTTACAGATCCAATGTCAATTGATCTTATTATATTTAATTACTTGCTTTTATTAAAGCTATTTATGCTAGATTATTAATTAATAACGAAAATAAACGGAGTTCTCTTATATTAAAAAGATATATTGATTTGAGTCATACACAGTAAATTAGACTCAAATGCCACACTAGTTCGAATCTGTAGAAAATGTGATGTGTCAGGTTGACAAAGCGGCTCGGTCAGACAATGATGTGGTATTGTTACAAACAATGGATAGGTCAGCGTTGGCTACACTGGGAACCACATCCCCATCAGTTGTTAGGTTGGCAACGACGACACACGAGATAGCCGCAACCAGCGGCCTGTGTGTAATAACTATAAATTACTGTGTAGATATGTCCAACTGCCCATAATTGTGTCAACCACATATTTTAAAAAAACCGTTACCCTACACTAACTTGTTTAAGGCATATTTTTTAACCTTGGGATGGTTCTATTTATAAAACGTTTTTACTCGGAACTCCATAAAGCTGTGAATATTTAAAAATTGTAACAAACCATGATGATAACAACTGGCTAATTTCTTGAGCAAGGGTAAACTATTTATTACAATGACACATTCAAATCAAATTCAACAGTATTTCAATACGTGTAATACACAATAAACAAAGAAACTATTGATTGACATTACCAACACACTAGTAAGAACACAATACCCGGGGAGAAGGAGGTAGGAAGTTTCGGTAGCTGTCTGAAGGCTGGTTTCCTGCGCTGCTAATTCAATTTCCAGGAGCGTTGTTACGGAGCTGGTTGTTTACCGGCTGTTTTATTTGCTTTCCTTCCGTGTCTTGCAATAACACCGTTGGTAAGTAGTGTTTTTCTTGCATCCAAATACCAGGAACATAGATACTGTTATTGCACATTTCTTCTTAGACGAAATGTTTCTGACATTTAGTGGGACTTATAGTGATTATTATATTCTCTACAGAGGGACATGAATTGTGTGATGTAATATTTGTTGTAAATTTGGTAAAAATGTATCTATAGTCAAAATTATAATGGCAATTCTTACACAATAATAAGAGGTCACGGAGCGGCCATTATCTTTAATTCAATCAATTTTCCTGCCAGCAATGATTATTATACATTTAAATAGAAACTAAAAATTAAATATTACAGTATAAATCCTAATACATATTATATTAAACTGGACAGAACTACGATACCACACAAGGAAACCTCATCGAGCACCCACCACGCTCATACGTGTTCCTAGATAATATTACAATTAAAAATGGGCTTAAGCTCAAATTTCCCACTATCTTCATATTTATTAATGTCATCACTAATAATTTATCGACAAAACAATAATATATAACTAGATGATCATCATCATCCTCTACCCTTGCTTTTGCACTCTCAGTCACACACTCCGCTTATACACGTTTCGCTCAGTCCGTTCCTAACTCCGCTCACAATCAGTTTGCAGAATCAGTCGGTGATCAACAGTTAGCTGGTTTTTCGTTACAGGAAAATGGTCCAAAACTGTGCATCCAGTTCCCTGATATCTGTGGTGATCAGCTACCACAACAGTTTCATAATTTTGCTACAATTCTGTCTATAGCTTCTCTTCATAAAACTCGCAGTAGGTTATTTGACTCGTAGAATAAGTGGACGTACCTAGCAATTTGCTCCTCATAGACCTTACAGCTGATCTTAACTCATTGAATCACAGAAAAACAATAGCCGAGTTCTATCACGATTATATAATTATATATCACGATATGTTATAGAAGACTAACAATAAAAAAAACATAATGCTTTTACAACACAGGAAAGAGGGAATTTGTTGTTGTATATTAACATAACTATTTCGCTATATAACTAAGACGAGTAAATCTTTTACAGCACTGCTTATAAAATTTGTATTCGGTATATCTGTGGTAAGTGTAACATTTTTGTAACAAAAAAAACTCTTATTTGTCTAAACTGTATATGTCTAAATTGGTTGGAACAGTTTGGAAAGGATAAGAACATGAGTGTTGAACATGCTTGTTCCAAAGAATAAGAAAACATTAATTGAATCAGAGGACTTTTGACTTAAAGGAGGCAACCCCTATAGCATTATTGAAGCTGTTTAGTCTATGAATATGCCTAAATTAAAATAATGATTGTAAAAATATGATGATTGGTTAAATTAACTATGGTGTTCTAAATTTTAAAGGTCCCAATTGGTTTTGTTATAGGGTTGAAGTTACGGTCCAGATTAGTAAGAGAACACATTCTAATTCTTAAATTAGGGTCCAAGAGCAATATTTTTAAGGATGCTTAATGTTTAAACTAATCAATGCTGGAGCAAAGCTCTTTAACATTATCCTGGCACTCAAGAAGAGAGGGCTACCACCTTTCCTGAGGGGAAGGCGTCACTACTGGCTGCTGAGGGATCTAGCCTACAGCCTGGATGAATACATCGAACGAGCCTAATCTATAACTGATATTGACACAATTGTACTCTGAAAGATTCATCTAATTTTGAAGCTTTTGAAAAAAGTATATTGTGGTTCTGATTATAAAACGTACAACCTAACAGAGAAGATAGCTTGAAAATTAAATGGCAAAGGTAAATATTTTGAAGCCATGAAATATTGAATGGTGCAAATCTAATGCAACGGTGTTCAGCTTCATAGCAAACTACCTAAGTAAGATATAATGTATTCCAAGTGAGTCAGGCGGTCATTTAGTTTCCTAATCTGTATAAAAAGACTGACGTTCTAATCGTTGTAAGTTCAGATGTAAACCAAGTTCACTATGTAACATTTTATTAAAAAGCTAAAAGTCTTTACACACTAATGCAAGTCAATTCTGAACCAATTAGTAGATGCCTTTATCTGAAGAATGGCTTACAACTCGATTATCTTTACTATTCCTTCATATATTTTGTTTAAACTTAAAGTCAGTAAAAATACATGGTTGTATATTGCTGCCACATAAAATAATGGTGATTACTTGTTAGACGTCTAGAAGTTACCTTTTACCGATTGCTTCATAGCTCACTTCTGGTTCATAAGCGCTACTTACCTGTAACATAGAATACAAAACATGTTACTTTTTATGCCTGTAAATTATTTTAATTTTATTTCACCTTGCAATCAATTTTATAAATTTTACTCACACGGCTCGTCTGAGTCACATCGCAGTATTGGGCAGTCGGGAAACTTCCAGAATTATTTTTTTACTAAGTTATAAAATTAAATACAAAACAATTATATGTATTGCTTGAAAGTCATCATCGGCCCCGAATTTCAATCACTTTACCTTTTTTCTGCACAGAAATATATTTATTTACATTTTTAACAATTGGTTTTAATGGCGTCAAACCTAAATAATATAAATTGTATAAATCTTATCATATCCTCCTGTTAACTGTTCCACTACTCTCTTTTTTCAACCACAAATTTTATAGTACTAAAAATAATAATTTCTTAGTAAATAGCCGGCTGTAATGAAAATACCTTAGTTTTATCCTATAAAACAATGTAAGTTCTCTACCATTTTAAACCTGAATTTTAGGTGGCAGAATTATGATTAAAACTCTCCATAAAATATATAATTCAATCAAATCCAAACGTATTTTGATATTCTTGTTATGCGTACACAATAAGGTACGACAAATTTGTTTAATTGTTTCTTAAAACTGAAAGAATAACTGATAAAGCCAAAATAGTATATTTAAATTATCTTTAAAATGAGAAGGCTACCGTCATTCAAAAGCTAAAGGCAAGGGTGTTAACGTGTTTAAGGTGCATCATTATTCTTATGGTGCTAAAATCAAGATGGCCGCCAGTGGAGACAGTTCTTAAAGATAATCCTCCATCGATATCCTGAAAACTAGGTTATGTTCTTGTATCCTAGGCATCTGGAATATTCCTGGTTTACTCGAATCAGTGTCACATTAAAATGTATAATTGGCAAGCACAAAATACTATAATAAGTATATTGAACACATAAATTAGTAACTTTACATTATAAAATTATATTATGTTTTATATCGAAAAATTTAATTTATTTCCTTACTATAGAGTTAATATGAGTATGGCACCTGTATCTAATACGCAAATGACTCTAATGATAATAAAGTATCAGTATTCCAAAAGACTCAGTGGAAGTATAACCTGAAGAGTATCAGAAAATGAAATCTGAAAGGAAAATGGACTTGCAAATGAGACATTTAAAGAAAGGCGATTTGAAATTCGGATAGATATTGCGATGAACTTTGTGTCTAGTGTCTGTTTCACACGTTTGGTTTATAAACTGATCTACATTAACATGCAATTTTTTTAGTCTAAAGTATCAGTCATTAAACAAGTTAGAATCTAGAATGGTATTATTACTAGCATAGAAATTTACGATATATAAAAAATATATAAATATTGAGTCACTGTAAGATGATATTTAACTATCAGATTACTAATGTTCCATTACATTATTTTTCTATTTTTACTTTTTTCGAATGACTTGCAGCGGCTACTGTAACAAAATCACAACAGAAGTTTTGCACAATGAGTACAATCGAATGCGTGCGCAGTATTGATACAATCGAACGATATGATTACAGTTTTGCTATCGAATGCTTATATTACAATAAAACTCATCGTTTAATATGTTTGGCAAATGAGACTGTAACTATTCTCTTCGAGGTTTTAGGAGTTACCATTCTTTGAGCTTGGATTCAAAATTATCTCCAGCGTTACTCAATCTTAGGACTCTGAATACTTTAAAACTTTTAACCACTTAGCTACTTGGATGCTGAAGCTTCAGAGCCCAATTGTATTAATTCTATTGTGTATACATTCTAAAGAGTCTTTGGATAAAATTTGATTTATTGGCTGAGGTTAATGGATACAATTTCCAGAATTCTGGTATTATTATAATTATTTTTATTGAGTTTTTTGTTTTATATCTGTTGACACGACACTGTTCTCCTGCGAGGTTAAAATATTTCAATAGTTTAGTTGTGTAGACTTTTTCAGCATGTGGACCGGGAAAAACAAATGATGGCTATACCAAAACCATTGTAATTTTATTCAAAGACAGTGACTTAATGTGAAAATAGATAGTAATTAAAGTACAAATTTTGAGCTTTTTTTATAAAGAAATGTCTCATTATTATGTTAAATTAAAACTCTTTAATACTGCATTTTAAAACGCAATACACGTCAAAACACACTAATGGTCGTACCAACCACCCACTTTCTACTGACCAGCAGCCAATAGTAACTAGCAATCGCCACGGAAGAATCAACATAAATAGTCAAATCGGAATCGGATAGTTATCTTTTGTTGGATAATTCTAGATGAACTTCATAACGTAACATTAAGACCATGGTTTTGGACGTGATATTACGATCATTGCGATAGCGATAACGAGTACTACTGACGTAAGAATGATTACGATCAATGCGGTATAGCGTAACGAGTACTACTGATGTAATATGTACTACTGAGCAAGTGTGCGGGTGCGTGATTGGTGTGTGTGTGTGTGTGTGTGTGTGTGTGTGTGTGTGTGTGTGTGTGTGTGTGTGTGTGTGTGTGTGTGTGTGTGTGAGTGAGTGTGTGTGTGTGTGTGTGTGTGTGTGTGTGGTCCAAATCTCTCTCTACTTATATCGGCTAATTTTTAATTAAGTCTTTCTGATTGCTCTTTTTTATGTAAGTCACAAGTTTTTTATAAATTACATTTTTAAGTCTTCAAATT
This sequence comes from Homalodisca vitripennis, assembly GCF_021130785.1. Lineage (NCBI taxonomy): Eukaryota > Metazoa > Arthropoda > Insecta > Hemiptera > Cicadellidae > Homalodisca > Homalodisca vitripennis. The sequence goes on along the minus strand of NC_060212.1, from coordinate 11,828,009 downwards.
TTATTTTCTAAATAAGTATATTCCTTTAAAATTTTTAGATTATTTATTTAACTAGATTTACTCATGTATTCCACGCTCTGGCCTTGTATGGTTTATTTTAGAGGTTAAATCTTCATTTTTCATTTGTTAATGAAAATGTTTTTATTAATGACAATTCATTACCTTATTTTAATTTAAGTTTTTTGTGTGTTATTGGTAGTGCAGACTGAGGAACTCGTTTCCCCCCACACAGGCTGATGCCCCCATGTGGGGATAATTTCCTATAAGATTTTTTTTATGTATTATATTTTACTCTGTACATAAATTTTGGAAATAAATCAGTCAATCAATCAGGAAATCAATCAATCAGTATTACGTTAATTGCGGTACAGGTAACGAGTACTAGTGACGTAAATTACGATCGTTGCCATAGCAGTAACGAGTACTATTGACGTAATATTACGATCATTGCGGTATAGGTAACGAGTACTACCGATGTAATATTACGATAATTGCGGTATAGGTAACGAGTACTACTGATGTAATATTACGATAATTGCGGTACAGGTAACGAGTACTAGTGACGTAAATTACGATCGTTGCCATAGCAGTAATGAGTACTATTGACGTAATATTACGATCATTGCGATAAAGGTAACGAGTACTACTTAAGTAATATTGCAATCATTGCGGTATAGGTAACCGCGGTTTTTGTACCTAGGAGCTCTCTAGGTCAAACCTTATTACTTAATAAAACTGCAACTTCAGGTAAAAATATAACGTTTGTAATATATTTTGTTAAAATTCGTTTTAATAATTAACATCTTGCACTTACAATGTAACCATTAAATATACTACGTACGTTAATTATGAGATAAAATATAGATATAACATAATTTATAAGTAGTGCAATGCAAAATTACCAAAGTATTTCATATCTATACCTCGAAATGGATCAATATGTTTAAATTGAAATATAACAATATTCACTCGAATATCACTGGTTATGATAAATATTAGCAGTAAAAAGGGAAACAGTACCATCAAAAAGAAATTTAATTGAAGTTTCACGAAAATTAAAAATGCAAACGAACCGGAAGATTAATCCCTGACTCAGAAAACATAATAGTGATAAAATTCATTTATATTAATCCCTTACATGCCCGGATTATTGGAAAAAATTAAAAGAGTAGGTAGAAAACACAAATTGAACCGCGTTTAAAACAAACAACTCTGAGATATTAACTTACTTACCTACTCATTTAATTTAAATTGATATTTAACTATTAGTGAAAAACTATTATTTTACTGATTTTAATTTTTTTTTTCCCATAATCAAAACCTTCCTTCTTAAAAAAACTAAAATATTTCAATATTTCAATTGAATGTCTCTAATACATATGGAAAACTATTTACTTCGTATATTCAATAGTAACTAATTTTGTCCAGCACTGAAATTATAATTGAGAGATAGTAATGCATTACATTAAAAATAACTAACCTATATATTAAAATAAAATAAATTACATTTATAGTTTGCGTATGAGAAGCACAACATAAGCTAAGCACATAAATGTTGCATTCCTATCTCGTGGTTGCGGCGCTTCGGTAGAAATATAAAGCATGACCAGGTCAATATTTAAGTGCATGTTGAACATTCAGTCGTGGTAGTCTCTCGGCCCGGACTGCAATATTCAATAAGAACTTTAAACAAACTTGATTAAAATAAGACATTCTTTACTTTTTTTTACTTTATTTACAATTCAAATAGGAATGGGGGAATGGTGTGCATCCACCGAGCTCCGTGGTCCAGACAACACGCTGGAATTCTCTTGGAGAGTATAATAAACTGTTTCCGCGCACTAATTTATGTTGTCATTTTGTTTTTAATCATACTACATAGATTTAACCCTTTATGAGAAAATAAGTTGCAGCTTTGACTGTTACGTAAATACATAGAGAAAACTGTACATAATTATTAAAAAGTCTATTCACTATTTACAAGATAGTACAGGGTAATTATATGATTCTTTTATCTGGGGTACAAAACTTAGTTGAGAATTAGTTACATCTATAACTGAGAGGATTACAAATTCGAGTTTCTCAGTTTATGCATATATTTTATTTGGTCTAAGAATAAAAAATACAAATACTTTATTTATATATACACAAATATACCATACCTTAAACATTATCATTCTAACAGATTTTTGTAAATTGTATCATTTTTTCTTCTCAAATGTCAATCTAAAGTGTATGGATTTTTTTAAAATTTATTGCCACTTCTGTAATATTTACCCAAACCAAAATATTTTTCGGTACTTCAAAAGACAAACTTCTAATTATAACATCCGTGGATTTATTTCTTAAAATTTCCCTACCACTCTTAATATAATAGCAAATTCTAAGCTTTGGAAGCCCAATAAATCAATCGTTTTGAAGAAACCTACCATATGTCCTATACTGCGACATCAAGCACTATGCCAAATAAAATATTATATAGTACGGAGTTCCTCCTAAAATAACAAAATCAGGATTCGTTGTTTGGCAGATTTCTAGCAGCAGCACAAGTTGAAGTCTTGTATACTTGTACCGGAGATCTTGACAATCCTATCGAAAACAATAGAGAATCGTCACACAATATTTTTACTGATCTTTATCATCTCATGCCATGTCTCATTTAGGATCATCGAACTTGTAATCACATCCTTCCCATCTCGAAATCTTCACCCAAAAATCTTTTAGACATCTCTTAACTGCTAGACAACCCCGTGCCCAACCTCAAAACTCCTTGCTACAAATCCTCCACAATTACCCAACCGAATCCCCTTCACACACTCATAACTTCTGCTAAATATGAGGCTTCTATTTGACATGAAGGTTGTCATGCCTGTTTGCAGGCTTGCATCCCGAATGATCTCATAAACTCTTAAGCCTAGGTTAACAATGGCTAACACACTGTAATGACTCAGAAAGAAGCTCAACATATTTTAATTATACCAGAGACAGTCGTTTGGTCACACCAACTACACTGAAACATCGCTATCTCTGGCAACTTTGTACTTGCAAACTAATTGAAATAAACCCCTTCTCAAGGCCCGGTGCTGCCATATCCAACTGATATAATGATATGGACTCGGGATTGCCAGGATTGTAGAGATATAAACTCTTTTTGGTCATCAGTTGACTAATTTCCATCTCTTTTAAAAACCACTAAAGTCATTCGAATCTTCACAAAGGACTACCCCTGCTTAAAAAGCAACTACCGTCCTATTTCGATACTTCCAGTGTTCAGCAAAATCTTTGAAAAGGTTTTCTATGAAAGAATCGTAAGCTTTCTAGAAGACAACGAAATTCTTAACCGTGAACATTTTGGATTTAGAAAAAACAAGTCCACAATTGATGCAGTAATAATCTTATAGAAAATGTTGTCGATGGTTTGTAGAGATGAGAGTATGTGCTTCGCGTATTTCTCTACCTTGCTAAAGCTTTTGACTGCGTACACCATGAGACACTGTTGTATATCAGTTAGATAAATGTGGCGTCCAGGGCCTCCCACACTTATGGCTCACTTCTTACCTCAAGGATCGAGACCAGTGCGTAGAAATTTCAAATTTTTTTTTTCTAAAAAAATCAAAATGGCTCATGGTGTCCCTCAGGGTTCAATCCTCAGACCCATTTTATTTCTAATATACGTCACCAGATTGAATTCAGTAATCCGGCATGGGACACCGATTCAGTATGCTGACGATTCAACTCTCTGCTTCAAAAATAAATTTATTAAGTCATTCACAGAATTAAATTCAGTTATACAGTTCTTTTCGGTAACAAACTTGAAAACCAACGAGTCGAAATCAAATGTTGTTCATTTCTCTCTCCAACAGGCAGATAGTAGATCAGCCTGCTGTTTTTGTGGATGAAGACCTTTTAGATGAAACTAATCCCATGACGTTTTTGGGAATGCTCCTTGATAGGTGACTGACCTGGAACGATAATGTAGATAACGTATGTGCTAAAGCTTCCTCAGGCATATTTGCCTTGCGAAAACTGGCAATGCTCTGTTCCCCAAGAGTCTTAAAGATGGCTTATTACGGCCTTATCCATGAACATTTAGCGTATGGAAAAAGACTCTGGGGAGGTTGTTCCAAAAGCAAAATGGAGCGAGTTTTTAATGTCCAAAAATAAAGCTGTAGGAGTAATTGGAAAGTTAAACTTTAGAGAGTCGTGCAAGGAGTCTTTCAGGGAGTTTGGATTGCTGACTTTACCCTGCCTCTATATTTTTGAGGTGATCAAGTACTGCTTCTTCAAGTGTGTCGTGGTTCGTGGCAGAGAAGTTCACAAATATGAAACCACAGGTAGGGACAACTTCAGAACACATCAACACAGTCTGACGTTGTCTCAACACCTCCCCGCAACAAGTTGGTGTCAGACTAATGAACAGGCTCCCTGAAAGTGTAAAAATTCAAACATAAATAAATTTAAAACTCGTCTCAAGCGCCTTCTGGTATCTAAAAGCGTTTTACTCTGTTGAAGAATTCATGAGGAGCCGCTGGGACATTTAAAAATCTAAATTCAACAACTGGATCTGATGTCGGACTGGACGTGTCTCTGTGAATGTTTAAAATGTATGTCTGACTGATTAAAAACGTGTACATAATTTTTTTTTTACAAAATGTGTTAAAGTTGACGATTGCAACACAATTTCTGAAATTGTTTGAATGAAATAAAGATATTATTATTGTTATTATTATTATTATTGGTCTAACAAAGAGCATAAGACTGAAATTTGAAACAGGTACTTCCCATGGGCTGTAATTTGAATATGACAGCCCAATTTGATTTTCAATCTTATTCTTTACTGCTAAGTTTAAAGAAATGGAACACTAAAAGAGAAAATCAAATTAAACTAGTTTATATAACTCATACAGATACAATACAGGCAACATCGAGTTCGATGCTCCTAAGCCTGTGTTCCTCATCACTAAAACTCATATGTGTTTTGTTCATTTTACGAGTGGCCTGAGATTATGTGGTGGATAATGGATATAGTGCAGATAAGCCACGCCTAGGATAGAGTAAGCCTCATGTGACAACGTTAACCAATTATGCTAACGAGATTCTCCTGTCATCTAATCATGCTCGGGGATAGAGTTTCTCATCACCAGAGTTACCACTAATTTACGGGAAATTTGAAACTATGAGATACATATAATACATCGCTAGAATACACAAAACTCTATTCCTATTTACAAAAGGAAATAAAATGTATTGCTTTCATTTAAATACGAATATAAGGACGTCTGTTTATGGAAGCAACTTTGCAGCATTAGGAAGAAGTCATATAAATGCAAAGTTACAGCTCCCACGGGCACTTCGGAACCCAAATTCCCATTACTTATTTCCTCTCTTCTGGCGTATTTGGGAATATAAATGTTGTATTTTCGACGTAGTCATTAGTTACACTTAGATCACATTATTAATTCAAAATCCCTTGTAATTCCCATTAAATTACATACTTCTAATAAAATATTTCTATTTTGTTTTTAATATTACGCATAAAATACAGTGTAGTGGCATTATGTATCTTGCTATGATTAACTATTCATTATTGCTATAAAAGTTATCGTCTGTATGCTGTTAATTTAAATTAACCTGACTTAAATTTTATAAGTGATTAACACCAAACATACTTCAACAATATCAATCATCTGCAGCAATATAACAAACTAATAATAATAACACTCTGCCCTTCAAATTTTCACAACACAAATCGAGTGCAAGTGACTAGTTTACCTTCTGGTTAGACTCTGGGTACGAATTAACCAGTTGGGCCATTATTATCTAAACAATCTCATCGATGTCCAGGAGCAACACATCAGTAACCGCAAATATCAAGATATTGAAGCGAGGGGTTAATTAATAGGTTTACTACAGAAAATAACTGCTAGAGTTAGTGCGGCTCCTCACTTCGTAAACTTGTAATTCCTAATCTCAATACAATTAGTAGGGCTCCCTTAGTAACTGGTAATTCCTAATCTCAACACAATGAGTAGGGCTCCCTTAGTAACTGGTAATTCCTAATCTCAACACAATTAGTAGGGCTCTCTTAGTTAACTGGTAATTCATAATCTAAACACAATTAGTGGGGCTCCCTTAGTTAACTGGTAGTTCCTAATCTCAACAAAATTAGTAGGGCTCCCTTAAGTTACTGGTAGTTCCTAATCTCAACACAATTAGTGGGGCTCCCTTAAGTTACTGGTAGTTCCTAATCTCAACACAATTAGTGGGTCTCCCTTAGTTAATTGGTAGTTCCTAGTCTCAACACAAGGGCGTGCTACTACTGCCCGCTTTGATTGAAGACGCTGGTACAGAGTTGGTAACGCCCGCTATCCTTACTCATGGATCTTGGAAGAACCATCCTGAATATTTTATTGCTACGGAAGAAAGCGCAGAGGTAATTTTAGGAATAAGGCACTGAGAGGTTTCTCAGTTTCTGGTAGTAAAATTATAAAACGCAAATCTTTACAAGAATTTAGATTTCCCTATAGAATTAAGAATGAATATTCCATTATTATACATTTTAAATACACAATGACACTTGCCGTAAAGTCTTTTTAAGTCCTTTTTGCAAAAGGACTACCGAGAGTCGCAAGTTTTCAATAATCGCAAGCTATTCTACGAAAGATATTTTCCTCCTTGATTTTCTAATGTTTCTCTTATAATAACTAGAATTTTTATAAATATTATTGAAGTGAAAACTTCTTTAGGCGCGTTGAGCGTTTTGGTAGAGGGTAAAATCCTCGGTTCGCGTCACCGACATGCTAATGATACTAACCTGCATGAAAAAGTCAGTCTCGCTGTGTTTTTTAACCGTAGACTAGGCCGCGGACTACTAACCTGCATGAAAAAGTCAGTCTCGCTGTGTTAAAACTGTCCCAGCGGAGTATGAAAACAGACTGCGAAAATCAGTGACCTTTACGGCTTCCTCTCGCGATTTAAAAGTGAAGCCAATGTCGTACAATTCTGTAAGATGCGTCAAATTAAAGCTCTTAATATTGGCAATCTATTGGTTACATTTTTTAAATATTAAAAAAATTTCGAAATAATTTTGAGTATTGTTTACATTTTACATAGCGTTTACAATGACAAGAAAATAGTAGTAAGCGAGGATATTTTTTATTTTTTGGTCAGACAAAATTTGTCAGCGAGAAAGTTGTGTGAAAATAGATTAATATTTTTTTTGTAATTTTATCATTTTTTTATTGGAAGTTTAGTTTAGCCTGTAGTAGCGTATGAAGTGATGAGTGAACGTTTCTGCCGGAACTGTAGTTGGCGCATTGGCTCACTGATACCGTATTAACTCAATAAATTAGTTTATTGTGCAATAAAAATACCTTTACGAAAGAACCAAGTTAATTTAACTAATTTATTAGTTTTAAAAATATTGTGGGTTTAATTGTTAATGCAATTATATACTTTATCCGTAGCAATAACTGTATTATTTACAACGGTGTTCAACTCACTGTTGTTCACTCGGTGTTTACTCACTTGTATTCTATGTTTAACTAACTATTAATATTGAGCAATTACAACATATTTTTATACAGATAAATGAATAATGAAAACAACGAATATATTTTAAAACATTTTTAATATTTGTACGAATATTTGTATTTAAAATTTAGCATTATTCATTTTAATTATGTTTTTTAATATTTAACCTCTTCATCATGAAATGAGTATTATTACGGTATAAGAATTTAACTTACTAGCGTGTTAAAATAGATTTCTAGTTATTTGATAATATTTTTTCGTGGATTTTAAAATTGGAAAATTAAAAACGAGTCACATTTACAATTACAGATGTACTGCTACTATAACGTATTGTTAATTACTCTCAACTTAATAGTTCCGTTTTCACTTCTATCGGCAGTCCCCACGACTGCTACTGTTTTTTTCAAATAATTTTGTTTTGTTTTATTAACATTATGTATATAGATTTAATGGCATTTTCAGATATTTCCGATTTTGTAGCATTTGATATTTTGTGTAACTATTGAGTTATCATAATTTCTCAGAGCCACCTTAAAATGTGGGAGTATTTACTTCTAAAAATGGAGGTTGATAGGATTATTTACAAATATATCACTTTGCTTATCTCAAACATTTTTCAAAATGTAGACTTATAACGTCGTATATAGCAATCATACTGCATATTGCTTTGTTACTTTACCTGGAAAAGAAAAATCTTTTGTGAACTAAATGATTGGCGGAGCAAGTTTATTTTCGTAATTAGTAACATGACATAGTCATGGTTGTTCTAGAACATTCAAAGCACTCTTGTTTTACGTATTCCCTTTGATGTAAACTGTACGTGGTTGATGGTAAAGTCAGTGACACGGTCTACGTCAATGATTGCTTTAGTAACTAGATGTACATGGATTAAATGATTACCTCCATAACTTTAAAGCTTTAAACAAAAAACCTTAAAAATGTAGATGTTAGTATAGTTGTAAAACACGTAAGGCTAACACTGTTAATTTGTTTATATTAAACTAGTATTTTTTGAAAGAAGGGTGCGTGAAAACCTTAAAACAACGTGATAACTACGTTCACATACCAGACGTCTTACCGACAACAGAGTTCTGTTTCTGAAAGTTTGAGAAATGTAATGTCGGTGGTGCAGGGGAAGTTATATAAATGCAAAGTTACGACTCCCACGGGAACTTCCGGTACTCAAACTTCTGTACCCGGAACACAAACGCCATTACTTGCTTCCACTACTAAACCCGTTTGGTATCGTTAAGTAAGTTGTTTCTGAACATTAGTCGTGAACTTCAGAGTGATGTTCAAGATTGTCCATTTCTTGAACACCTATCAGATTCATTATTTATAATTTAACTATATATATATACTTGATAACTTTACAGTATGTACGTTTTATACTTTTGTATGTCTTAAGTTTAGGTTGTCAAAATCAGCCGTTTCCCTGATATGAAATAGATTTTAAATAATAAAACTTATATTTAATTGTTTTTTTCAAGGAAAAATCCATTAAATTTGTTTAGTTATAATTTCTAAAAATCTATTTATTAGTACGGCACACTAAGTGTACTGTAATAGGATTCGCTGTTCGTATGTGCACAATTACAAGTAGACCACTTCATTAAGCTTTATCTATTAATAATACTTTACGTATCAAAATTTCATACACTTGTGCTTGGATTTTCTACAAATTTATTTATTCTGTGTCTTTCTCGTTGCCATGATTGAAACCCTTAAATCCATTGATAAAATTATCGATGAAGCTCAGCAAAACTCCATGAATTGGCATGTAACATCATGGAATACAATGTTTTTATATACATTAATTAATGATGCTCCATACAAAATTTCTAGTTTGTTGGTGGGTTTTTCTCGAAGAATCAAAAGTGAACGAAAGGGACTAATAACAATGTTCCTGCTCGTTGACCGTAGGCTTCGCTAATGTTCTGCCAATAACATTTGAACTAAAACATTACAGTTTGAAATGACTTCCATTGATTTTTTTTTAAAAAAGCTCTCCAGCGATGTATTCACGTCCAAAATTTATAGCCCAGAGACAGCGACATTGTTACGCGATAATTCACCACTGCTGTTACTGGTGCTGGGTGACGGAACGTGGCATTGCGTTTTTAATTAACCCTTTAATTGAAAACAGAGATGTAATGAATTGCAATCAAAGTTCGCATTTCACAGTGGTCATAGAGTACAGGATTTTTTCCGTACGAATGTTTAGTACGAACAAAAATAGCACTTCAGAGCAATTTCTACTGTATCTATTAGTTTTAAATGAAAACACCATATGCAAAACATTCAGTTTTTGGGTATTAATCGGTAGCTGAACATTCTATCACCCTATAAAGAATTAATGTTGGTATCACTTGATTCATATCATAATATATCTAATAATGGAAAGCAAATTAGATTCAAATTGATTATTCATATATAAGTTGATTTTCAATTATAACCTACATCTTAATCAGTTATGTGGCAATGTTTATTCCTAATTTTACATGGTCTCATTGTTGCTATAGGAATATTTAAGGGGAGCACTTCGCCCTATCTTCGTAATGTTAACATAGGTACACTTATCTCAAGAACTACTTGAGGTATCTTCATAATTCTTTTTTTCATTTAAAGAGGGCTTCTAGGGGAACACGTGGAACCAAAAAAAAAATTTTTTTTGGCATATACCCTAAAAGTTATATATTTTTGTTTTAACGCTTGTCAAAAACCTATATAAATATGTGTATATGTATGTATATAAATATTGAACTCAGTGAAATGTGATGTTTTTAGTGGTTCCACATATGTAAAACAGTGCTACAAACATACAAAAAAAATTTCATATTCCTACCATTTGTAGTTTTTGAGAAAAATGTACTTTTGTATTGAAAACCGCAACTTTCGGAAAAACACAAAAAACGGAAAAAATACTGCTTTATTACCTTTTTCAGTACATTCCAGGTGCATAGGCTGGCTGATCTCCTTCCTGCTCCTCATATTCATCCTCCAGACTTCTTTTTAGTAAGTTTTTCTTCTGTCTAATTTTTTTTCTCTATATCTTCTTGAGCTTTCTCTGCCTTCCAAATTCGCCGCCGGTCAAGCTTTTTCATTGCTGTAATAAAATGCTGCCCTGGTGACACTCCTATTTCTTGAAATACTTTGCATTTGCCAATGTAGCCATCATTAAAAGCTGTAACAGCTTCATATATGCCAAATTTCAAAGTTTTAATCTCCACAAATGTTCTTTTAGGTATGTAGGTCCAAATGACATTGTTGAGGGACTCATTGGGATTTTGAGTTTTTTCCCTTAGTACATTTGCCCAGTAGAGTTGGATTGGCTAGATCTTGAAAAATAGGTTTAATAAATGTCATTAGGTTTTCAGGCAAGTGAAAATGGCTGCCATGATCATAGTTTTCATTGGATTTTACGGCTTTGCGGTACTTACACCAGGTTTCTTCATCATCTGGACATAGTCCCATGTTGAGGCCTTTCATTAGAAGACATCACATGGAAAAACTCTGCCCAAATGGCTTTTTTCATGTCTTCAACAGAGTTTGTGTTGCGTCTAATTGCCAATCCGTAGTATTTTTGGAGCTGAATAATGGCAGAATCTGTTAGCTTGTTCTTGCCGCCAAGTCGTGAGCCGTCAGGGAGTGTTTTAGTCTTAGCTTTTAGATTTTTTAATCTCGATCCCATCCGTTTCTGGACATGGCCTATGCATTCTATCTTTGTTATGGCAGTATCACCATAGGGCTTGGCTTCGCATACACTGGAGTACGCCTTGCTGTCTCCATCACCAAGGTATTCAAGGTAACGAGCCTCATACAATGCCTGCGAGCGCTGAAAAATTGCGACTGCTCCAGCAACTTCCATGGCTCCACTAGAACCTTCAAAGTTTGCGATACAGCCATCACCATGCGTGTTGTTTAGTCTATTAGTGCATCTGCAATATTTAGATAAAATCTCGATGTCTAGGACCTTACCGGTTGATAAAGATGTCACTGATACCACTCCATTTAGTGAAAGGTGACCCCGCTTCTGCCATGAGCCATCAGCAGCTATAGCGAGGTCTCTGCAACCATCATTATCCGATACAGCTTCTTGCACAGCACTTTGCATTGACTTCTTACACACTAACTCAGCAATTGAACCCAAGTAATGCTCATGTTCATGATATCTCAAAGGCGGAGGTGTAAGATTCATAAAAGCGCAAATTTTCTCCGCAGCCACTCTACCTTTGCCTATGTTACGCATAGCATAAACCAAAACGAAGATTTAGGTCATAAAATGTGTTAGGCCTATCAGACTTTGCTTCATTCTGATTAGTGTTAGGCCTGACTAATTCAGAGTTTGTCACAGTAATAGTGTTTTCACAATCAGAACAGCTGACTATAATTTTTGATGCTAGGCCTACAATGTGTTTTACTTTGTAAACAAGTTGGCCATGGCAATTTTTACACACTGAAACGTTACTAAGAGCCTCATTCAACAATCCTATATTAACTATACAGTTTTCAGACTCATCATTTTCATTCAATTGGTACTGTTTCAAAAAAGGACTGACCTTCTTAGAAGATGCACTTTGAGGTCTTGGCCTATCCACATTTGGAGTATTGGTACCTCGATTGTTACTTGATCCTGAGAAACTAGGCCTAGGACTAGTTGGAGGGTTATGTTGATTTCCTTTGAAAACGCGTTTCTTGAAAGCAGGCTTTGAACGTGGCATTATAAAATTCACTACACTTATAACAAAAAATACTCAGAACTCTCCACTAAACTCACAAAAAACCATAATCATTTACGTAATTTTCACTCTCTAAAACAGAAATGTCAGTAACCAAAACATGTATGCTACCTAGGTTATAAGCAATGGTTATAAAACAGATGTTTTGTTGGTTAGTGTAAGTTGTTGACATAACAAACTGTCACTGCCAACCAAATCATGAACATGACTGCAACGAAGTAGTACTATAACAGCACCATTCAAAGTGTGACTGCTACAGGCCCGAAACTGCCTGCAGGCCTATTTAAAAAAAATATTTCGGACACTTCTAGTCATCATAAAAAAAAATTTAATACCACCATTGTTATCGGGAAATTCCAAACTTTAATAAAAAAAAAAAAAAATTTGTAATTTTTGAGATTTTTTTACGAAGTGCTCCCCTTAAGTGTAACATCACCATTTCTGCAATTATTATGAAGAAGTTTTTCACTTTCAAGATCAAGGCAGAGGTACGTTAAACTACCTTCCACATACTAGGCCTCATTTTGAGTGCGCATGCAAACTTTAATGTGTATTTTCTCTCAAATATTATTTCGTCACGTGTCAAAATGTCACATTCCTTTTATAAGTTTATTTATAAATCTGTTAATTCAACAATTCTGTTGTCTGCAATACTCCCTTTAAGACCAATTCAGAAATGTTCAATAAGGCTTATTCAACCCCTATGAAGTCCTATTCCATCATTAAACTGTATGTTGCCTATATATAAATAAAGATTCATGTAATGTATGAACGTCCGAGATGTCATGCGGACAAACAGACAGATTAGAAAGGCAGAAATAACGTAAATTCAGTCCCTTAAGCGATAAAAGCTTTACTAACGCTCAGCCAATTATATATATATATATATATATATGAATATGCCAACTAATTAATAATTATGAATAACTAATCAATAGTTCTTATTACTAAAAGTTCTTTTGAAGTCTCGTAAGTAGTTTTTTAAAATTCAAACTATAGTAAATTTGTTATAACTTCATGAATAGACTCTTGTTTGTTTGTTACCAGTAGGAATACAAACCTGAGAGTGAATTAGGGCGTCATGTCTGCATAGAAAGACGGAGTTAAACTGCCACAACCACCGCAACTCTTTTAAACACCGTCTTCACCTGGATTAACCAATACCATAATCACTCCTACACCCCGGAAACGGATCCATTGTCCTGTTTGTCCTTCATTGTGTGCATTCATTCGAATTACGGACTTTCCTTAATTTGAAGCATCGATGTCTTTCTAATTTATATTTAATTGAAATATTACAACTAAATGATTTAATAGTGTTTAAATTGTTTGGAAAATATCTGTTTCATACATAAATTAAACCGCTTTAGTCTAGAGAAAGTATTTCAAAATATCGCCTTTTATGATACAACCCATAAATTTTCTTAGAAAACTTTATTTGAATCCTTACATTTTATGTATTGATAATTCATCCTGTCTCATTGTATCAAATGACACGCAGCGATCCAATAGGAAGTGTCACCATTTATTTTCTTGTTGGTGTTACACTTTTGCTTGTGCTTGGGCGACGTGTGTTTGTTCTAGTGACTTATATCTTGTTCAGTGACAAGCCCTAGGTTGATTTTCTCTTCTTTTGACTCCAAGCAGTTCTCTAGTATATTTAATTTCTTTTCTTTCTCTTTCTTTTTTATTGGAAGTCAATTACAGCATGTATAACTTTTAATTACATGAATATATTCTAATTTCCTATATTCTGTATATTTTGTAACATATAACAATGAAACATTTACTAAATCCTATTATATTTATCATCAATCTCATTGAAATGAATAGTACTGATTTGTGACACTATAGTTTCAGTTTGAAAATTCTATTACACAATGCATAGGATATTGAGGAATCTCACGTTCACTGGTAACTCTCTCGTAGTCCGGTAAAATAAGGATGCAACCTCGGAATGAAAGATAATAAGCTAAAAATTTGCATACGTCTTTATTTTGATGGTATAAAACTTACCTCAAAAGTCTCATATAATCGCGTGTACGCGTCTTTAGATATTTAAGGTCAAAGTTCATGAAAATCAGTTTTTTGAAAATATCTCGTTTCCCTTACGCTAAATGACTTTGAAGGTAGTTAGAGAAATTGTAGAAGAAAAAATTCTCTTCAACTTTTGTCTCAAGTAATTTTATGTACGTTCAACCCTTTTTGAGATACAGCACAAAGAGTAGGGGACCGCTTACCTGTGTATACGATAATGCGAGGTCAGCCAGTAGAATACAATAAACAAATGAGTTATATTGTTGATTATTCACTTCCTATTATTATTATTACTTAATAATATTATTATTTTTAGCATTATCATTATTTTAAATTTTTATTATTATTTATTATTTAATATACCATATTTATAGATATTAATTATGAATTATATATTCTCTAAATAATACTTATTTTATTTTTACCAAACATACAATATTAAAAGAAATATTTCAAATGAAGTTTAATTATATATTTATTTATTGATCCAATAATCAATTTATTAAAATTACAAATATAAAATATTTGTTTTCATTAATAATGATTAATATTTTTGTTTTAATTTTCTTCTTGTTCATCGTCGTCTTCTTCTTCCTCTGGCCGTTCAATATCGGATTCATTATCATCATTCTCGTTTACTAAATTATCAGAATATAAAGATTCAAGAATATCAGGTGCATATTCACTTTCTTTATTGAAAACATCTGAAGTTGATGAAGCGTTGAGGCATGATTGTCCATTACACTGCCTACAAATTAAAGTGCATCGCAATCCTGATTTCATGCATCCGCAATTAGAACCACAACCTTTCTTGCAATTGTACAATATTGTATTCAGCAGTTCTTCTGGTGCTGGCGGTAATAATGTTGTTATCGGCTCCAGGAGCTCATTTTGCAGTACCCAGCCGAATTCCTGGCTTGGGAATCATTTCCCAACCAAATTTGGGTCTGATAATAGACACGAAGGATATGCTGACGAGCTGCTTTACTTGAAGGAGGAAGACTTGATAACTGCACTGGTTTGTTGAGTCTTGTTGATTTGATGAACTGGGTGTATCGAAAAGAGTCTATATCGTCTTCTGATTTCGGAGCATTATACGTTGCTAAGAAAATACGTACTCCATTTTCAAATCATTCTTGTACAGAGCAGTTTTTTTGTTTAAATAGTTCAGCTGGTTGATTTCATTCGTGATGTTTTTCGAACATTTTAATAAACGATATTTTACCTTTTTTATAAAGGGCAGAAGTCGTCTTACATCCACTAAATGAGTGTAAAAATAATATGTGTTTCTTAGAATGAGGGTATTTATCAAAACTTCGATGAATACAGTTTTGTCTCTACATTACCCTTACCAATTTTTTTGAAAAAAATTCTTGTTGGTGCGATTGAGCACGTCCTATCAAGATAACTAGCAAATGAATATCTTCGCCTACAATGACAGAAGTTTTTTTACTCCAGCGTCTGCAATAGCTGTTTCTACAATGAGAACATCAGCATCATCTCTGGCTTGTTTTGTAGTGATATTAACAGTTTTTAATTTGTTGATAAGCATGTATATAAATATTTTTTATTAGATGAATTCGATAACAATTTGTCCTGGCTGATTGGCACCTCCATTGTTTCATCAAAGCGGAGTTCGTAAGATTTTGAAACACCAGCAGTTCTTTTTAATTATTCCATTGCTTTAATGTTCTTAGTGTAGTCTGAGTAACCTTCAAATACAACAACAATACTTGACCCATAATGTGTTTGTAAATATTTGACGTATTTATTCAAAATATCAGAGATAGTATCATCTTTATTTCATGCAACGCGATGCAAGAGAAAACCACCATCGATGATAGACTATATGTTGTAGTGGTTTCGTCTCTGTATATTAAATAAAAAATAATAATAAATATTTAATAATAATGATAATAATAATAACAATAATAATAGTATTAAGTAATAATAATAATAGTAAATAAATAATTAACAATATAACTCATTTATTTATTGTATTCTACTGGCTGACCTCGCATTACCGTATATACAGGTAAGCGGTCCCCTACTCTTTGTGCTGTATCTCAAAAAGGGTTGAACGTACATAAAATTACTTGAGACAAAAGTTGAAGAGAGTTTTTTCTTCTACAATTTCTCTAACTACCTTCAAAGTCATTTAGCGTAAGGGAAACGAGATATTTTCAAAAAACTGATTTTCATGAACTTTGACCTTAAATATCTAAAGACGCGTACACGTGATTATATGAGACTTTTGAGGTAAGTTTTATACCATCAAAATAAAGACGTATGCAAATTTTTAGCTTATTATCTTTCATTGCGAGGTTGCATCCTTATTTTGCCTTATTTGACTGAGTTACTCGCTAGTTTCGAGGTGGTGGTACCTAATGGCTTCATCATTATACTTATCTTGCCTGACCTTCATAACTAAGTTTATGTCATTGCTACAAATCAACTCTAGTGGTAGACAGTTAAAAGCGTGTCTATTCAAATTAATGATTTATACAAAAACTATTATCGTAGACTGTATGATAAGTTTACACTGAGGGCAATGCATTCCTTAACACATAAAGAGTTAAATCGCAAATTTAAACATAATTATTTTGCTCTAATTGATATAAAATTACCTTCGTCACTATATTTGTATTTATTATATATACATTTTGTCAATTAAGTCTGGAACCTCTTTTTTAATTTTTAAACCACAATATAAAAAAATACCTAAGTTCAAACGTGCTTACTGGTGATAGTAACGCACATATCTGCCCAATTACTAACCAGATAATCCCTTTGGGGGACGGTCCACAAGGAGTCAGACAAAATTCTTAAATAGCAGCATAGGTCAAATTTACAACACTTACATTGATCACAGGTACTTAAAAATTGGTGTTTACTTGTAATACTTAATAATTTACATTGTTCAATTGTTTTAAAATTCAAATAGCTATAACTACTGAATGAATCCACCTTTTTAAGTCCGGTTTGCGGTATTGTACTCAGCTAAGTAATACCTTTAATTTGATACTAAACTTGACCTATGCTGGCTATTTAAGAATTTTGTCTGACTCCTTGTGGACCGTCCCCCAAAGGGATTATCCGGTCGGTAATTAGGCAGATGTGTGCGTTACTATCACCAGTAAGCACGTGTGAACTTTGGTATTTCTTTCTATTATGGTTCAAAAATTAAAAAAGAGGTTCCAGACTTAATTGACACCCTGTATACACATTCACTGTTAAAGAGCATTTTCATTAAATATTGTTGCAGTGTTATTTTTATACTGTAATGAAATACCATTAATTAGCATTAAAGTTAAATTGTTGAATACTTGTTCTTTATAAATGGTATGAAATATTCTACTTCATTTTAATGATTTAACTCTGTAAAACTTTCCACAGAGTCACGAAATAATGCGTTTAAGCAAATAGTCCAGGACATAAGATACATAGTATGTGTTGTATGTTATATAAAATAATTAAATGAAATATAGATATCAGTATTCAATATCAAATTCAATCATTGTTATAACTACAGAAAAATATTTACAGTTTCCTTATGATCAATAAAATCTATACTTAGTTTCTTACCACTTCTTTAATATAAGCGTGTTCTCTAAAGTACTGGAACGAATAGTTAAAGGTCAGCTAGTATCTTACCTGAAAAACAATAACATTTTACCAGAAATTTAAATTAACTAGGAAACTGTTCCAATACTATTTTACAACAGTGAGGAATATTTTTTAGAAATTCGCACACTTAATGAAAACTAATTTCTAATGTATTTGTCCGTTTAGAGTAATTTTGAGGTATTCAGACAAAGAAACAGCAAAAATTACAAGACAGTACAATTCCTTACAAGTTCGTAGATTCAATGGACATTTATGCATAATTCGAAAGAAATCGATCAATGCCTTGGAAATGACTTGTGCGTGACGTACACATTTACAGATGAAATATCAAACGAGCACAGTATATTAATCACACACTTTATTCACTTCTAAATAACGGAAATAGCTGTGTTTATATTGTGCTAAAAATTATAACTAGTTGTTTCTGTCTGCTTATCAATAGTTATATGTTAATATAACCTAAGTGCACTAGCCAAGAGTCAATTTGCATTTTATGAGAACACAACTCACTATTTCATACATCAATAAAAAATCTATTATCAGTTGCAGTAAATTGGTGGTAGATGGTACACAATGGTATGGATAGGGTTATATTATTAAAAATAACTATAAATGCTTCTTTTATATAATGTTTTTAGCTTTACACACCAAACTGAACGCCGTTTATAGACTCTGGGTGTAATCAAGATACAGAAAACCTGGCCGATAACATTTTCTCAGATATTAGTATATTTTTTAAATTAATTAATTAATAATTAAAAATATTTATTATTAATTAAAAACATAAAAAACCTTTTATTAATTTTCAATGTATTTTACTATTTTCCTTATACAAGGAATTTCTTTTATACAAACTGTAAAAATGTAATAAAATATATTGGGCATTTAACAATAATTAATAACGATATATATTTTCCAGAATAAATCCATTTAGTATAAGGATTACCCATCTATTAAAAATTATCGAATAGTTCTTGTTTTTATTAAACCTATTTCTAGTAGATTTAATTACTTAATTTATATCTAGATTGACAAAGTAATCCTAAATTATACGGATAGATATTGATTTAAGTGTAAAATACTTAATTATACTCAAATGCAATACTATATCGTATATGTGGGAAATGTGAAAGTGTTACGTTGACAAAGCTGCTCATTCAGAAAATGATGTGGTATTGTTACAAACACCGGATAGGTCAGTGTTGGCTACACTGGGAACCACATCCTCCATCAGTTGTTAGGTTGGCAACAACGACACACATGATAGCGGGAACCAGCGGCCGATGTACTAATTATAAATTAATGTTTATATATGTCTAACTGGCCGTAATTGTGTCAACCCCATATGTTTGGAAAGTGGCCTCTAACGTCTACAATACACTTTCTTGTTTAAGGATATTTAACAATATGTATCTCTTATCCGATTTTAAACTAGGATGATTTTTATGTATACAAATTTAATAAATGCATTGATATTTTATGAATTTGAAATAAATTTTTATAATAATAACATTCAAAATTTTTTTATCTAAAACCTTACAACATGAATTTCATAAGCTATGCGCCATTATAATCTATATAAACGTCCACATTGTAATATCTTTTAACTAATATAATAAAATACTGTGGATTAAATAGGAAACATACTAAAATGCAACACGTATGTTTAGAAACAAATGTAATGCTATAAAAGATGTTTTATTTATAAAAGGTTTTACAAGAAGCTCTGTAATGATGCAAACATTTCAAATTAATTCTTTAAATCAATGCTATGCCTAAAATCTATAGCCTCAATCTAAAGTAATTTTTTTCAAATAAGTTCTTAATAAAGCAATTTTTTTTTAGATTTCAATATAACTAAGAGCCTCCCGGTATATAAGGCTTTATCTTTCACCTGGCAAACAAAACTTGATAATAAGAGTTGGTTAATTTCTTGAGTAAATGTATAATTTTGATTACAATGACATATTAACATCAAATTTTCAATATTTGCTAACATACACCTAAATAGCATGAAATAAAATGCATCACAATCAGACTCATTTTGTTTTTTCGAGTACAAATTAAGTTTCAATCAAACCTTTAAGTCAGTAAGTTTTCGGTGAATCCTCCGAAGACACAGAGAGAGACACCAAAATGGAGTTTTGCCTATTCCCATGATTTTTAGGCTTTGCTAACGCTCAACATATAACGACGATGCACAGTTTATAATAGCTAGTATACTTTTATATACTTATTTAGAACTAGGCCTTTTTGTGGTTTTTTTTTTTCAAAGTGTACATACATTATATCAAAATTAACCGAATTAACTATTGACAGCTCATAATCTAAGTACTTTTTTGGATAAAATGTAACCATTTAAATAGTGAGCCTTTAAATCTTCCCAGAAAAAAGTAAAAGGATTACAGTATTAGCCAAAATAACAGTACTGAACTCTGGCAAATTTGTTTCTACAGTTCAAAGGTTGTCCAGTTTGTATCCTGTAGGGTAAACCACCAATGTATTTGAAAATTCTTCGCATTGACGTATTGCTAATATGCAGTTTAAGAGAAGCTCGCATTAGGGTTCATTGCGGTGACTGTAACACTTGCTGCAACACTCTTCCGTGGTTTTCATTTATATAGACAGTAGTTGGGCAACCTGAAAAGCCCTTTCGCTGAGTCAAAACACTACCTGTTTTTCGAAACTTTTCAACAACACTAAGAATCACAGAATTACTAGGTGGGTTTTTTGGGAAATGTTCCTGTGTATGACAAGCTTTGGCCACCCGCACGTCATTTTCCGTATAAGCGAAAATAATCCTCTACGACAAAAACTTTCTGTACCGTTGTTAGCACCATGTTAACCTCAAATAAGAAAGAAGTAACGAACACGAAGCCGTGGCAACAATCGACGATTGAATCAGCAAATGGAGAAGGCAACTACAACTGATTCAGTCTCAGTACTGTTTATTATGGCTAATACTGTACATAAATGAAATTATATATTTTGCTTATATTGATGCTTGATGGAATCATGTATAAAAACAGTTTTTATAACATAGTCTTTTAATACCATAAAAGATTTCACTCAAACGACGTAACAGGGGGATACATTTTGAATTTTAACATCACGGCGAATATAATACATTATGACTGAAATTAGAATTAAACTATTTGTGAAATTTAATGTCACATAATTTACCACGTGTGACCCCATTCCTCCTATATTTGGTTGAGTGTTCTAAATAGTCCTTTGCTGTGTGTTGCAGACCTGTAACTGAGTTCATAAGAGACTGTTGAGGTAGAGTTGAAAAAGAGTTCAGAGTAAGGATGGTTCTTGTGACTCGCAAACGTTATGTAAATTACATGCAATATTGGAATAGTATATCACACTTGAATATTCGTCTGGATACTCTGAAGTTCCAGCACTTTGTATGAATAATGGTAAAACTCTAAGCTCGGAACCCTAATAAAAATCATTTATTACACTCAATATCTTCTAGATAGTAAATTTATAGCTTATACCCTCAGACAACTTCGATAATGGTTTGATTGTATAGGACGATTGACTGAGCCGAATCTAATCAAACTTCCCTCCTCTCAAGCATTCAAATGATCGAGCTAGTATTTAACTAGAAAGGCTGAATGGTGTTTGAAAGTGTTGTAACTGTTAACCGAAATAATGAAACTGTTGAAATGTTTTGGAGTTCCTATTATTCTTGCATAGCAAAATGCATAAATACAGTTAACATAAACATTACTTTACAAATTTTGGTAAGTTAGTAATCTATTTAGACAGTTCAATGTAAATTGTATCGTTGAATAATATTCAAATAATTTGAATTTTGTAACCGGGAAAAGCATGTAACAGTCTAAATTAGTAAATTGTCTCAAATACAGTACGATACGGCCAATGTTATATAATGTAAAATTGTTGTGCATAAATAAGTTTATATTATTAAATGGACACAGTGGTTGAATTTGTTTCTGTAGCATTGATAACTGCACAAAAAGACTTGTAAGCAATAAATCGTACAGTTAAAAACGAATGCACGAATACTTGCATAATAATTAACTCTTACGTGTGCAGCTTTAAAGTCTCTGTAAATCAACAGGAAGCGAAACATAACGCACAACTTTAAAAGTACTTTTCACCATTAGTACCACTTGAAGCCTAAAAACAAATTAATGGCATCAAAATAGCTATTACTTGACCTGCCGCCTCTAAAATAACCTCTTCCAAAAAAAAGGTCAACCCGTCTTGACATTCAGTCAGATTTTCATCTAAAGAAGAAAGCCCATTTGGCGTGTAGTATTTTTGTAGAATTGAAGAAGCCCACTATTGCCTATACGTTCCTTCTTAATTCATGTTATCCATATTACACGGTAGTTAAAGAATTAGGTGTTACATACAGCAAATAAAATATTATATAGCTCGGAGTTCCCCTATAATACGAAAATCAGGATTTACTTTATCATACATTTCAACCAGCAACATAAGTCTTACAGACTTGTACTAATGATCTAGATAACGCAACCAAAACAATAATAGAGAAGCTTTACGCAATATTTTTACTGAACTACCGAAATTCCAAATGCATCACTCTCATCTCCCGATCTCCCGCTCAGAATCTCTTGGACCCTTCTTAACTGCTAAATAATCCCCTCCTGAACCCCAAAACCTCTCTTAACGAAACCCTCGAAACAACCCCAACCCAATCCCCTTTACACCCTTACAGTTCATGTCAGATATATTCACTCGTATGGGAGTTTTCTTATCCGATTTCAAGCTTACATCGCGAATGATCTTATGAGCTTTTAAGAATCCTCGATTATCAGAAAAAATAATCTTTAACACGCCCTAATGACTTAGAAGGAAGCTCAACAAAATTTAATTACACCAAAGACAGTCGTTAATCACACCAATCACATTTAAACATGGTACAAGTCAGAACATCGATATCATTAGCAACTTTGTACTCGCACTTGCAAACTCATTGACATAAAACCCTTCTCAAGACCCTGTGCTGCAATTTTCACATCTTCCTTCCACTAAAAGCGGAGCACACAATAATAAGCCTCACAATACGCCTGTGCTACCGAAACAAAATACAAAAACAAAAAACAACTGAACGAATGATATTCAATTGAGGATTACCAGACTACGGAGAAACCCTTTGTTGTCATCAGTAGAAGAAATATAAAGTACAATTACGCTAGTCTAAATATCGAAACTCTGGTTTCACCCTTGTCTGACCTTTTACTTTCCTTAAACGATTAATGTTTCTTTCTCCAAACTAATTGGAAAAAAATAATTGTTTGTCTGCACTAAATAGTAAATGACATTAAAAAACCAAAAAAATTAAAAACATATAACAATTAAATTATAATTATTAGCGGTAACCGTATTGTTACACAAGTTTATACATAGCCTATGAGAGGCTAGAAAATACCTTTTCTATCCACAATCCCATGGACGAACGTGCCCCATCATCGAGCTCAATGTTTCTTATATATAGAAATAACGTTTCATGCTTTATTTCAAGCATACATGTTAGTCAGTTTTATCTTAAAAAGAAACCGAAATTTAGGCTTGATATTTTGCATTAGGCTATATTTTTATGCAGGCAACAATGAGTAAGATGATGGTCATGTCACTCTATAGGATGTCGCTGAACATTTCTACATTGGTATTACTTACTACGTTCAAAATGAAACAATGCTGAATACGTAAACTTGTAAAGAATGTGATTTAAGTTATATGAATTAGTAACACATGTAGCTATATACATTTTCATGCAGCTTCAGTGTAGCTGTTACTCAGCACATAGCTTAGCCTCATTCTCTCTTGTCAATTAACAGAATAATGTTAATTACATTACCAAATTCCTAAATTTATCTGTTTGTGAAAACATAGTTAAGAAGCCTAAGTACCTTATTGTTACTTATTGTTACGAATAAGTGTCCCACTAATAATAAAGAGTACTAACGAATTTATTATTATGATTTTAATAGTTTTAAACAATATAACTTGGTGATTCCTAGTATTTTAATGTGAAAACATTGTATTATTTACTGAAACAACTTGACGTACAACAATAATGTAGTGTAGATAAGCTCCACCAAAAATAGAGTGATACTCGCGTGACCATATCGACCCATTATGTTAACGACATTATCTGATATCTAAACATGCTCAGAGCTTGAATTTATCATCTCCCAAACTCTTAAGTGTTACATTAAATGTATGATTAATTTGGGATATGTGGTATTTAACTATAGGCTATAGTATAGATGAGCCCTGTCTAGGATAGAGCTAGCCTCACATGACCAGGTCAACCATTTAAGTTAACGAGCTTCTCCTGTCATCCAATTATGCTCGGGGCTTGAATTTCCCGACACCGTAGTTACGACTAATTTATCAATAATTTGTAAGTATATGGTATATTTACTCCACTGAATACAGGAAAAACAATTTTCTTACTGAATGTGACAAAAATAAATGCAGTTGTTTGCTTAATTTAAACACAGCCCTGGTAAGAAGATGAACACATCTGTTTATAGAAGCCACTTGACAGCACCGAAGCGGAAGTTATATAAATGCAAAGTTACAGCTCCCACGGCCACTTCCGGTATTCAAACTTGTGTCACCTAAAACCCAATCAGCCATTACGTACTCTCTTGTCTTTGGGAATTTTTGAAATTTAAATAATAATAAATATTAGTAACATTTACAGTAACCTTTATTATATAGTGATTTCAAAATTCCTTGCAATTATATAGTAAGTTACATGTAATAAATAAATAATTTATTACATGCGTCAACAGACATTGTGGCAAAGTGTACAGACTGTAAATTGGAGTTTCATCCTACTTGTACACGTGTTGGTTCTGCTCAATTCACAAAGTCGAAAAATAAAACGTGGAAATGTGATGTTTGAGTGGACGAATCAACCTCGACAACATCAGTTCCGAAGTACAGAAGACGAAGATAAGAAGACAATCCTAGAAGCAATAAAATCCCTAAAATCCTCCATGTAAATTAAAATTGATGAAGTCAGATCTTCAATCCATCTTTTATCAGAAGATATTCGGTCGCTGAAAACCGATGTGGAAAATTTAGACAGACGGCAGAATGAGTTGGAGCAGCGCTGTGTTACTCTCGAAACAGAAAAATGGACTGTTGACAGACGAGTCGCGGTCTTGAGGCTTCAGTTGCAGGATGTGGAGCAACACTCGCGGTCATCTAACTTGGAGATTATCGGCATTCCACAGACGCAGGGGGAGGATGTCTCCGAGATCCTCGGGAAAGTGGCAAGTGTCGTCGGGATCGACTACAACAGAGGAGATGTGTCGATTGCTCACCGCCTTCGCCTGTACTTCTCGTAAGCACACACACCCGCCTCTCATCGTGCAGTTTACGTCGAGGATGGTCAGGGAGATGTGGCTGGCTGCCGCACGAGTCAAGAGAAACCTTGTGGCTTCGGATATCGCAGCTTCGTTCCCCGCGACCAGTGTATTTATTAATGAACACCTTACCCCCAGTAACAAGGCGCTGCTTGGAAGGGCCAGAAGACTGCGGCGAGAGGGAAAGCTTCACTACGCTGGTTTTGTCAACGGTAAGGTCTGATCAAGCCCAGGGAGGAGGATGCTGCCATCAGAGTGCTGGAGATGGAGGAGATGGACAAATACAAGTGACCGCAAGTATTGATACTGTGGTAGTTTGATTGTTTTTTTAAGAATAACAGATTAGAGTTATATATTTATTATTATTAATCTTAAATTTTGTTTTGGTTTAATTGAGTACATAGCTTTTTTATCCTCATAAACAGTATTATTTATTATAAATTTAATTAATTAACTATTAAAAATCAAGCTAATTCATAGTGCAAGGCAAGTGATGTTCAAAGCGTAAGAAAAGATTTTCAAGGTTGTTTTTTATTTGTATTATCCTTGAATGTGAATCCCTCAGGATTCATAATCGGGAGTATTATCTATCTGCAATTATTTCACAATGTGCATCTCTGTCTGTCTATAATACATGCAGTGTCAGCAGTTAGGATTTAAAAGAAAGATTTTTGTTTACTAAAACCATTACTTAAGTAAGTTGACTATCCTCCTGTTTTGTTGTTATTCTTTGTTTGTATGTTTGTTTTTTAAATCCACAAGTAAGTTTTGTTTTAATTACTTAAAAAATCATTTGTGTTCTTTTTGTAAGATATGTTGTGAGAAATATAATATTTAGTTGTTATATATATAACTATTATTTAAATAAATATTATTGTTTAAATTTAGGAAATGATTCGTTTTTTGTCATTGGTTTTTTAAACTCACAGGGAATGTTTTGTTTAATTATTATAATTTCTTATTATTTATTAAATGTTGTAAATGAAATATCTTTATTTTAGAAAGTATCAAATAATATACAAAATGGTGTAATTAGTAAAAAATATTTACCGTCATAGTAAAAAATTATGTATAACATCTAATATCAATAACAACCAATACTCATAAATGTTATTTATTTTTTATTTTTTACATTTTTATTTCCCATTATTTGTAATCATTGTGCGACGCATTACACTTTAGTATTAATTCACTAAAATTTAAAATAAGAGGATAAGTGTCTAAAAGACCGAGTAAATTAAAAAATCATGCTGTTACATTACAAGTAGTATTACACATTTCATGTTACAACTTTTAAATTAAGGCAAAAATTGTAAATATGCTAGTATTATTAGGCTGGGCAGGTGGGCTGTGCGGAACTAATGACAACCAAAAAACGTAGTTGATGATGGGACGGCACTAACCTTTTTACCATTACTTGTTCAGTTTTGAAGAATATAAATCAGTATGGTGGATTTTTTACGACTAATCTGGAGGATTGCAGCCTAAATATTTTCCACTGCAATATAAGATCATATGCAAAAAAACCTTGATGAATTAGCTATATTTATAGAATCGTTGAGATATCGGTTGGATGCGATATTTTTGACAGAGTGTTGGCTGGTGGGTGGTGGAGGGGGCGGAGGCTCGACTGGAGGGGTTTGACTGTAAACTCAGAACTGACAGACAACGGAACAAGAACGATGGAGTGGTCGTGTATGTAGGTAGGGAAACACTTATCTTCAACTGTAAAACAAGTGGCTTTAGGGGACGTTTGCGGTATTGCGTTAGATTTTATATTTTTTAACAAACATTTTAATGTACTAGCTTTATACAGGGACTTTTTGACATTGACATGGATATGTTCTTGGAAGGATTACACAATTATTATAAATTTATGGGTAGAAACAAAATGTGCATATTACTAGGAGACATAAACTTGGACTTACTAAAAAATGACGTACACATTGACGAATATAAAAAACTGCTGTGTTGAAGCGGGACTTGTACAATGTATTGATAAACCTACCAGAGTAACTGAAAAGAGTCAGTCCAGCATCGACCATATTTTCGTACGATACAGTGACATGACCAAGGTGAAAGCCGCCATTTTCCAGACGGCTTTCACGGACCATTACAGTACTGCCCTTACGATAACAGAAACTGCTACGGACACTGACACTCAACTCCCCCTCGCACTTACGTAGACCCATGCCCTACTCACTGACAACCTCGCCAAGTCCGACTGGGAGGGCAGTGTTGAACTGTCTGGAAGTCGTTAGTTGTGCTAATATCTTATGCGAAAATATCAAAAACTCAATAGAAAGTTCTAAAAAATTAGTAAAAAAACGGAACAGACGAGAAGAAAAAAATTGAAACCATGGATCACATATGAGCTAATCCGAGCAATACGTGAGCGGGATAAATTAAGTAAAGTGGTAAAAAAACAACCATTTAACCCAATTGTCAGAGAAATCTTTCGAGCACATCGCGCAAATGTCAGTAACTTGATCAAGCAAACAAAAAGGAATTATTATAGATCAAAGATTGATCAATCCGGAAAAGATCCAAAAATTCTCTGGGGAATTATTAAAGAATTGGCAGGGAGGGATGTACAAAAAGACGTTTTTAAAATCCCAAAAATAATTTGTCCACATATTAATGTAAAACAACGATTTGTTTTAAAAATGTAGCAGACGAATTTAATAACTTCTTTGTGAATGTAGGCGAAATATTAGCAAACAACATTAACCCTAGCGGCGACCCAGTTGTGACTGACGAGGACTACCGACAGAACAGTTGTTTCACACTGCATACTGTTACAGAGGAACACACATCTTACGTCATGTATCCGGTCTGCGGGGAGGGTCTGCCCCCGGTTGCGATGGCATTTCAGCTGAAGTTCTTAAGGCGGCGCCAGACATGCGTCATTCGTCAAGCACCGAGCAGCGACTCGCCGAATCGCGAGCAGTGTGGATGTCTGTTTGTCTATTCGGCAAGCAGCAAACATTAGTGCTCGTTGTTTCCCGTTCAGTGTCGGTCTTTTGCACACATCAAAGTGGACGAATATTTGGGAAAAGGCAAACTTTGCTTCATCCACACATTCGGCTTTGTGGTTGGGAGATAAGAAACTGTTCACGGTTTCCAATTTTGTCATCAGAGCCTCATTGACTATTGGGTAAGACGAATTTTATTTTCTTAAATTGAGGTTAAGTAGTTTCTTATTTGGCTGAAAAACTAGTGAATGACCAGGCTACTGAATTATAAACTGAATTCTTTAAATGTTTTAAAAATTCCTACAAATATTAATATTTAATATTTTTGTCATGATTAAAAGTTACAATTTTTAAGGGTTTTCATGTCCTATACAGTTATTGACCGGGGTTCCCCATTAAACTCATTAACATTTTATGAACTTAAGAAAAAAATAACATAAACAATAATTTTATTCTTATTTTAAGGTATGGAGTGGCCTAATGAGTTGGTGTTGGATTTTCTTACAATACTATGAGAATGAACCAGTTATTTGGAACCCTTCTCATCCCAATCACAAAAATAGAAATGAAATATACGATGCATGGAAAAGAATCGAAAGCAAGATGGGTAACAAGTTTTCTGTCACCGAATTGAAAAAGAAAAAAGGACTCTCTGATGGCTTCATTTAGAACGTGTTTGAAAAAGGTTAAGGAAAGCTGTAAAAGTGGAGCCGGATCTGATGATATATACAAACCAAATTGGTTTGCTTATGAAATCATGGAAAGATTTCTCAAAGATAAGAAACCTGCCAAGAGAGACACTTAGTTCAGAGGTAAAATATTTATATTTATTTATTAAAATCAATGGTACAGGGTTACACATGTATTTAACTGTAGTCATTTTTGCCAGGGGATTTTTCCATTGTTCATAAAGTATTCAGCAAACTCTTCTCTGTATTCCTTTGCTGCGGTACTGGCTTCCTAGGCACTTTCTTAGAGGTAACATAGATGTCATATCAGCGGGTATCTTCCCTCCACGACCCTCCTGTAACCATACCATTATCTTCAGAATCAAAGGTTCCCGCTGGAGTGTACATCGATCGTGATGTCCTGCTTCTTCTTAAAAAATTATGCAGAATAACACAGGTCATAGTAACTAGTGCCACTTTGTCAGGTTGTAGTAGCATTGGCTTCCTTAGTACACGGAAAACACTAGCCATTATTCCGAACGTATTCTCTACTATTCTTCGGGCTCGTGATAGACGGTAATTAAAAATGCGGGGTTTGCTACCTTGTTCATGGCTACCTGGAAATGGCTTCATGAGTCGCTTACTTAAAGCAAATGCATCATCACCAAGAAATACATACGGCATCAGTTTTTGTCTCCCTGGTAGCGGCTCATCGTTAGGTAAATTCAAACTCTTACTTTTTATTTTGTTGTAGAGTACAGTGTTTTTAAAAACTGCACCATCACTCAGTCTTCCTTGACAGCCACAATCAGCGAACATAAAACAATACTCAGCGTCAACCAGCGCCATGAGTACAATACTGAAGTATTTCTTATAATTGAAGAATTCGGATCCACTGTTGATTGGTGACTGAATTGTTACGTGTTTCCCATCAATAGTACCAATGCAGTGTGGGAAATTCACAGTTCCTCGAAATGCCGACTAATTATTCTCCACTCAGTCGCAGTAGCAGGAAGCTGAAAATGTTATTTAAAATTAGTGTCATTGTAATACTTTACATTATACAAAGTTACTACATTTGTGATTTCAGGTGGCTCCACCTCCAAATGAAGAGCAATTCCAAGCCGAAAGGAACATAGATTTGCCAAATTTATCAGATAATGTACCATCTGCCAGCAGGGAAGAGCCTGAACAAAGAAACGAAAGGTAATGTGTTTTTTTCTATTGACTATCCATCACCGTAATTCGTGTGGGAGTCCCATAATTTGCACCGTTGTAGTACTGGAGTTATTAAGATACTTAATGAATTTGTCTTTAATTATTTTTTGTAACTTTACAACATGACATACAAAATTGTGCTTTGCATATATATTTTATTCCATTATATTGTAATGTTTCTTTTCAGCTATTGTTCTACCTGCTTGTGCCACAACTTCGCCTAACTATGGCCTCATCTTCCTTTAAAACCTCCACCACGAAAAAAGTCCAGAACAGCTGAAGAAATTGAGATAAAAAAGAAGATGGATGCTGCGTTTACTACTTTACAATCACTTCAACCAAAAAAAGAAAAACACTTATGTGACATATACGGCGAATTAGTTGCGGCAAAAATTAAAATCGATGGACGAGTCTACAAGGGAAATATGTATGCACCGGATTGACAACGTTCTTTTTGAAATGAGAATGGTGAAAGGACCTGCAACATCGGGCAACACCTACTTCATGCAACCATCACCTTCCTCGTCAGCTTCTGTAAATTCATCCCCATGTCCTGATGAAACTTTAACATTGTACACAGTTCCAAGTGATTCCAACGAATTACATGCTCTCTCTGGAACTGTTGTGTAGTATGTTCTGATGCTGAAAATAGTGAACATCCTCCAAATGTTGGACTTGAAAACTACTTTTCCAAATTTAAATAATTGGTTACTTAATATGTTACTAAAATAATATATACTTATTGTTTAAATGCTAAACCTAATAACAATAATACGTAAATGATGTAAATGTTCTTGTACAACGTGACGAATAAAATGAGTTTGAAAATTTTATTATGCTTACCTTAATAACATCCTTCAGTACTTCAATTATTGAGCTGCATACTTCTGGAATTATCTCTGATATTATTTGGGGTGATACTTTAAAACAAGTAATGCAGGCTTTTAAAACTATCTCCTGTTGCTAGGAATCGTAAAGGTTATGGCTAAACGTTCATTCGGTGGTATTGCTTTCCTCCACTTTGTATCTTTCTTAGCAATCAAAGGTGTTACTTTTGCTAGTAGTGAACTAAAATCTTCATTAGACATTCTACAGAAGTTTTGGAACTGTCCAGAAGGCTCTTTTAACAAATCTGCTAATAAGTTTGTACCGCTGTACCTGAAATCAGAAACATTGCAATAAAGTGTTAATTATTACTGTAGGTGGCATTGGTAAGGACTTAAGCCCAAGATCATGATAACTTTATATATATATATATATATATATATAAGTTATCATAAACATGGTGTATATATATATATATAAAACCATGTATAATATACTATGTGTGTGTATGTGTGTGTGTCATCGAAAATATTAAATATGCTTAGTACGTAAGTTGCGACGGGGGTATTTTTTTTATTTAAAACGTATTAGCTGAAAACTGTATACCTAACTAAATATACAAAACATTGGGTAAGCTGTTCTACAATATATTATAGCTTAATCTTAGTGCAATTACTATATATATTGAGAAGTGTCCCAACATTCCCAGGGATAACAAACAAAATTCAGTTATTATTTACAAGGTACTTACTGGCTTCTATTACGATTTACGGATACCGCCCACCATCTCCTTCTTCTAGGTTTCCTTTTCATTTTTAGCAGTAAATATCCTCCAGTTAAAATTATAAAAGCGTGATAAGCAAGAAGAGCATCATCAACATCGACATCCATGTTGACGATTATTTGCTATTCCACAGAACGAACACGTGCTCGGAAAACCTCACATGTGTGTAGACGTCTGCTCGTTTAATCGGCAAATAGCAAGACAACTAGTTCGCCGAACGTCAAACAATCGGTGCTTGCCGAATGACGCATATCTGGCGCCGCCCCTTAAAATTTAATTTAAATATTCTTTGCAAACCTTTACTACACTTAATCAATTTGAGCATTAGTTCTGGTACTTTCCCAAATATTTTTTAAAATAGCTAAAGTTATACCGATTCATAAAGCCGACGAATATACCGATAAAAGTAATTTCCGACCGATATCTCTGCTAAGTGTTTTGTCTAAAATATTGGAAAAAAATAATAAAAGAACAGCTGGTCGAATATCTCTTTACGCATGATATTATGTCGAAGAATCAGTATGGGATTCCGGTCAGACAAAAACATTTCAAATGCTCTATTCGATGTCTGCAGAGAAATAAATCAAGCAATAGCAGGTCAAGAGCGTCTAATGTTAATTTTTTTAGATCTAAAAAAGGCATTTGATTCTGTAAACAGGAATAAGCTCTTAGATAAGCTTAAGGCTGTGGGTGTTCGGGGCGGCGCTCTTTCGTGGTTCCAGTCCTACCTCACAGATAGGCGACAGATAACAACGATCTGTGGTGTCAACAGCGATCAAAATGCCCATTAATTACGGAGTGATCCAAGGAAGCAAACTTGGGCCCATTTTATTTCTATTATATATCAATAATATATCTAAGTTGAATATAACAAGTAAATTAGTTCTTTTTGCCGATGACACTCTTATTTTAACGCGGGGAATGACCTGGAATGAAGTACGCTTAAATGCTCTAAGTGATTTGGCAATAGTTGAAAACGTGGCTCGATCAAAATATTTTAACACTAAAACATTTCAAAAACTAAATTTATGCCAATTTCGTTGTCTACACAATTAGATTATGTACTCTCTGACTTGACCATTCACTCTTGTGAAAATTACACAAACACTAATTGTAACTGTGGAAATATACAGCGTGTTAGCAGTTACAAATATCTGGAAATTATATTTGATAATCGTATGAAATGGACGGAACATGTTGAGTATTTGAAAAAACAGATTAAGGAAATATAATTTTGCTTTTAAAGAGTTAACAAATATTCTGAACGTAAACGAAATTAGAGTAGCTTATTTCGCATTTGTACAGTCGATTCTGTCTTTTGGTATTATTGCGTGGGGTGGAGCAAATAAAACTTTAATTCATAACCTTAGTATAATTTCAAAAATCAATATTAAAGCTGCTTTTAGGAAGAGTAAGAGTAAGCGTTGCCCGACCAGTACCCTATTCCAAGAGACTAGAGTGTTTACGGTCAGACAAATTTTCATTAAAACTGTATTAATACACACGTTCAATAATTTTACCGAAATATTTATTCCAATTACTCATAATTACAGCACTAGATACTCTAGAAACATAGGAATTACTACCTCCAATCTTATTAAATCTTTTTCAACTACTAATTGTTATTACATTTCTCAACTACTCTACCGAAATTTGTGCTTTAAAAATATGAAGGCGTAGAACTTCTTCAAACAACTGCATTATCGACTTTTAAAAGGAAAGTGTCGGAAACTGCTTATCAGTCTCAGTGACGAGGAAGTCGAGGCCCTCATTGTGACCGGGTACAACAGGCGGAACCTGACCTTGACCCCCCTCACCTACCCCTCAGTCATTGCGTCGTGTATTGTTGCGTCCGGCTGCCCCTGGAAGGAAAATAGTTGTATCCGACAGATATTATGTTATGGTTTGATATATTTTTATTTATAGCTTAAAGAGGTGGGTTTGTTGTCATCGTTAACTGATTGTTCCAAAACTATAAACATTAATGTATTGTATTTCTTTTATTGTTTTTACTATTTAAATTTTTTTCTCAATTACAAAATATTCTATCACATATAACTAATTTTTTTTTTCTAAAAATCCGTTCCTATATCGTTTGCCATAATGGCTCGGGTCTACGGCACAGGCTACTTGCCCATGTAGACCCTATTTTTCCCTGATGGAATAGTATTATTGAATATTTTTGCAGCCGTTTTTTACCATATTTAGATGATTATCTATTATGTTAATAATGGATGTAGGATTTATAGTAATATAGATACATTGTACGTGTTATTAATTTGTATTTGGGAAATAAATATTATTCATTCATTCAATTAAACCATTTTTGTTCCAAACGTACGAAAATCATTATGTAATGGTAAGAGGAGAACGTATTCTTCTATTAATATTAATTATAGCTGCATAAGTTACTGTCTTTGTGCTATTATTATTGTAACAGTAGATATCATAAATTGTTGAAACTTTTATTGAATTTTTTTTTTAAGTTTACGTTACATGTCGTTCAGCGTCATAATTATAATTTTATAAACCGTACTTGGTAATCGGTACTTTGTACGTGGAGTGGCACACTGAAAAACTGTATTTGAACACTTTTTAAAGTTACTAATTACCAGTTAATCAACATAATTAATGGCAATTTACATAATTATTATAAAATTATTTAAGAAATATTATTAAAGAATAAATATGGATAGTATTAAAAATAAAGCAGGCTAAGTGAGAAACATTTTGACTCATGATTTAGAGGCAACGAACATTTTCTATAACCTACTTATTATCTTACCCATACTGATTCCCGATTTATAGGTTTACCCCCTGGTATACCCCAACATTTCATTTTCGCTATTTTAACTTAGCGAAACAGATTAAGGTAGCGATTTACATTGTTCTTAAATTAAACCATTACATTCTCAGATTTAACAAGTAAAACAAAAACCTACAGCACAAAAACTAAAGGTAATTTTGGGACCATCAGTGCCATCAGAGGTTCTTCAGCTTCTGGTCCTAAGCGTAGCACTTTTTTCCGGTTAAAAAACGTAAATCTTTACAAGCATTTAGGTGTTCTTGAAAGAAGTCTGCAGGAATATTGGATTATTATTTAATTTACGCACACAATAAACCTTACAGTATACAGTTTTTATTTCCTTTTTTTAAAGGACTACCAGGCACTTCAAGCTGCTCACGGTTTTTCTCTATATTTGGAAAAATTAAAAGATTTAAGATGTTTAGTCCTGACTTTTATAAACATTAAACATTACGTAAGGTTACAAAATTCACTAAAGAGCTTCTTATTTAACACAGGCTTAAGTTTCAGTAAACTTAATTGAACCTGTACCGTTTGCATTCATTTCCCAACCTATAATCAAGTCGAAAGGCAATGTTAACGAGAGCATTGGACTGGAACGTGACGTCTACAGGCACATTAATTGAGTTTAGCAAATGAACAAATCTTATTGACAAGAAAGAGAATCTAATTAAGGACTACTAGTAATCAAAGAAATAACGTTCACGAATTACGAACATTAAATTCACTCTCCGAGTGACTTTGACGGATTGCTTTCTAATTAGCCAAATCGGATGAATGATTTCTGAATACATTGAAATGTAAGGCATCTTTTCATTTCATTCCTTCTATGAATAACATATTCTTTTAAAGTCATCAACTTATTAGAAATATTTTTGTTCATATCTAAAGAATATTGTATTTTTATTTTGATATAGAATTAAGTAATACCGGAAATTAAAATTAGGATAACAATTTCAATGCAAATCATTACAGTTCTTAAGCCTTTTACTAACATTGTAAGCAAATAAAATAGTGCCACTAAAGAATGAATGACTCCAATAACCACCAATCATACGCTTGATTCTTTTCTTTATCCCCTTTCTTTCATTTTCAAAATGGTTTTAACTATCTTCATAAGTTCAAAAAGTACACATTCCATAGTTTTATATGTTCATATAAGGGTTTGCATTTGAAGAATGTTAATGTTGAATTAAGTTTCAATTAATCTTCCTCTTAGCGCAGCGTCTAGAATCTGACGTTTGTAACATAATTCACTCCTGTTATCTAGAATCATTTTCGTCTGAAGAGATCTAGCAAAAGTCTACGACGAAGACGTTCGAATTGAACTTGTTATATCGTTTCGACATCAGAGACACCTAGACCACAATATATAGTGTAATTTAGGTGAAGAGGTGCACAATTGAGCGCACTACGATGTGATAGAAACAATCTCCAAGCACAGTGAAACAACCAAGCATGCACAAAGCAGCCATGGTGGGAAGGGCACACTCATAGAAAATATCGAGCCAAGCTCCAATTCACCTTTCTCTCAGTGCAGAGTTTTTCAAAGCAGTTTGGATGAAACATTGCATTCATAATTATTTGCGTAAACATAACTTTCACAATACCATCCTCCATCTTCTCATTGGCAAGAAAGGGTTTCTGGTGATGTTTCGCATTGCACTCATTGGATCATGAATCTAAGCTTGCAGGAGAAATGGGAATAATCGAACTTTGGTGTAATGAAACTGGTGAGGTACTCAGCTGATTTGAATACAGTTACGCCATAAGTTGGGCAAAGGAATAATGTCTAAAAGTATCTTAAGGTATCAATATAACCTTGAGGTTATAGTAGAGAGATTGTTGGCAGCAAAATAATATCTAATGAGGTTAAATTAAATGGTGAGCTTTCGTTGAGAGTGTCATGGTTATTACTTAAATTTCCGATTTGAATAAAAAATTATCAACAAAAATTAAAATATTTTAACCAATTAGCCCTTACTTAGCTAATTGTTTAGAATTGTTTGGAATTGTAGAATTCCATATCAGCCAGCAAATATTAGGCAAAAACTGACAACACCAGTAATGTATATACACAGGTGAGTGAATAGTAGTAGGGCGTAGTTTATTATGATTGGCTGAATGTTTTTATCAAAAACGATCAATAAATAAGCGTTCAATACGGATTCTTATCACACAGAGATCTATTCAGTAATCGATATTTTTGCACATATTTTCCTCCTTGCTTTTTCTAAGGTTTTTCTTATGTCATATACACTCTTTATAATTATAAAAATTGTAGTATTTTCGTTTTGTTTAATAATTATACATATGTAGTGTTGTTAGCTTTGGGTGCTATTGAAAATGTTAAAACCTGAGATTTTTTTTATTTAATGAGTTATCATAATTTTCTCAAAGTCACCTCAGAATGTGAACGTGTTTTATTTCTAAGAATGTTGGTAGATAGGATTGTTTTCAAATATATCATTTGCGCATTTCAAAAAAACTTCTTCAAATGGTATTTTTAAAATAGGTCGTATATAAAAACTATACGGAATACGATATGATATTTTACCTTGACATGTATAATCTTTTCTGAAGTATTGAAGGCGGATGAAGTATGTTTTCATAATTAGTAGTATTACGTAGTCTTGGTTGTTCTAGAACATTCAAAACACTGCTGTTTACGTATTCCCTTTGATGTAAACTGTGCGTGGGCGATGTCAAAGTGTCAGGGACACGGGCTAGGCCAATGATTGTTTAGTAACTAAATGTACATTAATTAAATGGTTGTGTATATAATTAACAGACAACACTAATTTTGCAGTCAATTTCTTTTAAAAAACCCATGAAATTAAATTAATTTAAATTATTATTTTTGGATTGACTCTAAATAAATTTATGTGAACTTTTCGTTCATCTAAATGAGCTTGTTTCCTGGATATAAAATGGACTGTTGAACAACAAAGCAAATAATTATTTGTTTTGAAGTAAAATCTATTTTAAACATCTATAATT
The DNA here is from genome assembly GCF_021130785.1 of Homalodisca vitripennis. NCBI lineage: Eukaryota > Metazoa > Arthropoda > Insecta > Hemiptera > Cicadellidae > Homalodisca > Homalodisca vitripennis. The sequence continues at coordinate 11,790,409 of NC_060212.1, read as the reverse complement.
ATTTTACTTATTAAAATTTTATACTCTTGTGTTTAAATTTTTAACAAATCTATTGTTAATGCGGATTTCTAGTTGCCATCATTCAAACCCAAAAAGCATTGTATAAATATTCGATAACTGAATTCAGCTGAATTCCATGAATGGACATGCACCACCATGTAACGCAATGTTTCTTATATAATAGTAATGATGCTCAATACAAAATTCCTAGTTTATAGGCGGGGTTCTTCTCGAGAAACCGAGTGGACAAATAGATTGTAAGACACAAATGACATTTTCTTCCTGTTCATTTTTTAAATAAAACGGTACAGTTTTAAATGGATCCTATATATTTTGAAAAGGTTATCCAGTTATCATGGAATCGCGACCAAAATGTATAGCCCAGAGACAGCGACATTGTCACGCGATAATTCACCCCGCTGTTACTGGTACTGGGTGACGGAACGTGGCATTGCGTTTTAATTAACCCTTTAATTGAAAACAGAGATGTAATGAATTGCAATCCCAGTTCGTAATTCACAGTGGCCACAGAGAGCAGGATTGTTTTTACACAAATTTTCAGTACAAATAAAAATTAGTTCTTTTAGAAATATTTCTACTGTATCTATTAGTTTTAAATTTAAAAAGTGTATTATGCGCCACATTACATTTGTGGATTTTTATTGCCGGCTCAACATAATAACACCATGTAAAATTTAAATTCTTGTTTTATTTGCTTCATACCATGATGTATGTAATAATGCTAAGTAAATTAGATTTTTAATATTAAATTAACCCATAATTTAATTTTCACTTTCAACCTGCATCTGTTTTCCATTAGGTGTCATTGTGGATTCCCATTTTTACATGGTTTTATTCTGATATGAAAAATATTTAAATGTATATTTACAATAAATATGAGGAACTTCATTTTCTGATAAATACAAGACAGAAGTACGTATATTTTCAATGTCTTCCTTAGTAGTCGTCAGCCCAATTCAGAAGTGTTCACTAACGTTCAGTCAAATTCTATGAAGTGGAATGATCGATCATTTAACTCGATTTTGGCTATATAGAAATTAATATTCATTTAAGGTATTATATTCATATGCGGACATACAGACAGATTAAGCAGAAAGAAATAAAATAATTCCAGCCCCTTGTGTGAGTAACACTCAGCCAAAGTATATCCGTTGACATAAAAATTAAGTAAACATGTTTACATAAATTATCAATACTTTTTATTAGTTTTTAGTTATTAGTTTTTAACTATTCTATCAAAGCCACGAAAAATTTTACAAACAATATCCACATTATGGTTACCTTCTAAGAATTCAAATAACAAATCTTATTACTTAATCGTTACCGGCAGTAATACAAAACTGAGAACTAATGAGGACACCGTGTCTGCGGCGAAAGAAGAAGTTGTCCTTGATTATTTGCATTCATTCAAATTAGTCTTGTATAACTTATGGCATATTTATAATTTATATTTATGGGAAATATTAATACTAAAGGATTTAAGTTTTTATTAATTTTATGAAAATATGCTCTTCCAGAATATATTAAAACATTTAAGACTAGGGTGAATATTTGGAAATGATCTAATTTTATAATAGAACCCATAAATCTTCTTAAAAGTTTTATTTGAGTCATCAACATTTATGTATCGATAAAATAGCTATTATGACGTAAGCTGAGAACTAATTTTAAAATACATCGGACTTGCCGATTAAGTTAATTTTAGGCCTACATTTTAGTAGCTCGGAAGTCATCTTTAAGCCCTTGGTCACCAGATTAAGTGTTAGAGTGGAATTCTCAGCACTAAATATATTTGGTAAAATTACTAAAACATTACAATAATTCATTAATTTTCCTTAATTAGTTTTCCTTGTAACCCTACATACATTCCTCAGCTGTCTTTTCCAGCATTCATATTTTACCTGACTCAGTGTAGTACTGACGGGATTTGCCAGCCCCTATACCACGAGTCTAAAAATTAAAATAACCCTTTCTTATTTTATTAGTCTCGATTTGGTTTCGACTGACTTTTGCAACATCCCTAACTCAGTAAGTGTCGAGGTGGTACTACCTGCGGCTATCTCGAACCCCATATCACCAATCTCACCCATCTCTTTGTTTCAACAAAGCGTCAAACCTCTCCTAACGAAATTCGTAAACATAATATCTAACAGACATCACTGTAAAGCTTGGTTTGCAAAGTTTAATACTTTAACCCTGCCATCTGTTTATGTATTAAGTGTTTTGATATTATGTTAAAGATAACTTGAATGACCTTTTTAGCCTTAGTGATAACCATAACTATTTTACGAGAAATAGGAATGATCTGTTGCTGATGAAGTGTAAATACACAAGCACGCAAAGTAGCTTTAGGTATCTGGGAATCAAATTGTACAATGCTTTACCTGAACATATAAAAAAATTATCTAGGCCTGGATTTGAAACCTCCATAAAAAACACGTTGCTTAAGAAGTGTATATATAGTGTAAATGAATTTTACAATGCTAGTAATAGTATGCTTCTTTAACTTGTTTCACATGTTATAACTTGTTGACGTTGTTATACACTATTGTAGTGTTCTGACAATAAATGATTTGATTTGATTTGAATTTAATAATATGAAATAAAGGTCTAGGGCCATAAAAAGTTCAAGAAGTAGCTGCTCTGACCTTTCAATCTCCTGTCCATCTTCGTCCTGTCTCATTTTATTTGATAACACTGAGTGATACCATAGGAAATGCCAACATTAAATTTATTAGTTAGTGTCATATTTTTGGTTGTGCTTTTGCGACGTGTGTTTGCGTTAGTGACTTACATCTTTTTGCAGCAGCAGGGCCTAGGTTTATTTTCTCTTCTCTGGACTCCAAGCAGTTTTCTGGTTTGTTTTATTCTTCTTCTCCTACTCTTTTATTTTTCTTTTTTATTGTCAGTCCGTTGTAACATATGTAATTTATAAGTTCATGTGCTCATGTATATATATATATATATATATATATATATATATATATATATATATACAAATTTACTGTCGTCTCACTTATCGAAAAAAATAAATTTCAATCCTGGAAATGTTGCGTTATAGATTTTGTAACATAAATGATAAAAATTTTGCTAAATCCTATCATAGTTATCACCCATCCCATTGAAATTATTGATACTCATTTGTAACATTAAGGTTTCAGTTTACTTGTATCACTCTCTCTAGTTTTGAGGCGGTAACTAATCGCTTCGTCATTATACTTATCTTTGCTGACCTCTGCAACTAACCTGATGTCACTGTTACAAATAACCACAATGGAAAGCAATTAAACATATGTTTATTTAAACAAACATAATTATTATAGCCCGTATGGTAAGTTTGCTTACTGCACTGCGGTCAATTCATTCCTGAACACAAAAAAAGTTAAATCGAAAGTTTAACATCAATTTCACGGTACAATCTAAAGCAAACTATTGTCTTTACCATACTGGTATGTGCAGTATATATTCACAGTTACAAAGAATTTTTAATGGAAATGGTAACATGGTAAGACAGTTACTTACATAATCAGTTTTTATTTTAATATTTCTATTTTTGTTAAAGATATTTGCAGTACTATTTTTTATACTATATTTTTATGCTTTTTAACATCTTTTAAGTTATGGCATTTCTTTCTTTGTTACACGTATTGAATATATTACTTTATATTAATTATTTTAATCTGTAATACTGACCATGAGGTCATGCAAACTCTGGAATATTTTAAAATTCAATAAATTGACAAGACATGAGGATTAAAGTTTAGATATTGTTATGTTTTTTGTATCTTCCATTCTTATTTGATTTGAATTTAATAATGTTAGGAAAGGTGTAAATTGGTGAAGATTTGATTTTTAATTATATCAATATTATATTTCTATATATTAAATTATATATATAACAAAATTTATATATATTTTAAGTATAAATATATAAATAAATAAAAATAAACAAATAAATAAATAATAATAATAAATAAAATAAAAAAATAAAATAAATAAATAAATATAAAAAAAAATATATATATATACAGTTTCCGTCTACTTACTGATCCCCTCCCGAACAAAGGGTAATCTCAACAACACGGTTGCTATGGATACTGCGCTGCGGTGGAAAGGTTAACCCAGTATAATCTGGTGACTTCTCTGGAGGATATAGTCAGGACAAAGCCTTTATGCTCCTCAATTTGTTCCCAGTTGTTCTTTTCTCTAACCAGAAAATATCCTAGTTCGTTTTATAATGAAATTATTTACCGTAAATTACACTAATGTAAAGTTTGCATCGACGAAATTTGACTATGTAAAGAGCTCAACTCTTTTTTTACCAAAGTTTTGAGTGGTTGTTAATGCTCAGTCGGAAACAAAATGTAGATTCTGTGGTAAATAAATTATTTACGTAGTGTATATGTTTTAATACAGCTCATGAAACATGTATGAAATAAAAAATAATTTTCCATACCCATAAGTAGTGATTTTTAGGAGCTACGATTTTTTTTGTTTAATTAGATGGAATATTAGAATGGAATTATGTACCAAGATTGCCAGTAAACATTTCCGAGATGTGTATAACATCAGTTGCTATAAATAGTTTTAACATATCTTAATAAAATTCCCTGATAATCGAAAAAAACTAATGGGATAAGTTAAATGCGATATAAATCTCAAAAATCATTAGAGATATAAAAATAATTGTATAAAACAAGTAGTTAAGGAAATTTAATGTACTTCCCAAAATACTTCTTACTTTTCTAGATACGTATTGAAGCAAAACTGGCGTACCAGTTGGCCACGGTAGTTAGTCAGTTTAATGTGAATTATAAACTAACCACGATAATTTCAAACTGTAAAGGGTGCTGTTGTGGTTTATACATTTTGTGTTTGTTTAAAACATTGAGAGTTCTATCTAATATTACGCCTGTACTCAGCCGGTATATGTTATCTACCACTAGTGAAGGTGTTTAACAAAGTGAAACATTGAATATCATATTGCTGTAGTTTTTATGCCATCAAACAATATCAATAAAATATATTTAATATCAAATATATTTGACTTTAATTATAATACTTTGACTACCGAGTGCCACCCTGACTAATGTTGTGAGCAATGAAAGGTCATATATACTTTGTACCCAATGTATTCATACATAATACTGTATTTCCATACAAAGCTGAAATACATTATTCTAGAAAACATTGGATGTATGTTTTGAGCTTTATGAATAAGGGTTATAACTATCCACAGTAAAAATAGATTTACTAATACTATTATTATGAGAATAATTGTAATAGAAAGATTTATTATGCCTATATTAACTCCATTGTATGATGTAGTAATAACATTCCGACATGAAATTAAAGTAAACCGATTTGCATAAAAATAATATATTGACTTTTATTGTTTACAAAAACATTCAAGTATATTATGTAATTATTTAAGTACTATATTCCTGAAATTGTAGATGGGAAGGAGTTCTAAAACATTTGCGTGTAACACAATGTGAAATTTTTATGTGACGTGTTTAAACATGCTATGTTATAAATCAGCTGAATAGCATCCCTCCATGTATACGGAGACGGCGGGCACAAAGGGGTTATATTTATGTGATGGGGAGGAGATTGTACATTCCAACAGTACAGGTACACACGTTGGGTGTCAGCGAAAATGTTACGTTTGTTTCAGTCGATTTTATGACAAAATAAAAATGTTTAATACATTTTCGGTATCAAATAATTTGATACAAACATTGATATTAGAAATAACCTTTCTCTGGCAGTGTAAAAATATGAAAGATAAAAATATTATTGAATTATCAGTTACAGTAATCGTATTTTACGGTACAGTTTATTAAGGGTTATTCAATATCAAGAGTAGGTTTACATTCCAACTGTTTTTGTTTAAAATTAAATTACTTATTATTATTTCTATACAAGAAAGAGTATTAACATCTTACTATAAAATTATTACAATATATAAAACAAACTTTTTTAAGGTTCTAATTCATTATTTAACTATTTCAGTTAAAATAATGTACTAGCCAAAAAATAAATTAATGGTTAATTCTATCAATTCGAAAAATCTTCATTAAAACACTTCTTGTTCACATTTATAAACATTTTTATACAATTTTCTCTACAACTTCACATTCTCATAACACACGATGTTCACGGAATATTGGAGTCGCATCAATGCAGATCAGTAAATCCTTCTCTGCTACAAATTCTCTTTATATACCCCATCTTGTGTATAGAAATATCTGTAAATACTTTCCAGACAACCAAATATTCACCTCACCTTCAATACTTACATGTAAGAAACGCTCGAATGAATGGCTGTATCTTATCAGCGCGGAGGAGGCCGAGGCAATTATCACGGCGGATTACAGAAGGACCTGACTTTGGACCTTGCCTCCCCCCTCTTGATGCCCCTTCAACAGCACTGATGCCTTTAGATGGACTTTTCCTATTTTGTACATTTATTTGTTTTATTTCATAACAGTTCGTAAAGCAATTGCTAGTAATGTGTTAGGTTGTTCTGCAGGTAGACTTTTTGATCCTTAAAACACACCACTCCTTAATTTTGCTTTTCTCCTCTTTTAATATTTCCTTTAAACTATTTGTAACATTTACGCTGATAAATTTCAATACGGTATTATGTGGATTGTGTATGTGTGTATGCGTGTGTTGATGTTATAATTTGATAATTAATTAATTACCAGATTCAGTTCGTCCAAAATCTCCAGGGAAGCAACTCGAGCCTACGTACAGGCCTTTCCGCCCATGTAGGCTCATTTCCTAGGCTATTTTTAATTTTAAATATTATATTCGTTATTTTTTTACCTACAAATATTCCACCATATATAACAAGACCAGGCTCTACTTCATCTATCATTATAAGAAGAGGAAAATATTTAATTTATAAACGGGGGTTTTAGGTGTAGAAGAATTAAAATGTAAATTAAATTCAGTCTACGTATATATTTTCATTTTATTTAAGATGCAAACTAAAACATAAACTCTGATAGAGTTATTAGAATAACGTCAGAAGATTGGGTTTAACAACGTAATACGTTAAAGCTAAATAGCAATGCAAGAAGTGACCAAAGTTGATTTGTTTCTGACGTAAAATGATTTCATGAGTCTTTTTTCAAATAAAAGACAATACGACATATCTATTCCATCACATTTTAGTAGGCCACTAACACATTTAAACCAAGTTATAGACAGTTAAAACCTTGTAATCATTCAGTAAGTACTAAATACTAGACTACCACTGCATCAACTTTTACACTAGCTCGATTATTTTAAGCAGGTTAGGTAACTGGATAAAAAGTACGCCAAAGTTATTTTAATCGAAACTATACAGAACTTTTGTATAAGCGGTTTTCAATTGGTTAAAAAGTTGAAGTTAATAGAAAACGCCAGAATTTATGTATTACTAAAACATTATAATTCCATACAAATGTTCATAGATTAATAAATTATAGATGTTCAAATTACAATAATGGACATTTATGCATAATTCTAAGGAAATAGATCAATGCCTTGGAAATGACTGTGTTTCATAGACAGTTACATATCCAATGTCAATTGATCTTATTGTATTTATTACTTGCTTTCATTAAAGCTATTTATGATAGATTATTAAATAATAACGAAAATAAACGGAGTTCTATTATATTAAAAAGAAATATTGATTTGAGTCATACACAGTAAATTAGACTCAAATGCCACATTAGTTCGAATCTGTAGAAAATGTGATGTGTCAGGTTGACAAAGCGGCTCGGTCAGACAATGATGTGGTATTGTTACAAACAATGGATAGGTCAGCGTTGGCTACACTGGGAACCACATCCCCATCAGTTGTTAGGTTGGCAACAACTACATACAAGATAGCCGCAACCAGCGGCCTGTGTAATAACTATAAATTACTGTGTAGATATGTCCAACTGCCCATAATTGTGTCAACCACATATTTTTAAAAAACCGTTACCCTACACTAACTTGTTTAAGGCATATTTTTTAACCTTGGGATGGTTCTATTTATAAAACGTTTTTACTCGGAACTCCATAAAGCTGTGAATATTTAAAAATTGTAACAAACCAAGATGATAACAACTGGCTAATTTCTTGAGCAAATTTAAACTATTTATTACAATGACACATTAAAATCAAATTCAACAGTATTTCAATACGTGTAATACACAACAAACAAAGAAACTATTGATTGACATTACCAACACACTAGTAAGAACACAATACCCGGGGAGAAGGAGGTAGGAAGTTTCGGTAGCTGTCTGAAGGCTGGTTTCCTGCGCTGCTAATTCAATTTCCAGGAGCGTTGTTACGGAGCTGGTTGTTTACCGGCTGTTTTATTTGCTTTCCTTCCGTGTCTTGCAATAACACCGTTGGTAAGTAGTGTTTTTCTTGCATCCAAATACCAGGCACATAGATACTGTTATTGCACATTTCTTCTTAGACGAAATGTTTCTGACATTTAGTGGGACTTATAGTGATTATTATATTCTCTACAGAGGGACATGAATTGTGTGATGTAATATTTGTTGTAAATTTGGTAAAAATGTATCTATAGTCAAAAATTATAATGACAATTCTTACACAATAATAAGAGGTCACGGAGCGGCCATTATCTTTAATTCAATCAATTTTCCTGCCAGCAATGATTATTATACATTTAAATATAAACTAAAAATTAAATATTACAGTATAAATCCTAATACAATATTATACTAAACTGGACAGAACTACGATACCACACAAAGAAACCTCATAGAGCACCCACCACGCTCATACGTGTTCCTAGATAATATTACAATTAAAAATGGGCTTAAGCTCAAATTTCCCACTATCTTCATATTTATTAATGTCATCACTAATAATTTATTAGCAAAATAATAAATATATAACTAGATGATCATCATCACCCTTGCTTTTGCACTCTCAGTCACACACTCCGCTATACACGTTTCGCTCAGTCCGTTCCTAACTCCGCACACAATCAGTTTTGCAGAATCAGTCGGTGATCAACAGTTAGCCGGGTTGTTGTTTACAGGAAAATGGTCCAAACTGTGCATCCAGTTCCCTGAAATCTGTGGTGATCAGCTACCACAACAGTTTCATAATTTTGCAACAATTCTGTCTTTTAGCTTCTCTTCATAAAACTCGCAGCAGGTTATTTGTTCTGTGGACGTACCTAGCAATTTGCTCCTCATAGACCTTACAGCTGATCTTAACTCATTGAATCACAGATAAACAAATAGCCGAGTTCTATCACGATATGTTATAGAAGACTAACAATAAAAAAAACATAAATGCTTTTACAAGACAGGAAAGAGGGAATTTGTTGTTTTATATTTATTTATTTATTTATACATTTCCAACGGCAATGCCATTTTTAAAAATACAATGAATTTGATGACATCGAATAATTGGAAAACAGACCATGGATACAAAGAAACAAAATTGCATGCTTAAAATAACTACAAACAATTATATAAACGTGTTAAATAACATAATAATAGAATATATAATAATGATAATTAATAAATACGGGTATGTAATACATAATAATACAATTTGTTATATCAATGTAATAAATTGCAATATATAAGTAAAAATATAATAAACCAATAATATATACACAACAATAATAATATGATGTAACAACAAATCCATTAATTAATCACAAAAGTATAAACTACGACAACTGAAGTGCAAGTGTAAGCACAGTATTTATGAGTAAAAAAGAGCATGAACTGGGTTATGTAGGTCAGAGAGAGAAAAATGGCAGGAAGGGTCAAAGTAAAGGCAAAGGAAGTTTGGTCAGTGGATGGGGAAGAGTTATGTTGCTGCAGAAGGTGGTGGATAGTGTAGCTGAGTTTAGACAGCTTGGTTATCCTCATTTCCTCTCAATCCACAGAAAAGGACAACCCATTTCTTTTTCAGTGTTTTCAGATTCGTGAAGAACAGGTCTAGCTCGGCAGGAACGCAGTTTCCAACGCGATGCAGTCTGGCCATGGGTCCGTTCTTCAGGTAGTTTGTCCGATAATATTTGCGAACAAAGAGTTCAGTTGACCTGGTAGTGCGTGGAATTCGAAAGTTAATCATGCAAGAAGATCAGGACAATCAAGGGATCCATTGATAAGCCCTTGAGAGAAAAGCTAGATCAGCAAGCTTACGGCGAACTTCCAGCGGCAGAGGTTAAACTGTTTCATGACGTCATCGACAGGGACCTCATGGAAAGGAAAGCCCATGTAGTTCCATGTCCAACAAATCTCCTTGGAATCCTTCAAGCCTGATAAATGTGATGTTGGTAGTAAGGGTTTCCAAACAACTGAAGCATATTCTAAGATCGGACGTAGAAAGAGACTTATATAAGATTGAGATGGAGTGTGTAGATAGGCACTTCTAGCTGTACGTGACAGAAGACCCAACAATACGATTCTTTGCACGATTATGATGTCAAAGTGATGATCAGAGAGAGAGTGCGTGATTGAGATGCACGCCAAGATCCTTTACAACCTGCACCCGCTGCAATCCCTCGCCTGAATGTAATAATTGGCATGTATATTAACATAACTACGTCGCTATATAACTAAGACGAGTAAATCTTCTACAGCACTGCTTATAAAATTTGTATTCGGTATATCTGTGGTAAGTGTAACATTTTTGTAACAAAAAAACTCTTATTTGTCTAAACTTCTTATGTCTAAATTGGTTGGAACAGTTTGGAAAGGATAAGAACATGAGTGTACCGTGTTCCAAAGAATAAGAATACATTAATTGAATCAGGGGACTTTTGACTTAAAGGAGGCAACCTCTATAGCATTATTGAAGCTATTTAGTCTATGAATATGCCTAAATTAAAAATAATTGATTGTAAAAATATGATGATTTGTTAAATTAACTATGGTGTTCTAAATCTTAAAGGTCCCAATTGGTTTTGTTATAGGGTTGAAGTTACGGTCTCAGATTAGTAAGAAAACACATTCTAGTTCTTAAATTAGAGTCCAAAAGAGCAATATTTTTAAGGATGCTTAATGTTTAAACTAATCAATGCTGGAGCAAAAGCTCTTTAAAATTATCCTGGCACTCAAGAAGGAGAGGGCTACCACCTTTCCTGAGCGGAAGGCGTCACTACTGGCTGCTGAGGGATCTAGCCTACAGCCTTGATGAAATACATCGAACGAGCCTAATCTCTAACTGATATTGGCACAATATAGTACTCTGAAAGACTCATATAATTTTTAAGCTTTTGAAAAAAGTATATTGTGGTTCTGATTATAAAACGTACAACCTAACAGAGAAGATAGCTTGAAAATTAAATGGCAAAGGTAAATATTTTGAAGCCATGAAATATTGAATGGTGCAAATCTAATGCAACGGTGTTTAGCTTCATAGCAAACTACCTAAGTAAGATATAATGTATTCCAAGTGAGTCAGGCGGTCATTTAGTTTCCTAATCTGTAGAAAGACTGACGTTCTAATCGTTGTAAGTTCAGATGTAAACCAAGTTCACTATGTAACATTTTGTTAAAAAGCTAAAAGTCTTTACACACTAATGCAAGTCAATTCTGAACCAATTAGTAGATGCCTTTATCTGAAGAATGGCTTACAACTCGATTATCTTTACTATTCCTTCATATATTTTGTTTAAACTTAAAGTCAGTAAAAATACATGGTTGTATATTGCTGCCACATAAAATAATGGTGATTACTTGTTAGACGTCTAGAAGTTACCTTTTACCGATTGCTTCATAGCTCACTTCTGGTTCATAAGCGCTACTTACCTGTAACATAGAATACAAAACATGTTACTTTTTATGCCTGTAAATTATTTTAATTTTATTTCACCTTGCAATCAATTTTATAAATTTTACTCACACGGCTCGTCTGAGTCACATCGCAGTATTGGGCAGTCGGGAAACTTCCAGAATTATTTTTTTACTAAGTTATAAAATTAAATACAAAACAATTATATGTATTGCTTGAAAGTCATCATCGGCCCCGAATTTCAATCACTTTACCTTTTTTCTGCACATACATATATTTATTTACATTTTTAACAATTGGTTTTAATGGCGTCAAACCTAAATAATATAAATTGTATAAATCTTATCATATCCTCCTGTTAACTGTTCCACTACTCTCTTTATTTCAACCCACAAATGTTATAGTACTAAAAATAATAATTTCTTAGTAAATAGCCGGCTGTAATGAAAATACCTTAGTTTTATCCTATAAAACAATGTAAGTTCTCTACCATTTTAAACCTGAATTTTAGGTGGCAGAATTATGATTAAAACTCTCCATAAAATATATAATTCAATCAAATCCAAACGTATTTTGGTATTCTTGTTATGCGTACACAATAAGGTACGACAAATTTGTTTAATTTTTTCTTAAAACTGAAAGAATAACTGATAAAGCCAAAATATTATATTGAAATTATCTTTAAAATGAGAAGGATCCCGTCATTCAAAAGCTAAAGGGAACGGTGTTAACGTGTTTAAGGTGCATCATTTCTTATGGTGCTAAAATCAAGATGGCCGCCAGTGGAGACAGTTCTTAAAGATAATCCTCCATCGATCTCCTGAAAACTAGGTTATGTTCTTGTATCCTAGGCATCTGGAATATTCCTGGTTTACTCGAATCAGTGTCACATTAAAATGTATAATTGGCAAGCACAAAATACTATAATAAGTATATTGAACACATAAATTAGTAACTTTACATTATAAAATTATATTATGTTTTATATCGAAAAATTTTATTTATTTCCTTACTATAGAGTTAATATGAGTATGGCACCTGTATCTAATACGCAAATGACTCTAATGATAATAAAGTATCAGTATTCCAAAAGACTCAGTGGAAGTATAACCTGAAGAGTATCGGAGAATGAAATCTGAAAGGAAAATGGACTTGCAAATGAGACATTTAAAGAAAGGCGATTTGAAATTCGGATAGATATTGCGATGAACTTTGTGTCTAGTGTCTGTTTCACACGTTTGGTTTATAAACTGATCTACATTAACATCTAATTTGTTTAGTCTAAAGTATCAGTCATTAAACAAGTTATAATCTAGAATGGTATTATTACTAGCATATAAATTTACGATGTATAAAAAATATAAAATATTGAGTCACTGTAATAATATATTTAACTATCAGATTACAAGTGTTCCATTAGATTGATATTTCTTTTATTTTTACTTTTTTCGAATGACTTGCAGCGTTTACTGTAACAAAATCACAACAGAAGTTTTGCACAATGGGTACAATCGAATGCGTGCCCAGTATTGATACAATCGAACGATATGATTACATTTTTGCTATCGAATGCTTATATTACAATCAAAACTCATCGTTTAATATGTTTGGCAAATGAGACTGTAACTATTCTCTTCTTGGTTTTAGGAGTTACCATTCTTTGAGCTTGGATTCAGTACATTATTTCCAGCGTTACTCAATCCTAGGACTCTGAGTACTTAAAACGTTTATTCACTTAGCTACTTGGATGCTGAAGCTTCAGAGCCCAATTGTATTAATTCTAATGTGTATACATTCTAAACAGTTTTTACATTTACATTGCATTATAACCCAAGAAATTTTGTCACACCAAGAGCCACTCACCCTTTATATATTTGTATATATTGAAATAGAGTAGTTTTATTTGTTCTGGTTGGACCAAATAAAAGATATGCGTAAACTGAGAAACTCAAATTTTTAACCCTCTCAGTTATAGATGTAACTAATTCTTATCTACGTTTTGTACCCCAGCTAAATGACCCCTTTACTATCTTGAAAATAGGGAATAGACTGTTTTATAATTATGTACAGTTTTCTCAATGTATAAATAAGTAGAGTCAAAGCTTCAACTTATTTTCTCGTAAAGGATTAAATCTATGTAGTGTGATTAAAAACAAAATGGCAACATAAATAAGTATACGGCAGCAGTTTATTACACTCTCCAAGAGAATTCCAGCGCGTTGTCTGGACCACGGAGCTCGGTGGATGCTTACCATTCCCCAATTCCTATTTGAATTGTAAATCAAGTTTGTTTAAAGTTCTTATTGAATATTGCAGTCCGGGCCGAGAGACTACCACGACTGAATGTTCAACATGCACTTAAATATTGACCTGGTCTCGCTTTATACAGGTATTTCTACTGCGGCGCCGCCACCACGAGATAGGAATGCAACATTTATGTGCTTAGCTTATGTTGTGCTTCTCATACGCAAACTATAAATGTAATTTGTGTTATTTTAATATATTGGTTAGTTATTTCTAATGTAATGCATTACTGTCTCTCAATATTATAATTTCAGTGCTGGAAAAAATTAGTTACTATTGAATATACAAAGTAAATAGTTTCCCATATGTATTATAGAAATGCAATTGAAATGTTGAAACATTTTAGTTTTTTTTAATAATAAAGGTTTTGACTATGGGAAAAAATATTAAATCAGTAAAATAATAGTTTTGAACTAATAGTTATATATCAATTTTAATTAAATGATTAGGTAAGTATGTTAATATCTCAAAGAGAATTGTGTGTTTTTAACGGGTTCTAATTAGTGTTTCTTACCTACTCTTTAAATTTTCTTCGATAATCCGGGCATGTAAGGGATTGATATAAACGAAATGTATCACTATACTGTTTTCTGAGTCAGGGATTAATCTCCCGGTTCGTTTGCATCTTTAATTTCCTTGAAACTTTAATTAACTTTCTTTTTTATGGTAATGTTTCCTTTTTACTGCTAATATTTATAATAACCAGTGTTATTCTAGTAAATATTGTTATATTTAAATTTTAACATATTGATCCATTTCGAGGTATAGATATGAAATACTTTGGTAATTTTGCATTGCACTACTTATATTACTTAATTATGTTATATCTATATTCGATCTCATAATTAACGTACGTAGTATATTTAATGGTTACAGTGTACAAGATGGTTATTGTAAGTGCAGGATGTTAATTATTAAAACGACTTTGTTTACAAAATATATTACAAACGTTATATTTTTACCTGAAGTTGTAGTTTTATTAAGTAATAAGGGTTGACCTAGAGACCTCCTAGGTACAAAAAACACTGGAAATAAAAACATAAAATTCTCCACGATGGATGAAATGGAACAATAACTCGCGGTAGCTGTCTCCACTGCGCTATTACAGCAAACTTTGTAATGTTCAAACAGTCATTAAGTAAAAAAACGGACACAGAAGATAAGACCAGAAGTGCTTGTTCTACGCGAGTTTGTCATAAATGGTTATTGCGTAACAGACAAAAACTGTATAAAAATGTGTAATATTACGACAGTAGTATTCGTTACCGCTATCGCAATAATCGTAATATTACTTCAGTAGGACTCGTTACCGCTATCGCAATGATTTTTATTTTACTTCGGTAGTACTCGTTACCTCTACCGCAATAATCGTAATATTACGTCAGTGGTTCTCGTTACCTATACCGCAATGATCGTAATATTACGTCAGTAGTACTCGTTACCTCTACCACAATGATCGTAATATTACGTCAGTAGTACTCGTTACTGCTATCGCAATGATCGTAATATTACGTCAGTAGTACTCGTTACCTATACCGCAATGATCGTAATATTACGTCAGTAGTACTCGTTACCTATAGCGCAATGATCGTAATCCTACGACAGTAGTACTCGTTACCTATACCGCAATGATTGTAATATTACGTCAGTAGTACTCGTTCTCTCTACCGCAATGATTGTAATATTACTTCAGTAGTACTCGTTACCTTTATCGCAAAGATCGTAATATTACGTCAATAGTACTCGTTACTGCTATTGCAACGATCGTAATATTACGTCAGTAGTACTCGTTACCTATACCTAAATGATTGTAATATTATGTCAGTAGTACTTGTTACCTTTATCCATCCGGCTGGCAACGTCGTAAATTACGACTCATTTTTTCCCGCCGTGAAGTGGCAGAGTCGTAATATACTTACTACTCATTAAACATCGTCTACTAATTACGTCATAGTTCCGATAATTACCGCTCGAATTGCATAAAAGTTATATCACTTTAATCACAAGATCCCAAAAATTCTAATAATATATTCACTTTTTATATATATATATATAATATATATATATATATATATATATATATATGAATATTTTTTCTTTTACTGGCCGCTAAAAGCTCCCGACTACTTCCGCGTGACGCTACTCGGCAACTGTTAGTGCTTGTATATCGTCTTTTTTTTCAATTGTAATTTTATTTGTAAATAAAAGTGTTTATAACTATGTATTTTCTTTTTTTGCATAAGTAATTGAACATTATGCATATTTTAGATTTTAAAATAAAATTAATTTTGAGTTTTTTTTAATGGCCTAATATAAAAAAGTGTTTTTTGAAAAAAAAATAGTTTTGAGTTCTAACCATCAAACATCCACCATTATTCAGGTAAGTCAAATTATAATTATGTTTATATTGTACAACATATTCTACAGAGTAATTTGATGTATAACAATTTTGTGTTTTCTTCAATAAATAATTGTACAGGATAAAAAAATAAAAACTCTGCACGAAGCTTCAAAACAGGGTGCCAGTCAAGGCTCAAATGCGCGACAGCCGGAGGTTTTGAGAGACGAGAGTACGTGCTTAGCGTATTTCTCGACCTTTCCAAAGCTTTTAACTGCGTACACCATGAGACACTGTTGTATCAGTAAGATAAATGTTGCGTCCTGGGCCTCCCGCACTTATGGCTCACCTCAAGGATCGAGACCAGTGCGAAATTTCAAATGTTGTTTCTGAAAAAATCAAAAAGGCTCATGGTGTCCCTCAGGATTCAATCCTCGGGCCCCTTTTATTTCTGATATACGTTACCTGATTGAATTCAGTAATCTCACATGAGAAATTGATTCATTATGTTGACGATACGACTCTCTGCTTCAAAAATAACTCTCTTAAAGATTTTGAGATCTCATCATTCACAGAATTAAATTCAGTTATACAGTTCTTTTAGAAAATAAACTTGAAAACCAACCAGTCGAAATCAAATGTTGTTCATTTCTCTCTCCAACAGCCAGATTTAGATCAGCCTGCGGTTTTTGTGGATGAAGACCTTTTAGAGTAAACTAATTCCATGACGTTTTTGGGAATGCTCCTTGATAGAGGACTGACCTGGAACGATCAAGTAGATAACGTATGTGCTAAAGCTTCCTCAGGCATATTTGCCTTGCGAAACTAGCAATGTTCTGTTCCCCAAGAGTCTTAAAGATGGCTTATTATGGCCTTATCCATGCACATTTAGCGTATGGAATAATACTCTGGGGATGTGGTTCCAAAAGCAAAATGGAGTGAGTTTTTAAACTAAAAGAAGGCTGTAAGAGTGATTGGAAATTTAAACTTTAGACAGTCGTGCAAGGAATCTGTCAGGAAGTTGGGATTGCTGACTTTACCCTGCCACTATATTTCTGAGATGATCATGTACTCCTTCTCCAAGTGTGTCTTGGTTTGTGGTGGCAGAGAAGTTCAAAAATATGAAACCAGAGGCAGGGACAACTTCAGAACACAGCTACACAGACTGACGTTGTCTCAACACCTCCCGCAACAAGTTGGTGTTAGACTAATCAACAGGCTCCCTGAAAGTGTAAAAAATTCAAACAACACAAATCAATTTAATACTCGTTTCAAGCGCCTTCTGATGTCTAAAGCGTTTGACTCTGTTGAAGAATTCATGAGGAGCCGCTGGGAAATTTAAAAATCAAAATTCAACAGCTGGATCTGATGTCGGACTGGACGTGTCTCTGTGAATGTTTAAAATGTATGTCTGACTGATTGAAAACGTGTAAATTTTTTGTTTTACAAAATGTGTTAAATTTGATGATTAAATGAAATAAAGATATTATTATTATTATTGGTCTAACAAAGAGCATAAGACTGAAATTTGAAACGGGTATTTCCCATGGGCTTAAATTTGAATATGCCAGCCCAATTTGATTTCAATCTTATCCTTTGCTGCTAATTTTAAAGAAATGGAACCATTAAAGAAAAAATAAAATTAACTATATAACTCAGCTTGTTAGTGTCTGTATTTATCTTAAACGATAAGTGTTTTTATTTCAGCATTAATTCAAAAAACTTGTTAAAAATTAAACATTACTATTTTCCTGCAATAATATTGGTAAATGACATAAAACAAACCAACAAAGTGAAAACCTTGAACAATTAAATTATGAAATATTGTCGGTAAGCATGAACGGACAGCGCCAACGCCGATCTCAATGTTGCTTATATAGAAGTGAAGTTTCATGCAATATTTCAAGTATATAGGTTAGTCAGTTATCTCTCAAAAACGAACCGACTTACAGATACAATACAGGCAACATCGAGTTCGATGCTCCTAAGCCTGTGTTCCTCATCACTAAAACTCATGTGTTTTGTTCATTTTATGAGTGGCCTGAGATTATGTGGTGGATAATGGATATAGTGCAGATAAGCCACGCCTAGGATAGAGTAAGCCTCATGTGACAACGTTAACCAATTATGCTAACGAGATTCTCCTGTCATCTAATCATGCTCGGGGATAGAGTTTCTCATCACCAGACTTACCACTAATTTACGGGTAATTTGAAACTATGAGATACATATAATCCATTACTAGAATACACAAAACTATATTCGTATTTACAAAAGGAAATAAAATATATTGCTTCATTTAAATACGAATATAAGGACGTCTGTTTATGGAAGCAACTTTGCAGCATTAGGAAGAAGTCATATAAATGCAAAGTTACAGCTCCCACGGGCACTTCGGAACCCAAATTCCCATTACTTATTTCCTCTCTTCTGGCGTATTTGTGAATATAAATGTTGTATTTTCGACGTAGTCATTAGTTACACTTAGATCACATTATTAATTCAAAATCCCTTGTAATTCCCATTAAATTACATACTTTAAATAAAAGATTTCTAATTTTTTTAATATTACTCATAAAATACAGTGTATTAGCATAATGTATCTTACTATGATTAAATATTAATTATTGTTATATAGGTTATCGTCTTTATGCTGTTAATTTAAATTAACCTGACTTAAATTTTATAAGTGATTAACACCAAAACATACTTCAACAACATCAATCATCTGCAGCACTATAACAAAATAATACTAACACACTGCCATTCAAGATCGTCACAACACAAATCGAATTCAAATGGCTATTTTACCTTCTGGTTAGACTCTGGGTACGAATTAAGCCGTTGGGTCATTTTTATTTTACCAAAATCATGGATGTCCAGGAGCAACACATCAATAACCGCAAATATCAAAATATTGAAGCGAGGGGTTAATTAATAGGTTTACTACAGAAAATAACTGCTAGAGTTAGTGCGGCTCTCTTAGTTAACTGGTAATTCCTAATCTCAACACAATTAGTGGGGCTCCCTTAGTTAACTGGTAGTTCCTAATCTCAACACAATTAGTAGGGCTCCCTTAGTTAATTGGTAGTTCCTAGTCTCAACACAATTAGTGGGGCTCCCTTAAGTTACTGGTAGTTCCTAATCTCAACACAATTAGTAGGGCTCCCTTAGTTAACTGATAGTTATTAGTCTCAACACAATTAGTGGGGCTACTTTCGTTAACTGGTAGTTCCTAGTCTCAACACAATTATTGGGGCTCCCTTAGTTAACTGGTAGTTCCTAGTCTCAACACAAAGGCGTGCTACTCCGGCCCGCTTAGACTGGAGAGGCTGGTACAGAGCTGGTAACGCCCGCTATCCTTACTCATGGATCTTGGAAGAACCATCCTGAATATTTTATTACTCCGGAAGCAAGCGCAGAGGTCATTTTAGGAATAAGGGCACTGAAAGGTTTCTCAGTTTCTGGTAGTAAAATTATAAAACGCAAATCTTCACAAGAATTTAGGTTTCCTTATAGAATTAAGAAGGAATATTCCATTATTATCCATTTTAAATACACAATAAAACCTGGTGTAAAGTCTTTTTACGTCCTTTTTGCAAAGGACTACCGAGAGTCGCAAGTTTTCAATAATCGAAAGCTATTCTACGAAAGATATTTTCCTCCTTGATTTTCTAAGGTTTATCTTATAGTAATTAGAATTGTTATAAACATTATTCAAATAATGTTGTTTTGTTTATTAATATTGCATATATAGATTTGTTGGCATTTTCAGATATTGCTGGTTTTTAGGACTTGAGATTTTGTGTAACTGTTGAGTTATCATAATTTCTCAGACGCACCTTATAATGTGAGCGTATTTACTTGTAAAAATGGAGGTTGATAGGGTTATTTTCAAATATATCATTTTGCTTATCTCAAAAACCTTTTTCAAAATGTAGACTTAGATAACGTCGTATATAGCAACCATACTGCATATTGCTTTGTTATTTTACCTGGAAAAGAAAAATCTTTTGTGAACTAAATGATTGGCGGAACAAGTTTGTTTTCGTAATTAGTAACATGACATAGTCATGGTTGTTCTAGAACATTCAAAGCACTCTTGTTTACGTATTCCCTTTGATGTAAACTGTGCGTGGTTGATGGTAAAGTCAGTGACACGGTCTACGTCAATGATTGCTTTAGTAACTAGATGTACATGGCTTAAATTATTATCTCCATAACAAATAGAGAACACTGATTATTGAAGTCAAAACCTTTAAACAAAAAACCTTACAAAATGCAGATGTTAGTATAATTGTAAAACCCTAACACTGTTAATTTGTTTATAGTTTTTTAAATATTATACTTGTCTGTTGTTGATAGAAGGGTGCGTGAAAACCTTAAAACAACGTGATAAATACGTTAATGTACCAGACGTCTTACCGACAACAGAGTTCTGTTTCTGAAAGTTCGAGAAATGTAATGTCGGTGGTGCAGGGAAGTTATATAAATGCAAAGTTACGACTCCCACGGGACCTTCCGGTACTCAAACTTGTGTACCCGGAACACAAACGCCATTACTTGCTTCCACTACTAAACCCGTTTGGTATCGTTGGTTAAGTAAGTTGTTTCTGAACATTAGTCGTGAACTTCAGAGTGATGTTCAAGATTGTCCATTTCTTGAACACCTATTAAATTCATTATTTATTTATGTACTTGATAACTTTACAGTATGTACGTTTTATACTTTTGTGTGTCTTAAGTTTAGGTTTTCAAAATCAGCCGTTTCCCTTATATGAAATAGAATTTTGAACAGCAAAGCGTATATTTAAATGTTTTTGCAAGGAATAATCCATTAAATGTTTTTTAGTTATAATTTCTAAAAATCTATTTATTAGTACGGCACACTAAGTGTACTGTAATAGGATTCGCTGTTCGTATGTGCACAATTACAAGTAGACCATTTCATTAAGCTTCATCTATTAATAATACTTTACGTATCAAAATTTCATACACTTATGCTCGGTTTTTCTACAAATTTATTTATTCTGTGTCTTTCTCGTTGCCATGATTGAAACCCCTAAATCCATTGAAAAAAATCATCGATGAAGCTGACGAAAATTCCATGAATTGGCATGTAACATCATCGAATGCAATGTTTTTTTATATATATAATAATAATGCTCCATACAAAATTCCTAGTTTATAGGTGGGTTTTTCTCGAAGAACCGAAAGTGAACGAAAAAGACAAACAACATTTTTCCTGCTCGTTGAGCATAGGCTTCGCTAATGTTATGCCAATAACATTTGAACTAAAACATTCCAGTTTGAAATGACTTCCATTGATTTTGAAAAAGCCATCCAGTGATGGATTCACGACCAAAATTTATAGCCCAGAGACACAGCGACATTGTCACGCGATAATTCACCACTCGCTGTTACTGGTGCTGGGTGACGGAACGTGGCATTGCGTTTTAATTAACCCTTTAATTGAAAACAGAGATGTAATGAATTGCAATCAAAGTGCGTATTTCACAGTGGTCATAGAGTACAGGATTTGTTCCATACGAATGCTTAGTACGAACCAAAATAGCATTTTAGAGCAATACCTACTGTATCTATTAGTTTTAAATGAAAAACCATATGCATAACATTATGTTTTCGTGCATTAATATCGTATCAACATACTATCACCCCATACAAAATTAATGTTGGTATCATTTGATTCGTATCATTATATCTAATAATAAAGCAAATTAGATTTCTAATTGAATATTCATATATAAGTTGATTTTCGATTATAACCTACATCTTTTTCAGTTATGTGTCAATGTTTATTCCTAATTTTACATGGTCTCATTGTTGCTATAGGAATATCTCAGTGTAAAATTACCATTTCTTCAATAATTATGAGGAAGTTTTTCTCTAATAGTTACAAGGCAGAAGTACGTTAAACCACATACTAAGCCTCACTGAGTGCGCATGCAAACTTTCATGTGTATTTTCTATCAAATATTACTTCGTCAGGTGTCAAAATGTCACACTACTGTTATACCTTTATTTATAAATCTGTCAATTCAGCAATTCTCTAGTTTTCTGCATTACTCCCTATAAGACCAATTCAGAAATGTTCACTAAGGCTTATTCAACCCCTATGAAGTCCTATTCCATCATTAAACTGTATGTTGCCTATATATAAATAAAGATTCATGTAATGTATAAACGTATCATGCGGACAAACAGACAGATTGGACAGACAGAAATAACGTAAATTCAGTCCCATAAGCGATAAAAGCTTTACTAACGCTCAGCCAATTATATACGTGATTATGCCAACTAATTAATATTTATGAAAAACTAACCAACAGTTTTATTATTAGACCTTATGTTGAAGTCTCGAAAGTATTATTTTTATATTCACAACATAGTAAACTTTTTATAATTTCATAGAACAGACTCTTGTTTGCTTGTTACCAGCAGGGATACAAACCTGATAGTGAATGAAGGCGTCATGTCTGCATAGAAAGACGGAGTTAAACTGCCACAACCACCGCAACCCTTTTAATCACCGTCTTCACTTGAATTAACCAATACCATAATCACTCCTAAAGTCCGGAAACGGATCCATTGTCCTGTTTGTCCTTCATTGTGTGCATTCATTTGAATTACGGACTTTCCTTAATTTGAAGCATTGATGTCTTTACAATAAATTTTATATTTAATTGAAATATTACAACTAAAGGATTTAATAATGTTTAAATTCTTTGGAAAATATATTTTTCATACATAAATTAAAACGCTTTAGTTTAGAGAAGAGTACTTAAAAATATCCCATTTTATGATACAATCCATGAACTTTCTTAGAAAATTTTATTTGAGTCCTAAAATTTTATGTTTTGGTAATTTATCCTGTCTCATTGTATCAAATGACACGCAGCGATTCAATAGGAAATGTCACCATTTATTTTCTTGTTGGTGTCACACTTTTGCTTGTGCTTGGGTGACGTGTGTTTGTACTAATGACTTACATCTTTTGTTCACTGACAAGCCCTAGGTTGATTTTCTCTTCTTTTGACTCCAAGCAGTTCTCTAGTATATTTAATTTATTTTCTTCTCTCTCTCTTTTTTATTGGAAGTCAATTAATTGCAGCATGTATAACTTTTAAGTACATAAATATATTCTAATTTCCTATATTCTGTATATTTTGTAACATATAACAATGAAACATTTACTAAATCCTATTATATTTATCACCAATCTCATTGAAATGAATAGTACTGATTTGTGACACTATAGTTTCAGTTTGAAAATTCTATTACACAATGCATAGGATATTGAGGAATCTCACGTTCACTGGTAACTCTCTCGCTAGTTTCGAGGTGGTACCTAATGGCTTCATCATTATACTTATCTTGCCTGACCTCATAACTAAGTTTATGTCATTGCTACAAATCAACTATAGTGGTAGACAGTTAAAAGCGTGTCTATTCAAATTAATGATTTATACAAAAACTATTATCGTAGACTGTATGATAAGTTTACACTGAGGGCAATGCATTCCTTAACACATAAAGAGTTAAATCGCAAATTTAACATAATTATTTTGCTCTAATTGATATAAAATTACCTTCGTCACTATATTTGTATTTATATATATACATTTTGTCAATTAAGTCTGGAACCTCTTTTTTAATTTTTTAAACCACAATATAAAAAAATACCTAAGTTCAAACGTGCTTACTGGTGATAGTAACGCACATATCTGCCCAATTACTAACCAGATAATCCCTTTGGGGGACGGTCCACAAGGAGTCAGACAAAATTCTTAAATAGCAGCATAGGTCAAATTTACAACACTTACATTGATCATAGGTACTTAAAAATTGGTGTTTACTTGTAATACTTAATAATTTACATTGTTCAATTGTTTTAAAATTCAAATAGCTATAACTACTGAATGAATCCACCTTTTTAAGTCCGGTTTGCGGTATTGTACTCAGCTAAGTAATACCTTTAATTTGATACCAAACTTGACCTATGCTGCTATTTAAGAATTTTGTCTGACTCTTTGTGGACCGTCCCCCAAAGGGATTATCCGGTCGGTAATTAGGCAGATGTGTGCGTTACTATCACCAGTAAGCACGTGTGAACTTTGGTATTTCTTTCTATTATGGTTCAAAAATTAAAAAAGAGGTTCCAGACTTAATTGACACCCTGTAAACACATTCACTGTTAAAGATCATTTTCATTAAATATTGTTGCAGTGTTATTTTTATACTGAAATGATATACCATTAATTAGCTTTAAAGTTAAAATGTTCAATACTTGTTCTTTATAAATGGTATGAAATATTCTACTTCATTTTAATGATTTAACTCTGTAAAACTTTCCACAGAGTCACGAAATAATGCGTTTAAGCAAATTGTCCAGGACATAAGATACATAGTATGTGTTGTATGTTATATAAAATAATTAAATTTAATATAGATATAGATAAATATTCAATATCAAATTCAATCATTGTTTATAACTACAGAAAAATATTTATAGTTTCCTTATGATCAATAAAATCTATATTTAGGTTCTTACCACTTCTTTAATATAAGCGTGTTCTCTAAAGTACTAGAACGAATAGTTAAAGGTCAGCTAGTATCTTACCTGGAAAAACAATAACATTTTACCAGAAACTTACATTAACTGGGTAACTGTTCCAATACTATTTTACAACAGTGAGGAATATTTTTTTAGAAATTCGCACACCTAATGAAAACTAATTTTAATGTAAGTATTAGTCCATTTAGAGTAATTTTGAAGTATTCAGACAAAGAAACAGCAAAAATTACAAGACAGTACAATTCCTTACAAGTTCGTAGATTCAAATTACACTAATGGACATTCATGCATAATTCAAAGGAAATCGGTCAATGCCTTGGAAATGACTGCGTGCGTGACGTACACATTTACAGATAAAATATCAAACGAGCACAGTATATTAATCATTCAATTTATTCTCTTCTAAATAACGGAAAAATCTGTGTTATATCGTGCCAAAAAATTATAGCTAGTTGTTTCTGTCTGCTTATCAATGGTTATTATTTGTTAATATAACCTCAGTGCAGTAGCCAAGAGTCAATTTGCATTTTATGAGCACAGAACTCAGTATTTGCTTACATCAATAAAAATCTATTATCAGTTGCAGTAAATTGGTGGTAGATGGTACACAAAGGTATGGATAGGGTTATATTATAAAAAATAACTATAAATGCTTCTTTTATATAATGTTTTTAGCTTTACACACCAAACTGAACGCCGTTTATAGACTCTGGGTGTAATCAATATTCAGCAAACCTGGCCGATAACATTTTCTCAGATATTAGTCTATTTTTTTAAAATTAATTAATTAATAATTAAAAATATTTATTATTAGTTAAAAACATAAAAAACGTTTTATTAATTTTCAATGTATTTTACTATTTTCCTTATACGAGAAATTTCTTTTATACAAACTGTAAAAATGTAATAAAATATATTGGGCATTTAACAATAATTAATAATGATATATATTTTCCAGAATAAATCCAATTATTGTAAATATTACCCATCTATTAAAAATTACCGAATAGTGCTTGGTTTTATTAAATCTATTTCTAGTAGATTTAATTTCTTAATTTATACCTAGATTGACAAAGTAATCCTAAATTATACAGATAGATATTGATTTAAGTCTAAAATACTTAATTATACTCAAATGTAATACTATATCGTATATGTGGGAAATGTGAAGTGTTACGTTGACAAAGCTGCTCATTCAGAAAATGATGTGGTATTGTTACAAACACCGGATAGGTCAGTGTTGGCTACACTGCGAACCACATCCTCCATCAGTTGTTAGGTTGGCAACAACGACACACATGATAGCGGCAACCAGAGGCCGATGTACTAACTATAAATTAATGTCTATACATGTCTAACTGGCCGTAATTGTGGCAACCCCATATGTTTGGAAAGTTGTCCTCTAACGTCTACCATACACTTTCTTGTTTAAGGTTATTTAGCAATCTTTATCTCTTATCCGATTGTAAACTAGGATGATTTTTATGTATACAAATTAAATAAATGCATTGATATTTTATGAATTTTAATTCAATTTTTATAATATTAACATTCAACACTTTTTTTATCTAAAACCTTACAACATGAATTCATAAGCTATGCGCCATTATAATCTATATAAACATCCACATTGTAATATTTTTTAACTAATATAATAAAATACTGTGGATTAAATAGGAAACATACTAAAATGCAACACATATCTTTAGAAACAAATTTAATGTTATAAAAGATGTTTTATTTATAAAATTTTTTACAAGGACCTCTGTAATGATGCAAAAATTTCAAATCAATTCTTTTTGTCAATGCTATGCCTAAAATCTATAGCCTCAATCTAAAGTACTTTTTTTCATAAACGTTCTTAATAAGGCAATTTTTTTTTAGATTTGAATATAACTAAGTGCCTCCCGGTATATAAGGCTTTACCTTTCACCTAGCAAACAAAACTTAAGAATAAGTTAAGAAAAAATAAGAGTTGGTTAATTTCTTCAGCAAAGGTATAATTATGATTACAATGACATATTAACATCAAATTTTCAAAATTTGCTGTTATACACCCAAATATCATGAAATGACATGCATCACAATCAGACTCCTCATTGTGTTTGTCGAGTACAAATTAAGTTTCAATTAAACCTATAAGTAGTCAGTAAGTTTTCGGTGAATCCTCCGAAGACACAGAGAGAGACACCAAAATGGAGTTTTGTCCATTCCCATGATTTTTAGGCTTTACTAACGCTCAAAATATAACGACGATGCACAGTTTATAATAGCTAGTATACTGTTATATACTTATTTAGAACTAGGCCTTTTTTGTGTTTTTTTTTTTTCAAAGTGTACATATATTATATCAAAATTAACCGAATTAATGATTGACAGCTTATAATATAAGTACTTGTTTGGATAAAATGTAACCATTTAGATAGTGAGCCCCTAAATCTTCCCAGAAAAAAGCAAAAGGATAATATATAAATAACATTATCTATTTTTTATATTGATGATTGATGGAATCAGGTATAAAACAGTTTTTATAAAATAGTCTTTTAATCCCATAAAATATGTCACTCATACGACGTAACAGGGGGATACATTTCGAATTTTAACATAATGGCGAATATAATACATTATGACTGAAATTCAAATCAAACTATTTGTGAAATTTAATGTCACATAATTTACCACGTGTGTCCCCATTCCTCCTATATTTGGTTGAGTGTTCTAAATAGTCCTTTGCTTTGTGTTGCAGACCTGTAACTGAGTTCATACAAGACTGTTGAGGTAGAGTTGAAACAGAGTTCAGAGTAAGGATCTTTCTTGTGACTCGCAAACGTTATGTAAATTACTTGCAATATTGGAATAGTATATCACACTTGAATATTCATCTGGATATTCTGAAGTTCCAGTACTTTACATGAATAATGGTAAACTCTAAGCTTCTGAACCCTAATAAAAATCATTTATTACACTCAATATCTTCTAGATAGTAAATTTACAGCTTATCCCCACGGACAACTTTGATAATGGTTTGGTTGTTGGGGACGATTGACTGAGCCAAATCTAATCAAACTTCTCTCCTCTCAAACATTCAAATGATCGAGCTAGTATTTCAGTAGAAAGGCGGAAGGGTGTTTGAAAGGTTCTAAACTATTCACAGAAATAATGAAACTGTTGAACTGTTTTGTAGTGCGTCTTCCTTGAATAGCAAAATGAACAAATACAATTAACTTAAACATTATTATACAAATTTTGGTAAGTTAGAAATCTCTGTAGGCAGTTCAATTTAAATTTTATAGTGGGATAAGAACCAAATAAATTTAATTTTATAACTGGGAAGAGCATGCGACAGTTTAATGTATTAGTGTAGTGTTTAGTGTATTAGTATAATGTCTCAAATAAAATACGATATGGTTAATTTTAAATAATTTAAAAAAGTGGTGTATATATCAATGTAATTTTACATGATCAATTAAACAGTTAATAGATATAATGGTTTAATTTGATCTTATAGCATAGAAAAATTACAAATAAGTCTTTTATACCATAAATAATACAATTCAAAATGAATTAACAAAATATTGCAACATAATTAAGTCTTATAGTCCAACTATAAAGTCTATGTAAATCATTTCTTGTAAAAACAGAAAGCGTAATGTAACGCATAACTTGAGAAGTATTTTAGACCATTAATATCACTGGCACTGCATGTAACAATTTATTGCGGCAATGGAGCTATTACTTGACCTCTAACTGACCTTCTCCAATAAACAAAGTAAAATCCAGACGGTCACAGTCTTATTGTCATCAAGAAAAGAAAGCCCAGTTGACGTGCAGTGTACTCTTAGAATATAAGAAATCCACCAAATGCCATGTACTATAAGAGAAAGCATGACATCGGCCAACAGAATATTATTTGTATCGTTCCTTCTTAATCCAAATTATCCTAGTACATGGTAGTTCAAGAACTAGGTGTTAAATATCCAAAAAAAACTTTATATATCACGGGGTTTCCCTATTAGAACAAGTCTTGTAAGCTTGTACCGGAGATCTGCATGACCCCAACCAAATCACGAATAGAGAATAGTTACGCAATATTTTTACTGATATTTATCTTCTCATGTCCAGACTCATTAGTACCAGCAAAACTCCAAATGCATCAATTTCATCTCTCCGATTTCCTGCCCAAAATCTCTTGGACCCTTCTTAACTGCTAAATAACCCTGCTGTACCCCAAACCTCTTTCTACCAAACCCTACAAACAACCCCAACCCAATCCCCTTTACACCCTTACAGTTCCTACTAAATATATTCACTCGTATGGGAGTTTTCTTATCCAATTTCAAGCTAACATCGCGAATGATCTAATGAGCTTTTAAGAATCCTCGGTTATCAGAAAAATGAATCTAACACGCTCTAATTACTTACAAGGAAGCTCAACATAATTTAATTATACCAGAGACAGTCGTTAATCACACCAATCACATTTAAACATGGTACAAGTCAGAACATCGATATCATTAGCAACTTTGTACTCACACTTGCAAACTCATTGACATAAAACCCATCTCAAGAGCTTGTGCTGCAATTTTCACATTTTCCCTCCACTAAAAGCGGAGCAGCCAATAATAAGCATCACAATTCGCCTGTGCTACCAAAAAAAAACAAAACAAAAAACACCTGAACACATGATAGTCAATTGAGGATTACCAGACTACGGAGAAACCCTTTATTGTCATCAGAAGAAGAAATATAAAGTACAATTACTCTAGTGTAAACATCGAAACTCTGGTTTCTCCCTTGTCCGACCTTTTAATTTTCTTAAACGATAAATGGAGATGTTTCTTTCTCCAAAGTAATTGGAAAAATTAATGATTTTTCTGCACTAAATAGTAAATGAAATTAAAAAAAAAACCAAATAATTCAAACCCAATAATAATTAAATTTAAAAATATTAGTGAAACCTTATTATTAGCTAAGCTTATACATAGCCTATGAGAGGCTGGAAAATACCTTTTCTACCCGCAATCCCATGGACGAACGTGCCCCATCATCGAGCACAATGTTTCTTGTATATAGAAAGAAGGTTTCGTGCATTGTTTCAAGCCTACAGGTTAGTCAGTTTTCTCTTAAAAACGAACCGAAATTTAGGCTTGATATTTTGGCTTAAGGAATATTTTTATACAGGCAACATCGAGTAGGATGGTGTTTCATGTCACTCTATAGGATTTTGCTGAACATTTTTACATTGGTCTTACTTACTATGTTCAAAATGAAACAATGCTGAATAATTAAATTTGTAAAGAATATGAATTCAGTTATATGAATTAGTAACACATGTAGCTATATACATTTTCATGCAGCTTCAGTGTAGCTGTTACTCAGCACATAGGTTAACCTCATTCTCTCTTGTCAATTAACAGAATAATGTTAATTACATTACCAAATTCCTAAATTTATCTGTTTGTGAACCCATAGTTAAGAAGCCTAAGTACCTTATTGTTACTTATGAATAAGTGTCCACCAGTAATAAATAGTAGTAACGAATTTATTATTATGAGTTTAATGATTTTAAACAATATGACTTGGTGACATTATAGCTTCTTAATGTGAACACATTGTATTATTTACTGAAACAACTTGACGTACAACATTAATGTAGTATAGATAAACTCCACCAAGAATAGAGTGATACTCACGTGACCATATCAGTCCATTATTTTAACGAGATTATCTGATATCTAAACATGCTCAGAGCTTGGGTTCTCATCTCCCAAACTCTTAGGTGTTACATTAAATGTATGACTAATTTGGGATATGTGGTATTTAACTATAGGCTATAGTATAGATAAGCCCTGTCTAGGATAGAGCTAGCCTCATATGACCACGTCAATCAATTAAGTTAACGAGCTTCTCCTGTCATCCAATTAAGCTCGGGGCTTGAATTTCTCAACGCCCTAGTTACGACTAATTTATCAATAATTTGTAAGTATATGGTATATTTACTCCACTGAATACACCAGGGAAAACAATTTTCTTACAGAATGTGACAAAAAGAAATGCAATTGTTTGCTTCATTTAAACACAGCCCTGGTAAGAAAATGAACACATCTGTTTATAGAAGCCACTTGACAGGACCGAAGCGGAAGTTATATAAATGCAAAGTTACAGCTTCCACGGCCACTTCCGGTATTCAGAACTTGTGTCACCTAAAACCCAAACAACCATTACGTACTCTCTTGTCTTTGGGAATTTTTGAAATTTAAATAGTAATAAATATTAGTAACATTTACAGTAACCTTTATTAGGTTATAACTATTTCAAAATTCCATGCACTTATGTAGCAAATTACATATAAATTAATATTTTTGTTCCAAACAAACAAAAAACATTATGTAATGGTAAGAGGAGAACGTATTATTCTATTAATAGTAATTACAGCTGCATAAGTTATTGTCTTTGTGCTATTATTTTTTAATAGTAGATATAATTTGTAAAAAAATATATTAAATTTAAACAATTTTACGTTACATGTCTTTCAGCATCGTAATTAATATTTTATAAACCGTACTTGGTAATCGGTACTTTGTAAGTGGAGTGGCACACTGAAAAACTGTACACGAACACTTTTTAAAGTTACTAATTACCAGTTAATCAACGTAATTAATGTCAATTTACATAATTATTATAAAATTATTTAATAAATATTATTTAAGAATAAATATGGATAGTAAAAAAATAAAACAGGCTAAGTGAAAAAATGTTGACACATGATTTAGAGACAATGAAAATTTTCTATAACCTACTTATCTTACCCATACTGATTCACGTTTATAGCTTCACCCCTGGTATACCCCAACATTTCATTTTCGCTATGTTAACTTAGCAAACGGGTTAAGGTAGCGATTTACATTATTCTTAAATTAAACCATTACATTCTCAGATTTAAAAAATAAAACAAAAACCTATAGCACAAAAACTAGAGGTAATTTTGGGACTAAGTGCCATCAGAGGTTCTTCAGCTTCTGGTTAAAAAAGTAAATCTTTACAAGCATTTAGGTGTTCTTGAAAGAAGTCTGCAGGAATATTGGATTATTATTTAATTTACGCACACAATAAACCTTACAGTATACAGTTTTTATTTCCTTTTTTTAAGGACTACCAGGCACTTCAAGCTGCTCACGGTTTTTCTCTATATTTGGAAAAATTAAAAGATTTAAGATGTTTAGTCCTGACTTTTATAAACATTAAACATTACGTAAGGTTACAAAATTCACTAAAGAGCTTCTTATTTAACACAGGCTTAAGTTTCAGTAAATTTAATTGAACCTGTACCGTTTACATTAATTTCCCAACCTATAATCAAGTCGAAAGGCAATCTTACGAGAGCATTGGACTGGAACGTGACGTCTACAGGCACATTAATTGAGTTTAGCAAATGAACAAATCTTATTGACAAGAAAGAGAATCTAATTAAGGACTACTAGTAATCAAAGAAATAACGTTCACGAATTACGAAAATTAAATTCACTCTCCCAGTGACTTTGACGGATTGCTTTCTAATTAGCCAAATCGGATGAATGATTTCTGAATACATTGAAATGTAAGACATCTTTTCATTTTATTCCTTCTAAGGATAACATATTCTTTTAAAGTCATCAAATTATTAGAGATATTTTTGTTGATATTTAAAGAATATTGTATTTTTATTTTGATCTAGAATTATTGTTTTATACCGGAAATGAAAATTAGGATAACAATGCCACTGCAAATTATTATAGATCTTAAGACTTTTACTTAATTTGTAAACAAACAAAATAGTGATACTAAAGAATTAATTACTCCAATAACCACCAATCATACGCTTGATTATTTTCTTTATCCCCTTTCTTTCATTTTCAAAATGGTTTTAACTTTCTTCATAAGTTAAAAAAGTACACATTCCATTGTTTTATAGGTTCATATAAGCGTTTGCAAAATATTTGAAGAATTTTAATGTTGAATGAAGTTCCAATTCACCTTCCTCTTAGCGCAGCGTCTGGAATCTGACGCTGTTACAGACTTCACTCCTGTTATCTAGAATCATTTTCGTCTGAAGAGATCTAACAAAAGTCTACGACGAAGACGTTCGAAATGAACTGGTTATATCATAACAAACCATTTCCACAATATATAGTGTAATATAGGTGAATAGATGCACAATTGAGCGCACAACGATGTGATAGAAACAATCTCCAAGCACGGTGAAACAACCAAGCATTCCACGCACAAAGCAGCAATGGTGGGAAGGGAACACTCATAGAAAATGTCGAGCCAAGCTCCAATTCAACTTTCTCTCAGTGCAGAGTTTTCGAAGCAGTTTTGATGAAACCTTGCATTCATAATTTTTTGCGTAAACATAAATTTCACAATACCATCCTCCATCTTCTCATTGACAAGAAAAGCTTTCTGGTGGTGTTTCACATTGCACTCATTGGATCATGAATCTAAGCTTGCAGGAGAAATGGGAATAATCGAACTTTGGTGTAATGAAACTGGTGAGGTACTCAGTTGATTTGAATACAGATACGCCATAAGTTGGGCAAAGGAAGAATGTCTAAAAGTGTCTTCAGGTATCAATATCACCTTGAGGTTAGAGTAGAGAGATTACTGGCAGCAAAATAATATCTAATGAGGTTACATTAAATCGTGAGCTTTCGTTGAGAGTCTCATGGTTATTTTAGATTTGAATCAAAAATTAACAACAAAATTAAAGTATTTTAAACCAATTAGCTCTTACTTAGCTAATTGTTTAGAATTGTTTGGAATTGTAGAATTCCATATCAGCCAGCAAATATTAAGCAAAAACTGACAACATGATTAATTTACATACGCAGGTGAGTTAATAGTAGTAAGCCGTACTTTATTATGATTGGCTGAATGCTTTTTATCAAAACCGATCAATAAATAAGCGTTCAATACGGATTCTTATCACACAGAAATCTATTCAGTAATCGATATTTTTGCACATATTTTCCTCCTTGCTTTTTCTAAGGTTTTTCTTATAGCAAATACACTCTTTATAATTAAAAAATTGTAGTATTTTCCCTTTGTTTAATACTTATACATATGTAGTTTTGTTAGCTTTGTCTACTATTGAACATTTTTATCACCAGAGATTTTGTGTATTTAATGAGTTATCGTAATTTCTCAGTCACCTCAAAATGTGGTCGTATTTTATTTCTAAGAACTGTGGTAGATAGGATTGTTTTCAAATATATAATTTGCGCATTTCAAAAAACTTCTTCAAATGGTATTCTTAAAATAGGCCGTATATAAAAACTATACGGAATACGATATGCTATTTTACCTTGACATGTACAATCTTTTGAGAAGTATTGAAGGCGGAGTAAGTATGTTTTCATAATTAGTAGTATTACGTAGTCTTGGTTGTTCTAGAACATACAAAACACTGCTGTTTACGTATTCCCTTTGATGTAAACTGTGCGTAGGTGATGTCAAAGTGTCAGGGACACGGCCTAGGCCAATGATTGTTTAGTAACTAAATGTACATTAATTAAATGGTTATATCTATAATTAACAGACAACACTGATTTTGCAGCCAATTTCATTTAAAAAACCGTTAGAAAATTCATATGTGAGTTTATAATAGTAACACACGAGAGCCTAACACTTTTAATTTGTTTATGTTATACTAGTCTGTTTGGTGATAGATGGGTGCGTGAAAACCTTAAAACAACGTGATAACTGCGTTAACATGGCTGATGTTTTAGCGGCAACAGAGTTCTGTTTCTGAAAGTTCACAAAATGTAATTTCTGTGGTGCAGGGAAGTTATATAACTGCAAAGTTACGACTCCCACGGGAACTTCCGGTACTCAAACTTGTGACACCCGGAACACAAACGCCCATTACTTGCTTCCACTATTAAACCCGTTTGGTATTGTTAATTAAGTAAGTTGTTTCTGAACATTAGTCGGAAAATTTTGAATGATGTTCATGAATGCTCATTTCCATAACACCTATTTTATTCATTATTAATTTCTTGCAGGAAGAACATTTCATGAATATTGATAACTTTACAGTGCTCTAGTTTTATACATTTGTATAGTTTATGTTTACGATTGTCTTCTATTCAGCAGGTGACATTTCTCAGACTTCAAATTTCGGACATACATCACTAATATCAGTCTCGTCCGCTGGTTAGCTTTTGAATTTAATATGGCACGTTCCAAAATCTACTTAGGATATCGGGCATACACGGCTAGACACTTACAAACAATAGAGATCTCGAGTTGCGGTAACATTGACATTTAGAACGAGTAGCACTCGTGGATCCATATCGCGAACTTGTAGTTTTAACTTCAATTATAAGTTAAGGGTCACAAAAGTAACTATAATATAATTACTTATTAAATCTTACAAAATTGTAGTAATAATTCTACTAGAAGTGCCTGGCATTGTAATGAATATAATCAACTGTTTATTGCATTTTGTTGGTACTTTGTAGAGCAATTATTGAGTCAGTTATGCATAGATACA
Source organism: Homalodisca vitripennis (assembly GCF_021130785.1). Lineage (NCBI taxonomy): Eukaryota > Metazoa > Arthropoda > Insecta > Hemiptera > Cicadellidae > Homalodisca > Homalodisca vitripennis. Next base: position 11,754,829 of record NC_060212.1, on the reverse strand, counting down.
ATTTATGATAATTTCTTATTTCTATTAAGTTACATCCATTGGATTTTCTTCCCAAAATAATTTGCCTTTTGTTGGACCTACAGCTATAAAACGAGAGCCACACAACTTGGTTGGAGAGTTGAAACATCCATAATAAATTTAAAGTTATTAGCTTGAAGCTGTGTTTTGAAATGGTTCACTTCGCTCAGTCAATAAGAATACGTTATTCATTTATCTTAGTTTAACCAATAACAAATAATTATTTTTTGATTGACCTTAAAAAGATTCATAAGAACTTTTCCTTTATCAAAGTAAGTTGGGTTTTTCCGGATATAAAATGGACTGTTGAACAACAAAGCATATAATTAACTGTTTTGCAAGGAAAATCTATTTGAGACATTTATCATTATTCTACGTATTAAAATGTCGTACTGTTGTGCTTAGTTTTTCAACAAATTTATTTATTATTCGATTTTCTATTGCCATCATTCACACCCAAAATGCATTGTATAAATGGTCGATAACTGAATTACCAGAAACTTAAATTAACTGGGTAACTGTTCCAATACTATTTTACAACAGTGAGGAATATTTTTTTAGAAATTCGCACACCTAATGAAAACTAATTTTAATGTAATTATTAGTCAATTAGAGTAATTTTGAAGTATTCAGACAAAGAAACAGCAAAAATTACAAGACCGTACAATTCCTTACAAGTTCGTAGATTCAAATTACACTAATGGACATTCATGCATAATTCAAAGGAAATCGGTCAAATGACTGCGTGCGTGACGTACACATTTACAGATAAAATATCAAACGAGCACAGTATATTAATCATTCAATTTATTCTCTTTTAAATAACGGAAAAATCTGTGTTATATCGTGCCAAAAAATGATAGCTAGTTGTTTCTGTCAGCTTATCAATGGTTATTTGTTAACATAACCTCAGTGCAGTAGCCAAGAGCCAATTTGCATTTTATAAGCACAGAACTCAGTATTTGCTTACATCAATAAAAATTTATTATCAGTTGCAATACATTGGTGTTAGATTTTATAGGAAGGTATGCATAGGGTTATATTATAAAAAATAAATAGAAATGCTTCTTTGATCTAATGTTTTTAGCTTTACACAAAAAACTGAATGCCATTTATAGACCCTGGGTGGAATCAAGATCCAGAACACCTGGCCGATAACATTTTATCAGATATTAGTCAATTTTTTAAAATTAATAATTAAAAATATTTATTATTAATTAAAAACATAAAAAAATATTATATTAATATTCAATGTATTTTACTATTTTGCTTATACGAGGAATTTCTTTTATACAAACTGTAAAAATGTAATAAAATATATTGGGCATTTAACAATAATTAATAAATATGTATATTTTCCAGAATAAATCCAATTAGTGTAAGTATTACCCATCTATTAAAAATTATTGAATAGTGCTTCTTTTTATTAAATAATTTCTAGTATACTTAATTAGTTAATTTACATCTAGATTGAAAAAGTGAACAATGAGAACTTTTCTTTCATCAAAGTAAGTTGGTTTTCCGGATATAAAATGGACTGTTGAACAACAAAGCATATAATTAACTGTTTTGCAAGGAAAATCTATTTTAGACATTTATCATTATTCTACGTATTAAAATATCGTACTGTTGTGCTTAGTTTTTCAACAAATTTATTTATTATTCGATTTTCTATTGCCATCATTCACACCCAAAATGCATTGTATAAATGGTCGATAACTGAATTCTGCTGAATTCCATAAATGGACATGCACCACCATGTAACGCAATGTTTTTTATATAGTACTGATGCTCAATACAAAACTCCTAGTTTATAGGTGGGGTTCCGAGTGGACGAATAGAAAAAAAGACACAAATGACATCTTCACTGCTCATTTTTTAAATAAAACGTTACAGTTTTAAATGGATCCTATATATTTTGAAAAGGTTATCCAGTTATCATGGAATCGCGACCAAAATGCCCAGAGACACAGCGACATTGTCACGCGATAATTCACCCCGCTGTTACTGGTGCTGGGTGACGGAACGTGGCATTGCGTTTTAATTAACCCTTTAATTGAAACAGAGATGTAATGAATTGCAATCCCAGTTCGTATTTCACAGTGGCCACAGAGAGCAGGATTTGTTTGCTTAAGAATTTTCATAAATAATGTTCACTTTCAACCTCCTTTTTTCCATTACATGTCAATGTTTATTCCTAATTATACATAGAATAATTGCTACTATAATAAACATTTCTATATAAAATCGTCCGTAAACAGCATAATCACGGAGGTACATTGTTTTACGGATATATACAAGGCAAAAGTACGCTACACCGGGCTTCGCTTTTCGAGCATGCAAACTTTCAAGTTTGTAGCTATAAGTGTTATTACGTCACATGACAGAATTTCATTTGATTGCACTAAGTTTATTTACAAATCTGTGTATTCAACAATTTTCTTGTTGTCTTCATTATCACCCATGAGACCAAATCAGAAGTGTTAACTAACGCTCAGTTAAACTATAACAATTGACATGCTCCATCGTTAAATTCAATATGGCCTATATACAAATATAGATTCATGTAAAATTTAAATCTCCGAGATACATGCGGACAGACAGGCAGAAATAAAATCATAACAGGTCCTTAAATGGTAAGCTATACTAAGGCTCTGCCAATTATATACGTTGACATACAAACTAAGTAAATATTTTGCCATAAGTAATCATTAGTGTTTATTAGTAAGCTGTAACATTGAAGTTACGAAAATATATTCAAAACATATTACCACTATAACTATTTTATATGATTTCATGCAACATTTTTTTATTATTTGCTCGTTCCCAGTAGTAATACAAACATGAAAATGAATGAAGCCACCGGGTCTGTGACGAAAGCGGAGTTAAACCCCCACAACTGGCCGCAACCCTTATAATCACTGTCTTGACTTGGATTGACCATTACCATAATCACCCCTAAACCCCGGAAACAGATCTATTGTCCTGCTTTCTCCTTCACTGTGTATATTCGTTAGAATTATGGTCTTGATTTACTTTAAAGCTTTGAATTTATATTTATTAGAATACTATTACAACTGACATATTAATGAGTTTAAAATTGTTTTGAAAATACTCTGTCCCGATAAATAAAAAATGGTTGATTATAGTAAGTGACTCACAACTGTTAAAACTACATCAGATTTACCGAATAACTTATGTTTTCGGTAAAACATTATTTATTTTCCTTGTAACCCTACTTGCATTACTGAAGATAGTGGTCACAGACCAGTATTTCTTTTTTCCCCAGATTCCAAAACTGGATTTTCCAAAATATACCTCACAAAGTCTCAATTTGTTACAGACTGCATTTGTCTCCATCCCCAAATAACCAGTCTACTACTGTTTTACCAATGAAATAAACCTCAATCAACAAAATACGTAAACAAACTATGGCATTAAGGACTACGACCAAAACATAGGGCCAGATGCCGCTGCCATCCGTTTAAATAAATGGTAATCAATTGAAACACTATTATTATTAGAATAAATATTGTATTAAACAATGCATTTTATATTTATAAATATCAGATTCACATGAAATTTCAGATATCTCAGTATTGTTAATGTGGTATTTAATCACTTCATCATTGTCTTGTCGAACCTAAATAGTTAGGCATATGACACTACTGTAAGTCAACCCCACCAAGAAACAGTTAAACTGTTTATTCAAATAAGCCGTTTATTAAAACTAGCAGTTACCCACGCCTTCACACGCAATCTTTAACATTGAAGGAGATAGTGCTTATTGAAAGCAATTATGATTTAACATGATGGAGCGCTATCATATTTTTCAAACATAAGTAGATATAAAATGGTGGTAAAGAGAATATATGCATCCATAAATTTAAGAAGACTAGTTCGGTCAAAAAGCATATACCTTCGTCACTTGTGTTCTTCTTCTGGTATAAGAATAAGAGTGTGTCATTCTTTTATTTTCCTTAAGCAACGGCAAAATTGTCATACACAATGTCAAGGGAGCCAAACAGTTTCAAGTACCTTATGTTTTATAACAGGATTGAAATAATATTTCCAATGCATTAGATGGTTTAAATCATCACTGATTCAATGTGTAATATAAATTAGATAGTTACTTCATTTTGCAGTGTGCATTACACTAATGATCAAGTACTTTATATTTAATACATTCTAAAATTTAGATGCAACAAACTGAGAGTGTTAACAGTTTTTAGTGTCAGTTAACGTTAAATAACATTTCGTAAATATTACAATTATTTTCCAGAATTTTCAAACATTTCAATATTTATGATGTAGAAACTTTTCCCTACTTACTATGATTAAAATATTTACGTATCATACCTAGGGACCTGCCCTAGTTGGTAACAAAACCGACATACAAAACCGTATAAATTCCTTGTGTATTTCGATGCACAAACAGACCAACACAAAAAACTACTTTAATTTATATTATGTATTGATGATTATTATATTAAACCTCATGATAAGTTTACATTCTTATTTATGTATTTTTTAACACTCTAATAATTAAGTCCTAAACCAAACATAAATGTTGTGATCCCATCCAAATAAAAGTATTACCGTCACTATATTTGTATGTATATATTCACCGTTTAAGACCCTATTATACAGTAAGACGGTAACAAGCCAAGTAAGTACAGCTACACTTAAATGGATGTACTAGCTTATGGTTATTAAAACTTAGCAGTTTCTTATTTCAATATATTTATTTATCAAATATTTTGGCTTTACTGCTTTGAAACTATAATTTCAATCAGTTTTAAAGTTATATTATAGTTTTTATACCCTATGAACTGTATTAAAAATACTAAATTAGTTTAAATATTGAAATTTGTTATACTGGCCAATAGGGCACGAAATAATCCTCTCGAGTGGTTTTAACATAGGCAATATATTACTAAGGATTTGAGTAATGTTAAGGGTTAATATTTCATTATTATTTACCTATTAGATTTTTTACATCTAATCTTTTTTTTAATATTTTTAAAAATATAAGTTTTAATGATGTCAAAATTATTGCCTACTATTCCGTATACTTACAGATCTCAACCCGAACAAAGGGTAATCTCAACAACATCGGTTGCTATGGATACCGCGCTGCGGTGGAAAGGTTAACCCAGTATAATCTGGTGACTTCTCTGGAGGATATAGTCAGGACAAAGCCTTTATGCTCCTCAATTTGTCCCCAGCTGTTCTTTTCTACAACTAGAAAAATCCTTGTCTGGTTTATAATGAAAGGATTTACTGTAACATATAATAACGAAAACTTTGTATTGATGAAATTCGACGATAAACTTTGTTTCTTTTCACCGATTTTGTAAGCAGCTCTTGAGCCACAGGCGGAAGTTAAAAGTATATAATATATAGAAAACTTAGTTTTAATGTAGTTCATTTATAAAATATGAGATTCGAACTAAATTTGTACTTAACATTTCCGCTATACCCATTAGTAACGGTGTTGTGACTTTTTAAAAAGTTTGATTGTACACCATATTGGGTGAAAATTGGTACCAATATGGGTAATAATCCTAGACGATATATACGTATACGTATATACATACACACACACACACACACACACACACACACACACACACACACACACACACACACACACACACACACACACACACACACACACACACACACACACACACACACACACACACACACACACACACACACACACACACACACACACACACATATATATATATATATATATACATAAGATTAATCTTTTACCAAGGTTTTTCAATAGTTCGTGATTGACCATTTCTGATGAAGTTCAAATGGAACCGTTACCTCATAAAACCATTTAGAATCTAAAACAATGATTCAAACGCATAAAGCAATTTTATTCACATTCCAAAAGGCTTTTTACTTTTATAGGTACGTATGTAGTAAAGATTGAATTTTGTATTTAAAGTGGCATCATATTGTAACGGTACTATGTTGGCATACGAGCGTAGCCTGTTTAACTTAAGTTATAAACTAACCTTGTTAATATCAAACTGTTACACAGCCCACGCTGTAACGGCATGTTAAGACATTGATAGTTCTAGCTAATATCTCACCTGTCGGTGCATGTCTTGTGCCATTATAAAGATGTTTAACAAAGTAAAGCGTCGTGTCCAGTATTATTAATTTTTGTTTATATTCTATTAAACATTATTGCCTGAAAACCGATCCCACATCAATTGTATACGATTGACAGTTTGAGTACTGTGTCCGCATTAACTAATGTTGTGAGGAATGTTCATGTAGACTTTAAAATCGGTACACAGGTTCAACGAAAACTATTCATTTAAGGGTGAAAAGGCAATCCGTCTCTAAGTGGAGCTCTTAATATAAACATCATAAAGACTTTAAAATGTGTATATATTTTTCTGAATATAAATTAGAAGTATATACTTTGTTTTAACGTAAAATCTATAAAGGAGGTTCGCCCGTATTTGAGGTGACAATAATGTTATAATCTCTCGGGTGCTTCTATACTCCGTTGTAGAGGTTTATAATCCAAAAACCAAATATACAAATCCTATAATAAAAGTAAACTGGATGGGACAGTAGGATGGAGTAAAATAAATATTGTTGGCTTGCAGTATTCGTAGATACTTTTGAAACAGCGTCATAAAAATTTCTCACCCACGAATATATACAAGGTAAAAAGATACTGTTGGAAAAAAAATTTTCAAACAGGATATTTCAAAAGTTTATATAACATAATATTTTTCTTAATTTCATCTATCTCTCTTATAATTGTATACATTTCCAGTTTATTTCTAATATGTTAAAATAACGCTTACAACTTATTAACAGTAAATTCAGCTAAAGTCTATGCAATTACTGTGTCCTGAAGTTATACTACAACAACAACTGTTGTGTCATCTGTATAACTTTCTTCCAAGACCTGCATCTGTGCTCTTTACTTCAGCATTTCTAAATATTGAATCTCACACCTAAAGTTTAGTTGCTCACGAAATAACAGTACAATTAACTACCGCCCATAATGCATGGACATGCATTGACCTTCTCTGAATGACCTATATTATAGACTAATACGCAGTCTCTCAACTCAACTGTACAGACGTATATGTAGTATCAGCAGTTTAATGTGATTGACAGAAGATGGCTCTCCACAGTGTAGCCGAAATACTTTAAGGAGGAAATTTTGTTACAAAATTTTCGCCGTGGTGTAGACCGGAAAACTTATATTTCCCTGAGATTTTATAAAAAAATTATTTCCAAAATGTAAGTCGTTAACATTTGTCAGTATTAAATTCTGTACCAGAGCTGAAAAGGCTCAAGGAGTTAAAGTAAATTAATCCTCTTATCACTAGAGGGAGAATCGGTCGAACAAAACAGGGATCACTTCTAAAGGTAGAACCCATCGTGTCTCTTCCCTAATTTAACCATATCTCTTATCATACTCGAGTGTTTGTCGTTAAATTAAATTACATTAAAACATTGAATTAAAAGACATTAAACTTAAACCATTATAAAGATTTGTATTATAAATCAATTAACTATTTAACTCTCCCATCATCCCAATTTTACTTTCAGAAATAAACTTCAAAGAAAAGTGTAACGTAATTTTGTTTTAATCCTATAAATCATAAATGAATCTGTTTGAAAGATATTTTCAAGAAACAAAGTGAAATACATTTTCTTACTAAAACCTAAAGACGATGTCTGGCATCTGTAATGAATCATTAATTCTGGAAAGGGATTTCAAACGTGTTAAGGCGGGGATTAAAAGTCAGTTATCGTTGAAGTGGTGGATTAATTATTTATAACGTAACATCTGGCGGATAACGAGCGCCTTCGTTACCGGGAAGCAGAGAGGGGGAGTAATATCTTTCTTTCCTTCTCTTTCTATTTCCAATCTGCCAGGTCCGATTAAATTCAATGTGTTTTAGAATTGATGCAAATCGACTAAGACCATATAACGTTAAAATTAGTCTGTAATTTTCTCAGTATTAATAAAATACCAGACGGTGTATTTTGGTGATTGGTAATGTAATTAAGGCTGCCAAAGCATTTCATTTGACTTTTTATATATTTTAGGTAGTTGAATTTAGTTTATTCCAAAACGTGAAAGATTTCTTCTAAGAATCTGTTCTATACCATTGAATCTATTATGTAAGAAACTGTTTTTACACGAAAACAAATAAATTACTTTTTATCAACGTCGAATTGGGAATGAATTTCCCAAAAAAAAGACTGCTATTTCAGCAATATTTGTGTATTAAAAAAATAAAAACACGATCTTTCAAACGAGACCTATTACCTGTCTCTTCAGCTGTCAAAAACTAAGACGTGAGATCTATGATTAAAATGCGCCCAGAGTTAAATCACTATACAAAACATTGTCATTACCCCAACAAACTCATTACTAAAAGCGAAAACGTTTTACGTCCTACGTTAATTTATTTTTACTACAATTACTGCAAACATTCAGCAATAGCTCTGCAACATTTTTAATTATTTGTTTAGGATCTGTATAACTCCTATTCCCTTTCCAGACTTAGTTTATAAGATGTTGTTCTTTTGATTAAGTATACTATAATTTTCTGAGTTAGAAGGAACATCGCACAGATCTTTTTCAATTTGGTGAGAGCAGAATTTGCCCAAGATGAACGACCTCATAAATATAAATATAAAATAAAGAAACGCCCTCAGTATTTTGCATGCGTTCGAAAAATATAATTACAGTGCAAAGGATAAACTCTCCTTACTCCTTGATCCCATAGGTAATGTATTACAGCACTATCTTCAGGTTTTCATGCTTAGGATTTCTAGGCTTCCCCTATCCATTTATTGGGGGTGCAACAAAGTACAGACAAAGCATTTATATATCGTTAAAATTGTAATAAAAATTAAACATAAGGTGAATTTTCATTCTTCAAATATCACTCTGATTATGCATAAGTTATGCAGATTAAGTTATGAACCTTTCACAAATTCCTGAAAATTATTACTTTTTTGGTTCACTTATATTAATATACGTAATACATTATTCTTAATTTATTTACAAAAAACTACTCCAATAATAATTCAATTTTAGTTCTTTTAGGCCCTTCGTTTTTAGAGAAAACATCATCACGACCACATAATTAAAATAAAAGTTGTTAAAATAATAATATAAACAACTGGCAGTTACCCGCAGCTTCACTTGCAATTTTCTGAATTGAAGGCTTCTCGAAAGCAATTATGATATAATATGAGCCCTGTAATATTTTATAAAGATAAGTAGACAATATCTATTAAAGAAAATATGTGCATATAATAATATTAGAAAGATTAATTTAGTCAAAACCAAATACTCCCGCTGGTAGCGGAACCATCAATCAATCAATCAAATTCATTTATTGCCAAAAACATAACATGCATAGGCACTCGTCAAGAAAATTATAATATCCTAAACTTAAAGTATAGACTACTGACAGATCAAACACAACAAGACCAAATCAATATAACAGGAGTGATCTACAATTTATTATCCTCAACGTATTCCCGGACACTGTAATATTCTCTCGAAATAAGAAAATTTTTTCAGACGATTTTGAAATTCCCTATCGTCCACAACAATTTTCAAGCAGGGATGGCAAAGAGTTAAAAAGGCGGATGCAGGGAGTAAAGACTTTGTTTTTCAAAAAAAAGATGTTTTATGGCAGGGTAGGATTAGGTTGTTTCTTTTTCTTAAGGAGTAATTATGGGCTGGATTAACGTTGACTGAAAAAAGGTGGGATTACTTTTTTTTGTAAAAAGAAAGACACTGAAGGATATAAATGGATGGGAACGTAAGGATATTATTACTGCGAAAGAAACCTCTACAAGACTGGGAACGACTCAACTTGAAAATAATCCGTATAGCTCTTTTCTGGAGACGAAAAACATATTGAGTTTTCTTACTCTCGTATCCCCATATAGAGACTCCATAGCAAAGGTAAGGATAAAAACAGCCATAGTAAGTAAGCAAAAAGAATTTCCTCACTAGCAAAACAGGATAGTCTATACATCAAAAATATGCAGCTGCTTAGTTTTTTCGTGACTTTATCAATGTCACTAAAAAAGTTTAGCTGATCATCCAAAACAATTCCAAGATAATTAACATTCAAAGAAGGACACATTTCTGACTGACTCTCACAATCATAATGTTTTGAGATTCAATCAACGTTTTTAGCAGACTTTCTAATTCCAAAAATCAATATAAAATTGGTTTTTAGATGTATTTACAAACAGAGAGTTTTCACCCAACCACTGCAGCAAATTACTGGCCTGAACAAAGCTTTGGATTTCAAGCTCGGCTCGATTGCAACCAGAGATGACCAAAGAGGTATCATCAGCAAACAAAAAACAACTTGGAACCTTTCACGCTTCGATGGATGTCATTTATGAATAGTAAAAATAATAAAGGACCAAGTACGGAGCCTTGGGGAACTCCAGTGCGTACTTCTCGCTCCTCAGAAAATTGTGTTTCTTAAGCACCCTGTATCATCAATAAAAGGAATTTCAACAATCTGTCTACGGTTTCAGGAGATAAGAAGCAATCCAATCAAAAGCTTTCCTCTAAATACCCAAGTTTTCAAGTTTTCTGAGCAAACAACCCGTGATCCACAACGTCGAAAGCCTTCGTAAGATCCAAAAATAGGCCAAACAACATCGTGATTCCTGGTATCCAATGAGTTTGATACCTCAGTTAGAAGACTAAAAATTGCATTGACTGTAGACAACCCCCTCACGAAAGCCATATTGATGGTCATGTAAAATTCCATTGACAGACAGGTAATTGGAAAGTCTGGTCAGCACAAGCCTTTCAAGAACTTTTGAAAATGTAGAAAGGATCGAAATGGGGCGGTAATTGCTAAGTTCCTTTGGACTTCCTTTTTTCTTAAATATAGGTTTTACAATTGAGAGCTTCAAGTGTGATGGGAAACTTCCCAGATTCTAATGACAGTTCGCAATCTGTGCAAGAGGATCAGCCAATATATCTATACAGCTCAACAAAATCCTGGATGAAACTCCATCAAATCCTGCTGAATTGCTTGTTTTCAAGGACTTTACGACTGAGATGATTTCATTCTTATCAGTTGGAGCAAAAAAATATAGAGGAACTCATACTTGATGAAGACAATGATCTTGGAGGAACAAATGAAGAATTACCCTCAGAATCTCTCAAAACTCTGGGCTTATTTCTGCAAAATGGATGTTGAATTTTCTCTGAAATCATCCTAGGATTGTTCGTCAGATCGCCATTCTCGTCATTAAGCGTAATATGTGTGTGAAGGCATTAGCTTTCTTATCAGGAATGAGATCCTTAACCACATTCCAAGCAGCTCGCTGTTTTTTCTGAGCCCCGCTGATGTAGGTCAATACTTTTTTCGCTTTGGCGGAATGGATGCGATTCCTAAACTCCTTCTTGGGTTTGAATAAAAGAAACTCTCAAAGGTATGAGAAGAGTCAAGATGCTTAGACAGCGAGTAGAGAAACAAAAGGCGATTATGAAGTTTTTTTAGATCTTCATCCAAAGGAATCCTCATCTGAGTGCCCCATGTACCGAACTTAATCTTTTTTGTAGGAAAAACACTATCAATATAAAATGACAAAATTGCAAGAAATGAGTCAAACATTTCATCATGGAACACAAGTTTTCTCCTGGTATAAGGAAAAGAATGTATAATCCCTTTGTTTTCCTTAAGCTAAAGCAAAAATAAGTACTGTATGTGCAAACATTCACAGATTTGTTCGTTAATGGAGGTTTTATAAAAGGATTTAAAAAGTATTTCTAATGCATTATATGGTTTAAATCCAACACTGTTGTAAGAATTAGATATTAACTTCGACGTCGCAATATGCATTACGCTAATGATCAACTGCTGTATATTTAATATAGGTATTCTAAAAAAAAAATTACGGTTGCCTGTAAAGTGGGTTTTACGGGCGAAGATTTTACGTGACAACGTCTTTTTCTCGGTAGAATATTTATTGATATGAATATTATTAAATTGCACAATAGGAACAAGGAATTGAATGAAAATAAGAATTGCACAAATTTTAACTATAGAAATATATTTTGTTTACTCAAACATTGTACATAATTTGAAATTAATTAAAATTTGTTATTTTAAATGGCAAAGTTGAATAAAACATTTACTAAAATTGGAATTTGAAATTCTTGCTAAAACACAGTTAAATTCTAACTCCGCGCGTGGTGATTGGTCGGTTTAGTTCGTTTGTTTGGTCGCACTGTTATGACAGGTTAGAGGTTATAATTTGTTATTTTAAATGTTTGACTAGCAATACGCGCTGTTTCTTCTCAATCGACTGAATTACGATTGATTGCAGAGTGATTTAAACTAATAATTTACTTAACACTATCAACATTTGTCAATAGTATGACATAACCTATAAACTCAGTTTCTCAACTTTTGTGTCAATCTAACAATTAATCAATCAATCATAGTTTACGATAATGAAATATCAGTGTACAATTATTTACCTTTATTGTTGTAGTTGTTGTAAATGACGAATCTAAGCACTCCACATTTTCACGAATAAACATAGTTATCTGCTTTATCCCGTGCGGCGGACCCACAGTTATCTGCTTTATCCCGTGCGGCGGACCCACTGGACGGGCATCGTAACGTTACCGGGCGTTACACTTTTTCATGAGTGACTCCGAGCCGCAACCTAATTTAAGACGTTGTCACGTCGATATAATAAAGTAATTAGGTGTCCGCGTTTTTGCTAAACTTCAGCTGAAAGAGCTGACAGCTGTTTGTGTCAGTTACCTTTAATTAAATTTTGTAAATATTATAAACATTTTCACGAGTTTTTAAAATATCAGTTTTCGCATTGTACACACATTTCTGTACTTGCTGTACTTCAAATTTTGATGTTTTTTTACCTAGGAACCTGCCTTAGTTCATACCGAATCCGACAGTGAAAACTGTATCAGAACCCGTTAATTAGTTTACGAAATATTGATACACAAACAGCCAAACACAAAAACGACTTTAATTTATACTATGTATTGATTTAGTACTTAAATAAAACAATACGCCATTAAATACAAGGAAGTAACATTTTAGAGGACAGAAAGTATGTCCAATGTATACATAAAAATAGTATCTAATTAGATTAAAGATATTAACGGTAAATTTTCGAATGGCTCAAGTTCGTTATTTACTAAATCATTTTGGTTATCTATATATATATATATATAAAAATGAATGTTTGTGTGTTTGACCTTTATAGACTCAGAAACTATTTGACCGATCATTATGAAAATTTGTATATGTATTTTTCCACGTAGAAGGTTTATATGCTATGCCCATTGATGTAACTCACCACCAGGAGGCACTGCAAAATATATGTTATCAAAGCGCCTGCACATTTTAAACTGCAATTACGAGATAGTTGTGTATAATAACCACACACTATGTGAAGGCGCTAAGTTTTTATGGATATTTGTCTTTCAAATGAATTTCTGTTTGGCCTTATAGCTTGAATGTTAGACCACTTTATTATTAAGTACATGTACGTGTACAATGGCTATAAACATACACTTTTGGCAGATTTTCTTGATAGTGTCAACAAGGTAAACTCTACATCGGCGTTGAAAATATAATTCACTTGAACCAGAAGTGCTCATACACGAGCAAAGCTTACAAAAAGCGTGCGAAGCCGCGGGGAACAGCTAGTTCTTTATAAAAATAGAATTAATGATAAAGGTTACAACTTAAATCTTTTATTTTTACAAAAGGAAGAAAGAAGAGCTGTTTAATTCTACTTTGCATAAACTATAACGTCAAAGAACGAAAAAACTGAGAGTGGTTTTTGGACATATAGACTATACATTAATTATTCATTAGACAAACTTTGCATATATTTCAGGGAAAGTCTGTTATGACGGTCATTACCATAGGTAAATTTTACACACATCGCTTTCACATGCAACCAATCAGCAAGCTTTCATTCCTCATGATGATCTGTATTATATAACACACCAACCCTCTCTTCCAGAGCCTACTTTCAATGCCAGAATATTACAGGGCTTAATACAACAGGAGTTTCATACTTCTTTGCTCATTGTTTTTTTTTCTTCGTAAGAGGATTTAACTCCTAAGTTCATTGTTCTGGCACAAAGTGAAGAGAGAGAGAAAGGGAGAGTTTTATGTTAATTGAGTTGCGATCATATTTTAAAAGCACTGAACCTAAGTTAATGGACGTGTTTGCATTATAAAACACTTCCTCTAAGTTAATTAAAGTCACGATTGAAAGGATTCGTATCTTAATTAGAGAAATGTTTAGAAAATATTTCCCAATTCGTTTTTTAAAAATAAATCACTAAATCGATTGGAGATATGCCAACAGTAAATCGATTGGATTGAGTTCTTTAACTTGCATTAAATCTGGAATACTCTGGAATTAAATCAATACCTTTCAGGAATAGCGATTATTGGAACTTCATTGGCCAATTTCCTCTACTCAACTAAACCAAAAATTAAACACTTCTTCAATAGATTGCTATTTTATTACAAAACAACTTTGAGCAGCGAGCTACAGATAATTAATTATTGCTTGATCTTGAAACCACCTGCCAGTTGCGGATGAAACAAAGTGCGCTTTTTAACTTGAAACTTGGTGTGTAACTCTAACTCGCGAGCTACTGTCTCTAGCTCGCTATTTGAAATGGTAAACATCGATCTGTTGGAAGTCTTGATTTCTGTCTAATAAAAAGTGACTCTGGTTACATTGCCGTTAGGAGTAAACGATTATGAAAACGGGGAAATTAGTAAAAAAATTATTAAAAACAGTATCTTGTGACTACTAATTATAAAAAATAATCTGCCAGTAATTTATAAACATATTAGATGAAGCTATTTTGTTGGATTGGTTGGTTCGTAAAAAGTTTGAACATTTTAGCTTAATCCTCAATACAATTTTCAAATCAAGATAAAAGGTAAATAACTATTTACTGAGTTATTTTGACTGAGATTATTTATATAAGATGGGAAGAGCAGAGGATTTATTTACATACTATATTTGTTAGGTGAAAAGTGTGTTTAATGTCTGTCTATCTCTGACAAGTATTTTATCTATTTTAAAGTATCTATACTCTTCAAAGTTAGGATATAATTAAATACAGGATAACAGTGCAATAATATTAAATTATTTATTTGAGTTTTCTTTACTTAAACATGCCATTGAATAAATGTTTTTGTCTGAAGGATCTGACGCGGTCTAGAGCGGAAATGGTTTTATAAGTGAACAAAATTAAAATCACCCTACAAATATCATCTTTGTCTACACAGCGAGATAACTCCTCGTTACGTGCTTCCCGTTAGAAAACAGCTAAAGAAGTTCCTGTTTGATTACGTATTTACAGTTGAGATAAGGTTTTGCAACATTCAAGCACTATAAGCATAAACAGACACCAAGCACAGGACTTAGCCTTAAATTAATGTTGATATATAACATCACGTTCAACTAAAATAAACCGAACAAAAATATTCTCATTTGTGGCCATTTGTGAAAGCTATAAGTTTTAAGCTATTCGCTACAATTCTGTTACATTTTCGACATTTCATTTCAAAAGTCGGCTGAAGTTATCATAAAAACCATTTAAGAGCCCGGAATATTTACCACATTACATGTGATGGCTCATATCATTATTTGTTAGATTGCAAAAATATATTGCCTGAAATAAAATAAACAGAGACAGTATCCTCTCAGCCAATGGACTTATAATACTTGTTAAGATGTAATGATATGTGTATTAATTGGGTCAGTTTCATTTTTATAGTGAAATACTATGTTTCTCTTCTTTTTAGCAATGGGTTTTATGATTATTTGTAGTGTATTTATTACCGGTTTTATTGCCAAAACTCTGTCTAAAGCTTTTATATTTATAAAATAGAAACAAATGCAGTTATAGTTAATTAGTTCATTAGTCATGAAAGTTATACAATAAGAATTAAAATATCAGGATCCAACCCAAAAGACGTCAAAGAACAGCTCAGGACTGAACTGGTGTGTATTTTTTTTTATTAATTAAATAAACGGATTCCTAATACACTGGTATATTTTTCAAGGTCTTATTTGAAAATTTCCATAAGTGAACTGAGTGACGTTCATGACCACGGGAACGAACAGGTTTTTACAGATTTCTTGCAACTGATTACTGTGAAAGATTTATATCACGAGTTATCAACCTCACAGTCATAAATGTTTAGTGAGTACTTTAAGTGAAATCTATCATCAATCTTTGGACGATATCATGGGGAAGAACTTACCGTTACATTTTTAAAACATTTATCACTTAGAAACCTTTTATCATAAAAGAAAAAACTAACGTTTGTGAAATGTTTACTAGGCAAGACCTTGCGATCTTATAGCTTCATATTTACGTAAAAAATATATTCTTGTCCTGGTAAAAAATTAAAGAGCCATAATTTGAGACTTTTGGTTTAATAACATCAAAACGACGCTATGGTAGATGCAAAATGTATTTAAATAAATGTTTGTAACCCGATTATGATGAACTTCATGGGACTTGTCATAAGTACTGCAACAAAATTAAGAATAAGAGTTGTCTTAGCCCGTAGTTTCCCACTCGTTAAACTGGTTATTCTGATTGACCTCAAACTAGAACAGTTGGTTTCAAAACCTGTCAAAATTAATAGACTTGGAAACCAATAGCAACACACGGTGTTCCGAAATTTTTAATGTAATACTTGTAAAATATTAAAAAAAAACATCCCTGATCGTTGCTATTTGGAGGTAAATACATCACTTGTATTGCTCGTTTAGGGGGGGGGGCACGTTTAGAAGATAAACTTTACTCCCTTAAGAGCCTAATAAATACCGAGTGAACGCCAAGATTTAATACTCTGAATCAACGACAGAAGTGAAGGTAATTAATTATTATTGAAGGCTTTGTCGTTCATGAAGAAATCCAAAGCAGGAATTCATTTTCACAATAGGAGAACGTGCTTGTTTTCATGACCTTTGTTGAATTCTTCATCCTTCCATCTATTCATTTCCTATTCTATCCTTCAAATAATTGATAATTTTATTTCGAATTTATTTTATACAATAACGTTATAAGTCAAAAACACTTATTAACCATGCCATGTAGAATTCATTCATAACTATATCAGATTATAATTTAATTAAGACTCTTGGTCCTAAACTATGAATTATTTTAATATTGTTTTGTAGGATTATTATAAATCTACGTTAGAATTGAAACAGCTTTGAATGAAAAGAGATTTAAAATTAGTCTTGGAGCCAAAAGCTAATTTTGTAAAAGCACACAACTCAGGTTCTTTTAAAATCAATTGATAAATTTCACCTTATAATAAATCAAATGCCACTAGAACTAGTTTTGTAGATTGGTATTTGGAAGTCATTAAAGTTTTAAAAATATACAATGAATTATTCTTATGAAACATATGTTTTAGCTTGAAATTATTGTAAATGGTTATACGCATCAAATAAATTTATAATCAGCTTCATATAACCATCATAAACAGTTTTTTGAGGTTGACCTTTAAGCTCTTCTACATTTCTGGTGGTAAATTTAATTTTGACCTACTATTACTTTGGATTTGAAATTGGAAATCCACTCTCTGCTTTAGGTAAATAAAAGACCGGAAGACATTGCAAAACGAAAATATGTAGTAACGGACTGCTGCTCTTATTTAAAAATTTTATTAAGTAATAAACGATCGCAAATGTCTGAAATTCTATCATCATCACTTCAAATTCCATCGTCAATTAAAAACTTTACATAAGGTATTACTTGCAAATTGTGCCTGTCTGATGGTAGGCCAAGCTAAGAAGAATATAATCTGAGAAAATATCACCACAGTAGTAGCTGATGATAAATTTCTCTTAAGAAAGACATTTATCAGCTACACTAGTGGTGCAATTTTCTCAGATTATATTTTTCTTAGTTTAGCCTACCATCAGACAGGCACAAATGGTCTACCGTCTGAAATGTGGAAGAGTTTGAAGGTCTACCTTAAAAATTATTGTTACACCATTTTGTAAACTAATATTATTTTCCTTGGAACTTTTTTTCAAAGGATCATAATTATGTTATACTTTAATTAAATGTAAAGAAATAGTGTAAAAAAACAAAAATAACACATAGAGACAGAAAAGAGGAAGACAAGACTGCAATTTCATTTACCTCATAAATCAAATAGTGCAGTTTGATAGAGTAATTTGTGGACAGTTATATGAATCAAATGTATTCTATAGTTTTTAATTTATGTTTATACTGTATATTATGTGGTATGTGTACATATACAGTATGTTTATCTATATAATGATACCATAAGCCATGTGAAAGTTTCATTTCATTGTTAGGCCCTTGCAGAGAGCCTTCACAAATTTATATGCACTTGCCAATCAATGCTGTACAGTTTTTATCACAAAACTTTTGAAGGCGGTAAACCAAACGATTTAACCATTTCTCATAGGAATTTATATGTAATAAGTAATATGTTTTAATGTTTTGTCAAAACAATCCAAATTACACAAAAATTATCGCATAGTGAAGAAAATTTATCACATTTAATCGTACACTAATTATTTTGTGTGCAGTACGGGAGTGTATACAGGTGGAGGGGCTTGTAAGAAAATAAATAAATCTTAATCTTTAGGTTTGATAATAATAATTTATTATCAAATTCTGTTAGGTTCCAAAGCTTTGTGATGGAAAAAATCTCTGATGGACTTTATGTATACACAAGCTTAAAAACATTCGTTCGTCTACTGGACGACCACAAATTTGACTTCACGAAGTAAGGATGATTGCAATTATTGTTGATCACAAAATGACGATGTCACGATTTCTGACCACGAACCGCTAAAGCAACCCCACATTCAAGCCGAGACATTAATTACTAAAATAAAAACTGCTTCATCGGAATGGTTAAGCACTTGTAAATGGCTTCAAGCACCAAGAGAAAAAAAAGTTAAAACTAGATAACTTTTAAATATTATTAAATATTAATAAAAACACTACTTTTCCAAATTGTTTATTATTTCGGGCGAGGCCTTTCAAAACCAAAGGTTTCATCTTCAGGCAACTCCACAAATAAATATTTACATATTGTTTGTTAAAATTAATATTAAATTAACATATGGTGTAAAATGTAAATACAAAAAATTTTGGAAATATTTCAGCCAGTATGAAAAAATTATATTTGACTAGAGTTTAATTTTTGAATAAATTCAGAAGAAAGAAGATTGGAATTTTCAATAGGGCCCCTCTTCATTGTTCATGAGTTTTTCTTTACTTCTGTTTATGTATAGTGTTTCCCAAGCATTCAAGTTCATTGGTTTTGTTATTTCTTTTATTAATTTTAGATTTGTAATTGATGTTCTGTGTCCTGATTCAATGCAGTGCTTGGCTACAGCAGATTTGTCAACTAAAAATTAATATTAATAAATCTAAAATTAATAAAAGAAATAACAAAACCAATGAACTTGAATGCTTGGGAAACACTATACATAAACAGAAGTAAAGAAAAACTCATGAACAATGAAGAGGGCCCTATTGAAAATTCCAATCTTCTTTCTTCTGAATTTATTCAAAAATTAAACTCTAGTCAAATATAATTTTTTCATACTGGCTGAAATATTTCCAAAATTTTTGTATTTACATTTTACACCATATGTTAATTTAATATTAATTTTAACAAACAATATGTAAATATTTATTTGTGGAGTTGCCTGAAGATGAAACCTTTGGTTTTGAAAGGCCTCGCCCGAAATAATAAACAATTTGGAAAAGTAGTGTTTTTATTAATATTTAATAATATTTAAAGAATTTCCAATTGCTCCAAGAGTCTACAATAGATAACTTTTGCCATTTACTGTAAAATTTTGTTAATATTATATTTAAAAAAAGATTTTTTATTTTAAAATTATGTCTTATGTAAAAAATTAATACTTACGGATTGAGCTGAAGGGATTTCGGTTCTGTGGTTAAGACAGGTCGATTTGTCTACCGGATATCACCACACTTATACCGGCAGTGGGTGTTTAACTCAGCCACGGAAAAAAGAAGCGTTCTTGGCAGAAGTTTTATCATACTATCAAATTATAACTATTACATATGTTATCAGACTTAACAAAAGTATTTCATAATATACCTCTTTTATTATTAAAATCTATAAGAACAACCAGTTTGTAAGATTATAATGTTTAACTTTTACTCAATTTAAGCCGAGGATGGATTTATTACAATAAGTTAAAAAGGAGTCTCTAACAGTTCTTAAAAAAACGTTATATTTAGTATAGACCTACTACGTTTAATTTTTTATTTTCTGTATCGCATAGTGTACGTAATAGGAACTATAACAGAGAGTGTAGCATGTTTCTAAAAAAAAAAAAACCACAGTTAAAAAACTCCTTTTAATTCTTTAAAAGGTTATCCAGCAATCCACGACCAAAATTTACAGCCCAGAGACACAGCGACATTGTCACGCGATAATTCACCCCGCTGTTACTGGTGCTGGGTGACGGAACGTGGCATTGCGTTTTAATAAACCCTTTAATTGAAAACCAGAGATGTAATGAATTGCAATCTCAGTTCCTATTTTACAGTGGCCACGGGGGCAGGATTTTGTGCATACAAATGTTTACTACGAACAAAAATAGTATCTGGAAACAATTTCTACTGTATACATTAATTTTAAATGACAAAAGCTTATGCAACATATCATATTCCGTTTGTGGATTTTATCTAGAGCTCAAGATACGATCACTATGCAAAAAATAAGTGAAATCTGGCTTCATTTGCTTCATACATGATATATGTAATAATGTTAAGTAAATTAAATTAAAAATTTATGTTAATGTAGTATAATTTATTCTGACTTTCAATCTACATCTTTTTTCCAATAGGTTATATTGATTGCACGTTCTCAATTTCCACGCCGCAAACCATCATTGATACACAGCCAAGGGCTATTTTTAAAGGATTACTTGCTGTATGGAACATGTTAATGATAAACCACTTCCATGATAATGATGACGAGCATATTTTTTATTCGTACATATTACTGATGATAAGAAAACAGTAATATTTTTTCCAGCCGCTAAACTTTAGGCTTCGCTAACGACCAGTATTGTATGTACGTTGATAAACAAACTGAGTAAACAATATTTCATTTATTAATAAATAATTCTTATTGATAAAAAAACTTTAACATAAAACAATCGGAACTATCCACAATTATTATTATTAAAAACGATATTTAATGGAAACATTTATATCTTCTAAACACAAATATTTTCTGTTTAGCAATAATAATACAATGATGAAAATGAGTTTAGACGCAGTCTTTGAGACTAAAGACGAAGTTAAACCCCCACAACAAGCCACAGACCCTTATAATCACTGTCTCCACTCGGATTGACCATTACCATAAACACTCCTACACCCCGGAAAAAGATCAATTTCCCTGTTTTGTTCTTGATTCTGGAATTTATTTGAATTTTATTCTTTTCATGCGTTGAGGCTTTGGCAATTTTTCTAAAGAAAGAAAAAACCTCAGACTAGGTTGAATAGTTTATTACGTTATACCTGTAAACGTTCTTAAACGTGTGGATATGCTACCTTTTAAAAATACCAAAGCACTGACTTTTACCTTTGCATTCTGCATTACATACATTTTTTATACATTTTCATAATCAACTATCATCATATTATATACATAAAATCCTCTAAATATTATAAATGCGAACATTTTTGAAAAAAATGTTTACATGTTTGGATATTTGGATTTTTGCTACTGAAATACAAAAATTTGGTAGTCAACTTTTGATAAAATTATGCATAGAATTTGCTTAGTTACCTCACATTATAAAGATTTATTTTTATTCCAAAAATAACACTTATGAAATACCTATTCCAGAATAGTATTTGGATGAAAAAATACGATCTGTCGTAGTGTGCTAGAAATAGTTGTGACGATTGTATTATTTTATTTTTACTATAGATGGTATTAGTGACTGGCTACAACCATTTAGTTTATTTTGGACATTCGAAATTGGTTGTCCTTTAACATTATGTGGCAGAATATTTACAGTAGCTAAAATAACTACGGAGTGACCGAGAAATAATGTCTCAACGAGACTATAAGAGCCCATCTTACCTTTCTGTCCTTAGGTGATTATATCGCTTATCATTATCATATTGTATATCACGAGAAACATCTAACTTAAGACAATACTTGTATGCAAATAGGCCAATTAGTTGTGATATCAATAAATTTATTATTTATTATAATTAATTATGATCAAACATCATCAGTGTTCAATTATATGATCCAAACGTCAAATAAAAGTGTAATATAATCTTTAAAATCCACAAACTAGCTTGTAAGCCATTTATAAGAAGCAAAATGAAATACATTTTCTTATTAAAAACCTAAAGGACGATGTCTGGCATCTGTAATGAATCATTAATTCTGGAAAGGGATTTCAAACGTGTTAAGGCGGGGATTAAAAAGTCAGTTATCGTTTGAAGTGGTGGATTAATTATTTATAACGTAACATCTGGCGGATAACGAGCGCCTTCGTTACCGAGAAACAGAGAGGGGGAGTAATATCACTCTCTCTCCTTCCCTTCTATCTCCAATCTGCCAAGTCCGATTAAATTCAATGTGTTTTAGGACCAACTCAGGTTGATAAAAGAAGATGAAGACGTAGTTCTTATTAACGAGTATTTTGTAGTTTTTGCATAAAAAAATAAATCTAGATAGTGTACTTTGCTCGGTGGGGTAATTAAGGCTGCCACGACTCTTAAGGTAAAACATATTTTTCGAAATCAATAGTTTTAATAATTTTAGCAATCTTTACGATGCATTTCAAATTGAATATGTCTGAGCAAAACACTCTTTTAAGAATAATTTGTCACTAATTATTTTGTAATCTATGTGTTTTAGATTGAATTTAGATTTTTTTTAGTTTAAATCTTCATTATAAAGCAAACGTTTTTATGAAATAAATCAAAACTTATTTATTAGTACTCCAAAATTTCCATTTCGCCAGTACGTTTTATTGTTTATATTTTTAATTGCATAATTTATAGTTATCCATTATTACAATTAAGTAAAACTCCTATAACTTTTAAAAGCTAATAATTAAAATTTCTTTAAATCAATGTGTTATTAAAACTGTGTTACATTTTTTTTAATACGCTAAACTTTTTTAAAAAATTTTTAGCATAAAACCTTGCAATTTAATTGATTTATTGCAATGCTTATTAAAATTATTAAATTCGTAACAGCAGAAATATTTCCACATCTGACTTTAATCTATCTATCGCCCATCGTAAATAATACGAAAAGTCTTACCTTAGGCTTGCTGTATCTTTAATTATACAAAATTTTGAGTACCCAAAATCACGTATCGCTTAGCAAGATTTGAAAAAACTTCAAAAGTAAAATCTTCACATAGATTTTTAGCACACTTATTTTTTTAGATACCCTGCGGTAAATAGATAGACATACATCATACAGAAAACAAATGTTACATCCTCCAAGTAGAAAAAACATAAATTTTGTCAGCTTTACAGAGTGCTTCAATCCATGGTTCACCTTTTAATATCAGAGAACTCAATATTTTAAATGACTAAAAACACAATTTTTAACAAACTTTTAGTCAGCAGATGATATTTATCGAGATTTCTTGCCATATTGTACTAACAAATTTCGTTCCTTGACTTTAGTTTTATAGTACTGTTTAAATAATAAAAGCTACAATGCAAGCATGCGCTAAAACCAGATCTCATCAACACCTTTTAACATTGAATTCCTCTTTTTACTTTTTTTCTTTTTACTCTCTGAATAACCTACATGTGTTAATACGTTATACTATTCTACTCAGCTTGTTTAACAATTCAAATATCTGCTGTATTCTCGTTGCCATAATGGTTCTCATAAGGCCAATGAAAAAATATCTGCTAAAAAATTCCATATAGCTTTATGCACTAACATCAGATTAACATCAGATTTTTTGGTTTGCTAAGAAACAAATCTGCACGCAGAGTTTCAAGTATGTTTGTCACTTCGTTTTCGAGATATCGTGTGAACAGCCAGATAGAAATGAAGTTTTCACAGCCCCACGAGTCATAGGTTTCGCTAACGGTCAGCCAACACCTAAGACCCCTATAACTCCTATCCATTATCAACACAGCGTATAATAAGCACTTTTCAAAGGTGAGTAAGTACTTCTTATTTTTAAGGAATCTAGCCTCTTAAATATAAAATTTGAAATCGAAAGCATCAAATCTTCCAAATCTCTGGTCGTAGAGTCGTTGGATTACAGCAGCACCTCCAGCGTGCCGACCTTCATGCCTAAGACTTGAGATTATAATGTTTTGTCATTCCCGTCACACGAGGTTCAGCAGAGTATACATTCTATGTATACTGTCTATAAAATATACCATGTACCATTCATCATCATGAACTTATGGGTGTCTTGGCAGTTTGTAAATAGCATCCTATATCATTTATGCTCTCATTTCAGCAAAATTACTCTAAATATTATTAAGAATACTTATATATATATTCGATAAAGAAAAGCAAAATATGTCACGATTTGAGTAAAACAATATGTATCTTTAACTTATACTTAAAGACGTTAAACAAACTTTTAGCGTAACCAATAGATATTAATTTTATTACATAACAACATATTTTGCCTTAGTTTCACTATTTATAAAAAATAGACCAATTATTTTTTTTTTACTAGACATCTTTAACTTTCAGCTTTTGCCCATTTCCATTTTAAGATCAGTCATTTCCCCTCATTCATTACAACAGTTTTTAAATGGTGGTTCAAAACTGCAATATCTAATTAAATAATGAAGTCAAAATTGGACAAAAAATATATGCTATGTTTGATAAAAAGAAATAAAAAAATAATTATATTTATTTTCTTAATCCAGATCTAAAATGTGCAGAATTCCTTTTTGGTGAAAGCCAAATATATTTATATCTTAAAATTATATAGTATTGCATGGCTACTTTTTAAGCATTCCTGAAAATGTGTTGTGAATTGAAATAAGTTGTGTTGTAAACAGCAGGATACAAACATTCCTAAACTTTGAGAACAGAGCTTGAATCTGTTATTTTCACAAATGAAAAAGTAACAGAAGCTGTTTAATTCCGAATTTTATAACTCAATATATAAAAGGACGAAAGAAACAGAGCGTGAATTGTGGTCTATAGACTATGCATGCATATAAATTAGCAACGGTTATGACAGTTTGAGGTATACAGGTTTTTGTACAGATCGATTTAATATAGAACTAACCTGTAGGCTCGCATTCTCCAGGATAGCTCCTTTATTGTATATCACACAACAACCTTCTTTTCCCGAGAAATGTCAGATAATTACCTGGACCATTTCAACAAACGGGATTTTCCTCCCTCCTTCTTTTCTCAATGCCTCCTTCCTGCACAAGAGGATTTAACTTAGAAGTTCACTGTTCTGGAAACAAAAGCGCCAGGGAGAGAGAGAGAGTTTTATGTTGAACGAGTTTCCATCTTACTTTCATTGCACTGAACCTAAGATAATGGATGTGTTTGCACTACAAACTACATCCGTTGAAGTTAAATAAAATCAATTTTTTAGAAACCGTACTTAATTCGCTCAGTTAAAAGCAAATTCTGAGAGCGCATTCATTTGCTTATACAAGCATGTCAGTAAACGCAAAGGAGATATTTCTGAGGTAGCTCGATTCAATGCAGTCTTTAACGTGCAATACATCTGGAACGTTTCAGTAGGTTGATGCTGAGTCAAGAGCGAATAGTAATTTTTTAATAATTTTCTTGTATTCAACTAAGCCATAAATCTCGTATGTTGCTTTAAAACAATTCGTATTAGCTAACACCTAATTAATTAATAAAAGTTTTTGACGCACGAAATCCGGTGTCTGTGTTTCTGTTCGCACGATTATTGTCAAACGAATTGTATTAGAGTGTTGAAATATTGTATGAAACTCCACCTTTAATACCTCTATATCTCTGATGGAAATTGAAAGCATCGGTTGATTAGGTGTCTTGAATTTCGGTCTGCCAATAAGTAACTCTGGCTATATTCCTCTAATGAATACCTATGATGCAAACTAGACAAATATAGAATAAACCATTAATAAAACATAGAATATTGTGAATACCAATCATTTGACATCATCTGTCACACATATGATCAAGTTACTTGGTAGAATTGGTTATTTTCACACAAAGTTTAAATACTTTAGCTTAATCCTCAATATAATTTTCAAAACGAGCTAAAAGGTAAAATGTATGATAAGCATAAGTATTTAGTAACTCACTCTCGTGTATTTCACACACAAATAATTTTTATATTTTAAACTAGCTTAGCGAAGATCGATGGTCATTAGATATATGAAATTACTAAGGTCAGAATAACAACTGTGCGACAATATGATATTTAATGATTTCCGTTATATTATTTTTAAAAGTGATATTGAATTAATTGCGTGAGTGAATGGATCGAAATTATTATGAATGTATAAGTAGAAAGCAGATTGTAAGAAATTAATAAAAGTGTAATACACCTTTCTGAATACCAAATTTATCTATACAAGGTACAGAATTTCTAAAAGGTAGTAGATAAAAGCCTACTATATTTTCAATTACTAGTTATAATTTTCATTATCAAATAACTCATGGTTACGCTCAAATCTGGTTTAATTTATCACATTACTTAGTTTAGGAACTAAACGAAATGGCTGTATTGGTTCTTAGTTTTTATTGTCCTGATTAAAAAACCAATCTATATAACATCCTGGTATATTTTTAAAAGACTTTATTTTTTAAATTGCTTTAGAGAAATTGTGATAACACAGTCTACCTCATAGTATTGCCAAGTAGCAAGGAACACGAGGTTTTTATAACATTTCTTTAAAACCTACTGGTATCAAAAGTCAACTTTAAATACAGTTAAATTTATTATTTAAAAAAATCTATTGATGACTTTTACATTTCTTCAGCACATCTTTTTATTAAATTCTGTTTTTACGTAATTTATTTTTTAAGTAAATATTTTAGGTGAAGCCCAATGTAATGGAGTAAATGCTATATTTATAATCAACCGAGACTAGTTTCCTCCCAGGATTAAATTACACTATAGCTTTGTTAACTAGAACAGATATAATCAAATTAATTTCATTCCTTTTTTTAAATCTAGTTCGGACGAGTCTAGTAGTGAACTGGAATAGAAAATGAATATTAACTATGCTGACATTCAATTTAGAATCCGATCAGCTTTATATAGTGCTACTAAATGATGCAGTAAGTTAATCAATTTTACGTTGGATTAATTAATAAATATAGTAGTAGATTGATTCTAACAAGTTTTTTACCATAAATTTTAGTCTGTTTTTGATGCTATTCAAAGCCCGTCATTAGAAGTAGTTATTTCTGTCTGTCAGCCCCACGACTGCCTTTCCATTTCCCCCTCCCCCCCCCTTCAAAACATACATCCATAGCTCGAACAAAAGATGTTACTGCAGCAAGAGCGACAGTGACCCCTCACTAGCATGTCTGGATAGCCACTGAACTAAACTGAGAAACGTCCAAACATAAAAATGAAAAAGATAGTCCCGCCCCTAGCGGCTACAGAGCGAAAAAAAAGCGTGACTTTGACATTCCGTAACGCGAAATAAAATTGATTTCCCCGTGCAAAAACATACATCCATAGCCCGACAAAAAAGTATTCACTTCAAAAAACGTTAAATATATTAAACTTTTTGACTACTTAGAGGCCTCCATGTATGAAAATTCTCTTCAGCCACACGTCAACCCTTTAAGACGGAACAACAGTGATACTGGCATTGACCACAGTTTGTCATTAGGTAAACTGGTTACTGTGTCTGAGCTCAAGCTATTCACTCAGTCAAAGAATATTATAATTATGATATACAGGGATTTTACTAGAAAAAACATTTTACAAATTCAAACTAAAATTTGACACCATAAACATATTACACTAGAAGTGAGTTTAAATGCCCGTAATTAGCCACTTTTTGACCGAAAGGCTGCTCAGTCCTAAGTAGGTAAATATATTTCTTTCATCAGGGCAACGAGGCAAAACTCGTTGTAGTATATGTTACTGTGTTACTGGTAATATACTTGTATTAAACCGGAATAGATCACAGGATCAGGAATTAAGTGTTTTTTTTTTTAACATAAGTAGGTTGTGGTGACCTATGTATAAATTCTTTTGTAACCGAGACAGCAAGGAAAATCGCCAAAGGCAACGGAAATATAATTCATTTGAGCCAGAAATAAATTTTTCCTATATGCGCGAAACGTGATATATGAGTTAGTCCTCAACCTCTGGCCGTCCCAATATCAAAGGGAATGTGATTATATTACATCATAAGTGCTTTGACTAAGGAGACAACAGACATATAGTTAGAAAATAAAAGGACGCATAATGTTCAGCACACTTAATAGATGTGAAATATTGAAATATATCCGTGTTTGTTGCTATTTCCATGTAAATGGAACACTTGAAAATGTTGAAGGGAAGACTTTTTGAGATGAGTTTGTACTTTCTTAAGAGCCTAATAAATACAGAGCGAGCGCCAAGTTTTAATGCGCTGGATCGACGACAAAAGTGAAGGCCATTAATTATTAATGAAGCCTTTGTCGTCTGTGAAGAAATCCAACGCGAGATTCCATTTTCACAACAGGAAAACCTGTTTGTTTTCATGAACCTTTGCTGAATTCCTCATATTACATAAACTCATTTAAAAATATATTTTTTATAAGAGTTTGTAAATCTTATTGTGCATAAATGTTATATATTATTGTTAAATCAAAGTCTAAAACATCTTAACTATGTCATGTACACTTCATTCACAATTAAAGCACTCACATCCAAACTCGTTGTTCTAAACTAGCTTATGCATAATTAGAACACTGTTTTTAGGATCATTAGGAAGACCTAAATTCGATTTTAATAGACTTTGACGTAATACAGATTATGTAGTGAGTTGTGTTGTTGCCAATAATCCAGGAGCTTAGAGAACATTGTGTATGAGCACACTACTTGCTTTTTCTAAAAAGTAATAAATACATTTACCTAAAAATTGCTCAATTATTAGCCATTCTTTGGTGGGGAGGGATCGGAATTGAAGGTTACTGAAAAAGTTAAAATTATTAAGTGATAATTTTCTTTCTCAAATCGTAATTTTTCGCTTCAACTAACAATATAGAAACTCATAGCATGCCATTGCTTATATGCCAGGTTTGATCAATCTTACATCCTAATTATACCACAGTAAGAGTTGTCTTAATGTATGAATTATGTCATCGTAAACCAAAACAGTTTATGAAGATAGGGATTGGTCAAATACTAAAATTTGTGTATTTCAACTGTATGCTGTGTCAACACCAGGTCGCAGATGGAAACGCTGGCCAGTCAACCAGACAGGTAGAGGATCATGTGATATTGTTTTCATGTCACTGGAAAATATATATTTTAATATCTGTGTTACAAAAGAGTTGGATCACCGGGATACTATGTGTTTCCTGCGTTATATCCTTGGTGGAAACCATAGGTATTTAGTGATCAACAAAAGACATGTTGATTACTTCCACAATATCATTTAATAGCAAAAGTGCTTTCACCGCTTAAGACATCATTATTAATGTAGACAGAAAATATGTATTAAATACATAAAAATACATACGATAAAGTTATTAAAATTATATTTAAATCTAAGTGTAAAGACCAAAAACTAATTATTTATAAAAGAAATATGTGGAAAATAAGGTTTACAATACGTAATTCTTTTAGTGATTTCTTTTTATACCAAAGGTAGTAAAATTTCACTGAAATTTACACAAGGTTGAGAAATACATTCATCTTTCAAAGCCGTCATACATGCACTTTCAATTTAGTATTTTTAACCGGAAAGTTTAGAAAAATACACTTTGATTCAAAAAGTATATGGTTTTTCCTTTATGTGTTCTGTTTACATTAAATGATGCCTTAATGAATGATTTGATCACCATTATGAATGTGACTAAAATGTAATAAAGCTTCGAAATTAGTATATTATCTATGATTAGCTATAAAATCTTGTGTTCGACATCACTACTTCGCCGAAATGAGTATAAACGTGGGAGCACTGTGTAGCTTACTTGATTGTCGGCTGTATTGTTTATTACAGTGTATCCTTAAACATCCTTAGTACGCTTAGTATTTAGTAAAGTAATTCTCCTTACCAGAGTACGTTTTAGGAAACATACTTCAAAATATATGAAAATTAATTTGCTGTTCATAAAATGCCTCTCTTTGAAATAAAACTTGGACCTCTTATAATGTCTTTATATATCAACTAAAAGATAACGATGATCCTTAATTTCGGAATTGCAAGCAGAGATCTCCTTGTGAACGGAGACCTCCTATCTAATACGGAAGAATTCAAGAGATAGTTGGACAAAGAATGGACACAGTTGCCTTTCGTAAATTCAGCAAATATTTGGATATCTATTAATCGATGTAAAAACGTAGGTTATAAATGCAAGAAATATTGTATACAGGGTGTACATAAAGTCCTGCACAGGTATAATATTTTCTGAACTGTAACAGATAAATCAACAAGATTTGGTACATCAACATTTCACCTAAAAATGTACTTTTTGAAGGAAATATCAGTTTTTTTTTGTGATATCATGGGGACGTCCCGCAAGGAGTAAGAAGAAAATCTTAAATAGAAGCATAGGTCAATATGCACATCATTTTAAAGGGCTTACGTAGCAGAGTTAAATGCCGCAAACCGCACTCAAAAACATTGATTCAGTACAAAATGGCGGCCGTTCAAAGGTTTTATTTAAAAAAGATGTTTACTTACCAAATTTTTTCAGAGTAAATGTTCGAATTGTTCACCTCCGGTTATTTGACAGTTGGAAAGACGCTCATAAAAACATAATTCAGCAGGGAAACTTGAGGAATCCTCTGACATTCTTGAAGTATTCTTTGTCTCATTTAAATTTTGAGGCTTTGTTTTGTAGACGTTGTCCTTAAGGTAACCCCAAACAAAATGGTCTAATGGAGACAGATCTGGTGAACGCACCGGCCATTCTACAGATCCCGCCTTCTGATCCACCGTTGCCAAAAAACAGTGTTTAAATAGGCTCTTACGATGCCGCAGTGTGGGAGTGCTCCGTCCTGTTGAAACCAGATATTCTGGAAATGTTCTCCAAACCATGTTTCGAAATACCTGGTGTAATTTCATTGTCCAGCAAACGTTGTTATGATATTGCATTTAAATTTCCTTCAATAAAGAAAGGACCTACCAACTGGATACCTATCAAACCAAGCCAGACATTCACCTTTAGTGGGTACTGCGAATGTGCCTCCCGCATCCAGTGAGGATTTTAATTACTCCAGTAACGGAAATTGTGCCTGTTTACGCTTCCATTCAGCATAAATGAACACTCGTCTGAAAGCACAATCAATTTCGTTGTGATCTATTTTGGCTATCATATTTTTACAAAAAATTCTATACGTCGATCGAAATCATCTTCGTTGAGTTTCGTGCACCAAATGAACTTTATAAGGCTTCAAATTAGACCCTTTCAGAATTTTTTTAACAGACGTAACAGAGATGTCATAAGTTTGTGCTGCTGAGCGTAGGGACTCTTGCGGTTCTCAATAAATGACTGCAATACATCTAAAGAGTTGTCTTCGGTTGTCGCAGTAGCGGGACTTCCTGACCTATGACGATCGGAAACACTACCTGTTTCCATAAAGCGTTGAACAGTTCTCCCTACAGTTGTTCTAGAAATTGGCTGCGTCTCTTGAAAGTAGTCATTAAAATAAATGGCATGCTTCCTCGTGTGATCGTTTGTTGTTTCCCCAACCAACCATCTAAGAAGTGTTATACGTTCACGTTCGTCAAGCGACATAGTGTAGTTGAAGAACTACAAGCAGTACGACAAACTCTTTTGTACTAAAGCGCACTGATAGAAAGGTTGGACAGCACTACTAAAACAAGAAAACTAGAATAGCCTACTATGAATAGACTGGCTAATAGGAAAGTCCAAACTGCCACCCAAAGATAAAAAGCTTTCTAATTGTTACTGTTATCAGGTTTTCCCCGTTATCAATATATTAGGACCAAATTTGTAACCCTTGAGGATAACTAACGTCATAATTCACTTCTGTACAACTGACAAGCATAATGTAGTATTTAGCTGCAGTATTCGTTTGGTTGCAGTTTTGCTTTACTGGGGTTATGGCTACTAATAAAATGAAACCAAGTAAAACCTTTGAACAGCCGCCATTTTGTTCTAGATCAATCTTTTTGAGCTTGGTTTGCGGCATTAAACTCTGCTAGATAAGCCCTTTAAAATGATGTGCATATTGACCTATGCTTCTATTTAAAGATTTTCTTCTGACTCTTTGCGGGACGTCCCCATGATATCACAGAAACTGATATTTCCTTCAAAAAGTAGATTTTTAGGTAAAATGTTGATGTACCAAATCTTGTTGATTTATCTGTTATAGTTCAGGAAATATTATACCTGTGCAGGACTTTATGTACACCCTGTATAGTTTTAATATAAATATTTATTTATTGGCTATAACGCTGATACCAGTTGCCTGCTGTTAGTATAAGAACAAAGATAAAGTCGACGATTATTTCAGAAATATTCCAGCTCTCTTATAAGATCAGTTTGTTTCCGAGTAATCCTGTAAGCTTCTCAAAGTCACTAGTAGTTGAGTAAAGAGACTTAGTGTAATGTCGAAACTACGGATAAGATTTCCCCAATGATGAATAATTCATCGACTGCTGTTGGTGTTCAAATTATACTTCCAGATCAACCTCCAAAAGTTTCCACATACTATTAGAATATACAGGGTGTCTATAAGTTACTCGATCAAACACCACCATTTTATTTGTGAGGGAAAAAGTAAGGAATGTCATGTGTAGTGTAGTCATACTTTTCTTATTTTCCTGATAGTGTTTTGTATAAAAAACTAGATTCTTAAACTGAAAAAGGTTCAAACTAATTATTTGTTGGATGTTAATTAGCATTGATAACTCACTTAGTGTATTTTATGCCTATTTGTTTTCAAGTTATTATTATTTGAAAACATTATATGGCCGTTATATTGAATAAGATTTATCAAGTCTTTCTTTCAAAATAAGTCAAAACTACTTCAACAGCTTTGAACTTTTTATAATTTATTTAAATTAAAAATATAGTTTTTTAGAATACAAACAGAACGGAAACTAATCAAGATAAAACAAAATTTAAGAGATGTATTGGTCATTTTAAGTCTTAAATAAATTAGTGAAGTTGTACGAGTAATATACGGACACCCTGTATATAAATTAAGTATATAATTTATGGATTATGTATATACATATACAGTATATTTATATCTTATCTCCCGTTGTTTAGTTATGTCTATAACATAAAAATTATAAGTCTTCAAAGTGTTTAAAACTAGTTTACAATTACGAAAAAAGCACATAATAGATTAAAAAGAGAATTTCGCACCTCACATTAATTACGGTAGTAAAATAATCCCCCACTGCATTACAAATCTGAAAACATGATGTCAGACGACAAATGCCTTTTTTAGGCCCTTCCTGAGCGCCTTCACAGTTTTAAATGTGCGTACCAAATACTACTGTATACCTTTTTATCAGTAACTTTCTGAAGGCTCTAAACCCAATTGATTAAAACTTTTCTCATAGCAAGTGTAATTATTATGAGAAAAATGTTTAGGCTACTTTGTAAGATCCTCTAAATTACACATATATTGTTGTGAGT
Source organism: Homalodisca vitripennis (assembly GCF_021130785.1). Classification (NCBI taxonomy): domain Eukaryota; kingdom Metazoa; phylum Arthropoda; class Insecta; order Hemiptera; family Cicadellidae; genus Homalodisca; species Homalodisca vitripennis. The sequence continues at coordinate 11,720,903 of NC_060212.1, read as the reverse complement.
TTAGCAGACTTTTAAATACATATATATCGTCGCTCTCCATGAATGAATAAGTTTTTACCGTAGATCATTAATTTAGTTTACAATACGAGACTTAAAATAGATGCATAACACATGCAGGGTGTTCACCACCCCGCCATGGTTTTTTAGCTAAACTAGTTTTAGAGATAAATGTTTCAATAAAAAAATATGATATTGTGGCTAACACCTAGACGAGACATTTTCTTCTATTTAAACCTATATATTAAATTTAATTTCTTTAGCTCAACTAGTTTTAGGGATAATATTTGTTTTATACATAGCTGGCGGTTAGCAGCTAAACTAGATATTTATCGTCCTATGTCAATATAACATTTTATCTTGTAAATTATGAATACTCAACAAAAGAAGTTGACTCCCCTTTGTGAACACAATGTATATCTTATTCATAAAATATATTAAAAAACACCTAGTTTGTTAGATTTTAAATGAGATAAAATAATAGAATTAAAATCACATATACTTCAAAAAGAATTTTGGAAAATGATATACGTGACATCATGTTTATTTATTTCATTGATTAAAATAGGGTGAATAAAACAAGATTACGTCACAGCTTGTATGGGATGGCTTTGATAACCTCTTGAGGAGCGTCATCTCTTTAGTCACCAAGAAGTCTCTAGACAATACTTCACTATAGGATAAACAATTTAATACCAATAACAACGTACCTTCGATAAACAGTTCAAAATGTAGCCATTCACTAATATATTTTAGACTTCTACTAAGTCATCTTCTGGTGTTACTGTTGGTGTGAATAAATATCGAAAGCAAGAACCATCCGGAGTTGCCATAGTTTAAAATTAAAGAACACAGCACAAAACACAACGAATAAATCAATAGCAATTTGAAACACATTTTTATAGGCCTATCACTCACGAATATTAAACATGATACAACATCACGGCCTGCGCAGGAATACAGGACAACTGACACTAGGTGATTCCAGTTCCCGGTGCATCGACGTTATCAGCTGAGCCGTCGGTTGGCGAGACGCTCTTACAACGGACTAATGTGTTGAACACAAAATGGAAGCTGAATTGCAGCTTCTCATTAAACATGAGTTCCCCTAATGAATTTCTTTTAGAATCTTTATAAGGTTCATATTCTTTAAGCGTGTTTACTTACCTGACTTTGCGACATCGATGTCAAACTTCCAATTTTTCATTAATTCCGTTTATTGCGTAGTTCTTCTCATCAATCGAATTTTGAGCAGATGATAAAGTCTACTTTTTTAATTTATGTTTCGCTCAATTATCTTTAAATCTTTGGCTACACGACCTTTGGATCTGTCCGATGTAAAAACTAAGGCAATCTGAACAAGTTAGTTTATAACACTTCCAAGTTCTGAGACATACGTCTCAAAATGTTCCTAGCTTGGTTGCCTTGAAGACTAGGTCTAAACTATGGGATTTAAGATATTTTTCAGTGCAATGCTGTATTGTCGAGCTATACTCTACACGTATATACTTCTTGTCCTGCTTTTCAAGATCTACCCTGTTTGCTGTTCTGCTTTATCAAACTGACTACAGTTTGAACTGTTTGACGGTTATGTCGTTATTGCTATTAGTAAATCCGCAGTTCAAGGCTATAGAATATGAAAAATAACAAACTATATTTTTAAATGTATTAAAGGTACTTCAACCTTAAAACAGTACGTACTATAAGTACGTATTTGCATGTATTTGTTATTATTAAAGCTCAGGAACAAGAAGAATCTAGGAAGCTAAATATACTGAGCTCTGATCCAGTCTACTCCACGTGGATTATGACTACTGCATGCTCACAGTTTACTCCTTCTCGTGGAGTATGACTACTGCAAGACCACAGTTTACTCCTTCTCGTGGAGTATGAATACTGCTTGATCACAGTTTACTCCTTTTCGTGGACTATGACTACTGCATGATTACAGTCTACTACAAAACCTGAATCTAGCCCCATCTCAAGTTGGATCATTCCATGACAACAAAAAATATAGCGTGATATGTACTATTCACATCATGGTCTAACGAGTATTATAAAACTTTATCGAACTTATTATAAATTTTCAAATTGTGTGGAGTTAGATAATTTTATTCTTCTACATGAAGCAAATTCCAGTAATATTCCCATTGAATAAAATTAATATGAACTTATCTGTTTGATCTAGTTTAATAAACATATGTCTTAATACTAAAACTAAAAGAAATGTTTGAAGGAAGACAGACTTCACAGGGTTGCTTCCCAAACAAACAAAAGTGGCAGAGAGACAGTATAAAATGCGTACTACCAAAAGTACAGAGAAGGATAACTTCAACGTGGTGTAAGTATGTATATGTAGCATATTTTCTGACGTCGCTTGACACTTCAGAAAGAATCCAACCATACAAAAAAAGTAATAACTATATAATACTGTTCCATATATGTTATAGGTTACAGTGCTGGAAATTCATTCATGTTTTTTATTAATATAACAAGGTTTCAGAAATTCTAAAAATGTTGGACGTTACTATGGTATATTCTGAGGTAATATTTCACTTAGACAAATACTGAATTTCCATAATATATACTACAGCAGACAGAGTAATGTATGTGTGGCCAGTTTCGGACCAACGTGGGAGCCTTCCGACTAATTCAAATTAGAGGAAAACAGTGTTTTATTTCTTAATAACAAAACACGCCTCGTTAGAGATTCTCAATTTGTTGCTAATTGGTTATCCAGAATTGTGTCTGCATGAAGGGTTAGTTCTACTTTATCAAACCCTACTGACATGAATGTTCAGGGCACCCATTTTCGCCTGCTCAATCTACCTGCCCGTAGAGGCTTTGTTAGCATGCTGCAGGAGTATGTTGTTGTAGGCGGACATTTGGCCTCTAAACTAGCTTTGTCGGTTTGAAATATATCAAAGAGTCTGTCCTTCGAAAAAAAAATAAAATTGCTTATGATATTGAACACTTAGGTTCATATAAAAGTGTTCATATTAGTTTCATATAAAGTGCAATACTATTGTTTGAATATTAAAGATATTATTTAAGTTCCCATTTCAATTTTCAGTTTGAACAACACTGCTTGCTGATTATAAACATTCAATTATCTATATGTAATAAAATATATGGAAAATCCTTGTAGTTAAAACAAATAAAAATATTGCACTTTTAAGGACATCACATAAGACTTCACTTATTATATTTCCCGTCACTTTTAAAATAATTTATTCCTCAGTAATAATCAATCAATGACTTATGTCATAGTATCTTTCATTGCTTTTTCGTTAACGTTTACATTTCGTCACATTCATAACAGATATAATGCAATTAAGTTAACATATAGAGCTTATATCACGTATATTCGAATGTGAATGTGGAGTTTAGCTCCAGTTATCTTCCTTTGAGTGCAAACGTCTGGAATGTAAGAGAGTGTGAACTAGAGCTAAACTGAACGTTCATATTTTAATCATCTCTTCCCGCCATAGCTAACTTATATCAATTGTGCACCTGATGGAGGAAAAGAATATGTCTTTTTTACCAGGAATTACACTATAAATTTTTAATCGAGCTCTCTGACATAGAAACGTTGTAATGAGTTAATTTTGAACTCCCGTCACCAAATATTTTAATTTCTTCAGGCGAACATGACGACAGAATTCCAAGTGTCGTATAAATATTTAATTATGTTTTCAAAATGAGACACCTACCAAAATTCTACGATTTAAACCAAGAAACCCAAGGAATTCTTCATTTGTTAATGGGGAATTTAAAATCATGATGGCCGGCAGCATATCCAGCTCTTCATAGGTTCCGGCTCACACAGGCGCTTGGTATATGATTACAAACAGAAAAGTGATAGAAAGTTAGTCATGTTTTTGTTAGTATATTTTTGGATTGGTTTGAGCGTTTTTCAAAATCTATTACTCAAGGTAATTGGAAACATTTCATTTCCGACTGTACTCACGACATTCCGAGAAACGAGTAAACCTATATAGGACATTGAGATTGGGTATGACTCTCCATTCTACATGAGGTAACATCGAGTTGGATGATAGCAAATTTCACTGCAAGAGTTGCTCTGAATTTGGTAAATAATTTTACATTTATCTTATAGATTGTGAATTGGCAACGATAGACTCCTACTACATTTTAAATTGTGACTTGTAGCCAACGATATGAGCTACAGGACTTGAAATTTTGCATGCAACCTCAGCGAATCCTGTTACGCAAATCATAGTGTTGGGTACTCCTGTCTTGTTTTTCGGTAAACAATTCGATTTTTTCGAGACAGATTAAACAACAACAACTGCAGGAGTGAAGGCAGTATAACATGTGTTTTGACATCTGGAACAAAGTTGTAGAATACAAACAAAATCACTTACAAAGCGAAAACAATACACATTTCGTATATGTACGTTACTTCCTCGTTTAAAATGTCCGTTGAAACAAGCTCTCTGGTATTTACTTTAAAATTACACACGAGCAACGATGTTTTAAGCTTCTGCAAAACATACGTTTGTTTGTTTGTAAAACGCAGTTCATTTAATCCCTTTTACCGTCGATCCACACTTCGCTTTGAAGCTTTGAACAGCAAGGGGTTTTACAAAATCAACATTTAATACACACGTTTGTGTGTAGCATTTGCCAAAAATAGATAGCAAATCCATATAATTTCCACAGGCCATTAAGAAAGACCAGTTTATTAAATAAATATGTCGTCTTGTTTATCTTTTAGGTAAATTCGAAACAAAATAGTCAATCGGACTTATCCTTCCGTAAATCAATACCTATAAATAGACAAAAAACCGAACCACCTAATGTGAAAGTTGAAACACTCAAAGCTACGTTAGGTGCAATTTTTTATATTATTTAAATTCTTCGTATTTGCTCCATTATACTTAAATAAATGGGGTGTGGGGGGGGGGGGGGGTGGGGGGGGGGGGGGGTGGGGGGGGGGGGGGGTGGGGGGGGGGGGGGGTGGGGGGGGGGGGGGGTGGGGGGGGGGGGGGGTGGCCATAAGGTTAAATTTTCGTTCAGTTTTCTTAGAGTACAACAGAAAAAATGATATGCTTTCATCGAGCCTGTTAAACTTTCCATTTTGAATATGTAGCTTTTGAACTTCTCCTTATAGCAAACCGGACCCCAGCTTGACTGACAGTAAGTATTCCCTGGTAGTGGTGCCCCCCATAAGGTTTATCCTAGATACTCATATGCACAAGTTCCTTTTAGTCCAAGGTAGAACTCTGTTGATTTTAGAGTCAAAAGGTAAAACAATGGTTTCATCCTTTCATTATTATTGGGTGCTAACCATATTACATATAGTGTTACATTGGTATTACATAGATGTTACATTGGTATTACATAGTGTTTACATCGGTATTACATAGTGTTTATTCTCAAAATTTCTGTTTAATTTTATTTATGTTTTTTCCAGTTTCATAAGGTTCTTGTAACCTCTTTTTGGTTTTATTTTCACTTACATATAATATACACCCAGATACAACTTAATCAGAGCTCTGAGAATAAAGCAACCAATTTTTAATGATCTTTCCAATTTTTTCACCATCAAAGGTGAGAAGGTCTCACTAGTTACAAGGAAATGATTTTAAAATTAAAAAATATGTTAATCAGCATGGCATGATACTTGCAAGGCATTAAATGAATACTGGAATGAAAAATTACAAGCTCATAACTATTTTGAGTTATGAAGGAGAAAATGGCCAACACCAAGTTGAAACTTGAAAAGATTACAAACTTCTTTTGATCTGTTAATGGGTGTATAGTTCTACTTTTCAGATTGACATATACAAGTACAAAGAAAAAAGCTGCATGTCAATAGTAGCACTAGTGAATTAGATTGTTATAAAAGTCCGTGACCAGAAGGTAAAAACAAACCAAAAGTAAATAAGAGCAAAAAATCATTGCTCTTATCAATGTTTCCCTTTAAAAATAGTTAAAGTTACTACATTTGACATAAAACTTGCAGATCAACTAATGATTGTCTAAATTTTGACATGGAAACCATTTGTATTTCTTCAGCATACTACCTGGATCACATGGCTTTCCTCCAGTCACTCTATAATAGTTTTTATGTGCACAATAAAGGTTAATATTGTTGAGCTTAGTTTGACTGTGAATAACATGAATTTGCTCAAACATGTCAGATAGAGATTGGAATGTATTATTTGTTTTTCTGACATATACACAATAAACATGTATTTGTACAGATGGAAGCTACTGATCCCTTAACCACCGCCCCTTTAATAGATTTTTGGTATATGGAAACTTTTGTTTTTTGGCTATAAATATACACCTTTTTACATATTTTCTTGTTTGTGGCAACAAGGCAAACTCAACATTGGCGTCGGAGAATATAATTAACTTGGACCATCAGTGGTCATACATGTGCAACGCCTATTAAATTGCGTGCAAAGCAGCGGAGTAAGTGCTAGTAGCTGCAGATATAAGAGACAATGTAGTATATACATTTTATGTTTTAAATTTAAAGACTTTTTATGAAACCGAAATTTGCTGTCCTTTGACAAACCAAAAGAACCAAACACAAACCATTTTTTTCGTTTTGTTGTTTCTTTTGTTTCTGAAAGTATGCTTATCAAATCTGTGTATATATGTGTGTAGTGTGTGTAAAATCTACACAGTAGAGTTTATCGACCAATATCAGTTGTACCCACATTATCAAAAATCATAGAAATATTAGTTCATGATCATTATTAGCATATTTAGAAAACAATTATTACCTTGATGTATCGCAATTTGGTTTTAGAAAGGGTAAATGCACCATAGATGCAATAGATTGCACTAATTAGAGAAGTTGTGAGTGCCTTTGAGGACAAGGCCTTTGCTCAGGCCACCTTGTGTGACCTGAGCAGGGCTTTTGACTGTGTGGACCACAACAAACTAGTCCTTAAACTAAATTATTATGGTGTGACAGGAAACTCCCTCTAAGTTTTTTCAGTCATACCTATCAAACCGAAGGCAAAAAGTATGTGTTGATGGAAACTGGTCAGATGAGGCAAAAGTGTCTACTGGAGTGCCCCAAGGATCGGTTTTGGGCCCTCTGTTGTTCTTATTACAAATAAATTATTTACCAAAAAATATCAAGGCCAAATCTTTATTATATGCAGATGACACAAATTTTATTAACATAAACTCTAATTTCGATGAATTACAAGATCTTGTTCGAGAGACTGTACAAGAGGCCTATGTGGTTTAGATCCAATGGATTAGTGCTCAATGAAGCTAAGACTCAGAATATTATATTCAGCTTAAAACAAACACCATCAGATGATGCAATGAATGCTTTTTTTACTATTGTAAAATTTTTAGGTATCTATATCGATAGTACTTTGACTTGGAATTCCCTTATTGAGTACATATCCATATGGTTTGTCTAGGGTAATTTTTTCTACTCAGGCGATTATTGTTGTGTGTGCCTGAAAACTATGTAAAATAAGCTTATTATGCATTTTTTCAATCAGTTTTAAGATATGGTTTAATAATCTGGGGAAACAACAGTAAGATTGAAGACATTCTAATTCTGCAAAAGAAAGCTGTGCGAGTGATAGCGAGGGCCCATTCTCTGGACCACTGCAAGCCTCTGTTCATTGAACTTAAATTACAAACTGTGATAAATCTCTATATCTTTGATTTAGCTACCTATTTACTCAAAAATGTTCAAACTCTCACTCTAAGAAGTGATATACACAACTACTAGTTAGATCATGTTAGATTAGCCAAATCTCAAAATAGTCACATTATAATTTCTCAAAAAATCTTCAATAAAGTAAAAAAAATGGCAGATAAGTATCCCACAAAAATATTTCAAAAGAAACTGTACCATTGGCTTTTGAAAAATGCTTTCTATATCCTATCCAAGTTTTTTAATTACAAGGATATTAAATTTTAGTTTAATAATGTATACGGGATCCATTGCACAGCTCGCTAAATCTGTTATACTACAATATTGAAAACATGTATTTGTAAACAACAATGAGATTTCAGTAAATTGTTCAATTTTAATCTAGAAACTGTCTTATTTTTATTCAGTACTGTAAATTTCATCTGTAGAATCTTTATATTGTAACCTGTTATCCTAAGATTTCAGTTTGTTGTGCTAGTATTGTAGTAATTCACGCGCAATCAGTTAAAATATCTTTTAATTTAATATCTGTTAAACTTATAAAATTTTTTGTTGTTAAATTATTTTAAAATCTCTCTTTGTTAAAATATTGTCTTACATTATGATATTAATATTCAAAGAATAATTTTAAATTGTAATGATATCTTAAAAATTGAATAGTTTGGTTTTATTGCTTGTTTCTGACCATGTCATCTAGACAATATTACTGACTTAGTCAATGCATGTCATAAAAAATGCATGTAAAAAGGCAAATAAAGATTGATTGATTGATTGTGTACTTCCTGAAGACTTGAAAAAGATAGACCGGAAACACTTCAGACAAACCCTTAAGAACTGGCTACTGGATCGACCATTTTACTCGCTAAAACGAATTCTACAGAAGGAGGACCTAAGACCAACAAATCAAATCAAAATCAAATCAAAACATCCTTTAATAACATGTTCATTGAGAACAGAAATGGTGTCAATTATACATAGTCATAATTCAAATCACATAGAGATACAAATTATACATTTGTAAATGAGTCAGTGAAATGTTTTAACAGATAAAGCGTTCTTTGGAATCGTTTTAGTCATGTTGAAGGAACTCGTTGATGGAGTAAAAATGGACGTTTCGGCCAACCAGCTGTGAAGTCTTGATTTCAGCTTGCTTCCACTTCCTGTTCTTATGTCCCTTGGTAGACGGTTGAAGAATTTAGCACCTTTATATGTGGTTTTTTTTCTCATATTGAGTGAGGCGATGTTGTGCTGGGAGGTTGTAGAGGTTGGCAACAACAAGACAACTAGAGTTTGCTGAGGACACATCTATATGTATATAGTTGTTTGGTGTATATGTATATAGGTGACAGTTTATTTATAATTTTATATTATTACAGTCAGTGAATTGACATTATACAGTGTATTAAAATGTTTGCTTCAAATATAAAGACCAAACTGGGATATACAGTTTGAAATTTAATAAACCACTTTAAGATTTAAATTAATATATATGCCATTTACTATTATAGGAGGTGAAAGCACATGTTATTTTTAGTGGAAGTGTACCTGTGATTTTGATAGGTTTGAGTGAACTCACGGCTTCAAAAGTTATTGGAGCACTCAACACATGAAACTGGGTCTGTTATTTATAAAGATTTGTTAGAGACTTACAGAAAATTTATCAACTGAAATGTTAATATTGACAGGAAGTTGTACACTGCATTTGACTCCTGTAGTACAGTAACAGACAGTCATTCTCAATCAAGCAGAAGTTAACCTGAAAAACCAATTGCCACATCAAACCTGTAGTAACAGGTCAAGGTCAAGTCAGCTGTTGGCCACCTGACTTTATCTCTACTCTCTGTGTCTTCTGCTCTGACAGTGTCTGCTTTGTTTACATTGTTTTGTTTACATTTGAACTTTTCAGGCACATATTGACTTTCATTGGAAATTAATATACTGATTAAAACTAGACACACATTGCATGTTCTAAAGGCTGATTATTTGTAATTTGTGTGTACTTAATTAATTGGTTACCTGTTTATTATTTATGAATTAAGTCATTGTAAAATTGGTAATCAGTTGTGGAAATTGTTACAAATAATACTATGGCCAAATATCCTTGTGGAATATGCGAGAACAATGTAAGGTCAGCTGGAATTTTATGTACAGGATCTTGCCATAAATGGGTCCATTTTAAATGTGCTGAGCTAACTCTACCTGATATAAAGATTATGGAAAAGGAAGACTTGTTGGGACAGTGGACATGTTCAAGATGTAATTTGAACTCTACTGAAGGCAGAAATATACTATCTTCTGAAAATAGCCAAGAAAACTTTGAACAGTTAAATGGTTCCTCACTAGCCGAAGAGATAAATAAGTTCAATTTTACAGGAGAATGAAGAATTAAAACAAGAACTCCATCAAGAAAAAAATAAAACTTCTATTTATGTACTAGAACTTGAAGACAAGTTAAAAGATTATGAAGAGAACATTGAATCAATGAAAAATCTGTTTCATGAGAGAGAAAAGCAACTATTAAATGAAATAAAATCTTTGGAGCAGAAACTAAAAAGCGAAAAAGAAGCAAATGAAAACTTTATTATATATGCTGAAGAGGAGGCCAGGGGCAATTTAAAGGAGGGCTGTTTTCAGTCTGGGAATTGTAGACGTTGTGTGATCTATAAGGAAGAAACAACAAAAATGCTTGACACAATACGCACCCTAGAGAGTATAATTAAAAACCCTACAAGAAAAAAGTTCAAGTCAACAAAAACAGCAGAATCCTTCAAGTCCGAAAAAATTTGCCTGCTTTAATTGCTTTCCCCCTCTTACCTATAATAACAATCAAAAAACCACCTTCTGTTGATACTGAATGGCAGGAAGTTTACACAATCTCTGGTCAGGAGGCAACAGCGAGCATTTAAAGCCAATTCAGGCATTGTCAAGTCCAGATTTCACTTCAAAAAATTCCTTTGAAGTGCTCCAAAGTGATTTCGAAGGTGACAAGTCTGATGTAAGTGATTGTATCATCATACCTAACACTGTCAATACTTCAAACGTAGGTTCACAGACTCACACCTGGAGGAAAAACCCATAGAAAAGACTCGTCTGCTCAAAAAGGGGAAAGATGCCACATTAATACAAGAAGAAGTAGCCAAACAAAACAAAAACTGCTATTATGTGCTGACAGCCATGGCCGTGATTTAACATTTCACCTAAAATAAACACTCTATAAATCGTTGGATGCTGTTGGTTTTGTTAGGGCCTGGTGGTTTGGACCACTGAGCAGATTTTTGAATTTTGATAACATTGATGGTGAAGAACTGGGTCCTAATGATGTGCTTGCCATTGCATGTGGATCTAATGACGTTTTCCGCAATGAAGCTCAAAGGGCAATCGATGCAATTAGTGAAACATTGGACAAATACAGCGGTTTTTAGAATAGTTTTAGTAGATTTGCCCACTAGGCATGACTTAAAAAATTGGTCATGTGTTAATAAAGAGATTAGAAAATTCAATAAAAACCTAGAAACTACTGTATTAGTCAAGAGTTTCCTAATGTTTCTCTGGTTAGGGCTAGTGGAGCAGATAGATATTTACATACTCGCCACGGCATGCACTTAAATGCAAGAGGCAAGTACTGGCTTGCTAAACTAATTTGTGAGGCACTGGAGGAGACCAAGGAGATAGAAGTGTCTAAGATCTATGGTACAGTCGGCATCCGGGGAACTGTTTCACAGTTGCCTTCATCACAGGAAGCATGTTCTAACAACACTGGTGAGAGAGCACCACAGGATATGACTAACTCCAACGCTGATGGTGATACGTGTGCTACAGCCTTCACTTCGACTTCTGAGCTTCTCATATCAGAATCAGAATCAGAATCAGAAACCATTTATTAGTCATATTCCTTGAGAACAGATTAAAAGTCAAAAAAAATAGTGTTTGTGTGTTATAATGGTGTAAGTGTTGTGTTTGTGATACTTAGTTTCTGGCATGATTTTAGTCAGTCCACGGTTGAGGGTCCCTCCTCCAGTTTTTGAATTCTTCCACTGTGTAGTAGGGACGGTCGAGGAGCCAGCGTGAGATCATTTTCAGCGTCTTTCCTTTCTTCACTTCTTCAGGTAGGATGTTCCAGAAATTAGAGCCTACATATGTGGGTTGCTTTTCAAACATTGCTAGTCGATGTATTGGCAAGGTAAAGTTATTTGCTGTTCTTGTGTTGTGATTGTGAGTTTCATTACCTCTTGTTGGGTTTTGCCGCACAGCAAAGAGTATTGTTTCCAGTATATATAAGTCTATTACAGTGAGGATTTTCTGTTCCTTGAAGGCCTCTCGGCAGGAGTCTCTGGGTCCCAGACCAGTGAGGATGCGAACAGCTCTTTTCTGGAGCACTAGGACTCTCTGGAGGTTTGCCTTGGAGGTTCCTCCCCAAACCACAAGCCCATACCTGAGGTGCGATTCGAAGACGGCATAATAAGCAGTCTTCGCCATGTCTTGATTACAGACGTGAGTGAGTCTCCTCAGTACATATAGGGCAGAGCTAAGTTTGCTGCATAGGTTTTTTATATGGTCAGTCCATGTTAATTTGTCGTCAATTGTGACCCCAAGGTACTTAACTTTTCCAATTTGTTCTAGGTCTGGTAGCACGCATACCTCTTCTTTTGCTCTTCCAATGATTAGCTGCTGGCTCTTTTTTTCATTTAATATTAGGTCATTTCTCTCACAGTATTGTTGTGCCATATTGACAGCAATGTATGACCCAACCTCAATGTGTGCAGGTGTTCTGTTTTTCAGTAAAAGCACTGTATCATCCGCAAACATTAGTGTTGAGCAGAGATTATTTAGGTAGTCTGGCAGGTCATTGACAAAGATGATGTAGAGAACAGGTCCCAGGACTGATCCTTGTGGGACTCCTCTCTGTATGGGCAATGGTTTTGACTTGATTTTCTTTTTTTACACCATCTGCAGTTCTAGTTTATTTCAACTGTTTGGTTCCTTCCTTGTAGGTAGCTTTTGAACCATTTGGCAGTTAGGCCTCTGACTCCCAGTTTATTCAGTTTACTTAGTAACATCTCATGGTTGATACAGTCAAAAGCCTTACTGTAGTCTAGGAAAATTGCTGATGTTGAGTTTCCTTCTTCTGTAGCTTGGATAATGAATTCAACGAGGCTGGCAATCGCGGAGGTTGTGGAGTGCCCCGCTGTAAAACCATGTTGTCCCTTCATGTGAATGTTGTTTATGGTGAAGTGATGTAGAAGTCTGGTCAATACAATTTTCTCTAAGATCTTAGAGAAAGTAGATAGTAAGGATATTGGTCTGTAGTTCCCCTGATCGGTAGGATCTCCATTTTTGAGTTTCGGGTACACTCTGGCTAGCTTGAGTTTTGCGGGGAAAATACCTTGCTCTAGCGATTTGTTCATTATGTTAACTAGTGGCTGTACCAATTCTTCCTCACATTTTTTCACTATTGCTGGAGATATCTCGTCTGGACCAGCGGAGTGTTTTGTTTTCATTGTCTTTATTATCTTGCTCACTTCCTGGTTGTCAGTTGGCCAGAAGAAGAGGCTACCAAGTATTGAGTCATCTAGTGTGTGTGGTACTTCTTCTAACGTCAGGTCTTTCAATATTTGCCAAGGTATCGTTGGCTATATTCACAAAGAATGAGTTCAAATGGTCAGTGATCGTAGCTGGGTTTTCTATTGTTCTCCCATTAACATGTAGTTTGTACAGTTCATTTTCCACAGCTGTTATTTGACCTTTCTTTATTGATTAATTTCCACATAGCTTTAGATTTGTTGTCTGAGTCTTTAATAAAATCTGCTGCTCTTTGTTTTCTTACATTTTTTAGGTGGAGATCGTATTCTTTTTTCCTTGTATTAGCGTCGATCTTATTTTTGCTCGCTCCCCGTAAGAGTATAGGTTTCTTTGGCTTTGAGGAAGCTGTCTCTCTTCAGCTTTAGTTCATAGTCATGTATCTGAGGCTTTCGTTTTTGTGAGATTTGTTTTCTGATATTGGGGCATGCTATATTTAAGTTATATGTGAGGGTTTCTATGAAACAGTCGTAAGAGGATTCAACAGACTCTTGTCCGTTTACATCTTCCCAGGTTTCCTTTTGTAGGAGGTGTTTCAGCAGCAGTATATTCCTGTTACTGAATTGTCTTCCCTCTATTACTGTTGTGGGTAGTTGAGACTTATCTTTATCATAGATGCTGCATAGCTGGCCTGTGTGATCTGAGACATAAGCTTGTATTACTGTAGCTCTTATTTTGGAGTCCGGTTGATTTGTGCAGATCATGTCTATTGAAGTGGAGCTGTGGTCTGTAATCCTGGTTGGTGGTAGGTTTAGCCTGATAATGTTGTAACTGGTAAGTGTATCATTTAAGATTGATTGTTTCGGGCCAGTGCCTAGACAGTCAACATTAATGTCTCCCATTACTATTACTGGGCTCTTCCATGTTGGGATTTCCTCCAATACATTTGACAGGGTATCTACTGCTGTGGTAAAGTCTCCTTCAGGTCTGTACACCCCAATGATGTGGTAGTCTGTCTTGTCTATGGTGATTTTTATTCCTGCCACTTCACATATAAGCTCAGTGCTCCAGTCTGCTATGTTTAAGTTGGATGTGCTACCTGCTAGATCTTCCCTAACATAGATGGCTGTCCCTCCTTTGAGGTGATTCTCTCTACTGAAGCTCTCCATAAGGACATAGCCGTCTAGTCTTGTTTCCTTCAATTTATTTTTGTTTAGGCCATGTTCAGTAAGTACCAGCACATCGGGATTCATAATTTGTTGTAGAGTGTCGTTTAGTATATCTACCTTGTTCGATATTCTATCTACATTTTGATGGAATACTCTCAGTACTTCTATATCCCTTTTACTATTTCTCCGTTGTATTTTCTGTGGTGGTGTGAGTTGTGAAATTTTCTTGTTTTGTATCTGTATTCTTTCCACTGGCGAAGGGCTAAAAAAGGTTTCTTAGTTAGTTTTGTAGTAGTTCTATTTGGAGTTTGATGAACAGGTTTTGTTACCGGCGTTATGGTTTGTTTTGAGGCAGTAAGTATTTCATTCCGCAGTTTCCTGGCCTTGTCAATATTTTTGTTGAAGAAATCTTGGTATGTTTCACCATCCTTTAGTTTTGTGGATGTATGGGGTGGTTTTTTTTTCCCCTGAGGGGGAAACTTGAGAGGATTGAAATGGAGAGCTACAGTTTAGGTTCGTTTCAGCCACGGTAGACATGCGCTTTTCAGCTGCGGTAGTAGGCGATGTCTTGGATCCTGCAGTCGTAATTTTCTCATCAGCCGCAGTAGCCATGTTTGTGTCAGTCAGGGTATTCCAAGTAGTCTTTACTGAGGTTTTTTTCAGAACTATTTGTTGTAATGTTCATAGTCTTTTCTGCTGCGGTAATCACAGGTGTCCTCAGCCGTGGTAGGTATGTGTGTCTCGGAGTCAGTCTCCTCAGCCGAGGTTGTTGTGGGAGTCATGAATAGAATCGACTCAGGTGTCCCAGTCACCTCTTTCTGATATACTTGTGCGTATTTGGCAGCTTGGAGAGAGACACTATAAACATTAGTTTTTCTGTCTGTACATTTTATTTTCTTAAGAGATTGACTATTTTGCATTGCAGTGGACAATTTATTTTCCTGGCTCAAATCAGTCTTCAGAAACCTGAGCATTGCCTCCATCTGGTTAAGTTTAGTTTTAATTTCTTCAAGGTCAATCAAAAGTTGTGCTGAGCTTACAGAATATTTTGTGTTGTCACTCACTGGGGTATTGGTTTGTGTGTATGAGTTCTGGTATGTTTTATTTATTGCGCCCTGACTTATAATTTTCTTTTGTAGAGTAAGAATTGTATTTTTCTGTTCGTCTATTGTTTTTGATTGATTGTTGATGAGTTGGCATAGTTCAAGGTCCTGCTCCTCAGAGATAGCTTGTGTTTCTTGACGGAGTTTCTTCTCTTCTTCAAGTCGATCCTGTAATTCAGCAGTCTGTTGTAGTAGCAATTCAACTTTGTCAATGTACTTTCTTTTCATTGGTTTTCCATTTCCCCTAACTTTGATTCCATTATCAATAATCTGGTTTCTAGTTTAAACTTTGCTTCTTTTAGGACATTATTTTCTTCTAACAGGGCTGATCCAATTTTCGCAGCCATCTGTAATTTATGGTCATCGTTACTCGAATCTTCTAAGAGATTACTTTCAATGAGGCTATTTTCAAGTTCCACAATGGAGTTGTTGAAAGTGCCCAAATTTCCTGTTAAATTTTTATTAGTTTTTTGCTTAAAAGTACAGGGATGAGAGTCTTCTGTTTCATTCTCCAGTGGGCTGCTGTTTATAGGTTTTTTTGAGGCAATTTCAGCCAGTTTTAGGGCCTCGTTAAATTTTTTCATTTTTAAAATTGTCAGGTTTGATTTTGCCATGAATTTTTTTATACTCCGAATACTGACATATTTCGTTCAGTTTGACAAAGGCAGTAGTATTATCACCAAAAAAAAGTGACTTGGTACTTTATATTTTTTTTCGATTTTTTTTATTTCTTTGATTACAGCTGGCCAATAGGGATAACCTTTTATTTTAGCAAATACTAAGCTGCCTACTGAGTACAAAGTGTGTGCTGACATATTGTTGGTGTCCATAGTCATTAGTTTTGTATATATATATATATATATGGCTTATGTGGGCTATGTCTTGGCTTATATCTATCTATTATCAATTAGTTATGTATAGTATTTATTGATCTCTACACACGACTAACCAGCCAAGCAGTTTATGACAGGTGTTCTGGTTATATAGCTGTGTGCAGTTGTTTAGCTTTGTCTACAGTTGACAGACATTTGAATACAGATGTCTGGTTATGAGAAGATATGCAGTTGTTAAATTACAACTTGTCTGGATGTTATAAATGTAATTCGTTAAGGTTTAAGGTTGCCCTCAGGCAGTACTTGTCTGCCAGTGCACACAGACTGACAGTCACTGTAATGTGTCAGCAGTCACATAAGTGTGATAGTGGTGTAGTGTCTCAGATGAATATTACCAAACAAATCACTCAAAGTGGGAGTTCATGGTAAGAGCGGATAGGTCCTCCAGGCAATGATTTATGAGACCAGTGTGTGAGTAATAAGTCAGATAGTCTTATCAGTTAGGTAACAGGACAAGGTCAGTCAAGGCCATCCTGATTGTCAGATTGTTGGATGTGATCTAGACTGGTTTGCACAGGTGTTCCAATACGTCACTATCTGATCTCCAACTGACTAACGTAGTATTTCCTTTTTGTTCCAGTCCTATTTTATTTTACTATGGCAGTTTAATTTTTCTTTAAAAGTTATTTATTTAAAAGTGTGCTCCATTAAGTTATAAAAATTATATTGATGTTTTGATATTATTGCAATCAGTTGAATGTGTCTATTCTTCTTCACTCAAGCAGACAAAAAACTGTCACAAAACCATGTGGGTTTTTCATTGTATGGAAACTTGTTTCATTTAAGTGAGTTTAGATGGAAAATGTAAGTATAGCTAAACAAAATTACTTACTAGAAATATACTTTCTTACTTAGTTGTAGAATATTTACTGTCTAATAGATGGGGTAATGGAAGAGCGGGCCTCTTTGGAAAAACTGTCCACTATCAGATCTGGCTGCACCACCATAGAGACGAGCCTCTATTCAAATAGTGTTAAATTTTGTAGAGGTGATTTAGATCTTGGTTTCCAGAGGTCTGGTAAGGATATGTGGGTGAATGTGCTACATCTTAATGTTCAATCCATAAGAAATAAAGTAAACGAATTAGCAGTGGGTCTTGGATGAAGCCACTTGTGATGTTGTTCTAATTAATGAACATTGGCTCCTTGAGGATGAAGTAAAGTTATATGTGCCCAGTGGTTTCCAATTAGCTTCAGCGTATTGTAGAAGCGAGCCCTATGGAGGGGCCTCTATTTTAATTAAAGATTATATTAAATTTGAAATAATTGACGTCTCACATCTAACCTGCCCCAGACTTCTGGAAGCTGCTTGTATATATGTAAATACTTTTAATGTAATATTTATCTCCTTGTATAGAACACCAGATAGTAATAGTAACATATTTTTTACTTATCTTGAATATTTACTACATTTTATTTGTAATAGGAAACCCAAGAGTAAGATTGTTCTGGGAGGCAGATTTTAATATAGATTTTTCAAAAGTTAATGATTTTAATACAGTTATGCTCATTAACTTACTTAAATCTTTTAATTTATATCATGTCAATGACACTCCAACTAGGTATAATAATATTATTGATAATATTGTTACAAATCTAGATAAAAACTGTTTTAGGTGCTGTCTGTGGAATTACCAGATTTCGGACCATGAGATGATTCTGTTTAATTTCTGTGTCCCATCTGTAACCCCTATGGTGAAACAGATCTCCTTTCGAAGAGTAAAGGAAAATAATGTAAACTCATTTGCTGAACAATTATCTCAGTTTGATTGGTATAGTCTGTTTGAAATTACAGACACTAATGCTGCTTTTGAATACTTTATAAATAATCTTATGTGTTTATACAATTACTTTTGTCCAATGATTCAAAAGTCTGTTAATTTACAAAATAAAAAGAAAACTGGTAACTCCAAATGGTTTGATG
The DNA here is from genome assembly GCF_021130785.1 of Homalodisca vitripennis. Taxonomy (NCBI): domain Eukaryota; kingdom Metazoa; phylum Arthropoda; class Insecta; order Hemiptera; family Cicadellidae; genus Homalodisca; species Homalodisca vitripennis. The sequence continues at coordinate 11,702,635 of NC_060212.1, read as the reverse complement.
AGTCTCTCCATAACATGAGAAATATTGTTAATACCTTGGGGGATATGTTGAAAATACCAGCTTATAGGGACAATGTAGCTTTAAGGAACTGCTATAACTTGCAAAAGAAAATGTACAGAGAAAGAATTAAAGAAGCCAAAATAAGGTGTAATGATACATTTATCAATGAAGCCAATAATAAGTGCTTAGCTGCCTGGAAGGTTATAAAATTGGAAGCAGGAAATCATTTTAGTACTGATGATAATCTGCCACAGATAGCTCCAGATAAATTTAACGACCACTACATTAATATTGGTAAGGAAATACTTAGTAAGTATCAGACCAACAATAATAATAGTTTAAGACACAGTGTTTACCTTGCTAATGCTAAAAGTTCACAGGTCAGTTTTATTTTTAAAGAAATAGACGAGAAAACAAATATGTGCCATAGTTAAATCTTTAAAGCCATCTAAGTGTGAGGATATATATGGCTTATCCAATAAAATAGTGAAATTCATTGCTCCTCTTATAATCAAGCCCTTGACTTATGTAATTGATCTTAGTTTGTCTTCCTCACGTTTTCCAAATTGTTTAAAAACTTTCAAAAAGTATCCCCTTGTTTAAAAAGGGCGATAGATCCTGTGTAGATAATTATAGAACAATAACGATTGTTTCGGTTTTTTCTAAAATATTAGAGACTTGTGTTAAAAATCAGCTCATGGATTTCCTAGATGTAAATCAAATCTTATCAAATAGCCAATTTGGGTTTAGGCCGGGCTACTCAACAGTTAAGGCATTAGACAATGTTGTGTCTCAGATATTGACAAGTTTTGAGGATCATGAGTACTTGGGATTGACCCTGTTGGACCTCAGCAAGGCTTTCGACAGTATCTCTCATGATATTTTATTAAATAAATTGCAGTATTATGGAATATGTAATGATACCTTACAGTTCTTCAGAACTTATTTGTGTGGTAGACTACATATGGTCAGTGTTGGTGGTCAAGATTCGTCTGTAAAAGAAGTCCTTGCTGGGGTCCCTCAGGGCTCTGTCCTTGGCCCCCTCTTATTTATTTTGTATGTCAATGACTTACCAATCAATTTGAACTGTAATACCGTATTGTACGCGGATGATACATCTATAATAGTAAAGGGCAACTGTGTACATGATGTTCTTAGTAACACTAATAGAGTAATTAATACAGCTTCTATGTGGTTTGAGTCTAATCTCTTAAAAATGAATGATAATAAAACTGAAAACATACTATTCTCTCTAAGAAGTATTGAAATGCAAGACTCTATATTGAAAACCGGTGAAGCTCTTAGGGATAACTTTAGATTCTAAGCTTATCTGGCATGAGCATACAAATAATGTAATTTCAAAGTTGTCAAGAGTTTGTTTTTTACTACGTAAACTAAAGAGCTGTGTTAGTAATAAGTTACTTAAAATTGCTTACTTTAGTTTTTTTCATTCTCATTTGTTGTATGCTAACATTTTATGGGGTAATAGTGTAGGTGCAGAAAGAGTTTTCCTGTGGCAGAAAAGAGCTATAAGAATTATGTTTTGTCTAGGTTATAGGGATAGCTGTAAATCATATTTTATTAACAATAATATATAATGACTCTTCCATGCATTTTTATTTTTCAAAATTTAATTCATGTACGAGAAAACGTAGAAGATTTTACAAGTTTTAACAATATACATAATTATCACACACGACATGCTAATGACTTAGTTTTGCCTACAATGAGATTAACCAAATACAGCAAGAGTCATAAATATTTTGCAAATCAAGCTCTTTAACAAGCTTCCCGAAATGTTGAGGGTGTTAGATTTACAAACTTTTAAATCAAAAATTTCCAAATGGCTCATCACTCAGGCCTTCTACTCTGTAAACGAGTTTCTGAATTCAGAGGTAGCTATTAATGCTTAGCGTTTATCCCATCATATGAAATGTCCATACTTTTGTAGGCCAGTATATTTTTACTGTGTTGTTTTTTGTTTTTTAACTGTACATTATTGTAATATGTATTGTTTTTATGACTGACTTTGTCAATTCTGTAAAGAAAAATTGGCAATAAAAATGATTCTGATTCTAGACCTAAACCTTTATTTGTTGACACAATTACTAAACTTAAAGTTTATGTAAATAAAGATGATTTGACTTTGTATATATATATTCTTGACCAGGTATGGGGCAAAATCAGATATGGAACAAAAAATACTAAGATTGGAGTAAATTACAATTACCTTAAATATACAATTTTAAAATTATTTTCTTGATTGTGAAACAAGGCAAACTTAACATTAGCGTCGGAAATATAATTCACTCGAACCAGAAGCGCTCGTACACATCAAAACTTACAAAATTGCATGTGAAGCCGTGGGTAACTGCCAGTAATATAATAATGCATATTAATTATGTTAACACAATTCTTTACTTTTTAGAATAAAATTGTTTGATATTGATATTAACTAAGGGTGATATTGAGTTGTCAAAGTACAAGATTGACAAAGGAAATAATGTTGTCTGTGTTCTCTTACAATGATCCCAAGATCATCAAAATCAACGAAAAGGAAAAATAACTGGCAAGGTTCAAATTGTTCCTCAGTATGAGGAAACCATTATAGAAATCTCACATATAACTGAACAAAAGTATGTCACAAATATGCACAAGTGTGGATAGTGAGATATGGTGTCCTCAGGAGTCTATTCTGGGCCCCCTACTGTTCCTTCAGTGTAAGTTCTGCCAGATAATGTACACTGGATTCTTTAAGCGTTATTAGAGATCACACATTTCTAATGTAAGGAAACCAAGAAAAAAATCAACTTGATCTGCATTGAAACTTGAGTTTATTTAATTAACAGTATAAATGTGTAAGCCGATTTCAGAATGTCATACAGTTTTGAAGCTTAAAACTCAGTCACAATATAATAAATTAGTCAAAATTAATGATAAAGTTATACATAAAACATTTTCATTAATTAAATTTTAATTCAATTATAACAAAAATGATCACCAATATTAATATTTAATGATTTAACATGATTTATGTACAATATAAAACCATACAATTATTCTGTCATTAAACTAAAATCAACGAATTCGCTTGTAGCAAACTAAAAAAAAAAAAACAATAAACTAAGGCATATTACATAAACTATTTTAGAAACGAATATACTGATTTATACGTCAACATTATTACTAAAATTTAATTTACAGCTAAATCACAACCTTGTCAGCATCGCAAAATGCATAAAGATCAGTTGAATCATATGTGAGTTTTATTTACTGTTAAGCAGAAAAATGCAAAGAAATCTAATTATAAATAAACATCAAGCTGTGAGTGGCAGTGGACATGTATTACTCTTATACTGGTAGTACAGTAAGTGTTTGGAGGCATACTGAAACTATTTCACAGTAGAAATAATATGACATCATAAATGTGTGGGCAACAAACAATAATAGTAAATGTTTGGTGGTTTCCTATTCCTAATGTCCAACTTCTCTGAACTAGATTTTAAAGGAATTCCATTCCTTGTTCCATGAACTGTAATCACACCACAGTGTTTCATACACACTGAGAGGTTAGGGAAAACATTACTAAGTCCAAGGTAGGTTATTTCTTTCTTGCAAATTATCAAAGATTGAAATAGGATATAAGATTAATAAAAAATGTTTCTGGAGGATTTAACCCGAATCACCATCGAATCAATTTATTTAACATAGCGATTTTTATAAATTTAGTGATCCCAATATAAGAAAGCAACATTAGCTCCATTTTCAACATAAATTCAAAACCTATTTCTTCAGCTTTTCGAACAATGTATAAATTAAAACAACTTCATTTCCTCTAAGATCTTGCCGTGAAATATGAGATGCAAAATCAAAAGATGTTTAGGCTACATACTTGACATTTTTGTCAATCTTCATGTAATCATAACTTGTAATAATCTTCTTCTTGATTCATATGAGAACCGTTTATGAACGAGAAACAATATTTGAGAAAACAACACTATACTAACGTTGTACAACTTTTTAACATGCATAAAAAACTGTGGTGCGGGTGGTATTTAGCAAAAATTAACTACAAAATACTATTTTAAATTTTACAACATAACTAGTTTAAAAATCTATTTCAATGTCACCGCTTTATGTTTTATACCATATGACCAACAACTTTTAAGTTTTGCATGGGCTACGGCAATTTATATTTCTTTAAAAAGTGTGACAAAATTCTATCAAAAATAAGTAGATAATATGTCAAATTGAAATAGAGATCTAATACTGGATTTTGTCTGACAATTGGAAAAGAAACTGTATACAGATTATAGCAGGGAGAACACCATATACAATTATCACTGATCCTCATTGACTTATTTTACAAACTGCTTAGTGAACTTTTTAAAATATGTAAATTTGTATTATTATCTGGCTAAACCTTTAACTGGTAATGGTAAAGCAATTGCAGAGAATGGGTTTGAAATCAGGCTTATTACATTTCACGTTCTAGAACAGTAATACCAAAACTGGGCCTATCTATCTAAGATGAAAACCCGCCTTCTTGAACGAATGGTGAGCTAAGATATGTTTGCTGTTATTTAAAAACCCAACCAATTATGTAGTTGAATTAAAATTTGGAATGTACATTTTTGATCTAAAACTTATTCAAAGGCAGTTTTTAATGTGGATTACGATTACTGAGATACTGAGTGGTTTGCAGTGAGACAAAGGTTTTATAAAACAGGTTGGTTAGGTGTTACATCAGCTAATCCTACTTAATTAACTACAACTGGCAATCGTGAGCCTCTAAACTGGCAAGGCTTTGCAAGGTATATTTTGAAAATTCTAAAAAAATATAGTTCTCGCACTTATCCCATCATGTTCCAAACGGTTTTATTTACAACAAAATACTCTTTCATACTATATCTTTATAATTCAGAGTTATAATTTTTGGTAATCATTTAGGCACACTTATTGTGTGTAGAACAGAAAAAGTTTGTTGTCAAACTAAAGTTCCAAGTTTGGCCCTTCGGAAAAATAGTAGAAAAGTTTGCATGTAAAATGTATTGTATAAAAAAGACGACAAAAAATTATACTCACAAGAATAAAAACTAAATGTATGTAGCTTTTTATAGTAAAAGTAAAATTTTAAAATTAGAAAAGATTTGCCAAAAATTGAAAATTTTCTTGCAAAATTTAAAACATAAATTATTATCATCATAATTCATACATTAAAATTTGAAGGTCCACAGAAATTATGATGGTTTTGTTGAATAAATTTGTATTTTAAATTTTATATTCACTGCCGAAAAAGTAACATTAATCTTTTAAGAAATAAAACTACAATTAAAACAGTATAATTCTCTAAATAAATTTCAAATTTGTTTTAGAGAAAACAAAACAAGATCAAACTTCCGATAAAATATTCAAGTTCATTAATGAAGCAAGAAAATGACGTACTATGTGAAATTTTTTGTACACGATTGATTTTTATTTTAATTTGTTCATCTTATATGAATATACTCAGCACAAACCTTTCTGAGTGCAATGATGTGTACATTACTTCATAACCTGTATTCCGATGCAAATGAATACAATATTAAAAAAAAAAAAACATTGTTCATAAGTTATTACAAGTCTTTAGCCAGTTCCTATTACATTATTACAGGTTAACAGTTACCAATTTGTTGGCTAATCTCCTGAAGAGGGTAATTTATAGAGAAAAAAATAAAAATGTAAATAATACATAATTGTAGTTCTCTCTTACATAATTTAACACCCAACAATGTAGTTGTAATGTATTTTCTTAGTGAAAATGTTTCCACATATTTAAGATAGCCTGTATGGATTCCATTTTGAAAGTAATGAAATACTGCTTGTTTCCTGCAACAGCTGGAGGCATAGCCAACCTGTTTCTAATGAACTAATGTGAATTTTATGAGGTATTTACATTAAATAATTAACTACAAAACCCCTTAGTAACTACGCTTACAGTCTACATAATATTATCTAATATTAATCATTATGCTGTCGTGTATATGTAAATAATTTATTTCACCACAATCCAAAGAAGGCCACAAAAACAAAAAAGAATGTAAAATTACATAGAGCCTTAGTAACAGTAAAAAAAAAAAACTAACAGAATGAACAAATGGAAAAACATAATGTTGGTCAATATTAAACAAGATAAATTGATTGTATAATACCCAAACTACAAGTTTACAATAAATACCTTAAAATGATAACTTAACTGAAGACAACCATAATTACCAAGTACAAACTTAAAAGGTGTTTTAAGTAATTAACCTTTTTTAAGATCAGATGAAATGATTAAAACCCAAAACATTTTATACTTTAATTTTCCGTAATACCAATAAAACTTTACAGCTGTGTATTTGGCGAGGACTTTGGACAAAATACTGTTATAATTTTATATTTATTTAAATATATGAACTACATTTTTTTTAATTTATGCTACCAAAAATGTCCAAAATAAAACATCATTTTTTGATAAACAATTACTAAAACTCCAGTGCAACTAGAAAACATTTTATCATGGAAGACATCTATGACGAAAAATTTTGGCACTTACAATTCTTGAAAGTATTCCGTAGAATAGGTGGCAACAAAATAACTACTTTACTGAGGCAAAATTCAAATGAAAGCGTTAATATTATTCTGCAAAATTATTAATTTTACTAACCCTCTCTACTCGGACATCCCTGGTCTCCATTTCTGCTTGATGCCCTGCTGTTCAACCTCTGTATGAAAATAATATAGTAGGCAGTTCTTACTCTAACTTGTCAATTTTGTTACCAAGCTTTGCCAATTGCCACAACTGTTGTAATCTTAATATTTGAAAACAAGGCAAAACGTTTTTGGATTTCATGATAATGCATATAATTTTCCTTTGAAACTGTTTTCAGTCTTTTGGGAGATTTTACAATCTTAAATGGTTTAATAGGTTTTTTAGAAAAAAATAATTTGAAATAAATTATAGTCCAGAAAATAGAAAAAATAACAAAATTATTTATTTAAAATATTTTTGTTTGTGTTAAAGAAACATAAGTAAAATATGTAAAAACAACTTAGTTATAGCTGGCAATAACTGTGCTACATCACAAATAAATTAAAACCTTATTTAAATGCATAAAACTTAAAAAAATGAATGTATGTTTTGATTGTTAAAACAGATTTTTTGCATATTTTAGTTAACACCCCTCAAAAGAATTCATACTTTTAGTTTTTTTTTCCCAAGTAATTTGTGTTTAATATAATGCTGAACCAAGCAAAACAAATGTAAGAATAAATGCAAGAACAAGGAAACAACCAGTGATTCCAGAAAGTTGAAGTAGGAAGGGTTTGCTTATACTGTTTTCTTTGCCCACCATTGAATATTGATTAGGTATATTTATTTGAAGGAAAACTAATTTGTTGTAGTCATATACCATGATGTTTATAAAACAACAAGCAATGGTGGTAAATGTTGACAAGAACGTGTTAATCTTGCAATCAGGATGAGTCACAAATTAACATTGACTAAGACAATGTTAACGTCAGTCAACAAAAAAAATGAAGTATGTGGAATGAATGGTGTCAACAAAGACACGGGTCAAGCTGCAGATCAGACTTCAACACAGAAGTCTATTTGGTTTTTTTCTAGTTTAAAGACTGGAACACGAACCAACGACCCTGTTATCACGTAGTGCTATCTCCTTCCAGTTTTTTAGGGCTGGGATCTTCTGTGCTGTGCACCACTTCCGCAGATCTCTTGTGTGGTGTTTCTTTCTTGTCGGAAGGCTGATCTGCATTCTGTTGTTCGTACACCGGCCTGCCCTCTCTGTCCATGGTGATCGGTTTCATCTTACGGAACGCGAACACCATGTACAGTGCTAAACATTTCATTCGGTTAACACCAAACATTACTGAGCAACACTAAACAGTTAGCATCAACTAGAACTACTACAGTGTCAAGCAAGTACATGCCTCAAACTCACACGAGTCTCTGTATCTCATGCAAGATGCTTTGTTACCGTGGACTGTGGAGCCGCCACCAAGGAAAGCTCCACTTCCCTAAAGTGCACTACAACTATCTCTCTGGAAATGTACTAGAGTTCCCTACTTTTAAGAGCACCCACAAGAAATGTTAACCTACATTATAAATTATTATACATTATAGGCTATGAATACCACATGGCATAAGATTGCAAACTACATTAACTTAGCATTAAAACAATTCTTAAATTGATCATGTTTTATTATTGTGCTTTTTTTAAAATATTGTTGTCCATTCTTCTTCTTTTTGAAAGGGGCAGCCTATTACCACAGAGTTGAGCCTCAAGGGCTTTTTGCAAACCCTGTACGTATTCCATGAGGCATACCAGTCTACAATTTCAGCAGTCCTACAAACCGCCGGGAAAGTCACTATCTTTGTCCAGAATACTTCTAATGGCGTAACAGTCCCTTGCTATTGCAGGACAGAGTGGATCCTCCTGGAAATGTCGACTCTGTGGCTGGTTTATAACTTCCAGTTGAACCACATGCAAAAACCGACGTCACATAAATTTGGGCAACCCTATGTCCAGGAGCGGCACATCACTAACCGCAAATGTCGAGATATTGGAGTGCAAGGGTATATCGATATGTCCAGTCTACTGCGAGAGATGACTGCTGGAGTTGGTGAAGTGTTACAGGCTGTTGCTAGCCTAGACATGAGGGTGTGCCCCCCCTTCCCCCTGCCCACTTTGACTGGAGAGGCTCGTACAGAGCTAACCTTCCCCTCTTCCAAAGAAACATCACTGAGATCAATTCCCAAAAACCTTCCTAATATATCTCGACAGGAGGCGGTCCCTACCCCCAACCTCAGCCATACACAATATCCTGTTACTCTGGAAGCAGCGTGAAACTTCTCAGCTTTTTGACAAGAAAAAATTTACCATCTGCTGGTGTCTTAAAATAAAAATTTAGAATGGCCCTCATACTAGTGTCCCTAGAATTATAAGTTACCTTCATAAAGATTCATATTTTAGATGGACTAAATCTTGAACTTCTGTTTCTTAGCACCTTATATTACCACCTTTTTGTTATTTTTGCACCTGAAAGTTCGAGTCACTCTGACTATTCGTTGAAGATGCTCTGTGGCTCCACCTCTGCAGTCTACATCAGTGTGTCTTCCACATCACAAACTTAACAGATCTCTACTTAATTACTTTAATTTTATTAATAAACTGTGAAACACTTACAAGCAGCTTCCCACTCAGGTTTTGACAGGGTGCCAATCCTGTCACATTTATTTTTCTCCATGAAGTCTTTGGCATGTGTGTATTCGTCTTCCTCTCCATTCAATGAATTTCCTTCAAATGGTGGATAACTCTGTAAAATACAAGTAACTTGTTTAATGTATGACTAAAAAACTATTATGAGCAATTTTGAATGTACATTCATAAGTAGAAAAACAGGCTCTACCAATGCGCTATATGAGCATAGTTGTGCAGTCTACTAACAATAATTGCAGATAACTTTTCTTTTGTTAAAATATTTGTTATACAGTAAAAAAAAAAAAAAAACACGTCTTTTGTAAAACCTCAATAAAGGCTCTAAAATATTTGATTGAACTTGTTCAAACCCCACAAAGAGACTTAGAAAATAATCTAAAGCCCTGAATACAAGAGTAGCATAGGAGGGTTTATTTCTGGCTACAGCATAAACCAATGTGCCACTTGAGGAACCCTATCGTGATGAAGAGCGGCACATCACTAACCGCCAATGCCGAGATATTGGGGTCAAAGGATTGATCGGTAGGTGTAGTTATCGAAAGAAACAAGGTTACGATGGTCAACCATCATAAAATAGCACAAAGACTTTAGTTTATTTACTTTTCATAAAGAATTAGATGTTCTGTGTGCCTTTTATGTATATGACCAGTCTTGTACATTTTAAATCAACCGATCATCACAAAAAGGGTGATAGAAAAGTAACATAAGTCTTCCTTTATGCCTTTGTGACTGAAGAAGATTTCATTTCAATTGAAACCGGTCTCACAACATTACAAGTATTGTTAATGTGAGTAATCATTTGTCTATTAATAAAATATCCAGATGCTTTTGCTATCCGTAACTCAAAGTACACAGTCTTTTGATTGTACATTTTGGGAGGTGTTTTATTTTATCGTGTTCACGACAATGGCTTATTTCCGGAATTTTTTATTTGTCACATTTTTCAATAATAATAACAAAAGTGGTAATCTTTTTACTGCTTAATTTATGAACAAATACTCCAATAAATGAAAAATTTTTATTTTTGTGAGGCCTTTTGTGCTCAATGAACACATCTTCAGACCCACATAACTGAAGCAATAAAAATATTACCTAACTGAAGATAAAAAGATTATTATGTGGGTCCGATGATGTGTTCATTGAGCACGAAAGGCCTAACAAAAATAAAAATATGTCATTTATTGGAGAGTTTTTTAATAAATTAAGCATTTAGTTTCCAATAAGAAGAAGCTGGTAAAATGTAATCTTTTTATTTGCTTTAAACATGTAAGTATAACAAGAACTGTATGTAGGCTTCATAATTTTGCACAATATTTATTTCAACATGTTTTTTCAAATACCCCAAGTGGTAGCTAACAAATCAATTTGCCTTAAAAATTAAGCAACTGTATTACAACGAAGGTACACAATAGACTAAGGTATTTATTTAAGCGCTGGATCACATTTAACAAACCACCAAGACCGGTGACAATAAAAACCCAATAATGAAATGTATAGCAAAATGTACTTAGTCAGGTACATGACAACAGTTGTGAAAGTTTGTAATTATTATGCATCCAAAAGCTTTTTAGTTTTGTACAAAGCATCTACTTTTTGAATTATTAAATAATGAAGTACATAGTTAAAGATTATTTTCAGAATAAAATAAAAATATTGAAAAACTAAAAATTGTTTCAATGCATATTAATAATAGATTCAAAATGAGACAGCTTCCATAATTCTGACTGAAAAACGTCATAAAAGTGTAAGGCTGTGATTACAAACAAGACGGCTGCCAGTAGAGCAGCTCTAAAGGCTCACTACTACAGCAGTGGGGCACATAATTGCTGGAGTTATACTTGAACCATATCACCATGAGGTGTTTCATCCCTACATTCACACTCTACTCAACCACACAATTAGATCTGTTGAGGATTAACCAGTGCCACACTTTGATGAAACTGTTTTCTCGTTAATCTGCATCTCACTTGTTCAAGGTCTTTCAGTTCTACCAATCTACGCTAATAAATTTGCCATCAACAGTGAAGAAATCTGTCTTACATCAACTCACAGTTTTATTGTAGATTTTACTATACACAAAGAAAATATATTCACCTCAAAAGCTTGCATTTTTCCAAGTAAGCCTCTTCCTTTTTCTTTGTTTTTCTCGTAATATTCCTCAAATTTGGATTTTGACACAAGCTCTAATCCGTATTTCCTTGCTAACCTGCACAGAACAAAGAGAGAAAGTGTTTCAATAACAAAGCACACTGTAATCCTTAATTGTGCTAACAAAATGATTAAAACAAATACATTTACAACTCTTGCCTAATTATTAATAACCAGCTTTCAAGTAATTTTTGTTTTTTTAATTTAACATAAAACCGCAATGTAATAATTTTTATAATTTTACTTTATTTTAGTAATCATTATTACCAAATTAACCTTTTTTATGTTAATATTGATATATTTTTTATATATTCATTTTGTTTTATGATTTTTTTCCCCCAATACTGCACAGTTGTTCATTACTTTATCACTGTACTGAATTTTTAGACGTCAAATAAAATTATATTGGACAATTACAATAATAGAAGAACGGTAAGAACCTGAACAGTCAGAAAGAAAGTGGTTGTTGACTGTTACCTCTCCAGGGTCGGCAGATGCACCAGGAACTCAGGACAGTTGACAACATCCACCAGAGTGAAGCCGTACTTGGCCCCGAACAGTGGGAAAGGTTGGTCTTCCTTCTCCAACTCGATCTTGTACACGGGGTTGCCGAACGATGGGGAGCCAGCAGCCCTGTACCGGGCGACGATATCGTTGGCGTCCGGCATCGTACCGATGAAGTAGCCTCCGGGCCTGAGACACTCGGCTGCGTTACGCAACATGCACTCGGCCTGTGGCAGGCTCTCGAAGCAGTAGTGGAAGGAGAACTGACAGCTGACCAGATCCAACTGCAGCGTTACGTCCTTGTAACGTTCTCGCAAACGCACCTGTAGTACTGCACAATTAGTGTTTTGTGGTAAAACAAGTGATGGTAACTAAAAGGAAAAGACTATTTAGAGATGAGTAACATTAGTAGTAGTGCGAATCTAGTACAATTCAGTGAATTTTCACTCCATGAGGTACGTCTGCAAAGAGTAAACCACTAGACTTAATTTTAAGACGTTATTTTTACATGACAGCTTATTTATTAAACTATTTCTTTCAATATTATTGTTGGTACTTGTCATAGTGTGTGACTAAAATAGAATGTTGAAAAAAAAACATTTTTGTCAACGAAGATAGACATACATAACTCCATTTTCACATTTACCAATATCATATTTCACATGCAGTAACAGTGTGGTATTTTCTTGATAATTTTCCAAAAGAATGAAGGATTATCTGGAATATTAGGGCTTGTTCTTGACGAATTTTCAGCAAATCTGATGTCTAAGCTTCTGTAGTGTTATTACTACCATTTGGCAGTATGTGTGGCATTAAAGAAAGATGATCATCAGTATTTTGCCCTTTCTTCAAGACACTATTATTGTTCTAGCCGGTGGTGATGCCAAACCTTCCCATGATAATGTTGTGAAGCAATATGTTTGTAGTGTGGGACTCCTACTTATGTAGAATACTCTCTTAGGATTCTAGCCTGGAAACCGCTTATCGCTTTACACTTCGGGCTAGGCCTATTTTGGCTTGCGCCCAGAGTACAATTTTCAATAATGAAACAATGTTAATTGTTTAAACACTCAGCGGGGGAAATGAGGTTTCCTTGTTTTCTCCTGAGAAAGAGAAAAGAAATTGATAATATATCATCAAAATATTGACAGACTTAGTAATAAAATTGATTTACTAAATCACTTTCTGTCCTTTCAAAACTAAACATTACAGTACTTAAAGAACATGGTCTCTCAGAAAATACAATTGACAATGTTCGATTAGTGAATTACACTTTGATTGCCCAATACAGTAGGGAAGAGCATAAAAAAAGGAGGTGATGCGATATTCAAGCGTAGTGATCTTCAAAATGAAATTGAATGCATTAATGTCAAAAGCAAAGAACTCATCTGTGGAATGGCTGCTATTGGCATTCACATAAAAAAAAATCATGTTTACATCTCAGGTGTGTATTGCCCTCCGAGAAGTCCATCTCTGGAACTATTAGCTGGATCACTTGACAAATTTCCTACAAATAACAGTACAATCTGCGTTGTTGGTGACTTTAATATTGACAGCCTCAACAGATCCTTGGACAGAGAAAATAGCAAGTTTAGTGATGTTCTTTCTCAATTTAACTTAACTCGATGCCACCTACCTGCAACTAGGACTACACCAGCAACTGCCACCTCAATAGACATTTTATGATAATTTTGACATAACAATCTATGAAAACGGTCTCTCAGATCACTCCAGACAACTTTACACCATGAATTTCTGCTCAACTACAAAAAAAAAAAAAAAACAATATTAACCAAAAGAAACCTAAGCCATGAGAAACTATCAGCTTTAAATGATCTTCTTGGAATTCAGTCTTGGGAACGTGTCTACCAATCTCAAAACTCAGAAGATGCATACTCCATAGGGACTTTGATAACAGCTCTTAATGAAAACCTTCAACAAAAAAGTATATTACCAGGAAACAAACTAAAACTGCCTCCAACCTTGAAGTAAATAAGCTACAAACAGCTTTTATTCAAGCCCGTGACCGTTTTTTAACTACAGGACAAAATGAAGGCAAAGCTATAGCTGCACACAAAAAGAAAACCTATGACCTAAAATTAAAAAGTTTGCGTAAGGAAGCTAATCACAACTTTATTGCTGAATCAAACAATAAAAGTAAAGCTATCTGGGAAGTCATTAATAGTGAACGATCAACTAGAAGGGAAGATTCAGCTTCTGTCTGGAGGTTAAAAATTGCTGACGATTATGTAGAAGATCTTTTTACTACAGTAGAACCCCTCATATCCGGCCACCACGGGACCGAGCCCCTAGCCGGATAACGATTCGGCCGGATAAACCAACCTACAGTACACAACACTTGACGAAACAAAACAATTGTACTGTACTGTACTAACCGCACTGGAAATAATCAACGAACTGTTTACAGGTTAAACCTACTAGCTCAACTGAGGACAACACAGGAAAATGTAAACAAATAGATACACCAAAATAACGCACGAGTCGTGGGAGACTAGTGCGTGCAACTGCGCTTCCGCAAGCAGTAGTAAATAAATTTCGATATTGGCTTCCGGGAAGTGGCCGGATAAACCGAGGTGCGGTAAAACCGAGGCCGGATATGAGGGGTTCTACTGTATAGCTGAACAGTTTAATTCTTATTTGACAACAATCGCAGAAGAAACCCTTAAACTTAATAAGGAGACAAGTACTAATACCTTTAGGAACACACAATAACTTCCTAGGAAATGAACTTCTTTCATTTGATTTGGCATCCAATGATGAAGTGTTAAAAATCATCAACTCACTAAAAACCTCTTCCTCCTCCTCCTCAGGCTATGACGAGATTTCATCAACAATTTTGAAGTTCTGTAAGGACGTGACTTGTCAGCCTTTAACTGTTGTAATCAATAAATCCTTAGCACAGGGAGTTTTCCCCTCAAAGTTAAAATTATCTATGGTCTATCCACTACACAAAAAAGGAAATAAGCATGACATATCAAACCTCAGACCGATTTTTTTTAGTTCCAACTGTGTCTAAGGTACTAGAGAAAATAGTACTTTCAAGAATTGTTGAACACCTTAAACACAATGACCTGATACTGAAAGGATAACATGGGTTTATCCCAAGAAAATCAACTATCACTGCTTTGACTGAACTCATTGAAAAAATAATAGATAATATTGACCTTGGGAACACTGTCACAACTATTTTTCTTGACTCAAGTAAAGCTTTTGACTCCTTGTCTCATAAACTAATTCTCACTAAAATCAGTGCCCTTGCAATAAAAGGAACAACTCTTAGCTGGTTCGAAAGTTACCTAACTGGGCGAGAGCAAGTAGTGGAATTAAAGCAGTGTGAGAATAGTGTTAATGAAGTTTTACAGTCAAGACCACAAAATATTACAAGAGGAGTCCCACAAGGGTCAGTATTGGGCCCTGTATTGTTCATATTGTTTACAAGCGACCTGTATGAAAAACATGAAGCCTATAGTCACCCCGTCATGTATGCAGATGATACTGCATCGCATACGTAAAAATACTACACCAAAACATCCGTGGACTAGACAAAAAATTAGACAGACTTAACCACCTTCTTAATGACATTGACCCCAATATACTAGTGCTTACTGAACATGGCCTGAAAAAAATAGAAATAGAGAATACAAAAATTGAAGGGTACTTTCTCATAGCAGAATACTGCAGAGAAAATCATAAGCTTGGTGGTGTTGCCATATATGCCAAAGAAACCCTCAAAAACTGCACAACAGCAACTGACATATCCCACCTCTGCCAAGAATTTAACTGTGAAGCAGCCATGGCAGTAATTGAATCCATGGGTAAATACATACACATTCTTGGGGTATATCGATCTCCCAAAGAGAATGTACGAGCCGGTGTAAATGCCTTATCCAACATCTTAGAATATACTCAAGCACACAGTAAATCAATCATGCTTGCTGGAGACATAAACATCGACAGGATGAAAACAACCCTAGACAACACTATCCTAGAAGATGAACTACACACCCATAACATCCGAAGACTGCCACTTCCTGCAACACGTATCACACATAGCACT
The DNA here is from genome assembly GCF_021130785.1 of Homalodisca vitripennis. Classification (NCBI taxonomy): domain Eukaryota; kingdom Metazoa; phylum Arthropoda; class Insecta; order Hemiptera; family Cicadellidae; genus Homalodisca; species Homalodisca vitripennis. The sequence goes on along the minus strand of NC_060212.1, from coordinate 11,686,645 downwards.
GCCACCTCAATTGACTTCATATGCACAAACATAATCGAGGACATTGGCACAGCCATACTTGAAACTGGACTTTCTGACCATACTGCTCAAATTATAAAAATATATGACTGGAGAGTAAACATCCCTCCACAGATCATTCTCAAGAGAAACTTTTGTTATTCTAATACAGACCAGATAAAATCTCTCCTAATGAATAAAAACTGGAATGCTGTCTATATGGCCCCAGATGCAGAGCAAGCATACATCTTTCATAGAACTCTCCAAGCAACGCTAGACATTGCCTGTCCTACTAAAAAATGTAGTCAAAAACACAAAAGGAAACATGTGTATTATGACAACGAGGCCAAAGACCTTAAAAATTACTTTCTAAAAGCCCTGCACAAATTTGAGACCACAGGAAATACCCAAGACAAAGAAGATATGGTGGTAAAAAAGAAAAATTATGATAAAAAACTTAGAGAAATAAGAAAAAATGCTAATGCTGACTTCATCAACTCAGCTGACAACAAAAGTAAAGCTCTTTGGAATGTCATAAACAATGAAAGAAGAGGAAAACATCAACTACAGCCAAACATATGTCTCTCAGTGAATGGGAAACATGTGGACAACCCCACACAAACTGCAGACCACTTTAACACCTTCTTCACAGAAGTAGCAGAATTGACGCTGAAACAGAATAACTGCTCCCCAGGGGACGCAGATGATAATGAAAATTACGAAACTCCACTTAACTATGTTGATAAATCTCTATATCTAACCCCAACATGCATCAATGAAGTACGGAACATCATAAATGCCCTAAAATCAAAATCTTCAAGTGGAGTGGATGAATATTCTTCTAAAATTGTGAAACACTGCTCTGAAGAGCTAATGCCTCCTTTAGTCAGCATAATTAATAAGTCCTTCAGCCTTGGTGAGTTCCCTACAGCCCTTAAGCTCTCTAAAGTATACCCCAAACATAAAAAAGGTTCAACACTGGAAGTCCAAAATTACCGTCCCATCTCTCTAATCTCAACATTCTCAAAAATCATAGAAAAAATAGCTCTACACAGACTCATGGCTCACCTAAAACAAGAAAATCTGATAACCGAAAAGCAACATGGATTTTTGAAAGGAAAATCAACCAGCTCTGCCATCATCAGCCTTGTTGAACATGTTATTGACCAAATAGACAAAGAACAATACGTATCTGCACTCTTTCTTGACTACAGCAAGGCGTTTGATTGCCTGGGCCACGACATCATCTCAAAGAAATTAACATCATTAGGAATCAGAGACACAGCTAACAAATGGTTTGTAAGTTACCTCACAGGCCGATCTCAAATAGTCGAGCTGCAAACTACCATTTATGGTGTAACTACTTCACATCAATCCAATCCACTACCTGTTACCCGCGGAGTACCGCAAGGATCTGTTTTGGGCCCAGTTCTCTTTGTCTTATTTGTGAATGACTTCCCAGCTTATATACGTGATCACAATACCACTTGTGTGATGTATGCAGACGATACAACATTGTTGATTAAGAATGACTCTGCTGAAGAAGTGTACGAAAGTGCCACAAGCTCTCTCAGTAAAGCCCTCAATTACTGCAGAAGGAATGATCTAGCCATGAATCCATCGAAGACAGTTCACATCAACTTCAGCAAGAGGAAGGACCATATCCCTAACCCACTTGATGTATCAAGAAAAGACCATATCAAATTCCTTGGCGTAACTATTGACCACAAACTTACGTGGACTGAGCATGTAAACCAGGTTTGCAAAAAAATCAGCACTGGTATATATGTAGTACGCCGAATAAAATGTATCGGCAACTTGGAGGCAGCAAAAACAGCTTACTATGCTTTGGTGGAAACTCATGTGAGGTATGGACTTGCTGTTTGGGGTGGATCCTCTGCAGGAAACCTGAACAGAGTACTACTCCTGCAGAAAAAAGCTATCCGAACCCTAGCGGAACTCGAACACCAACAAAGCTGCCGACAAGCATTTAAAACCTTGGGAATTATGACAATTACTGCACTCTACATACAAGAAGTAATTTTGCACGTTGACCAACTGCATGTACAAACAGGAAAAACCCTTCATACACATAACACACGCCATGCAGGAAATTACACACTACCTCTACATCGGACATCACTTTTCGAGGAAAAACCATCCTACATTGGTAGGAAGCTGAGGAACCTCCTGCCACAAGCTGTGAAAAACCTCAAGGGAGCTGCCTTGAAAAGATGTCTTCACAACTTCCTGGTGGACCACCCAATATACACCATCGAAGAATTCACAGAAGTAAACAAGGAAGATTGGAGGCTCTGACATTTTGTATTGATTATTTATTAATATCAATTATGTAATTTGTTAACATTGTGACTCTATTACTGTTCTTGAAGAATATGTTAATAAAGAAATATGACTATGACTATGACTATACTGCACTAGTTACCTGCAATAAATCAGTACAATCACTGGAGACCAACACCTTCATTTCAGTTAGCTTAGCACAGAAGTATTGTTTAAAACCTGGTGTTTAATCCATCTAAAACCAAGCTCCTTGCAGTGGGCTTAAAGATCACATATCAGGACCACCTAATTTAGAGAGAGTGGATGAACTAAAACACCTTGGTGTGTTTTTTGACCAATGTCTGTCGTGGAACTGCCAAATAGATAATCTTTGCTCAAAACTAAGCTGTGCCATCTTTGCTCTTAGAAGAATTAAAGCAACTGGCACACCATCCGCCTTAAGGATTGCCTATTTTGCCCTTTTTGAATCTCACCTGCGATACAGAATCACCTTATGGGGTGGCTCCTCAGTTGGTAATCTCTAGAAGGTATTAATTCTTCAAAAGCGAGCAATAAAGGTTATGGCCGACCTCTCTCTCCTCGACAGCTGTAGAGAAGGCTTCAAAGACCTAGACATCCTTACAGTCACCTCAATCTACATAATGGAGGTAATTATTTATGCTTCAAAACAAAATCTGTTAAGAATGAAGAGGTACATGCTTATCAAACTAGAAGAGCTCAGGCATATCATCTTCCAGCCCACAGAACTACACTCTACACCAAAAAGCCATCATTTTCTGGAGCCAAGTTTTTCAACAAACTCCCCGAGGACCTTAAAAGTTGCAACCCGAAGACGATGAAAAGACAACTACATGACTGGCTGGTGAAGAAGTCAATCTACACCATAGAAGAATTATATAGCATCCTTGACCTTTAATTTTTGCCCTCTTTTTTATATTTTCTTCTCTTGTAATGTAACTGATTTGGACTTTTTACTATTCCATGATGTGACAAATATTCTGTTCTCAATGTTAACCCTGGAACTGGCCATCATTTTTCCCAAAATGGCAGGCACTTTTTGGTGATTTTGTAAGGGTTTTGTATTTTAATCACTGCTCATCTATTTTTTAAGATACAAACATTTAAAAAACATCAATGTCTTTAGAAATAAATGCAGTTTCCCAAAAAAATATTAAAGGTTGAATCATTTAATATATTTTTATTTTTTTACAGATTAACGTAAAAATATTAGTAAAGAATAAATTTTTCTCAAAATGTATAGCACCCGCTCAGGTAATATGAAAGTTTTTAGAATAATTCTAAAATATACAAAAGTTTGCTTATATACCTCAATTACAAATTAAAAAAAAAATATTTAGGTAAAAGAAGTTTATTGGTACTTTTGGATAATATATCTATAAAAACTACAAAATCTGAAAAAAGTTTGTATAGCACTATTATGTATACCATTGTGACATTTTGGAATCTAGTGGATGAACAAATATTTTTTTCTAAGAGATAAATATATGTAGAAGAGAAAAATATGATATTTATAGAAGTTTACATTGTATAAGATATTTTTGTATGGCAACAAACTTTTTTTTATTTTTACAAAAGTCAAAATTGTGAAATAAATGCTTAACCTTTTTAGTTAACAATTTTCTTTTCATCCAAATATTATTTATAAAGATAGTGCGTTTATTGAAGTTTACAAAAATGTACAACAATGTATTTTTATCTCTATTATTTTTTTGTTAAAAAAATAGAACAAGCGATAGTCATAGAAATAAAACGCTAATACCTTCAGAAAAAGTAAAAAAAAAACTTTTTTACTTTTATAATAAATACCTTTGCATAAATTTAAATCAAAATGTAATTTTAATTAAATTTAAATTGTCTACAAAATAATAAAACACTGAACCTACGTGAACATAGGCTTATTTTCAGTTTCACAAAAATCCAACCTATTCGCTAAAACTTAACCTAACATCTACATTTTTCTCTTCACTAATTAAAAAAAAAAAAACAATAAACAAACTTTTATTTATACATACTAAATAACGAAAAGTTTAAAATATCCAAATAAATAGCAAGCAATACACTAATACCGGCAATGGCGTAATAACAACAAAGAAATCAACACGGCAACCATGCGATGCGTTGTTCTTCTCTACTGGCTGAGTCGGTGATTGCGCAACAGAACAAAAATAAAATACTAGTTCATAGTCTTCGTTGTCTATTATACTGTTGCTTAGAGCAATTCTTCTTCTTTGTTTTGATATAATTTTCACTATTTCCAGACAACGATAAAGTAACAAAAATAACAAAATTTAATGAAGCTATTTTCGACGCATTAGGCATTTTGGGATTTTACAAAACACGAGCTTTTCAAACGCTTATTTTATAAACATTTATTTTCCTACTGGCTATTGAAAAGATGTTTCTGAAAGCCAAGAATACACTGTTTTCAATGACGACACTTACGATCGTGTAGAACGTAAACTCACGATAGGGAATTTTTACAAACATACGGTAATTTTAGCGTGTTCGGAAATTACGCAAACAAATGGCAATCGGAAATGTAAACATCCAAGTTTAGAATTTTATAATGACAGATTTAACTTAATTATAGAGCGTTTTATGATATAATATGAAACCTTGAATCTTTATCTTTAGATTTACGTATGTTTTACTTCAAACTAAGTAAAAATAGACTTGCTGTGAGAGATCATATTACGACATAGTTAATGCGTCGAAAATAGCTTAGTGCCATTTTGAAACTGTAGTTAATGCGTCGATAATCGCTTAAAGCCAGTTGCAGGGTTAATGAATAAAGAGTTCTCTTTCTTCTTAGTTACTAAAATTTGAAATTGTAAGAAATTTTGAGAAATATATATACAACTTATTCAAATTGTTATAGGTCACAAGCAAGTCAACTGACCAGCTATGATTTAGTGGTCAGACCTACTTTTATACCAGACCCCAACCACATTTCATGTATACCACTTTTCAGGCTCTAACTTTCCCTTAGCACTCTTGTTTACCATTATGTGCATATTCTACTCTACTTCCTGCTACACTTGGAAACATGAACATGAAAGACTGGTTCGACGATGAAGGCTGACCTTGGTGCAGTCGGCCACAATGAACTCGGCAGTGAAGCCCTGGTGGTAATGACGTTCTCTGCGCTGGCGTTGACGCATGTCCTCGTACCGACTCTTGCACTGGTCTACGCTGGTACCGGCAATGTCGGCACATATTAAGTGACCGATGTCCGCGCTACGCCACTTCAGCAGGTCCCCACCCTTGCCACAACACATGTCCAGCACGTGTATCGGCCTCCCGACACTCCTACCTTCCTTGATCAAGGCCATGTACTCGTCTAAGGACAATCAAAAAAATGGAAAACTACTTACTTTTCACCATTTGGTAAAGGCTAAAGAAACTACAAAGAATTTAATAAAATAAGCATTTTTAACTTCAGAATCTTAAACAACTACTGATTTCAATCATGTAATAACATAATTCAATAGATTACAGGAATGTATTTTACATTAAGTAGCACTGCTTACAGTTCAGCTGTTAAAGCTTCAGCTTTACCCATCACATACTTCATTACTGTGTTCGTTTGAAGTAAACAACTTTAAATCATAATATAATAAATCAAAGCTGAGTTGAACAAAATTCATGGCACATCTGATCCTGTGTTTACAACTGTAAACAAATGGGTGAATGAATTTAAAAATGGTCATAAAAACGCAAAAGATGAGTACAAATCCAGACGCACTATGGAAAAATAGGTTGAGTGGGTTCAATTTACCAAGAAAAATTGGGTGTGAAAAAAATCTCGCCAAGATCGGTGCTGCGTTTACACAAAGTAGAGGATAATCACAATCGTGTGGTCGACTCTGAGGCAGTTTTGGCGCTTTTCAGTTGTAATCCTGACGAGTTTCTGTGTCAATAAAGTGCGAATATAAAAGTATGGATACACTCTGTTTAATTTTTGATCGGTAAAGATGTAGGGATGGAACTCAGGACACCTTTCTAGGAAATAGAAGTGAACTTTTCAGTCACTGCTACAACTTTGCCTCAAAATTGTTAAATGTAGAGACCCATTCAGTGACACCTCATTTGAAAGGTATTGATAAAAGAAGAACGGTGGAAACAAGAGCTTTCTATCTCAACCCAGTACAAAATGGCAGCTCATTGAGATCAGTTAAAAATTAATTGAGTCAAAACATGAGTAAATAACATCGAGTCCACATTCAGAAGGTAAATAACTTCAATAGACAACCACTTTTTCTGTTTTACAGTTATTCAGGCCTCCCTTATCTTATCTGTTTGAGGAATTCCAGTATCATGTTCAGTTTCTGGTTGGAATTAATAAAGTTGAGGTGTGTTTTTGTGATACTTTCAGTTGATATGGAGTGTTTAAGTGAACAAGAGCTTATTATGATCCTGATGATGCGAGGTTACAAGACTGGGGTGAGATATTATGGTGAAGTAAGGAATTTATTTAATGACACATCCCAATCAAAACTCTGCATCTAAATCAGGGGTTCAAAAAACAAATCAACGTTTCCAGGAAACATGCAGCGTTAAAGACCGCCCCCTAAACCTGGACGACCAAAATCAGCTGCAAATAAAACATTGTCACTTGACGTTTTACAGTCTGTTGTAGAAGATCCTCATACCTTAATAAATATATATATATATATATATATACATCATATGATGTAACTATTTCATGTGAGTACATAGTATAAATCGTATATTATGTACTTATTATAGCACATAGTAAGTAATATTAAGCAATCCATTACGTTTTCAGACATGATGGGTTTTGTATGTTTACGGTATCGTTAAACATACACTCTAATAAATAAAAAACACAGTGAAGGCCTAAAAACATTAACAAGTACTACAAAAATAAATTAATAGTTCGCTTAGGCTAATCGTCAAAGTTAAAAAGTTGAGCCTATGCACAAAGTCGCACTCGGCTGTTGTTATAATATCTCTATATTTTTAACATTGACAACCCACCTCAGTGAAATTTTGATTCATTTGATAATGCTGTAATCGTATGAAACATGTCTTTAAGCCGTAAGAACAAACTTTGGAAGGACAGGATAAATCACCATTTAACCAACTTGTAACTATTAGAGCTGTCTGATAAACGTTTCTACATGCAGACACACTGAGGATAAGTTATATCCTCAATGGAAAACATGAAAGGCTACTAAGACAAGTTACGCTGTAAAAGTTAAGCAGGCAACAGTTAGGTGATTCTAGTCTTGTAGAGTCAACAAAACTTTCATTGCTGGATTTCAGATTAGGCAAAAACAACCTGATCTCCAAAACATTCCTTTTAAATTAAGTCGGAATGTTTAAATATATATTTTTAAACGATTAATAAATAATGAGAACTACTTACTTATCAGCATACTTTTAATCCAATTATTGAAATTTCTTAGGTGAACAATTCTACTTTTGCTTCTTTCTGTCAGACCCTTCTCTTCAAGAGAATTATAGTGAGCAGCAACCACTGCACTATGACTTTCGTTCAGCTAGAAACAAAACCAATCTCCAAGCATGAGTTTGAAATTAATTAATTTAGTTCAATATCTACTTGATCTTAATATAAATACATGATTTTCTTTAAGGATAGGCCAATTATAATTCTTGAATACAGAATCATTCCGATTATAAGTTAAATCAACAGTTCCCGATTCTCAATTCCTCTGTAAAATAATGAGTAGTTTGAATTGAACAGAAAACCTATCTTTATCATCAATTGCATTGAAAGACCATACAAACCATTAAATACTGGGTGGTTGTAAAGAAACTCTCTATTTTTATTTGACTACCAGTTTTGCTAGTTTCAGCCAAATACATTAAATCTAATTTTGTTTTTTCCTTACAGATTAAGAATTAAATAAAATTCAAGAAAATGGCTGCAGGACGATTGTCACTTAAAGAGCGAGCACAAATTGCTTGCCGTTACAAAGTCTGGCAAAAGTAGTGGCAATATCAACAGACCTCGTGCTGTTTTGGATCCAAAAACAATATAAAACTGTCATTAAAAATTAATGAATACCGGATCAGTGAAAGACGGTAGAAAAACCACCCGTCTTTCAACATCCAGATCAGAAGAAAATATTCTAATTGTTGAAGAGTGACTTTATGACTGGAACATGTTTTGTGTGAGTGAACTTTAAAATGTTTTTATCTTATTCTTAGCATGACCATAGTTTTGGAAATTATTTATCAATTTATTGAGTCTATCTGAAACAGTTATTTTCAACGTTATTTCATACAATTTCTCTTTAATTTTCATTTGTACTAAACTAGTCTACATATCCTACCAAGCATACTCACGTGTTCATATTACATATTATAAACTGTTACAAAACTAAAATTTTGTTTGAAACTAACCCTAATTGGTTAAAAAGTGTGAGACTCAAGTAAATATAGATATCTCCTAAGTTTTCTAAATACATAATATGACATGTACAAGTACAATTGTCAGTAGAAACAGGGTTGTACAGTTTCAATCAACATCACTTCACAAACTAGAAAGCTGCTGCCACTAGTCAACACAGCCTGTTTACTCAGTTTTCATAAACTGTCTTCATACTGTCACTCCACATCCATGGCAATCACAGCTATGCACAAATCACAACTGCAAGAGGTCACAACAGTATACAAGAAGACATCATCTCCTCCCAATCTTATCATAACATAAGCTTTTCTATAGAAAGTTGCCTTGGCCTTACCTTAACGACCCTAACTGACTCACCAAACAAATCTTACAGAATTTAATTACCTCTCCTGCATTCCAAAAAATGTCAACCTCATAACCAAAAAGACCTACAACCCATTTAGGAACCTCGATTCCAATAAAAAAAGTAAATATATTTTAAAAATTTAATAATAGAATCTTAAATAAAGAATTTGCAATTTTGCATGATAATGTTCAACATCTCCCATCTTGTTTAGATCTCCTGGAAATTTCACTTAACGATTTAAAACCAGATATTATTGCATTAAGTGAGAATAAAACGACAGCAGAATAGATAGATTTACTCCAAATTTCAAACTCTATAACAGCATCATTTTTTACCAAACAGGATGAGGGAGAGGTGTTATTTGAACATTAAGTTTAAATGTGTGAAAATGCCTTCTTTTCAGGAATTTAGTAATAGAAAAAGAATCTGAATGTTGTCTGACAGAAATAATTAACAGCTGTTCTTCATTACTATATACACATGTCAATATTACACCAAGAGTATCAATGTAAATATTCAGTCAGTGTTACACTGTCCACACTGTTAGTACCGATGGCATCACAGTGGTGTAAGAGTACTTTTTTTATAATAGTTATTACACTTTGTAATTATAATGCTGAATGAATGCAATAGGCTAAAAATCAAAGTTAAGATTTCGGGCGCTGTACCCCATAATAGTGCTGGCTTGAACATGTTCAGCTGGCTATAACTGAAGAGGTCAATCCATTTCAAATCACCCAATAAAAATAAAATTTGTTGCTCAACATTTTTAATTTGCCTAATTTTTTTATTATGAGTTCCCTATGGGTAGACAATCACAAAACACTATTTGAAAAATTTTTACAAGCCATAGTTTTTTCCTGGCGGCCATTTTTTAAATGGCGGTTTTGCAGATTTTAGTAAAATACGCGGTTCACGAAAAGTTTAATTGCCAAGCTATTTTTAAAGATATCAGAATAATCCAAAAACCAGTGTGTTCAGCATAAAATGAACTTCAATTTGACATTATAATAATGTTTCTTTTGTGCAAGAAAGTCAGTCAAACTTGTTCTGCAAAATCTCGGAAGAAAATCATCAATTGTTACTTTTTAAGACCATAAAAGTTTAAGAAGGAAAAGAGACTCACTACTAATATTTTATTTCTTTGTTAAAAACTAATATAACTACATACTGAAAAAGTTTTAGCCCTGAGAATGCTCTCCTTTTTTTTCTAGAGCTTTTCAAAAATGGCCGAAAGCCTAATAATGTCAATTTTCTAGGGTTAATAACTAAAAAGGGACTGAATGAAAATAAATGAAAATTTAAAGAATGTTCTTTATACAAATAGGAATATTTCATAAAAAAATTATGACTGAGACTTAACTACATTTAGAGATATACAGCATTGAATTTCAGTTAAAAGCGCTACCCTTTTTCTCGCTTGTGCGGTACCAAGTTAGCAAACAAGGGCTTGTTTAAATCATTATGTTAACAATAAACTTATATTTAATGCTCAAAACATTATATTCCTTATTTAAACCTACTTAGGATTTACAATAAAAATTATTTAAAACCAGAAAAATAATGGTATAAATAAACAATACTCATAACCACAAAATAGCACTTCGCACTTTAGGAAAAATAATTTGCTTAGATCTATTATACTGTCAAAATGTATATGCATTTTAATTTATGTTCTAAAATATAATATTGTCAAATACATTTTATAAAATACATGATGTAAAAATATGTGTTAGTACCTGAGGAATATTTTAAAATAGTAACTCATAATCTTACACAGTGAGAACAATAGGTAAGAATCATAATTCTTCAACTTAACTTACCGATACAATTTTTGTACTACACTTGCATACAGTATCTACATAATATTGTTCTTCTGTGCATTTAGATTTAAAACATTGGTTTCAATTACTTGTTGGCTGCAATTTTCATCAGTGAATTAAATAAAGATGATATTCCATTACATAGTTTTTCATTTATGTTATGTGTCCTACCAGACATGGTTGTTAGTTCCAGTGGAGTCACCTTTCGCACTATTTTCTTAGCAGGCACCCAGGCAGTGTCATTTTTGGAAAGCTGGAAGGCAGTTTTTGGTCCAGAAGGGAGAAAGAAATGTCATCATAGATACAAGCAACATAGTCATTACTCGTAAAAGATGATACATTTGTGAAAAGTATCGATGTTTGATGATCATCAAAGTTTGAGCCTGCAGAAGTAACAAAACATCTTATTTGGTTGTCACTTATGGGGATGTATCTGTGATAGCTTCTTGTTCCTTTCACTGGTAAACAGCATTCAAATCTTCGGTAAGTTTTGTTTCCATTTGCTTGATTTCGGCTGAAGAAACAAAAATATACTGAACTCCAGTAATATTTTCTCAACAATATTTGAACATATCTTGTGGAGTCAGGATATGTTCAGTGTAAGGTCTTTTGAGTGAAGCTCGTGTAACTTCTCGTTTCGTGGTTCCCCCAATACCATCGCAAGAATTCTTCCCGTGTGATGAGGCAAAGAAATTCCATTCTGCTTTTAAACTGAAATCATTTTTGTGTAGGCAGACATTAATGAAGTTTTTCTTATTTTTGTACTGGCTGCTTGCTCCATCGCTAAAGTAAATTACCATTTCAAAATTAGGGTTTATCCTCTTTATTTCACTAATTAGGTGATGTTGAAATGTGTACACAGTCGTGGTATTATGATCAAGATGGTCACTAATTTTTCTGGTTTTAAATCATTGTTATTGTAAATCCTAATTAGGTTTAAATAAGGAATATAATGTTTTGAGCATTAAATATAAGTTTATTGTTAACATAATGATTTAAAGAAGCCCTTGTTTGCTAACTTGGTACCCGCACAAGCGAGAAAAAGGGTAGCGCTTTTAACTGAAATTCAATGCTGTATATCTCTAAATGTAGTTAAGTCTCAGTCATAACTTTTTTATGAGATATTCCTATTTGTATAAAGAACATTCTGTAAAATTTTCATTTATTTTCATTCAGTCCCTTTTTAGTTATTAACCCTAGAAAATTGACATTATTAGGCTTTCGGCCATTTTTGAAAAGCTCTAGAAAAAAAAGGAGAGCATTCTCAGGGCTAAAACTTTTTCAGTATGTAGTTATATTAGTTTTTAACAAAGAAATAAAATATTAGTAGTGAGTCTCTTTTCCTTCTTAAACTTTTATGGTCTTAAAAAGTAACAATTGATGATTTTCTTCCGAGATTTTGCAGAACAAGTTTGACTGACTTTCTTGCACAAAAGAAACATTATTATAATGTCAAATTGAAGTTCATTTTATGCTGAACACACTGGTTTTTGGATTATTCTGATATCTTTAAAAATAGCTTGGCAATTAAACTTTTCGCGAACCGTATTTTACTTAAATCTGCAAAACCGCCATTTAAAAAATGGCCACCAGGAAATAACTATGGCTTGTAAAAATTTTTCAAATAGTTTTTTGTGATTGTCTACCCATAGGTAACTCATAATAAAAAAATTAGGCAGATTAAAAATGTTGAGCTACATGACCTGGGTGATTTGAAATGGATTGACCCGTAGATAAAAAAATACATTTGTATTATAAATATAAAAAAGTTAATGAGCACTCACATGATCTGATCTCGAATTTAGAGACAATCTTGAGACATGTTTTTCTTTTATACACCAGAAGTGCGGAGAGGATATGGCGTCAGAAAGGTTGGACGATCTGGCACGTTATCTGAGGTCAGGAAGGTACCGATTGGAAATACCCCTGGCCAACAGTACGGGCTTCGCACCTCTGGCTAAAGGAGAAAAACATCCCTCAAGATAGTACCCAAAATCAAGCTCACATAAAGAGGGTGATAACAAATAGTAAATGGGGAAAGAGTGACCTCTTTCTTACCAAGATCACTTTCTTTTGGGCGACAGAAAATAAGAACTACTAGTCATAATATCTTGTCAATTTTACAGTTAGGCAAGTAAAGTCAGTTCATTCTAACAGTACAGATTTTTTAGGTCTCCAGTAAGAAAATCTGTTTCAAAAATAGTGGCCTCCGGATAATACCAAAGTAGGTACTAATTTTATTACCAAATGCAGCAAGCGCATGTAATTTTTATAGTAGTTAAATGATTTTTTCCCAATCACTGACTGGATTCCATACATTTCTAGGCTTGAATAATATATTGAAACTCTATAAATACACTGTGTATTATTATTTAATCTGAAACTTACTTGATCAGATGACTTGACATCTCCATTGGGTGGTTCAGAGGTAGTATTTTTCTCCTGTACAGTGCCTTCTTCTGTTTTCAAAGCCTCCATTTTGTTCACAATTTATAAATAAAAAGCAGAAGAGCTGCTATCAGATGTATGCTTATTCAAATCTGAAAAATAATTCCTATTTGAAATAATATTTTACTCTCTTTAGAGCTCAGAACGCTAACAGTCCAGAACAAGCAAAGACCCCACCAAAAGTTTTAGAAAATAAGTTACAATTTAATACGCATTTTTGCCGCAGCCAAATTAACAACTAGTTAATTTTAAAATATCCAAAATATGAATAAAAATAAGTTGGTCAAATCAAAATTGTGATTAAAAGCATAAATGTTGTTAGGAATCTGAATCAGCAAAGATTTTAGGAGCAATTATTAAACAAATTTTCAGTGGTGTTAGAAATAATAGCAATACAGTGTCTGGAATGCATAATTTTGTGTTTTACATAGAAAACGAGAAAGGATTCTTATCTGTCAGGTAAATAAGCAACAAGCAAAATGTCTGCACATAATCTAATTGTTAGTTTTGATAGATTAGTTTACTTTGCTCTATCCACAAAATTATAGATAGTGATTTGGAAATCAGTCAATATTAATATAGTAAATGTCAAAATGTAACTCATTGTATTTATGAAATAGCTGTATTAATAATTACAAGAACATGAATATAATTTTATTAATAACTCAATAAAAAAATATTTTAATAGCAGATCGAATGGGACTTTCTGTATAGCACATATATAAATAAAAAAAAGGAATTTTTTGGTTTATTGTTTGTTTGAGTTTGTTGTTTTTAAATTTGAAAATATTTACTCATAAATGGTTTAAGTTACATAATTGTAGATGGGACACAACTGACAATGATCTAATGCCATCTTTACAATATTCCTGATAATTTCATTAAGACCATGAGATTAAGCGTGGAAACTAATTATTAAAAGTAAGACCAAAATTCGCCATTTAAATACAGATTGTACATGTTACCAGATGAGTATACGTCGAGGGACGCATGTGCTTGTAACCGAATTTACTGCTACAGCCTGCCTGGAGATGATGCCGATGACTGATTCATGATTAGACCCGGTGGAATTATTATAGTTAACTTCTGGTACTTTTAACCCGTCATTAGGCTTTTCTACCTGATTTCACACCAGTAGGCTTGTGTATAGCTGGCATCTAACTGTATAAATTATTATTAAATTGCTTACCATTAAAACATTTTTTATTGTTTCTATTTCAATTTTAATGGTTTGAATGGGTTTTATAAATATTTATGATTTTAACATTTTTTTTTATACATGTAAAAAATAAAATACTCGTATCTGTTTCTGTAATTAAAACGTTAAATTGCTTGCATGGCATTTCACATAATACGTAGACGTACTGAAAAAAGTATTAATTATTAAATATTCATATCAAAATATATTTTATTACAAATAATGTTAAGATATCACAAATATGTGTAACAAGTTACATGTCAATATGGCTGACTCTGTACAGATTACTCATTTACAGTGGCAATGCATGTGTTGCATTTGTGTAAAGTTGATGCAGTGCTTTACATATGGATCTTCTGCAGTTGTCACATTTATAGGGTGTAAATCTGTGTTTCCGCACCGGACAGTAAAAACACTTTGGATTTCACCCAACTCTTTTGCATCATCTATCCAAAATAGTCTAGTAAATGCCTTAATAAAATTCCTCTAGAAATAAGACTGCTTAACAATGCTAGTTTTAAGATAAAAGTTGAGGAATTTTTGTTAAAAAATGCCTTTTACTCTATCCAGGAGTTCATGAATGGACAGTGGACAATCTTAGACTTTTAAGATATAACTGTGAATATAAGTATGATAAAATTTGTGACTTGCCTATGTATTTTTGTATGAAATATTTATGTGGCCAATAAATGATTCTGATTCCAAATTAAAATTAGACCTTCAAACAGGTCCTAGCCATACTAAAAAAACAATCTTGAACTAATAATTAATCAGAACACACTAATAAAATATTAAAACGTATGATAAAAACAAACCAATACGACACAAAAACACAATCATAGGCTTGCGCGTAGACGATACACAACAGTATGACTGATACAGTCAAGCTTGTGCTTAGATAGCAACTAATATTACTGACACAGCCATCTTTTGTTACCCCCACCCTTCAGTCTACAGATAAACAAGGAGCCTGATGGCGGGTTAAGCTTCTACCCCAAAATTTATGGTGCTAATGACAGTTTACATCAAATGCAGGAATATTGCAAAAGCAGCCTAGGCCTATTGTTAATTAATTTTAACACTCTCCCAGAACCATCTTTTTCACCCTTTCCGCTCGGATGGGCAGCAATGCTGACCAAATATGACTTTACGTAGGCTCGTATTATTTTAGTGCATACTGTCCACTCAGATCGGATGGGCAGCGGTGCTGTCCACTATGGTGCCTGCGTGCACACAGCAGCCATGTCATTGTTGCGTCCCCACCAGCTCGGATTTATCTTCAGCGCGTCATTGACACTGTGCCCTTTAAAAAGTTAAATGGATTTAAAGGTCCAAAGGTAAATAATAATGTAGGCGAAAAGTATTACAATGGAAATGTTATATTTCTATAAACTATCATGAGTTACAATGAGTATTAATAATGTGACAATAAATAATTATAACATGATAAAAAATAAAATTGAACTGTTTATTATTGTTCTGAATACAAATTTAACTGCAGGCTAGTTGTCATCTTGTTGTTGAAATATCTGAGATGAATGGTACTTTTCAAAACAAACATCGATGTGAAGACCGGGCTCATTTTCACAAGTTTTGCAATAAAACTTCACTCTTTTCCTGGTGCCGCCTTGTGCTCTGCTGCTACACACGACGCAATCCTTCACTTTTCTACCTTCAAGAGGATATGGTAGATGAAGTTTCCCATTTAGTCGGGAAATGTCTTGCAATTGGGATGGTCTTCCTTTTTTTATTTGTGTTCCTTACATCGCCAACAAGCTCTAATACCAGTAATTAATAATAATACCAGTAAAACCATGTATTAATACTGATATATTTACACTTTTATTTACAGTTATATTTACACTGATATCTACAATACTTCATTTACACTAATATTTAATAAAATTGCACAATACTAAGAATAATAAAAAATCCTTTCTAATAATGCGTGTAGGTTAACTCACTAGTGACAATGTGGTTAAAAGCGCGCTAAAACGAAAGCCTAAAATGCAATATTGACCAGATGATCAATTTCCAAGCTTTGTAATGAAACAGCTGATTGATCTTAATGCGCTGTATTATAAAAACATACGTCAAAATAAAAAAAAAAGTTTATAACTTGTGGTCAACGCTGCTGTCCATCCGAGCGCTAGTAGGATTATTCAACGGACAGCACATCTGACCATCCGATCTCTGAGGACGGCAACTCTAAAAATAAATGCGCGCGCTAGAGGAAATGGCGGTGGCCAACACTGTTGCCCATCCGATCTCTGTGGGAACTATAACATTACCGCTCCGAGCGGAAAGGGTTAATGTACATTATCTGAACCACCAGCCTCTGAGACTGGTTGATCATAATTTAGATTTTATAAGTACCTAAAAGTGAGTTATGTAATTCCAGTCTGGAAAATTATGAATTAATATTCCAATCCACACTATAACATTATTTATTACATGCATCTATTAACAATATACATAGAAAACAGTATATGGACACAAATATAATTGTCAGTAGTCTCAGTCTGTAGTCTGCAGCATTCCCTACTGGACACATTCAATAGCACAGTCCTTACACACCTTCCGACTGCATTCAAGACACACTGGTTTTGAGCACCTTGTGCACTTGTAGGCAGTTTTCCTCTTTTTTACTGATGGACAGGATGCACAAGTCTTTCTCTTCTCCATTTTGTCATCAGGAACTTGTGGTCTTACTGCTGCCTCGATGTTCCCCAGAATCTTCGGAATGGTGTCTTTTACGTCACGTCTCAAATTAGGGATCCGCAGTCTTCTTTCAACATGAGGCTTGATAAAATTCTCTCCCAATGCCTTAGTAAACTTGAATCTTGTTATCACTGGACTACCAGAATAGTTGAGGAAATCAGGGTCAACTAAAATTACGGTTCGGTGGTTCGGGCAGAGTGTTAACAGTAGGTAGTGTTCCAAAACCTAATATTGAACTATATATTGCATCAGTTTAAAATATATAGTGGGGGTAGGGTACGATAAGCGGGCCCGGTTTTTTACATCGAAATTGGCAAACGATATTACTTCATCATAACCAACGATATAATCAATTGATACTGATTAATTATTTTTAATTATTAACTTAAATAGTCTATGTCAACAGCTATAAACACTTTAAAATAATACACGTAGGGTACCTAATATTTCAATTTTACATAAGTAATTTTAATTATTAAAAATGGCAGTCAATTTTAGAAAACTACACGACACTGCTTTGAAAGGTGATAAGACATAAATAAAATATATTGTTTTTGTGGCTTCAACATGTTGGACTCATACCGAAAACCCCATTATGTGAAATTTGTGGGAAAGAAACAACCGTAACTGTGAGAGGAGCAAATATGGTCGTCTTCAGTTTTCCTAATTTTTGTTATAATAATTTGTTTAATCACTGTAAATAGGTCTTAAATTCATATTTTAATTTAAAACATACGATTGTTATTGAAGACTATAGATACTTTTATATCGATTTATAGTCTAGGATTTGAGATGCGAATATTAGGTATCAAAGACTACATTCTTTGATATAAAAAACCGGGTCAACTTATTGTACCCTACCCTATAGTGGTAGTCTAGACTACATAGGGTATAGATAGAGCACACTTATGAAAAGTGATTACAAACTGCTGAAAACAGGTATGCAACTACAGAAGCCATTACTGTTAGTTAAAAAGAAGTAATGTTTAGACCAATCTATTATAATAGTTAATATATTTTTGCTTAGATTATAAGGTTTCATACTATTAATAAATTCGTAAACATATGCTAGCTAACGGTAAAGATGGGGCCGAGTTATAAATAACTAGTACTAATAAATAACAGTAACTTAAGTTTTCTTGACTGAAAAAATAGTTACAGAAATCATCTACACTGATGAGAGCTAATGTAAATAATAGTAATCTGTTTACACAAACACTGTCCGGTACTCATCCACTTGCTTGTCTCCTCAACAAATCTCAACGAACACTTGACTAAACAGCATTACTGATATCAATTGCCTCTCCTCTCCCTCAACTTTATTCATAACCCCAAAATAATCTGAAATAAAACGATTGTTCGTTCAATGAACTCAAGCGTACAGATTATAATCAACGATGCTAAGAGTAAGCAAGTTGCACCTTGATAGAACGCATTTACATATAGTACATATATAATCGCATTTACATATATAATCGTATTGTACTTATTAGTAGCCTTGCGTAAAGTTTACAGATAATACAATTTATGACTAGCTAGAACTACTCTACAGAGACAAAATGACTAGCTTCGGTTTTAAATGTTTTATGTTTTTGCTTAGTCTCTTATGTTATTGGCTGAGCCTCTACTTCATGAAGGATCGTATTTCCATAGCCAATTGTTTTCTATACAATTTTATTGATATTATTAGTAGTGCCTATCCTATTATGTAATGTACGATTAGGTGTAATTGTAGGCCTAGTGCTAAACAATGGTACACAGATGAGCTCTATTCTTTGAAGTTGGTATGTCTAGATTGTTACTATGCTTATAAGGATGTAGAATGTATTGAACTGAAAATTAAGTATTCTGCACTAAAGCGTTAGTATAAGCATAAACTGCTAGCAAAACGTAGCTGTTATTCTAACATAACTGAATGTTCTATCAATAATACTTAGCAACAACAACAGTAGTCTTTTAAACATCTTGGTCTGTTGTAAAAAGCATCTCTAGGGAAAACTCCCAGCCTAAGGTTACTCATGTAAATCCTAACCTAAACAATCAAGGATTTAATAACTATTTTATAGATAAAGTCAAGGAAGCAATTAACAACATAATAGCTAGTAATACAAGTTTTTCTTCTTTTGTAAATTCTGCATATAGACCAAACTGTTCTTTTAAGTTTTCAACTGTTTATGTAGAAAATGTTTTCTCTGTGTTCCATAAATTTAGTAATAGTAAGTCACTTGATGTTGATGGCCTCAACTTATATATTCTTAAGGAAGGTACCTATTATATTTGTGAACCATTAGCTTATGTAATAAATTCCTGCATTAACTGTAATGTTTTTCCTGTATGCTTTAAGTATGTAAAAGTTGTAGATGTTAATTAAAAAGGTGCAAGTTCAGAATATGGTAACTATTGGAATATAAGCATTATTAGTGTGGAATCCAAGATTTTTGAGATAATACTTAATCGTCAGATTGTAGCATATCTTGAGTCTAACAACAGTGTTCAGTAGCTGTCAATATGGCCTTAGAGCTAACCATAGCACAATAGAAGCTATATTGTTTTTTTTATTCAAAGATGTACTGGACTTAGAAAGTGGCCTTAGTGTGGGTGGCCGACTTTATGATCTTGCAATAGCCTTTGACACAGTTACTCACAGTATCTTACTTCAAAAGCTCGATTACTATGGCTTCTTTGGTCCTGGTATATCTCTCATCAAGTCCTACGAACGGTATCAAGCACATGTATTAATTGTATCTTGTCTGATTATAGGCTGATTAAGCATGGTGTCCCACAGGGCTCTGTGCTGTGGCCTATTCCTTTTCTCGTTTATATAAACCACCTCCTTACAAATATTCGGGGTGGACTCACAGAGACATACCTTGTTGCTGATGACTAGGCTGTTTCCGTTTTTGGAAGCAAAGATGTTGACCTTAGCTTGAGGCTGGATGGCTTATCAGATACCATTGGGGACTGGTGTTGTACCAACAGCCCCTGTTTAAAGAGTACAAACATTGTTGAAGTTATGTTAACTTCTAGCCGCACTCTGAATTCTTTCCCTGGTCCTGTTAAGTTTATGGGCATCCACCTTGAACCTGAGCTAGGGTGGGAGACTCAAATCAAGTGTCTCGTAAATAAAAGTAAGCAGAGGTGTTTTTGTGCTGTGTTTTTTGGCTCAAGTCGTCTCTCAGCAAGCTTTGTTGGTTGTGTATTTTGCCAACGTGAACAGCCATCTGGTCTATGGCATTATGCTATGGGGGAATTATTCGTCAGCCATACAACTGCTTTTGCTGCAGAAAAGAGCTGTGCGACTTATATGTGGTGCTTCTCCTATGTCTTATTGTAAACCTCTTCTTGCTTTTCTAGGAAACCTTGCCTGCATCGTTTGT
Organism: Homalodisca vitripennis; assembly: GCF_021130785.1. Lineage (NCBI taxonomy): Eukaryota > Metazoa > Arthropoda > Insecta > Hemiptera > Cicadellidae > Homalodisca > Homalodisca vitripennis. The sequence goes on along the minus strand of NC_060212.1, from coordinate 11,666,010 downwards.
TCTAAATTGTGTATTGTATGTTAGGAAGACTGTAAATAACTTTGTTGCATGTAAAAATGTACAGTTATGAGACAAGGCAAAAAGTAACCTATATATGCATCATCACAAATACTCCACAACTATGAAAACCTTTGTAGTTATTAGTCTTTAAATGTATAATGTTTTGCCTATTAACTTTACAAGTCTTCTTATTAAGATCCTGGTAAATAATCCATTGTATAAAACAACTGAGTTTTTGAAATAGATTTTGCAACTTTGCATATTTAAGTTGCTCTTGCATGTATTATCAAGAGGGTAATGTATTGTTAGAGCTCTGTATGAAAACGTTTGCTGGTTGCTAGCTTGATGTTAGCTGTATGGTAGTTGTAGGCTAAAATACTTTGTATCTTGCCTGACGAGACTAATGCAGATTGCATTTGCTTTTAATTAATACATTTCTTGATTCTATGTAATCTATACTGTTACTGGTCGTGGCTTTGGAGTTGGACATTCAAAGTCAATGGGTTTAGTCTCGAAGTATAAATTATTAAAAACTAAAATTTTCAAGGCTGCTTTGTTTTATTATAATATATTAATATTTGTAGTATGACTATTAGTGCATTTACAAAACCTCAATATATACTCATTTAAAGATATGAATACATACTTTTAAAAAAGTCCCCACATGTTACAACATATCGTGTTTTGATTTTCCTGATTTTTACCATCTAGAACTGTAGCAGCAAGCGACGCAGTCAATTGTCCATCTCCATATCTGGTTCTGGAAGAGTTTAACCATGGATTCCAAACAATTCTCTTACTTTTTTTTTGATGGCCTGTGGTATTGAAAATATCTGAACCCTCATTCTCAATTGGTCTACACAAAGACTCCAAGCTAGATATTTTCGTTTGTAACAGCCTTATAAACAATGTAAGCATTTATGCCACTCATGTTTAAAATTAAGAAAAACACAGTTAGTATCGTCTATTGATACGTGTTTTCATCTCTAAAATGCCAACACCATCTTTGGTCAACACAGACTGCGATGATTTTACTCTCAACTATATATTATATATATATATATATATATATATATATATATATATATATATATATATATATATATATATATAAGTAGATAGTAATATGGGGTTCCTGGCGCACTTTCGGAGCCAACCGAAAAGCAATGTAAAATACTGTTCAATGTACCATAAAGGAAGCTGAGAAATAACACAGCAAATCTCAATGAAAAATTAACCGAATCTACAGTCGTTCGTCTCCAAAAGCGATCGGTACATTACTATCTACTCTGTGGAATGAAAAATTAACCAAATCTACAGCTGTTTGCTTCTACTTTCTTAAGCTGTGCTTTTGTAAAATGTTGTCAAATCTGCTACGAATAAAGGATTTATCTTAATAAAATTTAATCAATTTAAAACATTTTTACTAAAAACATACTGTACTTTAATAAAAAACTTTTCTACTAAATAAACAACATGAACTCACCAAGCTCTCTTCAGTTTCTAGCATTTCAAAAACTTACAAAGAAAGACAATTTTAACGAGTTCAACGAATTACCAAAACATTTTAAAGAACAGTTGATACTTTCCTTAAATGATACAGAATTCAAAGAACTTGTAAAGTCTTTTGCAGAAAAAACGTCTAATGGAGTGTTTTACTATCGGCAAAAAACTAAAAAAATAAGGGATTACATATTTAATATAATTACGAAAGATATTGAAAAGAAAGTAAAAAATAAACAAACAGAGAGTTTTCATCGTTTTTTTTATGACATTTTTCCCATATTATACGTCCTTTCAAGATAATCAAGACCTTAATTGACGAAATTTCTTAGGAATTTTTGTGAGTATCAAGATTTATCAACACAATTCATTAAAGAGCATATAGAATTTTTCTTATAGAATATAGCCACATTTTGTGTGAAACAAAAGGTATTACTGTAGATAATATTCCATGTGATTCCTATGAAGAAAGACACCAACTATGGTTATCAAAACAGTACTATGACGTGGGGAGGGACTGCAAGTTTTAGAGTTAAGACTTTATTCTACAAAGTTAATTGTTATAATTTCTTTATCTTTAATAGTCTTCTTTCCAGTAACAACCAAGTGTAATTTTTTCATTTTTGTTTAATTCTTTAATCTTTTTCTCATCCAAAAACAAGTGCAAAACCATTTCTCGGTCGTCCTTTTCCTCCTCGGGAAACACAATTTTTATTCTTAAAAGCAAATCTGCATTACCGACATTTTAGTTCCGAAAGATTGCGCTGTGTGTATCAATGACAGTCGAGGTGTGCTACTACAGACCGACCATCACGATAATCGCTTCGCGCCTGCGTCATATCCGTAGTGATATCACGCCGTGAGAGGCGCAATCGTTGTTTACAAGCACCATTTAGTTAAATAAATTTTTCTATCTAAATGGAGCGCGATAAAATATCATGTCCGTTCTGCAAAATAGAAATTTTAAGAAAAAAAAACTATGATCGCCATTATAATTTCTAAAAGTCATGAAAAAAACAAGCAAATTTACAATAATGAAACTAAATTATTTAAGACAGTGGGCTAGAGAAAATAAAATTGCCGATCACGAAAACATGTTTAATATTGAGAAATTACGTGAATTAAAGAGAAATTTCAAAGTTGAAAAGAAAAATCTCGACCTATTTAATGATGAAAAACTTCATTCAATAGCTGAAAAAGTTGGCTATCGTACTAACGATAAAACCAAGTCTGAAATGATCGAAGAAATTGATAAAACTCTTAAAGTAAAATCCGAAAATATCATTGATGTAGAAGTTTTTATCCTCAATACACGGTCTTTTCAAGCAATACATTTTAACAAACTTGAAACGACAGTTCCATGTCAATTTACAAATATCTTTTCAATTATGCGGTCAGAAATTAAAAGTTTAATCGAGAAATTTCAAGAAAAATGTTTAAAAATATGAAGGGCTATCTCTCTTTGGAATGTGAATACGAACGAACTTTAGTGAATGGTGAACCGCAAACATGTCTAATGTATTTTACTATCAAAGCAGACGAAATCTTTGACGTAAACGACTTTATTTACTAAGCAATTTAATAAATTAAACACATCGAGAACAAACGAATAATCCAAATAAAGGTTCCGGATGGACATTTAAAAGTTGTAAACAACTAGTTTTGAGCCTTAACAAACACGAAATGATGAATGCAGGATCATACATCGATTTACCAAAGAATATCAAAGATAAAAAAAGCTTGTAATAAATATAAAAAATAGAGATGATTTTTGCTTTATTTACTCAATAAGATGTGCTATTGAAAAAAACCAGAAAGAGACTGTGAACGTGTAAAGCAATACGAAAAAATTTGTGAATGACGAAATATTTTCAGGTTTTGAGTATCCAATGTCTCTGAAAGATATACAAATATTTGAAAAACGAAGCTACAATTCCAAGTATAAGTATCCAAACAATGTCTATCAATGTCTACAGTTTTGATGAAAATATTAACATTGTTCCGTTACAAATTTCTGAAAAATATGACGCTGAAACAAACATTGATTTATTGTATGTTAAACAAGATGATAAATCTCATTATGTTTTGATAACCGATTTAAATAAGCTTGTTTCTTCGCAGTTGTCTAAACATAAAGAAAGAAAAATTTTTGTGTAGAAGATGTTTTAAGCCATTTTTTACAAATCTGGAGATTTAAACAGATCACTTAGAAATTTGTAAAAATCATGAAGTTTGTAAGCCAATTATGCCATTTCCAGTCAAACAACTAAATTTACTAATTATCAAAAGAAATTTAACCATCCGTACGTAATTTATATGGACTTTGAGAGCATATTAGAAAAAATTCCGACATGCAAGAAACAATCCACAAAGATCGACTACAACCAAGATTCAGAGGCACATTCCTTATGGTTTTACTCTATATTTAGTGTCGAATGTGACCAATCGCATGTACAAACCGATATGTTATCGTGCCAAAAATGAAGAAGATTGAAAAACGTCCCGACAAAAATTGTTTGAAGAACTCAATAAATTATCGAAATACATAGCGAAAAAATATAATTCTAAGAACATGAAACCTATGAAATTGACGAAGAAGAAGAAAATTTCGTATCAAAATTCAAACGTTTTGTCATATCTGTGAATGGTCTGCTTATGATGTTGGGTCAATTCAGTATGGTTTTACTCCTGATAGTTGGAAAGATAAGAGTTATAATAAAGTGAGAGATCATTGTCATTTAACCGGCAAGTTTCGAGGCGCAGCTCATGCATGTTGCAATCTAAATTTGAAATTTCCTCAGAATATTCCCGTTTTCTGCCACAATATGTCAAATTACGATACTCATTTGTACATAAAAGAATTGGCTAAACAATATGGAAATGTTGATTTGATTGCAAACACCGATGAAAAATATATAAATTATTCTGTAAATTCTGGATATGGCTATGAATTCGAAGGTGATAAGCCAAGAAAATTCATCAAGTTTTCGTTTGTAGACACGTTCAGATTCATGGCCTCGTCTATAGAAAAGTTAGCTAAAAATCTAAAGAGAGAAGACTTCAAACATACAAATCATTTTATACAAGATGGACTGAATGAGATAATAGAAAGACAGCCAAATGACGACGACGAGATTTTTAAAAATTCTATCTGGAAAAGGAATATTTCCCTATGAATTTATCGACAGTATTGAAAAACTTGATTACACAGAAGAATTGAGAATTCAAGATTTTCTATTCACTTTTGACAGATGAGAGCATATCTGAGAAAGATTTTCAACACTACTTAAATGTTTGGAACAAATTAAAAGAAAAAATCTAGGAAATTACTCTGATCTCTATAACATTCAAGATGTTCTATTGCTCGCTGATATCTTTTAAAATTTTAGGAATATTTGTTTGAAATTGCTATAAACTCGATCCGGCACACTATCTAAACAGCTCCCAGTCTCGCATGGGATGCTATGTTAAAATTAACGAAGATAGAATTACAATTAATTAGTGATTATAATATGTATTTGATGATCGAAAAAGGTATTCGCGGAGGCATTTCTCAGTGTATTAAACGATATGTGAAAGCAAATAACAAATATTTAAAAGATTTTGATAAGACAAAGCCCGAAAACTATTTACTCTATCTTCGATGCAAACAACCTTTATGGGTATGGTCTTATGCAAAAAAAACTGCCGTTTAGTGATATCAAGTGATGGATCCTAAAACGTATACAAAAGAAGAGTGGCAAGAAACAATTTTAGAACTCACTGGCGACGAAGATTATGGCTATATTCTCGAAGTCGATCTTGGATATCCAACAAATTTACACGAACATCACAAGGATTTACCTCTTGCTCCAGAACATTTTAAAAACAAACTTTGCACAACTCTACTGGATAAAACTGAATACGTTGTTCATTCGAGAAATTTGAAGTTCTATTTGGAACAAAGGTATGATTTTGAAACATGTGAATAGAGTTATATGCATTCGATCAGAAGCCTTTTATGAAAGAATACATTGATTTTAACACAAACATGACAACCAAAGCTACAAGCGACTTTGAAAAGGACTTTTATAAGCTGATGAAACAACTCAGTGTTTGGAAAAATCTATGGAAAATGTGAGAAAAACAGATGTGATATTAAGCTTGGAAATGAAGAATTTTCAATGAAACAAGCTAAGAAAACAAATTTCAAATGCTTTAACATCTTTGACGACAACTGTATAGCGAGTCACATGTACAAACAAAAGGTTAAATTTAACAAACCGATTTACATAGGATTTTCAGTTCTCGACCTCTCAAAATTGCTAATGTACGAGTTTTATTACAACAAATTAAAGAAGTTTGATCCAGATTTGAATCTGTGTTACATGGATACAGACAGTTATTTTCTAGAATTGAAACGAGATCCTTTTAAAATTATTAAAGAAAATATAGATGACTTTGATACAAGTGATTATCCAAAAGATCATGAATGTTTCACTACTAAAAATAAGAAGGTAATAGGGAAATTCAAAGATGAGTTAAATAGCGAAGTTTTAGAAGAATTTTTGTGGTTTAAGGTCTAAGATGTACTCGTACAAATATCTAGATAAAAACCCAGTTAGGTGTAAAAGGGATTAAGAGAAGCGTTGTAAATAAAACAATAAATATCGAAAACTTGAAGAGATGTTTGTTCGAAGATAAAGAAGAATTTAGGGAGATGACAGTCATCAAAAGTTATAAACATGAGTTGTACACTGTTACCATAAACAAGCTGGCACTGAACCCTAAAGATGATAAGAGAATTGTCCTAGAAAATAAGATCGATACAGTACCGTATGGATATAAAACAGATATTTTAGAAGAGTTAAACAAACTTGGAAAACTTTGATATGTAAATGGAAGATGATTTAATTCACTGTCACAAGTGTAAAAAGAAAACGAAAAATATAGATTCTAAGATTGTTCAAACTCAAAACGGATTGTATAGAATTGCAGCAAAATGTTCAAAATGTAAGACAAATAAGAGTAAATTTATAAAGAATCCTTATGAAAAACAAGTAAAGAAAGAATCTAAGAATAAGGAAGAAATCGAGATTGAAGCTAGAGAAATTCATGCACCAGTACGAAAAAAGTTTAAAAAGAGAAAAATTGATAACATTAGGAATTGACGATTTATGGGCCAGCAGATTTAGTTATAATGTCTAACTATTCGGATCAAAATGATGGATTCAAGTATATGTTAAATGTTATTGATACTTTCTCAAAATATGCTTGGTCAAGAGCTATCAAAAGAAAAAACGGCAAGGATATTTCAAAAGCTTTCGAAGATATAGTAAAAGATGCCATAAGGATCAATCACAAACCTCCTAACCTACTTCATTAACAGATAAGGGTTTAGAGTTTAAAAATAAAGAATTTAACGATGTTTTTGAGGAAATACAACATTAAGATTTATCATACTGAAAACGAGGAGAAATCAAGTATTGTAGAGAGATATAACAGAACTCAAAATGAGAGAATGAAAGTAATTTTTGAGATTAATAAAAACTTTAAATGGATCGATATTCTTCAAAAAATCGTAAACAATTATAACGATACAGTTCACAGCACAATCAAAATGAAACCGAAAGACGTAGATAAGGATGCAGAAAAGGAGTTATTAGAGTCGGTTTTCAAGTATGTTCCACCTGAAAATTCACACGAAAACTAAATTTAAAGTCAATGATCATGTAAGAATTGTTAGTAAAAAACAAACATTTTCGAACAAATATAAGAACAATTGGTCAAGAGAAATCTTTGTGATTTATCAAATTAATAACACAGATCCTGTAACTTATAGTATAAAAAGATTTAAATAATGAAGAAATAACGGAAAGTTTTATGAATATGAATTGAGAAAGTCAAAGCTATAATTTTTTCTATATAAATGGAGTCTCAAAAGAAATGTTCAATGTGCAAAGAATTAAAAGGTTTTGAAGAATTTTATAAAGATAAGAATAGAAAAGATGGAATTAATTATAATTGTAAAGATTGTTATAGGAAGTATCATAAAGAGCTGTATGATAAAATAGAAAAATTAACTTTGGAAGATAAAGAATGTCTTAAATGTAAAGAAACTAAAAAAAATTTCAGAGTTTAATAGTGATCACTATAGTAGAGATAAGAAAGACTCCTATTGTAAAGATTGTGTAAAGAAGAATCACCATAGATTATATTATGAAGATACTCAATGTGAATGTGGAAGAACTATAAAATGGTTAAAATAATTATCAAAAACATTTACAAACAAAATATTCATAATTCAAGAGTTTAACATTTTCATCGTGTAATAATTTGTTCTTTATAAATGGAGTCTCAAAAGAAATGTACAAAGTGTCAAGAAGAGAATAGAAAAGACTGTTATTGTAAGGAATTATACGATAAAATGAACAAATTAACTTTAGAAGAGAAAAAGTGTTTACTTTTGTAAAGAAATTAAAAATATTTCTGAATTTAATAACTGGCAGTATAGTAAAGATAGAAAAGATGCTTTTTTGCAAAGATTGTGCTAAAAAAAAATTTTCAGCGAAAGTTATAAAAACGAAAATGCCTTGTGAATATGAAAAAAAGATTTTACAATGGTTACCTAGTTATGCTAAACATTTACAAACAAAATATAATAAATCGAGAGTTTTTAGTAAAATTTAGAAACATTTTCATCGTGTAATTTAGATATTCTATAAAATCAGTCGAGATTCTGCCATATTTGTAGTAAAATGATTTCCGTTGTATAAAATATTCAAAGATTCTTTCATTTGGTTATACAGATTGATAGAATTTGGTTCGTCATCAATGAACAAAATCTCTAATTCAGGATATTTATTTTTAGATGTTTTAATCGGTTTGGTATTTCTCGTTTCTGAGCTCTGATAACGTAAATAAGGATATTCCCACATGTGATTCTTCTTAATTAACACAAAAAACATGGTGTTTTTTTCTTATCAAAATCTTTACATACCATATCTCTCTTCATTAATTCCATTCGCAATTCTTGATTCTCTATTTTCAATTGATTTCATTTGACCTGAAATTTGTAACTGTTTTATTTCATCTTTTAACTGCTTATTTTCGTTTTTGAGTTTGTACTCACCATATTTTCTAATGGAAGGTAATACTTCTTTCGTAACCCAATTTTTTTAAAAACAATTTCGCTTCTGGTTTATTGCGATCTCAAAATTAAAGAATAAAGTCCAGATTCATTAACGAAAACAGTGTTATTTTGGAAGTTTGAAGGTAAGCTATTTATAGCCCCCCCTTATATTTAGATTAAAATAGAAGTTTTTATCATCTTCGTCAACGTTTATTCTGATCGTTTGCATAGTATTTTCATATTCTAGAATTTTTGCTACGTCTTTAGCCTTAAACCAGATCACATTGTTTTCGTCAACAATCGTAAAGATATGTTTGTTATTGAATTTTAGTTGATTATTGAGTAGGTCTACAAACTGACTCCATTTAGATAGAAATAAAATTTAACTAGTAATTTTATTTCAGTATAAAGTCCAGATTCATTGATAAAAACAGGGTCAGGTATGAAGATTGTTAAGGGGTCTATGGGATAGACTCTTGTAATTTATACATTCAAAAGTTGTTTTCTTGAAAATTTGAAGGTAAGAACGATTCGTTCCCCCCCTTGATTCATCATTCTTTCGACAATCTTAAATATATTGTTGTTTTTACTCTCATTATTTAATAGATTTCCTTCAGAGTCTTGAATAGTCAGAACGATTTTTTGAATTCTTTTAATATTTTTTCTAATTGGAATATAATCGATTTCATTTTGGTTTTTCACTGATTTTTGATCCATAAGCAACATTTGGGAAAAAAAGTGTACAAAATTTCAGATTCTTTGTGAAGATGTTCGGTATGATTTTCAAAAACTAGGTTCAACGAGATTACAATGTACTTCAATTACATCGAACGGTCTAAATTTTGGCGTTTTATTTCCTAAATATACCTGATTTGGCTCAATAGTGTTCTTGAACAAACCCTAATAAATCTACAATAATTGCTGAAAACATTATTCTTACTGGTGATTTTATTTTGAATTTTATTAGAGAGATAATTTTTTTGCATTTCAAACTTGTTTTCGTCAAAGTTTAAAGATTTATCTGATTGTTTGAAATGTTTTCAGATAATTTTTAAGGGAATTTTTTATTTGATCGAAAGTATAATATCCTTTGTTTAAACCATAATATTTTGTTATGTTCTTCTCACTAAATCCTATACAATAAGGAGAACTTTCACTAATATTTATTACAAAATTGTCAGAATAAAACCGCTTAAAAACCGATAAAATAATTTGATTCTTCCTCTAAGTGTATAGGATGTTCCAAGTTTAAAACTAATTTAGAGCTTTCTGAAGTCAACTTGAACAGCTTCATTTTCGCAAGCGTTGCTTCAAGATGAAAATCTTCTATTTAAATGGAGAAATTTTTAAAGCAAAAAGATCAGATAAAACTTCAAACGTTTGAAGAAAATAAGAAAGATCAAACCAAATCAGATTGTTAATTGTTGGTTCAAGTGGGGGATGTGGAAAAACAACTTCATTATTGAATTTTATCTACAATAGGTTGATTCCTTATTCCAATTTGTATGTTTTTTAGTAAATCTTTAGAACAAGACGCCTATAAAAAAATTACAAGAAAGATTTGAAAATATTGAGAAAAACTTAAACAAAAAAATATCACATTTTTATAATGCTTCTGAGGACATAGTTCCGTTAAGCGAATGTAAACCCAATTCGTTAATCGTTTTTGATGATTGTATTTTTGGAAAATCAGGACGTTATTAAGGAATATTTCGTAATGTCTCGTCACAAAAACATATCTTGTATCTATCTTTCCCAATGCTTTTCAAAGGTTGATAAACAGTTATAAGAAATAACCTGAATATGTTGTGTATTTTTAAGCAAGACGATCACTATTCGAGAAAGATTTACAACAATTATGTGGGATCTGATATGAGTTTTAACCACTTTAATGAATTGTGTGATAAAATTTGGAAAGAAGACTATGGATTTTTAAAACTATTAATCTAACTTTGAAGCCTAAAAATGGTAAATATTTGAATAAATTTTCCAATATAAACGTGTGATAATCTAGTTGTTTTCATGTTTTTACGTTCACGTTTACGTTTCGTGTTCTCGTTTTTTACGTTCCACGTTCACGTTCCACGTTCACGTTCATGTTTCACGTTCATGTTTCACGTTCGTGTTTACGTTTCACGTTCATGTTTTACGTTCGTGTTTACGTTTCACGTTCGTGTTTCACGTTCGTGTTTTTACGTTTCACGTTCGTGTTTTCACGTTCGTGTTTCACGTTTTTTACGTTCCACGTTTCAAAATTTTCCTAAATAAATGGCGAAACGTAACTTCTGAAGAAGCGAAAAAACTTGATCAAATAGAAAAGAAATTAATCAAAGAATTTAAAGAACAGATTCGAATTGATGAAAAAGAACAAGAATTTATTCAAAAAATTAATCAACCCTGTAACTTCTGCAATAAAAAAAATGTTTTGAGGGGCAAAATTGAAAATGTTTTAAGCGATAATCAAAATTTAATGAATTTGGTTCCAGTTGTACGACAATTTGCTGATATTTCGATTCCAGAATCTGAGTTTGAATTGCCAAAATTACCATCTTCAACAACCATTTAGACCTCGAATCATTGAAGACTCTACCATAGTTGAACCAATAAGTCCTGGAACAACGGATATAATAATTGGTGAAATTGGTTTAAAAAAATTTCTTCCTAGAGCAAAGGATGATAAATTTGGTTTGTATTGGGACAGAAAAAAGAAAAGTTTTATGATTGGAAATTTGCCCGTTGAATTTTGAGCATAATGATATCATTATTAATGAAAAAACATATGAAGGAACTCAAGGTTTATGGAGATTATTAACAGGCACTGATGTTCCAAAAGACGGTTTATATTTCTGAAGAAGACTTGAAAAAGTATACAGAAATTTTATGGAAATCTGATTCAATTTAACAAAAATAATGATCCATCAACTAAGAAACCAAAGTCAAGTAAAGGTAAAAAAATATCTCAATTTGATTAAACCAATTTGGGAAAAACGAATCGAAGGATCAGGTGTAAGAAAATACAGTGATAATAAGATTGAATACAGATATATCGACGATTTGACAAAACTCGATGGAATTATTAATTATATTTATGCTCAAGAAAAGGCTGGAAACAACAATTTTTTTGAACGAAAAGAAAGCGATTAAAGATTTTATTTCGAACAAACTTGACGAAATGATTGAAAAACCTGATGGAATTAAATATTTAAAACGAGTTTTGCCGGCAATAAGTTCATCTATGATTGAGGGTAGTGGAACTTTTTGAATGATTTTATCAACAATTTACCTTTTGAATTACACCGTACCAACTTATCAGTATCTGGGGCCTGGCACAAAACTCGAAAAAAGACTAAAAAGAGGAGATCCTGGTATAAATAAATTAGATCAAGCTGCTATGGAACACGATATTTTTTATGCAAAACATAGAGACACAAATTCCAGACATATCGCAGATAAAGTTTTGCAAGATAAGGCAATGGATAGATTTTTTATCAAAAGATGCTAGTTTAGGTGAAAGATTTGTTTGCGCTTCCAACAGCTGGAGCAATGTTTTTGAAGAGAAAACTAGGAATGGGAATCGAAGAGAACTTGAAATTTTAACTATATAAATGGAGGTGAATGTAAATTTCAGCAAAAATCAGAAAGAAAAAATAAAATCCGCTTTTAAGAAGAAAAATACCCGTTAGTATTCAATTTAAAATAGATCAACTAAAAAAATGGCGAAGATAAGATATTTTTTAAACAAATAGACAATACAATAAACTCGAAAAAACATAAGAAAAACAATAAAGGAACCAGAATAGAATTTTCTTATAATCAGTTGAAAGAACTTAAAAATGGTGGACTTTTGAAAGATTTATTAGATTTTGGAGAAAATATTCCAGTTGTTAAAAATGTTGTTCCTTATGTTCGTAAAGCTGCTCCAATCGTTAAAAAAAGATGTGATTTCCTATTGTTCGAAACATTTTAAATTGGTTAGATAAAAGAGTTGGAAGATGTTACAGGATCTGGATTAGATGAAAAAAACTTTGAATTACGTGAAATCAAACATTGAAAAAAAAATTTTAAACCTTTAACATTCGGGGAATTGGAAGAAATCTGCAAAAATATTAAACATTTTAGAGGAATCTTCATGAGAGATACATTACCTGAAAAAGTTAAGAAATTTGAATGTGGAATTGTGAATTTAGACTCGATTATGGGAAGTGGAACACATTGGATTTGCTATTATAAAAATGATAAGATTGCGTTTTTATTTTGATTCGTATGGAAGAATTGAGGGACAAACCACCTATAGAATTGATTAAAATATTTGAAAAAATCAAGCGTTTACTACAATGATTCTCAGATTCAAGACTATAAAAGATCCCCCAATTTGTGGTCATTTATGTGTTTTTGTGTTGAATGAACTGAGTGATGGTAAAGATTTTAAAGAAGTTGTTAACAAATTATTGCTTAATAAATATGGATTCACAAAATATTTTTGACGTATTTGGAACACCAAATTATTTCAAAATGTAGATAATAGTTTGAATTTTGATAGTTTGAGAAATGAGTTTGATAACAAGTTAGAAAATGTTATTACAAAACCTTCCAGATTCAGATATGTTTGCTGTCGAGATTGAAGATTTTAAAGCAGAATATGATAACAAACTTGCAAATTTCATGAGTTCAAATGAAGTTGCTGATAAAATAAAAAACATTGGAAAAAGAAGTTGATGATGGTGTAAAAAAAATTATTTACCAATTTAATGTCTCACATCGAAAAATCTGATGAAATTACTGAAGCGATCAAAGTTGAAAAGAATTATGTTAGTTTGGCTAATAAAAAAAGAATTGTCGGTGTTCGACCTGGTATATGACAAACATGATGTTGTTGTTAAAGAACAAATTTTAAAACCTCTAAAATTATCAGAAAACATCGATATTGTTGATTTACATGATCCGAATGTTAAAAATGCCTTAGATTTTAAAGGAAAAAGAATTAGCGGTGTTAGTAAAGGAATTAATCCATTTGATGTTGTTGTAATGATTCAATTAGAAGATCCTATTAAAATGTTTAATGAACTAAAACAAAATTATGAGAATCATAAACAGCATGTTAAAGATTTTACAACAGAAGTCTATGAAAAACTTGAAGCGAGAAGTAAAAGATCAGTAGACGATGTTGGTGAATTACTTGATAAAGTAAATAAACTAGAAGAAAACTTTAATACATATAAAAATAGTGTTAATGTATTAGTTGGTGAAGTAATTAACAAAATTCTGGAAGATTTTGATACACATTTCAATGAGAAAATAAACATTTTGAAAATTTTGGTACACGTTTAAATGAGCAAAATAACACATAATAATGAATTACTTAAAAGAATAGAAGATCGATACTCTTTATATCTCGATAAAGTAAATAAACTAGAAGAAAACTTTAATAAATTTAAAGAAGATGTTAATAAAACTTTTGAAAATATTGATAACAGATTTAATGGATTAGGGCGGCTATGATGACTAATTTTCCTTATATAAATGGCGCTCATATATTGTGTGAGATGTAAAGAAAAACTGCAACAAATGATATAAAATACTATGCAAACATCAATGGAGTTAAGAGAATATCTGGAAAATGTGCAGAATGTAACTCAAAAAAGAGCCAATTTATAAAAACATGATTTTGAAATTTTTTCTTAATAAATAGAGATGGCGGGACATTACAGTGCTTTCGATCTTTTTATAATGCAACACGAAAGAGATTTGAAAAAGGAACATTGGGACGATATTTTCTCAAAAATATGAACTATCCGAAGATATGATGCGATTATACGTAAACAAATTGAATTGGTATAACATTGCAAAATATCAAACTCTGTCCCCAGAGTTCATTCAAGAAAATATACATTATCAATTAAAAGATCATATGTCTGTTCTTTGTCTCTATCAACACTTGAGTATAAAGTTTTTGGATTGAAAATAAAGATACAGTTGATTGGAACAATATTATAGATAGCGGTTACTATCCTGTGCAGATTTTATTGAAATATGTGACCGAGATCGCAAAATTTAAGGAAGAGAATCCTGAAATTATGACGAAGTAGATCATTAAAAATGACTCTAATCTTTTTAATTAATTTTTACTAAAATTTATATCTTTTCTTATAAAAAAACGTACATTAGATCGATGAAAAAATGATACATGATGTTTAAAATTTCTAAATTTTCTCTTATTAAATGGCGGACTACAGAAAATATGCTAGTGATATTGAAAGGGCGGAGTTTAAAAATTTCTATCCAATTAGTAAACAACATTTGAATGAACCGAATAAAAGAAGAACTGAGTTTAATATTGATTTTGGAGATAACTTTTGCTCGTCTAACTTCCAGTTTTATATTTCTGGAACTTTAAACAAAACAAGATGGTCAAGCATATCTTGGAACTGATAATGTTAGATTAATCGATAATTTTATACCGTTTTTATTTTTCTAAGATTGAAGTAAGAAAACACAATAAATTGATAGAAGAAGTCGAAAAACTGTGGCCAATTAAGCACAATTAAAGGGAACTATTTCGTATTCAAAAAGTGATGTTATTTCTCAAACTTCTAATGGGCTTTGAATCAGATTTTAAATTTGGTGTTTTTGAAGCAGCTGGAAATTTATCTCATTTTGGATTAGGATTTTTTGAAAATGTTACTATTCCGATCTATAAAGGAGGATTTTATCTAAGTTTTATAAGAGCAGAAGACGATGATGTGATTCTGAAGACTGCAACTGGAAATGTTATGCCTGTTGATGGAAAAATAACAATTACAGATTTTTTTATTAGAGTTCCAATGATTGATTATAAAATCACGAGTAAAATAAGGTTGATTGATGAAATTACAAAAAGTCAAAACATTATGTTTAATTTTCTAGATTGGCAATGTATTGAACAAAAAGGTATTTCCGGAACAACTTATTCGTTCGATATCACAAATATTTATAGAAATATCTTCAATCCCAAGTTCGTTATCATAGGTTTTCAAACAGATAGACAGAATAATCAAGAAAAAAATCCTTCAAAGTTTGATAGTTTGGATGTAAAAAATATCAGAGTAAAATTGAACGGTTCTTATTTATCCAGATGAATTACAAAATTTAAACATTTCCGGAGGTCTTTTCAGAATCATGTATCAGATGTACAAGATTTTAAGAAAGTTTACTGTAATAATAAGGAAATGTATTACAATCCTAAAGAATTTTTAGCGAATAGACCTATTTATGTCATTGATACAACAAAGAGTTTGACAAATATTTCTGGTTCAAAGAACGATATAATTATCAATATGGATTTTCAAAAAAGCTGTTACAAACGCGATTTGTTATGTTGTTGTTGTCTCTGAGAAAATTTTTTTAGCCTATGATGTGATTAAGAAACGATATTAGAGAAATTCAGTAAAATTTTTGAAAAAATTGTCTTATTGTCTATATTATTCATTGGATAATTCTACAACTTTACAGAATTGTTAAAGACATTGATATAAGTATTCATTTTAATTTCAAAAGAATATCTTAAAAAAAATGGGGATGATATTAACAAAAAACTATTCCAAGGTCATCTTAAGGGTTGGACCGGAAGTTATATGATTTTTTAAAAAAATACTTTAATATTTACTGATCCTATATACCAAATTTCAGCAAAAAAAGCTCCAATAGTTCTCGAGATATAAGAGTTTTAAGATAAGGGATGATTGGGTAGTTTTTGAAAATTTTGTTATTTTCATGAAATTTTAAGTTGAACTCGCTTGTTTTTGAAGTTTCAGATTTTTCTGATAATTTTTTTTATTTTTTTATGAATATTAATAATTTTATATTTCAAAAACCACTCAAACCGATTTTAATGAAATTTGGTACACATATAGTAAAATACTTAACTCTTTTCGACTTAACTTATCCATAAGGGTGAAATCATCCCCTATTTCTTAATAAATTTGTAAACTAGCACTCCTAATTGAACAACTTATATAGCAGAGATATAGCTTATAACTTTTCGAGACTCTCCGTAGCTCAGTTGGTAAGACGCTTGCCTTCAAAGCCTGAGGTTCTGGGTTCAAATCCCAGAGCTTCAGGCGCGCTTTTTATTGAGGAAGACATGGTTGTCGTTCAGTGGTTGGGGACAAGTCTTTACACGAGTGGCCATAGTGTAATGACTATAGAACAAGCCGGAGTAATGACAACTGTGGTTGGCGCGCCATTTGCTTCCTCACCTTTCCACTTCATTCCTTAATTCCTTCTCTTCCTTAATTCGTTCATTACATTCATCATTCACATCATTCATTAATACAACATTACACTTACAAAACACCCGACACAAATTCCCTAATTGTATCTCTCCATCAACTTCTACACAGTAGTTACCAAAGAAAAATGAGACTTGGGAACAAAAAAATTCCAGAGTCTAAGACCCGAATTACAGCTCCTAGCCATTAACTTGGTTGGACAGTAGCAGTGCAGGGCCAAGTCTCTAAACAATAGACACCGTAGAAGTTGAATGTGATGTGATTCCCCATAGCGCAAACACGCACACTAACAACATTACACCAAAGACACAATCATTCATTTTGTCTTTTACAATAATTGATGATGTTCATATTATTCTCTTTCATTCCTTCTAAAACTTCAAAAATATACTCTTTCGCTGATGAAAAATCTCGATTTCTTCCGGAATAATCTTTGTAATCGTACACATAATATCCTAAATAGTTGAACAATAGAATGAAATTATTTCTATTTATCTCTGTTGTAGAAATGTAAACACAAACATTTGCGCTGAAAAATTTTTATATCTCGGCAGACTTAGTTCCATAATCTCCATTTATAAAAAAATCTTTTTTGTTTAAATGGAAGAGTATAATGCCAACTGTTACAAGTGTTCTAATAGAGGAGAAATTATCGATAAAAGATATTTAGTTTTTGTAGAGGTTGTAATTTAATTTTGTTAGAAAGACTAAACCTAAGAAATTTCGAAATAAATTAAACACATTTGAATAATCTGCTTATGAAATTACAATACGGAGACAAGAAGCAAACAAAATTTGTTACAGAATTTAGAAAACAGAATAAAAATTTTTACTTATCTCTTGGAACCGTTGAAAAAAATTATTTTCCTTTTCAAAGAATACATTAGGTTTGTAGGTATCGATACACACGTTTATTATGAAAAGATTTTACCTGTATTTTTTCATTATCTGGATGTTGAATTTGATTACGATTTTAAGCCTGAAATCTTTGATGATTTTATAGTACATTTGGAGAAATTAAACGAAGAACCTCGTGAAAAGAATGCGGTTTTACTCACATTCTCCCCGACTTCTCGAGTGATTGTTAGCAAATTTCATTTTTTTCCGTCTTTAAATTTTTTCTATTTAAATGGAGTTCTTGAAAGAGTTAAATGATATTGGAGAATGTAAGTTTAAAGAGTATAAGAAGTTAAATGAATTGGAAGAAAAGAAGAAACATAGAATCTTGAATTTGGAGAAAATGAAAGATAAATTCGGGTTTACAATAATTGCCGAGTTGGAAGATTGTAAAGTACACTTGCCGAACAGATTTTTGACTGTTTTTGGATGAAAAAAAGATTAAAGAATTAAACAAAAATGAAAAATTACAACTTGATTGTTACTGGAAAGAAGACTATTAAAGATAAAGAAATTATAACAATTAACTTTGTAGAATAAAGTCTTAACTCTAAAACTTGCAGTCCCTCCCCACGTCATAGTACTGTTTTGATAACCATAGTTGGTGTCTTTCTTCATAGGAATCACATGGAATATTATCTACAGTAATACCTTTTGTTCACACACAAAATGTGGCTATATTCTATAAGAAAAAATTCTATAATGCTCTTTAATGAATTGTGTTGATAAATCTTGATACTCACAAAAATTCCTAAGAAATTCGTCAATTAAGTCTTGATTATCTTTGAAAGGGACGTATAATATGGGAAAAATGTCATAAAAAAAAAACGATGAAAACTCTCTGTTTGTTTATTTTTTACTTTCTTTTCAATATCTTTCGTAATTATATTAAATATATAATCCCTTATTTTTTTCGTTTTTTGTGTGTTACACGTGTGCAGTTTTTCGTTCTTTCTGCAAAAAGACTTCTACAAGTTCTTTTAATTCTGTTTCATTTAAAGACGGTATCAACTGTTGTTGAGAATAAACCGGCAATTCACTGAATTCATCTTTGTTGCACTGTTTTAATGCTAGAAATTGTAGAGAGCTTGGTGAGTTCATGTTGTTTATTTAGTAGAAAAGGTTTTTTATTAAAGTATGTTTTTAGTACAAATGTTTTAAATTGATTAAATTTTATTAAGATAAATCCTTTATTCGTAGCAGATTTGACATTTTACAAAAGCACAGCTTAAGAAAGTAGAAGCTCAGATTTGGTTAATTTTTCATTCCACAGAGTAATGTACCGATCGCTTTTGGAGACGAACGACTGTAGATTCGGTTAATTTTTCATTGAGATTTGCTGTGTTATTTTCTCAGCTTCCTTTATCGTACATTGAACAGTATTTTACATTGCTTTTCGGTTGGCTCCGAAAGTGCGCCAGGAACCCCATATTACTATCTACTTATATATATATATATATATATATATATATATATATATATATATAAAAACAATGGTCAGTTCTACAAAACTTAATAATAAATTAATAAAATTGGATTGTAGTTGATCAGCTTAAATTGTTTTATTCAGACTGTTCAAAGTGAATTTGTTTCGGTGTTTGTTTCCTTTAAATTATATTTGAATTGATTAATACATTTCAATCAATTGAAATGTAATTTAAAGAAAACACACTGAAGCAAATGCACTTTGAACAGTCTAAGTAAAATTTCAGCTGATCAACTCAAATTCAATTTTATTACTTCATTATAAAGTTGATAGAACTGACCATTACTACTGATGTTGGCTATTAACTAGTGATGGGACCATTCCGAGCTTATTTCATAATCGGTCAACCATAGACCTAACATTCTTAACCCCTGAACTTTACACACACCTTGATAACTGCGATGGGGAGTAACCACTTTCCAATCGCAAGGACTCTAAATTCTGTTACAAATTTACTATCCAAGGTAGAAACACCAAGAAAGGACTTTCAAAAAGCAAATTGGCAAAAATGTTCAAAATTAATTGAAACATGTGAAAAATATTGTCCACGAGTCCTTAAACATCCAAATAGAAATGTTGGAAAAAATTATGGACAATGCAGCAGATAAATCAATACCCAAATTGAACAGTCCTAATGTAAGTAACCAAAAAGTCTTTACACCAAAATCATGGTGGACTGCGGAATGTTCTCATGCAATTGCTCAACGAAGGCTTAATTTTAAGAAATTTAAGATGGATATGAACCCTGTTAGTTACCAAACACATCAAGAAGCTCAGTTAAAAGCCAAAGACACAATTGAAAGGGCAAAAAAGAACGAATGGCATAAATTATGTGCATACACAGGTGAGAAAAAATAACAAATTTGCATGGAAGGTCATAAGAAAACTGAAAACAAACAAAAGCAATAATGAAATATCACTCATCAAAGAAGACCAGCATTTAGCAGAGAAGTTTATGAAACACATTGTCCCAGATCATGTTCCACGAGCTGAAGACATCCACACCAAAAATAAAGGATACAGATTACATACTTGAAGAAAACTTCACAATGACTGAGTTATTGCAGTTCTTAAAACAAAGAAAAAAGACACTGCTCCAGGAAATGACCTCATTTCCTATGGTATGATTACTCACCTACCTGAGGAGGCTTTACACGTACTACTGAATATATATAATAATATTTGGAATGACAACCTAAGCTTACCACAAAAATGGAAAGATATAAAAGTCATAGTTCTGCAGGTAAAGAGAAAGGTCACAAGGAATCGTACCACCCGATTTCTTTGATTTCCGTTTTTATTAAGGTGATGAATGGCATGATAAAGAAAAGACTAGAATGGTATGTAGAGAAATACAATCTGATTCCCTCAACTCAGTATGGATTTAGGAGAAACAAAGGATGCGCGGACTATATACTAAACCTAATAATGGATATGGAAACTGCTAACGATAACTGGATAATAAAACATTAATATTAACAAGTCTAGACATATCATGTGCATATGATGGTGTAAATTTACCCTATCTGTTTAGAAAAATGTACATTTTTGGTGTTCCCAAAAAGTTTATTAATCATTGTCAAAAGTGGCTTGTGGATAGATCACTTAATTTGGTTTCAAACCAAGGCATCATATCTAGAGTGACCTGTAGAGGTCTGCCTCAGGGAAGCACCTTGAGCCCATTGCTATTCTCATTATATTTGGCAGAAATAAACAACTGTTTGCCTGGAGGAATCATATCTCTACAATATGCTGATGATGTGGCTTTGTACTCAAGTAATAAGAAAATTGATCAAGTACTGGTTAAAATGCAGACTGCACTCACAAATATTGATAACCTGTTCAATAATATGAGCCTTAGTTTAAGTGTGAATAAATGCAAAGCTATGGTTGTATCTAGAAAAAAGAGGATAAACAATGTTGTAAATCTTAAAGTGAAGGTTAACAACTCCCAATTGAGTCAAGAGTTAAAATGCTCGGTATAACGATCGATAATTGATTAAAATCTGATGAACACATAAACAACTTAACAAACAATAATGCAGTAAAGATCTGAATACCATAAAGATGATGATTACCTGTGGAAGAAATGGTGTTAATTCTCATTTCACACTTACAGTTTATAAAAGCTTAATAGATCTAAACTTGATTACTGCTCGTTCCTGTTTAGGAATTGTTCAGAACATAGATTGTTTGAAATAGAAAAAATTCAAAACCAAGTACTAAGGATAGCTTTAGGAGCCCTCAAATCATCTCCTATAATTGCCTTACAATCTGAATCAGCTTTGGAATCTTTAAACCTGCGAAGAAAAGTTTTGTGTATAAAAAGAAAGACTTGTGTATAAAACTATCATAGACATTGATAACCAAAATCGATACAGATGCCTATACCTACAACTACTGATCAACATCAACCCTTACTGGAACTGTAAAAAGACTCCACTCTATATCAAGGCCATAAATTTCATGGTAAACTTCATCCCAGACTTTCCTGAAATAAATAAAAAAGAAAAAATTCAGAACTACTGATTGGAAAATTCCCCCTCAGCTAGCAAACATTTCAGTACAGATTAATGATACAATAGATGACAAAATTGTAACTAAGAAAGATAATTCTCCGGAAGTTTTCCAAAAGATAGTTAACCAAATGATCAACTTAACCTATAGAGACAGGATCAAAATATTTACAGACGGGTCTAAAACAGGCAAAGGTACAGGAGCAGCAATTTTGATACCACAAATGAATGTGGAAAAGAAATATAAACTTTCAGCAAATGCATCGATTTATACAGCTGAGATTTTTGCTCTGTACATGTTTGTGTTCTTAGCTTATAAATAACCTCCCCAACTGTGATATATTAATCTGCACTGATTCTCTATCTGCCGTCAAATCACTACAAAGTGCATGTGATGGTATAATAGAAGATAACATGTCTCTAAAAAATAATAAAACACTGTGTACTCCAAGAACAGAATAACCTTTCAGTGTATACCTAGCCATGTGGGTTTGAAATATAATGAAATGGTTGACACGCTCGCAAAAGAGGCAGTGGTGAATTGAATATCTGTTCAAGACATGGCCCTTCCATTATCTGACCTCAAATCGTTCCAAAAGAGGAAGATACTTGAAGAAAAAAACAACTTGTTGCTAAATACAACAAAGGCCAGGTAGTATAGGAGTATACAAAGCTATCAGTCCTTTACTACCATGGTACCAAGATATGAGACTTAGCAGAAGGTAAACAGTAAATATAATCAGACTAAGAATAGGACATGTCACAGTGAACAAGACTCTTCATCTAATAAAACTTTATTTCACTTCTCTGTGTTTAAATTCAAGAATCAAGAATATTTTATTGCCATCCTACACAACGATGCATTGACAAAGTCATAGAGTTTAAAATATGTCCTTAAAACATATATAATATACAATATACAAATACAAACACATACACAAACCTTAACATAGCCTACATGGCACAGTTATATCCTTAATGCTGAGCATACATGCATTAACTACATGAAAATCCTATTACTTATGTTGTAAAGATATATTTCTTCGATAGAATAGAATGCAATTTGCTTCAACCATTTAGACAAATATACAAATTGATAATATAGTGCAATACTTTAATGAAAACTTTTTAACAGTAAATGCAAATAAATCAACAGCTCTCAATTTTACTTCAAATAAAAAAACCTTCCTTTGAAATTCAAATAGCAGTTGACAATTTAGTAATACCAACGTATGATTCTACAGAATTTCTCGGATTGATTATCGACACAAATTTAAATTGGAATATATAACTACTCTTTGTTTAAAGTTATCTAAAGCAATATTTATGATGAGAAAACTGTCTGAATTTTGCAACGAAAAAGCTCTTAAAATGGTATATTATGCATTGTTTTACTCTCAGTTGGTTTATGGTATTGAAATATGGGGAAATACATTTAAGAAGAACATTAATAAAATTGTATTAATACAAAAAAAGCAGTACGTTATATTTCTGGTATTGGCTATAAGGATGCATGTAAATAAAAATTTCAAGAACTTCATATTATGACAGTCCCTTGTTTAGTTGTGTTATAAACTGTTGCTTTATATGGATTTTTCCTTTTGGAACACCCACTTTATGAAGTGGATGAGTTTTTTGGGAGTAATCATAAATTAGATAATTGTTGTTGATCTTGGGAAATTCTTTTATCCGTGTTGTAATTAGTTATTAATTGATTTGTTTTAATTTATTTATTTAATATATCACTTCTTTTAAAGATCTGGACGAACTGGAGGATTGCATTGATTTTAAAATTGAAATGTACAATATTGTGTTTTTCAATGTGACAATGTATGTAATCTTTACCGGTAATAAATGAGTATCATTGAGACACAGCTATTTTAAAATTATTACATGAAATTTCCCTAACTTCTAATGGTAACTTGTTAAAGAGCTTTATGCCTATATACAGATAACTATTATGGGTTTTAGCTAGCCTAGCATGTTTTTGGTTGATTGAGTCTTGGTTTCTTGTATAATGAGTATGTATTGAGCTTCTTAAGTCAAATTGTTCTAAATTTTCTTTTACATATATCAAACTCTGCAATACAAAAATACAAGGGAGCGCAAGTATATCATATTCTATAAAATAAGGTTTACACGAGTCACTACTGCTAAGATTAAAAATTTTTCACACAGCCTTCTTTTGGCACAGAAAAACCTCTCTAGCTCCGCTGGAGCTACCCCAGAGAAGGGTACCATATGTAAGGTGGGAATGAAAGAAGGCAAAATAAGCCTTTAAAACTAAACTAAGACTAGTACAGGATGTCAGTTTTTTTAACAAAAAGATCACTCTCGATAACCGAGTACATAAGGCATCAGTATGTGTTCTCCAGGTGAGCTTAGAATCAAGATAAAGACCTAGTAACTTCACAGACTTATTCTCAGAGTTGGCACCTAGACTAAATATAACATGCTCTGATTTATCCTCGTTAACATATAGGCCATTTGCAGAAAACCAGAGGTGTGGTGTGATCTCTCTCTCATATAATTGATCATTACTAGATTAAGTTGGGAAAGTCTATTGGAGCACATCAAGGTAGTGTCGTCTGCATAAAGGACACACTTGTTGGGAAGAAATTTTGGGAGGTCGTTAATGAAAACAGTGAACAAAGAGGGACCCAGGACAGAGCCCTAGGGTACCCCCCTTGTCGCCCTCTTGAGATCAGACCTCTGGTCACTTATTTTGACACACTGGTACCTGTCAGACAAATAAGAAGTAAAGAGAGACAACTCAACACCTTCCAGCCCATAGTGGTTTAGTTTTTCAATAAGTTCTGAGTGAGGCACAACGTCAAAAGCTTTACTAAGATCTAACAGTAAGGTACTAATCTCTTCTTTACCTTCAAAGCCACTAATGATATAGGAGACAATACCTTCAACTGCTTTGACAGTGGAGAGACTATGTTCTAAATCCATATTGTTCAGAGGAAAGCAAGTGATTGTACTCAAAATAACATTCAACCTGTTGTTTAATTAAGCTTTCAATTACCTTAGATCAACGAATTATACTAATGGAACGCGCTCTGGGCCGGAGAAACCGAGCCGAAATTCTGGGCTGCGTTCCGAGTCTGCAGGCGCTGGAAATGGGCAAGAATTCACTCCGCCCATATGGCAGGCATTATAGTAATGATCTAACGTCACTTCTAGCCTTAATAATATTGTTAGATGCCACATTTTATTTATTATTACAAAAGTTAATAACTACTGTAGATTTTTATTTTTAGTTAAAAAAACAAATTGTTGTACAATATAAAAATAACTGAGATTTTTACTTGATATTTTACTTATAAAGTCGGAATGTGTGTAATATTACAATATCTCCCAGGTGAAAAAAACAACTTTTTTATTAACAGTATTTTATTTCAAAGTAAACTACATAAAATGTACAAACATTACATACTTAATCTACGTGTTAGAAAATAAAATAATTTTTACAAATTTTTGCCTTATCCCTAAGTTGGATTTTATAATGTCAAAAGATTTCTGTTTTGTGATGAGATATTATTTAAAAAAATAGTTAATCACAGTTTTAATTAAAAATAACTCGTGGCTTCCAGTGAATTCGTCATTAGTTAAAAAAGCCCCTTGAAAACACTACCAGTAAACTGGTTACAAACTCTCAATGTCAATTCAGAAGTGGTCGCATTTATTTGAGATAACTTGAGCAAATAACAATATTTTACAATTTTCAATACATCACCACTTGATCTAATTAATTTACCCTTAGATTTAAAATCAATAAAAAGTTAATGTGTTCTGAGATCAGAATCATTGGCATAGAGTACAGAACTACAATCGTTACATTTAATACATTTTTCAATACGTCTTACAATGATGGGGGGGGGGTGGGGGGGGGGGGGGGTGGGGGGGGGGGGGGGTGGGGGGGGGGGGGGGTGGGGGGGGGGGGGGGTGGGGGGGGGGGGGGGTGGGGGGGGGATTAAACACAAATTACTTGGGAAAAAAAAACTAAAAGTATGAATTCTTTTGAGGGGTGTTAACTAAAATATGCAAAAAATCTGTTTTAACAATCAAAACATACATTCATTTTTTTAAGTTTTATGCATTTAAATAAGGTTTTAATTTATTTGTGATGTAGCACAGTTATTGCCAGCTATAACTAAGTTGTTTTTACATATTTTACTTATGTTTCTTTAACACAAACAAAAATATTTTAAATAAATAATTTTGTTATTTTTTTCTATTTTCTGGACTATAATTTATTTCAAATTATTTTTTTCTAAAAAACCTATTAAACCATTTAAGATTGTAAAATCTCCCAAAAGACTGAAAACAGTTTCAAAGGAAAATTATATGCATTATCATGAAATCCAAAAACGTTTTGCCTTGTTTTCAAATATTAAGATTACAACAGTTGTGGCAATTGGCAAAGCTTGGTAACAAAATTGACAAGTTAGAGTAAGAACTGCCTACTATATTATTTTCATACAGAGGTTGAACAGCAGGGCATCAAGCAGAAATGGAGACCAGGGATGTCCGAGTAGAGAGGGTTAGTAAAATTAATAATTTTGCAGAATAATATTAACGCTTTCATTTGAATTTTTCCTCAGTAAAGTAGTTATTTTGTTGCCACCTATTCTACGGAATACTTTCAAGAATTGTAAGTGCCAAAATTTTTCGTCATAGATGTCTTCCATGATAAAATGTTTTCTAGTTGCACTGGAGTTTTAGTAATTGTTTATCAAAAAATGATGTTTTATTTTGGACATTTTTGGTAGCATAAATTAAAAAAAAAATGTAGTTCATATATTTAAATAAATATAAAATTATAACAGTATTTTGTCCAAAGTCCTCGCCAAATACACAGCTGTAAAGTTTTTATTGGTATTACGGAAAATTAAAGTATAAAATGTTTTGGGTTTTAATCATTTCATCTGATCTTAAAAAAGGTTAATTACTTAAAACACCTTTTAAGTTTGTACTTGGTAATTATGGTTGTCTTCAGTTAAGTTATCATTTTAAGGTATTTATTGTAAACTTGTAGTTTGGGTATTATACAATCAATTTATCTTGTTTAATATTGACCAACATTATGTTTTTCCATTTGTTCATTCTGTTAGTTTTTTTTTTTTTACTGTTACTAAGGCTCTATGTAATTTTACATTCTTTTTTGTTTTTGTGGCCTTCTTTGGATTGTGGTGAAATAAATTATTTACATATACACGACAGCATAATGATTAATATTAGATAATATTAATAGACTGTAAGCGTAGTTACTAAGGGGTTTTGTAGTTAATTATTTAATGTAAATACCTCATAAAATTCACATTAGTTCATTAGAAACAGGTTGGCTATGCCTCCAGCTGTTGCAGGAAACAAGCAGTATTTCATTACTTTCAAAATGGAATCCATACAGGCTATCTTAAATATGTGGAAACATTTTCACTAAGAAAATACATTACAACTACATTGTTGGGTGTTAAATTATGTAAGAGAGAACTACAATTATGTATTATTTACATTTTTATTTTTTTCTCTATAAATTACCCTCTTCAGGAGATTAGCCAACAAATTGGTAACTGTTAACCTGTAATAATGTAATAGGAACTGGCTAAAGACTTGTAATAACTTATGAACAATGTTTTTTTTTTTTAATATTGTATTCATTTGCATCGGAATACAGGTTATGAAGTAATGTACACATCATTGCACTCAGAAAGGTTTGTGCTGAGTATATTCATATAAGATGAACAAATTAAAATAAAAATCAATCGTGTACCAAAAATTTCACATAGTACGTCATTTTCTTGCTTCATTAATGAACTTGAATATTTTATCGGAAGTTTGATCTTGTTTTGTTTTCTCTAAAACAAATTTGAAATTTATTTAGAGAATTATACTGTTTTAATTGTAGTTTTATTTCTTAAAAGATTAATGTTACTTTTTCGGCAGTGAATATAAAATTTAAAATACAAATTTATTCAACAAAACCATCATAATTTCTGTGGACCTTCAAATTTTAATGTATGAATTATGATGATAATAATTTATGTTTTAAATTTTGCAAGAAAATTTTCAATTTTTGGCAAATCTTTTCTAATTTTAAAATTTTACTTTTACTATAAAAAGCTACATACATTTAGTTTTTATTCTTGTGAGTATAATTTTTTGTCGTCTTTTTTATACAATACATTTTACATGCAAACTTTTCTACTATTTTTCCGAAGGGCCAAACTTGGAACTTTAGTTTGACAACAAACTTTTTCTGTTCTACACACAATAAGTGTGCCTAAATGATTACCAAAAATTATAACTCTGAATTATAAAGATATAGTATGAAAGAGTATTTTGTTGTAAATAAAACCGTTTGGAACATGATGGGATAAGTGCGAGAACTATATTTTTTTTTTAGAATTTTCAAAATATACCTTGCAAAGCCTTGCCAGTTTAGAGGCTCACCATTGCCAGTTGTAGTTAATTAAGTAGGATTAGCTGATGTAACACCTAACCGACCTGTTTTATAAAACCTTTGTCTCACTGCAAACCACTCAGTATCTCAGTAATCGTAATCCACATTAAAAACTGCCTTTGAATAAGTTTTAGATCAAAAATGTACATTCCAAATTTTAATTCAACTACATAATTGGTTGGGTTTTTAAATAACAGCAAACATATCTTAGCTCACCATTCGTTCAAGAAGGCGGGTTTTCGTCTTAGTAGATAGGCCCAGTTTTGGTATTACTGTTCTAGAACGTGAAATGTAATAAGCCTGATTTCAAACCCATTCTCTGCAATTGCTTTACCATTACCAGTTAAAGGTTTAGCCAGATAATAATACAAATTTACATATTTTAAAAAGTTCACTAAGCAGTTTGTAAAATAAGTCAATGAGGATCAGTGATAATTGTATATGGTGTTCTCCCTGCTATAATCTGTATACAGTTTCTTTTCCAATTGTCAGACAAAATCCAGTATTAGATCTCTATTTCAATTTGACATATTATCTACTTATTTTTGATAGAATTTTGTCACATTTTTTAAAGAAATATAAATTGCCGTAGCCCATGCAAAACTTAAAAGTTGTTGGTCATATGGTATAAAACATAAAGCGGTGACATTGAAATAGATTTTTAAACTAGTTATGTTGTAAAATTTAAAATAGTATTTTGTAGTTAATTTTTGCTAAATACCACCCGCACCACAGTTTTTTATGCATGTTAAAAAGTTGTACAACGTTAGTATAGTGTTGTTTTCTCAAATATTGTTTCTCGTTCATAAACGGTTCTCATATGAATCAAGAAGAAGATTATTACAAGTTATGATTACATGAAGATTGACAAAAATGTCAAGTATGTAGCCTAAACATCTTTTGATTTTGCATCTCATATTTCACGGCAAGATCTTAGAGGAAATGAAGTTGTTTTAATTTATACATTGTTCGAAAAGCTGAAGAAATAGGTTTTGAATTTATGTTGAAAATGGAGCTAATGTTGCTTTCTTATATTGGGATCACTAAATTTATAAAAATCGCTATGTTAAATAAATTGATTCGATGGTGATTCGGGTTAAATCCTCCAGAAACATTTTTTATTAATCTTATATCCTATTTCAATCTTTGATAATTTGCAAGAAAGAAATAACCTACCTTGGACTTAGTAATGTTTTCCCTAACCTCTCAGTGTGTATGAAACACTGGTGTGATTACAGTTCATGGAACAAGGAATGGAATTCCTTTAAAATCTAGTTCAGAGAAGTTGGACATTAGGAATAGGAAACCACCAAACATTTACTATTATTGTTTGTTGCCCACACATTTATGATGTCATATTATTTCTACTGTGAAATAGTTTTCAGTATGCCTCCAAACACTTACTGTACTACCAGTATAAGAGTAATACATGTCCACTGCCACTCACAGCTTGATGTTTATTTATAATTAGATTTCTTTGCATTTTTCTGCTTAACAGTAAATAAAACTCACATATGATTCAACTGATCTTTATGCATTTTGCGATGCTGACAAGGTTGTGATTTAGCTGTAAATTAAATTTTAGTAATAATGTTGACGTATAAATCAGTATATTCGTTTCTAAAATAGTTTATGTAATATGCCTTAGTTTATTGTTTTTTTTTTTTTTAGTTTGCTACAAGCGAATTCGTTGATTTTAGTTTAATGACAGAATAATTGTATGGTTTTATATTGTACATAAATCATGTTAAATCATTAAATATTAATATTGGTGATCATTTTTGTTATAATTGAATTAAAATTTAATTAATGAAAATGTTTTATGTATAACTTTATCATTAATTTTGACTAATTTATTATATTGTGACTGAGTTTTAAGCTTCAAAACTGTATGACATTCTGAAATCGGCTTACACATTTATACTGTTAATTAAATAAACTCAAGTTTCAATGCAGATCAAGTTGATTTTTTTCTTGGTTTCCTTACATTAGAAATGTGTGATCTCTAATAACGCTTAAAGAATCCAGTGTACATTATCTGGCAGAACTTACACTGAAGGAACAGTAGGGGGCCCAGAATAGACTCCTGAGGACACCATATCTCACTATCCACACTTGTGCATATTTGTGACATACTTTTGTTCAGTTATATGTGAGATTTCTATAATGGTTTCCTCATACTGAGGAACAATTTGAACCTTGCCAGTTATTTTTCCTTTTCGTTGATTTTGATGATCTTGGGATCATTGTAAGAGAACACAGACAACATTATTTCCTTTGTCAATCTTGTACTTTGACAACTCAATATCACCCTTAGTTAATATCAATATCAAACAATTTTATTCTAAAAAGTAAAGAATTGTGTTAACATAATTAATATGCATTATTATATTACTGGCAGTTACCCACGGCTTCACATGCAATTTTGTAAGTTTTGATGTGTACGAGCGCTTCTGGTTCGAGTGAATTATATTTCCGACGCTAATGTTAAGTTTGCCTTGTTTCACAATCAAGAAAATAATTTTAAAATTGTATATTTAAGGTAATTGTAATTTACTCCAATCTTAGTATTTTTTGTTCCATATCTGATTTTGCCCCATACCTGGTCAAGAATATATATATACAAAGTCAAATCATCTTTATTTACATAAACTTTAAGTTAAGTAATTGTGTCAACAAATAAAGGTTTAGGTCTAGTTGTCTTGTTGGTCTTAGGTCCTCCTTCCGTAGAATTCATTTAGCGAGTAAAATGGTCGATCCAGTAGCCAGTTCTTAAGGGTTTGTCTGAAGTGTTTCCGGTCTATCTTTTTCAAGTCTTCAGGAAGTACACAATCAATCAATCAATCTTTATTTGCCTTTTTACATGCATTTTTTATGACATGCATTGACTAAGTCAGTAATATTGTCTAGATGACATGGTCTCAGAAACAAGCAATAAAACCAAACTATTCAATTTTTAAGATATCATTACAATTTAAAATTATTCTTTGAATATTAATATCATAATGTAAGACAATATTTTAACAAAGAGAGATTTTAAAATAATTTAACAACAAAACATTTTATAAAAGTTTAACAGATATTAAATTAAAAGATATTTTAACTGATTGCGCGTGAATTACTACAATACTAGCACAACAAACTGAAGTCTTAGGATAACAGGTTACAATATAAAGATTCTACAGATGAAATTTACAGTACTGAATAAAAATAAGACAGTTTCTAGATTAAAATTGAACAATTTACTGAAATCTCATTGTTGTTTACAAATAAATGTTTTCAATATTGTAGTATAACAGATTTAGCGAGCTGTGCAATGGATCCCGTATACATTATTAAACTAAAATTTAATATCCTTGTAATTAAAAAACTTGGATAGGATATAGAAAGCATTTTTCAAAAGCCAATGGTACAGTTTCTTTTGAAATATTTTTGTGGGATACTTATCTGCCATTTTTTTTACTTTATTGAAGATTTTTTGAGAAATTATAATGTGACTATTTTGAGATTTGGCTAATCTAACATGATCTAACTAGTAGTTGTGTATATCACTTCTTAGAGTGAGAGTTTGAACATTTTTGAGTAAATAGGTAGCTAAATCAAAGATATAGAGATTTATCACAGTTTGTAATTTAAGTTCAATGAACAGAGGCTTGCAGTGGTCCAGAGAATGGGCCCTCGCTATCACTCGCACAGCTTTCTTTTGCAGAATTAGAATGTCTTCAATCTTACTGTTGTTTCCCCAGATTATTAAACCATATCTTAAAACTGATTGAAAAAATGCATAATAAGCTTATTTTACATAGTTTTCAGGCACACACAACAATAATCGCCTGAGTAGAAAAATTACCCTAGACAACCATATGGATATGTACTCAATAAGGGAATTCCAAGTCAAAGTACTATCGATATAGATACCTAAAAATTTTACAATAGTAAAAAAAGCATTCATTGCATCATCTGATGGTGTTTGTTTTAAGCTGAATATAATATTCTGAGTCTTAGCTTCATTGAGCACTAATCCATTGGATCTAAACCACATAGGCCTCTTGTACAGTCTCTCGAACAAGATCTTGTTATTCATCGAAATTAGAGTTTATGTTAATAAAATTTGTGTCATCTGCATATAATAAAGATTTGGCCTTGATATTTTTTGGTAAATCATTTATTTGTAATAAGAACAACAGAGGGCCCAAAACCGATCCTTGGGGCACTCCAGTAGACACTTTTGCCTCATCTGACCAGTTTCCATCAACACATACTTTTTGCCTTCGGTTTGATAGGTATGACTGAAAAAACTTAGAGGGAGTTCCTGTCACACCATAATAATTTAGTTTAAGGACTAATTTGTTGTGGTCCACACAGTCAAAAGCCCTGCTCAGGTCACACAAGGTGGCCTGAGCAAAGGCCTTGTCCTCAAAGGCACTCACAACTTCTCTAATTAGTGCATCTATTGCATCTATGGTGCATTTACCCTTTCTAAAACCAAATTGCGATACATCAAGGTAATAATTGTTTTCTAAATATGCTAATAATGATCATGAACTAATATTTCTATGATTTTTGATAATGTGGGTACAACTGATATTGGTCGATAACTCTCTGGTAGATTTTACACACACACATATACACAGATTTGATAAGCATACTTTCAGAAACAAAAGAACAACAAAACGAAAAAATGGTTTGTGTTTGGTTCTTTTGTTTGTCAAAGGACAGCAAATTTCGGTTTCATAAAAGTCTTTAAATTTAAAATAAAAGTTATACTACATTGTCTCTTATATCTGCACTACTAGCACTTACTCGCTGCTTTGCACGCAATTTAATAGGTGTTGCACATGTCGTCGTGCAATAAACATAAGGGCGTAACTGAAAAATTATTGATTTTGAGATAAGACCATAACCCCACTATGTTTTATGCGCTCTATCCAATAGACATACTGGCGTATCTGCATCTCCGACGGTTTAAAAGTTATTGTGAAAAATATTGGGGTTGTATCTAACATTATGCTTTCAATACAAGAGACATACAGACCTATCTTTACTTACGACCATATGTCTGTTTTGTTCAGCTGTTAGAAGCAGAGATATAGAGGCCTATCTGCACTTACGCCCATATGTTTCTTAACTCGAAACTTGTTCAGTTCACTAGAGGGCAGAGGCATACTGGCGTATCTGTTATTTGGAGTATTAATCACTTAACTTCATTAACTAAGGTCGTTCAATGTATATTTATAATATTTCTAGTGCTGTTAAACATTAACATTGAATAGCCATTCTGTGAATTTCGAGGGGATTTTCACGTGGAGAGGTTGACAATAACAAAAGTAGCAGCTGTCAGTCTTAGTTTTACTGTGGGAAATAATATAACCTCAATTTGCTGATGAAGAAAGACAACAAATATTGACTGATTTCTATGGAACTGGAAGCCTCCAACTGCAGAGGTAATACATTGTAAGATATGTAAAAAAATAGCCAAGCCACTAAGAGAAAAACAACTGGAAAGAACAGTCTCGAAGATCATATACTTTTGTATATTTTTTGCCCAAACAAGAAAGTGAAATTTTATAAGTTTTTTATAAACACATTATGTTTCAGAAAAAATGGTTAGGACATTACTATCAAAGATACAAGAATCTAGGGTTTTGGAAGGAGAAAATAGAGGTGGTCCCTCAAAAGTTCTACAAGATCAGGACAAAATTGTTCAGGATGCAATTATCAACCACATTAACCGTTTCCCATGTGTAGAATCTCACTACTGTAGAGCATCAACTTCGAAGTAATATTTCCACCCGGACCTGAGTTTATATAAAATGGTTGAAATGTTCAACAGGGAAAATAAAACAGAAAATATAAAGACCAGTTTCTTCACCTACTCAAATATTTTCAGAGAAATGAACCTTGGGTTTCATCACCCAAAAAAGGACCAATGCGGGCTATGTAATGCTTACAAAAGTGGCGACCCTAATAAAAAAGCGGACCTTGAACAACGCTATCAAGCCCATATTTCAGAAAAAAAGCTTTGAGGCCTTCAAACAACACGTTAAGGATCTTATGGTAGATGAGTCATGTGTATGTGCTACTTTTTACAGCAAATAATACTGCTGCCTATAGCTGCAGACAGTAAGTTCTTCTACCATAGAAGACTTACAAATTACAACATGACTGTATATAACATCGCCAACAAAGATTGTAGTTGTTACGTTTGGCATGAGGGCTTAGGCCGAAGAGGATCATGTGAAATCGCGTCATGTCTGTATGACTACTTAAGTGATCTTGATAACAAAAACGTCAAAGATGTATTTTTGTTCTCTGACGGATGCAGTGGTCAGAACAAAAACTCTGCCATTGCTACAATGTTACTTAATGTTGTATGTACTTCTAAAAGTATCAGATTTATATTGCTAAAATTCTTTGAGCCGTACCATAGCCAAAATGAAGGCGATTCCGCCCATAGTGCAATAATTTCAGCACTAAGTACTGCTGGCAATGTCACTGTACTTACTCCTTCCAAACTCAAATCTATTATACGCCTAGCACGCAGGAAACATCCATATGACGTACACAGTATGGAAAATTCTGATTTCTTGGATTTCATGGCCTTAGGCAAACAACTAAGGATCCTTACCGTACGAAAAGACGACGAAGGAGGAAATATTGTGGACTGGCCAAGTATGGTTGAATACATGGTATTGAAGAAAGAACCTTGTACACTTTTTTTCAAAACAAGCCATGTAGACAGTTAGTACAGTAGTTTGACAGTGCCCAGAAGTAACATCGATCCCAGTTCAAAGCCAAAAAGACTACAAGAAAAATGAACCAAAACTGACGAAAGATAAATACAATGATTTGATGGGGCTCTGCAGTGGTCCAACACCCTTCGTACGGGGCGAAGACAACATGCTGTTTTACAAAAACCTGCGCCATGGTTAACTTAAATGGAAAAGTGATTGTAACCAGTGTTGTGAAGATAAACTTTTTTCATTACCAGGTTTTGATAGTGTGTTGGTCTTGATTTTTTTTACATGTCAAATTGAAAATGTTTGTTTTGTAGTTAATACAATTAATTTAAGGCTACTTTAATTTTTGCATAGTTTAAGTTTTATTCCTTATTTTTGTTTATTTTGTAGTTAATATACTAAGTTTACAGCCCACATTGATTTTCATAAGGTATCAAGTTTAAAAAACTAATCTTGGGCCCACATTGAATTTCACATTGTAAAATCATATTTTCTGTTTTTTAATGATTTGTATGTAAGAAATATAATTTCACAATCTCAAATCTAGTTTTCTACCTTTTCTTTTGTCATTTACAACAGTTTATAACTTGAAAATGAATGAGCGTCACTGATTTTTTGAATTTGTTTGTTTGAGACATACAGGCGTATCTGCTTTAAATGCTATTTTAAATGGATGTAAAAAATAAAAAAGGAAAAATAACTAGCGTACTTTGATGTCCATATTCTAAGGTATTATGTGCAAAAATTTGTTTGTCTTAGGCCGCTTATATCTAGATTTAAAACTTCAAACGTAGGTATAAGTTTCTTAAAACTGCTCTCCTGAAAAGTTGTTATTTTGCAGTTACGCCCATATGTTTATTGCACGACGATGTATGACCACTGATGGTCCAAGTTAATTATATTTCCGACGCCAATGTTGAGTTTGCCTTGTTGCCACAAACAAGAAAATATGTAAAAAGGTGTATATTTATAGCCAAAAACAAAAATTTCCATATACCAAAAATCTATAAAGGGCGGTGGTTAAGGGATCAGTAGCTTCCATCTGTACAAATACATGTTTATTGTGTATATGTCAGAAAAACAAATAATACATTCCAATCTCTATCTGACACGTTTGAGCAAATTCATGTTATTCACAGTCAAACTAAGCTCAACAATATTAACCTTTATTGTGCCACATAACTATTATAGAGTGACTGGAGGAAAGCCATATGATCCAGGTAGTATGCTGAAGAAATACAAATGGTTTCCATGTCAAAATTTAGACAATCATTAGTTGATCTGCAAGTTTTATGTCAAATGTAGTAACTTTAACTATTTTTAAAGGGAAACATTGATAAGAGCAATGATTTTTTGCTCTTATTTACTTTTGGTTTGTTTTTACCTTCTGGTCACGGACTTTTATAACAATCTATTCACTAGTGCTACTATTGACATGCAGCTTTTTCTTTGTACTTGTATATTCAATCTGAAAAGTAGAACTATACACCCATTAACAGATCAAAAGAAGTTTGTAATCTTTCAAGTTTCACTTGTGTTGCCATTTTCTCCTTCATAACTCAAAATAGTTATGAGCTTGTAATTTTTCATTCCAGTATTCATTTAATGCCTTGCAAGTATCATGCCATGCTGATTAACATATTTTTTAATTTTAAAATCATTTCCTTGTAACTAGTGAGACCTTCTCACCTTTGATGGTGAAAAATTGGAAAGATCATTAAAAATTTGTTGCTTTATTCTCAGAGCTCTGATTAAGTTGTATCTGGGTGTATATTATATGTAGTGAAAATAAAACCAAAAGAGATTACAAGAACCTTATGAAAATGGAAAAACATAAATAAAATTAAACAGAAATTTTGAGAATAAACACTATGTAATACCGATGTAACACTATGTAATACCGATGTAACACTATGTAATTCCGATGTAACACTATGTAATTCCGATGTAACACTATGTAATACCGATGTAACACTATGTAATACCGATGTAACACGATGTAATACCGATGTAACACTATGTAATACCGATGTAACACTATGTATATGTAATACCGATGTAACACTATGTAATACCGATGTAACACTATGTAATACCGATGTAACACTATGCAATACCGATGTAACACTATGTAATATGGTAGCACCCAATAATAATGAAAGGATGAACCATTGTTTAACCTTTTGACTCTAAAATCAACAGAGTTCTACCTTGGACTAAAAGGAACTTGTGCATATGAGTATCTAGGATAACCATATGGGGGGCACCACTACCAGGGAATACTTACTGTCAGTCAAGCTGGGGTCCGGTTCCTATAAGGAGAAGTTCAAAAGCTACATATTCAAAATGGAAAGTTTAACGGCTCGATGAAAGCATATCATTTTTCTGTTGTACTCTAAGAAAACTGAACGAAAATTTAACCTTATGGAGACCGCACGATAACTAAAAAAGTAAGGCAAGAATATAACACTATTTTTTTTATTTGAATAGATCCTGGAAATACCCATAAAATGGCTACAACTTAAGAACTCAAGTATAATATCCTCTTACTTGTAAAATGTAGAAATGTATTTTTTATTTCTAAAATAATATATGTTGTAATATTAAATGATTTCAAATTATAAACCAAGTATTCATGATACAAATTATTAGGATACACACCGACATACATTTTTACAAAAGATAAATTTATTGCATATAAAATTGCACAAAAACGCTACACATACAATAAGCAATCATATTTTTTATCGCCGAGCAGTTAACATCCATCCGCTAATAGACACGGTAGTCACATAGCGGTGAAGAAACACAACTAAAAAATATGATTTACAAAAACTGGATATCTCCTTATTTTATTATCTCATTTCGTGTACGACGAAAGCATCTTTT
This sequence comes from Homalodisca vitripennis, assembly GCF_021130785.1. NCBI lineage: Eukaryota > Metazoa > Arthropoda > Insecta > Hemiptera > Cicadellidae > Homalodisca > Homalodisca vitripennis. Next base: position 11,628,132 of record NC_060212.1, on the reverse strand, counting down.
AGACATCGTTATACAGTAATAATTTATTAACAGACTAGAGGTATAGACTTAAATCAACAAGAAATAAATTTACTTTGTTAAATAGAGATTTTAATGTTACGGTATCGTACTAGTCAAAACAAAGACTCCAACGTCCTATTAGATATTGTTTTTCTTACAGTTTCAGACAAACTACCAGAGGCATCATCAACTGAAAATCTACGAAGCATATACACGTGCATATAGTCGACACCTTTTGCTTCCACATAATAATTTTAGATCAGAGACGTTTTGAGCTTGCTCATTTGACAATGAAGGATTTTATTTAGCACTTTCTCAGAAATAAGTAAGCATGTTGAACAGGGATAATATAATTGCATATTTTCAATAATAAAACTGTTGTAAAATATTGCAACAAGAAAATTGCAATGACTGTGAACTTCTGAGTTTTAATAAAAGTTGTTCATTATAACCTTGTGGATCGTCAGGTTTCTTGGACCGAGATAGGGTTGTAAAGAATGTTTTTAGTTAGATAGTATTTTAACACTCTCCTTATTAATTTATCATTGTATTAGATTCGTTTCTAAAAACCAAGCGATCACTGCCACTCTTGCTAGAAGCGCGGTAAGTGTGGCAAGTGGCAGTGGCTGTGTTGTACTTGGCAGCTCTTCGTGTTACAGATGGAACCGTCATCCCGGAAGATAACCAAGAATACGAGTCTTGTGTTGTACTACTGTATCTGACTGATGTTTTAGTTGCAATATACAGTATACTGAACACGGTCCGACTACGAGTAAGCGATCACTGCCACTCTTGCTAGAAGAGCGGTAAGTGTGGCAAGTGGCAGTGGCTGTGTTGTACTTGGCAGCTCTTCCTGTTACAGATGGAACCGTCATCCTGGAAGACAATTAAGAATATATGTCTTGTGTTGTACTATGGTATCTGACTGATGTTTTAGTTGCAATATACAGTATACTGAACACGGTTCGACTACGAGTAAGCGATCACTGCCACTCTTGCTAGAAGCGCGGTAAGTGTGGCAAGTGGCAGTGGCTGTGTTGTACTTGGCAGCTCTTCGTGTTACAGATGGAACCGTCATCCCGGAAGACAATTAAGAATATGTGTCTTGTGTTGTACTACTGTATCTGACTGATGTTTTAGTTACAATATACATTATACTGAACACGGACCGACTACGAGTAAGGTTTACTTCCAAATTAACTTCCAATCTTTATACAACCCCCCCCCCCCACCGGTACGCTTATGTACCAAGTTTCAAGTAGGCCTATAGTATCTAAGACCATTATGTATATTAATAGATCGCTCAGATCAATATTATTTTATGTTTATAGGAATTGGAATATTTGTCACTCCTCCAAGAGCCAGACTTGAGTTTTCCCAAAAGTTTTATACAAGAGGAGATAAAAGAGCTATGGCTAATGGGATTTCGGACACTTGCCATCGTTTAATGTCACGAAAATCTGTATCACATTTGCTGTTCCGGAACTACAATGACATAAGTGCTGGAACTCGAATTTTACAGGAGGCTCAAGAGCAGAAAATAAATTATTTTAATTACGAACAATAGAAATTATTATAAATAAATATATGTATGTGTAGCATACATTCTTTTATTCTATATTAAAATACTTCAAATAAATCATCATTAATTTTAACTCCAAGTTTTAACCTAATTTTATAATTGCGTCATTGTTGCTCCAAAATTATTTCATCGTTGAAGAAGACGTATCATTCTGCTATAATTGTATTTCGTATGAACTAAACATAGTTTTAATTAAGCAAATTAATAAGTAACGTATATAAAGTAACAAAGATAATACATTTTTAGGTATATTAATAGGATAAAAAAACTCGAAGTATAAAGCACATAGTTTTGTTTTGTACCTTCCTACCAGAATAAAATAGTGGCAATTACGTAATAATTAACATACAATTTTTGCAAAATAATAAATTGCAAAAGTCAACTATCTCAAGAAGTGGATTTTAATAAGAACCATATTATAAAAACATAATGGTTTTGTCTTTTTCATAAAATACACTGAAAACAATGACCTGAGTTCAACACTTAACAGAGATGGGTAAAAATGCTTCTTAATACTTTCAAAGTAATATTCGGAGACACCTGAACTACTGAACGCCTTTTCCTATCTTTGTACCAAATTTCACTCCATTTTTCTGGTTTATAACTAAGCGTGTACACAAAACTGGCACTGTACTTTTAAAAAGGAAATACTTTGCCTTCTGATAACTTAAATTTATTCCGTCTGTGTCCATAGCCAAGTTTTGTTTCATCTAGTCATGTAGAAACTTAAAATCTATAAAATTCGTCATAGCCTGATTCCCTGACTTGAAAGGGATTCCCCCTCTTTTTTCGAATTTCTGATCAATGATACGTATTGACCCGACACGTGTATTGGTCCTTGGTCCCGATTCATTATCATTCAGAGGGTTAATTCAGTCAGTTAAACAATGCCAATCACAGACAATTTCTTTGCTCTTACCTGGTTTTTGTTGTCCTCCACAATTGTCAGAATGTAAAATGATTTATTGTACAGACTTTTTTGACACCTCTTGAACATATTTATACACGCAAGTTGTTTTTTAGTTTGCCCCTATTTTCGAGTCTTTCATGAAAAAAAGAAGCTTGTGTCAGTTCCAATTTCAAATACCTGCAAAAAGGGGGGTTATTGGCTTTGTTATGACATAATTGGAGATTGATCAGAAATATTTAAACTATGCATACACAACAATTCCAAAAATTAGAATTCCTCTTTCTATATTTCGATTTGCATTTGTCAGTGTCTTCAATAATACAAGGTAATTGTAGATAATGCAAGAAATAAAGTTGTTAAAAATAAAATAAAATATTGATACGCACTGTAAAGTTGAAACAATTGAGCCGTGACTTGTAGCTGGTACAGTACAGGTAAGGCCGCTTGCAAATCGTAAGCAACTAGTTTTATTGTACCATATTTAGACTTATCCTTTTCTAATGCATTTTCTGCTCTATTTAGTTCTTTTTCTTCTTGATGCTTTTGAAAGCTTTCTTCTTGCTGTATCTTTTGCTCTCCAATGGCATTGTTTAAGTTTCACACTCGTCGCATTTGCCTTTTTTTGTAAAAAAACCTATGTTATATTCAGTATTAAATATAAGTGAATACGTATCGTAGTTAGCTGCTGGTTTGTTAGTAGCAGAACGTTCAGCAGAATAGTGCCTGTGCACTTCTGTAATAATAAACCCACCATCTATGCACTCTCTTGGTGTGTCTTTCCACAATGACTCTCAATGCGAGGAATTGAATTAAATATGATTTCTGACAGATCCTAAAACCTCTTCATGGATCTTCTTCCGATTTTCATGTTTACCTCTTTTATTCTGAGGTGCAATTCCAATTCCTCTTACTTTGGCTTAAATTAAATGACGAATCGTCCTCTCTGTTATTCTAAAAGTATTAATCAATAACGTTTGCAAACTCTTACCTTTTTTATCATTGTCCATTACATAAAAGCGCAATTAGTCCTAGACTCTCTGATATATGGCGATATTTAGGAATAAATGGTTGGCGCTGCAGTGAGCCTGATTCCTAGCAATTTTTGAAGAAAAGAAGTAGCCACTGTATTAAGCATAGCCGTGTTACATACAACACAGCCGTCAGAATTAACGTTAAAAATAACGTTGATCTATTTATGCCAATCAGTTGGAGTATTTACAAATATTAAGTTTCCTTTAGATAAAGCCTATATTCTACAGCTGACAAAAGAGTTTCACTAAAATCCATTAAGTCTTCGTGTTAAAATTATAATTCTAATAAAAATGTCTTTATTCATGTTATACATGAAATGGTGTCAAAACACATACGTATACGGTATATTTTAAAATGTAAACATCAGGAACAAAAATTGCGTAGTAAATATAAAAAATACAACAAGAGTATTAGTTATGATAGTCTACAAAAATGATCCAGCTAGCAATATCTATCAAAGTCTATATTGTACAATAGTGAAGAAATCGTTAGAGAGTAAGGTGTCTTAATAGAAAATTGCATTACATTCGTAAATTCATTCAAATACCACAATATTAAAAAGACACTGGTTTTACCCTCCGGTTTTAGCCTCATTCCAAATGCATATGACCTATGTTGTTACTTTTTGTGCACGAATCAAAGAAATTGAGGTTATGTAACAGAAACCAAATGAAACGTTTGTTTTCACAAATTCTAAGAGCGACGGACTGAACTGCCTGATCTCTGATTTGGGGCGGGCGTTAGGGGTTGCTTTGACCTTGGATTTATAATGAATGCCAGTCTTCTTCCCGGACCGACAGTACCGGCAGGTGGCAGGTGGCAGCCAAACTAGCAAGCTGGCATGGCTGTAGTAGCTGCACATCTACTGTCGCGCTGTCGGGCACAATCATACAGTTGTAACGCTGGAACATTGGAAGTTGAGTATTTTAACGATTGCAGACATGTTGACCATAGTAGTACGAGGCATATCATCGCAAGCCTGGGTCGGGCAAATAAACTGTTGTTCAATGCACTCAGGCTTGAGATGTACCGTTTAAACTTTGCATGGGCATAGATATCAGTTTCTTGCGACAACATAGAATTAAAATTCTTAGTTGAGATTTACTTACATTATTAATAGTCTCTCCTGCTCAGTCGGAAGAATGATGTAGATTTGTGACAGCTGAAATATTATTAATTTATTCACGTCGGATTTCATTGTACTAAATATCTCGAAAACTGTTTCTTAGATACAATAACACTTATTTCAAAAAGTTTAGGCAACGTTATGACCATTCCAAAAACACATTATTATTCTTTAGGGCCATAAATAACGGAGTTGTGAATTTGCATTAAGTTTAAACGGCTGCCACATGATTGTAGTCTACCCAGGTGGCCAATGAACTTAATCGAGATATTTATAATATCAATACTTGTTGCATCATTGTCAACTTGTTTGTGGTTTTTGAGTCAGTTATCGTTTCCACAAGCCGCGTTATACATGATGTATATTTATGTGTAGTTTATATAGTTTATTTATATATGTTCGATGAATGTATGCAGAGAAGTGCTATCACGACGACAGCTAAAATATCCAGCTATACAATATCTATGTATACAAAATCTACCCAATAAATAATAAAGCTGAACGTTCAGGCTTGCAGTGATATGTCCCGTGCTATTACGCATTTAGCGCTCCTCTATATTATCTGATATCACTCTTCAAGATTTTAACTTTGAGTGGCCGTCCATTGCCACCTTTTTTAGGGGTTTAGTGTGTTAGGGTCTTTTTAGGGGACGCTGCTTTAGCACCCCCTGGAGTAAGCACCCCCTCGGGTTTTGCGTCATGGAAGGGGGGGGCATGGCCCAGCCACTGAATTTGCACCCCTCAGCATTCAACCAGCAACACTAGCAGATTTGCCTTTTAGAGATTTAATTTAATCTTAAATATAATAGTTATCTGGATTTTTGTGACGCTGTCATTTATAAGCTACTATCTACCACTGTGTCGAGATTTCGGATAAACGATCAAATAACATATTCCTCAAATATGCCTACTTTCCCTAAACATTACCAGACGACCTAGTATTACAATATAATAAGTACTCTTAATAACAAAGAGGTACTTAGGCTTACCCCCCCCCCCTGGCACACTTTATCCTTCTTTTGTCAAGTCTTTCACTCATGACTTTGCTTTATTACTTTTTTATAATTATCACTAATTAACAAAATTCATTAGATCATATTAATGATTTATTCCACTTCAGTTAATTCTTTCAATAAATATATTTAAAAAATTAATTAACGCACTGCTCAAGATAAAAATGACATAAACCTACAATTTTCAACTTTGAGCCTACGCACATTAAGCCCCATGTAGGTTATTAAAAAACGTACAAAATTAAAAGTTTGTGCGAAATATTTTTGTACTCAGCCAATATTTGATGTACGAATAAACGTATAATCTTGTTTTATTTAATTGACATTTAAATATTTATTGAATCATAATAATTACATTTCAAAATTTGTTTAAAATATTATAAAGATGCATACAAAATTATAACCTATTGAAACAATCCGTTATGAAATATAAATAGTTAAGTAAAAATAAACAAAATGGTGGCTATTTGAGTAATTATTGAGTTCTAGAAAGATTGAATATGATAATTTGGTTTGCCTTTGGTCCAGGACTAATACCTGAAAATTTTGGTTGAAAGTTCTGGGACACTCTGTATGATAATTTGATATACAGAGAGTGTCCTGTAACTCTTTGGACAAGGGTATATCCCGCTACTGCTCAGGTAGCCTAATGACAAACGCATTTCACCATGAGTCTGCTGTGCTTAGTTTCCTCTATCTGTCTGTATGTGTTTTATATATTAATATCTTTAAGCAAATAAACTAAATACTACCTAATTTGGGCCAAATATTTGTATTAACCAGGCAAGTTATATAACAAAATTATTATATTTTCATTAATACTTTCAAAATGACGACCATTAAACATTTGAATGCCTTAAAATCCAGCAGATTTACAAGAATAAATTTTATAGTGGATTTTATCTCAAATTTAATTACACAAATACAATATAAATCGAATAATAAATAACTCATTTAGAGCACTTTTACTGTGACAAACACGATTCAAATTGATGTTCCAACGAAAAGCGAAGAAAAAAATTAACGGCAGCTCCAGAGTGTATTATCTTTATTGTTGATGTTCGTGCTTTATGATGCAAAACAATTGAATTCAGGCTTACCTAAATATGTCATAGAATCATATATTTGATTTTTAATGAATTTATTTTAGTATTTGTTGTTTTAAGACATATTTATTTACCAAAATTTAGTCATGCAACAATCAGATGTATTTCCAATAAAACAAACATCTTATCGATGATTTTTTTATTTATAAAACCATTATTGTCTGAATATTACTGAACGATTGTGCTTTTTGTTTCATTCTTAATATACAACAGTTTACCTAAAGTCAATTTTATTAGTTTTTAACAGATACAGTATTGTGAATAATTTGTAAAAGTTTACGGTATATAAAACAGTTTATTATTATTAATTAAGTAGTTTTTTGTCTGTCATTGTTAATAAAGGCGTTCATTGATCATACATTTACAATATCTTATTTTATTTTTTTAATTTTCTTACACATAAAAGTGACTTGGAAAAATATATTAATGTATTTCGTGTACTGTAAATCAAGGAACTCGGGCCTGAGCTCAATTAGCATAGAGTACTCTGTGCTCTGGAGATGCCGTTTATTCGATATTTGTATCGTAAGCTACTCGCTGAGAACCACAATGTGGGCCGTGATTGTCACAGTAAATCAAGGAACTCGGGCCTGAGCTCAGTTAGCATAGAGTACTCTGTGCTATGGAGATGCCGTTTATTCGATATTTGTATCGTGAGCTACTCGCTGAGAACCACAATGTGAGCCGTGTTTTGTCACAGTAAATCAAGGAACTCGGGCCTGAGCTCAGTTAGCATAGAGTACTCTGTGCTCTGGAGATGCCGTTTATTCGATATTTGTATCGTGAGCTACTCGCTGAGAACCACAATGTGGGCCGTGTTTTGTCACAGTAAATCAAGGAACTCGGGCCTGAGCTCAATTAGCATAGAGTACTCTGTGCTCTGGAGATGCCGTTTATTCGATATTTGTATCGTGAGCTACTCGCTGAGAACCACAATGTGAGCCGTGTTTTGTCACAGTAAATCAAGGAACTCGGGCCTGAGCTCAGTTAGCATAGAGTACTCTGTGCTCTGGAGATGCCGTTTATTCGATATTTGTATCGTGAGCTACTCGCTGAGAACCACAATGTGAGCCGTGTTTTGTCACAGTAAATCAAGGAACTCGGGCCTGAGCTCAGTTAGAATAGAGTAAGTACTCTGTGCTCTGGAGATGCCGTTTATTCGATATTTGTATCGTGAGCTACTCGCTGAGAACCACAATGTGAGCCGTGTTTTGTCACAGTAAATCAAGGAACTCGGGCCTGAGCTCAGTTAGCATAGAGTAAGTACTCTGTGCTCTGGAGATGCCGTTTATTCGATATTTGTATCGTGAGCTACTCGCTGAGAACCACAATGTGGGCCGTGTTTTGTCACGGTAAATCAAGGAACTCGGGCCTGAGCTCAATTAGCATAGACAAATCTTACCATAGCGTTGTGGCACGCCTAAGTCAGGAAATGTCGTAAAATAACCTCCAAACAAAGAATTATTGTATTATTTTAGTAAAATTGGAGATTTTCAGAAGTTGGCAGCTGGCCTTCCCACTATAAACATTTTACCAAGACTTGGTTGGATTTAATTTTTTTAGCTTTTAAAATATAAACTTGTTAATAAACAAACACATACACAATGACAGAAGGCAAACTAAGCAACGGAGATCCATATATAAGACACATTTATTAATCCGTATATAAATGTGTCTGTCTTGACCTAAGCAATAATGCTTTTGAAAATATGCTAATATATTTGTTGTTACGTGTTTTAACATGTTTTGTTACAATTTATTTATTTATTTTGTATTATAGTTTAATCAACTGATAGGGATATAACAGAAGGCACAACCAACTTCACGAGGAGTATCGCCTCTTTTACAAACGAAACACACGACGAAGATAGCAGATATTGATTATTGTAAACATTACATAATATTGTAGTTGTTTGTCTACTGTGTTTGAATTATATTACTAAACTGGCCTGTCCTTACAAATCATTGATCGTTAGCCTTTGGAAAATTACAATTTCACAGCACACAGTAAAAGTTTGATTGGTCTTCTCAAAATTCAAAACAAATAGATAGCTGTTTTTAAAGTGATTAATAGGTTGATATAATCTCTGACCATGTATATTTATTACACATGTCGGATTTAAGTAATATCAGTTCCTTTGCATTATTGTACCAAGGTTTCAAATTAATTTTGTTTAAAAATAAAGTTGGATTTGAATGGCTAGAGCCTAGTTTGTTAACGTAAGCATATTTGATGCATAGTATTCTTTACAATAGGCCATTAATTACTTGTTTTTGAAATATTAAAGTCAAATCATAGCATTACAATAAATATACCCAGTAAAATCGCAATATGGTTAAATGTGTATTGTTTTATTCAGTAGTGTTGCTTATTCTTCACGTCAACAAGATATAGGCCATGAACGTAGCCAGGAAAACATTTGAGGGAGACTTGGTCAAGACAACTGATATTTTCCCAAAGTGGACAGAAAATAAGGCCCCATTTTGTTCCTAAAAAATTCCTGATCCGTATCTATGTTGAGAACGATCTTTCAGCAGTACATATCAGTAATACTGAATTTATTAAAATAATTATAATAGTTTATAGAAACAATTGAAAATTTGGGGAGGGGTCCGCACCCCTTGGACCCCCTCGCTGGCTACGTCCATGGTATGAGCACTGATTTAGTATCCCCCAGATTCAAGAAGGGTGTTAAATCAGCACACGAACACAGTTAAGGCACTGAATTAGGAGGGTACTATTCAAAAGGGTGCTTATTCAAGGCATGGTCACGGCCTCTGCGCTGGAGCAACCCCTTTGGTGACGTTAGTAGCAACGGGGTGCTATGTCCAGGGGGTGCTTATTCAGGGCATGGACACAGCCTCCGCGCTGGAGCACCCCCTTTGGTGACGTCAGTAGCAACGGGGTGTTATGTCCAGGGTTTGCTTATTCAGAGCATGGACACAGCCTCTGCGCTGGAACACCCCCTTAGGTACGTCAGTAGCAACGGTGTGCTATGTCCAGGGGGTGCTTATTCAGGGCATGGACATGGCCACTGCGCTGGAGCACTCCCTTTGGTGACGTCAGTAGCAACGGTGTGCTATGTCCAGGGGGTGCTTATTCAGGGCATGGACACAGCCTCCGCGCTGGAGCACCCCCTTTGGTACGTCAGTAGCAACGGTGTGCTATGTCCAGGGTTTGCTTATTCAGGGCATGGGACACAGCCTCTGCGCTGGAACACCCCCTTAGGTACGTTATTAGCAACAGGCTATGTCCAGGGGTGCTTATTCAGGGCATGGTCACGGCCTCTGCGCTGGAGCAACCCCTTTGGTGACGTTAGTAGCAACGGGGTGCTATGTCCAGGGGGTGCTTATTCAGGGTATGGACACAGCCTCTGCGCTGGAACACCCCCTTTGGTACGTCAGTAGCAACGGTGTGCTATGTCCAGGGGGTGCTTATTCAGGGCATGGACACGGCCACTGCGCTGGAGCACTCCATTTGGTGACGTCAGTAGCAACAGGATGCTATGTCCAGGGGGTGCTTATTCAGGGCATGGTCACGGCCTCTGCGCTGTAGCACTCCCTTTGGTGACGTCAGTAGCAACGGGGTGCTATGTCCAGGGGGTGCTTATTCAGGGCATGGGCACGGCCACTGCGCTGGAGCACTCCCTTTGGTGACGTCAGTAGCAACAGGGGTGCTATGTCCCAGGGTGTGCTTATTCAGGGCATGGTCACGGCCTCTGCGCTGGAGCAACCCCTTTGGTGACGTCAGTAGCAACGGGGTGCTATGTCCAGGGGGTGCTTATTCAGGGCATGGACACGGCCACTGCGCTGGAGCACTCCCTTTGGTAACGTCAGTAGCAACGGGGTGCTATGTCCAGGGGGTGCTTATTCAGGGCATGGGCACGGCCACTGCGCTGGAGCACTCCCTTTGGTGACGTCAGTAGCAACAGGGTGCTATGTCCAGGGGGTGCTTATTCAGGGCATGGACACGGCCACTGCGCTGGAGCAACCCCTTTGGTGACGTCAGTAGCAACGGGGTGCTATGTCCAGGGGGTGCTTATTCAGGGCATGGACACGGCCACTGCGCTGGAGCACTCCCTTTGGTGACGTCAGTAGCAACGGGGTGCTATGTCCAGGGGGTGCTTATTCAGGGCATGGACACGGCCACTGCGCTGGAGCACTCCCTTTGGTGACGTCAGTAGCAAGAGGGTGCTATGTCCAGGGGGTGCTTATTCAAGGCATGGACACAGCCTCTGCGCTGGAACACCCCCTTTGGTACGTCAGTAGCAACGGTGTGCTATGTCCAGGGGGTGCTTATTCAGGGCATGGTCACGGCCTCTGCGCTGTAGCACTCCGTTTGGTGACGTCAGTAGCAACGGGGTGCTATGTCCAGGGGGTGCTTATTCAGGGCATGGTCACGGCCTCTGCGCTGGAGCAACCCCTTTGGTGACGTTAGTAGCAACGGGGTGCTATGTACAGGGGGAACTTATTCATGGCATGGACACAGCCTCTGCGCTGGAACACCCCCTTTGGTACGTCAGTAGCAACGGTGTGCTATGTCCAGGGGGTGCTTATTCAGGGCATGGACACGGCCACTGCGCTGGAGCACTCCCTTTGGTGACGACAGTAGCAACGGGGTGCTATGTCCAGGGGGTGCTTATTCAGGGCATGGACACGGCCACTGCGCTGGAGCACTCCCTTTGGTGACGTCAGTAGCAACGGGGTGTTATGTCCAGGGGGTGCTTATTCAGGGCAAGGACACGGCCACTGCGCTGGAGCACTCCCTTTGGTGACGTCAGTAGCAACGGGGTGCTATGTCCAGGGGGTGCTTATTCAGGGCATGGACACGGCCACTGCGCTGGAGCACTCCCTTTGGTGACGACAGTAGCAACGGGGTGCTATGTCCAGGGGGTGCTTATTCAGGGCATGGACACGGCCACTGCGCTGGAGCACTCCCTTTGGTGACGTCAGTAGCAACGGGGTGCTATGTCCAGGGGGTGCTTATTATGGGCAAGGACACGGCCACTGCGCTGGAGCACTCCCTTTGGTGACGTCAGTAGCAACGGGGTGCTATGTCATGGAGGTGGTAATTCAGTTGCACCTCTTCTTCCACCTGAAGAAGTGGGTACTTTTTAGTCCTCGTAACGTAGCGTTATACTTTTGTGTAACATATAACGATGGAAAATGTCCAAAATCTTATTATCCTTTCAAACCTGTCAGCGTCAATAACAAACTTTAAACAAAAAATCTTCAAAATATTTGTAATAGTTATAGGCAAACGCGTTATCCTCTGAAATCTGTGGGGGTACCGATTTCCGAGCGGTCTTAGACGTCGGACTTTATGTCTGAGTTAGAGATAGCGCAGGTTTGAATCCTGTTTGTCACCGTTGCACATTTTATCAGCACCATCGACTTTGTACTGTATCGAATCTTCCCCATATGCTGTTTGATAAAGACCCTCGCACAGGCCCATGAGGACGAGCAGAATAAGGCTTAAAATGGGATCGGCTTCTTCTTAAATTAAAACAAATCAGGTTAAATCTTATTTAAGGCTATGTGCGACTAAAACAATGGACAGGATAATCCTATTTTCCACTCGTAAACTTTTTATGCTAAGAATACAATTTATCTTGGTGAAATGAAAAAAGGCTGGTACAGTGTATATTTTCAATATTTCATCGAACGTTCTATACAGCATACAATCAGGGCCGTACCTATAGGTAGTGGTACTCGGGCCGTGCGTAGCTTCGTCGCCCCCCCCCCCCCAAAAAAAAAACAAATTATTAAATTAAATGTATATAGTTATCTTATGCAAGTGTTGTACGTGTATGATTAATATTTTAGAGTATAATTTACACGAATGTTTTATTATAATTCAAGTATATACAAGTAAGTTTATACTATGACTGTGTTATTATGACGCTTCCTGCTTCGGCCTAAAACCAGATCAAAATCAAATATAAATAATTAAGCGTTCGATGTCATTGAACAAACAAAGCAGTAATAGACACGTTCAACAAATAGAATTACATATTGTTGTTGTTTTTTTTTAGTTTAAACTAAGAGTGTCCTAAAGGTTCATTGTTTATTAAAATAGAATTTTTTTATGTGTTGTTTATTTATGTGAGAAATTATTTAAGACTAAAAGGCTAGATAATTCGCTTCAGTTTCAAAGAATTCGTTAATGTTGTAAAAATCTCTTCTTTAACCATGTAACGAGGACTTTTTCGAAAGGACTTTTTACTGAGGTGTACACACGAGATGTCAATCTTACAACGGGTGTTGTGGCCGTGTAAGTAACTTCTGTTGTTAAAAGTATTAAACATTTTTTTACACAGAGTAAGCAATGAAATAATATGTACATGCTACTTAATGTTAAACCCTTGCAGTCTATTAAACAGGGCGCTGCAGGGTTCATTGTCTGCAACGCTATTTATGCATCCTGCTTTTTTGTTTGATAAAAACTTTCTTACTACCTGGAGAAGCTCCTGAAATTCCATAAGTAATATGACAGCTGAGAAAAGCATAGTGAGCATTTCTTAAATTTTAGGCTCGTACAAAGTTTCAGTGTTTTAATTAGATAGATCACCCTCGCTAAGCATTTCACAAATTAGCAGAGTGGATCTACTAACTAAGTCTAGGATCCAAGTAGATCCCAAACAGGGTCACTGATTATTTTTCAGATAGCTTAATTAAGCTAAATAAGATATATTGCTTTTGTATAACAAGGTTATTAATTGGAACCATAGCTCTGATGACATTCGTGTCACAACCTCCAGCTACAATGGCCTGTCCGCTGCTTATAGTACACACTTGGTTGCAGGAATTTGGCAAAACGTTTACGTAGATAGCAAACAAAATAGGTCCAAGTGCAGAGCCTTGCGGTCCACCCCCAACCTTTGAACAGACCTGCACATCACTCTTGACTCACAGACAAAGTGAGTCACCTCTTTCCTAGACGTCAACAGGGAGAGTAAATAAGCAAATCCTAAACAATGTTTGTTGACGTCTTTGATCTGCTGAAGGTAGTATTTGAAAGATAAGGCTCGTGCACAAGCACTGTTTTTATCATGCTGTAGGCCTATAATCCTTTTTGATATGATGACTAAACTTGTATTGTTGGTTGAGCGTTGCGAAGCCTATCACTCGGGGAGCTGAGGAAATTTCATTTCTGTCCGTCTGTCTATCCGCACGATATCTCGAAAACGAACTGACCTTATACACTTTAAATCTTGCATGAAACTTCATTTCTATAATATAGGCAACGCTGATTTCGGTGGCGGTGAATGTCACTTCATTGTATTTGGCTGAGCGTTACCTAATATTTTATATTCTCTTAAGGGTAACCTTGATGGCAACGAGAAAGTAGCATAATAAATAAATTTGTAAACAAGCTGAGTCAAATCATATTGGATTTTAACATGTGACTAATTAACTCATAATAATACAGTGGGAAGTCAATGTTAAAAGTCGGTGAAAAGATTTAATTTTAACGCACTCCCGCACTGTAATACCCTACTTGTCTCACCGGAACCTTTACACTGCTAGGCAACCTGAATGAACAAAATATGAATGTAGAATATCTCATGGCCAGACATCTTGGGAAAGATTTCATCTGTATGATTTTCAGGCTTTAAATTTTGCATGTTACTTCAATGTTTTATGTAGACAGGAGTAAGTTTTATGGTGGTGCATGCCCACCAACTGTGGAATTTGGCTGAGCGTCATTGAAGCCTACCACTCAGTACACGTTTACTCCAGTATGGGTACTTTTTGGTTCGCAGATTTACCCCAAAAAGCTCAATAAACCTTCAGACCATCCAGAACGGAATTTCTTCTGTGCAGCCTCGGTCTCTATACAAGACAACGATGACTGTGGCCCGTCATTCGTTATGTCATGTGGCAGTCAAGATCCCTTATTGTAATATTGAAGATGGAGCATGTATTGGTTACTTATCTTCTAGTATATAACTAAATTTAAAAGATACAACAAACCAATACTTACTTATATTTAAATTGACTTCTTTGTTTAAAGTTCGTTATTGACGAGAGTTTTTAAAGATAACAGGATTGCGGACATTCTATCTTTAACATTTACAATTAAATATGACGTTTTGAGATCTGAATAGGCCTACCAGCAACCCCTTTTCCGTTACAAATTTCTAAAACTTAAAGATTAAGTAAAAAAAATCAACACATGTTGATGAACAGCCCCTTGTTAGAATTGAAACCCTACACCATATGTGTTTAATTGTTTACTTTTGAGCTTGACTTATTTTTTTAAATTTGATACCCTTTGATAGCCTTGCTGTCCAAAGAGATTACGAAATATAAAACGAATACACTAAGTATTTGGTTTTATTTCATTTTTAAATTTAGTAACATACTAGGCTACAACAACCTATGTTGAAATATACTACATATTATGAGACCAACACATGACACAAAAGTCTCACCTTTCGACACAATCACGAGGCAGGGTGAGGGGAACAGAACCCTCTCCCCAAACCATACAAAATGTACGTATATCAGCAATTTAACTTGAAATACAGCAGTTGGATGTTTTACTTTGTATCTGGCCTATTTAATTTATTCAGATTTATTCCATGCCCCCTGGTGTGCTCTTCCTTTCAGATTTATCCCCCAAGCCAAGTCCGCCGCTTACGATCAGAGAAAGTCTACGTAGAATCTACGAGACTACCAAGGACCTGCACGATATATTATATGTTCCCCCGCACGATATTGCTCATAGTCCAATTAAACATGAATCCATGTAACAATACGCTTAATGATTATATAGTGAGGTTTAGGAGTACACGGTCGAGTACAATTCATCTTTAGGAAAACCACTGGCTGATAGCAGAGCTAAAATATAATTTGTACTCAAACGACGTGAAGGCATTCAGCATAAAGCTGGACGACCCAATAATCCAGGATAGTTATTATATCAATGATAAACAAGAAAACAGCTGAGGGCTCAAATAGGGACTATAAGGCACTCAGCAGCAGAATCATGGGGGAGGGGATCACAGGGGTCATATTTCTCAAAATACTTAATTTTTTTGTTTTTAGTTTGCTGTTAAGTCCCGAAAAGTTAGTCCTGAAAATGCTTAAAGTGTATTCAAAAATTTTACGGAGAGAAATCCCGGACCCCTCATACAATAAAGGGTAAACCATACCCCTAGGTTCTCAACCCCCCCCCCCCCATTGTGACCCCTCAATCCGTCCGTGAAGGCACTCCTAAACTTGTAACTAAACTTTCACCCAGAATACACTCTACACATCGCACTCTAAATGTCCTCTCAACGAAATGCGATATTATCCTGTGCATAATCCAGGAAAATATCAAAATCCGGAAGTTTTTTAAAAAATGTGAAAATAGTGATTTTTCAGAGCTATTTAAAATGGTCGTAACGTGGATTATGTCTAAAATGGTATTTAAATGCAGGATTTATTTTGAAATTATATAAACATATGGCTACCTTTTATATTTTATCCCATGCTTCGATGTTTTTCAAATCCCTTATCACAAAATGAATAAATTAGTATTCACTTCTCTAGTCGCACCTTATTGAAGTAACTACTTCTTTTGGCGGGATATGGAAAGGTTTGAATAAGTCTACAAACTATTTAATAAATATTAAAGTCTAATAACAATTTAATAACCATTTAATAATAAGCAAACGTACTTTTTCAAGATATATATTCACAGCCCGTTATAAGAAGTAGTCAGTTCTGTCGGCCAATCCCGACTTACATGAATTTTAAAAGGCAACACATTTGCGTAACACACAATTTATCTTGGTTTTGAAGTTTCAAGTTAAATTATATGTTTCACATTTCCCATTCAATTGAATTATGTACATATGTAGCTTTTGGGCGTGTGTAATGAAAAATATAAGTATAACAAATAATATCTGGAGAGTAACTAATAATTTGAGACATCATGAAGAATTAATAAAACGTCAGATAGTTGGTCAAAACTGCATCGCGAATTAAATGCTATCAGGCCATCAATCTGTTTACAAAACAGCGAACTACCATTCTTACCATTAACACCGAGCGGCGGCTGTCTGCAGAGACAAGTTGGTGTTTGTTTACTTTCCTAAATTATTGATTCATTCGGTTGTATGTCGAAACGCCTTTTAAAATAAACGTTCTGAAGTTAGTTTATACTAGCAATGTTAGGCTTCATATCTTTCAATTGTTTGAATCCTGTGACATCTTCCAAACGAGCATTGATACGAATTCGAGGAACAACACTCTGCAATATACAAAATATTAAAATGTATTGAATAAATCTGATACTTTGATATTTTAGGAATGTTTTAATAACCACAGCTTATACACTACTAAGAAAACACTATTTATTATTTTGTATGGTGTGTTTTGTATGAGGTACCTTCTAAAATAGGGTAGGTTTCAGTATAGGTAGGCCTATCTGTTTTACGGTATATATATAGGAAACCGTAAAAACCATAAGGTTAACACTTTTTTTTAATATGCTATGTAGTAAAGATAATTGAAAAATAATAACTTTTCCTTTAGGCTACTGCAACGGAAATGCCATTAGGAACGGGATGAACGTTTACATTAAAGATTACAATCCATTAGAACTCTTTGCAGCAAACGTTTACAATAATAATATTTATCAAATGTTACGCTAAAACCAAACGGTATTCAGTGAAATAGAATCGGACAGTAAATTAAAAACAATTTGTGGCGTTGTTCTCGAGCAAGTTACATGTGACATTTATATTACTTTGCAGCAAACGTTTACAAGAATAATATTTATCAAATGTTACGCTAAGACCAAACGGTATTCAGTGAAATAGAATCGGACAGTAAATTAAAAACAATTTGTGGCGTTGTTCTCGAGCAAGTTACATGTGACATTTATATTACTTTGCAGCAAACGTTTACAAGAATAATATTTATCAAATGTTACGCTAAAACCAAACGGTATTCAGTGAAATAGAATCGGACAGTAAATTAAAAACAATTTGTGGCGTTGTTCTCGAGCAAGTTACATGTGACATTTATATTACTTTGCAGCAAACGTTTACAAGAATAATATTTATCAAATGTTACGCTAAAACCAAACGGTATTCAGTGAAATAGAATCGGACAGTAAATTAAAAACAATTTGTGGCGTTGTTCTCGAGCAAGTTACATGTGACATTTATATTACTTTGCAGCAAACGTTTACAAGAATAATATTTATCAAATGTTACGCTAAAACCAAACGGTATTCAGTGAAATAGAATCGGACAGTAAATTAAAAAACAATTTGTGGCGTTGTTCTCGAGCAAGTTACATGTGACATTTATATTACTTTGGCAGCAAACGTTTACAAGAATAATATTTATCAAATGTTACGCTAAAACCAAACGGTATTCAGTGAAATAGAATCGGACAGTAAATTAAAAAACAATTTGTGGCGTTGTTCTCGAGCAAGTTACATGTGACATTTATATTACTTTGCAGCAAACGTTTACAAGAATAATATTTATCAAATGTTACGCTAAAACCAAACGGTATTCAGTGAAATAGAATCGGACAGTAAATTAAAAACAATTTGTGGCGTTGTTCTCGAGCAAGTTACATGTGACATTTATATTACTTTGCAGCAAACGTTTACAAGAATAATATTTATCAAATGTTACGCTAAAACCAAACGGTATTCAGTGAAATAGAATCGGACAGTAAATTAAAAACAATTTGTGGCGTTGTTCTCGAGCAAGTTACATGTGACATTTATCGATAACCGAACTGAAACAAGTTAATCACTTTCTAAAATAGTTGAATCTTTTATTGTTTTTCAAATGATAGATCTGTACAAGGATAGCATATATTCAGATTTCAACTTAATAGTTTTACATTTTATTAAAGAGCATAATATCGAATTTTTTTAATATAATGCAGACAACAAACGAAGTATTTATTATTTTTTTTCGAATCCCTCACTAAACCTGTCTCCAGTGATGTGTATAAATAGTAACTGTAGGGTAAGGTCCAGTGCAGCAGGTAGTCCGCCGCCGCCGCTTTGTAACCCAAGACAACCAGTTGTTCTCCACGCACTGTATTACTGGAGACCGGCCTTTTGTGGCGGGCTTTTCTCGGAAACTCCAAGCCCCTCGAGGCCTGACTCTTCAGACCCAAATTCGTATATTTTGGGATTCACAATGCATTCTTGAATTATTTGTTCTTCGGCTTATTTAACTTTAGTTTTTGGAAGCTACGTTCTTTGTTATTAACTGGCATTTTCACTGGATTGTGTGTTGACTCTTCATAGTGAAGACGAGAAACCCATACTCATGTAGATTGCAATGAAAGTTTAGTACGTGCTAAAGTTGCATTGAAAAAAAGTATATATATTTTTACTCAAACGCTCAAGAATTATTTAAGAGAAAGTAATGGTGTACAATTTTAATATATGCAATAAGTTATATACTTTTACAAAATCTAGCAGGAAAGCACATCTACGAGGTTTCAAAGATTAGTTGAAACTGCTAAAATATTTATCCGAAAACTGGTGGCGTGAATGAACATTTGATAAGTAATCTACGTACATATCGACCTCTATCTATTATTGTAGGGCTACACGTTTTAACCAACTGCTTTTATCATTCTGATTTTGTTAAACTAAAACCTTAGTTATTCCACTATCACAGTGTACAGGGAATAAACATTATTCTTGTATTTAGGATATTACGGTAGGAGTACGCCACACTAGGTGTTGCGTAATAGGTTTCGCTGAAATTACATGTAACACGTAAGATCTATAGGTAAATTCATTATTTTTATGACATCCTGACCATTACAGACACACAGGTTGAAAATAACTGTTTACATTGAAGACATGCAGTTATTATGTCTGTATAGAGGTTTTATTTCAAGTCCACAGATGAAATATTTCTCGAGATATCTTAACAGTTACGCTACGCAAAGGCTCAGCCAAATCAAATAGTGTATTGGACTAATGTACTATCATCCAACAGAACATTGCCAGTCTATAGCTCAATTTGTTCTTGAGATATCTTAACAGTTACGCTATGCAAAGGCTCAGCCAAATCACATAGTGTACTGGACTAATGTACTATCATCAAACAGAACATTGCCAGTCTATAGCTCAATTTGTTCTGAGATATCTTAACAGTTACGCTACGCATAGGCTCAGCCAAATCACATAGTGTACTGGACTAATGTACTATCATCAAACAGAACATTGCCAGTCTATAGCTCAATTTGTTCTTGAGATATCTTAACAGTTACGCTATGCAAAGGCTCAGCCAAATCACATAGTGTACTGGACTAATGTACTATCATCCAACAGAACATTGCCAGTCTATAGCTCAATTTGTTCTGAGATATCTTAACAGTTACGCTACGCATAGGCTCAGCCAAATCACATAGTGTACTGGACTAATGTACTATCATCAAACAGAACATTGCCAGTCTATAGCTCAATTTGTTCTTGAGATATCTTAACAGTTACGCTATGCAAAGGCTCAGCCAAATCACATAGTGTACTGGACTAATGTACTATCATCCAACAGAACATTGCCAGTCTATAGCTCAATTTGTTCTTGAGATATCTTAACAGTTACGCTATGCAAAGGCTCAGCCAAATCACATAGTGTACTGGACTAATGTACTATCATCAAACAGAACATTGCCAGTCCATAGCTCAATTTGTTCTTGAGATATCTTAACAGTTACGCTATGCAAAGGCTCAGCCAAATCACATAGTGTACTGGACTAATGTACTATCATCAAACAGAACATTGCCAGTCCATAGCTCAATTTGTTCTGAGATATCTTAACAGTTACGCTACGCATAGGCTCAGCCAAATCACATAGTGTACTGGACTAATGTACTATCATCAAACAGAACATTGCCAGTCTATAGCTCAATTTGTTCTGAGATATCTTAACAGTTACGCTACGCAAAGGCTCAGCCAAATCACATAGTGTACTGGACTAATGTACTATCATCAAACAGAACATTGCCAGTCTATAGCTCAATTTGTTCTGAGATATCTTAACAGTTACGCTACGCAAAGGCTCAGCCAAATCACATAGTGTACTGGACTAATGTACTATCATCAAACAGAACATTGCCAGTCTATAGCTCAATTTGTTCTTGAGATATCTTAACAGTTACGCTATGCAAAGGCTCAGCCAAATCACATAGTGTACTGGACTAATGTACTATCATCAAACAGAACATTGCCAGTCCATAGCTCAATTTGTTCTGAGATATCTTAACAGTTACGCTACGCAAAGGCTCAGCCAAATCACATAGTGTACTGGACTAATGTACTATCATCAAACAGAACATTGCCAGTCTATAGCTCAATTTGTTCTTGAGATATCTTAACAGTTACGCTATGCAAAGGCTCAGCCAAATCACATAGTGTACTGGACTAATGTACTATCATCAAACAGAACATTGCCAGTCCATAGCTCAATTTGTTCTGAGATATCTTAACAGTTACGCTACGCAAAGGCTCAGCCAAATCACATAGTGTACTGGACTAATGTACTATCATCAAACAGAACATTGCCAGTCTATAGCTCAATTTGTTCTGAGATATCTTAACAGTTACGCTACGCAAAGGCTCAGCCAAATCACATAGTGTACTGGACTACTAATGTACTATCATCAAACAGAACATTGCCAGTCTATAGCTCAATTTGTTCTTGAGATATCTTAACAGTTACGCTATGCAAAGGCTCAGCCAAATCACATAGTGTACTGGACTAATGTACTATCATCAAACAGAACATTGCCAGTCTATAGCTCAATTTGTTCTTGAGATATCTTAACAGTTACGCTATGCAAAGGCTCAGCCAAATCACATAGTGTACTGGACTAATGTACTATCATCAAACAGAACATTGCCAGTCTATAGCTCAATTTGTTCTGAGATATCTTAACAGTTACGCTACGCAAAGGCTCAGCCAAATCACATAGTGTACTGGACTAATGTACTATCATCAAACAGAACATTGCCAGTCTATAGCTCAATTTGTTCTTGAGATATCTCGTGGAAAACACACGCCCTGTAAGTGTCATGATTGTACTCAGGTTATTTACAAATCTGATTGTTTAGCGATTTTCTCATTGCCATCGTGGTTAGAGAAATGGACAATGCCATGTCTATAGGTCAGTTTCTTCTCAGACATTTTTCCAGCCCCTGAGTTCGATAACGCTCAGCCAAATAAATACGTACTTATTTAATCGAATAAACACGATGCTATAGGAAAAATCTAAAACAATTCTACGTAAATAAACTTCACAAATCGGCTTAAATTTCATTTATTATATTTAATTCCTTCTCTTGTAAGTTATGAAATACATTGTAACTCCTTGATTTTTTCTTCGCATTTACGGTTGATAGATTGAAACTACGATTTTAACCTACTATGTTGTTGAAATAATTGTTGTTTTATCTTACATGGGGATGAGTTTGAAATAATTATCTGTTCCGTTGCTTCAATTTGGCCTTTTCAATATATGACGCGCCCAGAACAAAGTGTCCTTTATCCACTTTTATTAAAATTGAAATTTTTATTCTCATGTCTTTAGTTTCCAAACGTTCGTTTTATACGTTTAAATTGAATTTAAAAGGTATATTCAGTTTCAAAGTGTTTCTTTTACTAGACTGCGAACTAGATCAAATATGGCTTCGTATTTAGTCTTCAAAACCAAATAACTTTTATTCTATCTTTTGTCTCCTAGACAACTGCAATCCCATAGTGTCTCTTGTAAAAATATGTTTGCTGTCATGTATGCGAATCTAACGTCTTATTATTGCTCACTCGCTGCTGATACCTAAACGTTTGGTGTTGTAGTGGTACAACTGCTAAACAGCTAGTTACGAATCAGTATTACGAGATTCGTTACTACAAACATAACCATAACGTACATAGTTGTGTGGATCTCCGAGTGAATTCACTCAGAAACAAACAGTCTCCTACCCATACAACATTAGTAACCATAACGTACATAGTTGTGTGGATCTCCGAGTCAATTCATTCAAAACAAACAGTCTCCTACCCATACAACATTGGTAACCATAACGTACATAGTTGTGTGGATCTCCGAGTCAATTCACTCAGAAACAAACAGTCTCCTACCCATACAACATTGGTAACCATAACGTACATAGTTGTGTGGATCTCCGAGTCAATTCATTCAGAAACAAACAGTCTCCTACCCATACAACATTGGTAACCATAACGTACATAGTTGTGTGGATCTCCGAGTCAATTCATTCAGAAACAAACAGTCTCCTACCCATACAACATTGGTAACCATAACGTACATAGTTGTGTGGATCTCCGAGTCAATTCATTCAGAAACAAACAGTCTCCTACCCATACAACATTGGTAACCATAATGTACATAGTTGTGTGGATCTCCGAGTCAATTCATTCAGAAACAAACAGTCTCCTACCCATACAACATTGGTAACCATAATTTACATAGTTGTGTGGATCTCCGAGTCAATTCATTCAGAAACAAACAGTCTCCTACCCATACAACATTAATAACCATAACGTACATAGTTGTGTGGATCTCCGAGTCAATTTATTCAGAAACAAACAGTCTCCTACCCATACAACATTAGTAACCATAACGTACATAGTTGTGTGGATCTCCGAGTCAATTCATTCAGAAACAAACAGTCTCCTACCCATACAACATTGGTAACCATAACGTACATAGTTGTGTGGATCTCCGAGTCAATTCATTCAGAAACAAACAGTCTCCTACCCATACAACATTGGTAACCATAACGTACATAGCTGTGTGGATCTCCGAGTCAATTCATTCAGAAACAAACAGTCTCCTACCCATACAACATTGGTAACCATAACGTACATAGTTGTGTGGATCTCCGAGTCAATTCATTCAAAACAAACAGTCTCCTACCCATACAACATTGGTAACCATAACGTACATAGTTGTGTGGATCTCCGAGTCAATTCACTCAGAAACAAACAGTCTCCTACCCATACAACATTGGTAACCATAACGTACATAGTTGTGTGGATCTCCGAGTCAATTCATTCAGAAACAAACAGTCTCCTACCCATACAACATTGGTAACCATAATGTACATAGTTGTGTGGATCTCCGAATCAATTCATTCAGAAACAAACAGTCTCCTACCCATACAACATTGGTAACCATAACGTACATAGTTGTGTGGATCTCCGAGTCAATTCATTCAGAAACAAACAGTCTCCTACCCATACAACATTGGTAACCATAACGTACATAGTTGTGTGGATCTCCGAGTCAATTCATTCAGAAACAAACAGTCTCCTACCCATACAACATTGGTAACCATAACGTACATAGTTGTGTGGATCTCCGAGTCAATTCACTCAGAAACAAACAGTCTCCTACCCATACAACATTGGTAACCATAACGTACATAGTTGTGTGGATCTCCGAGTCAATTCATTCAGAAACAAACAGTCTCCTACCCATACAACATTGGTAACCATAATGTACATAGTTGTGTGGATCTCCGAGTCAATTCACTCAGAAACAAACAGTCTCCTACCCATACAACATTGGTAACCATAACGTACATAGTTGTGTGGATCTCCGAGTCAATTCACTCAGAAACAAACAGTCTCCTACCCATACAACATTGGTAACCATAACGTACATAACGTTGTGTGTGGATCTCCGAGTCAATTCATTCAGAAACAAACAGTCTCGTACCCATACAACATTGGTAACCATTACGTACATAGTTGTGTGGATCTCCGAGTCAATTCATTCAGAAACAAACAGTCTCCTACCCATACAACATTGGTAACCATAATTTACATAGTTGTGTGGATCTCCGAGTCAATTCATTCAGAAACAAACAGTCTCCTACCCATACAACATTAGTAACCATAACGTACATAGTTGTGTGGATCTCCGAGTCAATTCATTCAAAACAAACAGTCTCCTACCCATACAACATTGGTAACCATAACGTAACATAGTTGTGTGGATCTCCGAGTCAATTCATTCAGAAACAAACAGTCTCCTACCCATACAACATTGGTAAACCATAATGTACATAGTTGTGTGGATCTCCGAGTCAATTCACTCAGAAACAAACAGTCTCCTACCCATACAACATTGGTAACCATAACGTACATAGTTGTGTGGATCTCCGAGTCAATTCACTCAGAAACAAACAGTCTCCTACCCATACAACATTGGTAACCATAACGTACATAGTTGTGTGGATCTCCGAGTCAATTCATTCAGAAACAAACAGTCTCGTACCCATACAACATTGGTAACCATAACGTACATAGTTGTGTGGATCTCCGAGTCAATTCATTCAGAAACAAACAGTCTCCTACCCATACAACATTGGTAACCATAATTTACATAGTTGTGTGGATCTCCGAGTCAATTCATTCAGAAACAAACAGTCTCCTACCCATACAACATTAGTAACCATAACGTACATAGTTGTGTGGATCTCCGAGTCAATTCATTCAGAAACAAACAGTCTCCTACCCATACAACATTGGTAACCATAACGTACATAGTTGTGTGGATCTCCGAGTCAATTCATTCAGAAACAAACAGTCTCCTACCCATACAACATTGGTAACCATAACGTACATAGTTGTGTGGATCTCCGAGTCAATTCATTCAGAAACAAACAGTCTCCTACCCATACAACATTGGTAACCATAACGTACATAGTTGTGTGGATCTCCGAGTCAATTCATTCAGAAACAAACAGTCTCCTACCCATACAACATTGGTAACCATAACGTACATAGTTGTGTGGATCTCCGAGTCAATTCATTCAGAAACAAACAGTCTCCTACCCATACAACATTGGTAACCATAACGTACATAGTTGTGTGGATCTCCGAGTCAATTCATTCAGAAACAAACAGTCTCCTACCCATACAACATTGGTAACCATAACGTACATAGTTGTGTGGATCTCCGAGTCAATTCATTCAGAAACAAACAGTCTCCTACCCATACAACATTGGTAACCATAACGTACATAGTTGTGTGGATCTCCGAGTCAATTCATTCAGAAACAAACAGTCTCCTACCCATACAACATTGGTAACCATAACGTACATAGTTGTGTGGATCTCCGAGTCAATTCACTCAGAAACAAACAGTCTCCTACCCATACAACATTGGTAACCATAACGTACATAGTTGTGTGGATCTCCGAGTCAATTCATTCAGAAACAAACAGTCTCCTACCCATACAACATTGGTAACCATAACGTACATAGTTGTGTGGATCTCCGAGTCAATTCATTCAGAAACAAACAGTCTCCTACCCATACAACATTGGTAACCATAACGTACATAGTTGTGTGGATCTCCGAGTCAATTCATTCAGAAACAAACAGTCTCCTACCCATACAACATTGGTAACCATAACGTACATAGTTGTGTGGATCTCCGAGTCAATTCACTCAGAAACAAACAGTCTCCTACCCATACAACATTGGTAACCATAACGTACATAGTTGTGTGGATCTCCGAGTCAATTCATTCAGAAACAAACAGTCTCGTACCCATACAACATTGGTAACCATAACGTACATAGTTGTGTGGATCTCCGAGTCAATTCATTCAGAAACAAACAGTCTCCTACCCATACAACATTGGTAACCATAATTTACATAGTTGTGTGGATCTCCGAGTCAATTCATTCAGAAACAAACAGTCTCCTACCCATACAACATTAGGTAACCATAACGTACATAGTTGTGTGGATCTCCGAGTCAATTCATTCAGAAACAAACAGTCTCCTACCCATACAACATTGGTAACCATAACGTACATAGTTGTGTGGATCTCCGAGTCAATTCATTCAGAAACAAACAGTCTCCTACCCATACAACATTGGTAACCATAACGTACATAGTTGTGTGGATCTCCGAGTCAATTCATTCAGAAACAAACAGTCTCCTACCCATACAACATTGGTAACCATAACGTACATAGTTGTGTGGATCTCCGAGTCAATTCATTCAGAAACAAACAGTCTCCTACCCATACAACATTGGTAACCATAACGTACATAGTTGTGTGGATCTCCGAGTCAATTCACTTCAGAAACAAACAGTCTCCTACCCATACAACATTGGTAACCATAACGTACATAGTTGTGTGGATCTCCGAATCAATTCATTCAGAAACAAACAGTCTCCTACCCATACAACATTGGTAACCATAACGTACATAGTTGTGTGGATCTCCGAGTCAATTCATTCAGAAACAAACAGTCTCCTACCCATACAACATTGGTAACCATAACGTACATAGTTGTGTGGATCTCCGAGTCAATTCATTCAGAAACAAACAGTCTCCTACCCATACAACATTGGTAACCATAACGTACATAGTTGTGTGGATCTCCGAGTCAATTCACTCAGAAACAAACAGTCTCCTACCCATACAACATTGGTAACCATAACGTACATAGTTGTGTGGATCTCCGAGTCAATTCATTCAGAAACAAACAGTCTCCTACCCATACAACATTGGTTCCCGTTACAAACTGTCCTTTCTCCAAGTGTTATTTCTATTAAAAATATACTTTATTTATTATAAGTAAGTTTTGGGGGGAGTTTTTAATATTCTCTTTTAAATGTGTATCCTTGATACGTGTATAGTTAAAGTTTTAAGTAAATTAAATAATTATTTTAGGTATTTAAAAAAAAATTCAAAATTTCCTAACATTTTTGAAAAGTCAATAAAGGCAACTTTGGTTCTGATCGCCTCATAAACATTTTTTTATCAAGCCCGCAATAATCGGTTTTTGGAATGCATTGTGTTTTGTTATCTGTGTTACATTACTGCGCGGAGTAGCTGTAATACTCCTTTACTGATAATTTACAAATAAAAAACTAATTGTAAAATGGAATTGTAATCCAAGTGCTTTTATTTAGAGTGCTTGATGCTATATAAAATTATATCTTTTGTAATTATTGACTCTTTAATGCCAAACGTGTTGTGCTTTACAAGTTAAGTGATATTTTGAATAAACTGAATACGGTAAATAATTGAGATTTTCTTAAAATTGTTATAACCAAATTTACAAATCATTTATTTTAAATTTGACCTATCGATACTCGTATGAAGAAAAATGTACATTTCAAGACTATCGGTATTATTTTCTCGTCAGCAAATTTCACTAATTTCGTGATTGTAGGTCAACGATAATGAGTATAAAAATTAGCAGACCTAGTACAACGTCTTGTGGGACTCCCATTAGCTTTGTCAGTAAATTTATATTCTAGAATTTGTTGTGTTATTAAACACAATATTTAATTACATTGTACGACTTTTGGGAAGGATATTTCGTTTCTAAAACACATAGAAGCGTAATTAAAGTAATATACAAATGTTTTTTCCAGGCACGGTCGGCCATAGCTAAAGCCAGGACCCACAGAATGTACGGTAGAACAACGTAGATAATTATACAAAAATAAATTGAGGTAAGACGAATAATGACGACATATCATGTGGTATATGCCACACCGTCCCCACCTGCCAATATCCGCCGGCCATGTCTCCAGACCTAAGCTAATCACAGTATGATGTAATGACTCTCGTTGTAAAGAAATATACTGTATACGTAACTGTATCTATGAATGAAACTGTTGCTCATGAAAAGTTTGCAACGAGGCTGCCAATATCCGCCGGCCATGTCTCCAGACCTAAGCTAATCACAATATGATGTAAGGACTCTCGTTGTACGGTATAGAAATATACTGTATACGTAACTGTATCTATGACTGAAACTGTTGCTCATAAAAAGTTTGCAACGAGGCTGCCAATATCCGCCGGCCATGTCTCGAGACCTAAGCTAATCACAATATGATGTAATGACTCTCGTTGTATAGAAATATACTGTATATGTAACTGTATCTATGACTGAAACTGTTGCTCGTGAAAAGTTTGCAACGAGGCTGCCAATATCCGCCGGCCATGTCTCCAGACCTAAGCTAATCACAATATGATGTAAGGACTCTCGTATAGATAATACTGTATATGTAACTGTATCTATGACTGAAACTGTTGCTCATGAAAAGTTTGCAACGAGGCTGCCAATATCCGCCGGCCATGTCTCCAGACCTAAGCTAATCACAATATGATGTAAGGACTCTCGTATAGAAATATACTGTATATGTAACTGTATCTATGACTGAAACTGTTGCTCATGAAAAGTTTGCAATGAGGCTGCCAATATCCGCCGGCCATGTCTCCAGACCTAAGCTAATCACAATATGATGTAAGGACTCTCGTTGTATAGAAATATACTGTATATGTAACTGTATCTATGACTGAAACTGTTGCTCATGAAAAGTTTGCAATGAGGCTTAAGTTTATGTGTCTGATGAAGACAGCCCTGCTTTCGAAAGATCTCATTAATAATAAGTATAATTATTGGCCTGTTAGCGATTTTAAACTAAGTAGTATTTACGAAATAATGTTGTATGTTTTCTCCTAAAAACTTGCATTTCAACACCTTACCCACTCTGTATTTACGATCTAAGCCGAAGAACCAGTTCCAGTGTATAATTAAATTATTAATGCATCATTACGATAACAAGAATAATTGACGGTGTACATAAATATTACACGTTAGTTATATACGAGTACAAATTAAAAGTAAATAAAGCATTAAAACTGGAACGTACTTACTAGAGTCTTGAATTCTAATGTGTGCCTATGCGTCGAAAAAGTAAGGGTACAGTGAAAAGAGTGAGTAATAAACTAACAGTGATAATAATATTGTCCAGCGCATTTTAAATATAATTTATTTACACGATAAACAGACAGTTTGTGAAGTCCATTATAATTCAATATTAATACAGAGTTCATTAGAATATTCGCATGTCGAAATATGTATCAATATTTAGGTTTACGACGAGGAACCTAAATACTTGAAAATTGGATAACATAAAAGAAAAGTGAACACAGGGGCTTATTATGAAGAAGAAAGGATGCTGGATGTTCAAACAAATAACAGAAATGGCAATTAGTGTAAATAAAATCTTCAAATACGTTTTACCAAACGATTTTCCCATCGAGTTTCCTGTGGGAGATGTTAACGTATTTATCTGACCCAGTGGCGTAACTAGGACGTGGTCTTGAGGGGGGGGGGGTGAGAATTTGATTGAAGAGTACACCACACCGGGGGTATGGAATACATCGAAATTTGAATAAATTAGAGAGACCTAATTCATAGTAAAACATTTAACTGTTTTAGAGTTCAGGAGGGGGTCTACCCCTCTCATTCCTCCCTTATTTACGCCACTGATCTGACTCATTTTATTTTGCTTTCTATCTACACCTGTGAACTCGATACGCTGCCAGAATGTAACAACTCTCAAATACCGCACCGATACTTTGAACCACAAATATTGTGGACAAGGGTTGTAAATTGTGTTATAGAATCTTGATCAAAACATGTTTTTAAACGATTTGATGTTTTCTAAATTTGAATTTAACTAAACCTATTAAAATAACCAGAAATATTTAAAGTCCAACTTTAATAAAGTATTACTATGGTCAACACATGTGTTATGAAATAATATTTGTTTGTTTATTCATGTACTTAATTAATTAAATTGTATTTAATTTAATGTTCCTAGATTACTGTAATAGATATAAACACGTTTAGAGATAGTTTTTATTGTTTTATGTAGACAAAGTTTACGTTTATAACAATATTAGTGATGTAAGCACATTTTTCAAATATGATTTTATAATTGTATTTTCTATGATTACATTTAAATCACGTTCTAGGATTAGTGTGTACTGTGTGCAAGGCTTTTATCGTTATTGTTTATGTGCTGTAATGCATAATACAAAACTAAATTGGCTTATTATTTACTTGTACTGATGTAATTTGTATCATAGTCCTCCATGAGAATATCTGCGAGGTAGGTTTCATGTAATAACATTCTTATAATTTAAACGCATTCAAGATGTTAACCAATCGGCAATACATCGAGCTTGTTTTAAGCTCATTGTTTTTCAATTTTGCAGTGAGGTCCTGTTTGGTTATTACCTTTCTGGGTAAACTATGACTGCGGGGAACAGTATAAAGAAATGTTTTTAATGAATGATGTTCATTTCTGGAAACTTTGTAGTTATTCACGATTAACAACATCTAGTCTTATTCTTGGCAGTGGCGGATCCTGGAGAGGGGCCGTGGGGGCCAAAATCTCAGTCTTTTATCTAACATTTTGAAAAAAAGACTTTTTTTTAAAAAGAATTAACCTTTCTCATGTTGCAACCATAAGAAACTAACTTATTTTAATGAACTAAACTTTAAGTATAATGCCACAACTATAATTTTAGTTGCCGTCATAACTTTTGACAACCTACTTTGTGAGGCTGGTAAGCTACATGAGTTACTCACTCTCGTTGGCCAAAACATCTCAAGGAATTGAACTACAGTTTTTATTAAATAATTATTTTCCTACTTGTTTTTCCACTTTTTTCATAAATCTCTTGGTTACGGTACCAAATTTGAGTTACACGAAGAAAATATTTAAAAAAATAAAACATTTATGTTTTTGCAACATAAAAACAGCTTTAAACCGTTGTAAAGTAAATACAGTGATTTTTGGGTATATATTGTTCCGTTAGTCACGGGAATTAAGAACAATTTTTATTATTTAACGAGGGAACGGTGAGTAGCAATAATGAACAAGAGGTTTTCTTTATTGATAAAAACGTAATTTCATGTTATCGATACAATAAAAGTGAAAATGCCTGTATTTGTAGCCTACCTTGTAATCAGAAGTTTTATGTCCTATTGTCTCCAACCGTTGGCCTTGATGGAAGATAGTATCAAAGACTAGAGATATTACCTACTTTTCTATAGAAATATCTAGTCTGTGATAGTTAACCCACTGTTGAATTATTATTTAAATGCCGAAAACGGAAAAATAAAACAAAACTGTTTATAGCAACTTGTTCACCATAAACATTTTTCTAAAATCGTGCATCACGCATAAATCGTGCCCCATACTCATAAATTTGAAGAAAAGTTAGTTCAAGCATTGTGAGTTCAAGATAGCTGAAAAATATTTTGTTATATTTAAATAAAGTGTACTAATTAACGA
Source organism: Homalodisca vitripennis (assembly GCF_021130785.1). Lineage (NCBI taxonomy): Eukaryota > Metazoa > Arthropoda > Insecta > Hemiptera > Cicadellidae > Homalodisca > Homalodisca vitripennis. The sequence goes on along the minus strand of NC_060212.1, from coordinate 11,596,217 downwards.
TATATGGTAGTTTGTTATTAATATTTAGAAAATCTAGGCTAGGGAGGAAATTCGACACTCACATTGTATATTGCAGTATTTAAAGATTAAAACATTAACTTCTTAATTTTGAGTTCTTAGGCTGACGTGACCTGTGTCATAAGAACTAAAGTTTTCTTGTTTATATTAAGTCGAAACCCTGATTACACAATTAACTTCTTGAAATAAAAGAAGAACTTAAATTTGTAAGCAATGTTTCGAAGCGGTGTGAACAAGAAAACTTAGGTGTTATGTTTACTTCAATTTGTAATAATTTAAAATTATAATCGAATTACTGTCAGTAATGCCTTTACATATTAAGTTAAAACGATATAATATAATAAGTATTCTACTTTAATTCTAGCGCTATTTTTACTTGTAAACATATAATAAAACATTTATTTGGTTCATAAATAAAGTAATAACATTTTGAATTTGTGATGGTGGCTCGTATAAAAAGATAATGTGGTAAGGTAATACAAAAATACCTACGATAATGAAAACTGTTCAGTATAGAAAATAGATTTCATCAAAAAGAGTACGAGTCAACAAGAAAGGAGAGCAGATGGAACTGATGTAATATCATAATTGACAGTACAATATTGAATATTTCCCATGTTGCACGATAAATCTGCAGTGTTAAATATACTCAATATACATCGAGTACACTAACATGTGCTCTGCGCAAACCAGGTTTGCCTCTAAATTTTCACATGGAGTGGAGACACACGCAGTTATTATTGCACAATCGTCAGTGCAATATTGACCGTATAGCTCTTTATATTGTCCATGGCAGTAAAGTAATTGTTATTACAAGACAAAGTGAGAATATACAGGCTACTCATATATTGCATTAACCATTCGACTTCACACTATTAATAGTATCGAGCACAAACTCTTTCAAAGCCTTCAATTATTAATTATTTTTCATATTCCAATTGTCTTACTTCTGCAATCTTTCATTTTATTGGTTTAATTTTCATAAATCACATGACCATATAGAAATAGGTATTATTATTAGTTAAATAATGAACTTAAACGAATTAGATCGTTAAAACTGTGCACAACAACGAACAGCGCCGACATTGTAGGTTTGTATATAATTAATTCGGTCTAGTTTAGATTATTTTTAGATCAATAATCGTTATAAAGCAGTCGACGCCTCTCAAACGGTTTGAATTGAACTTCTTTGTCTAGTAGACGCAGAGAGACCGAGAGAGAGAGGAAGCTGATGCTGTTTTCACAAAGTACGACTCGAGAGGTACCGGTATAACGAAGCGAAGGGGCAATGGCTTGGCGTTGGCAGTGGCTCGGCTATCTCCACGCGCATGCGCAGTGAACCCTTTTCTGACTTAGTTTTTGACCGATGTGTCCGCTTCTCTGCGTCTGTTGGTTGAATTCCCAACTCTCAGTCGTTTGTGCTCCTGACTTAGCTGTTGTCGCTGTTCATTTGCAGTTTCATCCACGATGGAAGGCTTTGAAACTTCTGGAATTGGCGTTTTATATCCGAGGTAATATTATAATATTCTATCCCAAGACGAATTATTACCCTGTATGATACCTAAGTGTATACATTTCTCCAATATAGAATACCATGAAACGTAGTCTGTACACCACCTCAGTGAAATATTCTAAGTCCCACTCGTCCAACATGGCGTGAGGAAAATTTTCTAAGTCCCACGTAGTGCATCATAAGTAAAAAATATTTTGCTTGATTTTGGCATTTTTACTCTCATAATGCCTCAAATAGTAGAAGAGAACCTTTATTTTAAGTAATTTAATTTATTTTTTGTTTACTTTCAGGAAAATGGGTACAGTGAAGCAGCTGTTAATCATTCTGATGGTAAGTCACAATAGAACAAGGAAACCCTAATTTGTGTAATATTTTTACCTCATTTTGGAATTAAAGACATTATTTTAATAAAAGTATTAAAATTTTCGTTACAATTTATGTGAGATGTTTGTCAATATCATAGCCTAATTCCATGTTTGGTTATATTCTAACCTAAACATTAAAATTGCTTATTTACTTTTTTTTAAGTTTTAAATACTATTTAAGAAATATGCAGGGTAAAATTAATACGCTTTGTTTTCCTGGAACATCTGTAAATAGCACAAGTCTATACTATTAACATATATCTGGTTCTGTTAACTTCCTTTTTCCCAGGCCCTATGTATCCTAGAATTTAGAAAGACTACCCATTAAAGTGGTAAATGAGTTAAGTTATGCATATATGGATATCTGTTTGTCTTTTAAATAAGTTGTTGATATATAGGCTAGGCCTACATTTTTAATTCTTTTATTCTCATAAGGAAATAGGTGATCTGGAAATAAAGATCCTAAAATGGCATCTGTAAAAAAAGTGAAAAATGTTTTGCGGACATTCTAAAATGCTGTGATCCGGGCAATTATCAATAAATTTTATAGATTAGAGTATAGTTCAGTAAATTAACTAGAGCTGTCATTTTTTGTATGTCAATTGTGTAAGAGACAAATTTTTAAAACTTTTTTTAGTAACACGAGCACAAGTAGTTGGTCAAACAACATTGTTTTTCTTGATCTAGTTTTTGGTTCCCTTAGGGGAATTATTGCACCTAGTCCTATAGGACCTTTGCGCTGTTTCCGGAGTGAAACGATTTTTTGAATGCGTTGGGGGTTAGGGGTCGCCTTTTATTGAGATATATGAGGAAGAATTTAGGGCACTAATCTCAAAGTCATGTTCTCCCGGAAGAAGGGGAGGCCAGCTCTGAACCAGCCTCTCCAGTCAAAGCAGACAGGGGTGGCACACCCTTGTTGAGGCTAGCAAGAACCTCCGAGGTTAGGGAACAAACCCCACCAACTCCAACAGTCATCTCCCGTAGTAGACTAGACCTATCGAATTGCCCTTGAACCCCAGAATCTCGACATTTGTGATTAGTGATGTGCCGCTCCTGGACATCCATAGGGTTGCCCAGATTTAAGTGACACATCAGTTTTTGCGCTGCCCAGTGGTAGGTTCAACTGAAAGGTATGAACCAGGCAGAAGTGATCCCTGCTGGGTATAGTTTTATGTTAGTTTAAACAATATTAATACAATGTTAATTAGTCTTATCGCAGTTGAAGTGATAAAACTAAAGATTTTTATTTGTTTTTATCTTACATCAGTTTCAGTTTTTATTGTTTAGGTCAAAACCTTTAATCGGCTTACATTCTTGTTTTGGTATGGTGTGTTATTTATTCAATTTACGTTCATTCAAGGTTTTGCACTAAAAATTGTTCAGAACTCCATGTGTGTACTGTGTAGACAAGGATTATTTAGGCTGAGGAAAAAAAGAAATTTAAGGAAGTCATAGGAGAAAATAAGATGTTATGGCAATTGGCTCGGGTGGGTTGACTCTCAGAAGGGCCAGTCAGGCCTCATGTAGGCTTGTCAGGTAATACAGTTAGTGACTGCAGTATAATAAGTGGACCCTAAAACATCAATCAAATTTATTTATTGATTTGGACTACCCAAATTATTGATTGTGACCTGTATTTACAATTTTTGCCTCGGACAGTTAAATTAAAAATAGGCTAATAACAATATCAATTTTAATTAATTCAAAAAACCTTAAATATACTATCATTTATTAGGCACTTTACAAAAGGTCTTGTAAGTAAAGTGGCAATAAATATGCGTTATGTATATCAACATTTATATTTTTTATGGTAATAAATGCTACTGATTTATTTGAGCAATTTTTAAAAGCTGTAAGGCATGTTTACTCTCGAAACTAGAACTAGAATTAATTCTGTTTAAGTTATTTGTTTGTTACATTTAACAATCGTTGATGGATATTTAAAATTCTTAATAATTTTGTTTATATACATAATGGAGTATAACCAAATGATTATTAGTTTCTATAATCTGAAATATGCAAAATTTGGTTCTTAATTTTCATTGTTTATTGTTAATCTAGATAATTGGAAAGATAGATAACTTGGTGTTTTGGTGACCACTTATTGTATTGTAGTCCTTCTCAACTAGGTCCATTTTTCCGTACTTTTTAATACATTCCTCACTAAAGTTCAGGATAATAATGACTTATAGTCAGGAATATTTTACAGATGGTAAGATGTTGTTTTAATGGATATGCATAAACTTAATATTCACGTATTTCCCTTGAAGTATAGACATTCTGGATTTAATCTTGTAATGAAAAGATTTTGTTCATTTTAGTAGAGAACCTTTTTTGGCGTATCAGTTTATAACACATTTTTCTTGACATTATTGTATTCACTAGGCAGTTTAAAGTTGAATGTCAGTATAATATTAATGAATATTTAATGGTTGTAACATGGTTTATCTGTACTGGTTTGATGAAATGGTGCATTGGCCAGCAGAGGTGGGAAAGACAAGAGTGATCACGTTGTTGCGCTATGTTCTCACCTATTGGATACATTTAAGTATTTCCTATCAGCTAAGTCTAAGCGCTTTCAACCTTTAATGACAGTTTTAATTTTTTTTTAATTTAAACATTTTTGTATTTTTTTATTCTTTTGGTTATTATCTTAAATGACTTTGTGATAGTCAATTTATTCATAGTTTATCTGAGGTCATTTTGGAGTCATACTACCATCCCAGTAACATTCAGAGTGAGCTCAATATTTACAGTTATTAACTAAATTTTTAGTTCATATTGAGTAAGATGATCCTGTACTTAATAAGTAGTGATTTTCTATTTTCACTGCATGTTTAAGTTGCCCATCAATTTGGAGTTATAAATAAAAGTTTTTTTTTTACAAATCTCCGGTAATGTTTGAACGATTTCCTTTTTTTCAGCATTATATAATATTAATATATACATAGACATTATATCTACTTTTGCATTAACGTTATATGACCAGATGAGTTTGATCACATTGAGCTCATAACACACAGCAGGCAACCGAATTGATTTTATTTTGTATCTGAATCGTGTGTAATTTCTTCCAGTGTTTTTTCGAGTGTTTGAATGTATGGTTCAGCATACTGTTGATCAAAATTGTTTTCGTTAAAGATCCGTAATGTGTTGTATCTGGTAATATAACTTAGGTACATTTTTTTTCATGAAAGCCAAGTAATATATAACTTAATCTATTTCTCATAGCATTGTAGGGTTTTTATTGTTTCCGGAACTACCATAGGGTGATAGGACACCCGGTCAATGACGTACTTAGATTTTGGTACTAAAAGTGTAACGGTCAATGACGTACTTAGATTTTGGTACTAAAAGTGTAATAATCCTGTTGTGCGTTCATTTCCTTGTCTCCATACCCTTCTTTCTAATAAAGCAAAGTTCAGCTCATTCGAGAAATTATTCACTGCAGGCGTGAAGAATGCCAACTCAATGGCTAGAGCATTCGATCAATGATGAAATGTGACTTCTATCCTCTCTCCTGTGCATGAAGTAGTGCCAAGGCATCCGTAGCGATACCTATTTACACAGCTGCTCAAGCATAAACGTAGTGGTTAATTTATTACTTTATACAAAAGTTGTCTTTTAAGCTAAAGTTATGTTTTTAGTACTGTATTAAAGTTAACAAACATGTCTTCAAAACTAACACTCTCTGAATTACCACTTTGTGTTTTAGAGGTATTTTTTAAGGTGATAACTAAAATATTTTTGTTTTTTTTTTTTCGTCTCTAAAGTTACAAGAATACAAAGCCAAGTAATTTTAAAACAGCACACTTTTAACATTAACTTATGTTAAAACTGTCTAATTCACGATCTATTTCGCTGCAATGAATGCTTTGATTTGAACTCACCATTGTTCACGATGATACTAAAATATAACTGTGAATAACCATATGCATAAACATAAACGTAAAACATAAAAAAGAGAAAACTAAAAAAAAATTAGTAAAGTAATGTTTTACAACTACATACAGTCGAAATAAGTCCTAGTATCACATCTAGAGCGCAGCACTTGTCAAGCAACTAACATATTGCGTTATTATGAATAGCGGACATATTCGTACCACTTATACGTGAGGTGGCATTTGCCAGCGAGTCAATTTAGGCCTCTTGTACAGGAGAGGGTTAATTGTGTGATTACAATGATGCCAAGAAAAGAATTTTATAACCCCACAAAGCCAAGGAAAAGTGAATAAAAAATATTTAAAAAATTAATGTTATTCACAGTATAACTAACTACATATATGCAAAATTTCTGAATTTGTTCACACCAAACCAGTGTGTGCTCCAGTAACAAATTAAAAAAAGTGATGATCCATTTACGTCCCATTCTGAAATTTAGTATATATTTAGGCAGTTATAGTATGAATAACATCTATTTTCAAAACAATTGAATGGGACTTATTTTATGTTTTCAAAAACCGTTTTTGGGAGAGTTAAAAAAATCAAAATGTAAAAAACCTAGTCGTGTGATATATCAAATTAAAGAGCATTTCAAATGGAAGTGAATGCCACAATTTTGAGCTCTTTAGCCTTAACATGCTCACGACAACAGTATATTTCCGGACTTTTTTATTTGTTGTCAAATTTTTTGATAATAATGGAAAAAACCCTTAATTGTTTTTTTAAATTTAAAACGTCAAAGTATAACAAGAAATGTATATAGGCTTTGTAATTTTGCACGAAAAAATGTATTTCAATTGCTTTATTTGTACCCCAAGTTATACAAAAAAATTCATTTACCTTAAAAGTTATACAATCGTGTGACCGATAAGGTACATGACAGTCTAAGGTATTTATTTAAGCGCATAATCATATTTAACAAAAAGATAATAACGCAATAATAAAATGCATAGCAAGGTGTACCCCATCAGGTACACAACAGAAGTTATGAAAGATCACGTGTACCCGATGGGGTTCACATCGTTGTGACCGTGTTTTTTAGTTATGGTGATTAGAAAATACTGAGACATGACAAAAAACCCATTTTGTGGCTTTTTAAAAGCCTGTAACTCAAAAATCCAAAGGCAGAAAAATGTAAAATTTTGCAATTTAACTAGTCTTGGTAGGTACAAATTCCATACAAAAAATCATTAAAATCTGATAGGTCAAGATCCAAAATTATCTTTTCATAGGTTGATTTAAAATAGAATGATTAAAGGATTGTTCTTTATTTACAGGCTGTTTCAGAATAAAGTGAACATTTTTATTGTGATGTAAATACTACACTGAGTATCGTTTCTAAAGTAGGATCCATGTGTTGAATGTGCTTAATAACGTAGAAAACAGAATACTCTTAAGATCGCCACTGAAAGACCATTTATTTTCACACGGTAACTTAATAGGTAGTTCAGTTAAATTTATTTGTTCGGCATGTAAATTCATATCTCAAGGATATTTAATAAACAATTAAAAATATTCAAATAATAAACTCAAAAATAACTACATTTTTGGTATGAAAAAATGCAGCGGTTGCATCACAAAAGATGTCTACATTGCTCGACAATCATTAAAATTTTCTATCGTCAGAAACATAGAGCTGTCTCGAATGTTTTATTAAGCTGCAACAATCCAACCAATCAATTTTTCTATGTTTGGGCCTACACAATAAGAAATTATTTGTAGTCAGGAAACATTACTGGCTAGTGTATTAACGTACTGCAACCATTAGTAGTTATGGACTCCCGGGCTAAACGTGCTGGTGCACTCTCGTGCCAAGATCACATTTTCTCCTTAAGTTTAAACCAAGGGCAGGGAAATGAAATCATTAAGGAGATCAGGCATGACATTTTATAAAATGATTAAAGTAATAATGACCATGAGGCAGGATGGAAGGATGTGTCAGTCTGTTAAAAAATATTTCATCTCGAACATTTATGGAGTGTTTTCCAAAAATTATGGACCTGAGAAGATAGAATTTTCTTTCATCAAAGTGTAGTTTTTTCTTACGTACTTTGTACTTATGTACGCTTCATTATTATGAAGAGCCAATCTCAGTCATCTTACATGTATGTTTCATTGTTGTGAGCAGCCAGTCTCAGTCATCTTACATGTATGTTTCATTGTTGTGAGCAGCCAATCTCAGTCATCTTACATGTATGTTTCATTGTTGTGAGCAGCCAGTCTCTGTCATCTTACATGTATGTTTCATTGTTGTGAGCAGCCAGTCTCTGTCATCTTACATGTATGTTTCATTGTTGTGAGCAGCCAATCTCAGTCATCTTACATGTATGTTTCATTGTTGTGAGCAGCCAATCTCAGTCATCTTACATGTATGTTTCATTGTTGTGAGCAGCCAGTCTCTGTCATCTTACATGTATGTTTCATTGTTGTGAGCAGCCAGTCTCTGTCATCTTACATGTATGTTTCATTGTTGTGAGCAGCCAATCTCAGTCATCTTACATGTATGTTTCATTGTTGTGAGCAGCCAGTCTCAGTCATCTTACATGTATGTTTCATTGTTGTGAGCAGCCAGTCTCAGTCATCTTACATGTATGTTTCATTGTTGTGAGCAGCCAGTCTCAGTCATCTTACATGTATGTTTCATTGTTGTGAGCAGCCAATCTCAGTCACCTTACATGTATGTTTCATTGTTGTGAGCAGCCAATCTCAGTCATCTTACATGTATGTTTCATTGTTGTGAGCAGCCAGTCTCAGTCATCTTACATGCATGTTTCATTGTTGTGAGCAGCCAATCTCAGTCATCTTACATGTATGTTTCATTGTTGTGAGCAGCCAATCTCAGTCATCTTACATGTATGTTTCATTGTTGTGAGCAGCCAATCTCAGTCATCTTACATGTATGTTTCATTGTTGTGAGCAGCCAATCTCAGTCATCTTACATGTATGTTTCATTGTTGTGAGCAGCCAGTCTCAGTCATCTTACATGTATGTTTCATTGTTGTGAGCAGCCAGTCTCAGTCATCTTACATGTATGTTTCATTGTTGTGAGCAGCCAATCTCAGTCATCTTACATGTATGTTTCATTGTTGTGAGCAGCCAGTCTCAGTCATCTTACATGTATGTTTCATTGTTGTGAGCAGCCAATCTCAGTCATCTTACATGTATGTTTCATTGTTGTGAGCAGCCAATCTCAGTCATCTTACATGTATGTTTCATTGTTGTGAGCAGCCAGTCTCAGTCATCTTACATGTATGTTTCATTGTTGTGAGCAGCCAATCTCAGTCATCTTACATGTATGTTTCATTGTTGTGAGCAGCCAATCTCAGTCATCTTACATGTATGTTTCATTGTTGTGAGCAGCCAGTCTCAGTCATCTTACATGTATGTTTCATTGTTGTGAGCAGCCAATCTCAGTCATCTTACATGTATGTTTCATTGTTGTGAGCAGCCAATCTCAGTCATCTTACATGTATGTTTCATTGTTGTGAGCAGCCAGTCTCTGTCTTCTTACATGTATGTTTCATTGTTGTGAGCAGCCAGTCTCCGTCATCTTACATGTATGTTTCATTGTTGTGAGCAGCCAGTCTCAGTCATCTTACATGTATGTTTCATTGTTGTGAGCAGCCAATCTCAGTCATCTTACATGTATGTTTCATTGTTGTGAGCAGCCAATCTCAGTCATCTTACATGTATGTTTCATTGTTGTGAGCAGCCAGTCTCTGTCTTCTTACATGCATCCTTCATTGTTGTGAGCAGCCAGTCTCTGTCTTCTTACATGCATGCTTCATTGAAATTAAAAGCTTTTTTCGTGTGATTCTTGGAAAAAGGAATTAAAATACGATTTAGGTACACAGAATTTTTTCTTTTATTGTGTATAATATATGGCCTACCTCAACAGTGTTAATCTCAAAATTTCTTTTTATTTAAAATAAGTTTAATACTAATTTGTCATGTCATAAACGACCCTTAAAAGTTGATAGTAACGACACTATACTCAATTTTTAGGTTAACTATTGGCTAATTTGTATTAATTTAATCTTTTTTATATGGTTAAGAATTTTTAAACATCTAAAAATCCAACCTAATATGAAAATTTATTAGTTTGAAAGTGTTCAAAACTTAAATCATGTTCACTGTCAGTAGTGGATCTAGGATTTATTTTGAAGGATGTTTATACAGCAGGAGATACAGAGGAAGGGGTTTGGAAAGGCTCTCTCTCAAGTAGTTGTTTATCAAATTGTGTAATTGTAAGACAATGATCTTGATTTTAATCCTTTTAAATGTATCACATTTTTTAACTACTGTATCAAGTTTTAAGCCTCTAGGTCCTTTCTATCAAGTTATCAATGGGCAGACAGACAATAACATGATTTTAGAAGTACCTGTAGAGTCCTTCTTTAGTAGAGTTCCTAAAAGTTATAGCTTTACTGTGTTTTTTTGTTTTGTTTTGTTTTATTTTTTTTGTTTTTTGATGAGGAATTTCATTCCAGAACCTCCCTGATTAAGCTAATGCAAATATGGAAAAAAGACAAGTAAAATCACGTAGTAGGCCCTACTAGGAAAAAGGTTATTGAGAATCATCAATAATCAGAAAGTTAACCTGCTTAAAAGGTCGGCGAACAAATGAGATTCACTCTTTAATTATGAATAACATGTCATATTCTCAATACGAACCAGACAGACTCTGAAACATTTATGAAAGGCATTAGAATATCAAATTTTCTATACATCATAATATTGAAAGTAGTAATCCAGAGAATATATAGCCTACTTTGAATATAGACAGCTCACATATTGTGCTTGAGGATATCCTCACCAGCAGTCCAGTAGTTCTCTTTCAATGCCATGATACTCTCCACATCCAGCTAGACTGCACAAAGCTCTTGCCAGATTAACTCCTTCAAGGTCTTTGACGTAATATTACACTCATAGCGATTGTGTAAAAGTGTTCTACAGATGTGATAATAACTAAATAACATAGTTTAACTAATAACATAGAAAGCTGGCTTTTAGCTACATAAGTCTTCCAGATCACAGATCAGGTTATAGAAAGCTCCTCTGGCAGCTATAGTGAGTCAAACCCATTGGTTAGTTATCTCCCCGCAGTCGAGATAATAAATCAAAGCCTTTAGAGTACACCAAACCATCTAGGAAGAATAAATTGAATAGGAACTGAGGATGGGAATAATGTATTGACACCTAATAACTAAAAAGCCACAAATCGTTGACATCTTTTTAGACAATATCTAAATTATTTGAATGAAATAATAAGAATTTGATTTTTCTCTGTTATCAATTAATAAGAAACAGATTGTATCACTAGAAGGCACCATACATTTTGGATAAAACTATAAGTAACACTAAATTAAAACATAGCTGACTGAAATAGCAGTTGAGGTTGTGTGGTGAGTAAGAAGTCTTGGTTTTTAGTGGTCAACCAAAACAATATGTGCAATAACTAGCCAAAAGGAAAGTGCAGAATTCATCATTTGAAACTGTATAACTTTTAACACAATTAAAACACTGGTGGCTGGAATGTAAGTTAATGAAAAGGTGACTTTTTAAAGTCAATGGTTATGAATTCCTGTTCAGGAGGTTTAAAATGTCATAAATTAATACTAAGTAAATTTTATAGCTAATCATGAGACAATAGACAAAACAAATATACTTTTTGAATAAATGTTGCATAAATATTAAAGTTGGAAAAGATATGTAGGCTTGTAGAAATTGTAAAATTACATGTAGGACACATCATATAGCATGAGTATTATCAACAATAAATAAATAATAAACAAAGTTTCTTAGATTTTGAAGAAGTGTTCTCTAAGATACCACTTCCAACAGTGTCTGAAAAATTTGATATTTACATTTTTTATCCATCTTTCATGGTTCGTCCAGTTCTGTTATAATGATGGAAGTACTTTTTGCTTGTGTTGATTTCCACATAAAAAATGTGTTGGATGAATATCAATATTGTTTCTCTAACTTGGATAATCCATTCAGACAACTTGTATCAAAATCTCATGTGTGTCTTCTCTTGTGATATTTAACGTTGGTTGGAAGGAGGGTTGAGGCAAGTAATGAATTTCCACTCAAACTACATTAATAGTGACTATCTAAATAATACTTTATAGCAATTCAAATTCAAAACAACTTTATTCATATAATTTGTACAATTACTACATTTAAAATTATACAAATAAAGAACGGCATCAGTCATATTTTATTCAAAATATTTTTATATTTTCATAAATTCTTCTAATGAATATAAAACTTTATGGTTAAAAATATTTTAAGGTGTTTTTAGAACAATAAATTATTTTCTATACTGAGTAAGTCTTTTGGAATTTTATTTATAAACTTAATTCCTGTCGAGCTTGGTTTCTTATAATGAAATTCCAACGAGTGTTTATGTACTGCCAATTGGTTTCTAATTGGAGTAAAATAGTCGTGAATAGACCCTAATCAAGGTAATTTGTAAACATTTGATCTGACTATCATTACTGTTACTGGAAGTATACACATTCCATAAACAGTTAAAATTCCCAATTTATAAAAATGAATCTTTCACAGAATCCCGGCCCTTTAAATTTAGTATTATTCCTAATTGCCTTTTTTTAAGTTGCAGAATGCTTTACAGATTTTTATTATTAGCGGCCCCATACAACGCAACACCAAAGGGTATTTGAGAATGTATGTGGGCATAGTAGATGGTTTTTTGAATTTATATTCAAGAGCAATATTTGGATCATCTTCTACAAAGTTTTTGGGTCTAAATGCGGACTGTAAATTAACATGGCATGAGCGTATTTCAAATCTAAATAAAACACTAAGTAAAACCTATTTGATATGATCTCGCTCTCTCTCTCTCTCTCTCAATCAATTGACGTTATAAGCGTAATATACCATTCTAAGAATGTTGTCTATTTTAGAATAACTTAAGGCATAATATTCTGGGGTGATTTAGTGGAATGTTAGTGTTTGTATTGCAAAAAAAATAATCTGAGCCATGGTTTAAAAAAAACCTCACAACACCATGTAAACCTTTTTACTAAAATTTAATCATATTGGCAGTTCCATCCCTTTATATTTTCCAGCCACTTCTGTTCATGAGAAAACATCCACCATTTTACAGACAGCAAAATCACTTTCACAGTTATAATACACATACTAACTTTACAATATCCAAATCACAGAACTGGACAATTTGAGGAAATTCCCCAATATGCTGCAATGAGGCTATATAACAAGCTGCCTGAGCTTTTTGAGTCATTACAGAATTTGAAACTTAAAAAAAATTTTTAATATCTCATGATAAATGCTTTTACTCTGTTTAAAAATATCTTCAAAATATGTAATTTAGAATTTTAATAATCTAGTTTTTATGTCAATTACTGGATGATTCATTGTACTACCTAATTTTATATGATCATGTGTATATTATTATTTTAATGTAACCAGGATTGGGGTTTTAAGATCGGTAGAATGAATGAACTTTGTGTCTATATAGATAATTGGTCGGCATTCGGCTAGGAAACACTTAATTCCGCTTAATTTAGGTTAAAGAAAGAAGCAATTCCTATCACATATTTCTGGTTTTCCTATAACAACTTTTAAATTATTTTGTTTTTCTCTACTGCCATCCAAGATTTAAAAAAAAACTTTTAAACTACTCTTCTTTCCACCAAAGTGAATAGTTTCTTGAAGTTTATTTGAAAGTGGGTCTTGGAAAACACTGAAGGGATGATTTATAAGGATAAGCCCGATGTTCTTGGAATACCCCTCTCCCCCACCCACCAGTCAGCCGGCCGGTCTGCACTCACAGATCCCTTGGCCCGTCTATATGTTACAATGTTTAGGACTTGATATCTTATAATGTTGGAAGATAATAAAAGAATGTATAATATCAGTCACCCAACCTTTTATTGTTAAAGAGTATAAGTTCTTGCAACTTTTTATAAATTTAGGTTAAGTTTTTAATTTTATGATTGATTTTCTGAATGACCTAGGAATTTGTTATTGCAGTATCGTCTACTCCCTTCAATTTTTCTTCACTAAGTCTATTGTGAACACTTTTTTAGTTTACAAGTTCATAAAATAATTCCATATGTCTAACATCATTTCCATAACACTAAACATCAGTGAATAGATTTTAGTAAATCACTGTAATGGAATACAATGAAAAGAAATCTTCACTGACCAAGATCGATTTTGCATTGCAGGACAAAGACAGAGGTACTGCTGAAACATTAGTGTTCCACTTTGAATGCTGAGCTGTGAGCTTAACTTGAACAGAGAGAGTTATATATTAAATTGTTGTTTTATATTTTTCAGCTGATATTAAACATTCCATGGTGAATGGGCTTTCCAATGGTTATGACAAAGAGAAGAAAGACAAAGACAAGCACCACGATAAAGATCGTGATAAGGAGAAGCACAGAGATAAAGAGAGTGAGCGTGACAAACACAGAAGCAAAGATGGTGATAAGGATAAACATAGAGATAAGCATAAAGACCACAAAGACAGGGACCGTGATCGTGAAAAGGACAAGCATAGAGAAAAGGACAAAGAAAGAGACAAGGAGCGTGATAAGTCGAAACATAGTTCTAGTTCTTCTAGCAAAGTAAGTACACTTAGTATTTTTAATGTTGAAAACTTTGTATTTAGAGATTCATAAGTCAAGAATAGTATGTAGTTTTATCAAGTGGTAATTTCTTTAATCCTTATTGACAAAATTGAATTCACAGTTAACCTTGGATTATCAGTCATTGGTATTTATCAAGGTTAAATATTTAGAGTGAGAATATTGTAACTTTGAGCAGATGTAAAAAGACTAAACCAATGTCCAATCATGTTATTTTGTGGAGTTTTTCTGAGCCAGTGATTAATTGATTACATTTAAATGTTTAACAACAAAAACTGTTTAAACCCGTTTTTAATTTTTTTGTTCTCAAATCCATGATTACACAGTTAGAAACCTGCAGTCTTACCACTTGGCTACAGTAAACGTTATTAGACAAATGTATAATTCTTTAAGTAGAATATTTCAAATACATTTTCATATTATATACTTTTCAGAAGAAGGTAATAGAAATTAATTTGAATTTAAGACAGTGTTAAAATTTAAGATGAGTCTTTGATCTTTAACCCAGTGGCAATTGAAATGGACCTGTATCCCAATCCACTGCCTCAGTTCATTCCTTTTAGCCAGGACTAGCTCCTAGCCAACTTAGTCTAACCTAGCTCCTAGCCTAACATAACTCATCATTCCTCCTGATAGTGACCAATGACAGAAGGCAGTGTTTATAAAAATATCGTACTTAATTTACAGTATATGTTATTATTTTCAGGACAAACATAATAGTAGTAGTAGTAGCAGTTCTAAGGACAAAGATAGGGACAAAGAAAGGAAAGACAGAGAAAAGAGTAAGCATCATGATGACAAGGAGAGAAAAGACAAGGAACATAAAAGTAGCAGCTCGTCTAGTAAAGATAAGGAACACAAGAGTTCCAGTTCCAGGTAATAATCACTCAATTGATTTATTGTCATTTCACAAGACCAGTATTGACCATGTCAGAATATAGCATATGTGCCAGGTCAGTAGGAACATAAAAGTAGCAGCTCGTCTAGTAAAGATAAGGAACACAAGAGTTCCAGTTCCAGGTAATAATCACTCAATTGATTTATTGTCATTTCACAAGACCAGTATTGACCATGTCAGAATATAGCATATGTGCCAGGTCAGTAGGAACATAAAAGTAGCAGCTCGTCTAGTAAAGATAAGGAACACAAGAGTTCCAGTTCCAGGTAATAATCACTCAATTGATTTATTGTCATTTCACAAGACCAGTATTGACCATGTCAGAATATAGCGTATGTGCCAGGTCAGTAGGTTATAACAAATAAAACAGGAGTAAAATCCAGTAAAAAATATTTTATTAGTGTACTTAGTTATAATTGGTAAAAGACTATTGCAAATGCTTAAGCACATAACTGAATAATTATTGAATGATATTCTCAATATACTATAACTGAAGACTGCTTGATTTTTTTATCTGGTGTTACAATTTAAATATTATTAAAATCATAATTAACTATATCAAATAAATAAAGATTAGTTATTGCTTTTATTTTTAGCTTATTAAAGATTGGTTTACAGTGTTCAGAATTGTTAAATTTATTTATTATCTTATGACTTTCTTTTGTAAGGAAAGAATTTCCTGAACTCTGTTAGTAGTACCCTGAAGTAGTAAGGGTTATTTACTTTGAAGGTATTCAGACATTAGTCATTGTGTAACAAATCATTTGTCTAGCAATTAACGTAAGTAGCTAAAGATCCTGATACCATATTATCAATGAACATAACAAAGTATCAAGTGTATTGTATAATCATGTGGCTAGTAAACCTAATAAAAGTGGGCATCCATACTATACGGGTATCAGAAGAATTCCTGTTGCATAGCATATTTTATTTAAACATTAGATTATGAGTTTTTTGTCATATGACAAATGTTTAAACATAAAATATTTAACTTTTTTATGAAAAATTTATAATATGTCTCAATTAAAATTTTATGAAGAGCTATCAATATTTTACCAACATGATTAAGTAGTATGCTTACATTTAAATGTTAAAAATTGTTCATATTAAAAACATTTTCTATCCCAAAAAAGCTGCAGTTGAGATAAGAACTATGATAACATTAGCTTAAAAGAATTGATAATCCAGAAGTATTATGAAGTATTTTTTTTTTTTTCAGCAAACATAGCAGTTCTTCTAGCTCAAAACCCAGTTCTAGTAGTTCATCTAAAGATAAGGAACATAGAGATAAAGATCGAGAAAAGGATAAGGAAAAGAGCCGTGATAAGGATAAAGAGCGCAGTAAAGAAAAACACAGTTCTAGTGAAAAGCATAGCTCAAGTGAGAAACACAGTTCAGGTTCCAGCAAAGACAAGGAGAGACACAGTTCTGACAAGCATAAATCAGACAAAGATAGGCATAGTTCCAGTTCTAGCAAGGAGAAGGATAGACATAGTTCGGAGAAGAAGGATAAACATAGAGAAAAAGATAAATCTAGAGATAAAGAAAGAGAAAAGGAGAAAATAATCAAGAAGGAAGAGTTGTTAGGTAAGTGGGTATTTTCTATCAAACCAATTAGTATGTAGGCTACTTGTGAATTGTTCAATATGCAAAATGCTAAATGCTTAATGAGGGAACATAATATTTTATTGGTTAAATGAATTAAAATTTAAAAAAAAGAGTGAAACTGTTACTTTCCAAACATATGTTGAAACCAGATGTTGTGTACAGAATTATTTACACTCATGTTGACATAAACAATTTGTGCATCATTTCATTTGAAAATTAACAAGTTTCAATTATTTTAACAACCTAATCAAGTTATTGCCAACATTAAGTTTACAGGTTCAGCACAGCATGTTACAGGTATTTATTATGCTACCATGGTCAGCTAACCCTTCTCTTGGCAGTCATTCCACTTCTTATTCTTAGACCATTTTCAAACATTTTTCAAGGGTATTTTTAATAATTATTGTAATATAAAATTATATTTTGTTTTCTTAAAAAATTTTAAGTTTCTAGTTTAGGAAAATAAAATTTTAAGGGGGCCATTTGACAGTAAATTCAATCCGGTTTCTAGATTTAAATATAACAGGGGCCAAATTTAACAAACCACCAAGACAGGCAAACAATAAAAACGCAATAAGGAAATGCATAGCAATGTGTATCTCGTGCTTTAAGATACCCGAACGGCTACACAACAGTACTTGTGAAAGATTGCGTAGGGTACATGTTGTTGTGAATGCGTTAAATACATCTGTCACAAGTTACATGAATATACACAGAGTAAAAATCTTGAATATACAAGAGTCTGAGTCCAGTATTGCTTAGACAAGGAATCTTAAATCGTATCGTAAACTATTAAACAGTGTAACAGTAGAAGCAAGAGAAAATAGCAAAGAATAAACGTGAATGTGACAATTGCCTGTATAGGATTTGCAGGTACCACAGACAATTATTTAATAAAACAAGGTGTTGTTGAAATTTATTTAGCTCACTAAATAATGATCATAGCTTTCAAATTGTATTGACTTTACATATAAAATTATAATTTTGTATTGTATTTAACATAAAGAGTATGGAAATGATAAAATAGTATAAATGTATATATTGCTTTGTATTTTCAGAATCCCCACAATTTAAAAATGAATCGATGGAAATAAAGCAAGAAAGGGATGAAGATTTCTCACTTCAAACTTCTTTAAGGGTAAGTCCTGTAGTTAAATAAAACTGTGAGTGCGAGAAACTCCGTATTAGTTTAGTTGTTATGCAGAAGCTGTGATTTATTGACAGAGGAACAGCGGATTCAAGTATGCATTCAATACCATGTCCTTACAGGTCCACATGTTAAGCGTTCCAACTATTAATAGATATTTATCTTTGTGCCTTATGAGTTTTCTTTCATTTGTAAAATATCCATAATAACAAAGACAGATACAGATGAACTTAATTAACCAAGTTACCCGTTAATCAAATTGATTCCAACAAGAAACTATTTTTTAATGTTTGCCCTCTACGATGTCCATTGTCTGTTCTAGGATGACTCGATGGATGACGATGATGACGGAAAGTTGATGATCAAGGAGGAGCCGACGGATGACGAAAGCAAGATGGATTACACCGAGAGTACCATGGATATGTCCGGTGACAGGTCACAGATCAAAGAGGAGGAGGAGGATGATGAGGACGACGACTTGCCTATGGTGAGCTTTTAATGTTATAATGTCAGTATTACTTCTCAGGCTTCGTGTGTAAAACTTTCAGATCAGCCACTGAGTACACCTTCTGTTCAATGTTCAAGTTGGCCACTTTAGCTACAACTGTATATAAAATAGAATAAACTAAAACTTTAACAAATTGAAAAAAATCAAAGGAATCTCAGTAATTAAAATTTTCAAATACTACTACAACTACTTTCAAGTAGTTTTTGGAACATGATTTCAGTTTGTAAAAATAGCTGCTTTGATAGTTTTCAATTCATTATTCTTAAAATACTTTGTTGCTCTTTGATGAGTTGAGGCCCACAATTTTGTGTATGGTGTAGGTGATAAAAGTTAAAATGCAAAGGATTCGACCGTACCATTATATTATATGCACTTTACCAGACAATGTTTATTGTTGCAGGCTGCCCGTATGGCCAAAATGAAGAAGGAAGTGGAATCGGAGGATGAAGATGATGTTCCTCTCATGGCTAGAAAAAAACCAAAGAAAGAGAGTGCGAAAAAGCGGAAAAAAGCCGATAGTGACTACGATGATGAAGAAGATTTTAAACCAGTAAGTTAAAACTAAATGTTCAATGTATGCTTTATGTAGGAAATAAATCATTTATTTAAATAATGGTCACTACTATTACTTATAGAAATTAAATTTGTAATGTTTCCTTCAGAAATGTAATAATATCAACCAAGAAAGAAAATAATAAATTACACTAATTTTACAATACGTTAAAATTATTGTGTATGCAGCTTTAGATATGCCAAATTAAAGCATGCTTAGAATTCCAGTTATTTTATATTTTACATGTACATTTGTCTTTAAAAAATATCAGTTGTTTGTTTAAATAATAAATATGGTGTTGTTAAGTGGTATTTATTGTTTTTCTTTCAGGCCAAGAAAAAACAGATAAAGAAGGAAAAGAAGAGTGGAAAGGTGAAGCAGGAAGGTACTACAGAGAGTCCTAGAAAGAAAAAGAAGGATGAGGAAGAACAAGAAGTTTGGAAATGGTAAGTGACAATTTAGAGAAAACTTTTAGTTTTATTTACAGAACAATGCTAGAAATTAATTTTCTTGTCGACTGTTTTCTCTCTACCAGACTTTCGTAAAATCTAGGTTGGGTCTAGGCTTTTTGTTTGGGTTCATGTAGATTTCTACATTGTTTCATTATTTTATACAGTATCAAAGTAAAAAGTAAATATTCATGCAGACTGTTTACGTTTTAACAAATCTTGTACTGCCGAGCCCATGTTGTGTTTAAATCTGACAGCCGCAGCCCCAGCGAAATCTATAATTTTGTTATAAAGTCAAGACAGCAAATATATCTTTACTGTTTCATCTGTAAACAGATAGTGGATATATTATACTGTAAAACTTTTGATATTAAGGGGACTGGGATATCCCTATACTTACATTGTTAAATTTGTTAAGTTTATGTACCTGTTTCTCAATAACCATAATTGATAGACTTACTCTTTGGTTTATTTTTAAAATAGTACTATTCTAATCAAATTAAGTAGAAAAGTTGTTATATTTATTTATTTTTAAAATTATTTATAATTTTTTTTGAAAATGCTTCAAATTTTACATATTTTTTTACTTTTAAAACCTACTATATAAATAAATTTGAAAAATCTCAACTTAAAATGTCCAAAACACTAATAGGAACAAAAGAAACAAAAAATTATATTGATATCTCCTATGGTTCTCGAGAAAAAGGTACATGAGTAGTAAAAAACACGTTATTTCAGGAATCTCAATTTAAAAATGTAACAATATGGAAAGCAGCAGTTTTCATTACCTTAGTACATTCCTGCACCATAAGCTGATTGATCTGGGTCTTCCTGTGCTTCATAATCATCCTCCAACTTCCTTTTGGCCAACTGCCGCTTCTGACGACACTTTTTTTGGATTTCTTCCATCGCTTTTTCAGCTTCCGCAATTCGTTTTTCATCAATAGCTTTCATGACTTTTTTTACAGTTACTTCCAGGATTTATTCCCAATCCTTCTAATAGTCTACATCTTATGTTCCCAGCTATTCCTTCATACACATTAAATTCAAGGGTAGATCTCATCACAAAGTTGTATTTCGGTATTCTGGTCCAGACTAGACTGTTCAGGCTCTCACAAGGGTTTTGGGTGCCACCATGGAGACTCTTTTTCAACAGTTCGGGATTCAAGAGGTCTCTGAATATTGATTTTATTTGATCCATAACAACTGTGGCAAAGTGTGTGTGATCATCAGGGTTGACTGTTCATTGCTATTTTTAAAATGTTGGAGATGAATTGTCAGACTCTGCTTAGCGTAGCGGAGAAGCTTATGAAAATGCTTATGCATGTTATTACTAAAGTGTCAATAACTTTTTTTATATTACTAAGATAATCATAAATTTTTATAGAAATAAACAGGAAAATACACTGAATGTAAAAATGCAAAAAAACAAAAATTGAAAATTTTCACCCTTAGGGTCATCCCAGCCCCCTTAATAAATTTTAGTGTAAATAATAACAAGATCCCCACTTGACCGTGAAAACCGTGAATTTCACTCACTGTGGAAAAAGACCTTAAATAGGCCGTAAATTTAATGTACAAACCGTGAAAATCTCAACAACTTGCGATTAAATTAATTAACATGCGTCATCGCTGTGACTGTCGTAAGGTGGTTCACACTGGCTACGAGTTGTCGCAGTCAATCGCCGGACTTCGTGGGTGTGCCAATCTCTCTCGAAATATGGATCTCGGTGGATTCGGTTGGAGAGAAGTCCGTATATGCTTAATTACTTATAAACATTACTATACTTTTTGTACACTATAATGTAAATATTGTATCGTTTTTTTTTTTTTTTTTTTTCAAATTTCATATATCTGTGGACTAACTACTTAATCAGATAGGCCTGACACTTTGTTGTTATATATTTTACAATTATGCTACTTTTCTCTTACTTTATAGCACTTTATGAGTAGATTTTCTCACCAGCGCTAGTAATTTTGCTTGGCAAGAAAAGTGCATTTAATAATGATTTGGTTATTTTACTAAGGGGAGCATGTCAAAATCACACCTAAATTTCTGTACTAATTCGTGTGATAAAATGTTATTGTGTTTACTGTTAAAAAAATATTTAATGAATGAATAAATGAATGAGTTTATTTCCATCATTTACAATATATACAGGAACAAATTATACATGTAATAATTATTATCAATCTAAAGGTTGCTCTAAGGAAATGGGTCTACATAGGTAATGTGGCCTGTGCGTAGACCCGAGTTGCTCAAGTAAAAACAATAATTTATTGCAACAATGAGTTTGAAGTATATTGTACGGTTTAATTGAGAACCACAATCCCTACTATGTGCAGCAATGCCAATGTACGTCTTGAGGCAATGTGGCCTGTGCATAGACCCGAGTTGCTCAAGTAAAAACAATAATTTATTGCAACAATGAGTTTGAAGTATATTGTACGGTTTAATTGAGAACCACAATCCCTACTATGTGCAGCAATGCCAATGTACGTCTTGAGGCAATGTGGCCTGTGCATAGACCCGAGTTGCTCAAGTAAAAACAATAATTTATTGCAACAATGAGTTTGAAGTATATTGTACGGTTTAATTGAGAACCACAATCCCTACTATGTGCAGCAATGCCAATGTACGTCTTGAGGCAATGTGGCCTGTGCATAGACCCGAGTTGCTCAAGTAAAAACAATAATTTATTGCAACAATGAGTTTGAAGTATATTGTACGGTTTAATTGAGAACCACAATCCCTACTATGTGCAGCAATGCCAATGTACGTCTTGAGGCAATGTGGCCTGTGCATAGACCCGAGTTGCTCAAGTAAAAACAATAATTTATTGCAACAATGAGTTTGAAGTATATTGTACGGTTTAATTGAGAACCACAATCTCTACTATGTGCAGCAATGCCAATGTACGTCTTGAGGCAATGTGGCCTGTGCATAGACCCGAGTTGCTCAAGTAAAAACAATAATTTATTGCAACAATGAGTTTGAAGTATATTGTACGGTTTAATTGAGAACCACAATCCCTACTATGTGCAGCAATGCCAATGTACGTCTTGAGGCAATGTGGCCTGTGCATAGACCCGAGTTGCTCAAGTAAAAACAATAATTTATTGCAACAATGAGTTTGAAGTATATTGTACGGTTTAATTGAGAACCACAATCCCTACTATGTGCAGCAATGCCAATGTACGTCTTGAGGCAATGTGGCCTGTGCATAGACCCGAGTTGCTCAAGTAAAAACAATAATTTATTGCAACAATGAGTTTGAAGTATATTGTACGGTTTAATTGAGAACCACAATCTCTACTATGTGCAGCAATGCCAATGTACGTCTTGAGGCAATGTGGCCTGTGCATAGACCCGAGTTGCTCAAGTAAAAACAATAATTTATTGCAACAATGAGTTTGAAGTATATTGTACGGTTTAATTGAGAACCACAATCCCTACTATGTGCAGCAATGCCAATGTACGTCTTGAGGCAATGTGGCCTGTGCATAGACCCGAGTTGCTCAAGTAAAAACAATAATTTATTGCAACAATGAGTTTGAAGTATATTGTACGGTTTAATTGAGAACCACAATCCCTACTATGTGCAGCAATGCCAATGTACGTCTTGAGGCAATGTGGCCTGTGCATAGACCCGAGTTGCTCAAGTAAAAACAATAATTTATTGCAACAATGAGTTTGAAGTATATTGTACGGTTTAATTGAGAACCACAATCCCTACTATGTGCAGCAATGCCAATGTACGTCTTGAGGCAATGTGGCCTGTGCGTAGACCCGAGTTGCTCAAGTAAAAACAATAATTTATTGCAACAATGAGTTTGAAGTATATTGTACGGTTTAATTGAGAACCACAATCCCTACTATGTGCAGCAATGCCAATGTACGTCTTGAGGCAATGTGACGGAGTGTGTCCATAGGGGTCAAAACTATCCATAGTTGGTCGCTATCAGTGACTCGGCTTCCGATACACTTAAATTAAAAATTATGTTATTTATGCGTTTTTGTTAAATAAAAACTGAAGGCGCAAAAACGATATTAGTGTTGTTTAAATTTGAAGAAATATTTCAATATAAAATTTGGGAGATGTAGTAGCAATTAGTAGTCGAGATCGATTTATTCACTCTAAAAGATTGAATTCCAGTACTATTGGAATAGCGGGTATTATGTGAATGTGAAACTGGAGAAAAGAGGTTACTGGAATCTTTGTAAATATAAAGTAGGAGATTTTTGACATAAAGTTGTCTTATGGTAAATATTTCAGTTTCTCTGTATATAGTGTCAGTAGGGAATCGTCGAGGTTACTGAAATATAAACTTCTTCCTTTATTCTAACTTAACATAAATAAGTAGATTTATAAAAAAATTCAACACTTTTTATAATTGGCTGAAAGAGTAAATTAATTTCTCCTACATACAATCTGATTAATAATCCGATTTAAATAGTATCTACTACAAGTTTGTAATATTATGTAATTGATATTCAAACTTTTTCGTAAGTCCAGTATTCATTTTCTAAGTTTAACTTTCACAACTTGAGCCAAAACAAGAATATTAAATCATCGCTACTAATGAAAACCTATAATTTGCTGTACTACTCGACCTATTCTCTCATTTAAGATTTTCTTCTGACTTCTTGTGGGCCATTCCCTTGACATGACAAAAAATGGCAGTTACTTCAAAAAAGATTTATAGGTGCAGTAGGCCTAATGATGTACCAAGTTTTATTGCTTTACCTGTAATCGTTCGGGAGTTATCAAGCCAGTGTGGGACTTTTTACACCCTATATTTGGCATTTCTGGCAAACACTCCAGGAATAATGTCTAACACTAATGGGCTAACAGCTCTGTAACTGGTGATTGACAAATTTATATATTATTGCGATAGTTGAAATATAAATATGCTTGAAAGCAACACCAATCAAGAAAAGCCTAGCAATAGTTGGTATTGAGTCTGATAGACGGCAGACAGCTCTTAGTTACATAATTGTTTACTTAAACAGAGAGCAAATGGCAAGTTCCGTATATTTACATGAGAACTAAGCTGCTGGTATTGAGTCTGATAGACGGCAGACAGCTCTTAGTTACATAATTGTTTACTTAAACAGAGAGCAAATGGCAAGTTCCGTATATTTACATGAGAACTAAGCTGCTGCAATGAATACATTTCAAGTAGTCTAGAGGTTATTTAAAGCTTCAGAATTATACTTTAGTTCAGTATTTAGAATATCAGGTTATCTCACAGCCTATGTTTAGCTACTTAACAATTTATTTCAAGTGTTTTCTTAAGCTTGAATAATTGTGCAACAGACAATATAAACTATTACAAAACTTAACAAATACCAGATATGGACAGTTTTAAAACAAGCGCTGTGTAATACGTAAACTACAAATAATTTATTATATAAAAACAATTCTAATGTCGTTCATTGCTCAATTGAAATTATAAACTGATCTATAGATGTGGTTATATCAGTGTTGTCCTGAAATAGTTTATTATAAACTATCACAGCTGTTATCATCTCAATCTTTGTTTGTGTCCTGATTACGGCGTTCACTAAGAATCCACTGTTTATTAACAAAGATACAGTGAATGATAAGGTAATAATGTTTCCTTGTCTTTATTTTTCATCAAGATTAGAACATAAAATATTTAATTGATATTTAGAGACAAATTTGTTAATTTCCATAATGTTTTTACAATACTTTCATGACATCTAGGGACCGGTTACACTAACAAGTGCAAGTAGTTGTTAATCCATCAAACTACTCTCACTGTTATCAGAATAGAATAGCTGAGTGGCTTATCCCAGATCTAAATCATCTCGTGGGAACTATACTTTTGGCTTGCTAGAAAAACTTGTTGTCATACTGTTATTTTATGGAAAAAATTTCGTTATTATCTATTTATTATTTTATAAAAATGTAATACTATATTGTGAAGATACTTTTCTTGTACTGGAATAAATAAAAATGAAAAATGAAACACCAAAATATCCTTGTGGACAGTGCAATAAAAATTTTGGTAAAGCCAATCATGGTATTTTATGTAAGGGAATGTGTACGAGGGGGTATCCAAAAAAAAACCGGAATTATTTTATAAAAATTATATATTATCAAATTTTTTACAATACGACCTTATCTCCTTCAAAATAATCTCCATTACAACTAATACACTTGTCCCAACGGTATTTCCATTGATCAAAACATTTTTTGTAGTCATCTTTAGAAATGGCTGCAAGCTCGAGCTTCGTTTTTTTCTTAACCTCTTCAACGCTGTCAAATCGTTGACCTTTCAAGCCTCTTTTCATGTGTGGAAATAAAAAAAAGTTGCATGGAGCGAGGTCAGGCGAGTAAGGTGCGTGGGGCAGCGGAACCATGCCGTTTTTGGCTAAAAACTGCCTAACTGAGATGGCTGTGTGTGCCGGTGCGTTGTCGTGGTGGAAGAACCAGTCTCCAGTCTGCCACAAATCGGGTCTTTTCTGGCGAACACTGTTGCGCAATCTTCTTAAAATCTCCAAATAAAATGTTTGGTTGACAGTCTGACCTGGAGGAACAAACTCAGATTGAACAATGCCTTTAGCATCAAAAAAGCAAATCAACATGGTTTTGATGTTTGATTTGACTTGCCGACATTTTTTTGGACGAGGTGAAGATGGCGACTTCCATTGGCTTGACTGTTGCTTCGTTTCTGGGTCATAACCATAGCACCATGACTCATCACCAGTAATTACCTTTTCCAGAAAATCGGGATCATTTTCGAGATGTTCTTTCAGAAGGCGGCAAGTTTCAACTCGATGTGCCTTTTGATGGTCAGTCAGAAGTCGAGGAACAAATTTGGCAGCAACCCTTTTCAGTCCTAAATCTCCTGTTAAAATTCGCTGAACCAAGCTCCAAGTTAACCCACTACTCTCTGATAGTTCCTCAATTGTCTGTCGACGGTCGGTGAGCACAAGTTCACGAATTTTCTCAACATTTTCGTCCGTTCGAGAGGTTGATGGACGTCCAGAACGAGGTTTGTCTTCAATCGACATGTCGCCATTTTTAAATCGAGCGAACCACTCGTAGACCTGAGTTTTCCCCCATAGCATCATCTTTGTAAGCTGTATTCAACATTAAAATAGTTTCTGCAGCATTTTTACCAAGTAAAAAACAAAATTTCACAGCTGCACATTGTTCACTTAAACTTGCCATGACAAAAAACGAAACAAGAACAAAACAGGGTTAACGAAAACAGTCACTACGAACGAACAGAATGCACTAGGACAACGGAACTGGGGTCACTGAGCTCGCAATGGGTTGCGCGACACACGCTTAGCGGCAGGAATGTGTACTACACGCTGCCGGCTGCCAGCAATACAATTCCGGTTACTTTTGGGTACCCCCTCGTATACAATGGTATCATAGTAAATATCACAGTTCTCTCTTTTAAGAGGAATTTTAAAAGATTTTACCGAACACTGTTGCGCAATCTTCTTAAAATCTCCAAATAAAATGTTTGGTTGACAGTCTGACCTGGAGGAACAAACTCAGATTGAACAATGCCTTTAGCATCAAAAAAGCAAATCAACATGGTTTTGATGTTTGATTTGACTTGCCGACATTTTTTTGGACGAGGTGAAGATGGCGACTTTCATTGGCTTGACTGTTGCTTCGTTTCTGGGTCATAACCATAGCACCATGACTCATCACCAGTAATTACCTTTTCCAGAAAATCGGGATCATTTTCGAGATGTTCTTTCAGAAGGCGGCAAGTTTCAACTCGATGTGCCTTTTGATGGTCAGTCAGAAGTCGAGGAACAAATTTGGCAGCAACCCTTTTCAGTCCTAAATCTCCTGTTAAAATTCGCTGAACCAAGCTCCAAGTTAACCCACTACTCTCTGATAGTTCCTCAATTGTCTGTCGACGGTCGGGTGAGCACAAGTTCACGAATTTTCTCAACATTTTCGTCCGTTCGAGAGGTTGATGGACGTCCAGAACGAGGTTTGTCTTCAATCGACATGTCGCCATTTTTAAATCGAGCGAACCACTCGTAGACCTGAGTTTTCCCCATAGCATCATCTTTGTAAGCTGTATTCAACATTAAAATAGTTTCTGCAGCATTTTTACCAAGTAAAAAACAAAATTTCACAGCTGCACATTGTTCACTTAAACTTGCCATGACAAAAAACGAAACAAGAACAAAACAGGGTTAACGAAAACAGTCACTACGAACGAACAGAATGCACTAGGACAACGGAACTGGGGTCACTGAGCTCGCAATGGGTTGCGCGACACACGCTTAGCGGCAGGAATGTGTACTACACGCTGCCGGCTGCCAGCAATACAATTCCGGTTACTTTTGGGTACCCCCTCGTATACAATGGTATCATAGTAAATATCACAGTTCTCTCTTTTAAGAGGAATTTTAAAAATCAGAGAAATCGGACAGAAATTGGATTTGCCATAAGGATGTCTACTGATGTTACTTTGGCCTGGAAGATGAAATAACTGAAATAAATAATAATGTGTCTCTTGAGTTCTTGAGCTCAATTCACAACAAGCAATAATCAAAGCACTAAATGGGGACTTAAACCAAGCAAAACCGGTAATGAAACAACTAAGGAACCATAACACACAACTTGAAAATATAATATTAAAAAAGGAGAAAATAATAATTTTACTAGAAAGGCAACTTAACTTGAATAATTAAACTAATAATCCTAAAAGACTCTGTGATGCATTGAGACCTGATGCAGTTAGTTTACAAAATAGTTTTCTCAAATTACAATCTACACCAGTCAGCCATAGTACAACCTCATGGTGTGGAGCTCTAACACAAATAACAATGTATCTTTTTACTTTGGCTGTTTAAGGTAAGAAAACTTGCAGCATTCAATCATCTTCTGTTAACATGAATTAAAATATGGATGCAATTTTTTCACACAACTGTTTTGAAGTTCTAAATGTAGACGAGGAATAACGATCTGAAAATGTAAGAATAGTGACTTCTGCAGAAGACTGTGCAAAACCTAGTACAATACAAGTGCTTATCTGTGCAGATAGATAGCCACGGGAGAGATTTAGCTTGGTATTTAAATAAATCTCAAAAAACATATGACACAGTCGGTTTTGTCAGGCCAGGTGAGTGAACAAAACAAATTCTAGTCAACGGAAATGTTGAAGAAGCAAATCTCAATGAGCAAGACAGTCTTGTGATACTCTGTGGAATGAATGATGTGGCTAGGAATGAGGTCGATGAAGTTATTGATGGTATTTCTGCAACACTGGGCTGAGTCAAGCAAACAAATGTTTTTCTAATTGATTTACCGAACAGATATGACTTAGTGAACTGGTCATGTGTCAACCATGAAGTTAAAAAACTAACCAGCTTCTACTAGAACTTTGTGGAAAATATGAGAATGTCACATTGTAGGAGGCAAACAAAGGCAATAGACATTTGCACACACTCCAAGGCCTGCATCTCAACTGCAGAATTAGCTAGCAGAAATGATCGTTTCAGCAGTCGCTTCTAAGAAATAACCAGACCATTAGGATAGACTAAATGTTGAGCAACCTCCACCACCAGGCACAGAGTCTCTGACAAGGAAACGACTCTCCAGTAACACCAAACATACATCCTTAGAACTCTCAGCAACATCATTTAGTATTTATCATTGCAATGTACAGTCTATTAGGAATTTTTTTAGCATTTTTTAAGTAACTGCTATTTTATTACCAAATATAATGTAATTATTTCCTCCTGAACCCCAAACTAAAATTTAAAACAATTTTTTAACAAATTGGAAACCTTTTTCAGAATCAGAATCATTTTACTGTCGTCCAACAATTACAAAATTGTATTGACAAAGTCAAATATGATATTAAAAATATCACTAAGTAGGCCTACAGAGCCTAAAATAAATACAATCTAAATCTATGTTAAAAGTTTAAAATTGTTTAAAATTAAAAGTCACTAAAATTAGCATTAAAAATCTCATCTACAGAATAAAATGTTCTTCTCTTGAGCCACTCTGCAACAACATTCTTAAACCTACCAACAGAAATTGATCTAGCACTTAATGGTAACTTATTGAATAGCCTAGCTCCGGTTATTGCATAGTTCTGTTGAG
Organism: Homalodisca vitripennis; assembly: GCF_021130785.1. NCBI lineage: Eukaryota > Metazoa > Arthropoda > Insecta > Hemiptera > Cicadellidae > Homalodisca > Homalodisca vitripennis. The sequence continues at coordinate 11,566,447 of NC_060212.1, read as the reverse complement.
TTTTACTTAACCTAGCATATTGCACATCAATTGTATTTTTAATTCTAGTGTTGTGTTCATGGTTAAAGCTTCTAAGATTGAAAGAGTCGAGATTTTCCTTAACAAAAACTAAACTGTGTAATATATATATATACATGGAAGCGTAAGTATACCCAGTTCTTCAAAAAATGGCCTACAGGACTCATTGTCGCTAATTCCTACTATGCAGTGTATGGCTTTCTTTTGCCATTTAAACACAGTCTTGGCTCCACTAGAGTTGCCCCACAGTAAAACCCCATACAGAAGGTGTACATTAAAGAAAGTGTAATATGCACTAATGATAAGATTAAGACTTGTATACAATTTTAGTTTTTTTAGTAGAAATATTACTCTTGCTAATCTAATACATAAATGGTTTGTATGGATTCCCCAGCTAAGCTTTGAGTCTAAATTGATACCAAGTAGTTTTACAGACTTATTTTCAGAGTTACGTAAACTAAAGACAATTTCCTCGGTCTTGTTATTATTCACAGTTAATTTATTAGCAGAGAACCAGAGATAGGACCTTTCCCTCATATAGCCCATAACGACATCATTTAATTTTGAGTCTCTGTCTGATGATAACAGAGTAGTATCATCAGCATACAAGACAACCTTACCAGGGACAAATTTAGGGAGATCATTAATGAAGACAGTAAACAAGAAGGGGCCCAAGACTGAGCCCTGGGGAACCCCGCTACCACCCTCTTAAGTCCTGATCTCTGGTCACCTACTTTGACAAGCTGAAGTCTATTGCTCAAATAAGACATAATCAAAGACAAAGCATTGTTCTCCAGACCATAATATTTCAATTTTTGAATGAGTTCATCATGAGGTACAACGTCAAATGCCTTACTTAAATCCAATAACACAGCGGCTGTTTCTTCCTTATTTTCAAAGCTATTCAATACATAAGAGACAATATTTTCTACAGCTTTAACAGTTGACAGATTTTTCCTAAACCCATACTGAGATGAAGAGATCAAATTATTGTACTCAAAGTAATATTCCAATTGGTTTTTCACAATAGTCTCTATTAACTTTGATATAACGGGTACTAGGGCAATAGGCCGGTAATTGTTTAAATTCATTTTGTCACCCTTCTTATGTATAGGTACTGTTATTGTTATTTTAAGGCACTGTGGATATATTCCATCAGTAAGCACCCAGTTTATCAGCTGTGTTAAAGGATAGATTATAGCATCTAATATTTCCTTTAATACAAAGTTGGAAAGTCCATAGACATCTTCTGATCTGGAATTACTTAACCTATACACAGGACTATATACATCTCTACTATTTACAACTGTCCACTTAAAACTAGATAGGCCAGGGGGTTTAATACCTGACGATTTCAACATATCAACAGAACTTGCTACATCTAAAATATCACAGTTATTTTTTAACACATTAACAACATTAATAAAAAAGCTATTAAAATCATCAGCTGTTATTGGGATTTTTTCTTTGGCTTTGTTAGGCACACGACCTGTTTCAGCGTTTATAACTTTCCATGCAGCTTTACATTTATTGTGTGACTCAAAAATAAACTTCATTTGCTCTTTTTTTAGCCAAAATAATTTCCTGCCTATACATTTTCTTAAGCCTACCATGAATTGCCATGCACTGAGGATCAGTCCTTCCTTTTTCATGACTTAAGTCTAGCAATAGCCTTATTTCCCTTAGCAGAGGAGTGTACCAGTTTAACTTTAAGCTTTTTGACTTATATCTAGGCCTACTATGGTTGACAAGACCTTTATTTTTTAGAGGGCATGATTCATTTAAACAATCAGATAAAACTTGCAGAAAAGTTTGAAAAGCTAATTAGTTACTGTTAAAAAAATGCTATCCCAGGTTACAGATCTTAACCTATGCTTAAGTCTATCTAGACAAGGTTTGCTCAAAAGCCTATGTGTATCAAATGTACAGTGAATATTTTGAAAAGGTTCAGAAGATGAGGTTAGGTGTTGCATATTATAATTTAAAAGTAGTGCACAATGGTCAGAAAGAAGAGGTTGGATAATTTCACAGGTGAGCATTGAGGGGTGTAGGTTAGTGATAAAATTATCAAGACAGGAGGCAAGGCGGGTGGGCTGGAAATTTAAACAGACAAAATCAAGAGATCGTAGAATATTATCAAAGTTTTGCACTTTAGGGTCGTCACTTTTTGGATCCTATGACAAATACGAGGTGTGTTCAAAAAGTATCGCGAATTTTGAATTTTCACGGGTTATGTATATTCGAATTTCGATTTTTTTTTTTGTGGCGTTAAGTTGGTACATATGTCTCTCACTTATGTTGACACTTTCGGCCATTTTGAATGTTCAGTTAATTGTTGACAGCTGCTTTGCTTGCACGGGTTTGGGTTCGTCTTCGATTTTGACCTATTCAAAAAAATGAAACAAAGAACCTGTCAAATTTTGTGTGAAAAACTAAATTAAGTGCGCGGATGCATTCCGAATGTTGACTGTGGCATACGGAGAAGCTACTTTGGACAAAAGCAACGTTTATCGGTGGTACAAAATGTTTTCAGAAGGCCGAGCACTTCAACAACAGACAAAAAAATTGATGAAGTGAAGAAAATGGTATTGGCCAATCGTCAAATCACCGTTAGAGAAATTGCCGAGGACATAGGCATATCGATTGGCTCGTGCCATTAGATTTTAATCGATAATTTGAGCATGAGACGGGTCGCCGCAAAATTCGTACCAAAATTGCTCAATTTCGATCAAAAACAGCATCGCATGAATATTGCTAATGAGATGTTGGAATCTGTCCGCGACAACCCGAATTTGCTCCAGAGGGTCATAACTGGTGACAAATCATGGGTTTATGGTTATGACGTGGAAACCAAAGCTCAACCATCTCAATGAAAGCTGCCGCATGAACCAAGACCGAAAAAAGCACGCCAAGTTCGGTCGAATGTGAAAGTTTTGCTTACAGTTTTCTTCGATTGCAGGGGCGTGGTGCATCATGAGTTCTTGCCACAAGGTAGAACGTGAATAAGGAATATTACCTGCAAGTTATGCGCAGTTTGCGCGAAGTAATTCTGCCAGAAACGCCCGAATTTGTGGAAAAACAAAAATTGGCATTTGCACCACGATAACGCCCCTGCTCACACATCGCTGCTTGTACGCGACTTCATGGCCAAAAACAACACACTAATGATACCGCAGCCACCGTATTCCCCAGATCTGGCCCACTGTGACTTTTTCTTGTTCCCGAAACTGAAGAGGCCCATGAAAAGACGACGCTACGCCACGATTGACAAGATAGAGACGGCATCAAAGGAGGAGCTGAACAAGATATAAAAAAATGATTTTTTGAAGTGCTTCGAAGATTGGAAAAAACGTTGGCACAAGTTTATAATATCCCAGAGGGATTACTTTGAAGGGGACAAAATAGATATTCACGAATAAATAAATAATTTTTGAAAATACACAAAATTCGCCATAATTTTTGAACACACCTCGTATATAGGGTGAACGTAGTTTGATAGTAGCTGATTTTAATGTAAATATAATGCAGAAATCTCAAGATGCTGAATCATTTTTAAATTTATTACGATCTTTTGGTAAGTATCATTTGAATGATGAGGTAGGGCATGTTTAGACAATATAGTTACAAATATCGGTAGACATAGGATCAGGTGTTGTGTAATAGAACCGCATTTGTCTGACCATGCTGGAGTATATGCACAGTTTCGTGAAATTAATGTAAAAAAAATAAAGGCATCAACACTTAAAAAAAAACTTTTAGAGACTTAAATCCTACATCATATTCATTCTTAAGAAATGTGAATGAAATAAATGTTTGAATGTGGATCAAGCTTACAACCACAATTTTATTTTTTATTGACAAAATTCATTCAATGAATGCTGCAAATCTAAAGAGATAAAAGTACGTACTTGTGAAAGGCCAAGAATAAAATGGTATACTCCAGAGTTAAGGAAATTTAGAGTTTGTCACAACATTCTATGATAAGTATAAGAATAGCAAGGGTAGATCACATGAAATAATGTATAAAAAAGAATATTTAGATGCAAAAAAAGCATATAAAAATAAATTTGCGTATACCTAAATGCTTACAAATGAAGAATGTATTAACAATTTCTCTAATAACATGTATATAATTATCGAACAAAATATAAAAAATCACTTTCGGTCGGAAAATACACTTGAAAAACTTAACTGATTAGAACTTCAACTAATTTGGACTTCAGTGATTGAGGTAAACGTGGCATAGTTACTATCCAAATATTCTTTTGTGCTGTAGTAAGGATTGTCTGAAATCCAAGACTTGATAACAGTTTTAAATCTGTTTAGTGTTACTACTTGCTGGCAGTTTTCATACCAGTTGTAGGAAATGATTTGGAGGTTAGGTGCAATCTTGATCTATGGATACAAATGTTTCTTTTAAACCTGGTATCGTATGAGTGAACATCACTATTGAGAGGTAATAGTAAATGATTCTTCTTAATAGATGACAAATACATGTAAATATAAAAGTTATGAACCGTTAAAATGTTGTGTTCTATAAATAGGGGTTTACAATGCTCTAGAAAATTAGCATTACTTAAGATTCTATAGGTAAACCGCTAACAAAAAAACCTTGGTTGATTTGAGTTCACGCAGGGTGGGGTAAATACCCCTCCGCCACCTCTCTATTTGATAAGCTGACTAATCCGGCTCAGTCGGTATTGTTCACTGCTCTGACCCGTTCAGTTGAACCGGTCAGTACAGAGTTACTAAGCCTTCCCTCTAGAGCGTGTTTTACCGGTCATCGTGTTCAACAAAATGAATGACTGAACGGAATGACCAAGTGAACGAAAGGATCTGCTTGCAAAAAAGTGTTTGAATATAGGAAGAGACAATATGTCTTACAGTAAATGGATAGATATATAACAATAAATATATTGTTTCAGGAATCTAGTAAATGTAAATATATGTTATTAAAACTGATTAAAACAAATTGATTGTATGTTACTATATACATTACTAAATATTTTAAATGTTAATACTTTATGAACAATGAACATGGTTGATTGATATGGCTTTGGTTTATCATAAGGTTATTTCACTACAAATGTTTCAATAAATTACTAAACATCAAACAGACACATGCTCGTTTGAAAATAATTTATTTTTATAAATAACACATTTTATACATTTAACCAATTAAGTTCCCACCACTTTTCATAATACCCAGGCTGACCATAAGTTTCAACGATTCATTAAAATGATATTACGCACACTACTGCACAGAACGCCTCCTCTCAGGTCGACCCTGCACATTGCACCTATATCGACCATGTGTTACCACATGATAACCTTTTAAATGCTAACTGGCAATCAATTATTAACATCAGTAATGTAAATGTTTTTTCACTACAGCTTCAGAATATTATTACAATTTCAATAGCCAGTCAAATAAATTTAAAACTAGGTCAAAAAAGCTAAAACCTGGATTACTTCAGATTTAGTCCAAGCTATAAGAGAAAGAAATTAATTAATTAAATTAGTGGAAAAGCAACCATTTAATGTGGAGCTTAAACCCCGCTATGTAAATTACAGGAACATTTTAAACAGAAATTTAAAGCAACTAAAAAATATTATTTTTGTGATAAATTCGACCGAGCTAATGGGGATTTAAAAATGTTTTGGGAGGGGCGTTGTAAATAAATTGAGTGGTAGAGAAGTTAGCAAAGTTTCTTTCCAGCTAAACAAATATTTGCCAAATACCAAATTATTCAATAACAAAATTAAGCTTGAAGTAGCCAACGAATTTAATGAATTCTTTACTAATGTGGGTCAGAACTTGGCGAACTCTAATGGCTCAAATATAACAATTTGTTTCGATGACCGATTTTATAGGCTTAATTCGACCTTCAAATTACGCAATGTTACAAAAGGTTATACGATACGTATCCAGTTTGAGAGGAAATTTCGCTCCTGGACACGATTCAATACCTGCAAATATATTTTTTTTTAAATCACATCATAATGTGAATGTGTCAAAACACATTAATTTTGTGAAAAATAGAATCCGAAAGTACATATTTGCCTTCAGACAATTGCGAGAAGTATTCACAGATAAGGAAATTAAAGTGGCCTATTTTGCTTTCATTCAATCCCAACTTTCATTTGGTATTATAGTCTATGGTGCTGCTTTCAAAACTATTCTTGAGGCATTGATTATTAAACAGAAAACAATACTAAAAATAATGTTCTTTAATAGTACAACATATTCTTCAGAATTACTTTTTTTCAGGGAAAAAATAATGACTATAAGACATTTGTTTATCAAAGCAATTCTTACACTAATTTTCATACTCTTTTTGTGTTGACAACTTATACTCATAACACACGATACTCGCATCAAGTCGGCATTACAGTTTCTATATTAAAAAAAAAAACATTCAGAGTAACAAATTTGTATTATATTTCTCATGTTTTGTGCCGTAACGTGTGTTTGAGTTACAACTTCGCTTATATGTTTCAATTACCTAATCTTTATTGGTTTAAAAAACGCGTGAAGGATTGGTTACTATCGTTAGATGGCGAAGAAGTATATAGACTTGTTGTCCCTTATTATCGCTTAACTTCTAACCCTTCCTCACTATTTATTGTTATTCGGTTTGTCCTTCACTATAATTACCATAACTAATACTTCATACGACAGTGCAGCAAAACTAGATTTATACTCGGTTACGTATCATTATCAATGTGACTTATCAATTGCCTGCATGATCACTGTTGTCATTGCCATCCAGCCGGAGTAAAAATACATTCTATAACCATTAATTAATAATCTCAAAAATTACAAAATACTATTTTTTTTACTTATAATATAATTTGTTCTATTTTTAGTTTTGAGTTCCAATATTCATGACCAGAGCCTAGCACAGGCTCTGGCCCATGTAGGCTCTTCCCAGTTATACTACTCTTCTTTTTTCAAATTTTAATTGAATTAAATAGAATCACTACAAGGTTTATATAATAAGAAATAACAAACTACGTATAAGTACCGTATTGTTACACTCTGATAATGGCTTCAGACATTGTATGTATGTGCATACGTTTGTTGCACTACGTGTATATGTACTCGTATATGTGTTTTATTGTACTATTTTTGGGAAAATAAACCATTTTCATTTCATATACTTGATTTAGAAAAAAATATCAAATTTATCAGTTGTCAGGCAAAATTGAACAAAACTTAAAAAATTGAACGGGTCTTTTGAAACACTCTGATCCGGATCACTCGTTCACCTGGCTGACCCGTTCGAATTGAACGACACATCTCTTATGGCCACTGCCACTGCACGGCTAACCTCAAAATAACAATGTTTCCTGTATACATATATGGCTATACAGGGTGTATATTATGTCTGGAAACACCCAAATATATCCTTTAATAATTTAAATATAAATTTGAAACCTCTTACAATCGTGATAGAGATTGGGCATCTACTTTTTGGAAACAATGTTTTGTTATGTCACACCAACGGGGGACGTCCTGCCGAGGGTATCGTGAATATTCTTAATGGAAGCCTATACCTTGTGATACATAATTTTTAAAGGTAATAGCTTACTGAATTGAATGCCACAAACCGCATCTCAAAGGAATTATTCTATCAGAAAATAGAACATTTTTAGTATTGAAAATTTACTGATGTTCAACAATGTAATTTTTAACATGGTTCTTGCCACAAAATGTGTTACACTAATTTTTTAGCATTTTTTTAAATGTTCAATTAAATAAAACAAAAATTTCATTTTAAGCTGGTTCTATTAGCACAAATTTGCCAGTTTTTATTACAGTACAATAATGGAAATACTTATGTTATTGATTTCTTATTACAAATAAAAAATAATGTATGCTGGTTAGAAAAGTCTTACAACAAACGTTTTACCTGCATTTGGTGTCAAAGCAATTGTTCGAACTGTTTTTTCCTTCTACGGTTTGACAATGAGCCAATCTTGTGGTAAAATGATTCGACAGAGTTGCCTAACATTTCTTCAGTTATCAAAGCAATCTCCTCTATAATCCTGTTTCTTAGGTCTTCCAAATTATGAGGCTTTCTTCTATAAACATTGGATTTTAAATGACCCCATAGGAAATAATCGATTGGTGACAAATCTGGAGATCTTGGAGGCCATTCGATTTCTCCTCTTTCGGCCAATCCATTTATGAGGAAACCTTAAATCCAAATACTCTCTTACCTGTCTCCCATAAGGGGGTGGAGCACCATCCTGCTGAAACCATACATTATCAAAGTATTCTCCTGATGCAATTTGAATAGCTGGGGATTATTTCATTTTGGAGCATATTGTAGTAAAGTTCGGCATTTTAAATTTCCATTGATGAAAAAGGGTCCAACAATTTTGTTACCTAAATTCCACACCATACGTTCAGTTTTTGTGGTTGCTGTGAATGGGACTCAGTAATCCAATGTGGGTTTTCACTAGCCCAGTAACGGCAATTGTGCCTGTTAACATTGCCATTTAGGAAAAAAGTTGCCTCATCAGAAAATAGTATGTTGGTCAGAAAATCTCTATTGTCATCACATTTGCGCATCACAAGTTCACAAAACTCAACTCTTCTGTCGTAATCATCCTCACTTAACTGTTGGACTAAATGAACTTTTTAAATGGTTTTGTATTATTAATTTTCAAAATCTTACTCACAGACATAGGGTGCATATCATGTTGCTGTGCAGCTTTTCTGAGCGATGTATGTGGGTCTTCAATAAATGTTTGCAAAACATCTAGTGCATGTTCTTCATCTGTTGCAGATTGTATCCTACGCCGACTTTGGCCGATTACGTACACTCCCTGTCATTTCAAAACGCTCAATAGTTTTTGATATTGTTGAAACACTTATGGGATTCCTTTCTGGGAAAGTGTCATTAAACAAATTACAAACTTCCCGATAAGATCTTTGACGATCGCCATATCCTCGCATCATCAACAGAGTAATTCGTTCTCTTTCAGACAATTCCATTAAAATGCCAAAATAAAAACTGAACTACTGTAATTAGATAACTTGTTGACAGCAATGCTTCAGAGACACTGATTAACTAGACAGGAATGATATGACCTTTGTCCATTTGTAATTCCCAAGCTTAGACCTGTCTAGTGAAAGCTCCATGCTCAACAAACTGAAACCTGTAGACCAGATGATTAATAACACAATAATGTTTCTCATAGGCTAGTGACCTTTGTCCTCTTTTAAACCTTCCTGCTGACTGGAAAACACCAAGTACATATTCATAAGTAATCAGAGAAAGTGACTCATAAGTTTTATTCATTGTAATAAAAAAACTGGTAAATTTGTACTAATGAAACCAGCTTAAAAATAAATTGTTTATTTTATTTTAATTGAACATTTAAAAAATGCTAAAAAATTAGTGTAACACATTTTGTGGCAAGAACCATGTAAAAATTACATTGTTGAACATCAGTAAATTTTCAATACTAAAAATGCTCTATTTTCTGATAGAATAATACCTTTGAGATGCGGTTTGTGGCATTCAATTCAGTAAGCTATTACCTTTAAAATTATGTATCACAAGGTATAGGCTTCCATTAAGAATATTCACGATACCCTCGGCAGGACGTCCCCCCGTTGGTGTGACATAACAAAACATTGTTCCAAAAAGTAGATGCCCAATCTCTATCACGATTGTAAGAGGTTTCAAATTTATATTTAAATTATTAAAGGATATATTTGGGTGTTTCCAGACATAATATACACCCTAATATTAATCTGTTTCATTAATATTTTACGCTTAGACTTCGACACTTGTATATGCCTACACACAAAAATATATAGTTATAGAACAGGTTAAGTAGTAGCTGCAGTGTAAACAAAACTGTGAGAACAAGATACGATCCACACAGCTGAAAAACAGATACAAGAAGGTGCTGGTCCCACTCCCCACCCCACTGCGCGGTACTGCTCAGAAATTTGCTTCTGCGCAGGTTTCTTTAATAGCGGTTGACCTATAACAGCCTTTTTTTGCAACAACAATATCTTATGTACATGGGAGGAATGACCCCAGAGTACAATACCATATGCTACATAAAATTAGGACTCATCCTTTGACCACAAGGAACATAATATGTTTCAAGTCTAAAATATTTCTATCAAAATTAATCATACAAGTGGACATAGAGACAATAACTACGTGTTATGAAGAAGGTTCTGAATAAAGGAGGATTTTAGCATTACCGAATAAAACTAATTTTGTAAAGTTTCTTAAGGGAAATCTTGTACTAAATATATAAGAGATTAACAGTAGGTATTAATGATAATAATAACAACTATTTGTCATAAGGCACGATTGGCAATGAAAACGTCAATATAAAAAATTTATGTACTAATACTGAAAAATTATAATGTTAATAGTGAAGGTCTCCTACTAAAGTATCAGACTTCAGTTATCAGTATCAGTTATTACATTCTATGTTTTGTATCTTAATACAGCATCCCCAGAATGTGAGGCCATATTTGAGAAAGGACTGAAAGTAGCAAAATATTCAATTCTAACAAAATGTTCTGCCACATAGAAAGTTAATTGTCTAAGCAAAAACATAACCTCTGAAGGTCTTCCGGCTAAATACTCAACATGTACCCCCAATGTCTGTTTGCCAATAAAAATACCAATAAAGTTAATTAAATCAACATGTTGATCCAATTTAACAGCATTCATTGATGATAAACTATTAACAGACAGTCATATTTTAAATAATTAATTAAACAGAGAAATATTCATTTCTGAAGTGAAGCACTTGAGCCTCAGATGCGCAACCGGTAGCAGTCTAGCGTTCCGTCCAAATTATGTGGATCAAGAAAACCCATCAACCTGTGCAGTTCTCACACTTCCAGTTTGTGAGAACGGACGAATTCAAAAGACTATATTGTAAAGACCAAGAGTAAAACGCGATCCCACTTGTGTAAATAGAAAGTATTTAGTACACAAAATCGTGCCATGAACAATCGTAGAGTAGCCGCGATCTGACTCGTTTTATGAGGAGTCGGAAAGAGAAGTGAATTAAATATATTGACTAATATTCGCAGGCCTTTGTAATGCGATCAGCTTCAGAATAAAAGTTATGGTGTACTGAATTTAAATTATACAGCAGGCACAGAGATAAAAAAAAAAACATTTTCCTATTCTGTTCTGCACAACCACAACTGGTGTTGGTTTTTTTTTACTTCTTGTCACGATTGGACTATCTCATTAGGTCATGTTGTTTTCATAACCTCACTTTCGTTTCGTCCTTACGGTCGATTACGATTACAATACTTTTGGTGTTATAAATTATAGAGGTGAATGATTTCAACGTTGTTGGGTTTGAATTTATATCGTCGTTTGGCTATTTAAAATCATATTGTTTCGAGTTTTTCACATTGTGATCCAACATTTTAAAACTCACTTAACCTAGTTTAATGAAGCTTTATGTTCTATTCTTGTTGCCGTTTGGCCCTCTCACGTTTTACTGCAAACGTTTTGATACAAAACAATGGTCATTTAATTATTACATCAGGTTTAATATTAAAATATTTTCGAAGATGGAACAAACAATTTACTGGAGATCATGGAATTTTTGTAGAAGAGAGGTAAATTTCTTATTAGGTCTACTGCTTTAAGGTTAGACATAACCTCTATTGTCTCACATTTTCTAAAGAACTAGACATTTTGCATTGAATACATGATTATGAATACATCTTGCGTGAATGTAACTACTGAGCATTTGTGATATTAGGCTAATTGAAAAATGCGTAATTGCATTTACTAAAGAATTATGCAAAATCTAAAGACGTCATCTTTACGATTTTAGTGACCAAATTTGAAAATGTGTCAATTTAGGCTATTACTTGAAAATTTTATGTAGGCCTACTTTTGTTTTATGCAGTGTGAAATCTAATTTTGAATATTGAGGAAATCAATGTTGCAAGAAATGGTTGGTCTATTATTTTATAGTATTATATTATATTATAGATTATAGTATAATCCATCCCCCAGGTGAGAGATGTTGGTCATATTAACCAAACAATTCCATAATTGTCTAGTAGGTACCCTAGTGAATTTTCAAATGGGAACATTTGGCAACTGAATAATTTTATCTTCCTAAGTTATTTAGTCATTAGTCATTAGTGTATTTGGTGAAATAATATCTTGAAACTAATTGGTAGTCTTAGTATGTTCGTATAAACTGAAGTATTTTAGCTATCTATGACTTAAAAGATGAAAATGTTGTCTTTATTTATTTATAACTGCTACCGTTAGCCTACTCTGGTTGTACAGTTGGTTACGTTCTGATGTTTTGTTAGATTTATTTTTGGAAGAAATAACAAGGTTAAATAAGGAATACCAAGCAAAGTAGGGGTTTGGAAGTTGTTTAATAACAATTCATTAATAGTTTAAAAGTAAATCACCAACAATGGTTGGGTAGTTACAGGCTGCTTCTAAGGATTGAGTCAACTAAGAGTTATCATACTCATTCATTGTTGCTTGACATAATTATTTTACTGATAAACTCAGCAGGGTCTACTCTCCAACCAAGGCTATTTACGAGAAACAAATTGTTTCTTCTTAAAGCACAAGTACTTTACTGTTAACTGAACACGTGTCGTATCAGTAACCTCAGGTGTAAAATAGACTCTTTCTCGTGGCCTAAGATTGAGCAAAATATTTTCAGACCAGAAAAAAGCAGGTTTATTAAAAGTTTGAATGCAACATTATTTGAAATAATTTACACTATAACATTTTAGGACTGTGGTATAATAAGCAGCCACCAACACAATTGAATCAACCGACTTGAATGACCACACTATTGATTACAACGATTAAATTCTGTAAGATATGTTTATTCCGCAAAGTAATAATTGTAAGTACTACACTGCTCAAACTTAGCATAGATAAAGCTGTGTTATTTTCTATAATCTAAAATACTTATTATTTCTTTTACATATAAATTAACTTGTTGGGGTCTTACGCTGCAGTAACCTGTTACCATAGTATCATGAGCTGATGTTGGAGAAGTTAGACAATGTGGGATGTGATCTGAATTCGATAAAGTAGGCTATCAACTGGTAATGCCCCTGGCCATCGTGCGGGCTTCGGTGGCCCTTGCCACCACCCCGCACTTCTGGCAAAAAGAGAAAAATCCAAATACCAAATTGAATTTGGATACCTCTAGATAGCTCAATCATGTGAGAGCTTGTTAACTTTGGTACTATTTACATATTTATGACAATCTAATCTAAAACTAGATACTTTTATTGTATAATGATCGTCAATTGTGTAATATTTCCATTCCTAGTCTCATTGCTTGCACGAAATAGCAGCAGCTGTTACTGTTTACCGAGTAACCTATAACCAGAAAGTAGTTATAAGAACACAAATAATTCAGCCCAGCTGTTAATGAAATAACAGTATCTCGATAAATGATTACCACTGAGAAACCTGTTGGTGATACTAATATTGTCCATCTGTAATGGAACTACATTGATATTTGTAATATCTATTATGTAAGTTTGTTCGACATTTTGTTGGCAGTATTTTTACATAGTCCTTAAATTTTGAGGATTCGATACTCAAGAATATCGAGGATTCGATACTCAAGAATATCGAGGATTCGAATGTTGTGGTGATCATGAGGTATCAGTCGGAAAGACGGCCAAGTGTGTCCGTCGCGATAACGTTTATATCCAAACCCTCTAATGATTGTAGTGCATTCCTTTGATTTGTTACGTACATTGTTTTAGGTGGGAGGAGGAAAAGAAGCCAGATGGCGTCAAATGGAACTTCTTGGAACATAAAGGACCTGTATTCGCCCCTCCTTATGAGCCACTTCCACCCAACGTCAAATTTTACTACAACGGTAAGGATTAGTTAGCAAACTATGGTTTATAAAAATAATAATTAGGCGTATACTGCATGGTTTATGACCGGATTTAAATTTCCCTTTAGGTCTATGTTTTGATATAGATGATGTCACTTTGGCACCTTTAGAAACAAATTGTTGTAATTGTAATCACGTCCACAAGATGTCGGAAGCGTTGATGTGTTTGTAATGTGTAACAGAGCCATCAGTCCTCACCGCTGCCAATTTGGCTGTTTCACGACTAACAACATCATGTTTCGACATTATTTAAAAAGTTATTTAACAGTTTTTAAAAATTCAGTTTTTGTGGTTTGTTGGGATATTTGAAAAGTTACTATACAAAGGGTTAAAATTGTATCGGAAAAATTTCTTGGATTTTAAATTGATAATTTAGTTGTAAATTATGGCTCACCATTTTATTAATTTGTCTAATTACATAGTAAAAATTTATAATTTTTCTATGGTTTATTGCCTATTTTTCTCACAAGTAAAATCTTTTTGTTTAAACTGTGCACTGTACAACTTTTTTAAATATCTACTATTGTTTTTTTTTCCAGAAAAGGAAATTAAACTTTCCGAACCTGCAGAGGAGGTGGCTACCTTCTACGCACGAATGTTGGACCACGATTACACTACTAAAGAAGCCTTCAATACCAACTTTATGACTGATTGGCGAAGTGTAATGAGTTCGAAGGAGAAAGAATTGATCAAAGATCTCAGAAAGTGCAATTTCAAACATATGCATGCTTATTTTATAAAGAAATCTGAAGAAAGAAAGGCAATGAGCAAAGAAGAAAAGAAGGTATGTCTTTTTTACATTAGCTTGTTAGCTGTGTTATTGATCACATTATATTAGATGATGTAATCTGGTACATAGCTGGTAATAAAGTCCTATGCTTTGACCAATAAGTAATTGGCCTAGTCTCTTTATTATTGTAGCCTAACTCACAAAAATAATCATAGTTAACAGTGTGGCCTAATTTTGTTATATCTTTGGTTAAGGTAATCATCATTATTTTTGCCTGTATTTTAAAAATAATCACAAATTAAAGTCACAATTTTAGTATCTATTTTTAGTTTTTTTAGTTGATTAAAATTACACTGACTCTCATAAACTCTGCTGCAATAGCGTTCTTAAATTTGTATTCTTTACAACTTTTAGTTTTGTCTGGCACAATACATTAAGTAGTTGATTGCTCACTGAAACAAACTATAAAACACATCACATGCAATATTAACTAACTTAGCCTAAATTATCAGTAATATTTCCAACTTTATTTCAAGGTTATTTTTTTGCACAGGAATGTATGCTTCCATGAGAAAATAAACAAAGTCGTAAAAGACACGTGATTGATTTCTCCAAACGTATTTCCACAAAGTTTGCAACATTCACAATTTATGTTTCATAAATGATGTTATTCTGTCTAGATATTATAAATAATTAACATTCTAGTTACAGGTTTTTTTGCAAAAGTTCTTTTCCATCATTTTTTTTACAATTTTCCATAAACTCTTATGATTGCCAATCAAACCTCAATGGTATTTTGATATTCAATTCTATATCAATTATATAGAAAAACAGTGATTAAAAATTATGTCTGTTTAGAAACAGTTTCTGGTTGGGTTTTTAAATAGATATGTTGAATTTGAAATATAAGCTAGTCCTACTATTTAAATTAACATATTAAAAATGCCAGTCATTAACAAACTGACTTGCAGTAAAATTGTATAGATTAATGTTCAAATTTATTAGTACTTTTTATTCTGGTAATTCATTATGACAGTTGTATATAAAATATACCTTTCTTCTGACTACCAGAAGGGATACTATAGTTTCATTTGTTGTTATGCTATTAATATTTTATTTTGTATTTAAAATTCAAATATGTTTCCTTTTGTCAATTTTAATAAAACCTTTCGATTTTCTTAGGCGATCAAAGAAGAAAATGAGAAAATAGCAAAAGAATATGGATTCTGCATGATTGATGGTCACAAAGAGAAAATCGGCAACTTCAAAATAGAACCACCGGGTCTGTTCCGTGGACGAGGAGAACATCCGAAAATGGGCAAATTGAAGAGACGAGTGGTTGCTGAAGACATTATCATCAACTGCAGTAAAGACAGTAAAGTCCCCCCACCCCCGCCAGGGCACAGGTGGCGAGAGGTCCGACATGACAACTCTGTGAGTTCACTTTCACTTAACAATCCATATTACCATATACCTCTTAATGGAATGGTGGATAGTTTTAGTTAATACAAAAAAAATCCATAACAACTGCTGAACACGTAAAATGATACTTCAATAAAACGCATTTCGGTTA
The DNA here is from genome assembly GCF_021130785.1 of Homalodisca vitripennis. Taxonomy (NCBI): domain Eukaryota; kingdom Metazoa; phylum Arthropoda; class Insecta; order Hemiptera; family Cicadellidae; genus Homalodisca; species Homalodisca vitripennis. The sequence continues at coordinate 11,550,209 of NC_060212.1, read as the reverse complement.
TTCTATTATTTATTTTGATTGATAAAGGGTTGAATTATGGTAAAAACTTAACTATTGTAAAAATGTTTTTAGAACATGTTTTAAAGAAAATAATTAGTATACATATCTTTTATTACTAAGAATTTAAACTAGACATGTTTACCTTCTTTTACAACGTCTTGTGTGAACATAGAAACTACTGTTCATTGATGATTGTTTATAAATTTTTAACATTACAGAGTAAGCATAAACTGTAAAATTACAGATTATGCAATATTTAATTAAGTTTAAAATGTTAAATCATGTAAAAAAGATAAGCTCAAACTGTGAATGTGATTATATGATTTCAAAAAAAAAAAATTCAAATGGGTTAATTATTTCTTCTTTAGGATGTACTATATTTTTGTAGATTTATTGGTCTTTGTATTTAATTTTTCAATTATTTCATAAAGATAGGCTAAGTAGAATGGTTTAGCAATTTTTCTAACTTAACTCTGATAATTTCTCTACAGTGGGTAATTCACCTTAAACAATTTAAGTAACATTTATATATATATATATATATATATATATATATATATATAATATTAGTTGTATTTAATATTTCGTGTTATCTAAAATCTCATGATTGACATTTTAGGTTACGTGGCTGGCCAGTTGGACTGAAAATGTTCAAGGTCAGGTGAAATACATCATGTTGAACCCCTCTTCAAAACTAAAGGGCGAAAAAGATTGGCAGAAATACGAAACAGCCCGGAAATTAGCCAGTAGCATAGACAAAATACGAGAGGACTACACTGCAGACTGGAAGTCTAAAGAGATGAGGATACGGCAGCGTGCTGTTGCCATGTATTTTATTGACAAGGTATTCTTTTTTAATCAGTAATTTAATATTTTAAACAATTTTCACCAAACTTATCCCTGAAAAGTTATAATTTTTCTCTAATAATTTCAAGTTGCAAAATTGTACTTGTCTATTTCAATTGTACTTGAAATTAAAGTTTTAAATTATAAAATCAATGTTAAAGCTACATTATAGCTCTAAGAATTGCTTTGACTTTTTAGTGTTAACTATAAAGTCACAACAGCCAAGACAATAACCAAAACCGAGCTCTTGTGTTTGTATTTATGTCATCAATGTAAATACCGTTATGTTACAATACTATATTGATGGTTGTCCAAAAGTACCAGGATAGCTTCAACTGTCTTACAGTTTTCTTTTGAAAATAATGGAACACCGCTTGTTTATATACTATATCCTAAAATCTTACATGTTTAATGCCATCACTAATACCAATACTTTGATGGGTGAATGGAAAGTTAAATTTAACTAAGCATACATTTTCTTCAATAAATTTTAAGGTTCAAGTGATACAAAAATTATGTATGTATAAATGAGGCTTACTAATTAAATGTTCGAAAGTCTTATACATTACATTTATCAAAAAACGAACTCGAAATATGAATTAATATAATGAGACTTGGTTAATGTATAGTACATAAGATGTATGTGTCTAAGATAAGGACACTGTCAGCTGTTACTATGTATGTTTGGCGTTGAGCATGGGTAATGAGTAGGATGAGGACCATGCGTACACGGTCAGCTGTCGTTACTATGTATGGTATAACTCATCTTTATTGTTTGTGCAATGTCTAGTTGGCGTTGAGAGCGGGTAATGAGAAAGATGAGGACCAGGCGGACACGGTCGGCTATCGTTCTCTGTTGTTACTATGTGTGTTATAACTCATCTTTATTGTTTGTGCAATGTCTAGTTGGCGTTGAGAGCGGGTAATGAGAAAGATGAGGACCAGGCGGACACGGTCGGCTGTCGTTACTATGTGTGTTATAACTCATCTTTATTGTTTGTGCAATGTCTAGTTGGCGTTGAGAGCGGGTAATGAGAAAGATGAGGACCAGGCGGACACGGTCGGCTGTCGTTCTCTGTCGTTACTATGTGTGTTATAACTCATCTTTATTGTTTGTGCAATGTCTAGTTGGCGTTGAGAGCGGGTAATGAGAAAGGTGAGGACCAGGCGGACACGGTCGGCTGTCGTTTTCTGTCGTTACTACGTGTGTTATAACTCATCTTTATTGTTTGTGCAATGTCTAGTTGGCGTTGAGAACGGGTAATGAGAAAGATGAGGACCAGGCGGACACGGTCGGCTGTCGTTCTCTGTCGTTACTATGTGTGTTATAACTCATCTTTATTGTTTGTGCAATGTCTAGTTGGCGTTGAGAGCGGGTAATGAGAAAGATGAGGACCAGACGGACACGGTCGGCTGTCGTTCTCTGTCGTTACTATGTGTGTTATAACTCATCTTTATTGTTTGTGCAATGTCTAGTTGGCGTTGAGAGCGGGTAATGAGAAAGATGAGGACCAGACGGACACGGTCGGCTGTCGTTCTCTGTCGTTACTATGTGTGTTATAACTCATCTTTATTGTTTGTGCAATGTCTAGTTGGCGTTGAGAGCGGGTAATGAGAAAGATGAGGACCAGGCGGACACGGTCGGCTGTCGTTCTCTGTCGTTACTATGTGTGTTATAACTCATCTTTATTGTTTGTGCAATGTCTAGTTGGCGTTGAGAGCGGGTAATGAGAAAGATGAGGACCAGGCGGACACGGTCGGCTGTCGTTCTCTGTCGTTACTATGTGTGTTATAACTCATCTTTATTGTTTGTGCAATGTCTAGTTGGCGTTGAGAGCGGGTAATGAGAAAGATGAGGACCAGGCGGACACAGTCGGCTGTCGTTCTCTGTCGTTACTATGTGTGTTATAACTCATCTTTATTGTTTGTGCAATGTCTAGTTGGCGTTGAGAGCGGGTAGTGAGAAAGATGAGGACCAGACGGACACGGTCGGCTGTCGTTCTCTGTCGTTACTATGTGTGTTATAACTCATCTTTATTGTTTGTGCAATGTCTAGTTGGCGTTGAGAGCGGGTAATGAGAAAGATGAGGACCAGACGGACACGGTCGGCTGTCGTTCTCTGTCGTTACTATGTGTGTTATAACTCATCTTTATTGTTTGTGCAATGTCTAGTTGGCGTTGAGAGCGGGTAATGAGAAAGATGAGGACCAGACGGACACAGTCGGCTGTCGTTCTCTGTCGTTACTATGTGTGTTATAACTCATCTTTATTGTTTGTGCAATGTCTAGTTGGCGTTGAGAGCGGGTAATGAGAAAGATGAGGACCAGACGGAACACGGTCGGCTGTCGTTCTCTGTCGTTACTATGTGTGTTATAACTCATCTTTATTGTTTGTGCAATGTCTAGTTGGCGTTGAGAGCGGGTAATGAGAAAGATGAGGACCAGGCGGACACGGTCGGCTGTCGTTCTCTGTCGTTACTATGTGTGTTATAACTCATCTTTATTGTTTGTGCAATGTCTAGTTGGCGTTGAGAGCGGGTAATGAGAAAGATGAGGACCAGGCGGACACGGTCGGCTGTCGTTCTCTGTCGTTACTATGTGTGTTATAACTCATCTTTATTGTTTGTGCAATGTCTAGTTGGCGTTGAGAGCGGGTAATGAGAAAGATGAGGACCAGGCGGACACGGTCGGCTGTTGTTCGCTGCGGGTGGAACACATTCAACTGCACGAGGAGAAGGACGGTAAGCTGCAATTATAGCCTAATCGGATCATTAAATTTAGTCTCATTAATTAATAATTATCGAAAAAGTTACGGGTGTGACAAGTATTTAACCCTTAGCGAAACAAAAAAATGTAATACCTTTTTAGTAACCTGTTCTGAAGGTGTACAGAAGAAGACGAAGGTGACAATAGGGAAAGTGTAAAATTATTTTATTTACAAAATGTATATACAATTACATAGTAATAGTACCAATCAATCAATCATTTATTTGTCATATAATTATTACATAATGTTGGAGCATAGCTCCTGTAATGTATGACATGTCAATTTTCCTAAAAGCTACTTAGTCTACTATTAATAAAATATATGATATAATTACATGCAATAGGAAATAAAAAATCTTTTCATCATGCTTTTCATCATGCTTTTTTAACCCTCCATCAGGCGCTCGCGGAGGTTTCCTCCAGGTTAGCGAATAATGGATATCATAGTTGTTTAAACTGTTTTTATTTGTTTAAATATTCATACTGATTTAATTACAATGTAATATATTCATTTTTAGAAATTAAATAAAAATTACTCTTTTATGTAATGAATTTTCCAAATAAGAAATTCAAAATCTTAAAAAATGTTATTGTATAATAACAACATGATTTATTTTAAGGAATAATACAATTAATTGTAAAAAATGTTTAACCTACTGTAATAATATATGAAATTAACTTAGTTTTTAACTTCTTACAAAAGCAACTCACTTCAATTTTTGAGATATTATACAATTTTAATGTTAATTATTACTCTAAAATCAAAATTTACTCTTTACTAAAAACTTTTTAAACACTACACAAAGTTTCAAAACATTTTCCTTCTGGTTCTTATAACGACAATGTTCACTCCATAAACAGTACTGAAATGTTCCCTAGCACACGGGTACTGTACTGACAAGTCTCTCTGCTTCATTCTCCATTTCACAAAGTTCAAATAAAATATATTGTAAAACTTAAAAAGAAACCATCACAGGTCACACATTTAGGCGCACACGGATTATTACTCCATAAAAACTAAACACTATAAGGCGCTCACGGAGATTTCGTCCAAGCACTACAAACACAACATCGGACGCTCACGGAGGAATCGACCAGTCTCGCACGGAAGTAGACCTCATACTGACAGATTTTGACAAAGACAAGCGGGAGGCTATTGTTTCACTTCCCCGAAAGATGCTCGTGAAGTACACTGCGGGAAACGACTGCCAACATCAGAAAAGTAGTATTATTTTTAATAATAAAAAATACACGGAGGAAAACTCCGTTTAGCGCCCGATGTAGGGTTAAACAGTTAAATCTTCTGAATTAAAATCTTCAATCTTATATGGACATGCTGTTATTAATATTGCAGTCAGAGAAGAAACAAAACGTAATAAGTTATTTTCTTTTTTCATCCCATCAGGTATAATATTAAACATTTTAATTCCTATGTAATAGGGACTCTTTTCTAACATAGTATAAATATATATATATAAATACCCAATAGTTTATGTATTGGGTATTTATAATTAGTTCTATATCTCGTGTTATAATTACGATTTATGATTGATGATGTAAATACTAGTGGATTCTTTTTTACAAATTTTAGAACTTCCAAAATATAAAGAGCAGGAATTGTCAAAATGCTATTTTTTTTAAACACTTCTTTACATGATTCTCTATATTTTAATTTAAACATGTATCTAATCACTACCAATATCACCAATACCAATAGTATGATTGGTTAACCCTTCCAATGCAGTAGATGGATGTATTAGAATGGTAGGCTTTGACCAAAACACAAAATACAGTTATGGGGAGTGTCTTTGTCTAACTTTGACCACCTGCTCGTCAGTTCTGCGTCTCCTACAGAGCCATAACCAAACATATCCGTGGCGTGTGCTACTGCTTTCTCTGTTTTCAAGAACGAACGTCTACTACGTATCTTGTTATTCTTCATCGTGTGATTAGTTTGAAATATCTATCTTGTTTTATAGTAAAATGTAATTACACTTTTCAGTTTATTCATATTTTACAATTAAATCAAAATTTATTTGAAATAAACAGTTTTGTAAATATATCTTTTTTACTTTTATCAATAAATATGCTAATTTTAAGTTTTATACTTTTTTACCTTTTATAATTTAGTTGTAATAAAAATTAGCTATGAACTTAAAGAAACAATATTTTTTACTTGTCTTGGTATTACAGGAAAGTTAATGGATTTATTAGTGGAGTGTAAACTGTTAAAACAATAATAATATAGTTTACTTTGCTTTCTAGTTTTAATTCTTTTGTTTACTATAAGAGCAAATACAATAAATTCACCTGAGGAATATTTTAGTTTCTTATTTTATTTTCTATAGAAATACAAAATTTGATGTCGATTTGTTGTAAAATAAAGATAAACTACAGAAATACACAAAACAGTCGCCTGTCTGACAATATAGCTGGAGTGATGCAACAGCTGTTACACGATGACAAATATGTAGATGACTTATATTAACAACATGATCATTTAAATTAAATATCTATAGAAAGGTCATAAGAGAAGTATGTTAGTCTATGAATATCCCACTCTTCCTAAAATGGTTAATCAACTGCACAGTCATCAGGATTCATTGATCCCATCATAAATATCAGTTACAGATGTGTCAGTTGCTCCAGTCTTGCAGAAGAACTATAGGAAAGGAGGAACTTGCGTATACAGAAATTAAACTGAAAAGAAATGAATGAAGATTATATATTTAATTCTTTTTATATCGTAAAATACATTTAAATTTAAATTTAACATTTAAATTTTATTTTGACTCGGTTTTGAGTATGGCATCAGGCATATGGCGTTCCCTGTTGTCAATAAAACTTAAAAGATCCGTTCACCTTTTTCCAGCATACTGAATGGCATGTTGGCCATAGCTTAAAGAATGTTGTTCTTCAGTTGAACCAGGTTTTTGGGACATCATTACAAACCAGTGATTTGAGATAGCTTCCACAAAAAATAATGGCAAGGGTCTAAATTTTGCGTTGGTGACCTTGCTGACCAATACAGATGAACTATTACTGACACTGGCGCTGTGTGTGCTGCTGGAACCGTACATCCCCACATCCATCTCATTGACTGTTGGCAAGAAAAACTCTTGACTCTACAGTTGTAATGGTCAGAATCGTCCAAAACCACTTGTTCGTTTTATTTTAAAAACTCTTGACTCTACAGTTGTAATGGTCAGAATCGTCCAAAACCACTTGTTCGTTTTATTTTAAAAACTCTTGACTCTACAGTTGTAATGGTCAGAATCGTCGTCCAAAACCACTTGTTCGTTTTATTTTAAAAACTCTTGACTCTACAGTTGTAATGGTCAGAATCGTCCAAAACCACTTGTTCGTTTTATTTTAAAAACTCTTGACTCTACAGTTGTAATGGTCAGAATCGTCCAAAACCACTTGTTCGTTTTATTTTAAAAACTCTTGACTCTACAGTTGTAATGGTCAGAATCGTCCAAAACCACTTGTTCGTTTTATTTTAAAAAACTCTTGACTCTACAGTTGTAATGGTCAGAATCGTCCAAAACCACTTGTTCGTTTTATTTTAAAAACTCTTGACTCTACAGTTGTAATGGTCAGAATCGTCCAAAACCACTTGTTCGTTTTATTTTAAAAACTCTTGACTCTACAGTTGTAATGGTCAGAATCGTCCAAAACCACTTGTTCGTTTTATTTTTAAAAACTCTTGACTCTACAGTTGTAATGGTCAGAATCGTCCAAAACCACTTGTTCGTTTTATTTTAAAAACTCTTGACTCTACAGTTGTAATGGTCAGAATCGTCCAAAACCACTTGTTCGTTTTATTTTTAAAAACTCTTGACTCTACAGTTGTAATGGTCAGAATCGTCCAAAACCACTTGTTCGTTTTATTTTAAAAACTCTTGACTCTACAGTTGTAATGGTCAGAATCGTCCAAAACCACTTGTTCGTTTTATTTTTAAAAACTCTTGACTCTACAGTTGTAATGGTCAGAATCGTCCAAAACCACTTGTTCGTTTTATTTTTAAAAACTCTTGACTCTACAGTTGTAATGGTCAGAATCGTCCAAAACCACTTGTTCGTTTTATTTTTAAAACTCTTGACTCTACAGTTGTAATGGTCAGAATCGTCCAAAACCACTTGTTCGTTTTATTTTAAAAATTCTGAACTAATTAAATTTTCTTCACATCACCGCTTTCTCTGAAGTAGAACGATAGAATGCCGACCAGAAATACATCCACAGGTGCAATATTAAAATAAGCCCACAGAATGAAATTTGCATGGTGACGCTTTAGCATCCGTTTGAGAAGTACACTTCAACAGCGAACACATGCTCTACATATGTCCACTCCATGAAACACTGAACTGGGTGGATCAACAACCTAAGCATCCGCTCTCTCATCGCCAGCCTCCTCCAACTGCTTCAATAAGCAAAAGTTCCTCTGCCCCACCCTGTATGTTTAGAGGATCCCCTTTCTGAACAATTCCTAAATTCTAAGACCCAGATGTTTGAAGTTCTACTGTGTCAATTTGTTATATCAATTTTTTTTACCAACATACAGTTAACACATTTTCTTTTAGATCGCTTCTAACATTTCCACTAAGATGTTACTTGTTTTAGTTTACGCCTAATTTCCAGTTTGTTATTAGGCTTTAGTTTACTTAAAAAAATGCTGTATTAAATTTTATTGCAAGAAACTTAAGTTGCCACATCTTATATAATAAAAATGAAATGATGTTTATTAGTCTCACCAATACTTGAGAATGGCTGTACCGATTTGGCTGATTTTGGTTTTGAAATATTTGTAGAAGTCCAAGGAAGGTTTAAAAAGATGAGAAACATTAGAAAAAGTTTCTCAGAAATATTATGTTCTGGAAAATAATTACAATATATGACATACTAATCCAAAGTTAACTGTCCTTAAACAGCTGTTAACACTTTCAGCTAGAATTTGTATACACACTTTTATATTTTATACATTTAGGAACAAACACTCCAATAAATAATAAATTTTATTTTTGTTAAGTGTTTTATACATTTGTTTACATTTAAATTTTAGAATATATTGAATAATTATACAGTGCTTGATCAATAGTGTTATACAGATTACAAAGACAAAGTTACTATCTTATTAAGTTACAACTATGGAACCATAAATAAATTATAGAGTGGAAGGGACTGTAATTGGTTGTATCTGACTTTTACCACAGTAATTTTGTACGTTGTACGTAAGTTATTTATTTTCCTTATCGGGACAAAAAAGCAAATTATCACTATGGCAGGCAATTGAAAAATCTTAGACAGAAAGTAAATTAAAAGAGCCGATAGAAGACGCTTTTTAATCAAAGTTGGTTTTTGTTGCTATATATTTTCTTGATCAGAGCACAAGTCAAACTCAACTATGGCACTTGAAATACCTTAGATAGAAAATTGATCTAACAGATGGAAGTTGACATTTTTTGACCAAATTAGATTTTTTAGACATATATATTTATTTATTCATTCATACATAAATTCTAAAACAGGACCAGTCAACATTTTGTTTACGTTGTGAACGTGTAAATCCATGGATACTGAAATAACATGTACCTGATATGTCTACTCATGTTTAACCCATTCACCTACTAATATTTTAGCACACAGTTGGGCCAAGGAATTCCATTATTTTTGCCTATTATTTAGGTGTGCAGATATTTAGCTGTAACTTTCTAGTAAATCCTAGTAAATCATTGTTTTGCAAAAAATATTTTGTAGCAGTGTTTTTCTTGAGCTTACCTACCATTTAAAACTTCCTGTATCAAAAAAAAAAAAAAAAAAAAAAAAAAAAAAAAAAAAAAAAAAAAAAAAAAAAAATGGAGGTATACGAGGTATAACCTATAACATACCGGTAATAACATAAATTTATTTATAAATAAATTTTTTTAAATTTTATGTTGCCCACCACCAATATTTTGTTCCCAAAATGAAAACCTTAAATGGAATTATTATTGTGTAGCCTACCTTATTTGTCCTTAGAAGTCACACACCAAAAGAGTGTTGTATATTTCATAGTATATTTACACACAATTATATCGTTTTTATATATTATATACCCTACCATATTTATATTTATATTCAGAAGAATTGATCTGCATTGACAAGGCCTACGAAGTCAGTTGCCGGTCCGATGTCAGGAGTTGGTCATTCCTCTTCTGAATCGAAAATATCGGAGATTTGAAACTGTTCCCGTGTCACACGATCCCATTCCACATCTGATTGATCACTACCGGAACTGAATTCTTCACTACAATTATTAGAATCGTTCATAAAACGATCTATTTCACTGTCACGTAACCTATTACCAGCCATGTTTACGGACACTAACAACAACAGGTGTCATATGGAGTAAATCCATCTGTTATTCTTTGCTTACGTCAGTTTAGCCAACTAATGACAAAAATATTGTTCTAAACAAACAAGTAACCATGGAAACGAAACATAGTTTGATTAGTGCAGCTATCTGTCGAGTTTAAAGTGAACTATTACTGCCGCGGAAGCGCTCCGTCGAAGTATGGCAGGACCCGCGGCGGAACGGCTCCGTCGAAGTAGGTGAATGGGTTAAAACAATTGTAGGGTTCCATCATATTATATCATAAATGCTATCACTAAGATAGCTGTCCTTTGAAAATAGTGTGTAAAGCCACGGCTAACTGCTAGTTTACAATTACATTTTTGGTTTATGCTTTTGGTGAAAAGATCCCTTTTCTGTTTTACAGGCAAAGAAAATGTGGTTGTGTTTGACTTCTTGGGTAAAGATTCAATTCGATACTACAACGAAGTACCAGTGGAAAAGAGAGTTTTCAAGAATCTTGTGCTATTCATGGAAAACAAGAAACCAGAAGACGATCTGTTTGACCGCCTCAATGTGAGTTCTCAATGTTTACATTTTCTTTTCATTGACAAGGATAAAGTTGTTATTGCCCCAAGATATGACATGATGTGTTTTCCTTGTAGACTGCCGTGCTGAACAAACATCTGAGTGAACTGATGGACGGACTGACGGCCAAAGTGTTCCGTACGTTCAACGCCTCGTGGACACTACAGAACCAGCTGAGAGAGCTCACAGACCCGGACTACACAGTTGCAGAAAAGGTAAATTACACTCACAAACACGCATACACGTAAACATGTGACTGTAAATATGTGCACTCAGAGAGAATTAAAAAGTTGTAATGTAATATAAAAATATTGTAATTACATTTTAGAAAAGAATTAACTTGTCTTTTTATAATAAATTAATGTACTTTTTTGACAACAATTAATTGAACTTTATTAATTTTTTGTTTTCCCCTTAACTTATTTATTGTATTGGAATTACCTTGTACAGGGTAAAGTATTAATATTGGTTATTTGTTCTGTGTTTGTGTTGACAGCTATTGGCGTACAACAGAGCGAACAGGGCAGTCGCAATCCTCTGCAACCATCAACGTGCCGTGCCGAAGACACATGACAAGTCCATGGCAAACCTGCGAGAGAAGTTGGCCAACAAGAGACAGGCCGTGGAAGACGCGGAGAAGAATTTAAAACATGCCAAAAGAGACGCCAAAAATGGATCTGCCAAAGAGAAAATGTAAGTTTAGTTTAAAAGTAAACATACCCTTTGGGTACCATTCAGACCAACATTTGTTATTTGTGTCTGAGGAATATCAGCGACTTTATCGAGGGGTTACTGAAGAATGTGGGGCTCTTGGGCTCATGTGCACTACTTTACATTTGTGCCTGTAACTCCCTCATATTTTGCTAAAAATTGAGGACTAAAATAAAAACTTGAATATAAATAAATTTTGTAACAGTAAACATTGCAACTTTTTATAAAACAAATAATATAAAAATTAAAAGGAATAATTAAATGGTACGTACAAAAAATAAATACCTACATATCTTTTCATCTTTAAGTATGAAATAACATTCTTTAAAATATTCCCAGATGCAAGATGTTTATTTTACTGAACACTACAAATAAAACTGTACATAATCACAAATTAATATTGGTTTTAAAATAATAACTCAATTTTTATGACACTAAAAAAATTGTGTTTTTAAAAGTTGTTGAGTCGATAATATATAGAGTATTTACAGTCACTAAATATCGGTGAGACGTGTGTGTTCAACATTGGCACATCGTGGCATCTGAATGTCAGTGCCCAAAGAGTTAAAACCTGTGAATGTTTTACAGAGCTGCTGACAAGGCTAAGAAGACGTTGGATCGGTTAAAGGAGCAGCTTCTGAAGCTGGAGGTGCAAGAGACAGATCGGGAGGAGAACAAGACTATTGCCCTGGGCACGTCCAAGCTCAACTACCTGGACCCTAGGATATCAGTGGCTTGGTGAGTTAACCGCTTACAATAACATCTGAGATTCTGGTGGACTGAATCGACTATATCTGGTTACTGAGTTGAAAATATTAATTTCTACAAGTACATAGAGATGGTACAAGTTTGTCTTTGTGATGTGTATTCAAGAAAACTTATCAGGTGGTTACCTAAATAAAATCTTGGCCATTTTAAAATCAAAATATTAAATTTAAATTGATCCTACTATTGCAGAGAGTTGTTCTACGTTATTACATCTGAATCTGTTCCAAATTTAAGACATTTAATTTATTCATTGCACGATTGTACAAACACTGTTTGATCCACCACTGTGACAACTAGAGTGATATATTTAAATTAGGATATTTCAAATTGAATACAGTTAACAATTTATATTTTGTTCTATTCTTGTAAGTTTGTCCAAAAATGGAAATTAATGGATCAATCTAGAATAACTAAAGCTAAAATAATTATGTGTAATATACATGTGTGGAGGTTTTCTAAAATAAAAATAAACTCGCTGTAGGTTAGTTGCAAATTATATAGAACTTATTTTTAGTGTTAATTTTTTTAGAATTAAACGTTATCAATCCCTTATTTTACACATTTAATGTAAAAAATATTGAAAAAGTGTGAAAAATATCAAAAAATGTTGGGTCCGTATTGATTTAACTTTATTCCCTGAACATGTTGCAGGTGCAAGAAGTTCGATGTGCCCATCGACAAGATCTACAACAAGACTCAGCGCGACAAGTTCCGCTGGGCCATCGACATGGCTACGGCTGATTATGTATTTTAATACAAACTAGACGAGCAGAGTGGACGTTTTATACTGTCTTGTATTGTCTTGACATTAAAATCACTTGTATTTTACATAGTTTTTTCTTCAATTGTGATAGTTCCTTAGTTTCTTATTACGTTTTTTATGGTATTTTTCAAATTATTGGTGTTATGTTACAGTGGTAAATTTAACATTACCACTCTGCTCCGTATATTTTAGGAATTATTGTTCCATTGTTAGTTAGGATTATTATTTATTTTTTACAGTATACTTATATTCAATTTTTTACTTAGTATTATTTTATATATTCCACTGACGTTCAGTGAGTTGTACGTTTGAATAAATATTTTACGAACGTAAATCAATCTACGTGCTAAGTTTTTGAAGAACAATTAGTCTAATTACTGGATAATATAATTTAAATTAATGGTAAGTTATTTTTTAATGTATATATATTTTTTGATGTTTTAGTGTGACTTTGATGTGGCAACTGTTGAAGCGCACCGGATCATTCGAGTCTAGCATTTTCTGATTATGACTGTATTCTTTTAGGAGATCGATGCATGGATGTTAGGTTTTCTTGATTTCTCTTTTCAGATTTTACATAATAAGCTGTTTAAGGGGCTAAGTTGATACCTTAATTTTGTAATATCAGGTCGATTGTACCGTATATATGTGATACAAACTGCAATGGTAGATTGTACGGGTCCTGAAGCAGACATCAAGCACAAATACAGAAACACACGTGAAACAACAAATAGAATCAGATGGTAGAATTAAGAGTTTATTTTTAAGACTCTGCTCTCTTTGTATGGAATTTGTTGTATTTTGGATTATCTTAACTACTGGACATTATGAAATCTGGAGACAGTCTATATTACTAAAATTGTTGTTTGTACATACTGTATACGTACTTTGTGTACTTGTACATTCTGACTGTTGCGTACAAGTAATCAAATTTACCGATTGTTTCAGTTCAGAATTTTAAATTTGTACAGCAACTGCTGTTTTAGCTTTAGATGTCCATTATTGTTACTGTATTATGAGACTCTTCTGTTCTGACCAAACGTTAGAAACTGTATTCATCCTTTGGCTTGGAAAAAAGTTCATAATTGTTATTCCATTATATGTGTATTGATTTTTTATTGTGAAGAAAATGTTTTTACAATTTTATTACTTAAGAGGAACAGTAATAGAAATATAACAAGATTTCTGTTAGAGAATTGAGAGTTTCAAACCAGATTCAACAGGGTATCGTCTTAGTCCGGTTGTATTAATTGTACATTAATTAAATGTACTTCATGAATCTTATTTATTTTATTAATGTTAAACGGAATAAAAACACAATTATTGTTTAAATGTAGTTAAGGTTACGGAGAAATTTTCATATACACTGGATGTTGTAAATTGATTATTATATAAATCCGTTTTGTAAATAAATCAAGTGTGTGTGAAAATAGAGTGCAGATATAAAATATGGTGTCTTTGGTTTACTCTGCTACCCCTCACTCCCCTCAGTCTAGAACAATCTACTCTCATCTTCCTAAACTATTTTTATATCTCCAATTAAAAGTACTGTGCTCTTGAACATAACATAACGTTCAAATGTTCAAAGAGTAAAAATTAAAAATTATCCTTAAATGTTTTCTTAACATGACAAACACATCAAAACTGTGTAAAATATTTAACCCTTTGAGTGCCGCAGCATTTTGCTATATGGTATGCATGAAATGCCGAGCCAAAATGCCTGATTTTCAAGGGTCTGGTTAAAAATTCATAAAAAAATTATTTATTGGTGTAATGTCCTGGTTTTTTGTTTGTTTTGTAGATAAACATATTTTCTTTATAAATATAATACATTCAATAGTAATTTAAGGTGTTTATACCAATAAAAAAACATTAACAAAAACTTTATGAGCAAAAACATTTTGTTTCTTATTTTTGCACAACGTAGTGTTATTGAAATATTTTGTTTTTTATTTTTAGTTATGCTATCTTATACTCCATTTAATTCTTTACAAAAAGACATATACAAACTTTTTTATACTTATAATTAAAGTTTGGAAAATAAAATATGAAAACATGAACCGCTACAAAACAAGAAAGTTTGTAACCTAACCTGACACTCTGTCTTGTCTACACTGCTAATGCCTGCATTACTAGGTATTCATTGTCAGTAATGTTTTTACGACTCATTGTTTATAAATATCACTGAACAAGCACAAAAAACATAAAAACTATACAAACGTATTTAGTAAAGTACTAGCTTCTTACGATCGCCGTAACTCACGGTCAAGTCATTGTTCTACTTACACAGACTAGAACAACATACACAAACAAAATAATATGAAGATACTAACACTACAAACCCATTTACAACCCCAGCTCTCTTTACAACCACAGTAAAAATCAGAACCTACCCAAAATTCAACAAAACCTTCATCAAAAGTTACGTTGAAGCCTTTGAAATGCGTATGTATAGTCATTGAGCCAATTTAGATAAATACTATATCAAATATAAGCGTTACTGCAGAAGTCGCAAATAGCAATTCTGGTGTTTCTTGCATATAACGCAGGATCGCAAATAGCGATGCTCCGGTACTCAAAGGGTTAATGTGTTTCCATGACAACGAGCAATACATACAATTACGAGGGTCGTTCAGTAAGTAATGAGGCAAATTATTATTGCTCCAAACGGCTGAATTGATCCCTATGAAACTTTTAGTTCATAAAGTTTGCAACCTTTTGATGACATCTGATCAGCTGTAAATCATATTTTGTAAACATAGCCTCAAGTTTACACAGTTAACAATGGTGTCTGCTTGAGAATTGCACCTTAGAAGAGCAAAATGAGTAGAATACTATCAAAGTAGCTGTACAAGAGTTTGTGGTGAACAACCGGTCGAACTGTTTAATCTGATTAGTGTAAAAATAATGCGAGTGTTGAAACTGTCCATAAAGATATTCACAAGAAGCTGCTCTACAACAAGCCCTGTGCGAGATGGGTGCGCAGACAACTCACAAAGAAACCTGGCTTCAAATCAGTCAACAGTCGAAAATTCGCAAGAAGGTTTTTTGAAAATGGATCCACCACTTTGAGACAGAGCCTTGAGTGGAAGCGTACGACTTCTCCCACTTGCAAACAATTCAGGACCCAGCCATTTACCGGTAAAGTCATGCTTACAGTATTCTGGGATTTTCAGGGAAACAATTTATTGTGATTTTCTTAAAGGCCAAAGAACAATAAACAGCCAGTAATATGTTGAAATGCTGGAAGACAAGGTAAGACCTGCCATTCAAACAAAACGCTGCAGACTCTGGACTGAAGGTGTGATTATGCTTCATGACAACACGTGTCCATCTACGAGAGGGCTGACGAAAGAAAAACTCCCTTAAAGAGGGTCTACGAGGATTTTATTCCAGTCCTCGGGAGCAAAAGTGGCTTCAAGATCAACCCAAAGGATTTTATGTCAAAGGCAATTTACAAATTAGCAGAAAGATTGTATAAGTGCTGCTAGGGACTATGTTGAAAAGTAATCAAAGTGTTGTACTGATTGATTAAACTGTTTTTAAGATTAAGATCAACTTACTGAGTGAAACCTCAACACCTATCAAATCAAAAATTGTTTATTTCATACATAATAACATATGTAACATTGATGGAAGCTATTTTTTCTTATATCTAACAAATACATGAGCTTCTGCTAATATTTGTTTACTGAAATGTACTTCCCACATGAGCATAGCTTGTGGGTGGGAAGGGTCGCTATTGATTAATTGCATTACAATATTTACATGATTTATAAGGTTGCTACATGTGCTACCAGCTGTAGACTAAGGTGCCAAGAATGTCCAGGTACCGGTTGATAATATATGAATATAATATTTCTAGTCTATTAATTAATACTAACTCTATTGTTTGCTTATTAGGATAGTAATATTAAGTTGTTATTATAAGTATTAAAACAAAAACTATTTTTGAAATTATTGATATAGTTTATTTCTGTTTAGATTTAAATTTTGAAATTTATTATTCTTCCATTTTTTTATATGAGATATAGTTTAAATAATCTGTTTGTATAGGTTTAGATGCGGCTGTATAGTATATAGGATAAATAGATAAAAGACCTCTCTTTCCCCAAACCCCACACATACTCAGACCTTGCATTCAGGCTCACTCAACCAAAAGAGAAGATTTGTCTTAAGATTTCATCTGCCTGAATGTGTAAAACAAGAATTTTAACCCTTAGCGCTCTGATTTGAACTTGTGATTGTTCTCTCAGTTTGGTGATAGGGAGTAAAAAACGTATTTAAATACTAAAATGTATTTAGCCAAACATGTTTTGTAAACTACATAATAGTCAATTATCTTTATTTACATATAATCAAGATCTGTATTGGCCTCAAACAAAATAAATTAATTAATAACATCTTCAGTTTCTTGCTTTACATGTTAGTCTTGACCAGGTCCAGGTATTCTTTAATGGACTAGACAAGTCTCTCCATAAGCCATTTTTTTAGTTGAATCTTGAGTTCTGTCCCTTCTAGGTCTTTCAGTGTTGGTGGCAGCATGTTGAACAGCTTAGGGTTTCTTGGTGTATTGAGTCATATGATGAGTAGGTAGATGATAGTAACTCTTAGGGTTCTGTACAAGTGAAAATCCCTGCCTCTTGGAAAAGTCTGCTTCTTCTGTATAAATGATTACTGCGTAACAGTAATAAAGAGCGACAACAGTTAAAATTCTAAGTGACTTTTAAGCCTATCTGCAACTGTCTTTTGCGTTGTCTGCAAGCACCCTAATCGCCTTTTTCTACAGAACAAGAACTTTAGTGAGATTTGCCTCAGATGTCTCACTCGAAGCTGTCAGGCCATACCTAATTTGTGATTCAACCAACACATAGTAGGCTCTCTGCTACGTCTAGGCCACCTATCCATTTCATCCGACGTACTGCAAATATTCCAGTACTGACTTTTTTTGTTAAGATGTCAGTGTGATTCGTCCACGATAGGTTAGAGTCAATAGTAATTCCCAATAATTTTGTGTGATTTTTAACAGAAATGTCAGGAATTTCTGGACAGTTGTCTTGTCTTCTACTGAAATTTATTTGTGTTGTTTTTAGTGGGTTTATAGCTAAGTCATTATTCAGGCAGTATTTAAGTGCTTTACTTGTTGAGTTTAAAATGTTTGAGTACCGTTCTTGAGGCTGAGTCATTGCTACAAATCAGGGTTGTGTCATCTGCATAGAGTACGGGTTGGGTTCTACATTCTCAGTTGTAAACAGCTGTGGGAATTCATTTGTAAACAGTACAAATATAAATGGTCCCAGTACCAAGCCCTGTGGTACTCCTCGTTGGTAGTGGTTCAGATTTATAAACTTGAACTCTCCCATTAATTGATTTTTTGACCTCAACCATCTGCCTACGCCCTTCTAGGTAGCTTTCTACCCAATCTCCAGCCTCTCCTTTGATTCCCAATTGTGACAGTTTTATCAACTAGACAATTAATGTCTTATATTGTTATATATATATAATATTTATGTATTATACTTATTAAATATTATTTAGAGACAATGCTACTTAGTCTGTAGCTGAATTAGACTTGTCAATGCATGTAACATGTTTTACGACAAATAAACGAATTTATTATTAATATTATTATTATTATATATTAAACAAATTAAAAAACGCTTAAACCAAGATACATACAAATTTAAGCGTCTGGTTCACTTAAGACCGTCAATCCTACGACACTTTCTCCACTCGCCTTTCTACATAGAACTTGGCCTCATGAGTCCACATGTAGGCGAAACCAATTTTACGGGATTTCCTTTTCAATTTGGAAAGGAAGTTTTGTTTTGTGCTCGTTCCTCCACTGTAACATGAAGCACCGCTCCAACTCCTTGACTGTGCTGATGACATCTTCCTTAAGTGTTTCTGGTATCACTGATCTCCACATTACTTCTTGTGTACTGCTCGAGCGTAGAAACACGATCTTGCAGTCACTCAATGGCGGATCCAAGTAATTCATTTTTAACTCCAAGATCTTTGTTTTTCTTCTTCACAGCTTTGATTTCTTTCTTCAAATCCTCCACAAGAGAGTTTGCAGTATCACCTTAACCTCACTGCAAAACTTTTTTAGTTCCTCAACACTTAGTTTAAAAGCCGTCGAGCACATTAATTATAAAATTCTTCGTAACAGTTGTACTCACTCTAGAGCTTATACTTCCCTGGTTAGAAGCTGCACGACAGTTTTTACATTTCCACAGTTTGGAACGTGTATTCCTGTCTTCAATGTCGTTCTTCACGGTTTATATGAAAACTGCGTTTACCATCACCATTACAAGTAATCAGCTTTATTGCTGGAAATATCCGAGTTACACGCGCCACGACGGTATTCTCAACTTTTACACAAATAAAACAGTTTTAAAAATTACCAAAATGACCAGTTATCACTATTACGACTGGACTGAGAAGATAAGAGTCTGTTGTTCTTCAGCTACACAAAAACAAGAACTCTGGCAGATTTTATTCCACTCAGATATTATTAGCACAATGATTAATATAATATCCTTGCACTATGCCAACTAATGAATGTGCTTTGATAACAAATTACAATTGCAAACAAAATTTCTGTTTTATAGTTATCAGAATCTTTGAGTTGTTGGAAAAATTTCCAAAAGTGGCTTGACTCTTGTGTTGTGTGACGACAAAGAACTCAAAGATTTTATCACCGACTGGCTAATGGTGTACACAGCAAAATTTTTTTAAGACAGCATTTTTAAGTTAATCAAAAGGTATGATAAATGCATAAATCATAATGGCTATTATGTAAAAAAATCAAGAAAGTATGTAGTTTTAAAATGTACATAATAAAATATTTTTGTCTGATTGGGCGTTTTTTTAATAATCTAATGGCGGTTACTTCATACTATGAGTTAGCAGTCGTTCAATGGCACAGCTGCTTAAATTATAATTGACTTCATCTAAAGCAACTATTTCATAACCTTAAATTATTTGAGATAACTTTGATTTGCTTCAATTTTTATCTAATTTTTTCTACAACATGAATGATGGTTGCCATTCCTGAAATCTACAGGATCTAACACTGATACTTGATTATGAAGTTTTTGGCCCTCCGAATCTGAGGCTTTAACAGAAGTCTAAGATTTGAGGGCTCCTGTTCTGATATCCTTTGGCCTCAGGAGATAAGCTTCTAGGAATTATTTTCTGATCTTGCAAATGGCAGGACACTTTAGCCTCGTATGTTCCACTAATTCTTCTGCCTCTCCACAGAGACTGCATTCATCATTCTGGCTTAGACCCACCTTTATCAGAGGTTTCCTAAGCAGGCCATGCACTGCCTAGCAGCATCCCTATCCCCCTCGCTTTGATCTGGGAGTACTAACCATCCTTTAGCATAGGGAGAGATAAACATTTTAGATTGCATGAGGCTTTTCTCCAGGTTTCAAAACTAATCCTTTTCCCCAAACACTTACAAGAGCTTTGCTATAGGAGAAGGCTACTCCACAGGCTGGCTCTGGCCCTACCAGAAGGCTCCCAGTGCCTATCTTGGCAAGGGTATCTACTATTTCCTGGCACCAGCCAAGGGCAACTTTATCCCTTTTTGTACGTTCAATCAGGGGTAATTTTCCCTATCAATTTCACGAGAAAGTACATTGTGTGCTTATACAATGTAAATTGTCTCTTGGCTCCAGGACTACTTCAAATCTTAAATTTAGTGAATTATTTGTGCAAAAATTAATCCTTTATTTGGTATATGGGTTGTCTTATTTATCATATGAGTAATTTGAGTGTTATTTTATAAATTCTGTATGATTTTTTATACATATGTGGCAACAGAATTTGACAACAATTAGTATATTTTAAAAAGTTGCACATGGTCTTGTTTAGTTAAAAATAAATTCTGAGAAGTT
This sequence comes from Homalodisca vitripennis, assembly GCF_021130785.1. Classification (NCBI taxonomy): domain Eukaryota; kingdom Metazoa; phylum Arthropoda; class Insecta; order Hemiptera; family Cicadellidae; genus Homalodisca; species Homalodisca vitripennis. Next base: position 11,529,529 of record NC_060212.1, on the reverse strand, counting down.
CAAGAAGTATGCGACTTAAACTGATTTCATTGTTTTCCTACCATATATTAAACGAAATAAAAAAATAATAGATAACAAGAATTGAATTCCAGGAAAGCATACACACCCACAATAATAAAAGACTCCATGTAAAATAAATTCTTTTTTAATCAATAATATAAACCCTATTGATATTTTAAAAATATTAACTTTACAGTACTGTACACAACTTAACAGTTTAACTTTAAGTTTCATCAACATCTTCACTTTCCATATTTTCAACTTCGTCTTCGGACAATTCATCCCAACGATCTTCTGATTCATCATCTTCAGCTTCACTTCCCAACGTGTCACTGCCTTCTTCAGTGGAATCTGCAGAACATTCACTGAATTAGTGGTGTTAGTTATACTAGAGCACATCAACGGTCCAGTGTGACCAACTAACTAGGAGTACACGCATTCTTCCTGTAACAGACTTCACAAGTAAGAGACTTCCTGAGCCTAGCTCCTGATTCATCATCTTCAGCTTCACTTCCCAACGTGTCACTGCCTTCTTCAGTGGAATCTGCAGAACATTCACTGAATTAGTGGTGTTAGTTATACTAGAGCACATCAACGGTCCAGTGTGACCAACTAACTAGGAGTACACGCATTCTTCCTGTAACAGACTTCACAAGTAAGAGACTTCCTGAGCCTAGCTCCTGATTCATCATCTTCAGCTTCACTTCCCGACGTGTCACTGCCTTCTTCAGTGGAATCTGCAGAACATTCACTGAATTAGTGGTGTTAGTTATACTAGAGCACATCAATGGTTCAGTGTGACCAACTAACTAGGAGTACATGCATTCTTCCTGTAACAGACTTCACAAGTAAGACACTTCCTGAGCCTAGCTCCTGATTCATCATCTTCAGCTTCACTTCCCGACGTGTCACTGCCTTCTTCAGTGGAATCTGCAGAACATTCACTGAATTAGTGGTGTTAGTTATACTAGAGCACATCAACAGTCCAGTGTGACCAACTAACTAGGAGTACACGCATTCTTCCTGTAACAGACTTCACAAGTAAGAGACTTCCTGAGCCTAGCTCCTGATTCATCATCTTCAGCTTCACTTCCCAACGTGTCACTGCCTTCTTCAGTGGAATCTGCAGAACATTCACTGAATTAGTGGTGTTAGTTATACTAGAGCACATCAACAGTCCAGTGTGACCAACTAACTAGGAGTACACGCATTCTTCCTGTAACAGACTTCACAAGTAAGAGACTTCCTGAGCCTAGCTCCTGATTCATCATCTTCAGCTTCACTTCCCGACGTGTCACTGCCTTCTTCAGTGGAATCTGCAGAACATTCACTGAATTAGTGGTGTTAGTTATACTAGAGCACATCAACGGTCCAGTGTGACCAACTAACTAGGAGTACACGCATTCTTCCTGTAACAGACTTCACAAGTAAGAGACTTCCTGAGCCTAGCTCCTGATTCATCATCTTCAGCTTCACTTCCCGACGTGTCACTGCCTTCTTCAGTGGAATCTGCAGAACATTCACTGAATTAGTGGTGTTAGTTATACTAGAGCACATCAACGGTCCAGTGTGACCAACTAACTAGGAGTACACGCATTCTTCCTGTAACAGACTTCACAAGTAAGAGACTTCCTGAGCCTAGCTCCTGATTAATCTGAATATATTTCATATTGGTGTGATTCCACCTTGGATTTTCACTTCACTTTTGTTCATAGGTTAACTAGGACCTATTTGTCAGTGCCAATGACTTTTGTACTATTTGTCCAATGTTGAGTATTAAATTAAATATAGTTTAAAATAATACATTTTAAGTATTAAAGTTATTGGAAAAATTCCTCAAAATAATACAAAACGGAACTAAATAAATACAGTATATTTATTATTGTCTTCCTTTTAGGAATTTGTGTCTGGTCACCTCGAACCCGGCGAGCTGAGAGGACGACTATCTAAGTCTCCATGCACACTTAAGCCACCTATTGACCGCAAAGTTGGCGGTCAGAACACTACTTTGTGTTTTCGTCGCAACCTGCCCATCGGCTTTAGACAAATGAAACATTTTTATTTAGTAACATTTATTGTTATTATGAATGAATTTTTGTCCAATACAACATTACATTTATGGTAAAAATATTTGGCCTTGTGAACGATCCATACCATACAATGGTACTAAAAAGTCAGGAGATTGATGATTATATGTAATAGTAAACGTATCATTATGAAATTACGCATATCAATTTAGGGCCTAAAAGGTAACTTTTTTTATAGACCATTGTCTTCTCAGGTGGATGGCATCAGACAAGTAGTGAGTTGCAATCTTACACTGACCGATCTGTAACATCGGACAGCAAGATCCAAGTCCTAGTTCACTGTAAAAGACTCATCTAAAAGGAAACTTGTCAGTTTACAAATTTGAAATCCTTATTTTTTACATCACGCTACCCTTTATTACGTCCTGAAGATGGATTATATAAGAACAAGGGAGAGGGTGGGCAAGCACAGGAACTGTGTGTGTGATGGCTAGACTGACCTCCGTCCTGATGCACGACTAGAGCCTGAGTGTCCACGAGCCCAGACTGTCGCTCACTGCCAGACACCTGGTGTAACATGAGGTCCAGTCGGCCCCTGAGCCTGCCCAGAGGTGCCAGACAGTTGACTCGGGTCTCCACCAGACCCAGGAGCGGAGAGAACGCTGCCGTCGCACTCGGATCTGCCAACAGCTGGCCCGAGTGTGTGGCGAGCAATGCCTTCAGCCATACCGCTGCCACCTGGTTCCTGCACCGATCACAGAATACTTACATAGCAGAACACAAATGAGGAAATTAAATAATTAATCAGACGTGGGTAAGTTTTTAGCATCAAGATGTGGCTCAAGCTTCCTCCAAAATTTTGAAAGAGGAATATTAAAATCGCACCCATTAGTTTGTTTTAAGCTAGAACACATTATTGAGGTCTTAAAGCTCAACAATATTCCTGGAAAATATTCCCGAGCCCCTGTTTTTGGAGAGTATTTTAAAGCTTGTAAACCACCCTGTGTCTTAATCCCCCCCCATATTTCATAGCTTTACAAATCGATGACTGTACTGCATGCCAAATCATGTTTTCATTACATTTTCAATTTATTTTGTTAACATTTTTGTGTAGTCAGAGTTTTCTATGGTTCAAGGTACTATCAGTTCCAATATGTTCACACTGTTAGATTTTTACTCTACTATAAATTAGCTTCTAATAATTTAAAATTAAATAATAGTCTTTTGCAAGAAAATACCAAATATTGCATCCATCTAGCTTATGATCAATTCAGGTTAGGTAAGTGAACCTACAATGCGAGTACGGTTACAATGCGAGTACAGTTACAATGCGAGTACGGTACTTCAAAACCTGCAAACATTATGGGAAATACAGGAGAGACCTTCTCCCTTGAAAACACTTCTACAGTGAAAAGGAATTCCTGGAATGGAAGACCTGAAGAAATTACTAAGTGTGGTACAACTAAATAATTGTTGTGTAATCTCGTTTTGACAATACCGATTTCTATGATTGTGTAAATAGAGAATGATAAAGAAAGATCCAATCCAATTAACATGATACAAAAGTTCTTTATACGCCTGATTTCAAATAAGAGTAAGTATGAAACGACATGTCCAATATTTAGTTCTCTTAATATTTTACCTCTAAAAAATTTGTTTATATAAAAGGTTTTAAAGCTATTTTATAACAGAAGTGGACACACAACAATACAATAATTACAAATGCATATTAAGAAATCCAAATCAAGCATTGTTACTGAAACCATATACCACTTTTTTTATCAAAACTTTCAACTTTTTAGCTCCAAGAATTTATCATAAAATCCCCCCATTCTTAAAACAATCAAAAGGTACCTTCTTAACAAGTCTGAAACAGTGGCTTTTGAAATTTGAAGATGTAAACTTTCTTTTAAATATCCGAACGAAGTTTTTTTTTTTACTGAATAAGTTATATTTTTTATTTAATTGTTAATTAGATTCTTTTATATATTGCTGTATATAAGTTGTATAAGCTATCTCTAATTTATAAACTTAGACTCATGAAATATTTTGTTTTAGCACTAGAAGATTACTTTTTATTATATGTATAATGTCTCTAAGAGCTGAAATAACACAAAATATTTATTTTTGTTATTTCTATTTTAGTAATGGAGCCTCTAAACAGGTTTTTTTACCTTAGAGGTCACTTTTGATTTAATATAAATACTTGTATGTAACAATTTCTCTGATACTTATTAATATTATTTTTTGTTGTTGTTTAGTTCCTAGATTAAATGTAAATTTGACTAAGATTTGTTTTTGTACAGTCATTCCTGGCACGATGCTCTATTATTCTTAGTGTTAGCTAGTGCTCTCTTTTATTCTTTTCATTTTGTATTTTTGTCCTCAAAGAATCTTTTTACTGTACAAGTATTTATTTTTGTAAAAAATTATATATAAAAGAAGTGAAAAATAAATTATTCTTATTCTTAAAAAGACACGCTAAAACAGAGTGTTACCTGAACACCCTGTACAGGACAGTGTTCCCTGTTATTGTATTCGACTTCTGAGTACCTGTAAGTAAAAGATTGTTACAAGCAGCAGTAATAGAGAGACTCACGTGAATGTCTTGCCTTGCAGAAGTACAGACAACTCCTTCACCAGTAGTCCGATAACCTGTACAGGTAACCTCTGTACAGTCTGTGTGATAGCTGCCTCATCTCTGCGGAACAGCACATTCTGCAGCAATGACTTGTCTTTGCTTTGGAGCCCCTGAACACACACATATAACAGTTGTCAACAACTAATGTCTCCACTAGTCTGCTCTCCCTTTTTAAACATGATATGAGTATGTCACACCATGTGTCGTATAACATTGCATGCAAAATTATAAAATTTACAAATTTTTTAATTCACAAGATGTCCTGCGGATAGACAGAAAACTGTACTTTAAAGTTTCCTTACTCCTGCAGACAAAAGAGAAATTGTGCCAGCCTACAGAGTACTGTGATGGCTGAGTGCTTCAATGATATCTACAGATTATATTTTCTTGAGATACTTGATACTTGTATTCTTCGTCAATGGACGGATTTCCCGTATAGACTGCGTCAAAAGTAAATGTTCATGTCAAATAGTTAAAAAATTTACAATATATTTACATTTGTGGCGGTTGGGTCACCCAAACAGTGGCTTTTCTTCCCAGCTCCTTTAAGGAATAAAGCGGCCTCCTTATGAGCTCTTCATGCAAGGCTGACTTGAACTTGGCATGCTCAAGATGTCTCACACTTATCGGTAGCAAGTTAAACAGCTTTTGACCATACCTAGGGAAACTCCTTAGTGTGTGCCGGAGAGTCGGCATCGTGCGATGTTTTAAGTCCCCGGGCTCTGCGAGTGTCATAGCCGTGGATGTCGCTTCTGGAGGGAATACTGAAAGACTGCTCCCGTACCTGCAAGATGGAGTTGTAGACGTACTGGCTGTAGACTGTAAGGATATTCAGGCGGATGAAAATTGGCCAGCAGTGCTCCAAGTATCCTGAAGAGGTTATAATTCTTACAGCTTTCTTTTGCAGCTTCAGCACGTCTTCACAGGCTCCAGAATGACCCCATAGTATCAGTCCATAGATAATGTGGCCTTTGGAAGAGTGCATGATATGCTGTTTGTAAATAGGGTTCCGTTACCATGGTTCCCTTAATTTCCTGAGGAGGCAGAGCACTCTGGAGAGTTTGACACAGACCTGAGAAACATGTGCCGTCCACGTCATTCTTCGGTCCAGATAAAAACCGAGCAATTTTACGTTATCATTGGTTTGGGAAGCCTATGTCTCTCTTGAGTGTGCATATCAGGTGCTGGGTTTTGTCTGGTTTTTAACTGCAAATGGTTGACTTCAAACCATTGTTTTGCCCTGTCCAGTAACATTATTGCATCCTGCCTCACTCTGTTTAAATCTTTCCCTCTTGTTGTTAAGGTTGAGTCATCTGCGAATAGGAGAGAGCGACCCTCGAGTTCTAGGTCATTGACCAGTATGAGGAAGAGTAAGGGCCCCAGAACAGAACCCTGAGGCACTCCGTGCTTGACCAGCAAGATCCCCGACTGCGCACCCTCCAGAAAGACGGCCTGTTTCCTGTTTAGCAGATACGATGCTAATGTCTTGTGGACCGTAGAACCTATTCCATAGTGAGACAACTTCTGGAGCAGTAGTTGGTGTGATACGCAGTCGAACGCCCTGCTGAGATCCGCAGAGTGTAAGCGCCATTGATTCACCCTCCTCAAATGCCTTGGTTATTTTGTTCAACTAGTGATAATATTGCCGTAGTAGTAGAAGTGGCATCTCCTAAAACCATGCTGCCCCGCCATGAACAGGTTGTTTTCCCTTCGAAGTATTTCACTAGCTGAATTTTTCATGACACTTTCCATGACTTTGGCCAATACCGGGATTATCGATATCGGACGGTAATTTGCCAGTTCTTGATGGTCGCCCTTCTTGTAGATGGGGATCGTTCTAGATATTTTCATGTAGTCAGGAAAAACACCAAATCTTAGGCAGCAATTTATGGCTTTGCATAGAGGGTCAGCTATAGCGTCGATGACGGACTTCAAGACTTCACCGTCCGACATGCCATAAACATCCTGACTTTTGGAGGACCTAAAAGTTCTTCACTAAAGCGGTAATTAAATTTTGGGGCTTACCTCTTCCCATTCCATAAGTGTGCAGTTGGGTGTTGGTAAAAAACCCAGGTCCAGGCTCACATCCGCAGCCTGCGGAAACTTAGATACAATATCTTCGAATGATTTGATGAAAAGGTGTTAAAATCGTCAGGGCTACCTGGATATGAAAATTGTTGAGATTTTACCTTGTTTTGGTTGATAACTTGCCAAGCCGACCTTGCATCTATTTGGCGCAGAATCGATGTAGGAGACGTTTTGGGCTATTTTGGCCGCCTTCAATTTACCCCTGTAAATTTTAAAATACATACGGTACTGGGTGTCAAGAATGGTTTTTTACGCTTGCTAGAGTTACTTTCTTAGAAAGGTCATGCAGCATTAACACATGCAATTTAAGGTGTTTCAACTCATCAATGAACCATTTCTTGCCAGAACTCCTCGCAGCAGGCCTCAGAGTTACTTTAGGTTTAGGAGCACCAGTAGGAATAAGAGGAAAAAAATTCATTGAACTTATGACAAAAACATGTGAAAAGGGAGTCAAAAACTTCCGGTCCGTTTTTTACCAGTTCACTGTTCCAGTCAATTTGGTACAGAGCCCTAAGCAAGAGTTGAACCTTGTCATCTGAAATGTGCCTTTTTATAAAATTTGTAATTTTTGTGCCATGAAATTGGAGGTACAACCTTACTCACCATAGCGGATCTTGCCTTAAGTTTGAAGACGACTGCGCATGTGGTCCGCAATGAGAGGATTTTCCACACTGACATCGAAGTCCCACTGGTCGAGGTTTGTTGGCAAAGGTGTCCAAACAGACACTTCCTCTTGTTGGTTTACGGTTTGCTATGAAGAAATTATGACACCGCAGTAGGTTAGTGAAGGCCGCCTCTTCCTTGGAAGTTGTTTCCAGGTGTATATTAAAATCACCACACAGGATAATAGCTTTATTTTTCAGTGATAGGCTTTCCAGACAATTGTCCAGTAGCTGAAGGAATTGCTCCAAGTCACCATCCGGGGATCGGTAAACCGAAATTATAACAATAGGCCTATGCAGACCTACAAAATTTAGTTCAGTAGCAGCGAGTTCAATGGTTTTTTCCAAACAAAAATGTTCCAGATCTACAACACGAGTAGTTAGTCCTTCATTTGCATAGATTGCTGAACCACCATTTTTGTAATTTTTTTCTGCAATATAAACTAGAGAGGGTAAGTGTGTCTATTTTTGAGAAATATTGGTATTGTTCAGACCTTAACCAATGCTCAGTTAAACACAGTATGCTAGGCCTAGCTTCTTTCCATATAATGTGTGAGAGCATTTAGGTTTAGTACTCAAACACTGTACATTTAAACAAACACAAACAAAACTGTCTTTATTGTTCCAGGAGTCATGTAAATTGCTTAACCTAGTTGATCCTGTTTGGCTCTCCCGGAATAAAAAACGCTTAATAGTAATGTTTTTTAGGCCATAGCGAGGATTGGGCTATTTGGTCTTTATGGATGTACTCAACACCTAGCCTAAAACTGTATATTTAGTCCTTTTGTATCCAACTTTTCTATTTCAAAATCAATGTTTGGAAAGGTCCCTGGTAACGAAACTTTCTACGTCTTTCACTTCCGATTTTTTTGATACTTTACCAATGTGAAACCACGCTTTTTTGGCCCCTGTTAATCCGCAGTCTGTTTTTTGCTTCAGCTGTACCTATCAAGACTTGTGGTTTCCGCGGTTTTAGCACTTTTCACTGCACTAATTATACTTTTAGTGTCACAGTTTTTTAACGTTTAGGAGAAGTAGGCCCCATATCCATCACTTTGAGGTTGATCAGCTGGTCCTTTTCCAGTGTTTCTCTTATTCTTCTTCTTCTTTTCCCTTTCCACCTCCTTCCAGCCATTTTGATCGGTTAGTAGATCTTCACCAGTCAGATTAACTACGTCACATGCAGACGACAAAGCCTGATCGGTGTCTGGAATGGTGATCGACATGTCCGCAGATCGTCCCGACACTAATTGTAGTTGGTTGATCGAATTGATGGGGTTTGGAGGCAGATCTGGTGATTCGTCGATGCTGTGACACAGATGTTATTTGTAGATTTGTTTGCCGTAATGTTGGCAAAACTTATTGCAGTTTCCAGCTTGGGTTCTGTCACATTGTCAATTTGTTTGGGGGTTATGTTTTGTTCAAAATTAGAATTTAATACGTCCAGTTTTTTATTTATTTCAATATTGTCAGTGGTTATATCCTTTACATAGGTTATTAATTTACTAACCATTTCTTTCAACTTATAATGTAGTCATCGTTACATACGCCACTCTTACGTAGACTCTCTATGCGCGACATACACCCATCACAGAACCATCTTGATTTGTCACCAAGCACTACGATTAGGTCGTATTTCTTCGTCACTAATACGACACAAGTTGCATGATACCAAAATATCACACATTCCTTCACATAAAAAAGATTTGCTATCATCTTCTACCACTTTTTTACAAGAGCCACATTTAGGTTTTACTTTTTCCCCACCGCCATCTTGAAACAGCTCGCATGAATCCAAGATACCTTGTAAATAATTAGGCTACTACTATGTGTTACTATGTGAAATGTATTAATTTATTTATTCTGCAATTTTCTCACAGCCATCATGGTTACCCATAAGACCAATGTAGAAATATTTGCTACTGCTCAGCCAAATCACACGGAATGACATGAACCATTATAGAAAGCAATATTGCATATAAATATGAAGCATCATGCAAATTTTCAAGTATATTATAGGTCCAGTTTGTTCTAAACATTGTGAGGACAGACATGCAAATGTAATTTCTCCACCCCTTGAATTATAGACTTTGCTAATGATTAACAATAAAAAAAGGCAGTGTCTAAGAATCATTTATTGTCGTCCCACATGTTATATGCATTGACAAAGTCAGATAAGGTTAACAATAATGCTACCATTAGGTTTACAATCCACACCACCTCTATAGAAAAATGCAAATAAATATACAATTAACATGTTCACAACAGCTTTTATCCAGGCTTTTTTATTTGCTATACATTTTTTAATAATAAAAGCAAAAAAATTAACGTAATCTTTTTTTTACATAAAACGTCTTAAGTACAACGAGAAAGGTATGTAGGCTTCGTAATTTTGCACAAAAACAATTATTTCATTATGTTTTTCTCTGTGAACCTAAAAAAGAAAACAGTATTGAAAGACCGTGTTTCCCCAATGGGGTTACATAGTCATGAACTTGTTAAAACATTTTCTAAATTATGTTCAGTATTAAATTAAAAATTAATGCTAAAATAAATAATAGCACAAAATAACAATAACAAACAAACAAAAAATATATAAATAAATGGTTAAAAACAAAAACATTGGATCATTAAAAAAAGTCACTTAAATAGTGTAAAAACATTTCTTCTTCTGAATAAAAATCCTGCTTTAGCCGTTTCACAAGACAATTCCTGAAAGTAGTGGTAACTGCATCTGGAGGTAGAAGGTGTACATGAAGCTGTTCTGAGTTTTACTTAATCTAAAGTATTTGAGGTCTTAAGTTTCGAGATCTAGTACTATAGTCATGAACATAACTTTTGAAATTATATAAATTAAGATTTTCTTTAGGGAAAATTAGGCATAGCAAAGTAAATATACATGGAAGGATAAGAATACCTAGATTAATAAAAACAGTCCTACAAGAATCTCTCACTGACACCTGCAATGACTTGTAATGCCTTTCTTTGAGTCTTAAAAACTAACTTTGCAGCAGCACAGTTGCCCCACAAGAGAGTGCCATCAGTAAGGTAAGCATTAATAACTAGATTTTGGCTTGTACAGGATTTTAATTTCTTCAATAAAAAAATGACCCTCGATGGGTGAGGACAAAGATTCAGTTTAGAATCTCTTATGTACCATATCAATAACAACAATGTTATATTACTTTTTTTATTTTCACGGCTTATGAAGCATAATATACAAAACTGCAAGATTAGCTTCTAACCTGTATTAAAAGATGAGCCATTCCTTCAGTTTTGGGCTGCGTAGAGGACGACGATGGCTGGTTGAGTGCAAGGTTTTCCAAACGTTCCTCCATCGGGACTTCACTCTCCTTGCCTCGGCCTCGCTTGGGAGCCAATGAGCCGTTCACAACTGTCCCGGTGAGATACTGCACATCCTTGCTGACCTCGGGCGCTCTTACCTGCGACACACATTGTCATATAACGTTTATTTATGTCCAAATAGATTCGGTACAGTAAAATAGTGACTGTTTTATGTAGTCATGATTAGAAATCATTATATTTATTTAGATAAGAAATTGTTTTTGTAATATTGTACTAGCATTAATCCAAATTTAAGTAATATCTTAAAGTGAAACGAAGACAAGGACTTTATTTATGTTTGATATCAGTTAAATTTTATTTTCAAATTTATTATATTTTCTAAACCCATTAACATGCTTTGACGGGACCTTTACTTTCCGTTACACATGAGATATTCTTGATGTGGAAGAATCAGGGTATATAAAGAGTAAGTGAGCTAACTGCACATCCCAGACATTGTGTCGCAGGTTGATTCTCAAGAAACAAGATGGCGGAAATAAAAAGGAAGGGGGACATCCTATGAGGCGGAAATAAAAAGGAAAGGGGACATCCTTTGATTTTAAGAAGTTCATCTATCATGAAGCAATAATAATAATATAAAAAGGCCCATTCCGGTCCCCCTTCCTTTTTATTTCAGCCATCTTGTGTCTTTCTGCCGTGATGATTGCCATTTGCTATTGGCCTCTGGTCAGTTGTAGGTGGTTGGTAGACGAATATAGACGTACTGGGACCTGTATTCTGTTCAGTTTTAATAATTAGTGTTGTGTATAGTTTTTATTAAGCGCATGTTTTAGAGTTAGTGAAGTTGACACACAACATGGTGGTTGTGATTCCTGACTTAAGCGTGTCACAACGCTTTGGTATGATTTGTTTATTTTAACCTAGTTAGTAATTATGTGTTAGGTTAGTTATTTACCTGAAGAAGAGACCAGATCACGAAACGTAGTGTTACTGATTTATTGTTTCACTGAACGATGGCAAATGTCCGGAAAAATCCTGTTTCCTTCACAATCCTTCCATCGTCAAAAATAAACTTCAAACAAAGAATTGATATCTTTCATTATTTATCTCCATGCAATGAAAAACGTCCGACAGTTACATAACAAATCAAGATTATACGAATATTTAAATATTGAACTTAAAATGATACGAGCAATATTTTTATTTTGAAAAATAGGCTATGTTCAATTATTGTTATTGATTTCACGCTAGGGCTTAACAAACGTTTATTATAACTAGATAGCACAAAAGATACACCAAAAATACTATGCTTTTTTAAAAGGGATTTGCTGAGTTTCTGGGAAATGGCTGTATTCTAAGAACAACTAATATCCTTTTTTACTTTATTTAATTATTCCCAAAGTGTTTATTTTTCTTGAAATAATATATAGGTACATATTTGTATATTACAGTAAATTTTGTAAACTCAAAATATATAAAAAAAATTACAGCTACCCCTAACCTTTGATAAAACTTTTCCGAGACATAATTCGAAGGATATATATATATATATATATATATATATATATATATATATAAAACTATACACAAGACACACATTAATAAAACTGTTTGTTTATTACCAAGCAGCAAGACACAACACAACCACAAACAAGACACTCAGCGAAACTGACATAAAATATTTGACCAGAAGAATAAAATGTAAACAATTTATTGCACAAGTTCTGATATATCAGAACTTCGTCTCTCAAGGATTAATGGATTGTTGATGATACAAGTAGGAGCAGGAGAATATCAAAAAATGGCGCCGAGCAGCAAAATATCAAAGTGTGGTTTGTGTAATAAAAACATTTTGTAAATATAGTATTTTTGCTCAAATAAAAATTTGTCTCTCCCAGTTTAGGAATGATTTATCTGGACTGATTTGATCGTTGAGTATAATATTGCTGTGGCAAAAGAATAAGACTTGAAGATTGAGAAAAGTTCAAAGTTAAACTAAACAAGAAGTTTAAAATAAAAGAAGGTATAGATTATGCACTTATCAACAATGTTCATACCCATTCACAAGATTCACAGACTAAAATGAAGTTTGTGGCCAAAATGTGGCCAAAATATTGTCAGAACAACAAAGTTAAATTTGAAATAAACAAATATTTTTAGGTTAAATATTTCATTAAAAGATTATTGGAGATTCAGTAAAAGAGCATGAACCATTTCCTTTTATGAACTTCTGTTTTGTTATTGTTAATCTTAAAGACATTATACAGGAAATTAAATACAACAGATATATAAACAGATGACCCGAATTAGTTTGTTTACACCTTAATAAATGTCTCTAAACATTACAAAACAAATAAAAACTAATATTTTTAATAAATTGATAATAATGACAAATATATACGTATACCAACCTTGTTTGCGACTTCTTGTTGGACAGATGATGTGCTTTTTTTGGGATCCTTACGCACCAAACACAGTTCATTGCTGGTGTGTTCCAATTTCTAAAACATTAAAAAATTGAAGTCACATGTAACAGGTAGACTTATGTTTTTAACTAACTAAATTAGAAAATGAATAAATAATACATACAAATTTCAGTGAATGGAGATCTAGCTGATAAATTTTAGTTCCACTGCTAATTTTCAGACACCACATCATAATATTTCAAGTAATTGGGAACTTACTTTACATTGAGAACAGGCTGTAGTGAAACGACCTTAAATTTTACTTGAAAACACGCAACCACACCACTTGTAAAGTGCCCTTAATAAATATTTAAGTTATAAAGTAGAAAAATTAGGTGAATCAGGGGATTTAATACCCGATGATTTTAATAGATCTATAGGACAAGCAAAGCTTACAAATTTCACTATTAGTATTTACAGTATCATTAATATTTACAAAGAAGTCATTAAAGTCAGCAGCTGTAATATGAGAATTAGGCCAGTCACAGAGTTAATAACTGCCCATGCAGCTTTGCATTGATTGTTAGATTCCATTACGTACTTATCTTTAGCCATTTTTTGCTATGTCTATTTGCTCTCTGTAACAATCTTTCAAATTTTCTGTGGATGTACACTAGGTCACGGTTAGACTTGCTTCTTTCGTAGCATATACCCAGGACTAGTCTAATCTTAGCTAGGTATGGAGTGTACCAATTTTTGCTATGTCTATTTGCTCTCTGTAACACTCTTTCAAATTTTCTGTGGATGTACACTAGGTCACGGTTAGACTTGCTTCTTTCGTAGCATATATCTAGGACTAGTCTAATCTTAGCTAGGTATGGAGTGTACCAATTTTTGCTATGTCTATTTGCTCTCTGTAACACTCTTTCAAATTTTCTGTGGATGTACACTAGGTCAGGGTTAGACTTGCTTCTTTCGTAGCATATATCTAGGACTAGTCTAATCTTAGCTAGGTATGGAGTGTACCAATTTTTGCTATGTCTATTTGCTCTCTGTAACACTCTTTCAAATTTTCTGTGGATGTACACTAGGTCAGGGTTAGACTTGCTTCTTTCGTAGCATATATCTAGGACTAGTCTAATCTTAGCTAGGTATGGAGTGTACCAATTTTTGCTATGTCTATTTGCTCTCTGTAACACTCTTTCAAATTTTCTGTGGATGTACACTAGGTCAGGGTTAGACTTGCTTCTTTCGTAGCATATATCTAGGACTAGTCTAATCTTAGCTAGGTATGGAGTGTACCAATTTTTGCTATGTCTATTTGCTCTCTGTAACACTCTTTCAAATTTTCTGTGGATGTACACTAGGTCAGGGTTAGACTTGCTTCTTTCGTAGCATATATCTAGGACTAGTCTAATCTTAGCTAGGTATGGAGTGTACCAATTTTTGCTATGTCTATTTGCTCTCTGTAACACTCTTTCAAATTTTCTGTGGATGTACACTAGGTCAGGGTTAGACTTGCTTCTTTCGTAGCATATACCCAGGACTAGTCTAATCTTAGCTAGGTATGGAGTGTACCAATTTTTGCTATGTCTATTTGCTCTCTGTAACACTCTTTCAAATTTTCTGTGGATGTACACTAGGTCAGGGTTAGACTTGCTTCTTTCGTAGCATATACCCAGGACTAGTCTAATCTTAGCTAGGTATGGAGTGTACCAATTTTTGCTATGTCTATTTGCTCTCTGTAACACTCTTTCAAATTTTCTGTGGATGTACACTAGGTCAGGGTTAGACTTGCTTCTTTCGTAGCATATACCCAGGACTAGTCTAATCTTAGCTAGGTATGGAGTGTACCAATTTTTGCTATGTCTATTTGCTCTCTGTAACACTCTTTCAAATTTTCTGTGGATGTACACTAGGTCAGGGTTAGACTTGCTTCTTTCGTAGCATATACCCAGGACTAGTCTAATCTTAGCTAGGTATGGAGTGTACCAATTTTTGCTATGTCTATTTGCTCTCTGTAACACTCTTTCAAATTTTTTGTGGATGTACACTAGGTCACGGTTAGACTTGCTTCTTTCGTAGCATATACCCAGGACTAGTCTAATCTTAGCTAGGTATGGAGTGTACCAATTTTTGCTATGTCTATTTGCTCTCTGTAACACTCTTTCAAATTTTCTGTGGATGTACACTAGGTCAGGGTTAGACTTGCTTCTTTCGTAGCATATATCCAGGACTAGTCTAATCTTAGCTAGGTATGGAGTGTACCAATTTTTGCTATGTCTATTTGCTCTCTGTAACACTCTTTCAAATTTTCTGTGGATGTACACTAGGTCAGGGTTAGACTTGCTTCTTTCGTAGCATATATCTAGGACTAGTCTAATCTTAGCTAGGTATGGAGTGTACCAATTTTTGCTATGTCTATTTGCTCTCTGTAACACTCTTTCAAATTTTCTGTGGATGTACACTAGGTCAGGGTTAGACACAAATAGGATGAGGTTATGATTATGATTCGACGACCAAGAACTTGGTTTCTAAATCAACTGCATTATTTCTAAACAAAATATTAAACGTGTACGATTAATTAATAATTAGTTTATTCTTCAGGTAGTAATGATATACGTGTAAAATTAATTAATGTAAAGACGCTTTCTTACAACACAAATTGATGATATATGTGTTATAATTGAAATTACACAATTGAAATGGTATGATGGTAGCCTATATTGAATGAAAAACAGCAGAGTTGAGGAAATGAAAACATTGCTTTAATATTTTTAATGAGATAAAAAGAATTTATCCATAATAAGCCTGTCCGAACAACAACAACAATTAATAACGTATTTGAATCTCACATGTGTAAGAAATAAACAAAAGCCCTCCTCAAATTACTTTATTTTGTTATTATGATACTTTCTAACACACATACAAAATTTTGAGGTATCACTTTCAAACAAAAGGATCTTGGACTTAATGTACAGACTATTTATGTACTTAAGCTTTTATGCTGTCATAACAAAAAATACAAGCAGCAAAGTTTTTTGCTAAAAACATGAAATGCAATAACAACAGAAGCATTTTTCCTATACACTGAAAAATAGCATAGTTAATACTAAGTTTTTGCATGTAATTCCAAAGCAATTTGATGGCCAAAAGAACAAAACAATAACCATGTAAATTTACCTAACAGCATTAACAGTATTAAGAACAGGAACTATGCACTTTGTATATTGTGTAAATGTAATCAGTTACAATATAACCTCAATAGATGTATTATTTCTTGCAATTTAACAAACATGAATACAACTAAGTAGAAAACATGCACCTTTTTTCTGTAGATGACAAAGTCTGGAAAGTATTAAATATTTTGTGTATGTTTTATCCAAGCATTTCCACTTAACCCTGAGAGTGGCACGCGCTGCAAATGGCCATCGTCTATTAAGTAATTTAACATCTATTGTGTTGTCAGTAAGTCAGTCCTCAACAAGAACACCAAAGCTGTATTACATCGGCTTGTTTAAAAAACAATAACTGGCAAATTTTCTTTGTTTATTTTCACCCATCAAGACACCCTAATTTTCATAAAACATGTATATATTAATGTTAAGTCTAATATAAACCACACGATTCTGAAACCAGCACATTTGGGGTCAAATGTATATATTTGGATTTTTTCTTTCATAAAACTCCAATATAGGTACAAAACGGATTTGGGGGTTAAAACAAAGAAAATTTGTTTTCACATTATTTTTAAAGCAAACTTAATTGAAAATAAAAAGAAATGAATAAAAAACACACGTTTCTCCTATTTTGTTTTGAGATAAATTACGTACAATATAATACATTTGGAGCATTGGTTGTAGTCAAAATAAGCCTTAGGAATGTACATTAATGGGTATCCTAGAACACTGTGCCATTACAACATTAAGTTTGCATGCCACTTTTAGGGTTGAAAGAGAAGAATAACCTTGCAGTTTGGTTGCTATTACTGCTGATCTAACATGCATCTGTACAAGAGTTACTCACAATGCTCTCAAAAGCCAGGAAGGGTGACTGCCCGTACACTATGAGAGCTCTCAGCTGGGAGTAGAGATGAGCTCCGAGGATGGTCAGTGAAGGTACTCTAGTCTTGCTTTGTCCTAACATGCATCTGTACAAGAGTTACTCACAATGCTCTCAAAAGCTAGGAAGGGTGACTGCCCGTACACTATGAGAGCTCTCAGCTGGGAGTAGAGATGAGCTCCGAGGATGGTCAGTGAAGGTACTCTAGTCTTGCTTTGTCCTAACATGTATCTGTACAAGAGTTACTCACAATGCTCTCAAAAGCTAGGAAGGGTGACTGCCCGTACACTATGAGAGCTCTCAGCTGGGAGTAGAGATGAGCTCCGAGGATAGTCAGTGGAGGTACTCTAGTCTTGCTTTGTCCTAACATGTATCTGTACAAGAGTTACTCACAATGCTCTCAAAAGCTAGGAAGGGTGACTGCCCGTACACTATGAGAGCTCTCAGCTAGGAGTAGAGATGAGCTCCGAGGATGGTCAGTGGAGGTACTCTAGTCTTGCTTTGTCCTAACATGTATCTGTACAAGAGTTACTCACAATGCTCTCAAAAGCCAGGAAGGGTGACTGCCCGTACACTATGAGAGCTCTCAGCTGGGAGTAGAGATGAGCTCCGAGGATGGTCAGTGGAGGTACTCTAGTCTTGCTTTGTCCTAACATGTATCTGTACAAGAGTTACTCACAATGCTCTCAAAAGCCAGGAAGGGTGACTGCCCGTACACTATGAGAGCTCTCAGCTGGGAGTAGAGATGAGCTCCGAGAATGGTCAGTGGAGGTACTCTAGTCTTGCTTTGTCCTAACATGTATCTGTACAAGAGTTACTCACAATGCTCTCAAAAGCCAGGAAGGGTGACTGCCCGTACACTATGAGAACTCTCAGCTGGGAGTAGAGATGAGCTCCGAGGATGGTCAGTGGAGGTACTCTAGTCTTGCTTTGTCCTAACATGTATCTGTACAAGAGTTACTCACAATGCTCTCAAAAGCCAGGAAGGGTGACTGCCCGTACACTATGAGAGCTCTCAACTGGGAGTAGAGATGAGCTCCGAGGATGGTCAGTGGAGGTACTCTAGTCTTGCTTTGTCCTAACATGTATCTGTACAAGAGTTACTCACAATGCTCTCAAAAGCCAGGAAGGGTGACTGCCCGTACACTATGAGAGCTCTCAGCTGGGAGTAGAGATGAGCTCCGAGGATGGTCAGTGGAGGTACTCTAGTCTTGCTTTGTCCTAACATGTATCTGTACAAGAGTTACTCACAATGCTCTCAAAAGCCAGGAAGGGTGACTGCCCGTACACTATGAGAGCTCTCAGCTGGGAGTAGAGATGAGCTCCGAGGATGGTCAGTGGAGGTACTCTAGTCTTGCTTTGTCCTAACATGTATCTGTACAAGAGTTACTCACAATGCTCTCAAAAGCCAGGAAGGGTGACTGCCCGTACACTATGAGAGCTCTCAGCTGGGAGTAGAGATGAGCTCCGAGGATGGTCAGTGGAGGTACTCTAGTCTTGCTTTGTCCTAACATGTATCTGTACAAGAGTTACTCACAATGCTCTCAAAAGCCAGGAAGGGTGACTGCCCGTACACTATGAGAGCTCTCAGCTGGGAGTAGAGATGAGCTCCGAGGATGGTCAGTGGAGGTACTCTAGTCTTGCTTTGTCCTAACATGTATCTGTACAAGAGTTACTCACAATGCTCTCAAAAGCCAGGAAGGGTGACTGCCCGTACACTATGAGAACTCTCAGCTGGGAGTAGAGATGAGCTCCGAGGATGGTCAGTGGAGGTACTCTAGTCTTGCTTTGTCCTAACATGTATCTGTACAAGAGTTACTCACAATGCTCTCAAAAGCCAGGAAGGGTGACTGCCCGTACACTATGAGAGCTCTCAGCTGGGAGTAGAGATGAGCTCCGAGGATGGTCAGTGGAGGTACTCTAGTCTTGCTTTGTCCTAACATGTATCTGTACAAGAGTTACTCACAATGCTCTCAAAAGCCAGGAAGGGTGACTGCCCATACACTATGAGAGCTCTCAGCTGGGAGTAGAGATGAGCTCCGAGGATGGTCAGTGGAGGTACTCTAGTCTTGCTTTGTCCTAACATGTATCTGTACAAGAGTTACTCACAATGCTCTCAAAAGCCAGGAAGGGTGACTGCCCGTACACTATGAGAGCTCTCAGCTGGGAGTAGAGATGAGCTCCGAGGATGGTCAGTGGAGGTACTCTAGTCTTGCTTTGTCCTAACATGTATCTGTACAAGAGTTACTCACAATGCTCTCAAAAGCCAGGAAGGGTGACTGCCCGTACACTATGAGAGCTCTCAGCTGGGAGTAGAGATGAGCTCCGAGGATGGTCAGTGGAGGTACTCTAGTCTTGCTTTGTCCTAACATGTATCTGTACAAGAGTTACTCACAATGCTCTCAAAAGCCAGGAAGGGTGTCTGCCCGTACACTATGAGAGCTCTCAGGTGGGAGTAGAGATGACCTCCGAGAATGGTCAGTGGAGGTACTCTAGTCTTGCTTTGTCCTAACATGTATCTGTACAAGAGTTACTCACAATGCTCTCAAAAGCCAGGAAGGGTGTCTGCCCGTACACTATGAGAGCTCTCAGGTGGGAGTAGAGATGAGCTCCGAGGATGGTCAGTGGAGGTACTCTAGTCTTGCTTTGTCCTAACATGTATCTGTACAAGAGTTACTCACAATGCTCTCAAAAGCCAGGAAGGGTGACTGCCCGTACACTATGAGAGCTCTCAGCTGGGAGTAGAGATGAGCTCCGAGGATGGTCAGTGGAGGTACTCTAGTCTTGCTTTGTCCTAACATGTATCTGTACAAGAGTTACTCACAATGCTCTCAAAAGCCAGGAAGGGTGACTGCCCGTACACTATGAGAGCTCTCAGCTGGGAGTAGAGATGAGCTCCGAGGATGGTCAGTGGAGGTACTCTAGTCTTGCTTTGTCCTAACATGTATCTGTACAAGAGTTACTCACAATGCTCTCAAAAGCCAGGAAGGGTGACTGCCCGTACACTATGAGAGCTCTCAGGTGGGAGTAGAGATGACCTCCGAGAATGGTCAGTGGAGGTACTCTAGTCTTGCTTTGTCCTAACATGTATCTGTACAAGAGTTACTCACAATGCTCTCAAAAGCCAGGAAGGGTGACTGCCCGTACACTATGAGAGCTCTCAGCTGGGAGTAGAGATGAGCTCCGAGGATGGTCAGTGGAGGTACTCTAGTCTTGCTTTGTCCTAACATGTATCTGTACAAGAGTTACTCACAATGCTCTCAAAAGCCAGGAAGGGTGACTGCCCGTACACTATGAGAGCTCTCAGCTGGGAGTAGAGATGAGCTCCGAGGATGGTCAGTGGAGGTACTCTAGTCTTGCTTTGTCCTAACATGTATCTGTACAAGAGTTACTCACAATGCTCTCAAAAGCCAGGAAGGGTGACTGCCCGTACACTATGAGAGCTCTCAGCTGGGAGTAGAGATGAGCTCCGAGGATGGTCAGTGGAGGTACTCTAGTCTTGCTTTGTCCCGTGTCGAACGCCACCATCACCGTCAACGTCGGTTTTAACGGCTTTCCACATTTGCTGCAAGGAAATTTACACCATTATATACTGCAAAGCACTTACGATTTCTCGTAAATACCAGTCATGTAACTGTTGGGAATGATGAGGGAGATGGAACCCTACAACTCTAAAAATAAAGAATGTTATAAATTCAATCCAACTTGTTTGAAATACAGCAATTAACTCGTTTTAATTAGGTATATATAAATTATTAAAATTTTTATTTATTCTTTACACCGGTGTGGATGCACTTCAATCAGAGCCACTCAATTTCCCCCCCCCCTCCCCAAAGACAATTCCTAGTTACACTACTTATAAATTACATTATTTATAAATAATAATATCAGGGTGTCTAGCAATATTATAATAAATTAAATTAAAGACTTTTCAAGACCTTTTATTCTAATTTCATGACATCAAGCTTTGTATAAAATAATGGCTAAATGTAAAACTTTGGCTTCCGAGCGATACTGCAGAGGAGTCAGGCATTTGTTATAGAAAAAGTGACCCCTTTAGCTTTATTAACTTATATAAACGCGATTACAGTACTTACAGGTATGGTGGTGGTAAATAACAAATGATAACAACACATTTAAATTTGAACATCTTTACATATATTATTTACATTAATAATATTTACATGTGTTTTATTTATTTATTTATTTATTTCATTTACGGCAATACACCATTTTACAAAATATCAATAATTAGCTCAGAAGAGGACTAGTAACTTAGAAGCAGCGTGCAACAATAATATATACAATAATAAATTAATAACAGTACATAACAATATAAGTAACTAGGACAATAACAATGGACATAAACTATATAATACATTGTAACAATAACATAAATAATAAAATATAGATAACAGATAGATAACAGTAACGATAGCAAATATATAACATCGCAGCACTATGTGGACCCTTATTAAGTTGCTATCACAGCCAATATTCGTGCATAAAGCACGATGTGGCCCTTTAAAGGCACCACCCAGGCACTCATCACTTAGAACACACTGTCGATTTTCAGGCTCCAGTTGGTGAAGTTATAGCTGCCAGTACGTTTCTCCTGAAGTGACGAAAAGACGGATCAAAGAAGTCCACGTCAGAACACATACTGTTGCCCGTTCTCATCAGCCTCGGGATCGTACCGTGGTAAAGGTAGTTGGTATGATGGTGACGTCTGGTGAACAGTTGGGAGCTCCGTGCTTGACTACGAGGTATATGAAGGTCTATTGCCTGAAGAATGGCTGGACATTCGATCATCCCATTCAAGATCTTAAAAAGGAAAACCATGTCCATTAAGGTTCTGCGAACTGACAGCGGTGGAAGGTGAAGAAAATTAGACATTGTCTCCAAATCGACATTGAGATACTGGTAACCAAGCTTCACACCAACAGTTCTGAACACACGCTTTTGAACAGATTCAAGCATTGAGATGTGTCCAACCTGGTAGGGGGACCAGACCACAGAAGAAAATTCGAGGACCGGACGGACCAGAACAGCATACAGGGTCCCGACTACAGTAGCAGAGTTTTCTTAAGAGACTTAATTTTATTATTTCTTCACTGATGCTGTGTAGGTCTTGTTTAAATTATTTCACTTTTTTGTTTTTCTTTTCTTCTAATTCCTTTAGTTCAAAGCAGCTTTTCTTTTATCTGCTTCCTGCCGATCTTCATCAGTAATAGTCTAAAATATAAACACTTCTATGTGAATAATATTACAAAGTAAATGAAAACATTAACTTCTTAAAATTTCTGATTAAAGTTTTTAATGAGGTGCATACAAGTTGGACATATAAATGTTGCACTGGATGTAGTTATTTTTATTTTATACTTGAACATAATACAACCAATTTTAATCTTTTACTTGTATATTTTTTAAATATTATAACAACTTTAAAAACTAAAAGTAATGAGTAGAATAATTAAGTCACTTAACCACAAACTTTTTTATTAAAATTGTAACCTATAATTTTAAATCCACTTTGCTTACACAGTTTGTAAATAATACAGCAGATTCTAGACTGGCAGCCATTTTTATCATTTTAGGAATAAAATAAAAATAAAATATGAAATATAAACTATATTAATATTTAGTTTTAATAGTTCCAAAAGTCCAACAACAAACACAAAAGCGTCCCCAACTGTTTATCTTATTTTTCAGAATCAGAACCATTTTATTGTCGTCCAACAATTACAAAATTGTATTGACAAAGTCAAATATGATATGAAAAATATCACTAAGTAGCCTACAGAGCCTAAAATAAATACAATCTATATCTATGTTAAAAGTTTTAAAATTGTTTAAAATTAAAAGTCACTAAAATTAACATTAAAAATCTCATCTACAGAATAAAACGTTTTTCTCTTGAGCCACTCTGCAACAACATTCTTAAACCTACCAACAGAAATTGATCTAGCACTTAATGGTAACTTATTGAATAGCCTAGCTCCGGTTATTGCATAGTTCTGTTGAGTTTTACTTAACCTAGCATATTGCACATCAATTGTATTTTTAATTCTAGTGTTGTGTTCATGGTTTTTAAAGCTTCTAAGATTGAAAGAGTCGAGATTTTCCTTAACAAAAACTAAACTGTGTAATATATATATATATATATATATATATATATATATATATATATACATGGAAGCGTAAGTATACCCAGTTCTTCAAAAAATGGCCTACAGGACTCATTGTCGCTAATTCCTACTATGCAGCGTATAGCTTTCTTTTGCCACTTAAACACAGTCTTGGCTCCACTAGAGTTGCCCCACAGTAAAACCCCATACAGAAGGTGTACATTAAAGAAAGCGTAATATGCACTAATGACAAGATTAAGACTTGTATACAATTTTAGTTTTTTTAGTATAAATATTACTCTTGCTAATCTAATACATAAATGGTTTGTATGGATTCCCCAGCTAAGCTTTGAGTCTAAATTGATACCAAGTAGTTTTACAGACTTATTTTCAGAATTACGTAAACTAAAGACAATTTCCTCGGTCTTGTTATTATTAACAGTTAATTTATTAGCAGAGAAAAACATTTTTAAATGTAAATAATTTTGTTGCAGTTATTAATTTTTAAAGAGTTAAAAATTAGATTACCTCTTTACCTCTTGTTGAAGCCCGACCGACAGAGATAATAATACAGAAGAATATATTACGAAGCTCGAAGTGGGTACAAAGCACCGGCCTTTGTGTAATGCCTTTATCATCTTATCTCTCTCCTACGTATTCTGTCTAGTGAGAAAAATGAAAATAGTAAAAATAGTGATTTTGTTGAATTACTTTATTTGAATGTTTACAACTGAATAAAAATGTTGATCATAAACTTTACCGTTCCAAATATGCCGTAGTTACCTATTTTGTAACCTGTATTGTAATTTCGGTTTTAATAATTAATGTGGTCCTTAGTTTTATTAAGTGCATATTAGAGTTAGTGAAGTTGACACACAACACGGTGGTCGTGATTCCTGACTTGAGGCATGTCACAACGCTTTGGTAAGATTTGTTTATTTTAACCTAGTTTGTAATTACGTATGTGTTAGGTTAGTTATTTACCTGAAGAAGAGATCAGATTGCACGAAACGTAGTGTTACTGATATTTTGTACCACTGAACAATGGTAAATGTCCGGAAAAATCCTGTTTCATTCACAATTCTTCCATCATCAAAAACAAATTTTAAACAGAGTTCCAAATATATTATACAATTACACAAAGTAAACTTAACATCTGAATCCTAATATCTATAAATAGCTTGAGACAATTTTTATGTCTCTCTAGTATAAAACAATAATTCATAAATGAATTTTAAATAAATATAAATGTACACAATAAATGAATAAAACACGGCTTACCTCTTACTATTGGATCAATGAAGAAAGATGAAACAATGTGAGCTGAAAATCACAAGTTATTTCTCACCAAAACAACACACATAACTGCCGCCTCAAGCAAGACACCCTTCCTAGGAACGGAATTCAGATGTTAGGGGAAGGGGCCGGAAAGAAAACAAAATAATTTTTCACTGACTCACACCTCGTTGCCATGGTTACACCATGAACGTTGCTATTCATTGAAGGAACTAGCAACAAAAAAGGGTATCGTAGTCCGTTGTACACTCTATTTCAAAGCGGAACATAACCTACAAACCGAGAGATTATTTTCCCACTGCTTAATGAAAGACTTCAAATTCCTTTTCCGACTCTTTATGCAATATTTATGGTATATCTCACCTTTTCACAACTTTATTTAATTTCTATACAAATTCCTGACTTCCAACTGTTCCCGACCGCTAGGTACCATGTAATATTCATAGGTTTTAATTAGGCTTAACAAATTATACAGTAGAACTCCAACTATCCGGATTGATTGGGACTGGACCCAATCCGGATTATCAAAAATCCGAATAACTGGATATTTCTTTAAAAAAGGAAAAACGTCTTTTTTAGGAAAAAATAAACAAAACACAGTACAGAACATTTATTAAATACTACACATTTTCTCTTAGAACTCATCATAGTACGGCAAACGATAATCAAAACACTAAGAAACTCGAAAGAGTTAATATATCAATTCACCTACTGCAGGTTGAAGAAGCACTGGCTGACTGATTACACTGTAGTGAGTGACAGCAATAGTGTGGCAAGGCAGTGTGAGTCATCGCCACCTCTCTCCCCCCACCTTCAACTATCGCTACAGCATCACCGCAGCTAGTAGGGTCAACTACTGTACGCGATTCCTGCATATTCATTGCTCGCAGGACAATGTGCCATTAAAAACCCGATTTTTTATTTTTCTCACGATCCGAATAATTGGAGTTCTAGTGTAACAGTAAAAACAAAAAGTAAGTAAAAAAAAGTATTCATATTTTTCAGTTCAAAATAAATCATTTTGAGCCGAACATTGATTGATATTTTGGTATTAGTTATTAGAATGATGATGTGTATGAAACTGCATCTATTATTAAAGATATATATATAGTTATCAGGGGGAATAACAAAATCAATTAAAAACCTTTACACCAAATAAAAATGACATGAGTATCAGCACTCCCTCTCCCTGTATTACACACAGAAGCAAGTTTCTACAGAACTTAGACTTACCACTATAAAAATTCACTCTGATGACTTACCCGTTCAGCTGATGGGAAAACAGGTGTAAGGTTCCACTTTGTGTCACGACAACAAGATTGGTCACTCCATCCTTTGAAACATTTACTGATACATTCTGGACTAGGTCACTAAGCAGAAATGAAGATACCGCGTTGTTGTCTGCATTTTCATTTAAAGACCTGGAACACCACAATTTCTCATACAAGTAACTGCAGTAGCATATTTCCGATTTTGTTACTCTGAAAATCTGAACACATTTAGCAAGAAAATATGTTTTAAAATTTACCACAGTTATATGTTACAAAATGTATAACACAATGTTTTGAGGATTGAAATCTATCCTCTTTGTGTCAGGTGATAATATAGTTGGTTCATGGATAAAAGAAAGAAAATAGAAGAGAAAGAAAAGGGGTTAAACAAAAACTGGTTGAGTCCAGACAAAAGGAAATGTATCCAGGCTTTGTGACTGCACAGGATACAAGTGACAAGCACGAAAATCCAAGAGGACTATCAAATGTCACACCAGCAAGTGAATTTTGTAATATATAACAAGAGGAAATGGATCCAGGTTTTGTGACTGCACAGGATACAAGTGACAAGCACAAAAATCCAAGAGGACTATCAAATGTCACACCAGCAAGTGAATTTTGTAACAAGAGGAAATGTATCCAGGCTTTGTGACTGCACAGGATACAAGTGACAAGCACGAAAATCCAAGAGGACTATCAAATGTCACACCAGCAAGTGAATTTTGTAATATAACAAGAGGAAATGGATCCAGGTTTTGTGACTGCACAGGATACAAGTGACAAGCACAAAAATCCAAGAGGACTATCAAATGTCACACCAGCAGAAGTGAATTTTGTAACATGTAACAAGAGGAAATGGATCCAGACTTTGTGACTGCACAGGATACAAGTGACAAGCACGAAAATCCAAGAGGACTATCAATAATGTCACACCAGCACAGGCAGATGTGGGATTTTGTAACACATAACGATGTCAAGGAAACTCTGTTATCCTTTCAGACCTTCCCTCTTCATTAACCCTTTTAGTGCTATAGCGTCTACGTTGTAGACGCTGCGTTTATGTCTAAAAGTATAGACATAATATATATATAGTATTTATATATATATATTGGTTCAGTTTATGCAAGTTACTGGCTGCAAACGATGACAGTTCATCCAAAAGCCATAGAATAACGATATTTGTATATTTAATTGCCGACAACCAGCTGTTTATACGTCATTGACGTGAAATAAAAAGGTCAGTTCGGATGTTTACGTTGCGAGCGAACTGACGCTGTGCTTTGTTTACTCTGTTTTATATTATTTTATCGATTAAATTGTATTATAATTGTGAATACTACTTCATTAGTATTCCAAATCATTGCATTACTTCATTTTCATTTTTGTTTTCCGTGTGTATTATATTTTACTAAGTTACAATGTCTAATAAGAACATTGTAGGTTATGATGAGCTACTTCACCTTTTTTTATAGTTTTATTACTGAATAAAACAATTATTTAGGTAAAAAAAAGTGTTAACTGTGCTTGAATTTCTTCTTTATTATTAATAATAAAGTTAGTAAAGCATTTATGCTAATAATAGTAAGTGTATTACTTTTTCTATTGAGCGTTTCAAACATTAGGCCTATATGTAGGGCAAAATTTGGCGCGGACAACATATTATATTTTTAATCCACACTTCTTATTTGTTGTGTAAAATTAAAATCAAATATATGGAATTTGTTTAGTTTTAGTTGCCCTTCCTGATGGTAGCCTCAGAAAAATAATATAAAATTATTTACATACTAAAACTACATGCCAAAGTGAAAAAAAATTATTAAAAAAATGTACATTATAAAGAATTTTTTTTATAACAATCCAAATATGTACAAATGCATTTTTTTGTATTTATTTCTGTTTATTGGTTATTTATCTTCAATACAAAAAAAAGTGGGGGGGGGGGAACATGATATGACCTAAATTAAGGAAATAGTAAGGAATTTACTAAAACTCTGCATTTATGCCCTAAAATGATTAGCACTCTTGGGTATGGCAATGCGCCAGACCCCTTAGCACTAAAAGGGTTAACAAACTTCAAAGTATTACAAAATTATTGAAAGGCTAAAGAAAAATACTTTTAAGTTGGTTAACTTCTATTTTATTACAAAGACATGACAATATAAAACCTTTTCTACTCAAAATGACTGTTTAAACTCTTGTAAACAATTAAGATTATCTAGACTGATGGAATGGCAATACTTGGGAAACCCACAACTACAAGTTGTTAAGTAAATCATATTTTTGGAACATAGAAGAAAATGTGACAAAATTTGGAAGACTAATAATTGTTTTTAACAAAAGATGTTATATAATTTTTTACAAGTTTATGATTGCTTGAGATATGGTTTATATTGATTTTTTTACAGATTTGAAAGGTGATAAGACATCATTTTTATATCATGTAAGGAAAATAAAACTAAACCGGTCTTACTGGTCTAAGGTTTCATTTCAGGCCTTTATCCTTAAATTCTCATCTAACCATTTATTAAGTACAGATTTTAAAAATAACAAAATGGTTTATTCTCATGATTTTTCTACCAATAAAAATTAAAAAAATATATCATCTTCACAATCATATTCATACAGTATATATGTGTGGTGTGTGTGTGTGTGTGTGTGTGTGTGTGTGTGTGTGTTCAAGTTCAAAAATCCTTTATTCAATACAATACAGAACACAGTTTACATCAATCATTCCCAATGCACCACGTACGGCGCGTGCGGGAATACAGTTGGCCATTTTTATTTTATTTTATCCTAATTGTATTTTGACAGCAGTCTATACTCACTAAATATTTCATACCTTATTTTTATAATCATAAACATAGATAATTTATCATTTAAATGTTTTCTTTTTTCAATATACCACCTGAACCATAAATAAAGCAAATAACAACAAAGTAATAATTATAAGAAAAATACAACAATAACATTTAACTTTATATAAATAACTATATAAATTCATAACAACAACAATATAAATTATTAACAATAACAATATAACTTCATAACAATAACTATATAAATTACTAACAATAATAATATAAATTCATAACAATAACAATATAAATTAAAAACAATATAACAGCAAAACAGCAACAATACAACATGATAATAATAAGTTAATTTGTGTGTATAAATAAACATTACATATGAACAAATTCTAACAATTTCATTTTTACTTTGTTTTTTCTCAAAAATAATTCCCACAAAATATTATAAACTTGTTATAATTGGCCGGACCCATGTTATAAAATTGATGCCTGCTAACTTCTTTGACTAAAAACGGAACTGATATTGACATAAACTGACCTGATCTAGTAAATCTATTTTGCTGTCAAAGTTTTGTAAATATTTCTGAATGTACATAACCACTGAATATTTATATAACTGTTCAAATGGCAAAATATTTTTCTCAGCGAATATATAGCTTAATCTATCATTATGTTTGATATTATAGATAATTTGTAAGGCGTGCCTTTGATTCATTACAACTGGCTTTAAAATGGTTGGGTAGGTACCTCCAAAATGTACAATTCCATATCTCAATACACTCTCAAACCAAGAAATATAAATCTGCTTTAATTGATCTTCTTTTAAGTATCCTTTTAAATGATATAGTGCATAAGTTATTTTTCTCAATCTTTTTGATAAAATATTCACATGCTGTCTCCACTTTAAAAATTGATCAATGTAAATCCCCAGATATCTTACAAACTCAACTACCTCAATACTGGAACAAGAACAACCGTAAATACAATGATGCACGTGGCAAAACAGTTTGCAAACATTTGTAAGATTTTCCTTAGTCTCACAGTAGTCAAAAAACATTATACACTTTGATTTACTGGTATTTATCAATAATTTATTGCTAATTAGCCATTGAGATATTTTTTCTAGATCACTGTTTATTTTATTTTGCAGTGATTGCCTATTATAGGCAGAGCATACAAGTGCTGTGTCGTTCGCATAGGCAAACACAGGTGAGTGAAGGTCAATATTCAAAAGATCATTAATGTAAATCAAAAAAATAATTGGTCCTAATACCCCTCCTTGAGCTGTTCCGTACCGTAGCTCCAACACATCACTATAACATTTATTTATTTTCACAACCTGCCTTCTACCCCTGCAAAATGAATCCAACCATGCCAGTGCTGCACCCGCAATGCCATGTTTTCTAAATTTATATATTAAAATGTCTATGTCTAATACATCAAATGCTCTCTGGAAGTCCAGATAAACAGCTAATGTATACATACTTTTGTCTGTAGACAATAGACAATAGACAAACTTCTTTATTTACATATTCATTAAGAACAGTTATAATAGAGTCACATAATATTATTACATAAATATGGATGATGAATGTTTATACATTTTGTGTTTCAGTTAAAAAAAAAAAGTCAAGGTACATTTCGAAATCTCCATGTTTCATTGCAGGCGTTGAGGAACTCGTCCAGTGAATAAAATGGTTGATTTTACTAGGATGTCATGCAGTTTTCCTTGTAGGGCACTCCTCTTCAATCTTCTCATTGTTTGTTTCTGGGAGAGCGTTCCACAACTTCCGGCCGATATAAGATGGTTTTTCTCCATAAAATTGCTGTGCGATGTGGAGGCAGAAACGTAGTTGGCTGCATGGCGAGTGTGTTGTATGAATGGATATCTTTCCCTGTTTGAAGACCCAGGCTGTGCACATGTAGAATTACTTCTTGGATGTATAGAGCAGTGACGGTCATTATGCCGGAGGGTTTTGGAAGGCTTGTCTGCAGCTTTGTGGATTTTTTAAGGTCAGCGTGTGGATTCTAATGGCTTTTTTCTGCAGGACAAGCACCTTGTTGAGGTTTCCGACAGAGGATCCGCCGCCCATACAGCAATCCCATACCTCATATGGGTTTTCTACTAATGTATAGTAGGCTGTTTTGGCATTTTCTAGGTTTCCAATCCATTTTATGCGCCGAACAGCATAAATAACCTATGCTGATTTTTTTTTGCAAAGGCCATCCACATGCTCTGTCCAGCCGAGATTTCCATCCAGAAATGATTCCAAGGAATTTAACATGGTTTTCAATTTCTACGTCAGGTATTTTTGGAATGTAGTCTTTTCTTTTACTAAAGTTAATCTGTATGGTTTTTGATGGATTTACAGCCAGGTCATTTTTCCTGCAGTATGTCAGTGCTTTGCAGAGGGAGTTGCAGGCGGTTGTATGTACTCCTTCTGCAGTGTCATCCTTTATTAAGAGTGTTGTGTCATCAGCATACATTACACAGTTGGTATTGTGATCTTGGATGTATGCTGGGAAGTCATTGACAAATAAGACAAAAGATGACTGGGCCCAGGACTGATCCCTTGTGGCACTCCACGTGTGACTGGTTGTGGGTTTGACTGGTAGGTGTTTTTATGGCCAAGTGTAATGTTCTGTATTTCAACTACCTGTGTTCGCCCTGACAGATAGCTCATAAACCAGTTGTTTGCTATGCCAGTAATGCCAAGAGATTTAAGTTTTTCTGATATGAGGTCATGTCCTAAAACAGTCAAAAGCTTTGCTATAGTCAAGGAGGAGAGCAGAGATTGTACTTTCCTTTGTCTATTTGGTCAATTATGTATTCTACTAAGCTGATGATAGCTGATGCTGTTGATTTACCTTTAAGAAATCCATGTTGGCAGTTAGTAACTATGTTATGCTGCTCTTGGTAGGTCATAAGTCTATTGAGTACTACTTTTTCTATTATTTTTGAAAATGTTGAAAGAAGTGAAATAGGACGGTAATTTTGAACTTCAGTGGTTGGTCCTTTTTTATGTTTTTGGATACACTTTAGATTGTTTTAATGCAGTAGGAAATTGGCCAAGTCTAAAAGGATTTGTTTATTATGCTGACTAGTGGTATAAGCTCATCAACAATACTTTACAATTTTAGCTGAATATTCATCCATTCCACTGGATTGGTTTTGATTTAAGGGAATAGATGGCAGCTCTTACTTCTCTGAAATTTGTGGGGCCTAAGTTAAAAACAGTTTGGCAGTTGTCTACTAAGACTGGTCATTTTCATTTTTATCCAGATTTCCAACTGTTTTCTGGTTGCTAAGTTTCAGTGTCGTTTCAGCAACTTGAGAGAAGAAAATGTTAAAAATGTTCTGCAACTTCAGATGGGTTATTCACGACTTTGTCATTTTATTATAATACTGGATTGAGATGGGATTTTGTGTTGTCCTTTTCTTTCATGGTTAATGACTGTCCATATGGCCTTGGTTTTGTTTGCAGCTGACTCAATGAAGTGTGAGTTTGCATTTTGTCGTAGGGTTCTAAGTTTGTTGTCATATTTTTTTTTTCCTTTCCACCATAACTGCTTTATCTTGGATATTTCCTGTCATTTCATATTTGTAAAGTGCCTTTAAGAAAATATCCTTGAGGTATTTTGTTCTCATTGTCATAGCACAAAGTTTTTTGGTTTGTTTTCCTGTTGCTTTTCTTCTTGGGGCAAGCAATGTAAAGGGATAATTTCAAGACTTCCAGAAAAAATATCGTAAGCTGAGTCTGCATCAGGGGCAAGATTGATAGTATCCCATTTTTTGTTCATCAGAAGAGATTTCAAGTTATCTAGGTTGGTTGGACTGAATTGTCTTTTTTTGAAGGAAGTTTGCGGCAGAGTGTTTATTTCATAGCCGTTTATCTGACATATCTGAGCAGTATGATCAGAAAGTCCTGTTTGTAGAATGACTGTGTCAATGTTATACTCAGGTATGTTGGTGCATATACAGTCAATTGAGGTGGCTGTGTCATGAGTAATGCGGGTGGCAAGTAAGGGCAATCTTTTGATGTTGTGTGTGTGCAGTTCAGTTTCTAAGATTGTGTTGTCTATGGTTTTTTTCATCCTGTCTATGTTAATATCTCCGATCAGCACTAGGTGTTTATTGTGTGCTTGTGTGTAGTCTAGGATGTTTGACAGAACATTTATACTAGCCCTTGTATTTCTCTGGGTGACCGGTATACTCCCAGGATGTGTATGTTTCTGTCAATTGATTCTACCGACACCATAGCCGCTTCACAGCAGAACTCTTGACATAGGTGGGGTTATAGCGGTTTCTTTGGTGCTGTCTGCTAGAGTGTCCTCTGCATAAATAGCTACACCTCCCAGCTTATGGTTTTCTCTGCTAAAGTTTGCTATTAAAGAGTATCCTTCGAGTTTAGTACTCTCTAATTCTTTGCTTTTGAGGCCATGTTCGGTAAGCACCAAGATATTGGGATTTTTATTGCTTAGAAGGTGGTTTAGCCTATCAATCTTTTTATCAAGTCCACAAATGTTTTGATGCATTATAATTAGATTTTTTCTGGGGCTTTTTTTGAGGTTTGAGTTTATGAAGTATCTGGTTTTGAATTTGGTCTGCTTCTGGTAGGTGTGGACTAAAAAATGTTCATGTGGTTCTGGCTGAGATTCCGGTACAATTATGGGAGTTGAAGTTTGAGTGGCTTCACTTTGTGAAATTCTATTAGTGTTGTAGGTAGTTGGGATTGCTGGATGTTGGATTTTTCAGCAGCTTTTGCCACTTGAAGGGAGAGACTAAACTGATTAGTCTTTATAGTCCGTTTTTTGTCATTTCTGTTGTTACTGAAAGGTTTTGTTTTTGTCCGTGGTGTAGTCAATGTATGCTTCAGTTTTTTACTGAAGGTTTGAGACACTATTGTAGTTAGGCTTGCATCTGTCTGGTTAAGGCAATAGTCCGTTTTTTGTCCTTGCAGGTATAAACTGTTTTTGGTTGCACTGGACTCCTGAGGTTGGGGATGGATTTTTTTTCTGTCCGTGATGTAGTCAATGTATTGTTCAGTTTTTTTCTGCAGGTTTGGCTGACTCCTGGCGTTTGTAGTTAGGCTTGCATCTGTCATGGTTAAGGCAATAGTGGGCTTTGCCTTTGTTGTCCTTGCAGGTATAAACAGTTTTTGGTTGCAGGTTTGACTGACTCCTGAGGTTGGGGATGGATTTTTTTCTGTTGGTGATGTAGTCAGGGTTATTGTTCAGTTTTTTTCTGCAGGTTTGGCTGACTCCTGGCGTTGTAGTTGGGCTGACATGTGTTATAGGTAAGTCAATAGAGGAAGCTGCATTTGTTGTCTTTGTAGATAAAGTAAGTAATTTGCTACAGGTTTGACTGACTCCTGCGAGAGTGTCATTTATTTTTTGGCAAAATGCACTTGAAGCCATGGTCTTAATAGATAGCTCCATTTGGTCAAGCTTTGAGTTCATTTTTGATATTTCCAATAGTACAGCGGTTTGATTAGTCTCATATATTTGGGCATCCCCCATAGGAGAAGTCTGTGAAATATGAGCTCTTGCATACTACAGCTGTTATTTCTGTGTTTTGAATTTTTTCTTGCAGTATGGAGTTGCTTTTTTCTAGTTCTACTATTTGTTTTGCCATTAGTTATCAATCATTTGACCCAGTTTAAGGTCGTTATCCTCAGATGAATTCTGGATTTCTAAGCGCAGTTTCTTCTCGTTTTCAAGTTGGGCTTGAATATCTGAATTTAACTGTAGAAGATTTTCAATTTTTGTCAAATATTTGCTTTCAATGTTTTCCATCTCTTCCAATTTCCCCTCCATACTGATAAGTTTGTTTTGGAGTGCTAGTTTCTCTGATTTTAGCAATTCATTCTCAGCTACTAATGCTGATCTATTTTGGCAGCCATTTGGAGGTCGTCCTCTCGACTGTTAGAGCCTTCTATTAGGTTGTTTTCAATAAGACTCATTTCTAGTTCCAGTAGGGTGTCTGGATATAGATATAGGATGTAGATGCCACTATACTATTGACGTGCTTTTCTATTGCTAAATCCGTACCTCTACCCGGCAAAAACCCAAATTGATTACTGGAGAACAAAGATCTATTGTGGAAATAATTTAGTAACTACTTTTTAATTATACTCTCAAAAATCTTCGCCACAGTGCTTATAACAGATACAGGGCGGTACGAAGAAAAAAGTGATTGATCACCTGTCTTATAAATCGGCACAACTGATGCTGTTTTAAACTCTATAGGAACTATTCCCTGATCCCTGACAAATATACTGTGGAGTAATGGCGCAAAGAGATTTACATTTTGTTTTATTGTACCAATGCCGATTCCATCAACGCCACAACTAGGCTTATTTTTTATTTGTTCAATGGCTTTTAATATAATTCATCATATGTACATTCGAAATTAACAAACAGGTCCTCAAAAGTATAATCATTGTTCTCTTTAAACATGTCACATCCAAAAGCGTCATGCTTCAGAGATGAAATAATAGTTGTAAAATATGAGTTAAATGCGTCAGCAACAATTTTTTCATTATCTACCACCTTTACCAAACTATCATTAATTTGTATACTGTCTAAGGAATTTTTCTTTCTTTTAATAATTTTTTTAATAATATTCCAGTACTTTTTTGAATCGCCTTGACACTGATCTATTAATGAAGAAAAATAATTTAACTTTTCCTTTTTAATTTGCTTTGTTACATTTTTTGCATACCTCTTATACTCTGACCTTAAAACCAAATTACTTCTATCGTTATTGTACATAACAAACAATTTATTCTTTCTGTTTATTAAACAAATAAGGCGATCTGAAATCCACTCCTTTCTTTTTCTACTCTTACTATTAAGTTTTTTCAAAAAAAAACAAGCATTATTATAACAATTATTATATATTGTATAAAAATTTTGTACACACTTATTTACATTAATTTCATTGTACACCGGATTCCAGTCAGCTAAATTTAATTGCCTACAAAAAAGCTTCTGATCCAGAGCCTTAACAAATTTTAATTTATTTAACGTATTACTACACACAAACAAAGTAAGACTGAGAGCAAAGTGATCGGTTATTTCCAATTTGACAACATTACTTTTATAGTTTAAATTTTTTTAATTTCTTAACAGCAAATGGTCAATACATGTTTCAGTATTATTAAAAACCCTAGTTGGTTCATTCACTAAGCTTTGAAATCCATATGATGAAATTAAGTTTAAATAATCTGTGGCTGAACCCCCCTCTTTCATTAAACATATATTCATATCTCCTATAATTATAGTAGGGTCGTTTGTTGTCTGTAATACATTTATAAAATCATTTTTAAATTCCTTAAATGTATATTTACAATTTCGATAAACCCCAAAAAGTGTTATACTTAAAGAATTATTGTTGATGGTAACGTTAAAATCAATATGAACTATTTCTGCAGTAGAACAAGAGATGAGCCGGTGCGAGTATTGGAGGTCAGAGTCCACGTAGATAACGACACCACCTGATTGATTCTCTGTCCTTGGCTGTAGTATCATGTCGTATCCCGGTATCTGGTATTTGTCTTCTTCCCCGCTCTTGATCCACACCTCCGTTAATACTATTATATTGTAAGTTGATGAAAGTTCGTTAAGATATATGCACAGTTCATCAAAGTGTCTCCGCAGACTTCGAATATTTAAATTAAAAATGTTAAATTTTCCTCCCAAGGTGTTGACCAATATTATTATTATTTGATGGAAAAAAATACAAACAACCAATTTGGTCAAGTGAAGTAACGTGCACTCTTCTGTCATCCTCTGTCTGTTTCGCAAAAACCTTTCCTTCAACAGTCCAAACAAACTTCCATCCATGATCCCTTAGTTTTTTCGCCTGGTAGAGTAGTTCTTTGTTGAAAGGTGTCAGATGGGCATTCACATATACGTTAGTATCCGGTACGTTCGCAACAAATTCAGTCGATTTAATTTGCAGTTTCTTGCACTTTGCCAATAGATTGTCACGCACCTGCCTGTTTACAAACTGCACAATAATAGGTCTAGGACCCTTTTCACGCCTAGTTGGTATACGATGCACAGCCTGCACATCAGTGTCCGGGTTAATGTTGACACTAGCTACCTCTGCAAGTTTGTTAATTACAATATTCAGTTTCTCGTTAGATGCTTCTGGTATTCCCTCAATTTGAACGTTTTTATTCCTGTTGTACTGTTCTAGATTTTCCATCTGAATTTTATAAGAAGCTAGGTCCTTTTTTAATTGTTGGTTTTCCCTCTGTAATTCAGTGCAAATTTCGTGTAAGTCCTTCATTTGAGTGTTAACAGCTTTTTGAGTTGCTTCATACTCATCTATTTTGCCAGAAAAATAATCTAAGGATTTTTGAACTTCTTCTAACTGTTTATTAAACTGTTTCCCATACTCAGCAAACTGTTGCTTAATAGTGTTTTCCATTTTATTCAGAAACTCTTCATGCAGTTTACTAATCTGTTCCCTACTTATATTATCCTTACCAGTATCCTTGGTTACTTTCGCCTTGCCAGTACAACTCTTGCACTTCCACGAATCCCGCCTAGACTGTCCCATACGATTCCAGGTACTTTCCAAAATATCAGCACAAATAAAATGTAAATTAGAATCACACTGGGTACACTTAGCGTATTCATTAGGTAACGGTAGCGGATTGGCACAAATCGAACACTCACTCATGCTGGATATAGGTTAGGAACACGGAGCAACTGGTAAATACGACCGTACCGCTAGACTGCCACACGCCAAATGTGTGCGCGTGTGTGTGCGTGTGTGTGTGTGTGAGTTTTGATGTAATTGTGTTGAAGTACAATATTTCTTGCAGTGACAATTCTCAAAGTATGCCTTAATCTTATACACCTTATGAGAGATAAGAGTTAAGATTGATTATACTAGTATTTCAAATGCTCTAAACTGACTTTACCACATCAATAAACAAACGCTGTACAGAGTCCATGCCAATACTTAGCAAAGTACAGAGGCAACCTGAACTGTTCTGTGGGCTGTACATTTCCTACATTCTACATTAATTGTATATTGATGTACTGTGATCTACTTTTATGAATAATTAATTACGTTAATCTGAAAATGTTGTATTCTAAAATGTACTTCTCAGATTAGTTTGGACTAGTTAAACAACTGCAATGATTCATAAAACATAGGCCAATACCATGTTCATATTTAAATAATTCACATAATATAAACATTGGCAAAAATCTGTTTCTTTCTTAACTTTTGAAAATGCATGACTTTGCTCAGAGTACTTTAGAACCATATATATGTACATGCTGTGCAAAAATCAGATTTTTATATCATGTCCCACTAGAGATATAGAGCTTTAAACTTTCAAAAATTTATACAAAATTAAGGAAACATGTTTCAAGGCTAAAACTTTATTTTATATTAGTAAGCTATGCTACCTAACTGAACAAAAAGTCAATTTTCAATACCTAACTTTGGGGACAATTTTGGGAGTTAAAATTTGCTTTTAAAACTATGAAGAAGATAACAAAGTATTGTAGAAGAGATCTTTCTGAAAAGAATGGTGTTGGTTTGGAAGCTCTAGAATAATCCAATCCAGTGATAATCAATTTAACGCTAATGTCTACAAAGCCAAAAATCGCAAGATTCTTGTAAACAAAAATGGCCGCCATGCATAAATGGTGAAAGATAAAATATTTAAAAATCATTTTTTAACATTTTAAGAGTATGGTAAAAACATATAAAAAATGAAAATATTTAAAAATAGTCAAGCAACTAATTTAACTTGTATTGGACTACTGCATATGGTGAAGCAATTGTATGAATCTGCTAATTTTTAGGGCTTTCAATTTTTTTCTAAAAACTAAATATGCAAGTTGTGTAATTTTTTTATATTTTTAATACATTTGTCTCTTTATATACGGATGGGTTACAATTAACTGATACATATTTGTTCTCTTGTTCTGTTCTAATTGGCCTTACATACATAAAGTATGTAGCCTACTTATTATTCACTAACAATGTATACTTGCGAAACTCCTAAACAATGTGTAGCACAAGTCAGGCAAATTAGTACTTTTTAAAACTTACCAGGCATTTACAAGTCGATCTTTTTGCGCAGCACTTATAACATAGTTATCCCCTGACAAGGAAGTCAAGAAGGCCAATCTGATAACAGGTGTCGCATGACCTGTGAATGTCCTGATAACCGTCCTCTTCTCCACACTCCACCACTTGATGCTCCGAGAAGCTGTTATCAGCATTTCTCCGTCCGGCGATACTGCCATTGCTGAGCAGGCTTCTCCGTTCCTCCACTTTCTGCAAGTTGTAAAATTGTCCATAAGTCTGATAAACACTGCAAGTAAGCCTAAATAGAACATTCTTAACGGCCCCAAATACAAGAGCCTGAATTACGATTAAAACTTACCTCCTGACAGTCTTGTTTTTGACGTCCCAATGTACAAAGTTGTCTGTAGAACATGTAAAGAGGTCAGCACCACTCTCCCACGCGAGGCACTGTACGGCAGACTTGTGTCCATCGTTCAGACTGCTCACGATGCCACCTTCCGCGACACTGTACACCACCACCGCACCGGCCTGCGTGCCTAGTACCAGCAACGGCAATCCCCCTTCACCATCTGACTTTCTCTTCTTCTTTGGGTGCGTAGCAACCTTCAAATAAACAGGCAATCTTAGTTTACATTCATATGGAGCAAGAGAACAAATACTTATCAATTAATTGACTCATTCAATTACACAGCATGTGACAGTAAGTTCCATCATCGCTCACACTATGTCTCTATGCCTCCTAAGAATCAGAGCCTACATGGATGACACAATAAAGTTTAAACACAAGGCTCGCCAATGTTATTAGCTTAAAACAAAACTGATTGTCCTTGTAAAACAATTAGTGGTGAACACAAAAAGAATAGACCAAATAAAGTAAATATGTTAATATATATTGCATTAAATGGTCCAGCACAGATGACTCGAATATTTATAAATATTAAGTATGATGATTTAGTAGTTTAGAACTTTTGCTTGGTTTTTGTGTTCTGATAGGGACCATTTTCTTTTGGCTGAATAGGTTTTAATTAATTACATTATCTCTTGAACACCACAACTTTAGTCTAATTTATGAATCAACTGTCATGTAAAGAAACACATGATTCAATCAATTAAACGATCAAAAAGAATTATTTGATCATTAGTAACTTAAGTTGAGCACAACCAACAAAATAGATGCCTGTCAACTCCACTAAAAACCTGTTGTCGTAAACTGCAGTAAACATTTGACAAATTTCTTAATTCGTTTTAAATCTTCTCCCTGTATACAAAGTATATGAAGGAGAAACAGTATTGTTTGTTCTTAATGTAATGTTAAAAATATGTGATAATCTTTTATGGTGCATTGATTAGGTGTGGACACACAGAAAGCAATGCAAGTTTTTACCAATAATTTTACAATAGATATTGTTAGAAGAATTGTTTAATATTCTTCAAAGTATGTCCTTGAGCATCTACACACTTTTTCCAGTGGCTCTGCCATGCACGGTGAGGTTTCACAAAAATCTCGGTAAGTGTCCTTGCCAGAGCTACTTGGGCAGCTTCAATCGAACAAAGACTAAATCTTTTCAGAGCTGTCTTGATCTTCAGTAAGTGAAAAAAGCCATATCCAGACTGTAGGGGAAATGTGGCGGGGCATTGCCAAGTTATGCTTCATCAGGTATTCATGGACGTGCAAAACATTATGGCTGATGGCAACAGCTCCCAGGTCAGCAGACAATCTCATTGTCTCAAATTACCCTTTTCACAGTTTTTTCCAGGAAAAAACTCTCTATGGACCACACATTTGGCTTTAAATAACACAATTAATAACATTTTCATTTTAAACTTGCTTCTTCTTGATATTTTAGTTTTGAGGATAGTAAGGTGTGCTATTCACGGCTATAATATTTTATATCTGTATCGTACTCAAAACACCATGTTACATCTCAGAAAATAATAATGTGTAAGCAACTTAATTCAGTTCAATTCACATGTTTGAAAAGTTCAGTTGTGGCAGTCACGGTCAAAATCTTGGTAACCAGCTAGGCACACACAATGCCTATATTACATAAATAATATGCCTATATTACATAAATAATATGCCTATGTATAAATAATATGTATATTTATGTACATATTTTTTTGGGAAGATTGAAATTTTCAACAATCGTCTGGAAACTTAACCATTGCTACAAATATAAAATACTGCACACAAGGATCAAATTTTCATTGGTTTCGGAACTCATTAGAAAGTACTAATTTCTCTATTTGGTTGTATTTAAATATTCAGCTAAAGTACACATTGTATTTTTTAAAATAACACTTTTTGTTTTAAAAAAATAGGGTAATGCATGATTTTTTTTTATATTTAGGTTTTAGATGTAGAGTAAAACGAGGTATAAAACAATGATTTTTGTTATACACCATTATATTTTTACTTTATAATTTAATTCTTGAAACAAATATTTTATTTTGTTTTTAAACCAAAATCACAAGTTTAATGTATATGTTAAAGCTTTTAATGCATTAAATCATATTTTGTTTTATTAAATATGCCTCTTATTTCTTTTGTTTTGTAATATTATTTCTACTCCAATAAACTGTAAAATTTATATAGATCACTATTATTAGTGATATCTAGGCCTAGATCAGGTGAAGGAGGCAAATCGGTCTTTTCATCACTGGATGTTAAATCGTAGTCTAGTATATCACTAATGTCATTAATTTGTAATCCACTTGTACTTGCAT
This sequence comes from Homalodisca vitripennis, assembly GCF_021130785.1. NCBI lineage: Eukaryota > Metazoa > Arthropoda > Insecta > Hemiptera > Cicadellidae > Homalodisca > Homalodisca vitripennis. The sequence continues at coordinate 11,488,040 of NC_060212.1, read as the reverse complement.
CCATCAGAAACATCAAAACTAAAGGAATAAGTCACACATTGTTTCAACATTATAATCTAGCAACTCATGAAAATGAGGCTTGAAACTGATTACATTCTTTAGTTGCACTTTACCCCCATATTTACAATAGATTTCCTTTTTAACAAAGCAATAAATGTACTTAAAAACCGCTAGAATATTGTTTTAAATAGTTCAAACTACTCCCAAGAGGTAGCAGCACATTAGAAAGAAAATAGAACCCACCGAACTAATCTCATACGTCAGGAAAATGAGACCAGTACACCAGGCGTGCAGTGCCTGTGATTCCTGTACTAGCGGAACTACAACACATCTATGTCGTTTAGAAAGGGTTAAATGATTTAAATCATTGAGAAACTTACAAATACAATATAGAGTAAGTCCGTGTAAGTTTACACAATCAGTTGATGGGTTTAGAAGAGATTTGAGTGGATTAAAACAAAACATCCTAATCGAACAATGAATCTATCTTGCTTCATGACAAAGCCACTAAACAGGGATGCACAAGCACAGAGACCCTAATGCTCCAAACTGCTGGGACAGACCTTCCAGAGAGTTCCCCTTACCTAACCAGATGTATCGGAATGCTCTGATCAGACTGTGAGGTACGTGCTGTAATTTGTAAGTTGTGAAACAACAAAATTATTGGATCTTAAATATTTTGTTTGCTTAAAGATAATGCAAGAATATAATCACCCCATCAAGAGAACACAACTACAAAGTAAATAGGTATATGGAAGTTCAAGTCACCGCAACGTGTTTTTTATATTGTAGTCGTGGACTATGGAAAATCAAAGTAAGGCTCCTCATACACATTGGACCATTTGGTTTGAACAGTGAGAATTTTCTGACTGATTGTCACTTATACGGGGAAATCATTCAAACAAATAGTTGATCGGAGAACTGATGGAATTTCCGCCCGCCAATGTGGCCAATGAAGAAAACTGATGTGCACAGGAGAAAGGGCGGCAAGCCATATGCTGGTCGGCAACAATATTAAGATGAATTTATACTGGCAAGTAAAGTTGTGAGAGTATTTCTGCAACTACTGTCACATAATATGACCAAGGATAAGCAATTTTACTTGTGAAAACTGTAGCAAGTACCTGCTACAGCTGTATTGCCGTATGAAGTCTGGTCACACTAAGCGGTGATATCACGGCAATGTTTATCATTTAAATTTTAACATACAACACTGCTCTTGAAAACAATTGTCCAACACTGTTTACGTTTTTGCTCGTGAGAGTTCTTGCATTCGTTTAGACTCATGATTTTTACTGACGAACACAATTAACTTGTGCAATTTCTAGAAGCTAGTTCAGTCGGAGTTTGCATGTGAATGTGATACCAAAATATAACAACACTTTTTTGTTTTAATCTGTGTAATCTGACCAAATCACAATCTGGACCAGTGAGAAATGGGTGTGTTTATACACACATTGCTTCTTATGAAGCAATAGTTCATAGATCAACTGAGACTATTGAACGCCTGACTTTAATCGTCCAATGGATCATTATGTGTATAAGGGGCTTGACAGAACACTAGGATAGAACTGACCAAGACTGATTAAAGGGCGTCAGAAGATCTTTGTACATAGTTTTACAGGCTACAACCTGTAAAATACAAATGTTTCGAAATCAATCAAATCCTGATTCAAGGAGCTGTTAAATTATTTCTTGATTTCCCGATGCTATATGGAGATTTCCAGTTTATTCCCAGTGTGTTGAATTCTCGGTAGATGGCCACCCTCAAATTCCTTAAAAAGTGAAAAGAAAGAACTCAATTAAGTCTTAGAAAACCCGGAAAACTTAAAACAAAAACATTGTAAATAGAACTATTGTGAGAAAGCCTCTTTGAATGGGCTGACAGTAATGCAATTGCTCATCAACACAGAGCAGCATCAGAGTGGCAACAAATGAAAAACATCGCTTGAGATAATACAATCAGTAATTCAATGTTATCTGTTTGATCATAAATCTTTGTGAGTTCAACATATTACATACTCACCTTATATACAAAAAACAAAATGACAATGGCCAACACAGTAGACAATAGACAATAGACAGTTTCTTTATTCATGTACATAGTATTGTTCATGAATGTATGTTCATGTAGTATGTTCAGTAACACAATATTGTGTAATAACAATGTTATGTTCCATGACAAACTAAAAACTGAATATTTTCCCTCTTAATCCTCACACAATCAAAATAACTCAATATCTCAAATGACAGCCAAAGCTATATTATATATAGTTCACTTTCAGCAAGTAAAAAAAAAAAAAAAACACCATTGTTGTAAAAATATACAACAAACACAATATATCTAAAGAAAATAGCCACAGTCTTTCCCCTAACACTTTGTACCCTGGGCCCTTAATACATGTTTCGGCGTGGCTCCCTGGGGGTTTTATGATGCTTTTAAAAAATTCTATGTTATTACAGTAATTATGTTATAAACTCATACTATATATCTTTTTAAAGATAGAGATACATACTTTTGTTAAATGTATATACAAATATAAAGTTTATTTTCAAAATAAAATTATTACATAATATCGAATGTTATGTAAAAAATACAAAAAAAGTTTTGGTATCAATTTACAATACCGTGACCATGGAAAGGTATGTTCATTTTTTTTCTCTGATAACTACAATTTTTCCTGATAACAATAGTGAAGAAAAAATTTGTCAGCAACGAAAATCAAAGGAGTTACGATTTTTTGAAATTCTCTGAAAGCCCTGTTTTTGACAGCACCTCTGGCAACACTATCCATATTTGACAGTTTGGTATTACTCCGCGGCTCTCTAAATTAAAGCAGGGACGCCATTTTGAACTATTTTGTTCCTCCGTGTCTATTCTTAACCTCCTTATTGGACAGTTTCGTATAACTCCGCGGCTCTCTCAAATAAAGAAGGGACGCCATTTTGAACTATTTTGTTCCTCCGTGTCTATTCTTAACCTCCTAGTTCAGTAGTGGTAATGGCACACCTTTGTGTTCGATGTTCGTTATCTTACGTGGAAGCAATTCGTAAAGACGAGTATGGAGTTTTGCAATTTTATGTAAACCACGGGGCTTATAACCGGACTAGGCGTTGTGGTAATAGGAAGTGTGGCAACGAACTCGTTATAAACGAATTTGGGGACTTCAGTTTTCGGTGTGGAAAGTACTACAATAAACATTAAGGTAAGTGATAAGTTACTGAAATGATAGTGACTAGTACGTTAATCCTGTCAACGATGCCTGCCCGCTGCGCAGTGCTGCACACTGCTTGCTCTTTTAGAAAAAAAATTAACTCGAGCTTGCAAAAGTCGAATCCCAGATCACGTGATGCCCCTGCTCCTTAACGCAATAATGCCCGAAAGGCATCAATATAATACAATAATATTCTTTCCCCCCAGTTTATATGCACCTGTGATAATAATACTAGGCTATAAATGCCCAATCCATGAAAAAAAGTCCATTTTCCACGGTCACGGTATTGTAAATAAATACCAAAGTTTTTGCTAGCTTGTTAGTTCAGGTAATTCGCCTTAGAGTGGTAATTTTTAAAGCACATAATCTGAATCCAAAAATAACATGACTGAGCTAAATAATACAATTAAATAACACGACCCGAGCTATACTCGGGTGCCGGTAGCAGGTGCTGCCAACACGGCTCGACCTATACTCGGGCTCAGGGTACAAAGTGTTAAAATTAATTGGGTAGAGTACGATAAGCGGACCTGGTTTTTATATCGATAACATATAAATAATTAGCATATTTCGTATTTTCTGTTATACATGTTTGTTTCATTGTTATCATTTCGTTATTATATATGACTTCCCTATTTCTAGCTCTAGTTGCTTGTTTGATCATTAGAGCACCTTTATTATTTATGTAGTTGTCACTATGTGCATTATATTAATTTCAAATATGATTGTTATTATGAATATGGAAATGTTGATATGTTAGATAGACTCGTATTCAATATACAAATATTAAGTATCGATGATTATACTAATTGGTTTAAAAACTGGATCCACTTATTGTACTCTACCCGATTAACCATGTAGCAAAATATGACCAACCAGGAAAACTATTTCAATAACAAGATGCACAGTACAAAACAAGAGCAAATATTGAAAACCCTTATTCCCTCATGATATGCCACTCCTCCCTAGCTTGCTATTTCCCCTCAGAAACCTAAATTACACCCAGAATGGACTATCTAGGATATATCCTACATTATCCATTATATTTTATGATGAAGCCTAGCTTATTGTTTGTAACTACAGTTACATATTTATTGCACACAAATAAATTATAAAACTATAACATACAAATAACACGAAAAAAATAGGCCTACATAGAAAGTTGTTGTAGATAGAAATTTTTGTCTTAGTTACCTAGGCTATATAGCTTCACTTAGAAATTAGATACACATTACCGAAATAGCCTGGTAACATATCCTAAATAATTGAGTAATTAAATATTTTAACAAAGGTTACAATTAATATAACAAATAAAATCTTACATTAAGAGATGATATCCATGTCAAGCAAGTGTAAGGTGAAGTAAGATGTAAATTCGGTGTATACTCTTGCTTTAAATTTCCCGTTCCAGTTTCCCATATTTTCAATTTACTATCACTCCCACAATGAGCATAAAAATGTCCACAAGTCGAAAAAGATGAGTATTCTAAGACCATAATTTGTTAAAATCAGGGAATGTTAAAAAACAAGCAATTTGCAAAATTAAGTTTATCAACACTAACTAAAAGTTAAACACAACTATTTGTGGTTATGTATAGTTTCCCACATGCTCGTTTTCAACATGGATGGAAGCAGTTGCAGTTCCGAACCGGGCCACCACGAAGAAAAACTATTGGTATCTACTACCAAACTTAAAAATTAAGGTAACATGGATTCTTTTGTACTATACAAAAACCTGATGATTCTTGGTTATTTGTTTTATTATATTTGATTTATTTCATAATATAGTTATGAAATTATACTTATACTTTATGAAAGTGTCGAATTTGTATTGGAGTATCGAAAGTAATAAGACTTTATATCTTTTAAATTCATATCGTTTCGAAAAAAATGGTTTCTGTAATTCTTCACTACTACGCATTATTTTGTTGCCCTAAAAATTAGATACAAAGAATTAAGATGCCTATATTTAAGATCTGTTAGAAGTGCTAAACTAGCCTATCATAATAAATTAGTTTCAAATTCAGTAAATAAACCTAAAGAAGTATGGAATATTATTAATAACAATCTCAATGTAAATAGTAAGCCTAAATTATGTTTAGATGATAAGACATGTCCACTGACAGCTGAAGGTTTTAACACATTTTTTATCAGTAGTATTAGGGAAATTATTGAGAATGTGCCAGTTCATGTTAATGTATCTGTATATAGTTTTTTGTCTTCCGTTAATGTACTTACTGTTTTTTGCTTTTAACCCTGTATCTGTCGAGGAAGTTTTTGCTGCCATTAACTCCTTAAGTAATTCAAATTGTTTTGATGTATATAATATTAGTTCTAAAATGTTAAAAGTGAGTAATTATCTGGTTTCTGAAGTTCTTACTGACATTTTTAATCAATGTATTGATTATTGCATTTTTCCTGATAAACTGAAAATGTCAAAAGTTGTTCCTATTCATAAAAAAGGTGCCAAAGATGAATATGCTAATTTTAGGCCTGTTTCACTTGTTCCTGCTGTGTCAAAGGTCTTTGAGAGATTAATTAGTTTACAAATAATAAAATATCTAGAAAGTAATAAACTACTTTCCACACAACAATATGGTTTCAGGAAACAAAGGTCAACTACAGATGCTGTCCTTGCTTTTATTTAGGATTGTCTGGAAGGTTTAGAGGATGGTGTGCATATTAGTGCAAAGTTCTTTGATCTCTCAAAGGCCTTCGACACAGTATCTCATGATATCTTATTAATGAAACTTGAAGCTCTTGGTTTTGATTACAAGTCGATTAATTTTATAAAATCTTATCTTACTGATAGATCACAAGCAGTTTATTTTAAAGGCAATTTATCTAATTTTAGAAATGTTGACCAGGGTGTCCCACAGGGTTCAATTTTGGGACCTCTGCTTTTTTAGTATATGTAAATGACTTGCCTTGTAATATTGAAGATAATAATACTACTTGTTTTCTGTATGCCGATGATATTTGTGCTAGCATGAAATCTCAAAATGCTAATATTGATGATGTTTTTGCTTCAAAAGTTGATGCTTTGGCTAAGTGGTGTGATGTAAATAAATTATCTATTAATTTGACTAAAACTCAAGATCTTGTTATATCTTTAAGGAATAATACTTTTCAAACAATTAAATTTCTTGGCATAATGGTCCAGTCAAATCTTAAACGGCAATCTCATGCTAAATATATTGCTCCAAAAGTGTCTAGAGGAATTTTTATGATTAGAAGGTTAAGTTTAATCGTCAGCTCTCAAGTACTTCTTTTAATTTACTATAGTTTTGTACATACATATCTTTCTTATGGTAACATCTTGTGGGCAAACAGTTCAGTGTCTCAGTGTTTGTTTGTACTACAAAAAAGAGCTATCAGACTAGTGTGTGGTGCTAGGCCTAGAGCACATTGTAAATTATTATTTAAAGAGTTGAAAGTTTTATCCTTACCTAGTCTATATGTTTATAATTGTTTACTATATGTTAAAAAATACATTGATAATTTTAAAAGTCATTCTGAGGTGCACTGCTATAATACAAGATTCAAGGATAATTTAAGGAAGGAGCAATGTAAATTCTCAACAACTTAACAAAGTTTTAAGTCCAATGCCATACATTTTTTCAACCATCTGCCTTTAAATGTTAGAAGTTTAGAATATAATATATTTAAATAATTTAAAATTGTATGTAGTGAATGTACTTATTGAGCATTGTTTGTATACTGTAAATGAGTTTTATGACATAAGAATGTAGATAATATTCACTTTAAAAATACTTGACTATGCTAATACAAAATGTTTTTGTCCTTGGCAATAAATTATTTGATTTGATTTGATTAAGGTTTCTATCAATAAAAAGGGCCCAACAAACTGTTCCCTCACAATTCCACGCCAAAAGTTTGATTTTTCAGAGTGCTAAGTATATTGCTCCCTCATTCAGTAAGGGTTAACATGAACCCAATAACTAGCATTGTGTCTGTTAATGTTACCGTTTAACATGAAAGTCGCTTCATCTGGGTAAGCATTTTAAAATCAATTATTATTTCCAAGTAATATTATCAATGTTCCTTATCTTTATGTCACAAAATTCTACTCGACGATCAAAATCGAAATCATTTAGCTCATCAACTAAACGAATTTTGTACGCTTTAAAACCATGTAAAACTTTACAAACTGATGTTTGAGATATACTTAATATTTTAGAAACATTTCATGTTGAGGCATGAGGATCTTCTACAACAAACTGTAAAACGTAAAGTGACAATGCTTCGTTTATAGCCGATTTTGGTCTTCCAGGTTTGGGGCGTTCTTTAAAGCTGCTTGTTAAAGAACGCCCCCGAAAACGTCACCCCTCAATTCAGCTTTTTCAGGAGACAAAAATACTTACAGTAAGGCAACTGTATATAAATTCGGTTTTGGTCTACACCTTCACGCATCGTGACTCAGTAATAACTGAGGTTACACACCAAAATTTCACCAGACATGCACAACATGTTGGTATGCAGGTCCCCAGAGTAGTAACAGCTGCTAATTGCACAAATTCTTTCCATGTCGCAAATTTTCTCTACAGAACAATACCTGCCCATGTAAGGGATCTGCAGGTTTCACTTAGTTCATAAAAAAATTGATCACCGCCTGGCTGGTGGAGGTGGGGGCTGATTACGCGGAGCTGCTAATCTGCCCTGAGTATGCATGAATATGTCAAATTGCTGACTGACACAATCTACACAAGCACTGTGACTGAGCTGGTCTTCCCTCGTCCATGCGAGTATTGAAATATTAAATTATTAAAATATATGCTAAGCCCACAATTTTTAATTGAATTTATTTTAAATTGAACTTTTTATCCTATTTAAAATTAATTTAAATCCGGGGTTTTATTATTAGTTCATACTTTGTTTTTATGTTTTAATTCATTAATTGTTTTTAATGATTACTTTTTTTGTAAATTTTTTTTATAAAGTAAATGGTCAAAAACATCTTTGAACCTACATGAGGAAGAAAAGTATTTCTGTAGTGCTAGTCAAATACGGTGGTTGATGTATTTAAGTGTACTTACAACTATTCTGTAGCAGTCTTAGTATGCACTTATTTTTATTAACGTATACTGTACATATATCTCTAAATTTATTTTGTTCTTTAGTGTAATGTGTTTCTTTTTTATCTTTCTTTCTATCTTTTTATATATTATGTAGTAAGCGCACAGTGTTTTATTGGAACTCAGAGCCACGCACAGGATTCGTCCCATGTGGCTCTTTATTCATATTGTAATGTGTGATTGATTGACAAATAAAGACTTTCAGACTTTTTTTGTTTCCTGGAATAGTTGGATTTTTTTGGATTCTAGATTTAGATACAGGGTTTTGATTGTAATAAGCATCACTAAATAACTTCGTTACTTCATCATAAGATCTCACCCGGTCACCATAGACTCGCACCATTAGGATCATAATACGCTCTTGTTCACTTATTTACTCCATTTAAACATAAAGTATTACAAAAACACGTTTTAACTTTTCTTGTCAGTTCCAACCAGAAACTGAACACGATACTGGACTTCCTCACAACTGATAAGATAAGTGAGCCTGTCCTACATCAGGTAATAACTGTAAAACTGGGTTGAGTATGTAAGGAAGTGACTGTCTATTGAAGTTATTTACCTTCTGAATGTGGATGTTCATGTGTTGCCTCAATTAAGTTTTAATTAATTCCAATGTCGTTGGAGAAATGGGCAAAGTTGTAACAGTGACTGAAAAGTTTGATCAATTTTCTAGAAAGCTGTTCGAGTTTCATCCTTCCATCCACATCCATAAAAAACTAAACAGACTGTATCCATACTTTTAACTCACACACTATATTGGTGTTATGATGTATATTGATTGAAAGCATAGTATATTATCGACGCAATGCATTTTATACTTTTAATACTAATTAGAACCTTTCTTCCTCCTTAGTTTGAAAGCAGTTTGTTCTAGCTAGATAATGTGATTAAGTTGAAATACTAGTTATTAAGGAACCGATAAGGTTTCTTGAAATGGCGTCGTTGATGTCCATCTATCCGTGCATATATGTGATAACTCTTGATAGAAAGACCTTCAAGACTTGATACTTGGTTCGTGAGCCCGTTTTAGGCCAAAAAGAATCCCTATTTGTTTTCGGTTAAAGATCAAGGGGCAGTACGTCTACATATTTCATTATCTGCACGTTTATGCAATAATTTTCAATGATGCTATAGAGTTTTGAAATATAGTACATATAGGTTCCTTTTGGCCCAAGAACGATCCCTTTTGGTTTTGAGATTAAAAGGTCAAGCAAGAATCAATCCGTTTGTCTTCGGTCTGTCCGCCTATCCGTTCACGCTATAATGGTCCTAGGACCTTGAAAATAAGTACATTCATTACTCTTGATCAATAGAAAGATTTTATTGGTTTTGTGGTCAAATTGTAAAAAAGAAGTTCGTACTCTGTCTGTCCATCTATGTGATAACTTTCCATAATGAAAACGTTGATTTCAGATCATTTCAATCTCTGCTTAGTGCAGCGCCTGGAATCTGGCGTCGTCACAGATTTGTCTTCTAGAATCTGGATTCCACGTTTGAAGAGCAACGGTTGCTTCACCATACTTTGAAATCGTGTTTAAAACATTGTAGTGCACTGAATTGTGTACCTGATTGGACTATGAGAACCCCTGTTAATCTATATTACAGTTGATTGTTTAGAATAGGGGCATGCACAGAACAAGTAGGTTGCGGTCGATATCGACATCTATATAAATCAAACACATTGTTTTGAACAAATATTTACAGGACGGGTATGTCGCAGTGGATGTTCATCGTGATGCCTTCCTGGATATTTACAGGTATGCTTTTAAAAATCAACCTCGTTTTATATAATAATATCCTGTTCTTCAAACTGAGTTTCGATTTAGATCCAAATAGCCAATTCATTTTATTTGTTTTTAAATTTAGATGTTGTCTCTTTGTCCAAATGTGGGATTTCCATGTAAGCCTTCTGTCTAAGCGCATGCCCAAATAATTTACTTCAGTTACTTGGGGTAAATGAACGTTATTCAATGTAACTGGAGGACAAGAATTTTGATTTAACGTAAACGTTATGTGAACTTATTTATTTTCGTTAATTTTGATTCTCCATGTCTTAAACCAATTAGCAATTGCATCTAAGCTCTGTTGTAAGTAATGAGATGCTCAAACACAGTATTTATGGACTGAAAAAATTGCAGAATCATCAGCGAAAGTTGCAATTCGAGTATGTTCATTTTATGGCAGGTCAGCGGTATATAGTAAGTATAAAAATGGACCAAGTAGCCGAACAATAATTTTTTATTTTCTAAGCACTCCCGTATCATTTCAGCTATTCTATGGACTTGTTGTATTGTGCTATGTTTTTGCATAATTGATGAGCAGGCACTACAGAATTTTCATCGATTACTGATTGTAGTCTTCTCAGAAGAAGCTTTTCAAACAGTTTTGAAATAATAGGTAAGACGCTTATTGGTCTGTATGAGGTCAGTGGGTGAGGGGCTTCCCTGGCTTTGGGATGTAATATTAGCTGGGCTCTTTTAAATTGAACGGGTATGTGTTCTAGTCTCAGTATGGCGTTAAATAAGAATGTTAAGAATATAATTCCAGCTCTGTACAACCACCTTTATCTCCCACCTTGTCGGGAAACGCCGTCATAGGCCGCCATCTCTCTGCAGATTAGCCCATGTGAACATTCGTTCAATTAACACGGGGTTCGGTGAGCTCTGCTCTGTGGTTGAGGATTTTAACTTTGATTTCCTGGGTATCTCAGAAACCTGGCTTACTCCTGATATGTCTTCGGATTGTTACAGTTTGAAGGGCTATTCATTTTGGCGTTTTGATAGGACGTGCGGCCCTGGCTTGCCTTCAAATGGCGGCGGTGTCGCCGTCTACTTCAGGGAAAGATTCGATATGAAGCGGATCTATCTTGATCATATTGATGGCCGGCTGGAATACATATGCGTGTTGGGAAAAGTTCAGGGATTACGCTTGTGTGTCTGTGTTGTCTACAAGCCTCCGAATATTCCTTACTCATGCTTTGCTTCTCTGTTCCACGCCCTCTTCATTGACATGCTCTCTCAAGTTGATGAGGTGATTTTGATGGGCGACTTTAATGTTGATCTTCTTGGGAACAATAAGCCGGAGTTCAAATATTTCAGGAATCTCTTGGCATCGATGAACCTTGCTCAGATCGTCAATGAGCCAACCCGCGAAACAGACAATACCGCAGCCTTGATTGATCATATCATCGTTAGGAATTCCCTGAGCAACATGACTGTTGGTGTGGTTGACACGTCTAAGATCTTGGATGGTCGAGGCAAGCGTATCACTGACCACAAGTTGGTTTTCTGTGACTGCCCTTGCAAGACTAAGGAAAGGATGAAGGAAAAGTTCATTTCCTACAGAGAACTGTCAAAAGTGGATCTGCAAATGTTTTCCTCAGAGCTTTCCTCCATTGAATGGCATGGGATTGAACTTCAGAGTGATGTTGACGATGCTGTGGATATGTTAACCGCGGGAATTATGCAGGTATTTGATGCATGTGCTCCATTGGTAAAAAAGCGTGTGACCAAAAGGAATGCGCCTTGGCGAAATTCAGAAATAATGCTTTTGACATGCACAAAAAACCAGTTAAAAAAGATTTACTTTGTCGTAATGATGCACGTGCGAAAGCGGCATACTCTAGCGCACGCAATAAACTTAATTACGCCGTTAGAAAGGCGAAAAAAGATTATTTTGCGGCAAAGTTAAAGTGCAGTGACTCAAAATCTTTCTGGGCAACCTTGCGCGCAGGAGATCTAAAGGTGGGCACTGCTGGCGGTTCTATATCGGTTAATATTTCCCCGGATGAAATTAACCGCTACTTTGCTGGCTTGGGTGGCGATAACAGTGTGAACCCGGAAAGGCTCGGTTTTTATAAGCACGCTACTTGCGAAAAGGTTCAAGATAAATTTCAGTTTCGGCAGGTGAGTGAGAGTGAGGTAAAAAACATTATCAACAGTATCTCCACAGCGGCTTTTGGCATTGACGGAATTTCAATCATCATGGTCAGAGCAGTTAGTCCTTTCTGTATCGGGGCTATCACCCATATCATTAATCTCTCTCTCTCCTCTGGCCGATTCCCCTCTGGATGGAAAAAAGCCTGGTCATCCCTCTTCCCAAAAATAGTAATCCTACTAGTGTGTCCGAGCTTAGGCCCATTTCCATTTTGCCAGTTCTGTCTAAGGTATTGGAAAGAATTGTGACAAATCAGTTGGTTTCCTTCCTGGAGTGCAGCGGTGTTTTGCCCGATAGTCAGTCTGGTTTCAGGAAGGATTTCAGTACGACATCTGCTCTACTAAGTTTGACAAGCCAACTGTTTTCCGCCAGGGATAAGAATTTATGTAGTAGTTTAGCTGCTCTTGATTTCTCACATGCATTCGATTCAGTGAATTTTGATATGTTTTTGGCTAAGCTGCATTACTACGGTTTTGATCAGGTTTCAACAATGTGGTTTCGCTCTTATCTGATCGACAGAACCCAGGTAACCAGGGTGAATGATCGTCTTTCAGGGATTGCTCTCAAGCAGTCAGGGGTTCCTCAGGGTAGCTGCTTAGGTCCTATTATGTTTCTATTGTATACTGCGGATCTTAATCTTGAGTTATCATTCTGTTCCCTTTACTCCTACGCTGATGACACTCAGCTTGTGTTGTCATATCCTCCATTACAGTCTTCCTTGGCAATGCAGCAGATTAATGCTGATTTGTCGAGGGTCAGGCTGACTGAAACCGTACATCGCCGCTCGCACACCCACAGCAAACCATCAGGGATGCGCGCTCCGCCCAATGGTGGCGAACGGGATGCCGGATCAAGACTGCTAAACTAGGTAAAAAAAAAAAAAAAAGAACACCGTGGTCAGTATACTCAGGTTCATTTACTAAGACACACACATGGACCTATCCAGTCAATATAAATAAATATGTATATATACTATAAATAAAAAAAAAATAAAATTAAATAAAAAGGTGCCTGCAGTAGTAGATACCTCAAACAATCCTTGTCAGGTGCACCTGCATACAAAAAATTAGAAAAACGCCATAATTTGAACAAGGAAATGCCCAATTTCACCCGGTATCCTTCGGCTAAGGGCGGGCTCCTAATGAGTGAATCCAAGAAATAACTAAATAATATCTAAACACTAACTTAAATTAAATAACAAAATATAAACTATATAAATGGCAACAATAACAATATCACAGGGGTTATCACAGATGTTGACGTGGTAGAAATGTTCCCATCATGGTGGCACCGTCCTTCAGTTGCAGTAGAGCGCAAAAGCGAAGGTTCTCTGCGACACGCCATGATGGAGAGATGACAGGAGGAAACAATTCATTACCCTTGGACCTCATCAGTGAGGGGGCCGTAAACTTAGCCGCACATGTCAGAAGGAAATCAGACTCCAGCAAATAATAACAAAACACTTAATTAAACTAATATATTAAACTGGAGCTACTCCTAACTTGTACACCACGGCTCGGAGTCTTTGCCACTCTCCGGAAAAGGCCACAACGCCTCCCTCAAAAGGTCAGTCGCCTCTGCAGCCAATAAAACCACACACACACTATAATAAAACACACATGAGCCGGGGGGATGATATAGGTATTGAACCGGCTCAGACTCCCCCCCCAAAAAAGGAGGAACACCCCTCTGTAAAATTTCTTCAAAAAGAAGAACCGAACGAAAGTGCCTCTCCCCAATGGTTGAAGAAAGAAAATATAACCGGAAAACCATGAAGTCAGCAGAAGGGAAGGAAAACCAAGAAAATCCAGTTGGAGGCAAGAAATCCCTCCAAGAGTAGCATGGGTACAAAGAAGAAAACAGGAACCTTGATCAGGAAGAAAGAGCAGAGGTGATTCAGGCCTCTGGAGCTAAAACCCTCCCGCACAGACTAAAGAGGAATCACGGATGACTCCGGCAAGGCTTCAGATGGGATATTGTGCTGCCTTCATGAAAATCTTCTCGGACCTGAGGGATCTCCAGAGTCGGGCTAGTCACCGGAGTCAGAAACTTCAAGATTGCGGTGGGGGACCAGTCCTCCCTGTAGCAAAGTTTAGCAGCTCTTTTAATACACAGCCGAATCTGGACTGGGCGTGAGCCTTGCAGTAAACTAGATCCCCCACCTGGAAGGGATTGGCAATACGACCTTCGGTTGTACTTCCTCACTCCTTACTCTAACTCCCTAGCCCGAATGACGATTCCGCCTGGCTGCCTCCCAAGTGGCTTTCACATCGGGGAGCTGTACCAGGAGGTGGCAGAAGATCGCTCTAATTTTCCAAAGGTTCGCCAAAGGGTTGTTTGGCGGGAAAGCCAAATAAATAATAACTCGAAAGGTACCGGGGCTACCTTGTGACTTTCATGCTGGGCCGTATTAAAGGGCAAATTGGATCCAAGGTAGTTGTTGATCCCAGGTGGTGCTCTGATTTTCCGCATGAAAGGCAATGAGAGCAGATCGAAGATTGCGATTGAAACCGTTCGGCGTGAGAAGGCATGAGGGATAGAAAGGGGAAGGAACGTGGTCACATGGCGGATTCCGTGCCCAAAGCACATTCTTTTTTTAAAGATATTGGAGACAAACTGTGAACCACTTATCGGAGAACTAAGGGTGGCGGGGATTACAAAGTGTTGAAAAAAATGGTTTACGAAGTGCTTGCACCGTGAGCTGCGCGGTAGCACTCTCCCGCAATGGGAACAACCAAAACAAACTTGGAGAAAGGCATCCACAACAAACAAGTAGGAACTTATTTCCAGACTTTGCTACGCGGGGAGAGCCCCCCCAACATAGTCAATGAAAAACCCTTCTCCAAAGGAAAAAGAAACGTTCGGTTCAGTTTTTTTTTTTTCCGCCTCCTCAGATGACAAAAAGACCCAACTTGGTATTTTGAGCGGGTTTGCTTAGCGAGAAACAGTTAACAAGATACGTACTCGAGCTGCAATATCCCTGAGTCCATACCTTTGTCCAGATGAAGTACTGATCCCTAAATCTTCGCGAGGTCTTTATGAATGCCTAGATGTTCCTGCCCACAGGAGATGAATGAAAATACTGAAAGACCATCGGGTACAAGAAAGCTTGGCAGCACTAACTTAGGTTTTCTCCGCTGCTTGTCACGGGCAGCATAGAGCACCTCGGTACAGAAAATATATGGAGGGTGGGCACCCTTCACGTTTTTAAGCTCATTGATGATAGCAGTCAGATCGGGATCCTTAAGTTGGTGTGGAAAACAATGTCCGAAAATGCAGAGGAAAGTCTAGGAGAACACACACATACATGGGCGGCTCTGATTATAATTCTTGGTGGTCGTTGGGTAAGTGATACATGCGTGACAGAGTGTTCCGCTATGATATTTTGGGGTGCCTCGCACGTGCTGCACTGTAGTGAAACTTTAGGGCAGAATTTGGACTTACACCCAGCGACCAATCTTCCCAAGCTGACGGGGGTGGGCAAGGAGCCAAGAAAGTGCCTGGTTGTCGGTTTCCAACAAAAATTCTTTATGTTCTAGGTAACGCCCCTTGAACTTATTAATTCCAAACACGGACAGCCAAACTCATTCCAGGCTCATAAACAGAACAACTCTTCTTCTCACAAGGGGTTAACGTGCGTGATAGCAGAAGCTATGGGCTGCCGGATACCATCTACTTCTTGCGATAAAAAACAGCAGGCAACGGACTTAAAGGAAGGAAGCATTCAGTTTGGAAGACGAACTTACTCGACTGAAATCAGGCATAGCCAAGACTGGAGGCTGCATCTCTGGCCTCTTTCAGCTGCTCAAAAGCAGTCTGTTGCGCTTCACCCACACTCAAAATTTTACACCCTTTTTCCTAAGAGAGTTCAGAGGGGCCGCCACTTCGAGCAACATTTGGGGATGAAACGACGTATTAAAAATTTATCATTCCCACAAAACGGGCAATCCCACTTGGCATCCTTAGGAGGAGGAAACTCCCTGATTGCCTGGGTTCTCTCTGGATCATTACAAACACCTCGAGAAGAGACAAGATGACCCCAGAAAGAAGAAACGATATTTCAGGCTGAGCAAAAACTCACCTTTTCAGGATTGACGGTAATGGCCAGACTCTCGCACAGCCTAGTTAGAACTTCCTCTAGATGAGTCAAGTGCTACCTCATAACTCTCACTGTACACAAGCAGGTCATCCAGGTAGTTGAACACGAACTTAAATTTGATCATCATGAAAAGATAGAATCCAGGAGTCTGGTGAGTGTTTGGGCCCCCACAGCCAAGCCCATTGGGCACTCGGGTGAACCTGGTACAATTCCAAGGCACACAAAAGGCAGTGAGAGGTCGAGAGACTCGTGTTTTAGAGGGAATCTGGATGATATGACCTGATTAAGATCAAAAAAATGGTAGAATATACTTGGCCTTACCAAACCAGTCGAAAGTCCAGAATGCAAATCGGGGAGAGGCACGGAGTCAATTTTCTATCTGAGCATTGAGCTTTCGATAATCCAGGACCAAGCTGGGGTCTTTCCCATTAGGTTTCGGCACTAGAAACGCTGGACTGGAAAAATGTTATTGAGCAAGACGGCTCGATTACCCCACTCTTAAGTAAATCATCAATCATATTTCTCAGGAAATTACCATCTTGGGCGGAGCAAGGCCCTTTTATATGGATGGGAAAAGTACAGGACGGGTGTCATGTAAGACGAATCTCGTATTCCACAAGAGATTGGTCGTTGGCCAGTTTGTCAGTTAGGACTTCAGGAAAACTGGAACAAATCTGCCTTATGTCCTCAGCCTCTTTTCGGCGTAAGATAAGATGTCATTAGTTTGGTCAGGAGGAGTCAAGCTCTTATCTTCTATCTCTAAGGCAAGCAGTCACCACGAGACTCAGACATCTGAAAAGGGAGACGAGCAACCACGCTCCTGGCGAAAGCAAAGGAAAAAGAAAACATTGACTGGAGAGGTCCAAATCCAAAATCATGCCAGTTTTTCCCGATAAAATCTGCTCCCAAGATGAAAGGAAATAGTTCAGGTCCTTAGCCACCAAAAAAGCTCCAATCCCCAAGAGAAATAATTAATTTTGATTTGTGATTTCTGGGCACTACAGATAATAGGTCAAATCATAATCAAATCAAATCTTTTATTGCTCGGTCACAATTACCACATTGTATGGCAATCGTCAGAATTAATTATATAAATTTAAAAACTCGCATTTTTCCACATTACCACCACGTCCAAAACTTACATTAATGTTCCATGCATTCCAGTCTCATTCATACCATCGCCAATCTCAACCCACTTTCAGCGCTGGAGTCAGTCATCGAATTGGGCGGTCTCCCAGTTAAACGCCAGAAACTCGTCACACGCTGTAGAATGCATTTGACACCCTGGAAGCGCTTTAAGACGAGCTTTTGGATCGCTTGGGGCGTTTGGGACGTTTGTATAAAATTTGGCAAACTGTTGATGAAAATGAACACCTGCCTGCGAAGGTAAGTTGCATCATTAACCACCGTTCTATGTCTTTCCAGTACGGTAGTTATCTCTGCCTCTAGTCTCATACCCGTGTATGTCATCGTCCCTGGGTTAGGGCACATTTAGGACAAAACAGAACCAAGATGTTTTCTAAAAATGTAGAGACATGGAGCAAAAGTCAACAGTTTGCCAAAGTGTTGAATGCTGTCCTGCACGGACTCTCTGAAATTCAACTTTAGCGGGGATGATACGAATAGCTTTTTTTTGCAATTTGAACGACCATCAGGAAATTATTGCCTGTACCCCCCCACCCCAGGCCCCCCCCACAACACACTCCATAGGAAAAGGTGAGAGTGTGAATTAGCCCATAATATGCCGCAATCAATACCCTGACTGGGGCAGTACGGGGCCAAGACCTCGAAAACATATTATTCCTGAGGGACAGTTTGGCGCAACACATGGTCAATGTGATATTATTCCATTGTGTTCAACCTCGGTCGAGGAGGAGTATTCCAAGGAATTTTGAGGAGTAGACTTCTTCCAATAAGGAATCTGCCAAACATGACGGCCTGACCCACATTGGGAGTCCGTTGGACGCAGTGTGAAAATTTCAACACGTTGGATTTCGAGAAAGAATTCGTTTTGAAGGTTGAGGTTATTGAAATATTGCACACAATTGTTGATATCTACAAAGGATTGTAGCTCCAAACCTTCTTGTGTGTTATCTCTGAAACAGAAGAGATCCGTGTCATCAGCATACTGCACAATTTTACCATGCAGCAGCGGATTGAATGTACGTCGTTGACGTATATCAGGAAAAGGATTCGGACTGAGTATAGAGCCTGAGGGACTCCATAACTCAGTTTGAATTGGTTTAGAAAATTGGTTTGAGATCTGAACCCATCTTGACTTTCTCTGAACTTAAAAATGATTTAAGCATAAGAGCGGCACTCGGACATGGATGCCCATGAGGAATTGTAATGTGTCAAGGCCAGTATTATTTTTTTTCATGGTCAACGCAACAGTCGAATGCTTTAGAAAGGTCCAGGAACCCACACTTAATGTGTGATCCTGACGTTCTAGACCTCTTCAACAATATCAACCAGACTCACCACTGCGTCTATCGTTCGATTTATTTTTCCTGAATCCAAATTGGTGTTCAGAAAGCTGGTGTTTTGTTTAAGAAATAAAGCATTCTCGTTAGAAAGAGTTTTTTCAAATATTTTTGCTCCAGTACAGGCAAAATTGAGGACTGGCGATAGTTATTTAATGAAACAGGGGTTTTCTTATACTTGAAAATGGATGCACTTTTGCAATTTTTAGGAGTGAGGGAAAAAAAAATCTCCTGAGTTAAAAGACCAAAATTGACCAATTGAGTCAGTGGTTTCACGATATGCTTAGAGCATTGTTTTATTAACCACATGGATCTCGATTCTAGATCATTCGATTTTTTAGCTGGGAATTGTTGAATGATTTTATCGAGCTCTTCCTCAACTACAGGAGTTCAGAGCCATTGAGGCTGTTGGACTCTGTCTACGCGTGTGGATTCCCCTGTGGCAGCGATGGACGAGGGGCCCCGGTCCACAAGCAACAGACGCAAAAAATCCGTTAAACTCGTCGGGCAACCCTCAGAGGCATCGCTCACAAGGGTGTCCCCAATTTTGACTGTGGATTTGCTTGGATTTCTGATGTTTATTGTTAATGATGCCACACCATACAGTTTTTAGATACGTTTTTTGAAGAAGTAATTGATTTTGACGACATCATACGATTTTTGCAGCTTGGGATCACCTTCCTGTAAATTTTTTTATAATTTCGAAAAAAGATTTTGAAACTGTTCATTGGCTGTTTTTTTCTGTTTATTTCGGAGAAAAACTTGAGTTTTTCTCTCGACACCAGAATGCCTTTAGTGACCCAAGTATTATTTACATTCTTTGGGACAGAGGTTTGATCGTTTTGTAGGGCTAGCAGGGCGGTGTTGAGATGGAAGAAGTTCAAAACCATTCATTGAAAATTTGAAAACTGCTGCTCTACTGGGTGTGAAGAATTTAGAAAATTCCACTTTTCTTTTTGAAAGGGAAGCGTTGAGGAGGCTAATCATTTTCTGGCCTCGTGTCTCTTATTGTTTTGGTAATTCTGGGTTCTCTCTCGATTTTGTTTTCACCACTAATGATAGCCTCTTAGGCCTTAGTGGTCTGACGATAGCTGTGTTGACACACGATACTGTGACATTTTCAATGTTTGTGATGATGTTATCAATAGTCGGACTGTGTTGTTGTAGCCTGTCACTCTCGTTGGAGTTTTGACCAGCAGTTTCAACGGCCGTATGACCTCAGCAGGATCGACAAGTCGCTTGGTGGAAGGATGGTTGCTGTTTCCATCGCATCCACGTTGAGATCGCCCATCAAAGACGTATTTGCAATTTGATGGTTAGTCAGGTCAGTGAGTAAACACTTTTTTTTTCGAATTTTGAAAAAAAACTGATCTTCATTTCCACTGGGAGACCTGTAAATCCCTATCACAATTAATGTTGACCTGTTAGTTTGTACTTTGATCCCAACTGCTTCGAAATCTTTCGCGGTCGTTCTTTGATCGTAAATTTTGTAAAAACTAAAATTTGGTCTCAGAAAATAATTGCTTACCACCATCCTCCTTTGGAGGTTCTGGCGTCAGTACGCTTCTGCAAGTCTGTAATTTGGATATTTTGAATAGTTCAAGGTTTTCGTTGTTAAAACCGTTCTCGGTTGACAACGAGTATATCTGATTTCTAGGCTCCTCACCACATCAGCTGAATTTCATCCAATTTGTTGGTTGCGTATGTGCGTTTTGGTGGTGTTAGTCTTAGGGGAACCATTGCACAATGTAATTTTTGATTTGTCTGATTTTTGGCCGATTTTGGTCGGTCAATTTAGTCCTTTTGCTGTAAAGTGGGTCCCCTAAAAAAACTGAATTTTCTTTTAGGTTTGTAGAGGCATCCTTTTGATCTGCAGAATGTCTGGACTGGGGTGAGCGTCCTCAACGGCGTCCGCCGTAGGAGACATCCTGGATGCTAGCTGGCCGTTGAGGGGTGGTCGCCGACTCTTCTCGGGGCGAGCAGCGGGCGTTGGCATGCTGGAATGTGGAAGCAGGGCGCTGCGCGAGGATTCCTCCAAAGTCGCGGCTGCGCCTTCATTTTTTTGATTTCTTGAGTGGCTGGAATATCGCCGCCACGATTCATCCCAGCCAGTAACCGCTTTTGTGTTTTTCCCCGCAGGAGAGATGTTGGCCGTGTCTCGTGAAATACCTACGGCTGATGTCATCGAAGTTTAACACTCTTAATATTGTGTCTAACAGCCAGTTCCTCAAGGTACTGTAGGCATTCACGAGAACGGTCTGATAGTGGACAGGTTGGTGGGTCTCGGGGTCCAGAATCGTGGCGGATGCGGCTGGGAGTGTGAGTGAGGATGATCTCGGTGCTGGAAGATCCTGCAGCGATATGTACCCCCTCCAGATGGCGGTGGTAAATATTTCGCTGCCCGCCAACCGCCCAGGTCGTTAGTGCCGGCGATCAGCACCTCGCAAGCAGGCGCCGGGGCTCAGATGCCGTTCGACGTGGTGGTCTCACAATATCCAGAAAACGCCCGCGGGTACAACAGACGTCGCTCACCGCGGTTGCAAGGGGCCGAGCTGTTTCCTCACGAGTCCAGCGATGTGGCGAGCGTTGGCTTATCCCCTCGAACAGTTATGGACTTAATACTGTACGTTGCGTGTAGGGATTTTTGGAGCTTGCCATGGATTTTTTTGACGTTTTTGAAAGCTAGTTGGATAATTTTGATTTTTTTCCATTTTAGAAAAAGATTCACTTTTTTTTGTTGAGTTGTCATTTTTGTTTGGGGGGCAAATAAATTTATTTTGAACGGTGCCGGGTATTTGGGCTTCCTCTTCTTCACTTCTGTTCACCTGTAGTTCTCTTTGAGATCAGCGCACTCGCAAGTTTTCAGACTGCTGCTTGAGACTCTGGTTCTCCGCCTCCAAGACCTCTACTGTTGTCCTACAATCCTGTCGTCGAGAAAAGGTCAGTCACGCTCACACGTGGCAAGCGGTTTGGCTGTTCCGGCAGGTCGCACTGCACTCCGAACTCCACAGAAAAAAACGGGTGGGCTG
The DNA here is from genome assembly GCF_021130785.1 of Homalodisca vitripennis. Lineage (NCBI taxonomy): Eukaryota > Metazoa > Arthropoda > Insecta > Hemiptera > Cicadellidae > Homalodisca > Homalodisca vitripennis. The sequence continues at coordinate 11,466,179 of NC_060212.1, read as the reverse complement.
AGGAGCAGCTCGCACTGCACTCCGCGGTCCGAAGTCAAGGGAGCATGAGTCGTTGGTGTCGCGGGGACGAGGTGTCGACAGGGAAAATCTGGGTCCGTGGAACTGCAGTAGGCGGGTGTCGGATTCAATAGTATGATCTAGGAGACCTGGAACTCTTTTTGTTAAGGCGTTCTATCTCCTTGTTTAGTCTTGCGATCTCTGCTGGCTGCATCCCCAGGTGTTGTTTCAAGGGGTCGGTTCGGGTTCCGTAGAGGACAGGGACGCAGGTGGAAAAGGCGGTTGGTGAGTGAGGTGGCGGGGTCCGGGCCGGGAGCGTGGAGCAGCAGGCGGGCGCGGGCGTTCCGTCCGTGTGTCGGGGGACGCGGTGGACGTAATAACGGGGCTTAAGTAAAGGCGAAGGAGAGAGAGGGTTCGCATAGTGAATGGATGATCCCCCACTGTGCTTTTCGTTACAAAATACCGTCACACTCTCGTTTTATGTTCTCATCAGTTCTAATTGATGCTCCGCAACTTTTCCCTAGACACCGCCATGATATTTCGCCGTTTTTTTAGGAGTCCGTTGTTGCCTAAAATTTGAAAGTGTTGTATACAATACAAGGTCTACCAGTTTTGGTTTTTTCGATTAAGAAAGTACATTGTTGAAAGATGATTATAAAATAAAATTAGGTAATAAATTAAATAAGTTAATAATAAATACGTTAATAAATAAATTATCAATAAAATAATGTAGTCAACAGATAAATTTGTCAATAACTATAATTGATTAAAATAAATAAGTCAACAATAAATAATAATAATAATAATAACAACAACAACAACAACAGTTTTAAAAATATTATAAAATAATAAAAGTCAACAGCAACAATAAAATCTGAAAAAATAAATAAGGTCTCTGTGGTTGCTTCAAGCAAAAAGATATGTCAGAAGCCGGTAATCGAACTGATGTCCTCGAGCGTAAACTGACGAGTACGCAAACCGCATTCTGCCACCCGAGAGGTTTGATTGTGCAACTGTTTTATTACTTGTCATTTATGAATGCGCGCCCAAAGTCACGTTGAAAACAGCATGTCCTTCTACACTTGTAAATTGCCAGTAGTCTAACCTTGTTAGTTTGAGATGGTTAGCTTTTTATGGCTATTTACTACTCACAAAATGTAATGCTGTCCTCGATTTCGTCTTGATCCAGGTTTATGACATTAAAGAATACCTTGAATTTGTCAAAACCTTTCGTTATGTCTTTAAAACTAAAAATAAATCAATTTAATTGAGGAGCGTCGTGATGTACGTGTTCGCTAAGATTGGACACCAGGCCTACCAACCCTAGGTAAAGGGCTGTGCGTGATTGAAGCAGTTCCAGCAGATAAGTGAAACTAGGCTCAACCTGCCGTATTAGCCCAGAGGATTTTAGAATTTTCAAAAAAACGACAAAGAAATCAGGCTGCGTGCTGACCCAGAATCAACCAGGGCCTTCTGCACCACATTCCCACAAGTACATCCAGTTCGTGGGCAGGTTGAGCGGGCAGCCCTTACTCCCTGCGCAGCCAGAGCAGCAACCCTCCCCTCTCGGCCAACGATGATAACTGCTCCCCACGTCTATTTCTTTCTGTTTTCTTTTCTGTTCTGTATTAAACCAGAGCTACCCTTTTACCATCAAAATTAGGTACATATTTGCCCTCAAAATTACCTTTTACGGCACGAGTCGGGCTTACTCGTCCGCAAAGCTTTTATGACTAGTTTTTTTTATTAAGTGGACAATAAACGGTCTAATATCGTCCCACTTGCTTGCAGCCCGATAAACAGGTAGGAGGCTTTCTTGCCTACGGGAAGGAGCTGCTGCTGGCTCAGACTGCACCGGAGCCATGGACCGGCCCCGGAGGCAATAAGTGAGGTAAGATGGCCTCGACCATGGCCTCCCTTTGATCATCCGCTCATCCTGAACCCCTTCTGGAGATGATGGAGAGGCGGTCCAAATCCGCAAAAGATGCGGGACGGCTACAAAAAAAATCAAATGGGAGAGCGTTCGTCAGGTTTAATGCCCTCCAAAATAAGGCTCACACCAAATCCGTTTCGCCCCCCTTCATTTCAAGCTCAGCTCAAGCGCCGCACCACCGGGCTACATCCCGTATATCTCCCGACAAAATGGCTCTCAACGTCTCGTCTGGTGCCTTCGAGGACGGTAAACGCGTTCCACCCGCAAGCGCTAATCCTAACCCGAGCAGGTACAAAGAACTCCAAGATCTCGGCGTGGAACTGGTCAAATGTGGCACCTCGCTTAAGGCAGTCTAGAAGGCGATCAAAAATGCGCTGCGCTTAAGGAAAAAACTGCGCTAAAATCTGCTATTAAGCATGGCATTCTGTCATACCAGGAAATTCTCTTAGCTTTAAAAAACTTCCAGAAGGAAAATGGATAAGTAAATTAGTGTCAAGTCCATCAACTCTGGGGAAGTGTTGTAAAACATCTTTCCCCACCCAAAGGATGAGGGCAGTTTGCCAAAGGCTAGAAAAGGAAGGCACAACTATAGATGAATGCCCTCACCAGCCGCTTCAGGAGGGCCACTACCCATCGGAGACATTAGTAACTCTGGGAGTCTCGAAAGAAAGAGCCGGTGGATGGTTAGCAAAAAGTAATGGTAGTGGGAACCTCCGTTGGAGTGACAGCGGTAAATAGTACCCCCTTCTCTTTCACCGAGCGCACCTCACTCAAACCATCTAAGGCTTGTTTTAATTTATTACTGGCGAAAAAAGCCTCCAACTTTTAATATCAGAGTCTAAACTAGGAGCTGACATAAGTAAACAAACTATTCTGTCACGCCAATGTAAAAGCTTGGGAAGATGCCCACAATCTAGCCTTGCTGACCCGGACATGGGAAGTGACTCAAACATTAATGTCGTCTTCTAACTCTTCCCCCCCATTTTTTCGAGGTTTTACAAAACTCAAATTCAGTATTTAATTTTTTTGGAACTCTGCATTTCCAGCTGCGGTCCAACGCTATACAAGCCCGTAATTGAGCTCTTAATGCCCTCACATCTCCCTCGGGCTTCTGTCCTCTCGCCAGGACCTCAAAAACCAACTCGGGCTTGCGCAGATTCTGTTCAGGCACACAGGGAAAACGCCATACCAAAACAATTAAGACAAAATAAATACAACAAAGCGTACGCAACAATTTACTTAGTAACCTAAAAAGTGGCCATCAACTCACAAAGGGTTACACTGACGAGGTCCAAGTGAAGGTAACTTAATACTGCCACCTAATAGAAGGATACCCTGCAAAACTATACACTAACCACAACCTACAAACACAGAATGCAATAAATATAACAAAACAACACATTGATAGGGGAGAAGTAGAGTACAGTTAGATAAATTTATTAGCGGTTTAAGCAATTTAGAGTCCCTTGCTCCCTGCAACGGGTAAGTCTGCAGGAAGCAAAGACACTAAACCAATTCCACCGGTATCCTGTGCTAGGGCGGAGCTCCTATATAAAAAAAAGTTGTGTACTCTGACCTCCCCCTACCTAACACTAAACCTACCTACACCAACAAACAAATAACCAGAACTGAGAGAACAGCTTGTAGAGAGCAGCTAACCACAGCTCTGCTACATCTGAAACCGTTACATCGCCGCTCGCACACCACAGCAAACCATCAGGGGGAAGCGCGTTAGCGCCCATGGTGGCGAAACGGGGATGCCGGATCAAGACTAAACTAGGTAAAAAAAAAAAAAAAAGAACACCGTGGTCAGTATACTCAGGTTTCATTTTACTAAGACACACAATAGGCATATCCAGTCAATATAAATTAAAATATGTATACGATACTATAAATAAAAAAAAAATAAAAATAAATAAAAGGTGCCTGCAGTAGTAGATACCTCAAACAATCCTTGTCAGGTGCTGCACCTGCATACAAAAATTAGAAACGCCATAATTTGAAACAAGAAATGCCAATTTCACCCGGTATCCTTCGGCTAAAGGGCGGGCTCCTAATGATAACTAAAAAAATAACTAAATAATATCTAAAACTAACTTAAAATTAAATAACAAAATATAAAACTATATAAATGGCAACAATAACAATATCACAGGGTATCACAGATGTTTGACTGGTAGAAATGTCCATCATGGTGGCCGTCCCTCAAGTAGAGCGCAAATAAGCGAAGGTTCTCTGCGAACACGCCATGATGGAGAGGAGAGATGACAGGAGGAAAACAAGTCATACCTTGGACCTCATCACGTGAGGGGCCGTAAAGACTTAGCCGCACATGTCAGAAGGAAATCAGCTCAGCAAATAAACAAAAAAACACTTAATTTAAACTAATATATTAAACATGGAGCTACTCCTAACTTGTACACACGGGGGGGGCCTCGGAGTCTTTGCCACTCTCCGGGAAAGGCCAAAACGCCTTCAAAAGGTCAGTCGGCCTCTGCAGCACAATAAAACCACACACCTCACTATATAAAACACACATGAAAGACGGGGAGAGATATAGGTATTGAACCGGCTCAAGGCTCTGGGCTGACGATCACGGGCTTCAGTTGAATCCAAGAAAGTGTTCACTTGTTAATTTTTACCCCTCTTCAAATGCAGTCTTTCTTGGTAATGGACCCTTGGGAGTTTCCTTGGGAGGTGTTCCTTTGCAGGTTTCAGACACAGTAAAAATCCTTGGCGTTACTTTTGACAAGCAGTTAACCTTCTTGAACCATGTTCAAAATATCAATCGTGGTGTAATGAATAGGTTAAGAGTGTTGTTTAGGTTTAAGGGGTTGCTCCAGGAGGAAGAGAAACTGAAGATTGTCAAAGCTGTGGTTTTCCCAGTTATTGTTTATGCTCTTCCTGTATTTGGGGGAAGATTGACCCTTGAGGGTGCGGTCCTGATTGATAGGTTACAGAACTCTGCTGTAAGATTTGTGTACGGCCTGAGAAAATTTGATCACGTTAGCCAGTATCGCCGTACAGCAAGGATCCTCCCGATAAAGTACATTTTCAAACTCCAGGTGGCTTGCCTTGTTCACAAGGTGTTGCTGACGGGAAAACCCTCTTACCTCAGGGGGATGCTACAGACCCGGGCTGAGATTAGGGACTGTCACACTCGGCAGGACGCCATGCTGGAGGTGCCCAGGGTCAGGCTGGAGATGGGGAGGAATGGATTTCAATACTTTGGCCCCCAGATATACAACAGTGTCCCTCACAGTCTAAAGGCTTATGGATATTCCTCGTTTAAGGACAATCTGAGACTGGCTTTGGAGGAGGAGTGTTTCACCTCTAAATAGCTGTGTAATGTATTAGATTAGTTTAAGTTAGGTTAGATTAGTTTAATTTTATATTTCTCGGATGATGATATAGATTTGTATGTGCCTTGATTTAAAATGTATGACTTAAGTTATTTTGAAAAACAACAATGTAATGTTGAAAATCGCTGCAAATAAAGACGTTATTATTATTATTATTATTATTATTATAGCTTTTCTTGGAAGTTCTTTAAGTATTTTTCCAGTAATACAGTGCTGGCCAAATTATTAGACTAAAGCACATTTTTTTGTTTTTTCTTCTCAATTTTTAGTAAATACATTTTTAATTTCATGTTGGTATATGTTAAAGTATATACCCTCATTCGTGTGTTACTTTAGAATAGTATGAGCAGAAAATTTTGTAATTTTATGTTGGCTGGTGGCAACACTGCCTGTTTTGTTTATCATCTGCCTTTACAAATCTACCAGCTGCATAACCACAATCAGGTTACAGTTAATTTTTCATGTGGTTAACATGTTTTAGGTTCAGTAGATCTTTCTATTAGTGTGTTCTGTTATTATTAAAGTAAGTTTAAGGTCATTTGTGAGTGTATGAAACCACTTTTTTACTTCCTTATTGGCTATTTATAAAATTATCAGGAAATGGGTAAAAAGAGGACCTTTCATCTAGGAAATGTGCTGTGGCCAAGGTTCTTTTGGAAGAACAACATTACACACAAACTGAAATAGCACACAGACTAAATATTTCACAGAAGTCATTTAGTAGGATCAAGAAAACACTTGATATCAATGGTATTTATAAATCCAGCCGTATCGGAAAATGTGGCCGGAAGAAAGCGTTGTCCAAGGATGGCCAGAAAGTTTAAAAACATGACATTAGTCAATAGAAAAATGACCAGTAAAGTTTTTTAGTGACCAGTTAAGAGATTATGGCACAAATGCTTCGCCCAGGACCATCAGAAGAACCTTGAATGGACAAGGTCTTCGAGCATGCAGGCCTACAAAAAACAAAAAATAACACCGGCAATGGCTAAGAAGAGATTGGAATGGGCCAAAGGCATTCACTTCACTGATGATGATTGGAACAAAGTACAGTACCCTCAGGATTCAGTAGTGAACTGAATCCCTTTGACCCATTACAATATCTTCTTAGCCATTGCCGGTGTTTTTTGTAGGCCTACATGCTCGAAGACCTTGTCCATTTAAGGTTCTTCTGATGGTCCTGGGCGAAGCATTTGTACCATAATCTCTTAACTGGTCACTAAGAACCTGTACTGGTCATTTTTCTATTGACTAATGTCATGTTTTTAAACTTTCTGGCCATCCTTGGACTTAACGCTTTCTTCCGGCCACATTTTCCGATACGGCTGGATTTATATATACCATTGATATCAAGTGTTTTCTTGATCCTACTAAATGACTTCTGTGAAATATTTAGTCTGTGTGCTATTTCAGTTTGTGTGTAATGTTGTTCTTCCAAAAGAACCTTGGCCACAGCACATTTCCTAGATGAAAGGTCCTCTTTTTACCCATTTCCTGATAATTTTATAAATAGCCAATAAGGAAGTAAAAAAGTGGTTTCATACACTCACAAATGACCTTAAACTTACTTTAATAATAACAGAACACACTAATAGAAAGATCTACTGAACCTAAAACATGTTAACCACATGAAAAGTTAACTGTAACCTGATTGTGGTTATGCAGCTGGTAGATATGTAAAGGCAGATGATAAACAAAACAGGCAGTGTTGCCACCCGCCGACATAAAATTACCAAATTTTCTGCTCATACTATTCTAAAGTAACACACGAATGAGGGTATATACTTTAACATATACCAACATGAAATTAAAAATGTATTTACTAAAAATTGAGGAGAAAAAACAAAAAAATGTGCTTTAGTCTAATAATTTGGCCAGCACTGTAGAGTCGTAGCCAGGAGACGTATGAGGATTGAAATTGTGAGTTATAACTGAACGAACTTCAGATGGTTTGAATTTTCGTAACGGGAAATCGAGTTGAAGTGGAGAATCTAAATACTCGTGTGTTTCCTCTTCGTTCTTTATAAAGGCGTCATTTGGTTTGAAAACATTGGTGAAATATTCTGCAAATGTCTCAGATCTTTCAATATTACTTTTCGCCCAATTTCCATCAGGTTTTAAAATAGGGGATATGGATATCTTAGGTTGCTTAATTCTTTTAGTTACTTTCCGTAACGAATAGTCTGTAGCTTCGGTTGCTGAGAGAGACTGAGTATACTCTTCAAACCACTGGTTTGTAATATTAAACAATAATCTTTTCAGATGTTGTGCTGCCCTGTTGAAGTTTGCCTTATCATTTGGATTTCTACTGTTTTGCCATATTCTTCTTTTCTCAGCGATTATTTTCTTGGCGTAGTTAGGGTAGTATAACCCTGTCTTGTCAACTTTTGAAGAACGTTGTAAGGTTGTAGCCAATTTGGCAGAACATTGCAAACAATCAATAAAGTAGTCTGTTGCATTTTCTAAATCCTCAACACTTTTCAATTAAATGTTCTAATTCAAATCTTCATTTAATGGATCACGAAATCGAACCCAGTTAGTAAATTTGTTATGTATAATTTGACTTGACTTTTTTTAATACTTCTGTGCTTAAATTAAGTATAATTGGCGATTGATCAGAAGATAGATCAAGGTAGGATTTGATATATGTGTAGTTTTGATTAATATCTTTTCTAACAAAAAAATATAAGAAATCTGGACTTTTTCTCATATCAGATGGCCAGTACGTATGTTCACCCATAGAAATATAATTGTAATGATTATCATTTAGAACATTTAATAATTGTCGTCCTCTAGGGGTGGCCAAACGAGAACCCCATTCTGGGTGTTTCGCGTTGTAATCACCTCATGCTATAAATTTATTTCCCAATGTAGTGAAAAACTGTTCGAATTGTTGTCTGTTTATAACATGTCTGAGGGAACAATAAATTGCTGAAAATGTAATAGGGCCTAACCAATCTTCAATAACAATGCTGGAATCTTGAAAGTGATTCTCTCTAAAGCTGGGTAGTTCATAATGTTTAATTGTGTCATCTACTAACACGGCACTACCCCCATGGGCCGTTTTATCAGGGTGATTGGTATAATATAATGTGTAGTTAGGAATTTTAAAATACCTTCTGTTTGTGAAATGAGTTTCTGATATAAGTAAGACGTCTAAGTTATGTTGGGTGATGAATAACTGGACTTCTTGACACACGCTGAGTCAAGCCGTTGGCATTCCATAAAGCGATTTTGATAAGAATATTCATTTTAGACGAGAAATAATAGTAGTCAGCAGATTAAGTAACGTACTAATCTGTTCTGCTTGTTTAGATAAAATATTTTAAAATCGTTCAAAAGATTTTTGAATTATGTTAGACAAACTTTTGGATTCATGTATGTGTTCGTTAGATTCTTGTTCCCTAGAAGGAAAACTATTATTTCTGTGATTATTCTGTACAGCTTGAGCGAAAGTTACCCCTTCAGTAACCAAAATATTTTGAGAGGACTGGTTTTCTTTAACATTAGTTGGGTTGTTTCGTCTAGAACGATCCTGGTGGGTTTCTAAAGTCTTCTTCCTAAGTCAAGGGAATTGTTTGTTTTGTATTTCTTTATAAACAGGACAACCTTTGTATCATGGTCCTGGGAATATTTAACATAACGAAATGTATTTTGACAATATGATTTAGTATGTCCATAACATTGGCAACGTTTACATTGAACAACTTCCTTCTTTTTATTAGGTGGATCAAATAAAACTTATAAAATACATATATAATTTGAATATATATATATATATATATATATATATATATATATATCTTATATATATAAAAATCTTGAGTCACGATGTATGTTGCCAATAAACTCCAAAACGACTGAACCAATTTCAATCAAATTTCACATGTATCCGTAATTTAGTCTAACTTAGAAGATAGGATAGTTATTATCTGAATTATTCGCTTATGTCGTGAATATAAACGAATAAAATGAAGAAAAGTTTTCAAAGCGCCTGCACATTATAACCTGCAATTACGAGATAGATACGTATATTAAACAGTGAAACACTATTTGAAGGCGCTAAGTTATGATGTATAATTGTCTAAACTAAATTTTTGGTTGAACTTAAAGGTTGAGTGGTAGACCACTTTGTAATAAAATACATTATGCATGTACAATACATTTTTGACATATTTTCTTGATCGTGACATCAAGGTAAAATCTACATCGGGGTTGGAAATATAATTTACTTCAACCAGAAATGCTCATACGCGGGCAAAACTTACGAAAAGCGTGCGAAGCCGCGGGAAACAGCTTGTATATATATATATAAATGCGAATGTTTGTTTGTATGTTCCGTTATAACTCTGGAACCAATGCACGAAACATCGTGAAATTTTGTACAGTGATTCTACACGTTCCTGGAAGTAACATAGGCATACTTTTAGAGAGGTATTTGGTCCAATTTTAATAGTTTATTTCATTATTTTTTTAATTATAAATTGTTGTTGATGTTGGTGTGTTTTATATTGGATCCGACAGACTGCGCTACGACACGTAATACAAAGCGAATTGATACTTAACAGCTGATAATACTTTCAGCTGAAGTTCATCAAAGAGGCATTTGTTTACATTTAAAATTTAAAACATTTTTATTGTAAAGTGCTTGATCAGTAGTGTTTTTAAATTCAGATTGCATCAATGATCAATAAACTATTTAATTCAAAGAAAATTAATTTTAACAGACCGAATGTGATTCTTTATAACCTAATTAGTTTACCGAGATTCATCCGTATACAGTAACTGTTCTGAATAACTTATCAACACCTAGCAAAAACCACGAAAGATAGAGGCAGGAATATGATACATACCTTCATAATGCGCCCAAGAGGCTCACGAAGGAACGACTGTCAATTATCTCAGCAATGTTTAGAATGTGATAGAAAAAGAATAAGTGAATATAGTGTACTGTTTTCAACGGGAAATTGCGTGCGAAGCCGCGGGAAAACTGCTAGTATATATATATATATATATATATATATATATATATATATATATATATAATTTGAATATATGCGAAGCCGTGGTTAACTGCTAGGTTCTGTTATATTTTTAAATATTAGACTGCTTCTGTTGTGATATGTTTACAATGTTTTTTTTTCTTTTTGTGTATTAAAAATTAATGCTTGTTTTATTCATGTTACAGTTATATTGTCAATATACAACATTATTTATTGTAAAACTTAAAAATAATAATGGAGAAACCTTTAGAATAAACAAATAAATAAACTATAGTTCTAAATTATATAATACCTTGACGGATGGTTTTATAGCAATATGACTGTGAGTCCATTAGAACGAGAACGTTTTTTCTTGGCCACCATATTGTTTACTGTATAATTTGAGAGTGTAATTTAATATTAATAAGGTAGGTACACCTGTTTGTAGGAACCTACTTAACTGTGTTATAAACCTATTGATAACAATAAATTAACACCAGGAGCGTGGGCGTGACAGCTTGAAATATTTAGCATCTGACGTCCTCATGGAGACGGAGGCCTAGGGGATTATCGAATTCCTACTACTCACTCAAACAAAACTGCCCTTATCCAGAGGTAACCACGAGGAAAGTGACTGGTGTTAAAAGCTTTTACTGTTTCATGACTCTAAAAGACATAGACTTTACTGAGAAAATGATTAGAAAGCATTAACAACAAACATTATTGTGCGTCAAAAGTTGTAACAAACATTTAACAATTTTTTACGCAGCGATTAACAATTATTCATTTTTAATAGTTTTATGTATCTAAGGTGTATGCACATATTCAATCATATTTATGAAATAAATATTACTTGAAGCGTTATCATAAATAATATTTGTCATGTTTTGTATACAAAACACACATTGACACATTTATGTAATTTTTATGTTAAATATAAGTGTTTGGCACAATCGCTTTTTAGGCAAAAGCTATATTATCATCTAACATCATCTGAAATCCATCCCTGTATAAACAATAGTTTATTTTGATGCTGAAATATTGCTTTTGATTTTTTGAACTCGTATGTGCCTTTTTAAGTAGACTGCTTCAATTTTACATTTTTAATTTATTTTATGGCCTATCAGTTGGTCCGATATATTAGTGTATTAATAATGTTATAAATATCCATGACATAGAGATTGTTTTTATCATCAGTGGTGTTTCAAATCTTAGTTAAATCCCTATTCCATTATTTCCTCTATGTCACCATTTCTAACACCTAAGAATTTCAGGAAGGAAAGTAAAAAAATCTCAAGCATAGTTGCCTGCCTCCTGCCTTGTTGAGGTGAATGAGTCGGTTGAGGCAACCTCTATTTTCTGTAATCAGTATTGGATATATCAAATTATTTAACTAGGAAAATTAAGTCTTTGCATTGCGAAAAGGCCAGTGTCCTTTTAAGAATGATATTGTACGCACCACATGGAAACTCGCTTTATGTTCTTTTTTATAAATAAAAATTTTGTATGAGGTCTAAACAATAATTATTTTGGGTCTTGCAGTGGTATATTTTAGGTCAAATTGTTTTGTTTCTCTAGTAACTCAAGTTTACTTTCAGTTAATCAAGTGATAAAAATCATCAGTTTCAGTAAGTACAAGTTATATTCTAAGATGAAGACAATTAGCATAGCTTAGGTAGGTATACACATTTTAAAATCACAACATGCACTGATTTTGCTGGATTTGAAAAAGAACACAACTATTATATGTAGAATATTAAGTTAGTTCCTCCAGAGTTAGATATTGGACTAAAATTGTTAGTTTGATTCCTTGTTGGTTAAAATGTCCCATTACAGAATATTTAAATCTTTGTTTGGGCATGTTATTGTTTGCCTAACATACCTACCTGAAGCAAAACAAATCCAGGTATTTATTTACAATACCGTGACCATGAAAAATGGACTTTTTTTCATGGGTTGGGCATTTATAGCCAAGTATTATTATCACAGGTGCATATAAACTGGGGGGAAAGTATATTATTGTATTATATTGATGCCTTTCGGGCATTATTGCGTTAAAAATGGAAAATAACCGACAAAATTTTGTCGAACAACACTTAGAGGGTTAACGATCAGGGGCATCACGTGATCTGGGATTCGACTTTTGCAAGCTCGAGTTAATTTTTTTTTCTAAAAGAGCAAGCAGTGCGCAGCACTGCGCAGCGGGCAGGCATCGTTGACAGAATTAACGTACTTGTCAGCATCATTTCAGTAAAATTGCCAGAGATACTTTCAAAAACAGAGTTTTCAAAAAATCGTAACTCCTTTGATTTTTGTTGCCGACGAATTTTTTCTTCACTATTGTTTTCAGGAAAAATTGTAGTTTTCAGGGGAAAAAAATGAACATACCTTTCCATGGTCACGTTATTGTAAATTGATACCCAAATCCATGTTAGAATGTTTAGATAATTTACTTGTTCCATTGTATATATCTGTTCTTTTGTATCAAACATTTTATGGGTAGAGTACCATAAGCGGAACTGGTTTATATCGAATAGTATAATCATCGATATTTAATATTCATATTTTGAATACGAGTCTATCAATTACATCAACATATCTATAGTTATAAGAACAATCATACTTGAAATTTAAATAATTAATATAATGCAAATAAAGGCAATATAAAGGAGGGGTAGGGTACGATAAGCGGACCTGGTTTTTTATATCGAAGAATGGTACTTTGGGATTAGCCTATACCGACCACACCATGAAGAACACAAAAATATAAATTTATAAAAACAAACATGATAGAACGAAAAAAACAACTCTTTAATTACAAAATTACAAACTTACAACGATTATCAATTGTTAATAGGGTCAGATTCCGTTATCAAATCAAATCAAAACATCCTTTATTCCATATAACATATTACAATGGATTGGTTTGCGTCAACTTAGTACAATCATGTGTAGAGAACAATTTACATAGGAAAAAAATACATAGGAAGGACTAAATAAATTACGTATTGCTATTAATGTAGTCATCTACAGAATAGAAACAGTGTTCAATAAGATAAGCTTTAAGCATTCTTTTAAAACAAAATAAATCCTTTTCAGCTCTAAGAGCATCAGGAAGAGCGTTAAAAAGGGACGTGGCATTGTAAAAGGTGTGATGTTTAAAAAAAGTAGTGGAATGGTAAGGAATATTCAGTTTATGTTTTTGTCGAAGACTGTATCCCGACTGAGGAACAAGTTATATGCCCCCAACGCTTAAACGTTTTTCAATTAACGTAGAACGTAATAAAACGATGTAGTTGAGTAACAGAACTAACATTCCATCAATCAACAAGCATTTCCAGGTATTGTGATCGTTATTGTTGTCGCTGTTATCTTATCTTTCTCGAGAATCCCAATTACCGCAGGCCGCGCGGCATTACATGATTATTTAAGTTTTTTGCACGGTACATAATTGCCTTTCCATTACAATTCAATTTATATTTCTGATCAGCCCCTCTAGAATTTGATATTTTACTGATGGGTACTATCTCGAAGGATGTTTTTCTTTCGTTGACATCAGCACGGGCAGCTGCCGAAGCCCACGCTGATGGCCGGAGGCACTCGCATTTTGGGTGGCTGAGTGTGATCAAGAATAAAAACAAGTTTTGAGTGTTTTTTTCAATAAAGAGTTTAGTTTTGTTTGGTAATGTTTGTTTTTGTTGAATTTTTGTGTTTGGAGAAATGTAGGGGTAAAACACGGAAGTACAACAAAGCGACGCACCAGCTTAACGGGCGGCGAGACTTTGCAATCACGTTATCTACTAGACCGCTCGACTTTGACCTCTGTCTGAGGATGGGGAGGGGTTTGCAATAAGACAATTCCTGTTTTAAGTTATATTGACGAAATATTGTTTTACGCTAATCTAGTAATGAGTAGAAGCAAAATGTCAAATAACGATTCATGTCTGGGTGTGGTCGGTATAATCCCAAAGTCCCCGAAGAATATAGTCATCGATACCTAATATTCGCATCTCAAATCCTAGACTATCAATCGATATAAAAGTACCTATAGTCCTTGATAACAATCATATGTTTGAAATTAAAATATGAATTTAATATTTACAGTGATCAAACAACCAAAATTAGGAAAACTGAAGACAGCCATATTTACTCCTCTCACAGTTACAGTAGTTTCTTTCCCACAAATTTCACATAATGGGTTTTTCGGTACGAGTCCAACATGTTGAAACCACGAAAAAGCAACGTCATGTATTGTAGTTTTCTAAAATTGACTGCCATTTTTAATAATCAGAATTACTTATGTAAATTTGAAATATTATCCTACGTGTATTATTTTAGAGTGTTTACAGCTGTTGATATAGATTATTTAAGTTAATAGTTCAAAATAATTAATCAGTATCGATTGATTATATCGATGGTTATGATTAAGTATTATTGTTTGCCAATTTCGATATAAAAAACAGAGTCCGCTTATCGTACTCTACCCTAAAGGAGGTATAAACAATTAGAACTGGAAAAACTCATAAATTAGGTAAGAAATAATAACAACATAATAAACATTTATAACACCAAATAAGGAATAAGCGTAACTATTATGTTTTCTCTTGAGTAGCAATGATTAAAGACAAGAAGTTGTTGAAAGCATCCTCTCTAAAAAGTCACATTTTTGTACAAATACTCACATGCAGTAGTTGATCTGCAAGCAGATTGGCTGATATGACACTTTTTAAACTTCGTTTCAAGGTCTCTCCATTCAACTATGTTATTGTCTATAAAAGACAATACTTTTTTTCAAAAAGTGTTTAGAGCTGATAAAAGTTAGTTAGGTGTATTGTTTAAAAATCAGTATTGGTTTACTATATCAATAGTTATAATTAAGTAATATCATTTGTCAGTATCGAGATAAAAAACAGGGTCTGCTTATCGTACCCTATACCCTAATTTTGCTATTCTGATAAATTAATTTTGAAACACTAACACTCAAATGGGCAGTCTGTAAGAGATGTGGATCCAGTTTTGATTTTGTAATCAAATGTAAGGTCATGGGATGGATGTGAAATTATTGGTTGAGTGGCAAATCATTATATTGACGTTAGCCTATACTTATTGCATTACTTATTACTCGTCCTGAACAAAAAAGTTTTAAGATTTGTGGTAAATTAGACTGAAGCCCGCATTGATGGCCAGAAGAAATTGTGATCGGTACGTTCTCGTGATCAGATCATGAATGAATAGGCAGGAGAAAGTACTGATTACAAATGCCTCTGGCTATCAGGATGGGTTTCGGTAGTGCCACTACGCACTGCTAGCCTAATTGAAAACATCGCTCTTATACCTAAATTCAAGATCAGACCACATTATTGCTCCAATCTCAATTGAGTATTAACATTAATTACATAAGGCAAGGATAAATTTACAATTGATCCATCTATAATATGTATTGGTAGATGTGAAATAAACGTTCAGATTGTCTAAATATGAGTTTTACCATTGCCATCGTTGTCCAGATCAAAACAATATAAGGTTTCAAGGGACCTATAACAAGTTATAGAACATTAAAAAGGAACTATTTGTCTCGTGCAGAGTAATAATTCCTTATTATACAACTGCGCTGGAAGTCAATTGGTCTTGTATCCGTGTGTGAACCTCGTATTTATTATACCGTCTTTGGATATGTAAAATACCAATAATACTGAAATAAGGGCATTTTTACACAGTTAAACAACAATTTTGTTAACTTAGACTGTTAAGTTCATATTGGGCTGACATGAGTGCCTCTGGTCATCAGGGCAAGATGCTGCCCTGTTGGTGTTGACAAACAAAAAACATAGACAATGAACAAATATTTATTGTACAATACATTTTCTGTTATCACAATGTAATAAAAAACTGGTACATAGTCGATGATTAAAACTACATAACTAAGATTATTCTAAAACATATTTGATTGTATAGACTGATTGTATAGATTTGATTGTGTAAACATTTGATTTGATGTATAGTTGATACATATTTTATTGATATAAAAACGTTATGAGACATAACAAAAACATGTCACTTATCATTTTTCGTCTAATTAGAGCAGTTGTATTGTCTGCGTATAAAAAGAGGCTACCAACTTCTTTAGGGAGATAATTTTGGCAGATCGTTGACATAGACGATGAATAACAAATGGGCCTAAGATTGTCTCGAAATGGATTCGCGCGGAGCATGGGAGAAGGTGGAGGTTGCATGCGGGTTTGAGAGTGAGTAGAATGGTATTACAGTCACACATGTAAAATTCCTCATTTAAGCCTCAAGGGCTTTTTGCGCACCCCGGAAACACCATGAGGCCCACCAGTCTACAACTTCAGCAGTTCAACAAACCGCCGAAAACAACCTATCAAGTCCTCCTGGGAAAATTCACCACCCCTGTCCAAGCTGATTAAAGTGGCTCTACTAAAACTGAGTGAAGTGGGCGTGAATGTTTAAAGTGTGATCTTTCATGGTACAAGCACTAATCTCAGTGCTTTAAAACATTTGTAAAACAGGTTGTAAATTCCCTGAAATGCCATTTTTTTAACTTGATACCATTAATTATGAGATTTGTGCTATTTTGAATCCCCCGCACATGTTAAAACTATTACAAAATGCTATAGCGGATATGAAAATTATGGAATCTAAGTCAGGTAGGATTTGTTTTAAATATATAGACCTTAAAAACTTACATAAAAAAACTGGGTTTCAAAATGTGTAACTATCAGACAAACATGTTTTCTCCAAAACCGAAAAAATTAATATGAAGGTTGCAGCACAGACTCTAAGTTCCAGGATAGCGCTTTAGAATATTTGTGTGTAAAACAGCATCCACAGTTCATAAACTGTTTACCAACCGTTGAATTCGTAAGGATAATAGATAATCTTTTTGATTATTTGAACAGTAGGGATCAATTCGGAAGAGGATATAAGGGTCCCATAAAATTATAAAACAAGGAAAAAGATTAAAAAAATGTTCAATAGAGCAAAAATACTATTTGTCCAAACTTAGGATTAGAGAACTATCAGTGTTGGACCATAAAAAGAAAACGTTTGTTCTTGGGGTTTTAAGTAATGTCAAAAGTATTTGTATTTTAAGAGACAAATTGTTATTTTAGATGATTTTAACTATTTGTTAGCCTATAAATTTAGTCAAGACCATTTAGAATTATTGTTTTCGGGTTTGAGAGTGAGTAGAATGGTATTACAGTCACCTTCCTCCAAGGTGGCTTCGGACCTTCTCTCATTAAACAGATCAATGTCTTCTAAGGTCATTGGTCTCATTACGGGGCATGGTCACCTGAGGAAGCATCTACACAGAGTTGGCATCCTTCAGGAGGATCCGCTCTGCGGAAGGTGTAATGAGCAGGAGGAGACTGCTGAGCACCTACTCTTTGATTGCCCTGCAATAGCAAGAGAGCGGTATGCCATCTTTGGTAGCTTGGACAGGGGTGGTGAATTTTCCCAGGAGGACTTGATAGGTTGTTTTCGGCGGTTTGTTGAACTGCTGAAGTTGTAGACTGGTGGGCCTCATGGTGTTTCCGGGGTGCGCAAAAAGCCCTTGAGGCTTAAATGTATGGCAGTAGGCCGCCCCAAGGAAAAGAAAAAAAAAAAAGAAGAAAGATTGACCCTTGGGGTACACCCAACGAATTATACTAATGGAGCGCGCTCTGGGCCGCAGAATCCGAGCCGCAATCAGAGGTTGCGTCTGGTGGCTGCAGGCGCTCAAAATGGGCAAGAACTCACTCCGCACATATGCCAGGCATTACAGTAATGATCTAACAGCACTTTAAAATGCAATCTAGATTTAATAATATTGTTATATTCCTCAATTGATGTTTTATTTTTAGTTATAAAAACAGAATATTGTTACAATATCAAAATAACTGAGATGTTGCCTTGGCATTTTTTGTATAAAGTAGGTAACGAAGACTACAGATATTAAAATATGTAACATGTAAAAAAATAATTTTTTTATTGACTATTTTATTTCAAGTTAAACTACATAAAATTTACAAATATGACATACTTAGTCTACGTGTTAGAAAATAAAATTATTTGGTTCAGTTTTTGCCTTATCCTAAGTTGGATTTTTTTGCTACGTCCAAAGTTTTCTGTTTTGCAATGTGATGAAATATTATTTAAAAAAATAGTTTAGTATCAGTTTTAATAAAAGATAACTCATAGCTTCCAGTGAATTCGTCATTAGTTAAATGTCTCTTTAAAACACTACCAGTAAAATGGTTACAAACTCTTAATGTCAATTCAGAAGAGGTCGCATATGCTTTAGCTAACTTGAGCAGATAACAATTTTTTATAATTTTCAATACGTCATCACTTGATCTAATTAATTTACTCTCAGATTTAAAATCAGTGAAAAAGTGATTCTGAAATCAGAATCATTGGCGTGGATTACATAACTGCAGTCGTTACATTTAATACTTTTTTGAATTTGTCTTACAATGACGCAACAAATATATTATAAAATTTAATCCTTAAAACTAGAACTGTCTTAATTTTCCATAACATACACAGCACTCTCAATTTAACTATTATCATCTAAAGACAACTCCAATTCACACTTATCATAACTTAACTCAAGACGACCATGGTGTGAATTAGGATAAAATTCAAGGCGGTTAGCATTCTCAGAAGCTCTGACACTGTTTCGAAAGGAACATTAGTTGTCTTACTGCCCAAGTTGACTGTTTAGTATTTTGATTATTATTGTTTTCACCCCCACGCCAATGATTCTGATTTCAGAATCACTTTTTCACTGATTTTAAATCTGAGAGTAAATTAATTAGATCAAGTGATGACGTATTGAAAATTATAAAAAATTGTTATCTGCTCAAGTTAGCTAAAGCATATGCGACCTCTTCTGAATTGACATTAAGAGTTTGTAACCATTTTACTGGTAGTGTTTTAAAGAGACATTTAACTAATGACGAATTCACTGGAAGCTATGAGTTATCTTTTATTAAAACTGATACTAAACTATTTTTTTAAATAATATTTCATCACATTGCAAAACAGAAAACTTTGGACGTAGCAAAAAAATCCAACTTAGGATAAGGCAAAAACTGAACCAAATAATTTTATTTTCTAACACGTAGACTAAGTATGTCATATTTGTAAATTTTATGTAGTTTAACTTGAAATAAAATAGTCAATAAAAAAATTATTTTTTTTACATGTTACATATTTTAATATCTGTAGTCTTCGTTACCTACTTTATACAAAAAATGCCAAGGCAACATCTCAGTTATTTTGATATTGTAACAATATTCTGTTTTTATAACTAAAAATAAAACATCAATTGAGGAATATAACAATATTATTAAATCTAGATTGCATTTTAAAGTGCTGTTAGATCATTACTGTAATGCCTGGCATATGTGCGGAGTGAGTTCTTGCCCATTTTGAGCGCCTGCAGCCACCGGACGCAACCTCTGATTGCGGCTCGGATTCTGCGGCCCAGAGCGCGCTCCATTAGTATAATTCGTTGGGTGTACCCCAAGGGTCAATCTTTCTTCTTTTTTTTTTTTCTTTTCCTTGGGGCGGCCTACTGCCATACATTTAAGCCTCAAGGGCTTTTTGCGCACCCCGGAAACACCATGAGGCCCACCAGTCTACAACTTCAGCAGTTCAACAAACCGCCGAAAACAACCTATCAAGTCCTCCTGGGAAAATTCACCACCCCTGTCCAAGCTACCAAAGATGGCATACCGCTCTCTTGCTATTGCAGGGCAATCAAAGAGTAGGTAGGTGCTCAGCAGTCTCCTCCTGCTCATTACACCTTCCGCAGAGCGGATCCTTCTGAAGGATGCCAACTCTGTGTAGATGCTTCCTCAGGTGACCATGCCCCGTAATGAGACCAATGACCTTAGAAGACATTGATCTGTTTAATGAGAGAAGGTCCGAAGCCACCTTGGAGGAAGGTGACTGTAATACCATTCTACTCACTCTCAAACCCGAAAACAATAATTCTAAATGGTCTTGACTAAATTTATAGGCTAACAAATAGTTAAAATCATCTAAAATAACAATTTGTCTCTTAAAATACAAATACTTTTGACATTACTTAAAACCCCAAGAACAAACGTTTTCTTTTTATGGTCCAACACTGATAGTTCTCTAATCCTAAGTTTGGACAAATAGTATTTTTGCTCTATTGAACATTTTTTAATCTTTTTCCTTGTTTTATAATTTTATGGGACCCTTATATCCTCTTCCGAATTGATCCCTACTGTTCAAATAATCAAAAAGATTATCTATTATCCTTACGAATTCAACGGTTGGTAAACAGTTTATGAACTGTGGATGCTGTTTTACACACAAATATTCTAAAGCGCTATCCTGGAACTTAGAGTCTGTGCTGCAACCTTCATATTAATTTTTCGGTTTTGGAGAAAACATGTTTGTCTGATAGTTACACATTTTGAAACCCAGTTTTTTTATGTAAGTTTTTAAGGTCTATATATTTAAAACAAATCCTGCCTGACTTAGATTCCATAATTTTCATATCCGCTATAGCATTTTGTAATAGTTTTAACATGTGCGGGGGATTCAAAATAGCACAAATCTCATAATTAATGGTATCAAGTTAAAAAAATGGCATTTCAGGGAATTTACAACCTGTTTTACAAATGTTTTAAAGCACTGAGATTAGTGCTTGTACCATGAAAGATCACACTTTAAACATTCACGCCCACTTCACTCAGTTTTAGTAGAGCCACTTTAATCAGCTGCAACAGTAAAATGTATGAAGTTTTATTTACAAAAAAAGTACTTGCTTTTGAATAAAATATGGCTCCCTTTAGTCAGTCTGGATGTGCAACTTACGCTGCACAAATCTACGCCATGTCACAAAATAACAAACATTACCGACATTGACAACTAAATAGAAAAAAAAAACTAGTTGAGTTGCTCAGAGCAGACGTCTTGACGTACTGAACAAGAAGAGTAGTCAACAATGCAAAATCACGCGTTAAACGATGATTCATGTTTCAACATGAAAAGGCGGGATGCTGTATCGTCCCACATGTAAGGATGCTATCGCAGCATAACGCGGTGAGTTCTTGCCCACTTTAAGTGCCTGCGAGCCCGTGGATACACCCGCAACGCACAGCTGAATGTGACCGGAAAACACAACATGCGGCTTATGGGCAGTGCGCGTTCCAGTAATATAGTTCGTTGGGTACACCATGTTTTACGTCTGCCCAATTAGAACAATATTTTCCTGTTTTATCAGTATTAACTACTCTCTGTTTACGGTTAATTAAATAAGAATGTAACAGTGTAAGAGCTGTACCTTTGACACCCATTCTTCCCTACTTTGTTAGCACCAGTGTATTGTTTACACAGTCTAAAGCCTTAAGATAAGTCACAGAAAATGCTTGCATCATCCAAGGCCTCAACGGTACTGTTTACGAAAGAGAACAGAGCTGCTGTTTATATAATTTGTTATTCGATTCTAAAAAGTCAAAAAGTCCCTTGAGGTAGTAGTCTATCGGTTACTAAAACATCACAGCCTAGAGGATCTGATTACAAATGCTTCTGGCCAATACTATGAGCCAGGAAATGCAAGTTCACAAAGAAAAAAAATTGTAAAATTCACCTAACCATAATTTTTTACTATCTTGCAAGAACAGTAGTTCCACTTTTAATGTTCTACAACTTCATTGTGTGTTATTTTCATCCCTTTAAACCTTATATAGTATATTCAGGAGGATGATTGCAATAGTTAAATAACACAAACTTTAATACCAGTGAGGATAAAAAGAAATTTGAAAATAATGAAAACAAATTGAACCAAACTTACTTCAAACAAATAAATAATGTATACATTTCCAATTTTTTTTATGCATGTACTATCTACTTACTCACTATCATACCTTGTAACTTCTGATCACATAAAAATATCTTTTCCTCATTTAAAAACAACACACGACAAACTCATAGGCTACTCTAACTCTGAAACAACTCGATAACAACTTAAAAAAGGAACAAATTATTTCCATAATATTTTAACTTTAAAAGTAATTCACACTCACTCATGTAAATATTTTAAAAACTAATACGCTTAAAAAGGTTTCAGCTTCTTAATCACGTTCATGACAATGTGACAATAGACAATAGACAATATCTTTATTTGCATAATCTTGAAGATCAGCATGGTGTCACATCGAGTACACATGGGGCTTTCGCAAAGAGGATGGATTCCAGTCCTTAAAATGTAGAGTTCTAATTTTTTTAACACAACGATGGCAAATAGGCTATTCAAAATCCTATTATCCTTTCCAATCATTTACCTTCAACAACAAAATTTAGATCATTCCCTTGTTTTAGACTTGCACTGTGTATCATGTGATCTCGTGGCCACAATTGCTCGTGGCCGTGAGTCAAACTCGTATTGGTTATTACTGACATCAGCTCATCTATTTCCATCAATTGGTATGTGAAATAACAGTAATTGTGAAATCAGGGTGTGGTTTTAGCCCAAAAGAACAAGGGTTATTTAAATCTTCAGAGAATATCATCTGACATGAACGCTTCAGGTCATAAAGTGCTGTCCTGCTGTGATGGTGATGTACTACAAACATTTTTTATGAATTTTGACTACTAAAAGATCAAAATTTTAGACCATTTGATTACGAATGCCTTCAGGTGTGGTATGAGACAGGATAAAACAACTTTAAAGAGTTAACTAGTATATGAAATTCACCAAACATTCACCCAACCATAACTTTCTACAATTGCTCAAGTAAATCCTACCGATAAAGACAAATTTCAAATTAAAACAAAGAAGTTTTCCCATAACTTCCATTAATTTTACCCTTTGAGTGCCAAGAACCGATTTAGTCGGCCCACAAGTAATTCCAAAAAGTGCCGAGATCCGATGACATTGACCCACAGGTATTTCTGAACAATGCCAAGGTCCAATTAGATTTACTTTTGATTATTTATTATTCTGCTACAAATGTTGTTGTGTATATTCTACTTAGTCTCATTGTATACATAATAGTTCAATTAAAAATAGATTATTTAATTTGAGTTGATTTGTAACTGGGTTAAATCTATTTGCCAAGTTATATATGGGTGCGGATTATCAACATTTTGCACTAATATACGAGGCGTGTTTTTAAAGTAAATATTAATTAGATTTACTTTTTGTCCATTCGGTGGAGCAAGTACTTTTTGTGATTAAATATTTATTTAAATTTTATATTTGTAAAATGGCCAAGATGAACTATTATGGCTATGGTGAGGGTGTGATTTCATGGATAAGACATTTATCTGCAAGAAAGATGGCAGGTAAAAAAAATTGGCAATGAGACATCTCAGCCCCTTTTCAAATTGCATTGTACACCCCAGTAGCAGTGTGAATGCCCCCTCGAAGTCAATTTCAGCTGCTGCTTCAGACTCTGGTTCTCAGCCTACAAGACCTCTCTCAATCTGTCGAGGAGGTCATCTCGTTCACACGTGCCAGCGGTTGGCTGTTCTGGCACTTGGATTTGCTGCTGAGTTTTTTCTTTCTTTTAATTAAGAAGCTGATAATTACTCCCACCCAAGTGCAAGATTTGTTTCTTTTTGGGTTGGTATATTTTCCCCAAGCTGAATACTGTTATATACTGTATTTGAAAGAGAAAAATAAACACATTTATTATAATATTATTATTTGAACCCTTTGAACATCGTAAGCGATGTATTTTACAAGCATTGAAATCCCTATAACGCTTGTAGTGAGTTATCCTGCAAATTACATTTTGAAATATTAGGGGTCATAATAGTTGTTGAATTTTCCATAAAATGGTGGTACTTGTCAATTTTACTGCTTCTCGACGTCTGCTAACATGCGAACTGAACATCAGAAGAGTACCGACTGACAGCAGCTGTTCCTTTGGTCCTCTGTCACCTGTGCTTCTTGAAGCACCCATAGCGAGTACACTCGCTGTCATTACTTCAAGCTTGTTTTTTAATTCCAGCTTTGTGGTTCTGCTCATTGGGTGTTTCCTTATTTACAGTTTTATCAGTTTATATTACATTGAGTGTTTTTTAAACCTTGTAAATATTGACATACTTGGTAAATCAGAATCAGAATCTATTAATTTCATAAACATCAAGTTTCGAAAGTGCGTCATATTAACTTAAAGCAATACAATGTTAAATATTTACAGAGTTTCATAATTTCTGTACAAATGTTTTCACTATGATGGTTAATGCAGACGACCTGGACATGACGAGTTTTTTGTTTTGATGTTTATTATACTTTGTAGAACTACTCATTAGAATGGTACAAAATAGCAAAAGATTTTGCAAAAAATGTCTGTACTGTTTTTGAACATTTGTATTTCTATATTTTTCATATGATATTTTTGTTCATGTATGATTTTATAAAAAATATGTCTTGTCAAAATAACACTGTTCATTAATTATACATACTGGTACTAAATCTAATCTAAAAAATTCACCTACAAAGCGTTAAACAGTTTTTATTCATTAAATCAACTATCTAAACAAGTAAAAAATGCCTTTAAATGAAAACAAATTTAATTTGGTGTTAGGGTCAAGTATCTATTAATGAATTTGGCATTCAAAGGATTAATATAAAAAAGAGGTACTAGAATTGCTCATGATTCCTGTAGGGTCCTTATTGAAAGGTTTACATAACAGATCAAGTAGTTTCATTTTATGACATAAATCAGTAGTTACTGGTATTTCTTATACATTTTCACAAATATGTATCAGGAACATTGTAGACCACATACTCTCTTGAAATCATATAAGTGTTACTACAAAATAACATTGAAACTTGTATTTTTCAAGATTATTTTACTAAGAATTTCAGTGTATTTTATAACATATTTTATTTGCATCATCTGCAATAAATCTTAATGGTTCCATGTTTTGTGATTGTTCCAGGTACCCAATTGGCATAATCTGAAAGTAGTATCAGTTATGGCTAAAAGGCGAAGAGGCAGTGCCAATGGGAAAGGGAAAGATTCTAAAAACAAAGATAGAAGTTTGTCAACAGAAACTGATGATAAAGAAGGAGAAGGAAAGAGTTCTGGAGATGTAAATCTAGATGAATCATCGGCACCAAAGGATCCAGGAGGTTCTGAAGAGGAAGTAAACATATCAAATACAGAATCAGATAATGGAAATGAACCTTCTTCTCAAGAAAATCTTATGCCAATCGATATTCAACAAATGATTTTGGGTGACTTGCAGACTGCTGGGGGAGGAGATGAGATTATAGTGAGTAGGGAGCCAGCAGGGGACAGTATTGAAGATGAGATGGAGATCGTGGCAGAGTCCCCAAGAGAGGAGGAATACGAAGTTCATACAGAAGGTGAAGAAGATGAGGAGTTGGTGTTAACGAATGATGAAGATGGCGAAGAGGGGCATCAGTACGTGATAGTTTTGGACAGTGATTATGAGGTGACCAATCATGATGATGCTAGCCAGGAAATTAGTATACAAAACCTGACAGAACTGCAAGAGGGTTCTTGTGAGATCATAACGGTTGTGAGGGAGAGTGATTATGAGAGTAGTCAGGAATCTGTGGATGGGATCGAAGAAGATTGTGACAACATAAATGCTGTTATAGGAACAATAGATGGTATACATTGTGTTAAAATTTCACAGTATAACTCAGATGATGAGTTGTCTATCCATGAAGATGAAGTAGAAGAGGATGAAATTAGAGTGACAGAGCATGAAACTGAAATCGAATGTTTTTCTAGTGTCGGGAATGACGGTGATGAAGTGCTTGTTGGTAACAGTGAAAATGTAGATATTGAAATGCTAGAGGCTGTCAGACCTCCTGATATTGAAGACTCTACTGAAACTAAGGAACCAAACTGTATAGAGAAAATAAATAATTCCAGAGAAATACATGTACTACAAAAGGAATGTGATAGAAATTACAATACTGATCATAAAGTAGTAACTGAAGAACTTACAAGTGAACCAAAGTTTAATGTGCATGAAAATAATTGTGAATTAGTTGTAGAAACGCCTAAGGTAACTGAGATTATAGGGGAAGTAGTCATTGTTGAGGATAAAGAAATCGATGAAGAATTTTGTGTAAAAGATGATGAGACATCTTTGCCTCAGGTGGCTTGTGAAAGGCTTGATAGTAAACCTGAGGAAAGCCTAGATCTTCCTAGTAGCAATAAAGACTTGAATGTTAAAATTGTGGAGGAAAATTGTGTACCTGACAGTAGTGAAAGTAAAGATAATAGGGTTACAAGAACTTTAAGGACAAGAACAAAATCTGTAGGCCTAGAAAATAAAAGTTTAGATTTAGAAAATAAAGAACTTTCTAAAAAGGAAGATATTAGTTCTCATATAAAATTTGAACATCTTGAAAATTTGCAGGAACATATTATCAGTAGCAATTCTAGTGTTTCTGAAAATATGAGTTCGCAAGTTTCAGATGTTTCAAGTCAATCACCAAAAAAAGAAAATAGTAGTTCTTTGCATGATTTCTTTGACATAGAACGTGACAATAAGGTAGAGATAAAAGGAGATGTTTTAGTGAAGGAAGAATTGTCTTTGAAAGAAGAATCGGAGAAACAGGCAACATTCCGAAATAGAAGTGGCAGTACTGATACCACCGGTTCTGAAAGTGGATCGAACTCGGGTTCAGGTAGAAGACGAAGTGGCAGAATAAAGTCAATCAGCTCTTTGAAGCAAAGTGAATTGGACAATTCCAGATCGGGTGGTACAGGTTCTATGGTGACAAGCACCACAACCCCACCGGTCCCTGGGTACGAAGCGGACAAACCTGTGAAGGTCAAGTCACGCTGGAGGCGTTCCAGTGAACTGGAGATGGGTTCCAGCAACAGACGACAACTGGAACTGGACGTGATAAATGCCAATTTGAGGTTGCAGATGGACTCTGATAACACAATGACACCACCTCCCAGATCGGGGCAGCCCTCTACACCTCCTTACACGCCTCCACCTGACAGAGAAGTGGAGGACATCCTTGCGAAGTTCCAACACTTGGACTGCAATGAATACCTCACTGACAGGTAACTCTCAGCAGTGTTTTGTCATGAAAATATGACCAATAGTAATAAAAAGTTTATTCACAAATCCTGGTATTTCGTTGAACAATCTTTTATTGGTATGAAATTCTGGGATTTGTTCGATGAATAGCCTGTATTAGTACAGAATTTTTGAGATAAGAAAAAGTGAATTTTATAAATCTCTGGACTGAGATAGTGGTACTGATTGAGAGCTGCTGAGACACTGGTAAAAAGTTTCTAAACATAAAATTATTCACTAAAATAACTTTTGAAACCTTAAAAATAAAGCTATTCACTGAAAAAATAATATTTATAAATAGCCATGACGGCTGACTACATGCTCCCATCAGCATTTTACAAATTGTCCACAAACTTCACTCATCAGTTGTACTCGAACTGGTCAACTCTACGAATAGTCGAGAGTTTACTGTACACACATTTACAAAGCTAACTCTTGTTATTATTTGGATATAGTTCTCGTATTTTGTGAGATGGCAGTGTGTAGAAACCCCTGGATTTCAAAGTTTTTAAACTTATTGTAAAATGTATTAGATGATCTGAATTGTATAATTTGCTGTTACATTTATCTAAGTTTAACACCACCCCAGGGACAGAGCAGTCAGTGTAAATATTCTGAACAGACCATATCTTCTTTAAACTGTAAACAAAACAACCCATAGTATAACCTCAGATTATAATTTTCTTTTAATTTTAGATCAAAAAGTAAAGATGCTAAACGCATGGTGTGTGACTGCACTCTTACCAAGGAGGAGCTAGCTAGAGGGGACATGGGTTGTGGAGAAGACTGCCTCAATAGACTACTTATGATTGAATGGTAAGCAGTAATTTAGTATAAAACAGTACATAATCCATACATTCTAGATTTGCAGAATGAAGACAATTTTTGGAGAGAATGATGCTATCATCGCTCTCCTACTGCACTTTAATAACCATTTAATAATTATTTTATTTTATTTTCTATTATTTTATTTAATAATTATTTTAGTTATGCCTTTTTTAATGTTTATACAAAATTTCATTAGAACAAATTCCATAAATTGTTTTTGGAAGAAGTTGGAATTGAGAAGGAAGTATATAAACCAATCTCTACTGAATGTATATTTTTAAGGCTTCATTGGTGGCACTCTTTCATTTGTGGGACAGATTGGAAGAGTTGTGGCTAAAGAAAAGTATTTAACCCTCCAAGCTAAGTTTAGAGGTTAAGTGGAGGCTAAGAGGACTTTTTAGTCCTAAACTTGGCCCCTATAAATAAAGACATTTTTCATTTCAAGATAGATCCTTGCTCCTGAACCACTCATCATTTTTGGGTTCTCTGTCATCAAGGGACTGGTTCCACTGTTTCAGACCTCATTAAGCTTCTTCAGAGTCTCTCCAGTATGTCAGAAACATGTTCTACTGCTTCCAGATTACTGGATATTGCAACTGATCTTTCTCTTTCATTCATACATGTTTTAAATCCAATATTAGTTCTCTCTCAAACTTTAAGAAGAGTTCTCTTTTGAAAAGACCAACTGAATGTTGAAAGTAATTTCTTGGTAGTTGACTTTTGGGTAGATCAGTGATTTGGTAGTGGGAGCCATCACCTACTACCTGTCCTAACAAGTCATTGTTATGCTTTCGTTTCTGAAAAGGTTTCTTTGCAAAAATGCAACACATACAAGCAACTGAATAAATTTTATTGTTACTTTAGAATGGCTAATAAAATCAAACACTATAGGAATGACTTGCCAACTGACCTTCACCCCCTTACCACCCCTTTTCACTCTAATTCCCGATATTCTAGGCTCACCACAGTAGTAGCTCTATATTCTAGTAATCTAAAATAAATTTAACACATCATATTTTAGGACCTACGTCAAAAATTTACTTATGCAATACTCTTTTTGTATAGATGAGAACAATTAGTATTAAAATCAAATCAAATCAGTTTTATTGCAGCGACAATAGTACATTGTATAGCAGAAATTTTGGATTTTAATCCAGAAATATATATTAAGTTCTTCATGTACTACAACACTTGTACAAGTCAGGCAGTTATATTGAAAGTTTCTCCTGAAATAAATAATTATTGAAGTTTTACAAAATTGATTTTTACTGGTGTAATCTGCCACGGTAGGATTATTTGAGCACAGTAGTGGATCTAATTCATCTAATTGGACTCCAAATTGATGTACCATAAAAGTTTATGTAATTTCTTGACTATTACTGTTCTTGGCGAATATGCTAATAAATAAGTTTGTCTATTACAGTATGGATTATTGCATATCATACAGAGGGCATGTAAACCTTACCTGTACCTACTAATGTTTCAAATGTACCATCAAAGTTTATATAATTTCTTGACTTTATTAATTACTGTTCTTGGCGAATATGCTAATAAATAAGTTTTTCTATTACAGTATGGATTATTGCATATCATACAGAGGGCATGTAAACCTTACCTGTACCTACTAATGTTTCAAATGTACCATCAAAGATATGTGATGTTTGAACTGGTGTTGTTGCAGCGGAGCGAGATGTATGTTGGGGGAGCGATGTGCCAACAAACGCTTTCAGAATCTAGAGTATGCCAAGTGTGAAGTGTTCAAGACAGAAATGAAAGGATACGGTCTAAGAGCATTAGAAGATATTTCTCCGTAAGTAGTGAAATGGTCTTATGACGCAAAGTTAATCTTCTTGCTTAAGAAAAATATTCAATTTCAAAATGTATTAATACTTAAATAATTATTGTCAATAATCCAGGTTAGTTATTCAGAATTTTTATGTTACAACATAAAAGGACCAATGTAAACAAAGACTACTTGTAATTAATTGTTATTTACTTAATTTTTCTTATAGAAGAGGAGCAGATGAATAATACTAATAATGTAATTTAATTTGAACGTGTCTTATTTAGAAAAAAACAATATTCTTTGTAACAGTAATGGACAAGACCATTAAAATTTTTTTGCTTTGACAAACCAGTAGCACGACACAAGGCATTTTAAACACATAATAGTGCTAGATATTTGTTCTACCAAGATAAACATTCAATAAATATTTAAAATTTGATTTCTTATTAAAAGATGTGTATGCATTTAAAATTTAAAATCATGGAACTTGCAGGTTTTCAAATTAAAATAGTGAAACATTTTTCTAATCAAAATTTACAATTAAGATTTCTTAGATTTTGTTGATTTACATATGAAAATACAAAGGAATGTATTTTAAAAAATCAATAATTTCTTAAAATACAAATAATAAAGTACGAGATGACAAAAGCTATGTTACTAATAACTTATTTATCAATAATGTAATAGTTATTTGTTTTAGAAATGTTTTTACATATTTAAAAAAACTAATCTTTAACCCTTTGAGTGCCACGGGCATTTTCCAAAGTCACATGCGTAAAGTGCCAGGCTGTTTTTCCCATATTTGCAAGCTTTTGGGAGAAAAGCTGTAGTAAAATAACTATCCAACAGATTTAGATTATTTTGGTGTTGTTTTTTTTCTAATGAAATGAAGTATATGAGGCATATAATTAAAAACAACATTTGTTTTTAAAAAATATAAAAATTTCAGTTAAACTTTTGCACTTAAAAAAAATTTCAGTTTGAACCTAAATTGAGTGTATATGGTATTTTTTATATTTTTTTTATATACACCATGGGAAAGAGTGTACAAATCTAAACAAATTTAATAAGTTATAACATTGTTTTATTGTCAAAATAAAACATATATGATGATTCAAGGGAAAGTGTCATTTTACTTCAAATTACAAGCATTTAGAAAAAACATGATTGCACAAAAGCTAAGCATTTGATTTTCATGGTTTTTTAAATAAAGTGTTATACATAAAATGGAGAATAAAATGAACTTACTTTAATGGGTTTTAAAATATAAAAAACTACAACATTTCTTTGAACAAATATTAGAAAATCCCAAACATTTTATAAAAGCTAATGAAAGATGCAGAAGGAACACTTTCACTCAACATTTGTAAAAGATGATCGTCGTCGTCAGCAATGTTTCTATTAGACCTACTCATTTCTAAATAAAAGTCTAAAAATATAAACAAAGACACTATTTTTACTCTCTTTCTTTTACACTGAAATAACGTATTTCGTTTGAACACAACTTAGTCACTGCATTACTTATACGGTAACAAATACGGCTAAACACTGTAACTAATTCTAGTTCATATTCATAGCTTGGTTACCGGCACGTAAACAAAAATAATGGTTGATGTGCAACACAATACTCAACCGCCATGTCATGTGACTGGAAGAAAAATCATCGCAAAGAACACGTTTCACAGATCAATGAAGAAAGAAAACATCGTAATACTCGTAATTATCGATAGTTATCGATAGGAACCTATAGATTGCAGCTACCTGGTTATTTGGTCAAAATAACTTTGTACTATATCAAATATTATAAAAATAAAAAACGTCAAAATTGGCGATGCTGGCACTTTATTTATGCACTTTTCGTAGCGTCAAAATTAGTGTCGCCATGGCACTCAAAGGGTTAAGTCCTGAAGCGTAGATAGTTTCTTGTGAAATCTGTGTAATGATTTTTAAAACTTTTTCTTGAAATGTGTAATTGTGTTGCTTTGTCCCAATAGTGACACATTTCTGCTAGAGTATGTAGGTGAAGTACTGGATCCAAAGGAGTTTAGGAAACGTGCCAAAGAATATGCCAAGGACAAGAATCTTCACTTCTACTTCATGGCGCTCAAGTCGGACTCTATCATAGATGCAACACAGAAAGGCAACATCTCACGCTTCATCAACCACAGTTGTGACCCAAATGCAGAAACCCAAAAAGTAAGGTTTTTGAGTAACCGTTGGTGGAGTATTTGTATATTCAGAATATAAAAGATTTCTGCTTATATCGACTTGGCAGCTATCAAAGAATTCTTAAATAATCATAATTTATTATTGAATTCTAGTAAATCAAACTTTATAACATTTTCCACAAAACAAAATAGACATAAAATTGAACCATTAATTATAGTAGGTAATGATATTATAACACAAGAAAACTGTACAAAATTTCTAGGTCTAACTATAGATGAACACTTATCTTGGAATAATCATGTTCAGAATGTTTTAAACAAAATCTCATCTGGAATTTATGCCTTGTGTCGTATGTCAAAGCTATGTGACTTAAATGCTTTGCGAAAAATTTATTGATTGTACTTTTAACACAGTCTCTATATCACGAAACTCGTTAAACTCGCTACAAATTGCTTTTTCATGTGGTGAATTTTAATCTTGATACATAACTCGATATCGACGCTGCACACTAACAATCAATTTCCATTCTGCGTACCACAAAACACATCACTGTGACGTCTGTTGCACCATGAGTGTCAGTCACAATAGCGGACTGCCACCATGCAGCTGTTCTGTGCATTTCAAGGTCAAAGTTTCCTCCCGTGCTACACGGAAAACAAAACTTAGTTATTTCAAATTCAATTTCTTGTTCTTGTTAATCTCCCACTGGTAGCGCAATTGCGCCATGGTCGTCATGTCATATGTAGTGTCTATTCTTCAGTAAAATATTCCTCTACTGAGTAATAAGGTCTTTGGATTAAGTATTCCTTCAAGGCTGTCTTGAATTTTGAAATATCTTCAATTACTTTAATTTCAGCTAGGATTGTATTATACATTTTCCCAAACATGAATCTTGGGCCACTTCTTGCTAGGCTGGATATTACTTGGCTGACATAAACGTTCTTCTTTTGTCTTGTAGCATATTGATGTACTTGGTCAATTTTTATAAATATTTATTTCAGGCTTCCTCCTTACCATTATTGCGAATTCAAGAATATAGATGACTGGCAATGTTAGCACCTTTAACTGTACAAAGAATGCCCTACAGTGAGCTAGATAGGGTACTTTGCAGATAGTCCTTATGATGCGTTTTTGAATCAAAAACATTCGTTGCGCCATTGAACTATTTCCCCAGAAGATAATTCCATAGCTGATGATACTGTGAAAGCATCCAAAGTACACCTTCAAAAGCACATCCTTGTCCATAATTAACTGGAGCCTTCGCACCATGTAACATACTGCAGTAAGCCTCGCTGATATGGATTCTATGTGTTGTTGCCACCTTAGGTCACTGCTTATGGTTAAGCCAAGATATTTCACGCTTTCGTCCACTGCTATGCTCGCTCCCTCAAGCCGTAGTAAAGGGGCACTATCTGGTTTTTTCCTGTTGTAAAACATTTGAGCCTTAGTTTTGCCTTTATTTAGCAGTAGCTTATTTTCCTGACACCATTTGCTCATTTCATTAAGACCTTCCTGTGCTCTGCATCTTAGTAAATCCTTGTTCAGGTCTTCAAAACAGTGACAAACATCATCAGCAAATAGGCAGACCTTACCTTCTGTTATTGATTGTGGTAAATCATTCACATAGAGCAGAAACAGTACGGGGCCCAAATTTGAAACTTGAGAAACACCTGTGTTAATAGGGGGAGAAACCTCTGAATGGTAGTGTCGAGTTAGACCATCTGTTCCTGAATATTGTACAGTTACCACCATTTTTCTGCTATTCAAGTAGCTATGGATCCACTTCAATGGCCTGCCTCTTATCCCGATAGCTAACAGCTTCTTGAGAAGTACATCATGTGATAGTAGATCAAAAGCCTTTGTCATATCATAAAATATGCACAACTGTTCACCCACTAAATCAAGATTCTCATATAAATCAATTAACAAATCCAATATTGCATCTGTTGTGGACCTACATTTCCTGAAACCATACTGGTGGTTGTTCAAAATTTGGTTTTTCTCCAAGTAAGGGATTAATCTTTTCAGAAAGATGATCTCAATTATTTTAGAGAATACACTTTGATGATCTCAAAAGACTTATTAATGATAATAGTGAGTGACTTTGCAATAATATCTTTACATACTTTTAATATGCTACATGGAATTTAATCCACACCAGCCCCACGCTTCGAACTAACTTTAAGTATAGTTTCCTTAACTTCTTCCTCATCTGTAGGCCACAAGATAAATTCATCAGATGAGTCATGTTGGTGGTCTGAATTTTGATTCACATCAGCTTGCACCGTTGGTCCGGTTAGTTTTAAAATTTCACTTACAAAATAATTGTTAAAAACATTTGCTACATTGCTTGGGTGAGAAATGAGCTCGTCCTTATCCTTTAAATAAATATTAAAACTATTTACATTTTCATCACTTGTTAAGTGTTTAATGATGTCCCAAGACTCTTTGCAAATATTTTTTGCATTGCTTATCTTCGACCTGTAAAATTGTTTTTTAACTTGACATAGTAAGTTGGCATGTTGGCTTTTAGCTCTTGCGTATTGTAACTTAACAATGTGACTAGGATTATCTCTAGTGTGCCAATACAGATCCTTTAGATTTGTCTGGGATATAATAACTTCTTCATTGACCCAGTTAACATGTGACTCGTCCTTAATACTAAAAATCATCTTAGGAAAACAAATATCAAATATGTACTATGTAATATGTACAAAAAATATAAAAAACTATGATCTGATAACAACGGTGGCAAAGTTACAGTACAGTATGAGTTTGATTGTAAATCAGTTATGAAATAATCTAGTTGACTGTTAGTCTTCTCCGTAACTCTTGTAGATGTTCTAAGTGTTACATGAAGGTTGTATGACTCTAAGACATCGTAAAAACATTCTTTGGCCCAAGTTTCTTTTAAATTGTCAATGTTAAAGTCACCACATAATACCAGCGGCAGATCACAATAAGTATTTTTTATCATGCTTAGAGAATCTTCCAAAAGTTCAATAAATTCACAAAAGTTATCTCTACTGGGAGGTCTATATAAAACTATTAAAATAAATTCAAATCTAGGCCTATTACCATTAAAGGATATGAGGAGGCCACAACATTCAAACACGTTTTCAACTGATAAAAGTCTGCAGCTTATTTAAGGGGCTGACTTTAAGTTTTTTTAGGCTACCTATTTGAGCATATATTGCAACACCGCCACCAATAGTATTCTCTCTATATATTTCTCAGCTATTTTACAATAATTATTTATCTTAAAGAATTTATTTTTATCCTTATTTAACCATGTTTCCGCTAAGCAAATAAAATCTGGTCCTTCGTTTTCCAAGAATGATTCCACTGCTTCAACCTTATTAAAAACTGACCTAATATTGATAAATACTATTTTAAGGTCATTCGTCTTAGCTTGGTAAAATTGGGCTTGTCCTACCTTTGTGGTGGTGTTTCTCTCCTCTTGAACAAAAAACGTTTTAACGTTATATTTTTGGGCCAGAGTGAAATGTCTGTGACTTTATCCCTCATTGTAAAATCCACTCCAATCTTGAGGCTTTCATTCACTCCCCTACACTCCATTTCTTCCACAAGGAAACCTGTACCTGGGAAGCTTGTTTTTATGAAATTCCTCACCTCCTCTTCAGAAGTTCCACTTTTTACCTTTCCAAGGTAAAACCAAGCCATTTTTGTTCCCTGAATGAGATTTGTTTCACCCGTGCCAACCAAAATTTTGTTTGACCTACGTTTGAATTTGTTTAGGTTAGGCCTAACTCTGTCAATTGCCTCACCGGCATTTACACGAGTTCCAACCTCCTTCACTACAGATGCAAAACTCTTTTTCTTTTTATCTATTACAGTTATCCATTTTCCTGCTTGATCACTACCCGAATTTGGGATTTCATCAAAACCGTAAAAATCACTACAGTCACTTGACACATCGACATCGTCCGAATTCGTCTCGACGCTATGTTCATGTTGAACCATAGTAACAAGTTTGCCATTTAAAGATGTCTGACTGGAAGCTACCGTTCCGCCGTCATCTACATTGCTACTCTTTTCTGTGAACCGTTCCGTTCCAATTGCTCTATTCGTCGAATCTGAACCAGTACTCTTGATATTTTTGTTGTTCTTTGATCTTGTGGTAGAACGAAGTACTCTTTTTTGGTTCAACGACTCGTTCCTTTCCAAAGACGTAATCTCCTCAATATTCCTGTTGTTGAGATGAATTTTTTCAACTTCCGGTACTATATTCTCGACTTTCTGTTTACTTTTCCCTCTGACTGAGCTAACCTGTAATGTAACTTCTTCCAGTTTTTTGTTAATTTGAACATTATCATTTACAACGTTTTTTACTAACCCCATCAGGTTTTCAACTAAATCACGGAGGTTAAAATACTCCTTGTCACTGGCAGCATGATTTTTCATCACGTTTAACCTTAAAACACACTTGTCACATATCCAACGAACTTTTGTCTTCATCTTGTAGATAGCTTTATATTCACTACTTGTGATACTGACACATTTCGCTTGATACAAAATTTCGCACAATCCTTCACATAACAACGTTTCTTCTTCATTATTTATTAAAATTTTGCACGAACCACACAGGCAGCCACCTTTACTGTTCGTCGCCATAACCGGAAAATAACTAATATAAACTACACTGATCAACAAAGTATATTAAATAAGAAATGCTGTTACAAATAGGAAGATACAAGAACAGATCCCTGTGGCACTCCAAAACTAGTATTTTCAAATAAACGTAACGTGACATACGAGGTGCTGAACATCCAATTGGTTTGTATAATTTAAATAGGATGCATTCAGTGCTATGTAGGGGTTCATTATACCTGATTTAATGGAATAAATCTAGAGTTATTCATTATATAATATATACATTTACAACAAAATTGGTAGCTCAACTGTCCATTTATTGATATGTCAAAAATTTTCAGTATTCCTAATATAAATATGTAGATTTTATTTATTACTTTAGCATATATTTTGTGAAACACTGCTTTATACATTAGAATTTGTTTAACATTTAAATATTACAAAATACAGTTACAAGATGTGTATTAGAACATTGTTTTAATTTTATCTCTTTGTTGTATATATGACTTTGTCAATGCTTCCCTTAAAATGGCAATAAATATTATTATTAAACTTTTTTCTAATAGTAACTCATGGTATGTAGGGTCAAATGTGTCAGTCAAAACAGTCAGTGTTGTAGATGAAGTCAGTTTGTTTTCAAAGTTCACCAAAACTGTGTTGACAATATTTTCAACTGCTTGTTTGGTATTTCTGCTTGGTAAAATCAAACTGCTCCTCACATACAACCCCATTAATTTTGTATAAATAGTGTTATATTAAGTTTTAATACATCATTGATGAATATGTTGTAGTGGACTGTTAATGGTGAATTACGAGTGGGGTTCTTCAGCAAGCGCCAGATCGCTATGGGCGAAGAGATAACGTTTGATTATAAGTTCCAACGTTATGGGTAAGTTACTTTTTTTGCAACAGTTTTGGAATAATTCTTTCCTATAAAAGCCATGATAATAAGTATTCAACAAAAGTATGCCATTTGATAAGCCTGTAAAATGACGCATACACTCATATATACAGGCATTGATTAATTTTTGTACTGTTTTTGTTATGAAACTCCAAAACAAATTTTTAACATATTGCCAAACACTTTTTGAAGACAATCCTTTTTACTTCATGTATCTTATTTCGTGGATAAGTTGATGGAACATTTGTTTGTTTTGGCT
The DNA here is from genome assembly GCF_021130785.1 of Homalodisca vitripennis. NCBI lineage: Eukaryota > Metazoa > Arthropoda > Insecta > Hemiptera > Cicadellidae > Homalodisca > Homalodisca vitripennis. The sequence goes on along the minus strand of NC_060212.1, from coordinate 11,428,272 downwards.
TTTTTCCCCAGCAATTTAAATTTGCATGATCCAGGTTAACTTAGTCCAAAACTAGTGGATATTAAATGTGGCAAATATTCCATTGAAAAGTTGGAAACTGATGAGTAATTGGAATTTCTGCAATCAAAGGCAATACATGCAGAAATTAAAGAGAGGTTCTTGTTGGAAGATTAAAATTTCCAGTGTGAAAAAAATGGATTGAAAATATTGATATTTATTTTATTACCTACAGTTAAGTTAAGCCTGTGTTAGCTAGTATTGAAGTGGAAGGAATTTTAAACTGAAAAATGAACCAAATTTAACTAGTCAGTTTCAGACTGAAAGTTCTCATCATAGGTATTAAAACCTCTACACGATTAAAGTGTTTGAAACAACAAATATTATTGGTTATCAAATTGTTCAGATTTAATGGTCAATTTAAAAATAGTAATAGCAATGAGTAGTGATAAAATGATATAAATAAAAATTGCCAATAAAGAGTTTTTGTTTGCCACATCTTCAAATTAGAACACTTTTTAGTATTTTTGTAAATTGTATCATTTTTTTAATATTCAAACAATGAAGTACAAAATAATTTGAGATTTTTTCCTATCACAAGATTAAGAAAACTGAAAAGCATTTGGATACATATAAATAATATCTTTAAAATATTTCTTGACTGAAGGTGGCTCTGTACAGCAAGGTAGACATATTTCTGAATTCTAATTGTATTAGCAATGTTTTGATGAGTAACAAAATGTTAGAATATAGTCAGTTGTCTGATGTGATGAAGATCAGTTCTAACTGTGGGTTTCCTGGAAAACACTATGTTAAGATTATTTACTTGACCGATGTGACAGGAAAGAGGCGCAGAAGTGTTACTGCCAAGCAGCTCTCTGTAGGGGTTGGATCGGGGAGGACCCGGAGAAGGAGAACAAGTGGTCGGACATCAGCGGACGCAGCCGGGAACGGAGAGAGAAGGAGAGGAAGAAAAAAGAGGACAAGAGGAACTTAAAAGATACTCTCAACGATATAGATGTAATTCTATTGTTACTTTGTAAATTCTGAACCAAAAGATAAGGCAGATGATTATCTGATGCCAGAATAATAATCCTCAATTCTGTGAGCTGACTGATGATTCTGCTTGTATGTTCGGTACAGAGAGAGTTGTGTTATTATATTATAGGCCTTTCAAGCGTGGAAATTATTTATTCAAAAGTCTGAAATAATAAATTCTTGGACAATCCTAACTGTTTGACCCTGGGTACAGAGTATAAAAGCTTTGACATTTTCATTTCTTGTAGAGAACTGGTTTGTGTACACCAAATTTGAGTGTTTGAAAACACTGAATTTCTCAACTGTTGAATCTTGAAGCTGTCATTAACTCTTTGAGTTCCAAGAGCTGATGAGATCAGCCCGCAGGTTTTCCGAAAAGTGTCAAGGGCTGTTTAGATCAGCTTTTTGAATATTATTTATATTTATTCTCTCACTAAATATTGAAATATAGTATTGTAATTAGTTTAATTTTATACATAATAAATTAAATAAACATAGACTATCTATCTTGATTTGATTTGTTACAGCAGCTACCTTCCAAATATGAGATTCAGAATGCAGATTTTTAATATTTAGTACTAATATATAAGAAAAGTCATACTCAGTATTACAGATACTCACTTTTTTAATCTTTGTAATTTATACTTGTCCTTAATTACTTATAGTACGATAGTAAAGTTGCATACAAATGTATTAAGATAGAAAATTATAATTTTTCTTTATCAACTCATAAACAATTAAAATGTTTTGTACAGATTTTTAATTTAAAAAATTTCAACACATTTTATCATCCAAATAAATATTAAGTCATATCTTATTTCCCCCCAACACAATAAAACAAAAATAATCCCATTATGCTTATTTGAAAAAAATGTGAATTATATTGTGGAACTCTACACAAATGCCAAATGTACAAAACCAAAACTGAGTTATAAAACAATTGAAACTCATTTATACAGACAGATACTTGGTTTTTTTGAAATTTGGTATGTACATAAAGAACAATAAAACAAATGCATACAAATAAATTAAGATCATAAAATTACCATTTTTGTGTTCCAAAGTTAGAAAAACTTTTGTTTGTATTATATTTTTATGTAAGAAATGTTAACATGTTTTATTACTCAAATAAATATTACAAGTTATAGCCTACCTTCCCCCTACATAATAAAATAAAAATCATCTCAAATAACCATATTAAAAAAAGTTATAAATTATTTAGCTGAATGCTACACGCACATGCGCACGCATGCGTGCGCGCGCACACACACACCAAAAATGTGAGATGTATGGCACCGAGAGAGATGACCTGTCCCTGTCATAAATGCTTGGCATTGACAGCTCCACTCCCTTAAAAGTGATTGGCATTCAAAGGGTTAAAATTAAATTTCTATTATGTAAAAGCTTGCTGTTGTAAAACGAGCTTACATTTTACATCATAAGAGAAATGTTAAACTTCAAAAAGTAATACTTCAAGATAAAGTTTAAAAATGTCAAATGTTATCTCTAATTGAGCCTATTTGTTTTGATAAAAGTAAAGTGTTTTGATATGTTAAAAGATCGTAATGTGTAATAAATGATCATTTAAAATGATACGAGTTTGAAAATGTGGACATAATATTAGATTTGATCTGAAGTAGATTTTTATTAAGATTTATTTGGTCGTGTACAGTTGGAAGAGGAAATAGAGAAATTGGTGCTGAAGAACCGAGCACAGACGCTGATGCTGTGCCGACTGATGGTGCGGGCTGAGGACCACGCGTCCAGAGTCCAGCTGCTGAGGATACTCCAGAACGGGGAGACCGCCTGCCTGAGACTCTTCCTGGACTACCACGGTCTGCGTTTGGTCTGGAGTTGGATGATGGATCCGGCGTCTTCTTTTTCTCTTAAAATTGAGGTAACTACAATTGTCTATATTTTATTTGAAGCTTTTAGATAAGATCTAGAAAGTGTTAATATTGTTAACAGACTATCTAGTATTAGTTACTTCTGTAAACAATGCATGTAAATCGTACACTTACTACATATTGTATTTTAATTTGGTAATGCTTCACTGTGCAGATTGTGCTAGAGTTAGGCAGTATATGAAGTATTAGTGTCAGTAACACGGTTATTCAGTGGTAACTCGTTACCGGGATAATATGTTACTAGCAACACCCTGTTATTTCAGTAAAAGGGCTGAATGATTTAGCGCTCTCGTAATGTCTTTCTGGTATTAGGTAACTCTGAAATATAGTTAACTAGTGAGTAACATCGGTGCGATTATCGTGCAAGCATTAATACTAGGAACGGACCAGCTGTGGTAACACTTTCCTATTATCAGGTTACTGAGAAATCAATAACTTAGATCAGGGCTGCCCAACCTACGGCCCGCGAGTCAGTTTTATATGGCCCGCCTTGTTGCCAAAACAACCAAATTTGTTTACAAGCATTTGAAATATTAAATAAATACAAATTTTGAGAACCAAGCAGTCCAGCCGATTTCACGTAGAACGAGCCGTATTCATTTGGTGGAGTATGAGTGTTGAAAGAAGTAAAGTAGTTGCAGACAGATTTCACTGACTACGGTGGTGGCTGCCGGCTGGCGAATAGAGCGCGCGTAAAGCACGGCACAGCGCGCGGTGCGGCGACGTAACCCCTACCCAACTCAAGGTCACCACTCGCCACGTAATTTGTATGTCCTAGTATCCTAGTAGGCTTAATTAAAATCAATGTATTCAATTTATTGGTGACTTTTTTATTGTTCCCTCAGAATTAGAGCAAACATCCAAAAGTCTGGGTTTATATTTATTTCTACTAAAAGAACCTAAAAACATAATATGTTATAAACCTTTACCTAACAACTAATAAATAATAAGAAATTACAATAATCAGGAAACAAGGGCCAAATAACCTTAAAAATCATATTTTGCACAAGATTTCTGGAACAAACCCCGGGCAATACGTTTTGTTTGGGGTTCCAAATCCCCTGGGATGTTGGCCCGCCTGGCCATAAAGGCTTTACAATGTGGCCCTTGGGTAAAAAAGGTTGGGCACCCCTGACTTAGATGATTGACCAGGAGGGGAGGGTCAGAAGATCTAATAGATCAATGTATTTATCAAAATAGAAACAGAGAATAAAATGAAAACAAACTCAATTTATTCCTCATTCACTTGTTCTTTCTCAGTTATCATTTGTAGCCATTAGTAGTTATCATTGTTGTGTAGTGTATTTAAGAATAGTCTACTTTTGTGTAAATATTACATTGTTGTGAGTTACTGAAATTGTTATATACTAAACTATAATTGTATCGTGCAGTGAACACTTTTAATAACCAGTTTACAATTAGTGTATGTCAAAGTAGTCTACCAGTATAAATATTACATTCTACTTAGTTAAATTTCATATACTATGTCTAAACACACATGTACTTGTACATTGACAATAATCCATTGCTAATTCCCACTAGTCCACGTTTTATATAAGGTGCTAACTTCAAATATTACAACTAAAAACATAAATTGTTTATCAAAGTTTAATCAGCACTTTTGCAATTTCAACACATGTTTTGTTCCTCAAGAATCAGTATTATATAAAGAACAAACGAAGCAGAGAATCAACAACAGTAACAGAACAGATAAACAACTGCTTAGTACCTCAAACATATGTAAGTTAACGAGTGTAACAGACATTTGTGATGGTACCGTGTTCAGATGGTCTGGAAGTAGCAACACATGTACCAGAGGCTATCAAAGGAACTGTGTTTGTATAATTACATACAATCACAGATATGGGAGGTTTGTCACTGGAGCGGACAAGGTAACACAGTATATCAGAAATTAAAAGTATGAAATTATACATTTTTACTACCAATTTAGTTACCATAAATACATTTATATACGTGTGTTAAGCCACAGCACCGGTGTTTGGATTCCCCATCAAAGAAGTTTTGTCACCTGATGTTACACCAGTTAGTAATGGTTTCTTTCTACGTGTCACTTTCCAATCAAATACCTTGAGTTCTAGGAAATGATGAAGATTTTCTGATGCTAAGTCAGGACTGTATTGAGTACCAGTTGCCAGATCGCCCAATGTGATATGACGTCGGAAAAGTTACACGATCTGGGATGTAATCTGAGGTTGGGAAATGCCTCTGGCCATCAGTGCGGGTTTTGATGGCACTGTAGCCCACATTTCTGGTGAAAAAGAGAAACATCCCTCGAGATAGTACCTAAATTCAAGCTCAGATATTCGTCGTACGTGTACATGTAATAGTGGATAGGGACAGAGTGGCCTCTGTACACCAAAGTACTAAAATTGTTCCTAATAATTACATTTTAATTTATTGTGATCCGGCCTGAACCATTTTGACCATTGCTCTTCCAGATTCTGGAGACGTTATCAAAACTGCCGATCCCAAACAAGACAATGCTGCAGGACAGCAGGGTACTCGGCGTGGTGGAGAAGTGGTCTACTACAGCTCTCATGGTGGGGGAGGCCAAACACAGGTCAGTCATTCAACAGCAGGGCATTCAATGAACACAGTCAAGATATTTTAACAGTTGTTTTAGATACAAAAAGAGTTTAAAAAATTCCAGAACAAAAAGTATTCCACAACAGTTTTAATTTTTCTATGATCCAATGATCTTATTTGACCTGGAGAGAACAATTTTAGTATAAAGTTTGAATTTATTTGAAGTTTTTTTCTTGGTGATAGAAAAGTCCTCATGGAATTTACATATAATGAATACCTCAAAAACTGTTAAGTTACCACAAAATTGTTTATTATAAAATGTTTAGTCAAGTTTATAATGCATTCCAGAAAACCCTTGGTTTTCCTCTAGGTTCATAAATAACAGAGTTGTAAATTTAGAAAAAGTTTAAATGGCCACCATATTCTGAAATGCCGTACTAAGCAGGGCAATCAATAAACGCAGTAGAGATATTTAAAAGGTTAAATTTTTGTAATGAGTTGTTTCAGCATATCTATAGTAAATTCTTAGCAAGAAAAGTTCTTATCTCATATATATATATATATATATATATATATATATATATATATATATATATATATATATATATATATATATATAAAGGCTACAGCTAAAAAAATATTCAAGATACCAAACCAATTATTTATTATAAAATGTTTGGTATATTTTATATACATTCTAGAACACTTTTTGTTTTACCTCTAGTATCATAAACAACAGAATTATGAATTTAAAAAGTTTAAACGGCCGCTGTAATGGAAAGAAATGGAGTACCAAGCTGTTCAATGAACTTACAAGGGACATTAATTTATAAGAACAATATTTCTACCAAGTTTCAACTTGTTTATTTCAACTTGCTTGTTTGGGACACAAGCTTTGTTACTGTGTATACAAAATCTACCTAATATGACATAAACCCACTATTGGCTGTGTCCATTACCATTGGGAGTTTTATATTGTAGTATTGGGAGGCATAAGTAATCTATTAACATATTTGAGTGGGAACCTCATAACATGTAGTCTTGAGATTCTCCACCAGGTTTCACCACTTGCCAAGCAAGTTTTGAAGATATTACTTTCTCTGTGAAACAAACTTCATTTTCGTGCATCTGATGATAATTCTGACCATTATGAAAACATATAAACAAAACAAATAAAACACAAAATTGTGAGTGGACCTAAGTCAATTTTTTACTGTCATAAAACTTTATACAAATGTACTTTTATGTACACAAAAAGTACAAATTTTAACAGGTCTAAAAGTTTAATTTAAAATACTAATTATAAGCAATCAATACATTATTAATTAGACTTGGTTACAACTTAATTGCATGATAATTACTAAGTTACAATAAGGTTATCTTCAAATGTATGTTGAAAAATATTCTGCATCCTGTTAAAAATTCAAATGTACCATCAGACATAGAATTTATATTTGTTCAAAATGCCTAAAAAACTACATTTTCTCCATATTTACAACAGGAAAAATGGCTAGCTTGATATATTCAACTATAATTAACTGAATATATAATTCATTCGACTTGTTCATAGGAATAGGATACTTTAGGATTTGTTATTAAATGTTCAGCAAAATACCATTCTTGTAAATTTGTTGTACAAGTAAAGAATGGGTTTTTTAATATTTTGTTTTGAATACCTAAATGCTTTTATTTGAAAATGTAAAGCGATATTGTATAAATAAAAAAAAAATTTCTTTGTCTTAAAATAAGTGCAAATTTTCAAGTCATTCGTATTAACTGACGTATGATTTAATAAAAAAACACATTTTTATGGACTGATACTAGACTTATGTACTTATGACTTGTATGTTTCATAAATAAATCATTGCTTCAAGGAAAATTTCCTACAGACCTTAAACGAGTCAAGGTACAACCTAAATTTAAACAGAGCAATACAACTGACTGCAATAACTATCGCCCAATATCTCTTCTCTCAACGTTATCCAAAGAAAAATGTAAAGTCAACACAATCAGCAATCATCAACCTGATTGAGTATGTAATTGATGAAGTGGAAAAAGGCAACACAGTTACAGGAATTCTGCTGAACTCAGTAAGGCTTTCGATTGTCTGGATCATAACCTCCTTTTAACCCTTTTAGGACGACAAAAATTTTGGTTATTTTTTAGGTACGCATTTTTTGACGTGACCATATTTCATAGCGAACATACCAAAGAAGACGACGGTGAAATTGGGCAAAATGTAGTAGTTTGATAAATATATTATAAGTCCATTATTTTAAATTGTCCTTACACCATTTTTTATCCACATGTACATAATTAAATTGTCTACAATATGGTAGCATTTATTACTATTTACAATAACCAGAAAAATTAAAAATTAAATAAAATTTTAGAATTTTTATTTTATTTTTTTATTTTATTAGTTTGGCTTCAGTTTACTATGATAAAAAAAAATTTTTTTACTGTGGGAACTAATATTACTATGTTTCTTACATAGTTTTCAGTTTAAATACAAAATTTTATTAACATTGGTTGAGAAATAATTGTTTTACAACAAAAAAACTTACATTACTACAAAGTAGTAACTCACGGTCCAGTTCACTGCTGTGATCAGCTAAGTTAAATTGATCCATATTCACAAAAGAAGTTGAACAAAACACATTTCACTATAAATCTATAAACACTAAGTTTATAACTGATCTGAAACAATCAACTATAGTCAACGCGACCGCACTGTGACTGACTGAATGTAAACAAACTAGACGGAATTGGCGCGCTCCGCCGACTGGCACTACAATAGGCGCTCACGTGCAGCTGTTCTAAAAATAGACATATGTTGTATTGTTTGGCCAAGATAAGTTCCGAAATACTCCATTTCCTGTCTCAGGATGTGCCTCTACAAGGAAAACTAATTTTGTTCATCGTATTTTCGATATTACGTGAGTATTATGCAAACGTAAACCGGCGGGCACATAAAAGTCCGCTCGTCTTCTTCGGTAAAACTAGTGCGGACTATTGAAAGCCCGCATCGTCTTCTTCGGCAAAACTAGTGCGGACTATTAATAGTCCGCTCGTCCTAAAAGGGTTAAAGAAACTTGAACATCTATGTAGGTATTCGTGGAACAGCACTGAAACTGTTTCAGTTCTACACTGTACAATGGTAGACAATAGATACAGTAATACCTGAACCCCTGTATGTGAACAGAGGAGTACCACAAAAGTCAGTCTTAGGTCCAGTCCTCTAAATAATTGTTACCTGTGGTTTCACAAGATATATGGCAAGAAATGGAACACAAATAATGTGTGCTGATGACACCACTTTACTGCTGAGTAAAATTGCTCCTGAAAACCTTGTGGCATTGGAATACTGTCAAATTAATGATCTAATAGCACGAGAGTATATCAAAACAAATTATATGGGGTAAGAATAAACATCACTATGCCCCTTTCTAAACTTATATCAGTAGAAGAAACTAATTATCTGGGTATAACCATAAGCAATACACTACCTCGGGCCTCTCATATTGATAACATCTGCAAAAAACTGAGCACTGTAATCTGTCTAGTAAGAAGACTTATGGCAGTGTTGAGATCAGCAGAACGGCACACTTTGTCCTGTTAGAGTCCAACACCCGGTAGGGTCTGGATCTATGGGGAAACTCTTCAGTATGTAATCTGTCTAGTAAGAAGACTTATGGCAGTGTTGAGATCAGCAGAACGGCACACTTTGTCCTGTTAGAATCCAACACCCGGTAGGGTCTGGATCTATGGGGAAACTCTTCAGTATGTAATCTGTCTAGTAAGAAGACTTATGGCAGTGTTGAGATCAGCAGAACGGCACACTTTGTCCTGTTAGAATCCAACACCCGGTAGGGTCTGGATCTATGGGGAAACTCTTCAGTATGTAATCTGTCTAGTAAGAAGACTTATGGCAGTGTTGAGATCAGCAGAACGGCACACTTTGTCCTGTTAGAATCCAACACCCGGTAGGGTCTGGATCTATGGGGAAACTCTTCAGTATGTAATCTGTCTAGTAAGAAGACTTATGGCAGTGTTGAGATCAGCAAACGGCACACTTTGTCCTGTTAGAATCCAACACCCGGTAGGGTCTGGATCTATGGGGAAACTCTTCAGTATGTAATCTGTCTAGTAAGAAGACTTATGGCAGTGTTGAGATCAGCAGAACAGCACACTTTGTCCTGTTAGAATCCAACACCCGGTAGGGTCTGGATCTATGGGGAAACTCTTCAGTATGTAATCTGTCTAGTAAGAAGACTTATGGCAGTGTTGAGATCAGCAGAACGGCACACTTTGTCCTGTTAGAATCCAACACCCGGTAGGGTCTGGATCTATGGGGAAACTCTTCAGTATGTAATCTGTCTAGTAAGAAGACTTATGGCAGTGTTGAGATCAGCAGAACGGCACACTTTGTCCTGTTAGAATCCAACACCCGGTAGGGTCTGGATCTATGGGGAAACTCTTCAGTATGTAATCTGTCTAGTAAGAAGACTTATGGCAGTGTTGAGATCAGCAGAACGGCACACTTTGTCCTGTTAGAATCCAACACCCGGTAGGGTCTGGATCTATGGGGAAACTCTTCAGTATGTAATCTGTCTAGTAAGAAGACTTATGGCAGTGTTGAGATCAGCAGAACGGCACACTTTGTCCTGTTAGAATCCAACACCCGGTAGGGTCTGGATCTATGGGGAAACTCTTCAGTATGTAATCTGTCTAGTAAGAAGACTTATGGCAGTGTTGAGATCAGCAGAACGGCACACTTTGTCCTGTTAGAATCCAACACCCGGTAGGGTCTGGATCTATGGGGAAACTCTTCAGTATGTAATCTGTCTAGTAAGAAGACTTATGGCAGTGTTGAGATCAGCAGAACGGCACACTTTGTCCTGTTAGAATCCAACACCCGGTAGGGTCTGGATCTATGGGGAAACTCTTCAGTATGTAATCTGTCTAGTAAGAAGACTTATGGCAGTGTTGAGATCAGCAGAACGGCACACTTTGTCCTGTTAGAATCCAACACCCGGTAGGGTCTGGATCTATGGGGAAACTCTTCAGTATGTAATCTGAACAAAATCCTACTTCTACAAAAACGGTCATTGAGAGAAATCGCAGGTCTTTGACTCTGATAAAGTTGCCGTACAGTATTCAAAAACATTAAGCTATTGAAATTAATTTCGCTGTGTGACAGAGAAGTGGTTCTTCATACACAGGAGAGGCATCTCAAAAGGAGCTGCAATCTCTACAAGTACAATCCACGGCATAGAGCTGACTACCCACTTCCAAGATTCAAGATTTTATTCATCATTAAACATACGTAATAGATTTCGTCAATAGCGACATAACTCAATTTTACCTTTTCATCTCGTGTTGCATTCTGTTTGTAACTACTGTATTTAAGTAAACATTAAAATAAATATAGAATAACATTATAAATAATGTACATATACTAATAACTGTTGCAAAATTTGTGATGACAAGAACATAATAGATTAAAAACTCATACCTCACTAACTGGCTACTTTATCACCTATTTTACACCGTGACAGGCTTTAATAAATATTTGTAAAATTTTATTGCAGTTCCTATATGATATCTGGAATTAAAATAAGATGTTTTCTATAGTTGAATTCTATTTTATTACAGAAGATACTCATCTTTATTGCGCACCTACTGATCAAATTTCAAAATCCGTTATTCTAAAATAAAGAATTTTTTCTTAATCTTATTTGTTAATCTCCAGAAAACTGTAAAATAAATTCTCATAGTGTAAACTAAACTTTTAAATTGAATCCATAGTTCTTCATTTTACAGTATTGTGTTTTCGTATAATTTTGCACTACCAAAATAAAATAGCCTGTACAAACTATGAAAATAATAAGAATTATCAGTAAGAATTATAAAATTATCCTACTAAAAATTAGATTGCAGCTTTTAGAACAAATGAGTTTTATTTGTTTTAGAGAGTGCAGAATTTGTAAACAGCTGTTTTGATTTTCTTTTTAGAAGTTCAACTGAAGATGAGGTGGATAAGAGCAGTGACGCAGACAAGGAGAAGCAGACGAAAGGAAGCGACTCGGAGAAGAACTCTGACGACTCCAACCTGAGCCGGCCGGCGGAGAATGAGGAACAGACGGAGGCCAACAAGAAGAAAATTGTGGAGATGGCCAATGGCCTGCTGCAAGAGTGGGCCTCTCTCAAGGAGGTTTTCAGGATACCCAAGAAGGAGAGGATTGAACAAATGAAGGAACACGAGCGAGAAGCTGGTGAGTCTCTAGTTTTATTTATTCATTTTGTTTTTAAATTCCTAATATTGTTATATGCTTTTTTCTACTGAATTAGTCTTATGTGGCCAGTAAGGCCTGGAATTCATCAAAAGTTTTGTGTTGGGATTATTTAAAAATAAAAAATGAATATATCACAAAATTAAAAGATCTTTATTTCAGCACACAAAGTCAGAGCGAAATGGCCTCGTCTTATGTTAAACTGCTCATAAATAAATCATTGTAAAATTAATGAAAAATAATTTACAAACTATTTTGTAAATTAAATTAATAACAGAACACTATGTCGATTAATAAAATGTTACATGAACCTACACTCATACAGATCTATCAATCATACTAAACATCAGGTTACTCTTTAATGTAAAGTATTTGGCATGATGTCTCAATTAACTTAAAAACTATTGACGAACCAGTATCAGCAACACATTCTCACTGACAACTGGATATGCATTGAAAATACACAAAAAGACCAAGCTATTGTATGTAATACACGTTCTGTGTTCTGTAAGTTAAATTATAGTAGATCATTTGCATTTGCATGTTACTATAGTATTGTTTCAATATTAAAATAGCTGCACTCTTCTTTCTACTACTATTCTTGCCTCACAAAACACTTGTTACATTTGGATAGCCTTTTTATCGAATCATAAAAATAAATAAAATAATGCACATTCTGTTTTAAGTGATGGCAAATTAATTTAACCAGCCGAACTTAGAGCTGGACATTTCTCCTTTGATCGGTATCAGTTCTACTTCACCGTGTCTGTTCAGTTTAATCCGGTTTACGGTCATAGTAGCCCAGTCAGCAACCACGGGAGCACCGTACCTTCCCTTCGTGATCCGGTAGAGGTCCACTCCTTTACTTGTGCGACTGTACTTGACCAGGTACTTGTGTCCAGTCTCAGGGTCCCGAACGAAGGGTAGGCCCAGCCGGTCCGTCTGCACCCAGAATGTTCGGTACTTGTCTGTGATATCGTCTTTCGTGACCAGGCGTCTTCGGCCGGCCAGGTCATATATGATATCAATTGCTATCTGACGATCCAGCAGGCTCCCGATGTCCCCGGTCATCAACAAGTCCTTGACTTGTCGTCCAGTAGTAGATGCCTGAAACAACCGTTCTACTGAATCCTTGTCAATTGTTCTTATCGGTCAGCCAGGTCATAGATGATATCAACTGCTATCTGACGATCCAGCAGGCTCCCGATGTCCCCGGTCATCAACAAGTCCTTGACTTGTCGTCCAGTAGTAGATGCCTGAAACAACCGTTCTACTGAATCCTTGTCAATCGTTCTTATCGGTCAGCCAGGTCATAGATGATATCAACTGCTATCTGAAGATCCAGCAAACTCCTGATGTCCGCAGTCATCAACAAGTCCTTGACTTAAAATGAAGAATGTAATATTTTTGTTTTATGTGTTGTTAAGATGGTTGAAAATGGGAAAAGAGGATAAGACACAATAATTGGAGTAGAGCCTCAGGATTAAGACTATCCAAATTGTTTATCTCTCCTTACGTTAAAGGGTGGACAGCTCTCCTAGACCACAATAAGGAGGATATAAGACTGATATTAGGAATGTTGACAGGACATGGTCCTCTGAGGAAGCACCTTATGAAGGTAGGCCTTAGTCAGAGTAACGAATGTAGACTCTGTGGTGAGGAGGAGGAGTCAGCGGAGCACATTTGGTTAGATTGTCCTGCCACCATAAAGACTCGGAAAAGATACCTGGGAGCATGTCTCCTCAGCCCCAAGGACATTAGAGAACAGTAGCCCTTAAATCTGATTGGTTTTTGCAAAAGCCTCGGTCTTTGAGGGCACAAAATTAAAGTAAGGGAGACGCAAAGGTCTTTTTAGGACTAAGCGCGGGACAGTTTAGTAGTTGGTATTTTGAGTTTAAATACAAGAAAGTGTCTTTGGCCATAGTCGCGCCTTTGTGGGTCACCTACATAGAAGGCAATTTATTCATTCATTATCTGTGGTGGAGAAAATCTAAAATTAATTTGCTTATCCAAACCTTTTACAAGATTTGTAACCTATTTTATTTAACCAATTCTTGTCAGAAATATAAATTAATAAACAGATTAATTACAATTTTATCAATTTTGATTTAGAAATACTGTCAAGTCAAGTGATTGACTCTAGTTTTCATGGTGTATTATATGCTACTAACACATACCTGCGGCTATTCCCTTCAATTTCTATACAACATTTTGTGTATTTGTTTGAATAGCTCCCATAGTTTCAGTAATACTTTAACTATTTTATACCAATGTAGAGGAATTTCACAGTTGAAGTTTAAAGGATTCCTAGTGAAAGAACTTGTGATTTAATACGATGGGGTCCTATGATATTTAAAAAATTTAATTAGTCATCAGGTACCCGTTTTTTTCTTTATTTTTTCTTTTTTCTTCTCCTTTATTACATGAACATGAAGTACAGTAATAGTGTCATACAAAATTCTAAATGTCATACAAGTAAAAATGGTCACATTTTTTATGTCATTCAATATTAGTGCGCAGTTCTTTCTCAGCTTGGCGTTGTCAGGAACTCTTTAAGGGTGTATATTGGTCTTTTCACTAGGTAGTCTTGAAGTCCTTTCTTGAGTCGATTTCCTGATAGGTTTCTAATGTTTTCTGGGAGCATATTTTTGACATTTTTTCAATGTTAATCATTAAGAGAATCACAGAGCAACATTGTGAGTAGTTGTTATTTCAAGTTTTGTACTTCAAATTAATCAATTTTGATAGTTCAGAATAATTATATACTTGACATTAAATTGGAGTTTGTTATTTTGCCCTGAGAAACTATGTATATATAATTTTGTAATAAGGTTGGATTCAAAACAGTACAGTTTTCTGAATTGTATGGATATAGATATTGCCGTTGAAAATTAAAAACTAAAATCAACTTCAATAATACTAACTCATTCCAATACTTACATTCCATGACAACTATCATCATCCATATGTAAAGATGATAATATCTGATACAGTAAAGTTCTTGCTTCCCAAATCCATGTTTGCTGTATCATACTATTTCCTCATCCAGTCTAGGAATTATATCAGTATTGTATATCTCATCACTTAGAAATGGATGCGATGTCCTCTCGACAATTCTGTCATCACAGTTGTATTTAGTGCCTTGTTTATTGCTTTGTGATTCCACTTGCTATAATCACGGACTCACTGCACTCGTAGTCACTGAGCAAATGGTTTGTTGAATCATGCTAATGCACGGACCCTTGGTTTTTGTTCCTTCAGCTACTGTAAATATGCTGTCCCACAATGTCTAAGAAAACCAAATTCAATATCTAAATTGTGTACACATTCACAATTTTGTTCATTAATTAAAATCCAGAATAAATTAATTGGTTTGACTTGTGGTCATGATGTTGAAATAAGGAGTGTTGTTACTCTAAAATTTACTTTATGTTTTCTAATTGAATAAATGTTAACAAATTGAAAATAGTGGTTTAGTTAATGAAACATAATATGCTTGTGATGTCATATTTCAGTGTCTACACAAAACATTTGATTAGGTTCAACAGACTTTCAATCAATATTTCACAATTTTGAGGACCAACATGGAGTTTTTCCATTTATAATATTATTAGGATTAGAAGAGATTTAAATGAAAAATCTAGAAAATGCAATATGGCAGAAGGCTAACCTTGGGAACAGCCTGATTATAAAATTTGTAATTTTTATCTTGTGCAATTTAAGAAAATCTTCTTCTAAAATCCTGGAAATAGATTATTTTGTATTAATCCATCCTTATTTTCATATGGAATAATTAACAGTAGCCAGAAACTTCATTTTCTGCACATTCAGATGTGATTTGTCTCTTGGGAGGGATGACTGTGGGCATGATATTCGTAGACGCAGGAACAACTTGAGGATGAGACGTGTCTTTGTGAAACTTCACCTTCAATTGATAAGAGGTCGATCAGTGAGCTTTCCAAGAAATTAACATTTGTTAAAAATTCAACCAAACAATTTTTATAGTCAAATGTCTTTTATCCTGTGGAGAAGTTCATAGCGTAGCTGCTGAAAGTTATAAATTAACTTACTACTAGCACTGTTGAGTAAAACGAACATGAATGTTATTTTATGTGTGAATGATGAATGAATAAATACAAAAATAAAGTAAAATAAATGCAGTAACATAAAAGAAGTTGTATAATCTAAATAAATTGCACAATTTATCTTCTTCTACTAGTAGTGTAAAATGGATTTTTTTCAGTGGAACTCATAATTTCTGTTTGTGCTTTAGAGATTAGCTCATTGTAAATTAGAAGATTTTATATAGTTGCTAAACTAAAATGTATCTTTCTATTGTCACTCCTTAAGTGAAAAAATTCACTAAAATTAAACAAACTGTTTTTGACCTCTCTACCTGAAATTGTGTTCAGTAAAACTCTAGTTACATCTAGGATCTATAAATTTTGCTTTTGTGTGTTTTTATAGTCCATTTGCAACATTTGAAGGAAACAATAGATTTTGATAATAACAAATTTATTTGGTTACAAATTAGTGTTCTTTGACAACATTTTGTAACAAATACAGCCACTAACTATATTTATAGAACCACTAACTGGTAACAGCAGACTAGCACTGACCACTAACATTAAAAATCAAAGTCCAACAAATAGTGATATCAAAGATGTTTGAACTTGCCACGAAGTATTACTACACTGCATGTTGGCATTTCCTGCAAGATAAGTGAGGTGTAGTATATTGAACTGTAGCACTAAAAGGGTTAAAATAACTATAACAGGGGTCTATTAACACTTTTCACCGTTTTAACAAAATATTCAATGCTCACTCTGTTCCCTTCCCTGAAGTACTGATTAATGAACTGTTGTTGGTTCTAGTAAACAATGGAGAAAGTTTGAGTAGAAAACAGTAGATTCACTTACCACCTGCAGAATGGAAACTGTGAACATAAGGTAGTCGAAGTGAATGATCATCGTTGACTTGAGACAAGATTTAGTGTGACTACCTTCACTTAGTTATGTACTATTGTTCGACAAAATTAAGTGCAAACAAGAGTAGACCATGTGGTTGTCATCAGACACAGCAACGGATCTCTTGTCTTATGTGTGATTTATTACTTGTTATCTGACAATCAAACAAATATTCATACCTATTCTTATATCTTCTTTACTATTGTGGTCTGGTAAAGTTACTATGCCATCTAATGTAGTTGTTATAAAGAAGTGAACTGCAGGTTAGCCGGTCGTTACTATTGTCTCATAATTTCATTTGCAATTTATTTTAGTAATCACCATCATTAAATATCAATTATAAATTTACTTAAATTTAATTATTTTTTCCTTTATATTTTTTGAAATCATTACCCCTTATCTATGTATAAATATTAATTAATATCAAATTTAATATACAATAGACAATAATCTTTATTTGTACATTTTTCAAGAATTACAATAGCATCAACATTTTACAAAATACGTAGTGAGTATGGTTTAAATTTAATTATTTAGTGTGAGTCAATCTTTCAAATGTGGTTTTAAGCTTCAAAGTTCCACTGGGTCCTCCAATTTAAGAATTTGTCAATTGTATAAAAAGGGTGGTTCAGTAACCATCTTCTCAGCTCCCTCTTGATGGCATTGCTCTCTTCTTGTGACTTGATGAATTCGGGTGTTGAAGAGCTTGGCACCCATGTATGATGGCTTCTCCGAATACAATGCGGTTCTATGTGCTGGTAAAGTGAAATTTGCAGCCTGGCGGTTGTTGTATGTGTGCAGGTCTCTTCCCCTTGTCAAGTTGTTATGTTTGCATACATTATTACTTGTAGTATGTACAGAGATACTACAGTTAATATATTAAGCTCAATGTAAGCTTTTCGACAAGTATCTCTGGGCTGTAAACCTGCAAGAATTCGGATGCACTTTTTGTGTAGAATAATTAGCTGCAGACATAATTATTTGGAGAGACAAACTTTTCTTGCGACAGACCGTTATTTTAAACTCTTAAACTTGTGATATGAAGACCAGTGTTAAATAATATAATTAAATACTAATAATTTATGTTTAGAGGGTTTCAACTTTTAAATTTACAAGTAATTACAAATTTAATTTAAATCCCATTTTATAAATGTTTGTAATTTGTTATCTAATAACTTATTTCAAATATCTCATTGACAATAAATTCCTGTATTTTTGACTTTGTACAAAAATAATTCTTATAGGAAAAATTAACGTACATTTAATAATATCATATAACAAGCTAAATGTTTTGGTACTAACTGTGTAATAACTTTTATAGGTTTTGTAGTCAATTAGTGATAGTATCTTTGTGTGACGTGTGATAATTATGATCTTTATGGTTATGTATGGTCTTTAAGGTTGACTCAGATTGTTTATGTTTTAATATTTATCCCTTCTTAACATAAAAATTCCCTTACATAATCTTTACAACATTAATTGAGGTGTTTAGTCAAGACCAGAAGTTTAATCCCAAGAAATGTAACCACAGAGACTGTATCTGTGTCTAAACGTTTTCTACAACACACTGTTTACTACAGTTTCTGGCGGTACTGGCTGTCATCTTGTAGGCGGGCACTCCCGTAAGGGCAATGTTAAACCTTTTATGGTACTTTTACTATTTTTTGTTAGGTTCCTTTTACTACTTTTATGGCAAAGTTTTTTTAGTTTGGATCCTACTTACACTTTTACAAGCTTATTTTTGTTTCAGATTTATGAAAGATGTCTCATTTTAAAGACACAATTAAGACGCAACCAAAGTTTTTTTATATTTGTGTAAATTATTCAGAAAAAAATGATCACAAATTTGTACTTTAGAATTGTATACACTTAAATAAAAACTAATAAGCATTTGGATCTTCCATAATGCTGCGATAAAAGTCACGAGGTTTAACATTTCTTAAGGTCCCCAGACTGTTTTCTAATGTAAAATGTTATTTTATTGTTGAAGGCACATTTGAAATAAAGTTCTAGTAGCTTTAATAATGATATAAATTGTTGCGTATGAAAACTAATTTCATCATTATTTCAAAGCGTAATTAAAAAACTAATATTTTGAATAAAATAGGTTAATTGAAATGCAAAAATGTAATCAAATGTTAGGATTGTCCAAGTGGGCATGGATATCTCAGATGGTTGTTATCTGAGCGATTGTAGAGCAGTGTTATACTGACAAATCATGCTGATAAAGACAAGCCAGATATTGTCTATGTTAGGATTGTCCAAGTGGGCATGGATATCTCAGATGGTTGTTATCTGAGCGATTGTAGAGCAGTGTTATACTGACAAATCATGCTGATAAAGACAAGCCAGATATTGTCTATGTTAGGATTGTCCAAGTGGGCATGGATATCTCAGATGGTTGTTATCTGAGCGATTGTAGAGCAGTGTTATTACTGACAAATCATGCTGATAAAGACAAGCCAGATATTGTCTAACAGTGAACAATCAGCTGTATCTCTAATTGAATGCTAGACATTTTGTTAATATAATAATAGAAAATAAGGAGAAAAGTCAGTACAGTACTAATAAAAAGTGCAATAGATATACTATCCACATCTTTCTAAACCTTATTACCATTTTATTACCTATTACAGTTGATACCAATAAAATGCCTCTACGGCAAATCATAAAATGTTAATGAGTCTCTATCAGTGTAAATTTGAATATCCATAAACGTTTTTATCATAAGAAATACCTTTAACATTTAGTGATGGAAATGTATGAAAGTTACATTATTTAAAAGAACTAGGAATTAGTTATACGATTACGTGATGAACACCAGGACAAGTAGATAACTGATTACTGCCCAGGATTGTAAAATAAATGAACAAAAGAATCCTCTAATGTTGACTTTAATTTCAATATTTACAAAATAGTATGTAAAACCTAGGGATGGGCTGATACCACAAGAGTTTAATTAGAATTCCAATACTGATACCAAATTGTCATCTTTATTCTCGATTCAGAATTTAATTCGGATTCCTGTGTTATTTTTAATTGAGAGCATAATACACTGAGTTACAACTAAATAAAATTTGGCCAGTAGGGGTAGCCAGTCAAACATTTCAAATCAGCCTTAGCCATGATACGAAGTTTTCAGATATGCTCTTAATTATTGTTAAAATGCTCTTGTTAAAATTGTGGATAGACAAATAAATTAATAAATGACTGTAGTTTGTTAAGTAATATTTAGCTCGTAGTTCTTATGTCCATTGCTCCTGCGTCATCGAGTAGTCTGCTATGCATGCAATAGGGGACACATCTATAAAACTACTACACAAATTAGGAGGAAACAATAGTGATCGTTGGTTTATTTACCGTCGAGTAACGGACGTCTGTGCACAGCACACTCGATGATGCAGGAGCAATGGACATAAGAACTACGAGCTAAATATTACTTAACAAACTACAGTCATTTGTTAATTTGTTTATCTATCAAAGATTTTTCGTGTACAACAAAAGTACAGTAAAACATGTTTCAGCACTCGATATTTTGTGTACTATCGAACTGATATCATCTGCAAATAACTAAGACTCGTGCTGATACATGGTCATAAGTGTAGGAAAATATGAACTGATATGAAAGTATTACTTACAAAACAACAACAATTGGTTAATTTGTTTATCTATCAAAGATTTTTCGTGTACAACAAAAGTACAGTAAAACATGTTTCAGCACTCGATATTTTGTGTACTATCGAACTGATATCATCTGCAAATAACTAAGACTCGTGCTGATACATGGTCATAAGTGTAGAAAATATGAACTGATATGAAAGTATTACTTACAAAACAACAACAATTTGGTTTTTATCTACGTCTTTTCATATACAAAATATGACAAAAACACGGTTTGGCAATCTGTAACTCGCTTATTGCTGATCAGCTGACGTCTGCAAATTGACATTGGTTAATGCTATCACAATCAAGTGAAAAAAGCAGCAGTACAAAAATCTTCATTCAGGTTCGGATTTAACTCTGATCAAGTGTCATCATATTGTAATAACTTGAGATTATCTACATAGCAGTAAATGACAAGTGTACCTACTCAATCAGAATAATCAAAATACGTCAAAAGGGTTAGTCAGTAATTCATAATTACTAATCTTTAACTTTAAACATTTCTGTAATTTGTAGACTCCTTTTTTTAGAAAGGTACCAGAATTACAGCACAAGAAAGTTTTAATCTGTTTCTTTAAATTATAACATGACTAATTATCTAAATATAAAGTGAGAACAGAAATTATGTTTGTTATTGAAACAATCATTGAAATGTTTATCTTTAGCTATGCATATTGTCTTTTGTTATGAAATTTTAATGACTTAAAATAAAAACATATGTAAAATCAAATGAAATTGTGTTGCGAGACAATTATTGTGTGGGGTTTCTCCAGATTGAATGGTGCAGTGACACGAAACTGTCGAATCAAATGGCTCACAGTGACGCAGCACTTGACTCCCCGGTGTTCGTTAGTTTCCAACGGTTGGTAGACCTTCACTACATCACTATCAAATACGCTTCACATCTCACTTTGGATATTTCTACCAGCAAAAATTTATCTTGTTTTCACTCCGACTTTTAGGTAATTTTTAATGGTAAAATGTATTTTTTTCCAAAAAGATGGAACATTCTATATTTCATATGTTGACATTGTTGCAAGAAAGGAAAATCTGAAAAATAAAGAAATCTTTGAGCATATTATTGTGACTCCACCACTAACGACTATTTGGTCTATGATGTTAACACTGTCCTGACTGAAATTGATACTGAAGATTGTGCACCATGGTTTTGGTTTAGTACATTACAAACTCTACATTTGTGTTTACTTTTTTATAAAATTATCGATTCATCCAAATAGATGATATTCAATCTTTGGATGGAAGAATAACAACAGTCGAATCATAGAAAGAATAAATATTTATGATGAAGAACAATGAAACCGTAGAGGTACAGAAGTGTTGGAGTATAATCATCCATGGTTCATTATAAACATTTTTGATCCGCTTTTTCATTTTTTTAAAATTAAATCTTTGTTCTCCAAATTTATCATAATCAATATGCCCATAAATTTTGATTGGATGGATTTAGTTAACGTTGAAGTATATGTTACATTTGGCAGGATTGTAAATGTTATCACTCGTTTAAACCTTCCAATTGAGAGTAAATGTCCATCATAGATCACTGTGAGTGTTGCATGAAACAGGAGTGTTAATATTATTGAACATTTGGTGGACGTTGTGGAGAAACAAAGTTGTATTAGGTCATCTTTATTTTACAGATGACTAGTATTACAACATAGAGTTTTTATCTAATTATTTAATACAAAAAAATTCAACCCAAATCTGATTACTTTGTTATATTGAATTAGTATTATTTGTGTAGGATTTAAAAGAAGAGACCACCTTTGGGTGTATCTAGGAAAAAAGAATGGTTTAATACTATTAAACATTTTTTTGAAATTTACTGTGTCGCAGGTTTTAATATACAATATGAAAATTGCATCTTTTTTACAAAAATAAATGTTTGTAAAAATTGTCTTCACACATAAATTTTGTTTTAATAAAACCCAATTAAATTTATTTTTAAATAAAATAATTACAACATTTTTTTGAAACCTTAAATACACTAAGAGACTGGCAATTTATAAAAAGAAGAACATGGATTTTCATTGAATACTTACAGTTTTTGCACACAACGGAAAAAGTGGCGTCAATATGGCAATGTGAATCTTGTTCCATATACCTTATAGCAGGACTAGATTTTAAATCTAATAATAAGCACATAGTTTCCAATATAAATGAACATTTTGTATTATATCATTTTATTCTTAGTTAGTTATATCGAATTTCTAATTATCCAGTTGCTCCAAGAATATTTCCCTCGTCATGACCTATCAAAACTATAGTATGTCCACAAAATCAGATATTTATAAATATCTTGATAGTAGCCTAGAATCAAGTTAATTTTTAAAAAGAGTACAAAATTTTAAAATATCGAAACTGAAAGTAACTTTCATTTTATAGACACACTAAAAATTAATGTGTGTTTAATTTTAATTCAGTACTTAGAGTTGGTCCTTACTTTATGGTCCTCACTGTTAATCATCTCTATTAAGTAAAGAGCTAAATAACAAAACGTTTTAAACTTTTTTTGGTTGATATTTAAGTTTAAACACTTGTTTTGACAACACATTTTATTTAAAAGTATACATAACTAAGAGTTTTCTTTGGTTTTTGCACAAAAATCAGAATTTTATTTGCTCAGTACATGGTTATTTAGAATAGAAATTGTTTAGTTTTCAGCTTAAATCAGCACCTAGATCAAAATTTATAAAGCACAAATTTCTCTGTATTGTTAACTACTATTTTAGAGACAAAGAGATGATTAATTTTGTTTATATTAAATTGTTTTAGATAAAAAGAAAGATCAACCTTTTAATATTATAAAATCCATAATCTATGTTTTGTATGAATATATGAAACTTTTTTTAGCACAATTTAGTAAATCCGCTATTGAATTTCCTTTTAGAGAATTGTGTTTTATAGTTGATTTTAATGGGGATTAAAATTAAAATTAGCAGCATATCCAAGTTATCTAAACAAATAATGTCTTGCCAAGGTGGTCTGACACTCAGGAATATTTAATCTAAAATTGTATTTAATACAGATTGAAAATTATAACCCTCTCCTGTTGACTTTTATAGTGATGAATACCTAATAAAATTCTACATATAATGCAGATTGTAGGAAGGGTTGATTAAATGTGAAAGTTGAGTTTAGCTCCAGTTCACCTTCCTCCTAGTGCAGCGTCTGTAATTTGATGCTGTCATAGATCTGACTCCTGGAATCTGGAGTCATGTTCGTCTGAAGAGATCCAGAAAGAGTCGGTGCCAAAGAAGTTCAAAACAAATTTTTTACATCAATCAACATAATGTTCACCTAGAGTACACTATATTTATTTTTTAGTCTAGGTTCTGATATCAAAACGATGTAAAGAGTTTGTTTTGAGCTTCTTCGTCACGGATTATATTTGGATCTCTACAGACGAATGTTACTCCAGATTCCAGGAGTTGTCTGAGACAGTGTCAGATTTCAGACGTAGCACTAAGAGGAATGTGAACTGCTAAACTCATCATTCACAAAAACAAATATTTAAAATCATAATAACATTTTTTGTGGAACCTTCGTTAGAATATTCCAGGTTTGTTTTTAAGTTTTAAATTTTGACACATTTCCTAAAATTTGAGATTGAGGGATAATTCATAAATTTAAGTTGGCATTTTCTGTTGTAACCAATTAAATAAAAGAACAAGAAAGAAAAATGAAGAAAATAATCTTAAATATGTCATCATGTCTACATCACCCCCCAAAATATCAATCAGATCAGTTAAGAATGTTAACTGGAGGCATAGGTCAAGGTGATTGTTGTCTTGTAGGTTTTAATAATAACTAAATATCATTATTCAGTTGCACCACACAATCTACTACTTTAAAAACTTTTATACAAATAAACTTAATAATGTAAAAATATTACATAAACTAACCAACCGTTTTAGTTGTGATTTTATAAATTTTTAATAAGATTTTAATGAGCTCCAAGTAAACTAATAGTCTCATAGTAATATGTTTATATAGTAATTCCTTTGTAATGTTCACTGCGTTCATGCTACGACTTCATGTCTCTAATACTAAGTCATTGAAATCAGACGTTGAGTTTGGAACTTGGGTTCAATTCAGTTCTCAGTACAGTGTATAAGAAAATCGTACACACTAGGACTCTGCCTCCACAGATTATCCATGACATCAAATTTAATATGATTGTACTCTGTTTGTGTACAAATTTATTTATTCTGTGATTTTCTCATTGCTGTCATGGCTACCTACTAGGGTGGTCTGAAAAGTTTCCGATCTCAACGTGAAGATGGCAACACTCGTAAATAAAAGCAACTGAATTTGGTTGTTCATCTGTTGAAAGTTATTCATCAAAGTTTCAGCCATTTTTAATGTGCAGTTTTTATGTAACAGTCGTTTGAGTAAGTTGATGTGAGTTTTTTTATGAAAATGGACAAAATCAAGTATCGACCTATCATTAAATGTTTGTTTTTGAAAGGCAATCAAAGGCCTTCAGAAATCAAAGATGAGTTGGATTCTGTGTATGGGGACTCTGCACCATCATTTACCACAGTGTAATTTTGGCTGCTGAATATTTAAACGTGGCCGCAAGAGTTTGGGATACGGTGAACATTCAGGATGTCCAAAAACTGGAACCATTAATGAAAACTTCGCCAAAGTTCAACAAATGGTACTAGATGATCACTAAATTAAAGTGAGAGATAGCAGAGGTTATGAACATGTTTGTCACATATTAAATCAACAGTTAGGCATGAGAAAGCTGTCTACGTGTTAGGTGCCGCTATTGTTCACGTGACCAAAAATGTGTTTGGATGAACATTTCCAACGCTCTTTTGGCACAGTTTAGCCAAAATAGAATAAGGTGATGAAACATGGATACACCATTACATGCCTGAAACAAAAATAAAGTCCAAACAGTGAACTGCAAAGGGATATCCGTCTCTAAAAGAAGCAAAAACTGTTTTTCCAGCTGAGAAAGTGATGGAAAATGTTTTTTGGGATAGTCATGGATTTATTTTAATCGATTATCTTCAAAAAGGAAAACCCATTACAGGAGCATACTATGCATTACTTGACAAGTTGAAGGCAGAACTAGTAGAAAAACCACCACATTTGTAAATAAAGAAAATTCTTTTTCACCAAGATAACTGTCTCACACCTCAGTGGATGACATGGATAAAATTTACGATTTAAACTGCTTGACCATCCGCTTTACTCACCAGATCTACTCCCAAGCGACTTCTTTTTGTTACCCTAAAAATTACACTCTGAAGACAAAGATTTTTGTCAAATGAAGAGACAATCACCTTCGTGAACAATTATTTTGCAGAGAAGAATGCTGAGTACTATTTGGACTGGTTACAGAGATGGGAGCATCGCCTGAAGAAGTGTGTAAAGAGTTACAAGGAGATTATGTTAAAAAATAGCAAATTTCAGGAGAAATGTCTTGTATCTTCGTTAGGATGGAAACTTTTCAGAATACCCATGAATAAGACCAATATAAAAATGTTCAGCCAAATCCTGTGGAGTGACATTCACCATTATTGAACTCGACATTATATAATAGGAATGAAACTTAATGAAAACTTTGAAGTCGAAAGATTGTTCTTGAGATATTGTGTGGACAGAGACAAAAATGAAATGTTATGAGCCTTTTAGGTGATATGCTTTGCTAATGCTCAGCCAATGACACACGTATTATTGTTAGACTAACCAGAATTAGAGTAATATTGAGTAGTGTAAAGGTTTTGAAGAACTATTTTGAATGGTCAAAAGATTGGAATGTAGATAAAATTTATCAAGCTATCTCTAGTAGTGAATCCAAAGGTACCACAATTATCCATGGCATATTTTCAAGATGCTGATTTTAATTCTGAGTAAAATTTTTAAAAATTGTATTGCATTTTTGTCAAGATAATTATAAAGTCACAGTAATAATGAATGGAATGATCTAGATTTCATGAATAAAATCTAGATCTTTTACAAATCGTTATATAAAAAATAATTTATGTTATAAAAGGTTTGGTCTTGAGCCAGTTCTTCAGATTTTGGGTGTTTGTTGCTATCCTTGAGTAAGTCCGGCAAGGCGTTTCACATCTTTGCACCAATAATAGTCGATGCACAGGTATGTAAGCTACGTAAGATGTCAATGGCACATCACACACCACGGGTGCTGCAGTAACTTGAACTCGCCGTCTGCCTCATCCTAGCCTTCCCCTCCAGCAACTCTGTCTTAGTACAGTCAACAGAATGATCCACTCCTTGGTTATTGAACATGTTTTAACGGTTTCAATAATCTTGAGCTTTTCACTTTTTGAAAATGTTGTATGTTTCACTATCTTCCAACAGAACACGATCATGATCACCAGAACTTGACTTTGTGAAGCAGTTGTAAAAATACTGTCTCTAAGATACATATTAAAATGAAGAATTACACAATAGTGTGTGACATCTTGTGGATTGCACGTTTCGACTTGAAAGTTGTCATCACATTCGATACGCAGAGATTTCATCCCAAAAACTTCTAAATGTCAGGTTGGTCATTGTGAGGACGTGAAAATTCATTTCGGTCAGTGCTTCATTGTATAGAAATAAAATAACATGGAATAGGATTCAAAAGATCACGGAATATTTAGAAAGTTCAATTTGTTGTGGAATTTGATTTATTGAGTTTCAATTTATCAAGGTATGGCTGTGTATATATATCTCTCTTGGATTTGTATTGCATTTTAATTGTTAATTATAACAGTGCCAAAAATGTTTACTGTATTAGGCATATAAAAAATTACAATTCACGAAATTAATATTAATTGTATGAGTATACAAATAAAACCAGTAAAATATTTTAGACTATGAGTGAAAATCAGGCATTCAATGTGTTTCAGGAGATTTTCAGGACAAAACAAAAACAGCTTGACTGTAGTATAAAACCTATTAAGTGATCAAAACGCACGTAACATGTCAGCAACCAAATGAGTCAATAATGTCCTATTATACTTTTATATTTGAAGTAGTTCATTAACAGTTTCGTATGTTCTGCCCAGTATGTGTGACAGTTAACTGTGTCTTGAAGTTCACCTGTACCTCTCCTTTCCTAGCCAAACCCTCCCTAGACCTACACAGATGTACAGGACGCTGTAAGTACCAAATGTGCTAATCTCTACACTCAAATTACACTCAATTACAGTTGACACTATTTGCTACTTTATCTAATATATTTATTGTATTCGCAAACATTTTGTGGGTATAGCACATACTATAGTTCTCTAAAAAATGTTTGTTGCAATAAAATTAATTCGTAGCAACACTAAAGTGTCAAATATTATTTGTGCATTGTTCATCTCTAATTCATTATTGCAACAGTACAAAACCTTCAATCGCATGAACTTTTAACCCTTTAGTGTGGCTACAACATTTTGTTCTTTCTGTTCAGCTGGAAACCAAACCGTATCAGCTGATCGTTTCAACAGAATAGAAAACTTTGTCCATTCCTCAATTTTTTATTACACAATGTTAAAATATCACTGTTTTAATCGATACACACTGAAGTACGAGTCTAAATATTTTTCAGTAGACAACCAGAGCAAATTAGCGTCTCCACTTCATCCCACCTATACACGTGCTGTCATACTTTTATTACACAATGTTAAAATATCACTGTTTTAATCGATACACACTGAAGTACGAGTCTAAATATTTTTCAGTAGACAACCAGAGCAAATTAGCGTCTCCACTTCATCCCACCTATACACGTGCTGTCATACTTTTATTACACAATGTTAAAATATCACTGTTTTAATCGATACACACTGAAGTACGAGTCTAAATATTTTTCAGTAGACAACCAGAGCAAATTAGCGTCTCCACTTCATCCCACCTATACACGTGCTGTCATACTTTTATTACACAATGTTAAAATATCACTGTTTTAATCGATACACACTGAAGTACGAGTCTAAATATTTTTCAGTAGACAACCAGAGCAAATTAGCGTCTCCACTTCATCCCACCTATACACGTGCTGTCATACTTTTATTACACAATGTTAAAATATCACTGTTTTAATCGATACACACTGAAGTACGAGTCTAAATATTTTTCAGTAGACAACCAGAGCAAATTAGCGTCTCCACTTCATCCCACCTATACACGTGCTGTCATACTTTTATTACACAATGTTAAAATATCACTGTTTTAATCGATACACACTGAAGTACGAGTCTAAATATTTTTCAGTAGACAACCAGAGCAAATTAGCGTCTCCACTTCATCCCACCTATACACGTGCTGTCATACTTTTATTACACAATGTTAAAATATCACTGTTTTAATCGATACACACTGAAGTACGAGTCTAAATATTTTTCAGTAGACAACCAGAGCAAATTAGCGTCTCCACTTCATCCCACCTATACACGTGCTGTCATACTTTTATTACACAATGTTAAAATATCACTGTTTTAATCGATACACACTGAAGTACGAGTCTAAATATTTGTCAGTGGACAACCAGAGCAAATTAGCGTCTCCACTTCATCCCACCTATACACGTGCTGTCATACTTTTATTACACAATGTTAAAATATCACTGTTTTAATCGATACACACTGAAGTACGAGTCTAAATATTTTTCAGTGGACAACCAGAGCAAATTAGCGTCTCCACTTCATCCCACCTATACACGTGCTGTCATACTTTTATTACACAATGTTAAAATATCACTGTTTTAATCGATACACACTGAAGTACGAGTCTAAATATTTTTCAGTAGACAACCAGAGCAAATTAGCGTCTCCACTTCATCCCACCTATACACGTGCTGTCATACTTTTATTACACAATGTTAAAATATCACTGTTTTAATCGATACACACTGAAGTACGAGTCTAAATATTTGTCAGTGGACAACCAGAGCAAATTAGTGTCTCCACTTCATCCCACCTATACACGTGCTGTCATACTTTTAGAAACGGATGTGGTTGACCAGTAATCCACTCAGCAGATATATTCTGCTTCCTTTGCTCTACCAAATGTGAATCTACGGCCAATTTAATATCTATTGGTAGATGGAATAATTGTAAATCCGTTGTGAAATGAGGACTAAATGTTGCCACAACACATAAAAAATAAAACGATGAACAGTGAATAGCAGGTGTCAGTGAACAATGATCCCTGCTGAAAAATTATCACTCGATTGCACCTGTATTGAGATAATTGTTATCCTGTCCAGACAGAACTTCAGCTACATAACTGTGAGTAGTATGTGAGTAATCTGCCACTTCATCGATGGTGGCTCGGCAGCGTACATGACGACAACATGGTCTTCCCTTGTTCTTCATACTAGTTTGCCCGCTTTACAATTGTTCAATGCACTAGTAAAGAGGTCATACTGCCAACCTAAAAGTATTATCAATCAATTTTGGTAATTGTTTTATTTCTGTTTCAGACAAAGTTTGCAGAGACAATTCAGTTGACAAGCAGGACAAATCATACGACAGGTGTGTTAAGTACAGTGATAACAGTATTGTTCGTTTGTAAAAATGGTGTGGTACTACATGTTTTCAATTAATATTGGCAACACCATTTCAATACTTAATGCATTTTAAATTAAAGAATATTTGTATTGTATTTGAATTTCGTTTTTTAATTGTAGGTAATCAAATAGGTTTTCCAACAATAACATCATATGAGACATTTTAACTTTATTTTATGACTACAAAAAAATAAGTAACTTAAATATGACCTAAGTTATTTATTAGGGTTTTTATTGTCATGCATGCAAAATTTTAAGGTTTTTCCTTGAAATGTGTAGGAGATATTGAGCTTATTGTGTGAACTTGTACATGCATGCTTATGTACATGTAAAGATCATAACATTATTTTTGCTAAATAAAATACACACTGGAAAAACCTAAAATAATTCCTATGTGTTTTATTTTGTAATACTTGTTTCAAAGCATTTGGATGGTCAGTCTGTCTATCTGACCGTAGGACATCTCGAGAATGAAATGAGCTATAGGCTTAAATTTTCAATGAGACCTTAGGGAAGCCTGTTACACGACACGTGCTGTGGCTTACTTCTGCCTTGTAATAATACAGTATATATTAAACTTTTTGTTGTAAAAGGTATAAAAACAAAACAAAATTAAGTTATCAGAATTTTTACTTCTTTTTAAAGTAATATCTTATAAAAACAGCTATATCATTTAAAACATGTTACTACGTGAAAAGAAGTAAAGAAAGAATATCTTACATTTTAGAAAATGTAAGTACAGAAAATATATTGAGAAAGAAAAGAAAGTAATATTGTATTGTAATAACTGAATAATGTTCTCATTAATATACAATTTAATTCTGTTTTGTCACATTATAAACAAATTCTTAGCTCTTGTGTTTGTGTGTCAGTGTGCTGACTGGAAAACGTTATTCACAATAGTTTTTGCATGTAAAACTATTGAAAATAACACAAGTAAATTTAAAAATAAATAGTGCCTGTTTTCAGTCAATTGACCATCTCACTCCTATAATGTGTGTAACACATTTTTTTTAAAGTTTTAACCGCATTTTCTTCACTTGTGAGTAGTCTTAAATTTAACATTTTAATTAATTTTAATTTATGTATCCAAATATCCTCTATTTATTGTCGTAGTAATTTGTTTCCCATTTAAGCATGTAACTCTGATAATGTCCTGCAGGCACTGGAACCGCAATGACTATGACAGGAGGGACAGGGATAGAGACAGGGATCGAGACAGAGATCGAGATCGTAAGAGAGGAAGAGACTCACCGGACTCAGATAAGTCCAGGAAATCAGCCAAAATTGATGACAAGTGAGTTTTTGTATACTTCGTAGTGCAAAAATTAAAAATCCATACACTCTACAAAAAATTAAAAAGTGTGTGGTTATGTATTAATTATATCTTTAAAATTAAACTGTGTATAACGTAATAGTAAAAAAAGTGCTTGACATTTAACATTATTCTTATGGGGAAAATCTCTCTTGAAAACAAAGAAAGATTGCTTATTTTCTGTTGTGTTTGTATCTTTACAAACATAAGAAATTGATTTATATCACTTTAAGAGATTTTGATTTCTTGACAAAGATGGATGTCAGTATCATCCTTCTTATGCCATAAGAGGAACAAACTACTAGTAATAATACTGACAAATAACATTTTGCAATAGTATAACAGAACAGCTGAACACGTCTAGTCTCTATGGAGTAGGGGCAGACAGCTGTTTTTGGCCGACAATTGTTTACAGAGCAACCAAAGATAACGAACACTTCAGTTTTTAAGATTTATTTAGCAGTGAAACAATGTTCAAGTGGTTCAGAAAAAAATCTAGTGGTAGCTGCACTTGTCAAATTTCAACAGAAAGTTGCTAAGTCTGTCCAGATATTATCACTAGGACTGGTGAGATGTTGGAGCTTGTACTACTGTGTGTATTAGGGTTCTCTGACACTTGGGCAGAAAGTTGCTAAGTCTGTCCAGATATTATCACTAGGACTGGTGAGATGTTGGAGCTTGTACTACTGTGTGTATTAGGGTTCTCTGACACTTGGGCAGAAAGTTGCTAAGTCTGTCCAGATATTATCACTAGGACTGGTGAGATGTTGGAGCTTGTACTACTGTGTGTATTAGGGTTCTCTGACTGACACTTGGGCAGAAAGTTGCTAAGTCTGTCCAGATATTATCACTAGGACTGGTGAGATGTTGGAGCTTGTACTACTGTGTGTATTAGGGTTCTCTGACACTTGGGCAGAAAGTTGCTAAGTCTGTCCAGATATTATCACTAGGACTGGTGAGATGTTGGAGCTTGTACTACTGTGTGTATTAGGGTTCTCTGACACTTGGGCAGAAAGTTGCTAAGTCTGTCCAGATATTATCACTAGGACTGGTGAGATGTTGGAGCTTGTACTACTGTGTGTATTAGGGTTCTCTGACACTTGGGCAGAAAGTTGCTAAGTCTGTCCAGATATTATCACTAGGACTGGTGAGATGTTGGAGCTTGTACTACTGTGTGTATTAGGGTTCTCTGACACTTGGGCAGAAAGTTGCTAAGTCTGTTCAGATATTATCACTAGGACTGGTGAGATGTTGGAGCTTGTACTACTGTGTGTATTAGGGTTCTCTGACACTTGGGCAGAAAGTTGCTAAGTCTGTTCAGATATTATCACTAGGACTGGTGAGATGTTGGAGCTTGTACTACTGTGTGTATTAGGGTTCTCTGACACTTGGGCAGAAAGTTGCTAAGTCTGTCCAGATATTATCACTAGGACTGGTGAGATGTTGGAGCTTGTACTACTGTGTGTATTAGGGTTCTCTGACACTTGGGCAGAAAGTTGCTAAGTCTGTTCAGATATTATCACTAGGACTGGTGAGATGTTGGAGCTTGTACTACTGTGTGTATTAGGGTTCTCTGACACTTGGGCAGAAAGGGCTAAAGAAGGAGATAGACAGACATGTATAGATCTCACACAGAAATTAATATCCCATATTGGTGAAACCACTGAACCATTGTTCAAAACTGGTACTCAGTCTTAAATTGCCATTGTGCATTAATACTGCCGTAAAGCATAATTACAGTTGTAATAACATTTTGTAATTGTGTACAGAAGTGTATGGGCATTATAACAAGTATGTTAGAAAGTTTGATTAGATTTTTATTTCAAATTTAAAGAATAAATCATAAAAATTAGTAACAAAACTAGAAAACACAAAAAGTCCTTCTTTAAGAAAATGTTTGTATATTTATTCAAAAAGCAGGACTTTTATTAGCAGGAATATTGTTGAAAAATAGATGATTTAAAATTTGGATTCTTCATAAATTGTGAAATAGGTTGTAAAATAATTCTTCTCAACAAATAAGTTTAGAAGTGGGCCGTTACCTCGCTTGTGTTGTACATCTGATTCATGCTGTCTTGTGACGTACCTAATACTGTAAGTCTATTAGTTTGTTATCAAATGAGCCCATCAAGGCTTCTGCATTGAATTTGGTTTTTGTTTACATTTTTCAATTAAATTTAATATAAAATTTGTAAAGTTAATTTGATTTGATAACTATAGTTTTAATGAATAATTTTAACCATTTAAGCACATGGCGTATAAATAAGCCCTACTTTCAAAATTTTGCTAATTGTGGCATACAAGAATTTCCATATTGTCTAACTGACTCTTGCATCTCCTCCCCACTCCTCACTGACAGTTTGACTTGCCACTCATCTCTGTCCAGTTCATTTCTTTGGTCAGTGGGTTTAAGCCTGTCATGAGACAGTAATAGGCATCTCTGTCGGGACTCTAGGTTTGTTTTGATTGTTTGTGCTGCAGATAATTTGTGTTTGTACCATGTTGATTTGGGCCTTTGTCTCTAATATTTTATATGAGTTGTATTCCATTACTTTTGTTATTCACTAACACCACACGATATTTAAACTTACTGTAGCACATTGCATTCACTGACATGAATAATTGGAACAGCAGGATCTTCTATTACAATCGGTTGTTGTGATAGACTCATCTGCATCGAGACACAGTTCTGTAGTAGAAACAGTTTCAGGAGGCAGCCTATGATTTTTCAATTCATTAGGCACAGAATACAGCAGTAATGTTTAGTAACAGAAGTGTTATGGATGTGTGTAGGCAGACACAACTCAGCAAGCTGGAGAGAAGGCAGCGGTTTGCAATTCGAGCGGCCCAGGAAGAGGAGCAGCGACTGAGACGGCAGCAAGAGAGTCTGTGGCAGGAGCAGGTGAAGATGGCAGCACATGAGTTGGCAGCTCAGCAGGCTCAGGAGTTCTCCAACTACCAGTGGCTGCCCTTTCCTCCTCCAGGTAATCACTTACTTGGATCAGTTATGTATGACCAAACACACATTTGTATGTTTTTTTTTATTTATCACCCATCCCACACCGTAGATGGATATATTTTCAAATGATAGACATTGACTAAAGCGCTAAACGCGATTGTATCCGAAATCATAAATTGTGTCTCTTGGAGAGTTTTTAGTTCACTAAAAGCCTTGGAAATGGCAGGTGCACATTTTTCTTGATGTGTCTTTGACCACTCCGTAGTCACACACCACAGACAAATTTCTGCTTCTGGCCTCCCCAGTGTTACATATTCTCGCTTAAAAACTAAAAATCCTTAACTGTTTTAACCTGGGCTACTATTGATAGTCATGTGCCAAAATCCTAAGCCCTTTTTAGACAAAATGTATGAGTCCAAAAAGGTATTAGGACTTGTACTTAAAAATATACTTCCTACATGTAAGAAAGCATAAACACTCACCAACTAAAATTTATGTAATTATTTTATTTATCAACAGATTTTAACAAATTTGTTATTGTTCGTTTTTTATAAAATTTGCAATAAATAATTATTATAGCAATTTTTCTGTGGGACGAACAGTTTATGGAATACCAAAGTTTGAAAAATGTAAAATGCCGCCATTTTGAAATGAAAAATGATAATAGGTATTTAATGTTTTTAATTTTTCCTTTAATAAACTTAAAATTACTGCTAAGATTCGTCTTATTCATCTCCAATGGCTTTTGAGATATGATTTAAAAAAAATAAAAAAACACATGGACAGACAGATATTAAACAAACCGAGATAGGACATATGTTCATATGAACTTTTTTGCTTGTTTTTGTGTCTAATCCTGAAGTTGTGCCAACCTCTCACAAAACACCTTATATATAATAAATATAAATTTTAAAATTTCAGGTGTGTTGATGAAAACCATATATCTAAAATAATATTTGATACACAAATATCTATTCATTTTAAGTTAAATTTAATTTTTAATCCCAGAAAAATTATAGGCCTACTTTAATTACTTGTTGAATTACATTATTTTTTGTAAGCTTGAGTCATTTTTCCTTTTTGCCATTTCTGTGCAAGTAAAAGTAAAACGAGCTAAATCCATAGTACAGTACTTAAAATAAAGCATAAAACCAAAGTTATTTATTATAAAATAATTAAAACTGTTTTAGCATAAAATATTTAAAAAAAACTAATAGAATATTTACACGAGTAAAAATTAACATAGTTTTCACTTTAACAAAAATTTGTTTCTACAAAACTAAAAAGTATTGCCATAACATTTTTTTCTTGTTTATGTCAAAACGCAACTATCAGTTCGTAGAAACCAAATTATGTTTGATTAATATGTCAGTTGTCAGCAGAAAATATTGTCATAATAAATTAGCAAAAGAACGAAATTTCCTTTATATACATATTTTGAAATCTATTTAATTTGGTTAAGTAACCAGAATAACATATTACAATATTAAACGTTATCAAAATATGAGACATATTTTATGTGTCACAAAAACCATGTCACTCTAAGGGCTAAGAAACAATTAGAAAAATGTAAATAATTAACTGTGTAATAAATCTAAATAGTTACATTTATTTATATAATAATAACTATCCTAAAAATGTATATCCTCCAACTTGCAATTAATGAAGCAAAATAAACCTGTATCATCATAATAATTAATTAAATAGACTAGCAAGTACAAGAAAGTACTAATTTTTAAGTAGCTATTTTGTTACAATGATTTAAATTATTTGTCTCTAATCGAAAAACTTTTTGATGAATCATCACTGAAGCGTGGTTTTAAAATTTGAAACTTAACATTAATGTTTTCTACAGTGGTTCTAAATATGTTAAATTATATTAATCAAAGTAGACAGTTTGTTGCAAAATAAGCTAAATGCTAAATTAAACTCAATGCTTCTACAAACATCTGACCAGTCAGTCTTCAGAAAATCTGCAGCACATTAACCGCAAAAAATCCACACTCACAACCACAGCTGAGCTCTTTTGTTTACTATTCGGAATTATCGATTACATCTGTTTCATTTATTGATGTTTTATACAGTTTGTATATTTTGAAACAAAACCAGATATGGTCTATACATGAAGCAGAGTTACCATGCACTCTTGTGTCTTATCTTACAAAGTTACTTAAATCCAAGATCTCACATTGAATACTAAAAATCATTAACGTTTCGTAATATTCCCCAATTATATTTAACACTAACTCCAGTCAAACATTTAATAAAATATAAAGGGCAAGTCCAGTTACGAATATTATCTTTTGGCAATATTAAAGTATGGCAATGTAATATCCTTCCTTGGAGAAAAATAATACTGTCCAAACAATATAATACCAAACCCACATCACAGTCGCACACATCTGACTTTACTTAAAAACTGGTTTTTCTCATAGCACAGTTAAAAGATGCAAATATTTGATAACCTCTATATTATATAAAAAGGTGACCCTTTTACTCACCAACCAGGCTTTAGGTATATACCTGATGATGAATTAGAATTAGAAATATACATCGTACAAAATAAACATATATCATAAGTGTCAAAAAGGTTTTTATTGTATATATTTTTATAAAGAACATGCAATTACATGCAATTAAAATGTATAATGAAATAGTGAATATTATTATTAAGCATGCGTTATTGTAACATTAATGTGGCAAAATAATTAACCGTCATGCCCTGCAACAAATTTATAACCTTAACTATTATTCTCTGAAAGTGTTAAGTTAGTCGCTTAAGATAAGAAAAGTATTGTTAAAACAGCATTACAAAAATAAAAATATTATAAAAGAAAGCTAGCTGTCAGTTTGATAGGGAAATCAGCAGGCTAACCTTGAAAACTATTTTCCTATCAGCTAGAACACTGTCTAGCTTACAGCCCTATCAATTTGAACCTGTCAGTTTAATTAATTAAACAATGCAACTAACAATAACAATAAGCCATAGTGATTCATGACTGTTTACACTTAAAAAATAAAATGTAATTTATGAAAACTCCACTTCATATATACATACAGAAATATACACTTTCTTCTAACATGAAGAAAGTTAAAGTTTTTGTTCATCTTTTATTATTACATTAAACACATGTCCTATTTTCCTATTTTAAGGATTAATTGAATTTGTATACTAAAAAAAAAAATAATTCTTATTCTTATAATGAAATACTGATATAAAAATATGAGGTAATATTTTGAAGAAAATCAGAACTTTTGTATGTTTTAGTTTGTTTTCAAACATGCAAATCTATTTTTTCATAACCGTAAACGTTTTATTTGTTGAAAATATAATCAAAATAAATTGTAGCTTGTTTTAAATGAAATATATTTTATACTTGCCTCAAATAAGCCAAGAAATAAATAAAACTATGATATTTATTTCAAAGTACAAACCTTAAAATAATAGTACTAAAACAACATTAATTGTAATTGTTAATAAAAAGACACATAAGAGAATAGAAAGCTGCATAGACAAGAACTTAGCTGTGAGACAGTAGTAAGAGTCTTGGTGGAGACAAGACATTATATAGAGCATTATACATGTCTGAACCTGCCTGTGACCTATCAGGTCCAGTTCCTTGCAATGATCTGGTCTAAGCTTGATGACCGTCTATGATTTAGCAAACTGTTCATTATCTTTTCTCTATTATTCCAAATCCTGTAGGCAAGATATGCTTACTGCCTTCCAGTCCTTGTCCTTTCTCATAAATATCTTTGAATTGGGTATACAAAGGTACTAATAGTATTTTAGTTTTACCAATCTTCTTGTTAAAAGAGGTTTTTTAATATGGAGTTAGATGTTCACCAACTTAAATTGTAGACCGTAGAGCATCCGTCATGAACATTGTACTCCTGAATCTACACGGTTTTGCTTTCTTTTAAATAATCACATTTTCTGCTGTCCGTAGTTAATTTGAACCACACCACCATATCTGGGTGTTGTCGTGTCCGTCAGTAGCGTTGATATCTAAATTCCAATGTATTTTTCATCGACAATAACTGTCATTCTACATACAAAATTTGAGACATTTTCTCCCGGCACATTCTTATTTGAATATTATTTTTCTAATCTATCTGCAATATGTTTCCAAAATTTGTATTAATTTGATCAACTTCTTTTTCCACCTTACTGATGGATACTGATTTAGCAGCTGAAATATATACTTCATCCTTGCAGTTTTTAACAAGCTAGTTTTCATGTTTATTATTGGCTATGGATAATTTTAAACATAATTATGCTCATTTGCCATTATTATGTGTTGTAACAAAACGAAGATTAAGAACTTCTGTCTGCCTTCTTCTTCAGGTTAAAACTGTTAAAAAATTTAGTTTCCTTTTTTATGTGTTAGGATTGTTTACACCTTAAAACAGGGCAGACACTAGATATCCTTTACTATCAGCAGTTACTTTATTTAAACAAAAGTAGGCAGATATCAGATTTGTTTTATCGTGAAACATTTAAGTTCTTCTAGTGGCTCTGCACAACACGTTTTTAAAAATGTTCAATATTCTGGAAAAGTTGTCAGACTTCTATTCAATATATAACTGTGTATAAAATGCACGACATTACCCTTACTTTCCATATAAGTGTACAGTAACTTTCAATCACTTATAACACATACATTTAAAATAACAGTTATTTTCAGGTAGTACTCCATTTCCATGAGATGAACATAAATATATGTATATATAATTTACACTCAAAGATTTAAACAAGAAACTGCATTAAAGCTGAGCTGGGACTTTAAACAAGAAACTGCATTAAAGCTGAGCTGGGACTGAATAGCTAGTTAAATAGGATGCTATAATAGGAATATGAGTAGCTGTAATTGAAACTTTCTGCTGTTGTTAAAACCACTTATTATTAAACATCAGCGTCAGGAAAATTAAAAATATTATGTGCCCATTTTTAATAAAGTGAATAATATTTAAACAATATTTTTTTAGATGAAAGTAACTGGTAGCAATTAATTTTGTTATACTGCGTTTGGTAGATTAGTGACCTTTTCATTTTACTTTTAGCGCTAGTAAAACTGTT
Source organism: Homalodisca vitripennis (assembly GCF_021130785.1). Lineage (NCBI taxonomy): Eukaryota > Metazoa > Arthropoda > Insecta > Hemiptera > Cicadellidae > Homalodisca > Homalodisca vitripennis. The sequence goes on along the minus strand of NC_060212.1, from coordinate 11,388,959 downwards.
CTTTAAAGTTAACTGTTACATAATTGCAGTACTTTTCTTCCTTATTTTATTTGTATTTTTCACAGAGTCCGGTATGATGCCCCCTCAGCACATGGAGGGCCAGCCTATGTTTGGGGCTGTCAACCCCAACAATCCTCCACCTTTCTTGTTCACACAGAACGGACCCCAGATACATCAACATCCTCCATTCCTGGACCCCAATCACAATCCTCAGTTCCACAACCCGGTCAATCCTTTGTTCAACCATCCTCCTCCTCTACCCAAGCAACCTTTACTGCCCACCCCGCCTTTACCGAACCAACCACTCTTACCGACGCCTAATCAGTCCATACTTCACAACCCGAGTCAACCGTTACTCCACAATCCCCACAATCCGAGTCAACAGATTCTCCACAATCCGAGTCAACCATTACTTCACAATCCAAGTCAGCCTTTACTCCACACTCCGAGTCAACCCTTACTCCACACTCCGAATCAGCCCTTGATGCCTACCCCTTCTTTACCGAATCAACCGCTTTTACCGACCCCGAATCAACCGATGCTTCACACCCCGCCACTGCCGAACCAACCTTACATGCCGAGTCAGCAGGGTCAGCCTCTGATGTCGAATCCACCTCCATTGCCAAGTCAGCCACATCCTCTGAACCTCCCTCAGTTCACAACACAACCACCCCTCCCCAATCAGCCACCCCCCGTCGTGATGACGAGTCAGCCTCCACCTGTCACCTCCATGAACTATCCTCAAGACATGGGTGTCTCTCAGCACTTCCAGTCCGCACCTCAGACCCAGTTCACCCAGCCACCTCCGTTCACGACACAACCGCCGCTCCCCAGCCTCCCGCCCGCTCCGAGCCCTCAGAATCCCGTGTACACGACCCCCGTGGTACCCGCCACTCCGGTGACCTCGGCAGTGGCCTCGGTGCCTCTCTACCTCCCGGTCCGCCTGCCTCCCCGGTGGAAGAGTGCCAAGGACGCGGAGGGCCGCACTTACTATTACCACGTGAAGACGAGAGTGTCGCAGTGGATGCCGCCGATGTGGGAGCAGCAGCAGATCGTGCACGAGTCCGAGACTGACACCGACTCTTCCGACAGTGACGACGATGACAGCTCTTCGGAAGATGAGGAACAAGAGGAAGAGAAGGTTTGTGTACAATTAATGTTTTTAATATTCAGATGTGACTGGTTTTAAATAAGGTTTCAATGATTTGATTCAACGATATGTCACTAAATATCATCATTTTTGGGTAAGGAGATCATCACATCCATTTGTAATATTATAATATACCATCATCAGATTAGTTACATTGATTTGTACGCTAATATTGTACATAAGTTAATACATTCTTACGACCTCATTTTTTACTGTAATAATATTAGTGTTTAAAAATGAAAGAAATTAAGAATTTGTACGTGCGTTTTTTTTAAACAATGTGCAGTATTAACAAGGATTTTACTATTTAATACAGTTTGGGAAGAATAACGATGTTTCTACATGTATAGTCTAAGATGGATAATTCCAAGTTTTAAAGTTGAAATCATGCATAATTGGAACTTTTTCCTAGACATTTATATTGTGTATAATGCTAAAATGGTTGATTTGGAGTTTGTTTTATATAGGTTGACCTATTTATTTTCATTATATATAAACATTTTGTTATTTCTGAGCTAGATTTCCTAAACTTAGACAAAGCAACATTAAAATGCATTGTCTCATGAATTTGTCTGTGAAAAGCCTGTTATTGGAAATCTATGACCCCTATAGAGCAATTTGTTGATTCTATTTTGCTCTACATACATTTTAGCTCTATTCATGTGACATTTCGTGAAAAAAAAGAAAAATAATTATCGCAAAGAATACAATAACATTATTTTTATTTTTTATTATATCAAAAATTAATAAAACAAGCAATCATATTCGTTCAGACTTTGCAATTCATGTACTAACTCATGGTATTCTTTGAAATATTCTCTGCACAAAAACAATTGGCTAGGACAATTTCACAGTCTCGTATTTTTGTTGTAATTTTTCTTATACTGCCTTTTTTGACCACCCTCTTCTGAAACAATTGTCGTTCGTTGTTAAATTAAACATTTTGTTTAGAGAAGCTGGAATGAAAATAGAAATGTCTAATAATTGTTTGTCGACGACTCCTTTTTCCTGCATTGATTGATTGTATTGAATACATACTTATCCACCTCCTTATGGACTTTCAGTGTCTCTAATGAAAATGCTGAATTCTGTTAATATCAAAATATACTGTTTTAAAATATTTTATGTTTATGTTATGTTAAACCTAATTATGTTTGGTAATTTTAATAATATATGCCTAATCATGTTAGGTAACTTCTAAATCATTTAAGCACATTTATTGAGATAAAAAATAAATTGTTTCATTCAGTAAAGAAATGTCAAAATCTGGCATTTATTATCTGTAGACAGCAGCTGAAGAAATGTTTTACTTTTATACAATTAGTAAAATACCAGTTATTATGAATGAAAATAATTTATTTCAACCAGCTGTGATTTTATAGCTTGAATCAACCATATGTTAATTACATTTAATATGTTATTTACCATTAATTTTAAATTGATGTACTGTGATTCAGCTTAGTATATTGTTTTTATTCTCCTCTGCAGTTGTGAAAACAATCTTGTATGTTTTGATTAAGGTTTTATATTTTATTTAGTTTAGCTATAAGATATTCTGTATGTATATAAATTTTGTGCTGTAAAAGAAACTAACCTATTTTGGTATTGGCTTTGTTGTCCTTATAACGCCTATTGTAAAGCTTACAACCATAGGTAACTTTTTTCTATCAAGTAACTATCTTGCTGGAATGAAATATTTAATCAATTAGTCTGTTTTTCTATATCTATATTTCAACAGATACAAAAAATACGAGATAATCTTAATCCTGGAACTATTCCTTGTTTTCAAATCAAACTGTCTGAGAGTATTCAGTAAAATAAATATGAGTTGTTTATTTCTTTAGTGGCATCAAACTGAGTATTCAAATCTCCACCCAATACTACTGTATGTGAGTGCCATTTATTTAAGTAAGTTAAAAGCTGTTCCAGCATTTCTACAAAGTACAATTTGTTACTATTTGGAGTACTGTACAATGTTACTTTTATAAGTCCCTCAAAATGCTTTTGTGTACAATAATTGCAGATATCAAGTGCTCAGCATTCAAATTTACTTGAGGCAAAGCTCAAAGTACTGCCGTGGATCATGTCAAGCTTTTGGTAATATGTAATGAGAGTAAAACCATCAAGATTACATGTTTCTATTTCTATTCCATTTATCCAATGTTGAGATAAACTAAAAAATTACACCCCCTGCTAATTAAAAGAACCTATAAAACTGTCAGTTTACTACTAAGTCCCTGGATATTGAAAAAGAGCATTGATACTGCTATCTGACTATTAAAGTTAGACTCAAATGGTTGTTTAAACACTTTTTTATCATCATTTTGACTTCATTTATTTAGTGAACAGGTGGACCTAAAAATTAATAGTAGCATTAACAGAAATTTGTCCAATGATGCAATCAGAGGGATAGGGTACGGATGAATGACAATATCAGCAAAAGAGTCCAGAGCAGCAGCATAGAAGGTCCACAGGTCACCCACAGCAGCAGTTGAGTCATCCAAGGAAGAGGTAGTTCCACCACCGACAGTTGGTGCCATCCCATGCTAGGTATCCACCATCTTACAAACACCTCCAGTTGCTCTCACATGGTTTCCTGGATCAAGAGAATGTTCAGTTCTTGTGATCACAGATTTTACTATAATGTTAGCAATAAAATGTTTTCCATTTTTACTAAGGTGCTGTCTCAGCTTTCTGTAGTGTTGAATTTGAAACAAGTCCAGGTACATAAGAGCAATGTGTACATTTCTGGGTGATCTTTTTAATGTCATCATTTGTTTTCCTGATGTTATCATTTATCTAATCTCATGGTGATGCTAACTATTGTTGGATTGGGGTTCTTTGTTGTTTTCTGAAGATTTGAAATCAAAGCCTCTAGACGAGTTGTCATAACATAATTTGCATCTGCAAGAAATATGGCATGTTCATCTTCTTTCAGGTCTTCAGTAAGCTCAAGTAAGTTTTATTGCAATGTAATGTGCATATCCATGCTGTGGTTATGTTTACAAAGGACTTGGACCTTCCTAGGAACCAGGATTTTCACAAATACCATACTAGAAGAGCAAACCACTACAGTCTTCCTGCCCATCACACGACACAATACAGCATGAAGCCCTCATATATTGGCCGTAAAATTATCAACTCCCTACCAGATCGTATAAAAATTGCTCCAATTAAAAAACTAAAGAAAATACTCTGGGAATTTCTGGTAGAATGACCAGTCTACTCAATTAAGGAATTCCTGGATCAACTAACCTGAAGAAAAACTGAAAATGTTACAAACTAAGAATTCCTCTTTTATTATTTATTGTGATGCCATTGTATTTCTTAATGAAATTAAAAATACAGATTTTTGTCTTTTGTCTATTAAACGGTGCACCGAAGCTCTCACAACCATAACATTATACTCTGTGCTAAATTTATTCTGCATATATTTATAGACTGGTCATACACATTAATTTTGACATATGCATTGTAACAGTGATAGCTAAATAAAGACATTGTAAAGAAAAGTGTTTATATGTAAAAAAGGGAGATGTCAAACTGACCTAGGCAGCTGTGAAGCAAGGTACGGAGATATTTGGATCAATCACATTGCTAAATTTGTGGAAGTCAAACAGGCATAGCAAGTGGTGTGGTTGAGAGGTGGATATTTGTAATGCAATGGCCTGTGCAACCGTGCATACAACCATTATCAGTAAACTACAGTATAGTGTTGCATGATGCACTGTAATGTTGCCTTGTTTACTTTTAAGAACTGTAGCCTAAAATTTGTTTAATATCTTGTGTGTAACAGCTTTTCAACATGTAAAAACATTTTTTGTACAACATAATTAAATAATTTTTTATGTGCGATAGGTGGAAGAAGAAGAACCGGAGCTGGTAGAAGAAATGACAAACAATGAGGACCTCGGATGTGAGGAGCTAGGAGACTCTCCCTACGAGCCAGAGACCATGGAGTTGTTGGAGGACATCGTCGAGGACACCAAGAAGAAGGGTAAGGACGTCCTCGTCCAGGAGAGAATCATCAGTCCACGGACAGCAGACGAAATACCGGACAAACTGGACAAGAGAAAAATTCGGGAACTGAAAGAGAAGCTGCGGCGTCAAAAAGCGAAAGAGAAACAGCGCTTGAAGCAGAAGAGTAAATCGAAAGGCAGAAGTGCGACCAGTAAATGTGAAGCGGACACTTCAAGTGATCCTGGCAGGAAGATCAAGGATGCCTTCAGACTGAACATGGCTGGAGTTATAGTTCATTACCTGAACGCCTACAGGAAGCCTGACTGCAAGTTTGGGAAAATCACCAATACAGATGACTTCAAACACCTGGCGAGAAAGGTATCTGGACTCGTTTCACTTTGATCGTTTTATTAATTTTAAATTGGTGCTACTTTTTAAAATTAATATTTTAATCAAGTTCCCTTAGGCGTCATATACAAGTTCCAAAATTTTGCTTAAATGCACTTTGCTTGTGCATTATTTCCCATATACTTATTTTAAAATCTCTAAATATTATTCTTCATGTTTTGTTCTTCTTATATCAACGACTTTTGATTCAGAATTAGTGCGAGATAACCAGTAATTGTTATTGTAACTTAGTCTTGTTTTATGTCATAATGAATAAGAAGCTGAGCGAAGCGTTCTTTCATTATACTTGATGTTTCTAAGTACGAATTTTCAACACAATTAGCACTAAACCTGGTTTAACCTCACTGTTTAGTTACGATATCATGCAACTCAATGTTATGAATTATATAAATGTTTTCTGAGACTCATCTACGTTAAATGGGTTTACGTAATGGGTGAATTTGAAGAATCACCATGAATCCTCATTGTACACAACTGAAGCAGTAGCACAGTGTTGTCGTGTACAAACATCCTTCTAATTCCAAACAAACAATCCCACTGTTGAACAAACTTCTCAATGAATTGCAGTAGCTATAAGGGTTTTTGCTAGTAGGCATTTTATACTAAACAGATTATAAGAGCATATTTGGAAAGTAAGTGCCATTTTGGAAATAAACTAGTACAAAAACTTTTTCAAGTAAATTTTATTTTTATACGAAAGAGCATACTCTAAACTAGTTTCCTACATGTTTCCGTCAATGTTCAAACACTTGTTGTAGCGGGTGACCAGTTTTTTTATTCCTTCTGCATAGAAACTTCCCACTAGTGACGATAGCCACTATTTCACAGAATTTTTAACTCATTGTTGCATCCAAAGCGCTTGCCACTGAGCTTGTGCTTCTTTTGCAGGATCAAGTGAGACTACAAGTCCAGGCACAGTAGAAACCATCCATCGGGGTTGGTTGCATTTGGATGTTGCTCGATGTATTTCAGCGCAACATCAAAGGCGTCTTTAGCAGCAGAATGACTCACTACGTTGTCACTTGTGGTTTCCTCTTCATCTGAGTAAATTTCTTCTTCATCGGCTTTGTTCTGCACAATATCAATTACTTGGTTGTAGATGAGATCTTCATTGGCTGTAATATCCGAAACATCACCTTCAACAAGCCACTCTTCTACATCTGTCATCTGGAGATCTTGTATATTTTGTAATGTTTCTGTTTTCTCTGTCTCAACATCTGCTTCGGTTGAAATTGATCAGTCTCAGGTTATTCTTTTTTCAATGATGGCCAAATCTTTTGCAAGCCTTCTGAAGGGTGATTTGTTTAATTTCATCTCAAGCTGCAGCAACAATATATATGGTAACTTTTATATTTAAATTTTTCATTGCCTCAAAAAGGTTACATTTTTCTTCTGTTTTTTCCACGAGAGAGCCGACATATTTTCTTCTGTATCTTCTCTTTATCCACTCAATGACGCCCTGATCCATAGGCTGTATTAAAGATGTAACGTGGGGTGGTAAAAATGAAGAAAATTTATAAAATACAGTTTTGATGATGGACTAAAACCAGGTTAAAAGTTTGCCTATACATCAAAAGTACTCACTCACACTATACAAGCATTTTTCAGTTAACTATAACTTAATAATGGTTATAAACCTGTGTGTTTTAAACACAAGGATTTCACTTATTTTGTCTGTTTCAGCTGACGCACTTTGTGATGCTAAAGGAGTTAAAACACTGCCGCAGTGTGGACGAGCTAGAATGTAATGATAATGTGAAGCACAAAGCTCGGGACTTCATCAAGAAGTATATGGCCAAGTTCGGTCCAACCTACCAGAGGCCTGACGATGACTAACAGATGTGCTGACCACTACCGGCCGCGCCCGTGTAGTGGACTGTGGACCAGTTCCTTAACCCTATTGTACAGATCTGTATCATACGTTATGTGTTCATGCCACATGTTATTTATAGTACCTTTGTAATTATTTTGAACAGAATGTAATGCTTTAACATCGAATTTTTGTACTCGTTGTCTAGTTTAAGTATTGTTATTAATTTTAACAATGTTTCAATTATTAGGTATCATTTTGTAATTGATTTTGTTTTATTTTAATTGTTATTTTTCTAGATTGTTTTGATTTTAATTTATTACAACAGTTTTTACGATGCCCTGAACATTTGTAAATAAATCGTAGAGATTAATCAATAATGTATTATGAAGAACGATTATTAGCCGGTGGAAATTATAGTTTAAATTTTTACTGCTCTGCATTTTATACGATCTCCTTTGCATGAACTGGAAAAAGGATTAAACTAACACTTTTGTAAATGCGTTTTTATTTGTATTAAATACTTGTAAGTGACTGACTTTAAGTTGTAATTAAATAATTTTATATTTATGATAATTCATTTATTAAAATTGTTATGTACATTTTCCCAATAGATTTTAGCCTGTTGTTGTGAATTATTGTTTCGATATAATAAGTACTATAAAGATAATTAATTATTTCTTAGAAAAATCTATTTTACTCAAATAAAGTTTGAACTCTTTCATTTTGTAACTTGTTTGTTTCATTGAGATAACACTTATTCGTGTATTATTTTGTTTTGTAAATTAATTACTTACTGGCACAAGCAAAAATATACCTGTAATTTTGTTGTTTACCAAGAATATTTAATAGGATTGTAGGTGATTTTTGTTATAAGGAAGTTATACACCATCTTATCTCTCCTCATCTGAATGATTTCAAGTTGGTATTTTCAGCAGGGGCTTGTCTGCAGTTGAGTGTTAAGGTCAGAGTTATGCTCTCTACCTTGATTTCCAAAAGCATTTGAAAAGTTGCCAATCCACCTCGTATTGAGGATACTTCCAGCTTTGGGTTTTTTCGTACTATTATACTATGGATAAAATCCTACTTTTGGAAAGAAGATTTAGAGTAAGATTTTATGGAGTGGATTTTGAGTTTCAATGAAAGTTCAGAAGACCTAATTACCAGTAGTACCTTAAGACCCCAAGTACCAGAATTGGCTCAAGACCCTAAGTACCAGAAGTACTTGAAGACCCCAAGTACCAGAAGTGACTCCAAACCCTAAGTACCAGAAGTGCCTCAAAACCAAGTACCAGAAGTACTTTAAGACCCCAAGAACCAGAAGTGGCTCAAGACCTTAAGTACCGGAAGCACCTCAAAACACCAAGTACCAGAAGTGGCTCAAGACCCTAAGTACCAGAAGTGCCCCCAATAACAAATTCAGACTCTATTTTTCTTTAACTCTGGAGTTGCCAATCGGTATCACAGGTTCTGATTTTGTCCTTTCTAAAATGCCATCCATACTGTATGGTACCAGCTCAAGCTTTTATTTTTTTTTAACATAAATAAGAATTTTCACAGGTATTCAAGTTTTTATTCTACTGTCTATGACCTGAGTTTCATGTTAAAGAGTTCTGTATGAGTACCTGTGACATAGACTGTAGTCTTGAGTCGCAATCAATTGTTGATGGCACGCTTTAACCCTGGATGTCAACCGACTAGTGACTAGTCGCTACAAATTGTATATATAATTAATTGGGATGTTTCATAGTTTAATTTGATGTATTATTTCATTAAATAATAATAAGTACAAACCAAAATTATAAAGTTGCAATACAAACTGTTGATTTGCCTTTTCTGCTTACCCATTTGACAGAATGAAAAAAAGGAATATATAATCAAATTATGAAGGTTGGTTACGTCTCTGTCTTCAGAATTTCTTCAGCATCAAGAGCATCTGCTTCAAACATCTGTTTATACTCTCTTGTCCAACGAAAGCCATTTATTGCAAACACAATTTGCAGTATTTCTATATGTCAAGCTTTTTTGTCATCTTTGATTTTATTATAGAGTTGTGATTGTATCAAGTGACATCAAACTTTACATCATAAAATTTGCCATCAAGTGTTGAAGTATCTTGTAGAACTATGTGCATTGAAAGAATTCGTTTATTGAACAATTTTAACAACACTTCACCAAAACAATAATTTTACCATTGTGTCGCACTTGGCATTATTAATTGTGAATTCAGGTTTTTTTAAACTATATTGTGAGCACGGGTTTTATTTATGTTTGTATTATTGGGTAATAATTTATTGATATTTTTAGGTTAGCCTTAATTTGTTGTAGGCTATAAATTGTGCAATAAATATTGTTATAACTAGCCCTAGGCCTAGTCTAAAAATACTGTGTATTTTATTTTTTTATTTATTGAGCACTATGAGTGACCTAGTAAATAAGTCAGGTGATCTGAGAATATTATTATGTGGCAATGAATTTGTAACTGATAGTGAACTAGACGAATCTTTTCAAACCTCCCTATAACATCCGATACTATTTATTTCTCCCTTATAGATAGCGAAGAAGAGAGCTCAAGTGATGAAACCCAGGAAAAGAAGACGTTATCTCCAGATGCTCAGCCTCCATCACCAGCTGCTCATCCTGCATTACTAGGTGCTCAGCCATCACCAGCTGCACCATCGTCACCAGTTGCTCAGCCATCGTCACCAGCTGCTCAGCCATCATCACCAGCTGCTCAGCCATCATCACCAGCTGCACAGCTTCATCACCAGTTGCTCAGCCATCATCACCAGCTTCTCAGCCACCATCACCAGCTGCTCAGCCTTATCACCAGTTGCGCAGACATCATCACCAGCTGCTCAGCCTCTTCACCAGTTGTGCAGACATCATCACCAGTTGCACAGTCATCATTACCAGTTGTGCAGCCATCATCACCAGCTTCTCAGCCACCATCACCAGCTGCTCAGCCATCATCAACAGCTGCTCAGCCTCTTCACCAGTTGCGCAGACATCATCACCAGCTGCTCAGCCTCATCACTAGTTACACAGCCATCATCACCAGCTGCTCAGCCTCATTACCAGTTGTGCAGCTATCATCACCAGCTGCTCAGCCATCATCACCAGTTGCGCAGCCATCGTCACCAGCTACTCTTTCTCCAACACTAGCTACTCAGTCTCCATCATCAGCTGCTCAGACTTTATCACGGGCTGCTCAGCCTCCATCATCGGCTGTTCACCCTCCATTACCAGTTGTGCAGCTCCAAACTTCTCCTCCTGTCCAGCCTATGTGCTTGAGAGTGTATCCCTCTGAGAGGCCAAGGTAAGTGGACTCTAAATTTAAGGTTAGAGGCCTTGGACCTTGACACACCAAAGTGTGTTCAAAGGTGTTACTGTTTTTTTTTTCTCATAGATAGTGAAGAAGAGAGCTCAAGTGACGAAACCCAGGAAAAGAAGACGTAATTATTTGGCATCCCTCAAGCTATCGTCACCAGTTGCTTAGTTTCCATCACTAAATGTTCAGCCTCCACCAGCTGCTCAGTCTCCCATTACCAGCTGTTCAGCCTCCCATTACCAGCTGTTCAGCCTCCCATTACCAGCTGTTCAGCCTCCCATTACCAGCTGTTCAGCCTCCATTATCAACTGTTCAGCCTCCCATTACCAGCTGTTCAGCCTCCCATTACCAGCTGTTCAGCCTCCCATTACCAGCTGTTCAGCCTCCCATTACCAGCTGTTCAGCCTCCCATTACCAGCTGTTCAGCCTCCATTATCAACTGTTCAGCCTCCATTATCAGCTGTACTGCCTCAATTATCAGCTGCTCAGCTTCAATTTCCTCTTTTTTTCTCTCTTCATGTCATGAGCCATTTAGTATGGATCCTATTGGTTTGGGAAACCACCAGTTTTGCTCAATGGCACATTGATTCACTTTGGGCCAATATGACTTATGAGGATGTTGAAATGTTCTCGGCTCTACTAATCAGCGTAGGACTTATGAAAAGAAAGTCTGTTGAATTGTACTGGTCAACCAACCTCTTCTAAAACCTTACCTGCTCATACCTTTTTTCTAGACTGTATCTTGATGTAGAATTCAACAGATCCTGACCATGTTTCATTACAAATCCTTCGTAAAATTTACGACACAGCCTATCTAAAACAGTTGAATATGGGTAGTGTGGTGTGGGAGCACCGCCCCTCTCCCCCTACCTTCCTGAACATGTCGGTCAAGGTCAGTGACAGTCTGCCAGTCACCTACAGCACAGTGTACTGTGCGAATTAACCCGTGCGTCGTCCTTGTTATGAAGATTTTGTAAATAAGTGACTTATTTTGCTGAGGCAACTTTTTGTTTTTCTTTGAATATTTTATTATATGAGTTTATATACCAGTGATTCATTAACTGGAAGTGTATAAATAGTTACCTGATCGTTAGTGTGTGTAAATGTGGGGTGAACGTGTAAATTTTAGCAAGTATTATTTTGTGAGAATGAATGATGACGAGGAAGCCAGGATTAGACAATTACTGGACAAGACATTGTCAGAAAATGAGGATGATATAGTCTACGAAAAAAGTGAGGATAAAGAGGACCAGTTAGAAATAGATATATTTGAAGATACAGATGCTGACCCAAATTTTGAAGTAGATGAGCAGAGTGATGTTTTGAGAGATAACTTTTTTCAGAGGAGGGAACATCTGGGATACAATACTACTATGTACATCCACACCACAAGCTGTCACAACCAGCCACCACACCAAAAGCTGTTACACCACAGCATTTTTTTCAATGTTTAATTTTTTGAGTACATAATGAAAAAGATAAATAAACAAAAAATTTAATAATGCATTATTTCTGGTCTTTTATTGCAGGAAGTAAAATATATATTTTGAGTTTTTAAAATAACGTTTTTGCCGATATTAACTAAAAAGTACCTTTGGGATTTTTCTGATTTTTGATGGTTTAAAAAGCCTAGTTCAAGCATACAACTAGCCGTTATCTGCTTGTAATTGATTTCCTACTAATTCCTGCTAATTCGTGTCTTCCCACTTTATATAATTCTCTATTAATGTTAGAACCTCTTTGAATTGTTCTTTTCTTAGTCTAAAATGGTTTTAATCTCTTCTCCCTGGTCTAAATCTGCTATCAAATGGTGAAATTCGCCAAACACTTTTCATTATTGGGGTGCACCCAGTGTTTTCATTTACTAACTGTATATAGTTATGCTGTAAGACTGTATTTTCGTTATCACTGCTGGAACAGTCAGCAGCAAGCTTCAACACTTCTTACAAAATCACTGTTGCACTAAATGCCATTATTTTAATGTTTCCCTGATGGAGATCGCAACTCAACTGAAAAACGAGATGCAAACAAATCCGTCCATCGGTGCATGGACGTTCGGTGTGAGGCGGCCTTTAGTTTGTAGATGATACCGATTGTCGGACACCTGCCCTTCCATTGCTGACTGCTTCAGAAGTCTCCTGAAGGGTGGACAATGTATATATTCTGATAGATATACGTGTGACTTAAAAGTATGGATACACTCTGTTTAGTTTTTGATGGATAAAGATGGAGGAATGGAACTCGGGACACCTTTCTAGTAAATAGAAGTGAAATTTTTAGTCACTATTACAACTTTGTTCATTTCCACAAAATGGGATTTGGTAGGGCTTAACATTTTTATATGTAACATCCACATCCAGAAGGTAAATAACTTCAATAGACAACCACTTATTTACAAACTCAAACCTGTTTTAGCATTCAGGCCTCCCTTATCCTATCAGTTTGAGGACGTTCAGTATCATATTCAGTTTCTAGTTGGAATTAACAAAGTTAAGATGTGTTTTTGTGATACTGTTAAGTTGAAATGAAATGTTTAAGTGAACAAGAGTGTATTATGACCCTGATGTGGGGCTATGGAGACTGGGTGAGATCTTATGATGAAGTAAGGAATTGATTTAATGACACTTATCACAATCAAAAATCTCTTAATTTTTCTATCCAAATGAAGGTACAGCAGGAGCCATCCGTGCTTTTAATTTAATTAATTTCAATGAGCTGCCATTTTATACTGGGTTAAGATAGAAAGCTCTACTTTCCACTGTTCTTCTTCTTTAATCAAGACGTTTCAAATGAGGTGTCACTTAATGAGTCTTTATATTTAAAAATTTGGAGCCACCCTTCTAAAATCACATTTTGGGGAAATGGACAAAGTGTTCCAAGTTCGTTCCCTCCATCATAAAAAACTAAACAGAGAGTATGCATACTTAACTCACACTGTATACGTTTATTATATAGTTTTCTGAATTTCAGAATACTCATCTTTTGTAACAATATTAATTACAATAATTCAGAAATCCTAAGGTAAACAAAATCATACTTGTAATCGTGGTGACATATGTACTGATGAGGCTACACACCTGTGTGTTAACATGTTATATGATTGTACTCAGGTTGTGGTTACCCATGAGTCAAATCCTATGGAGGGTTAAACTTCATGTTACATACACAGGGGCACACGGTGTACACAGACAAATGAAATCTTCCAGCTTCTTGAATAACAGGCTTTGCTAACACTCAGCCGACAAAGCCCAGTTATTTCTTATTCTGTTGTCTTGTTGTTTGTTCTTTATATAAGGCATTGTTTTACTGCTATTATCTGTTGTTTATTTGTTGACTGAGTTTTTCACATTTTTCTTGCACTTTTAATTAAAATCTTTGTGTTACATTTCTTTCATACTATTGCTTTTTATTTAGTATAATGTAATGTGTGTCGCAATGCAGAGTCAATGAAATAAAATATTGATATATTTTATGTATATTTTGTGATAGAGTGATAAAATTTGGCGACATTGACCATTTGGTGGACTCTTTTTAAGTAATGTGATCTTATTAGTACAAGCAATTTTAACCTCTACCTAAAAAAGTACGTAAAAAAGCTGTTTTGTTGATTATTTTAATGTTTTTTACAGTCAGGTATGGAAAGTTAAAATATCTACAATTTTATGAAAAAAAGGTTTGTAGTGTCTTTTTCAAATGTTTTGTATTATATATTGACTACTAAGTCATTTTCACACTCGAGAATAAAATGCGCTATACACTTAAGCGAAGCCTGTTTTGTGCCACTTGGTGTAGTGTACCCCTTACCTTATTTTATTTTATTGCACAAATTAAAGCAAAATCTCTAAAGTTAAAACAATGAATTTCCTCCACAGTCTGAGATGTCGGACTTTGCATCTGAGTTAGAGATATCGGGTTTAAATCTTGCCTGTGTCCTTTATACTTTTTATCAGTAGTCTACAGCTGACCCTGCATTGTACCAACTCCTTTCCTAATTCTGTGGAAAAGATCCTCACAGGCTAGTGGTCCATGAGGATGCCTGAACTTCCTCTGTAATCCTGATCATGCCAATTTCTCGGACGAGTTTGAAAAACCTTCAATTTAAAGTAGCCCCATAGGAATAAATCACAAACAGATAAACTTGGTGATTGAGGTGGGCAGTTTATGTCGCCAAATCTTTAAATCAAATGACCATTAAAAACATTTCTGAGAGCGGTCATGGATAGGTCTGCAATGTGCGTAGTGGCTCCGTCTTGCTGAAAGCACACAGCATCTGTATCAATATCCAGCTCCTCTAATAATGAAATTAAAAAGTTATCAACATTACAATATACCATTCTGAATTCATAGTAACCGTGGTTCGCCAGTTATTTACAAAGAAGTAAGGTCCAAAAATTCGCTTTGTCGTAACTGCACCCCATACGGTAATTTTTGGGCTTTTGGGTTGGAGCTCTCTGGGGTTATGAGCACTTCAGTAACACATGTTATGTTTGTTAACATGGCTAGAAAGGTAAAGATGTTAATCATCAGACATAATCAACAGGTTAGAAAAATTATGCAACTCAATTTTTTATGTTAATAATCCATCACAGAACATAACTCTTTTACCATATTCTGACTCTTTAAGTTCTTGCACAATTTAAATTTTGTTATGAAAATGAAGGTCGTGGTACAAAATCCCCAACGCCGATTTATCTATTTAAAAGCCTAAGTGCCCCCAGTGTTTAAAAGCAAAATGTTTTTGACGCCCCCAATTTTCTTTTGAATAGAAGCCGTATTTATAAATAAACTTACAGTTTTTAATCATTTGTTGGTCTGGAACAGCACCATGTTGACCAATGTTGAAGTAAGTTCTAAATAATCTTTGAGTACATAAGAATCACTGCTCTTAAATAAAACGTTTCAACAACAAAAGCATGGTGTTCAGGACTACAAAACGCCATGTTTACTGAAATGACTCAGTTTACTTATGGTTATAAATACAGCAAATGTTTCATTGTTGCAATATTTAGCATATAACACCATAAACAAAATGTGGAGTTCTCATTGCTTCACTAGGTACATAAAACAAAGTTTTACACCATTTATAACAATAATGGCTGTACCTTTACTCTGATTTGTTGGATAAGTCTTCCCCTCAGATACTAGAATGTAGGTATTATAATATCGTAAAAGTTCAGGAATCGGATAAACAGGCAAATATAGAAAGACAAAGGTGTTTTGTATAATAATATAGATTGAGAGAGTACATTATGTTAAATGTAATCAACTGCTCCGTGTAAACATTGCTCTTTGACATTAACAGCACAATTAATTTAACCATTATTTTCAATGGCAGCGGAGGTGGACGGAAGGATCGGACGGTCGCTGGACCTTCCGTCTCATTCGAGAGCTTCAATCCTGGATAGATCGTGGCCACGGGGAGATAGATTTCTACCTGTGTCAGTTCCTGACGGGGCACGGTTACTTTAGGAAGTACCTCTACAGGATGGGAAAAGTCAGGTCGCCTCGGTGTGCTTACTGCCCGGAGGAAGATGATGATGTTCATCACACCTTCTTCGCTTGCGGGTGCTTCACCGAGGCCAGGCGAACGCTCGCCACCAAAGTTGGCGATGTTACGGCAGAGACCATTGTGGAGATGATTTTGCAGAGTGAGGACGCCTGGAATGCAGTCACCACTCATGTACATGCGATCCTTCATCAGAAGCGTGAAGACGGATGCCTGGCTGACCCCTAGCTTCCGAAACAAGTAGTTTTGTCCTGGTTGGGACATAAGACACACGGACCAGGCAAGATGTCATCCGAAAGGGTTCCGGCCTGGGCCCTCCGTGGCCCGTAGGGGGTTTAGTGGGTAGTCCGCAAGGGAGTCCCACACTCCGTGCGCAAATGCATTCCCCTACGTAAAAAAAATTCAATTTGTTTATATTTATAGCCCTTTGTTTATTCTCTTTTAAGCCTCAGCTCTTGGCTATGCTGGCTTGTGTTTGGTCACTGTGGCTGTTATTCCTATCATGATTGGATCTCCCTGGGATTTGAACCCGTGATCTCTTAGTTAGAGAGCCGTGACTGTACCCACTAGTCTACGGAGGAGGACCATTTATAGTCTTAAAAGTACAAAGTAAGCTTTATAGTAACAACACTTCCTATCAAGCTTTTCTGCAACTGCACTGATGAGCACAGAGTAAGGCAATATCTAGATAAGGAAATTAAGATTTGTGAATACTTTTGTACGTTGTAGCAAATATTAAGTATGCAGTGCTTGGTCAGTACTGTAATGCAGATATCGAAAACGAAGTTACTATCTAACATTTATTATATATTTAAATACTGGTATAAAACTCATCTTGTTTGATATACAGGGTGTATATTATGTCTGGAAACACCCAAATATATCCTTTAATAATTTAAATATAAATTTGAAAACCTCTTACAATCGTGATAGAGATTGGGCATCTACTTTTTGGAACAATTTTTGTTATATGTCACACCAACGGGGGACGTCCTGCCGAGGGTATCTTGAATATTCTTAATGGAAGCCTATACCTTGTGATACATAATTTTAAAGGTAATAGCTTACTGAATTGAATGCCACAAACCGCATCTCAAGGGAATTATTCTATCAGAAAATAGAGCATTTTTAGTATTGAAAATTTACTGATGTTCAACAATGTAATTTTAACATGGTTCTTGCCACAAAATGTGTTACACTAATTTTTTAGCATTTTTTTAAATGTTCATCAATTAAATAAAACAAAAATTTCATTTTAAGCTGGTTCTATTAGCACAAATTTGCCAGTTTTTATTACAGTACAATTATGGAAATACTTATGTTATTGATTTCTTATTACAAATAAAAAATAATGTATGTGTTAGAAAAGTCTTACAACAAACGTTTTACCTGCATTTGGTGTCAAAGCAATTGTTCGAAACTGTGTTCCTTCTACGGTTTGACAATGAGCCAATCTTGTGTAAAATGATTCGACAGAGTTGCCTAACATTTCTTCAGTTATCAAAGCAATCTCCTCTATAATCCTATTTCTTAGGTCTTCCAAATTATGAGGCTTTCTTCTATAAACATTGGATTTTAAATGAACCCCATAGGAAATAATCGATTGGTGACAAATCCGGAGATCTTGGAGGCCATTCGATTTCTCCTCTTCGGGCCAATCCATTTATGAGGAAACCTTAAATCCAAATACTCTCTTACCTGTCTCCCATAATGAGGTGGAGCACCATCCTGCTGAAACCATACATTATCAAAGTATTCTCCTGGTGCAATTTGAATAGCTGGGATTATTTCATTTTGGAGCATATTGTAGTAAAGTTCGGCATTTAAATTTCCATTGATGAAAAAGGTCCAACAATTTTGTTACCTAAAATTCCACACCATACGTTTCAGTTTTTGTGGTTGCTGTGAATGGGACTTAGTAATCCAATGTGGGTTTTCACTAGCCCAGTAACCGGCAATTGTGCCTGTTAACATTGCCATTTAGGAAAAAAGTTGCCTCATCAGAAAATAGTATGTTGGTCAGAAAATCTCTATTGTCATCACATTTGCGCATCACAAGTTCACAAAACTCAACTCTTCTGTCGTAATCATCCTCACTTAACTGTTGGACTAAATGAACTTTAAATTGGTTTGTAATTTATTAATTTTCAAAATCTTACTCACAGACATAGGGTGCATATCATGTTGCTGTGCAGCTTTTCTGAGCGATGTATGTGGGTCTTCAATAAATGTTTGCAAAACATCTAGTGCATGTTCTTCATCTGTTGCAGATTGTATCCTACCCGACTTTGGCCGATTACGTACACTCCCTGTCATTTCAAAACGCTCAATAGTTTTTGATATTGTTGAAACACTTATGGGATTCCTTTCTGGGAAAGTGTCATTAAACAAATTACAAACTTCCCGATAAGATCTTTGACGATCACCATATCCTCGCATCATCAACAGAGTAATTCGTTCTCTTTCAGACAATTCCATTAAAATGCCAAATAAAAACTGAACTACTGTAATTAGATAACTTGTTGACAGCAAATGCTTCAGAGACACTGATTAACTCGACAGGAATGATATGACCTTTGTCCATTTGTAATTCCCAAGCTTAGACCTGTCTAGTGAAAGCTCCATGCTCAACAAAACTGAAACCTGTAGACCAGATGATTAATAACACAATAATGTTTCTCATAGGCTAGTGACCTTTGTCTCTTTAAACCTTCCTGCTGACTGGAAAACACCAAGTACAGATTCATAAGTAATCAGAGAAAGTGACTCATAAGTTTTTATTCATTGTAATAAAAACTGGTAAATTTGTACTAATGAAACCAGCTTAAAAATAAATTGTTTATTTTCTTTTAATTGAAACATTTAAAAAATGCTAAAAAAATTAGTGTAACACATTTTGTGGCAAGAACCATGTTAAAAATTACATTGTTGAACATCAGTAAATTTTCAATACTAAAAATGCTCTATTTTCTGATAGAATAATTCCTTTGAGATGCGGTTTGTGGCATTCAATTCAGTAAGCTATTACCTTTAAAATTATGTATCACAAGGTATAGGCTTCCATTAAGAATATTCACGATACCCTCGGCAGGACGTCCCCCGTTGGTGTGACATAACAAAACATTGTTCCAAAAAGTAGATGCCCAATCTCTATCACGATTTGTAAGAGGTTTCAAATTTATATTTAAATTATTAAAGGATATATTTGGGTGTTTCCAGACATAATATACACCCTGTACAGTATATTTCCTTTATCAGGAGAAAAGCAAAATGAACTATGGCACAAAAACATACTAAGACCAAAATAAATTAAAATACACTTAAATTTACACTTTTTGACATATTTCCTTGCTTATAGCAACAAAGCAAACTCAATATTGGCGTCGGAAACATAATTTACTCGAACTAGAAGTTCCCATTCTCATGCAAAGCCAACGAAATTGCCTGCAAAGATGCGGGTAATTGCTAGTATCTTAATAATAAGCTGGTAGGAGGTATTTAGACCAAATAAAGAATATTTTTGTGCTTTATTTACAGAAATAGAGATTTATTACAACATACACAACAAGAAAATATCAACTTATCTTGTGAACAACAGGGGGTGTGTCACAAGATGATGAGCAATGGGGTAGTCTACTAACTATCGTGCAATGAGCATTAAAAAAGTTGATTTCTAGTCATTCCAAATTTAATATCTTCCCACATAATATCTTCCTTTAGCATATATAAAGGAAGGTAAAGGAAGGGGGGAGGGGGCTCAAGCTCCTCACAGAAATGATCTAAAACAAACATTGCACCCAGTAGATTTTAAGCTAGAATACATTCATGAGGTCTTAAGTTTAACAATTTCCTGGGGGGAGGTCATTCTCAGCCTCCTGTTCCCGGAGGACATTTTATATTTCCTGAACCACTCAGTGTGTTAGCCCCCTCTCTAACAATATTCTATACACGTCACTACCCCACCTAGCCATAAATTCTGTATTGTTCTCAAGTATGACACAACTTGCCTTCTCCAACCAGCCATGTGTGTTGTGCAGCGTGGTTGTGTTCTTAGATACTTGTACAACTAAAAGACACGCTACTTGCAAGACTATTTGTGGAGTCAAACATAAATAAATTGTCATAAAATTAAATGCTGTTTACAAAATAGAGTAATGTATCCTGATTTAAACTGGGGGTTTAAATGTTATCTTCTGAATTTGACAGAACCTTTTGGTGTTTGTTGTTGTTTTTTGTTTTAGACCATTGTTAACTGGAATTTAATAACTTCAGTTTTTTCCAATTTTGTATGGTAACTGATAGCCTACCGGATGTATGAAATAACCAAATTTGAAGTTTTAATCAGTCTTTCAAGATTAGACATTTAGAAACATTGCTCTATTTTGGATTTCATAACACTTATTTGACCTGTTGTGAATATTTATTACACTGTCATGCTTATCAAACTAAAATTTAGCACCAAAAATAAGCACTAAGCTCAGTTCTTAAAGTAAGCTGTGTCCTCCATCTCAAAATATTTCACTTTGGGCTTTTAAACATTTTGAAATTTTTGGGGATTTTTATATAATTATGCCTATTTATGTGAATAGTTTCTAGTTCCTCCGCCATACCTTGTGTGCATCAATTTTGAACTCTATGTCTAACACAAGTTTTGTATAAATATTTAGGAGACTTTCTAAGACTTCCAAGTTCAATGTAAAAACCTAAATTACTACCACAAATACACATACTCGAGCTTTAACAATATTCTGTACAATCATTAATTTCGTTTTAGTAAAGAATGTCCATTTATAACGCATTGTTTTGCATGATAAACGAGTTTTGAATGCATTACATTAGAGGAAGCGAGTTGACCAAATGTTGTAAATTTCATGAACCATTGTCATTCCTTTGTGACATCCGAAATGGAGGATGTTTGTTCATCTTTCCTAACCAACAGAAAACAGGTTGTTGAAGTGTGTCAGACTCCTAAACAGATGTTTGTACTGCTTATACTCTTGCTGTGTTACTCATCAAATCTATATATATATAAAATGAAACTGTTCGTGTGTAACAGCATCACTCACAAACGGCTGGACGGATTCGCCTATTTTTTTTTTTAATTTGTTCGTCTTGATCTGTAGAAGGTTATAGGATACTTTTTATCCCTTTCCCGATTCAGGATTCCGCCCCACTGGTTACAGAAATACCCGTAAGAAATGCATTACAGCAAACATATGTTATTAAGTGAAAGAGTCTTTTCAAATTTTTAATCAGCTGTTCTTTGTAAACATATATAATGCGACACAATCGATGCTTCAATGATATTTGGATGTAAATTTTTGACGGTTAGTCGAGTGCCGTTGCACAATTTTGGTGGTCGTAAGTTTCTCAACATCATTATCGGTGATCCTACTTTCAAGAGTAATTGATGTGACGGCATTCCTGATGGTTCAAGTGAGTTTAAAAACTCCACAGGGTAGTGTACAGCTTGTATATTTAATAGATACTGCCTGAGACAGCGCCACCGGTACGATTCAGAACTAGGTTTTTGTACAGTAACACCGGTACAATACGTTACTCTGTGGCAACACTGTAAGAATACCTGAATGAATAAAAAACTCCGATAAATGTTACATGCCAGTAAAAACATTATATTGTCTACGGCAATAACCCGAACTCTCTCGCCTTTCTCTACAGGACAACACTGCTAAATACCATACATACTCGTCTAATGTTTGGTAAAACCCCTCAAATGGTGTAAATATTATATAACCTAACAATTTAAATGTTTTAAAAATTAAAAGGTTTTCTGTATATATCAATAGATGGATTCATATGCCAGACTTCTTAAAAATCACAGTATACATATAATCTCTAACACGTTATCAACTGAGTTTTACCAAGAAATAATTTTAATGTTTTATTTATTTTGAACAAGAACGTATAGCGAAATACGTTTGGGCCGTGAGCTCGTATAATATTACAAACATAATCACAATCTCTAGAGAACTGTTTTAAATAATTTTAATGTTTTATTTATTTTGAACAAGAACGTATAGCGAAATACGTTTGGGCCGTGAGCTCGTATAATATTACAAACATAATCACAATCTCTAGAGAACTGTTTTAAATAATTTTAATGTTTTATTTATTTTGAACAAGAACGTATAGCGAAATACGTTTGGGCCGTGAGCTCGTATAATATTACAAACATAATCACAATCTCTAGAGAACTGTTTTAAATAATTTTAATGTTTTATTTATTTTGAACAAGAACGTATAGCGAAATACGTTTGGGCCGTGAGCTCGTATAATATTACAAACATAATCACAATCTCTAGAGAACTGTTTTAAATAATTTTAATGTTTTATTTATTTTGAACAAGAACGTATAGCGAAATACGTTTGGGCCGTGAGCTCGTATAATATTACAAACATAATCACAATCTCTAGAGAACTGTTTTAAATAATTTTAATGTTTTATTTATTTTGAACAAGAACGTATAGCGAAATACGTTTGGGCCGTGAGCTCGTATAATATTACAAACATAATCACAATCTCTAGAGAACTGTTTTAAATAATTTTAATGTTTTATTTATTTTGAACAAGAACGTATAGCGAAATACGTTTGGGCCGTGAGCTCGTATAATATTACAAACATAATCACAATCTCTAGAGAACTGTTTTAAATAATTTTAATGTTTTATTTATTTTGAACAAGAACGTATAGCGAAATACGTTTGGGCCGTGAGCTCGTATAATATTACAAACATAATCACAATCTCTAGAGAACTGTTTTAAATAATTTTAATGTTTTATTTATTTTGAACAAGAACGTATAGCGAAATACGTTTGGGCCGTGAGCTCGTATAATATTACAAACATAATCACAATCTCTAGAGAACTGTTTTAAATAATTTAGTTTGTTTTAACCAATGCCATATTAATTTAAAAGTGTTCTAAAAAATCATTTCTGCAAATCGAAAACTGGTTGAATTTGATGCTTTATACCCAATGCTTACATCCACATTCATATTTATATAGACGACAGTTGTAGCCTACTATAGAACGGACATTTTCACAAAAAATCACTTTTTACTTCGGTGCAGTGATTACAAACATACAATATATTTCTAATGAAAACTAGCATTTGCATTTTTTGATCTTCACTATATTTTCTACTGTACTGTGTTGTGAAGGGTGGAGGTATTAAATAGCCTCCTTTGTGTAAAACTTTAGATTAGACCCATGTGTTGTCGAATCTAGTCCGATAGTGTGTGCGTACTAAAAAGCCTGAGATGGAATTTAATCTCTATGTCAGATGGAATTTAATCTCTATGTCAAGGAGGATCACAACCAGTCTGTTAGAGCAGTCCGAACTAAAATTACTCGTATCTGATGGTGTCCGGTGCATCTGAATCTCGTTCTACACTGTTGCCAAATTTACAGTTATGGAATATTACTCTTTTTGCCTTTGGTCTCAACACTATTTGCAATAAACTAACACAATATACGTGATTTGATTTCAATAATCTATTTTGCAAAGTACACGTCAAGCCGACGGTATGTGACGGTATATGGCGGAACATCTGGAGACTATCAACGATATGGCAACACCGCCTCAAAGATCATCAGACTATTGTAGTGCGGCCTGCTCTAGCGATAATGTATTAAGACAGTGCTAATTCCTAACACAATTAACAACTATCTATCTATTGTACACTAAGAGGATTTGTTTGATTCAGTAGACTTGATGCTTTTCTTGGACGGCCGCCTCCGCTTGGTCGTGCCCCCTGAGGTGTCAAACCTCTGCTGTCGCCAGAACTCCTGACGGTTCTTTATAAAAGCGACTCCTTCTTCGGCATAGCGCTGTATCGGGTTGTTGTCCATTTCTTTGTGTAAGCACTTTATGTCTGCAATAAATAGCGTACTTTTAACTGTTTGAACATGTATTTGTGAGCACTATGTTTAAATGACTGATATATTGCTCAGTTCGGTTTTCATTTAAGAATTTATAATCCCTTGTTGAAATGACTATAAAAATTCAGGTCTATATTGACAGAACGAATAATACATGTCCAGTAATCAGCAATTGGTAAATAAATTAAAGGTCTTCAGTGGTTCACTTAAAACTTTTCAAGGTTCAGCCGGTTTTGTTTTAAGTAGAATATGACAATAGTGTTAAATGTTGGTATCCTTTATGTTTGATAGACCTGAACTACTTATACATAATTCATATTAACACACACCTTCGTCACGCTGTCCACATAGTAGTCATAGATGTTACTATAGTTTCAACTTCTAGTACGTCATCTTCTGGCTAGTATGTATTAAAAGCGAGGATTATCTGGATTCGTTAATTAAAAATGTATAAACGCAAAGGTATATGTTAATATTAATATTACATGTTCCATTTGACTTCATGTTTCCAGATTACTAATATAAACTAAATACTGCAGAAGAATTACAAAACAGGCACTTTATCATTTGGTTAAACTATGCCTATAAATGTCAGAACAATATTTACTCCATGTAATCATGTTATATAAAAAACTAAACTGATACACCCCGCAGCAATTCTGTATACAGAAGAGCTACTATTATTTAAGCAGTTCAATTTTGTTACCACAGCTGTCATTTAATAAAACTTAGTTGCTGAAAGAGCTATTAAAGGAGGTCCAGATTAAAATATTATCCATGCTTCTCAAACAATTTTTAAAAATGAGAGCAAAAATGTTTAGTAAATAATGATTTTGGGTCATTAAATAATTCACCGTTACAATTGTAAATCTAATGAAATATTAATTTTAGTTTTCTTCATACATATTAGACATAATGTCCTAAGATTTTAAATTAAAAACGTTTTCTCCTTGTATTTATGACGTGTTTTAATTATGTATACATTTGTTTATGTAATTTTGATAACCACTTCGTATTGAGTTTGTGGGTCTGATCGTGCTTTCCTTGAAAGCTGAAGGCTCCAGGAAATAAAAATAAAATCTCTAGTTACTGGATTGTTTGATCTTCAAATGAATAATTAAATCCAATAAACAAAGAGAATCTTCAATATGATAGGCATATGTAAAACTCGGCTGAAATTGAAAGGAACTGTAAGCACACCAATAGAAGACTGGATCGAAATCACAGATCCTCCAATAATAAAGAAATGTGACAGGATATACAAGGACACACTACTGAAGACGATGATGTGCTGACCTGGGTGTTTCAGCAGCTCCTCGAAGTATTCCTTGTCCACGTTGAGTCCGCCCAGCAGCAGTTTGTCTGCCTTCTTGCTGCCTGAACTGATCTTCGCTATTTCGTCCACCCTGATGGCACTCTTTCCTCGCTCCGAGGTGACACCACTGGTCACAGAACGGCCTGCAGGTCCCGCACTCGACCCCTTGCTGTTCGCAGCTTTGCTCTGCTCGGCCAGGAACATTGGCACTGTCAGTCGTGAACCCACCTTGTCTGGAACAGTGTTACTGTAGTGTTAGTGTGTTACTATAGTGTTAGTGTGTAACTGTAGTGTTAGTGTGTTACTATAGTGTTAATGTGTTACTATAGTGTTAATGTGTTTACTATAGTCTTAGTGTGTTACTGAAGTGTTAGTGTGTTACTATAGTGTTAATGTTTTACTATAGTGTTAATGTGTTACTATAGTCTTAATGTGTTACTATAGTGTTAGTGTGTTACTGTAGTGTTAACGTGTTACTATAGTGTTAATGTGTTACTATAGTGTTAGTGTGTAACTGTAGTGTTAGTGTGTTACTATAGTGTTAATGTGTTACTATAGTGTTAATGTGTTACTATAGTGTTAGTGTGTAACTGTAGTGTTAATGTGTTACTATAGTGTTAATGTGTTACTATAGTGTTAGTGTGTAACTGTAGTGTTAATGTGTTACTATAGTGTTAATGTGTTACTATAGTGTTAATGTGTTACTATAGTGTTAGTGTGTAACTGTAGTGTTAATGTGTTACTATAGTGTTAATGTGTTACTATAGTGTTAATGTGTTACTGAAGTGTTAGTGTGTTACTATAGTGTTAATGTGTTACTATAGTGTTAGTGTGTAACTGTAGTGTTAATGTGTTACTATAGTGTTAATGTGTTACTATAGTGTTAGTGTGTAACTGTAGTGTTAATGTGTTACTATAGTGTTAATATGTTACTATAGTGTTAATATGTCAATATAGTGTTAGTGTGTTACTGTAGTGTTAATGTGTTACTATACTCTTAATGTGTTACTATAGTGTTAGTGTGTTACTGTAGTGTTAATGTCTTACTATAGTGTTAATATGTCACTACAGTGTTAATGCGGTACTGTAGTGTTAGTGTGTTACTATAGTGTTAGTGAGTTACTTTAGTCTTAATGTGTTACTATAGTGTTAGTGTGTTACTGTAGTGTTAGTGTGTTACTATAGTGTTAGTGTGTTACTGTAGTGTTAATGTGTTACTATAGTGGTAATATGTTACTATAGTGTTAATGTGTCAATACGGTGTTAGTGTGTCACTATGGTGTTTGTGAGTTACTATATTGTTAATGTGTTACATAGTATTAGTGTCACTATAGTGTTAATGTGTCAATACAGTGTTAATGTGTCACTATGGTGTTGATGTGTCAATACAGTGTTAATGTGTTACTATAGTGTTAATGTGTCAATACAGTGTTAATGTGTCACTATGGTGTTAATGCGTTACTATATTGTTAATGTGTTACATAGTATTAGTGTCACTATAGTGTTAATGTGTCAATACAGTGTTAATGTGTCACTATGGTGTTAATGTGTCAATACAGTGTTAATGTGTCACTATGGTGTTAATGTATCAATACAGTGTTAATGTGTCACTACAGTGTTAATGTGTTACTATAGTGTTAATACGTCACTATAGTGTTAATGTGTTACATAGTGTTAATGCGTCACTATAGTGTAAATGTATCAATATAGTGGTAATGCGTCACTATTGTGTTAATGTGTCACTATAGTGGTAATGTGCCATTACAGTGTTAATGTGTCACTACAGTGTTAATACGTTATATAGTGTTAATCTGTTACATAGTGTTAATGCGTCACTACAGTGTTAATGTGTCACTACAGTGTCAATGTGTTACTATAGTGTCAATGTGTTACTATAGTGTTAATGCGTCACTACAGTGTTAATGTGTCACTACAGTGTCAATGTGTTACTATAGTGTTAATGTGTTACCATACTACATGTTTATATCGCATCATACTGTTGTACTTGGTTTGTTTACAAATGCGTTCTATGACATTCTCGTTACCATCATGGTTACTCATAAGACCAATATAACAATTTTCACTAACGCTCAACCAAATCCAGTGACATACGCCATCTTCAAACTCGTTGTTGCTTAAATCTAAATGAAGCTACATGCAAATTTTCTAGTTTATAGGTAAATTCATTTCAGAGATATCGTGTGGATAGACAGACAGACTTGTCTGAAATGACATTTTTCTAGCACCTCGTGTAGTAGGATTCACTAACGCTCAGCCATTAAATTTAGTACACAAAATATTAAATGACGTCGATGAAATTCATCTAAACTAATGTTGTCACCTCACAAGTCATTTCAGTCAGGATTAGTTGCATGTCACCTAAATTTGATATTTTTATATAAACCTGTTGACTAACAACAAGTGCTAAAGAAAATCAACGAAAAGAGAAATTCCAATCCCAATCTTCTTTTAACAGTTTTGATAGTACTCCTTTGGTAGATCAGTCTAACTCGCAACACACAACTCACTGCCAATAGTATTCTCTATGGCCTCCTTGGACTTCTGAACGCCAAGCCGGAACTCCTGCATCTCCGGGCGGATACGCAGGCCGCGGTGGTAGTACATGAGTGCATGCTCGAAGTCACCCAGGTGGTAGAGAGCCTCGGCCTTTTGGAGGATACCTTCAAAACACGTCAATCCATCAATGATTACTAAACAGTTAGTATAACTGTAGGGACATAGAATGTTAGGGAATGTTAGTTAAAGGTCTCTCACCCTTGACAAAGGTCTTATCTCCTGCAAGGGCTGTCTCTGCATCCTTGAGTGCGAGGTTGGGCTCCCCCAGCAGCAGGTAGCACTTGCTGCGAGCTACCAGGGCGTTCTTGTCCGTAGAACATAATTCTAACGCCTACAAACATAAAATGATCATAGTATAGTATTTTAAAACTAATAATCTCCAGGGTTAGTTCACTAGTTTAAAATTATTTACATATGGGTGGGATGATTTGGAGATAAACTCAGGGTTTGGTTTATCGTGCTACCTTCGGATATCAGAAGAAGGATAACAGAGAAGGGAGGCTAAAGAATGTTACCGCCTGATCATGTAAAAATAATGACATGATGCCATTTCGTGAATCAGTTGCTAGTTCTGACGCCTCCAAAGTCTTTCGAGGAAGTCCCAATTCTTCAAGAAACCCCAAGTTCCTAGGATGACAGCATATAACTTTTGCAAACTGTTCCTTCTGAATTTATTTTCAATTCTGGGCCCACTACAACTAAAACTCCCAGATATCCATTTTTCTTCCTAAGAGTAGGAGGAATCACCGATCATATATTTCTTAACAGAAGGCTGCCACAGAAACGTGCGTAATCTTATCCGCATACTCACTATTTGAATACACTCAGTTAAAATCCACTCTAGCAGTATAAGGGGGAATCTTATTTTAACAGTTCTTGTGTTCTTACAACACCAGTTATAAGAGCTGCGCACAACTGGAAAACACTGCATCGCAGCCAAAAAGTATAGTTGTACTGTACCCAGAATTGTTTACAGATATTTATAAACCGGCTTTGATTCAGTTTGATGTTGTTCTTTTCGATCGAACAGTTCGTAATAAATCTATAAAATATGAAAATAGAAGACTAAGTTGTGTATTATGGTTTAATGGTTTCTATCTGAAGCGTGTCCAGATGCACGTTTACCTTGTTGACAAAGCCGATAGCGATGTCTACGTCTCCCGAGCGCAGTTCATGACTACCCAGGGCCAGCAAAGTACTGGGCTCCGCCTCCTCAGGGATCTGTAACGCCTTGCTGCGGTCCTGCCTCCTCTTCATCTTCAGCGAGTGTTTGATGTCCCTGCTGCCCATGTTGACCGCTGCAGCTCGGTCCTTATCCGTATATATCTCCTCTTGCCGGCGTTGGCCCTTTATCTTCTTGCTCTTCAGGAGCTTCTGACGATCCGCCTTCGCCTTGGCTATGATCTCTCGCTTGATCTGCTGGAAGGAAGTCGGGCCCGCTGGAGGCGGAGTTCCAGGACTTCTCGGCCTCTCCCGCTCTCTTCGCCTCTCGAAATCTCTTCGCGGCTCCCCCTCTGGTTTCTTCTTGGTGGCTTTCTTTCCTTTTGTAGGTTCTCCCGACTCCGATCCCGATTCCTCTCCGTAGTCCACTCTCATGAAGCTGTGCAGCAACTCCGTGTGGCTCGACATCTTCAGAATGTCGATCTTTGCTCGACCGCCACCGGCCGATATATCTATATCCCCCGCGGTATCCCCCATTCTGCCTGATTACTTATTGAATGGTTTTAACTTTTAATATCTTTTGTTGGAAAACAAGAAATACTCCAGTGTTTATCTCACATTAGTCGACAACCACTAAACGAGTCCAAATTAAATATGGAAATATAATTTTCATCCTTAATGCCTGCATTGATCTCTTTTAAGTTTGGGTGTACCACTCTAGAATACTCAGTAGCATATTTAATTAAACTTTTATATTATCCTGACCAGATTATAATATATTGTAATAACGGAACTTTGACCATATCCAATTCACAATACTCATAATGAATGTCCTAAATAGTTTAATTCCTTAAATAACCATAGTAATCGTATTTTAAAAATTATGTACTACTCATGTTTGACACTTTTATGTTACAATATTCAATTTTCAGTACAAGTAAACAAAATATATATGATTGAAATATTTTCTTACCACAGCGATAGTATGCAAACGGTTGACAAATCTTGGTAACATGTTATCCAAGGTTATACAAACAATTCACTGCTGGTAAAATGGTTATCCAAATCCGCGGTTGCAAATCTGTTACCAAGGTAACAATACTTCTATCACCAAAACGGTTGACTACAAAGGTAACTACTCCTACTGCTACACCTCACCAAAAACGGTTGACAAAATCTCGGTAAACTGTTATGTTATCCAATGGTTATACAAACCAAAAACGGTTGACAAATCTACATCCAAGGCAAACAATACTTCACTGCTACACCTCACCAAAACGGTTGACAAATCTTGGTAAAATGTTATCCAAGGTTATACAAACAATACTTCACTGCTACACCTCACCAATACGGTGACAAAATCTCGGTAAAATGTTATCCAAGGTTATACAAACAATACTTCACTGCTACACTCACCAAAAAACGGTTGACAAATCTTGGTAAAATGTTATCAAGGTTATACAAACAATACTTCACTGCTACACCTCACCCAAAACGGTTGACAAATCTCGGTAAAATGTTATCCAAGGTTATACAAACATACTTCACTGCTACACCTCACCAAAAAACGGTTGACAAATCTCGGTAAAATGTTATCCAAGGTTATACAAACAATACTTCACTGCTACACCTCACCAAAACGGTTGACAAAACTCGGTAAAATGTTATCCAAGGTTATACAAACAATACTTCACTGCTACACCTCACCAAAACGGTTTGACAAATCTCGGTAAAATGTTATCCAAGGTTATACAAACAATACTTCACTGCTACACCTCACCAAAACGGTTGACAAATCTCGGTAAAATGTTATCCAAGGTTATACAAACAATACTTCACTGCTACACCTCACCAAAACGGTTGACAAATCTTGGTAAAATGTTATCCAAGGTTATACAAACAATACTTCACTGCTACACCTCACCAAAAAGCGTTTAACCCAAATTGTGTGATTATCCAAGGTTATACAAAAGATATACTTTTTAAATGGAAACTTCAAAACGGTTGACAAAATCTTGGTAAAATGTTATCCAAAGGTTATACAAACAATACTTCACTGCTACACCTCACCAAAAAGCGTAACCAAAATGTGTGATTAAAGACAAAAAGATATTATTTTTCACTGGAAAACACTTCACCAAACGGTTGACAAATCTCGGTAAAATGTTATCCAAGGTTATACAAACAATACTTCACTGCTACACCTCACCAAAAGCGTAACCAAATTGTGTGATTAAAGGCAAAAGATAATTTATTTTTAAATGGAAACTTTCAAACGGTTGACAATCTGGTAAAAATGTTATCCAAGGTTATACAAAACAATACTTCACTGCTACACCTCACCAAAAAGCGTAACAAATTTGTGTGATTAAAAGGCAAAAGATATTTATTTTTAAATGGAAACTTCAAAACGGTTGACAATCTTGGTAAAATGTTATCCAAGGTTATACAAACAATACTTCACTGCTACACCTCACCAAAAAGCGTAACCAAATTGTGTGATTAAAGGCAAAAGATATTATTTTTAAATGGAAACTTCAAAACGGTTGACAAATCTTGGTAAAATGTTATCCAAGGTTATACAAACAATACTTCACTGCTACACCTCACCAAAAAGCGTAACCAAATTGTGTGATTAAAGGCAAAAGATATTATTTTTAAATGGAAACTTCAAAACGGTTGACAAATCTTGGTAAAATGTTATCCAAGGTTATACAAACAATACTTCACTGCTACACCTCACCAAAAAGCGTAACCAAATTGTGTGATTAAAGACAAAAGATATTATTTTTTTACTACCTATAACGGAGCGAGCATATTTATATTCAGTGCTTTCTTGGTTAGATTGGTTAAATTTCGTTTCTCACTAGCTTTTAACCAATAAATTTAAAAGTGGTGTTGTAGATTTCGTGTTAAGAGAACAGTTTAGTTTAATTATACGAGTAGCCTACATGTTGGTGTTCATAACTAATAGGTTATTTTTTTAACTGTGATATGATTTATAGTATATATTATAGTATGTATACAAGCTCTAGTACTTCTATTTGTATTTTAATTGTAGACCCAAATCTAAAAGACATCAATGGAAGCAGTGGTGAGAAATATAAAGTTGACTGCTTCGACCGTTAAGTAGGTCACACGTCCTCCGGCTGTAACACTCCGAGATAGCGAAACTTACAGTAGTTTATAGCGTGAAGTGTGTACCCGGTAACTGCACCACCATCGACATAAACAGAATTAACAAAACTAGCGACACTACAGCGAGACCCGGCGAACTGGTGGGAAGGTGGGTATCGAGGATCGAAGGTGCGAACTCGGCCAGTAGACCAACGCCTGCAGTGAGGTTCCCATGGAAACACGAGGAATCAATGCCCCGAGAAGTGCGAGACGTCGCCTACTGTTGGCTGTACCTAGAGGTGTTGGCTGTCTGCACCTCGACACGCAAATTCACGGCCAGACCGTCGTAACGAGTTTTGTTACATGGCTGCAGGTTTCTAACTGGGAACTTATGGACAGAATTCTCGAATAGGTTAAACGTGTTGCAGATGGGTTTCGTAAAATGTTTATTTAGATAGTTAAACATTTCACTAGCGTTAACCAACGAACAACTTGAAATAATCCCTTTCAGAATGGCCTAAATAAATATACCTATGTATAGTCAGCGCATTGTAACTTGAAAATTGCTTTTCAAGAGTGTTTCGTTTAGTGAATTACAAATAACTAAATGTAAATCTTAACCTAAAAGTTAAAAAATGTAGTTATTACAATGAGAAAAGACTACTTGTAAATGATATTATCCTTAAGACGTGCAATTTGTTATGAGTATATCTCTCAATTTACGTTTAAAGTTCTCAAATAAAACTACACTTTTGGCTTGCAAAATGATACTAAGCAATTTAGAGCCGAAGTGCGAAAAGCCCGTCCACCGATCTCAAGAATCACAATCGAGAAAAGAGCGTACGGTTCTGTCGGGTGATAGGTTCGGAGACCAAATCTCGGTGTGAGAGCATCTCGCTTAAGTACTGTGGCTCTTTGTAAATAATATGTTTATGAAACAACCTCAGTCATGGAACATGTCAACATTCTGCAAACCACTTCCATGGACAACATTTAGGAGGAAACATGGTCAATCGGTTCATACTAAAAATGTACATTATCGCTAAGTTTTGGTGTCTTTTCCTATTTATATCCTGACTTTAGACGCTGATTGCGTATGCGAGAAAGCAATAAAAAAGTGATAGAAATAATAAATACACGAGTTGAGATGTTGCAATCGAAGGTAGGAGCGTACTGAATCCATACAGACCCCTCAACTTGCCAAGAGAACGGAAATACACTTTCAAACAATAGAAATATTTTTGAAGTCAGAAGATTGCTGATTTCATTTTCGCAGGCCCAAATGCCAAATGCAGCTGATCGTCATTTGCATTCATATGCGCAGCAGAACTTTGTACACAGTCTGGGAAATAAGATGTGTATAAATAAAGTTGAACAAATTTGGGTCAATCTATTGTTGTAACATTGGGCTACAAAGTCATCAAGAGTTAAGAGAGTATACTATTCTCAACATTTCTACTCTGTTGTCTTTCTCGGTTTTTAATTTGATCTCAAAACCTTTATGAATCTCATGAATACTATAAAGATATCAGACGATTTGCTCTTGATAAATCAGCTCTAGAATATTACGTGCTACTGTAATATTAATCAAAGTACTGTAGCGTTTTTAAAGCTACATTGATTTATTTTTTTAATTAAAACTTAAATTAAATAAAAATTTTGGGATCGAAATATTGGGACTTAATTTTAGATTAGATTGTGAAATGTCAGGGGAAAATCGAACATGTAATCCTTTGGCAAGTTAGTACTGGTAGTTTTAAATTGTTAGGAAGGCAGGTTGACTACCTTGAATTGATGAGAACTTGTCTTGTTGCGAGTATTGTTCTCCTTGTTTCATACTGCTGGACCAATGAGAGAGCACCACGGTTGTCCTGCAAAGGTGATTGGAAAGGGAAGTATTTAAGCGCCCGCTCATAATTTTCGCCCTTCTTTTGGTTATTTTCGTGAGTAAAGTTAATTGCAGTGCGCCGTATTTCTTAAATTGTTTTTTCCGCGAGTGATTTTGAGGTAAGCACCAAATTTATTGTACGTTTTATTGAAATAGTCATCTTGATCTGATATTAAATTAATTTTGTTGTCTTTTTTTATAGGAAAAAATTAAATTCATAGAAACTACAGAGCAATCTGAATAACTTATTCTCGAAGAACAATAGAGCATAATAGAATCATACAAGTTACATTTGGTTCATGCTTGCAAGAGAAGTGAATTAAAACTGAACTTTGTTAATAACTTTAATTGAGATTCGAAAAAGTAGTAATTTATTAATAGTTAACTGGAACTGTTTTATTGTGAATTATTAATTGAAAATTAATTGAACTTTATAATTGTTAGAGAGAGAGTTGTAATCTGAATTGCAGAGACTTGAAAGTTAAGGTTCAAATAGTGTAAAGAGAAGTTGAAATTTTTATTTTGAATTTTGAGTGAACTTAGAAGTGAACATTTTTATTTTAATTATTTCCAAGTGGTATTTCATTTTTATTTTAAAACTTTATTATTTTATTTTAGAAGAGAGCTCTGATTTTTAGTTTGATATATTTGATTAATATTATTACTTCTTACCAAAGGAATTTTTAAATTTACTAAAAGGTTTGTCAATTCTTTGTGGATAATAGAGTGATAAAAATTCTGAAACGTTGAACTTATTAATTTGCCAGTTAAAAATAAATCCATTGTTTTTATTTAGAACTGTGATTTTTATTTTAGACAAACCAGATAATATTTAATAGTTAACAATTTTAGTAATACATTGTACTTAATATTCACTAGGATCTTTACTAATCAAAAAATATTTTATATCGTCTTGGATGTATTATTGATGATTTATATATTAATACTGTGGAATATTAATATCAACAATCCAAGTCGTTATATTGACTGCGCCACTCTGCTAGTAAAGTATCCAGTGAATTTTTAATAAACTTATACAAACTGTTATAAACTTTGTTAGAAATCTTTGGCAAGAACTTGTGTTGTCTAGTTAAGTTGTGATATTTAAGTTAAATTTATTTAACCTAAAATGGCTCTCAAAGTGGACTTTTTAAGTAAGGACGAATTAATTTATGAACTGTGGTTCCGTGGTGTGGAAACAATTACTGATAGCACTGTAGATAAACTTAGAAAGTTATTGAGACAGGTAGTAGGTCTCAACATTATTGGCAATAAGCTAAATTTGTCTAGTAAAGTAAGTGGCAATGAGGAATATAAACAGTGTGCTGCTATGTATGAAGTGTTAGTTCTTCGAGTGGAAAAGGCAATAAAGGGTTCTAATAATTTGGAAATTTTGCGGTGCCAGGTTAAAATTGCTCATTGGATAAGGCGAATGAACAACCTGAAAGGTCTATTCAAATTAACGGATAACTTGATCAAAGAGATTGATAGAATGTCTGAGGGTTTAGTAGCTCAGGAAGAGTCATTGAAATCAGTAGAATTGGATGAACAATTATGTAGCGAAATAGAACGCCGGCTATCAGAATCTAACCTGGAGACGGAAAATGAAAGTGTAGCACTTGAAAATATTACGAAAGGACCAATTCCCGTTAATATGTGTAATGATGTTTTCGTACCTGAGAATCGTTCAATTGTATATAATAAGTTACCTAACCCACTTGAAAGGTATCTTAGAATGTTCAAGGTAACGGACGGGTTAAAAGTAAATGAACTATTGGAGTTTTTAAAAGTTGTTAAAAATTAAAAAAACGAAACAAAATGTTCTGATCAAGAAATCTTGGAAATTTGCGTGTCTTATTGCCAAGGTCCATTATTGGCAAAAATTTTGGAAGCGAAAGAGTATGGACAACCCGTCAGTGTTGTTCATGAAAATTTGTTAACTACCTTTGTGCCCCTTTGTTATCGCGAGAAATTAAAATTTGAAAAGATCTATCGCCCCCAAAAATTTAATGAAAGCCTGAGTTTTATACTGGATGTTAAGGAATGGGTTAGTATATTAGCCACATCAATGTCAGAGAGGGAAGTAGTAGATATTATTAAAACAGGTTTAAACCCAGACACCCGCAATAAAATGATATTTATGGGAAATCCTACTTCGCTCAAAGAGTTGGATGAAATCTGCATAAGGTGCCACAATATTGAGTATGCGGATAAGTTGAGGATGGTTCAACAAGGCACCTCAAACCGGGAAAGTAGGCCTATAACTAATCACGTTCAATTAGGCCATAACAATCAAGTTGGATGTTTTAAATGTAAGAAAATAGGACATTACGCTAGAGACTGTAGAACTTGGCATGGTAATGAGGTTAGTAATCAACCTAAATTGCCTGTTGAAAGGCCACCCCGTTTCTCCAATATTCCAAAAAACTTGTAAAAGGGGAGGGCTTAGAAAAAGGTAGCTTAGATTCTAACCCTTCCCGTAAACTGGACACTCAAAAAGATTTTAAATATAGTCCCCAAAAAAATCCGGACATATTAACCACATGTGGCAGAAACGCCATGAGGAAAGCCAAAGTACCTTGCCAAGTGTACTAGTAAATATAGAAAACAAAGTTAATGTGAAATTTTTGTTAGACACTTTAAGTACACTAAGTTTAATCAGTGCGAAACTTTATAATCATTTAAGGGAAGCGAATTTAGTTAACAAATTGTTAGAATCTAAGGTACAATGTGTTAGTGCTGGAAACCAAAAATTAAATGTACTAGGAGAAGTAAATCTTAAAATTAAAATTGACAACTTATCCTGGAAGGTTAATCTAGTAGTAATTAATAACTTATCACAATGTGGAATTTTAGGGGCTAACTTCATTAAATCAACTGGGTTGTTAATTGATTTAAAAAACAATGTGTGTAGATTCGATTTTAACTTGAACAAGTCAGTGCATTTAATTCAAAACACTTGTTCTAATGTGTTAAATATAAATCATAATTATAAGATAGGGAGTTCCGAAGCTACACAGCAAGTTTTAGAAATCATTGAAGAGTTTCCTGAAGTTTTTTCTGAACGTCTGGGAAAAACTCTTGATTTCGAGTACAAGATCCAATTAAAGGATGATGGTATAGTCAAACTGCGGCCTTATCCACTTAACCCTCTGAAGATGGTGAGAATGAAGGAGATCATCGGCGAGCTACAAGAACACGATGTTATCGAGCCAAGCCTAAGTGAGTACTCCAGTCCGGCCTTTTTGGTGGGAAAGGAACCCGGAAAAGAAAGGTTGGTGATAAACTATAAGGAATTAAATAATAAGATTGAGGCTGTAAATTTTCCAATTGGGGAACTCCATTCTTTATACCCGCATTTAAGTGGTCACCGCTATTTCAGCATCATAGACTTATCAAAAGCTTATCATCAAAATAGATTAGCTGATGAAAGCCAAAATTTGACAACTTTCTCTGTGCCATTCGGTAGTTATAAATTTAAAAGATTGCCATTTGGACTTCTTGTAGGCAGTGGCGTTTTAACTGCTTATTTAAATACAGTGCTTGGACACTTAAAATTTAAATGTGTTTTAACATACTTAGATGATATTATAGTATACTCTAAGGGTTTAAATGAACATTATGCCCACTTAAGGGAAGTTTTACGCTGTTTGAGGAACCATAACCTGACAGCAAATGTTAATAAAGTTAAATTTTGTTACAAGGAAATAAATTTTCTGGGACACATTGTGAGTGAAAATCAATTAAAAATTGACCCAGAAAGAACTGTAAATATTCAACAGTGTAGGAGACCTAAAAACAAAAAGGACATTGCGCGGTTTATAGGAATGACGTCCTATTTTTCTAAATTTATTGAAAACTATGCGGACATAGCGGCTCCTCTGAACGCTATGAGGAAGAAATGTGCAGTCTTCCGGTGGACCGAAGAGTGTGAAAAATCGTTTGTACAGTTAAAGAATAAGATATCTAATCCCCCTGTGTTAGCTATTCCTGACTTTAATAAAGAGTTCACCTTGCAGTGTGATGCGAGTGACAGGGCAATAGGAGCTTGCTTATTGCAAGAAGATAACAATAAGAACTTAAAACCTGTGGCTTATTACTCGAGAAAATTTACTGAAAATGAAGAGAAACTAAGTACTTACCACAAGGAGGCTCTGGCAGTGGTGTGCTCAATAAACAAATTCAGGGAATTTCTCGAAGTAAGGAAGTTTAACTTGTACACTGATAACTCCGCACTTTCTTGGGTATTGAGCAACCACACTAAACTAGGGAAACTTGGTAGATGGGTGGAAACAATTTTATCAATTCCTTTCACTGTAAAGCACATTAAGGGGAGTGATAATGTGACTGCAGACTGTTTGTCACGGCTGTTTGATGACAATGATGAGGTTAATGGAGAGGTGTTGAAAGAACTGTCAAATAATTCTGCTGTAACTGTGTGTACAATTAGTGTAGTAAATGTAACTTGTAATGTAAATAACTTCTATCCTTTCTTACCCAAAGATTTAGAATTGGAACAGAATAAGGACAAATTTGTGCAAGAACAGTTAAAAAACATTAGTAGTGATGATGAGCGCAAAGGGTTTTGGGTAGAAAAAAGAATTTTATTTTATACAAATTCGAGATCTAAATCCCCTAAAATAGTTCTCCCCGAATCTATGTTTAAGGCGGTCTTTGATTATTATCATAATAGCCCAAGTGGGGGGCATTTTGGAGTTAATAAAACATTAAGGAAAATTACAGCGGTGTTTTACCATCCTAATCTGAATGAGTTTGTGAAGTCCAATGTTAAAAGGTGTTCTATTTGTCTTAGCAGTAAACCTACTAACTGGAGGGACCGTGGTGAACTGCATGTAAACATTTCGACACGTCCACTACAGAAAATCTACATGGATGTATTTGGACCTCTACCTAGATCTTCAAGACAGAATGAATACATCTTAATCATGGTGGACGACTTCACAAAGTACAATTGGATCGTACCTCTCAAGAAAGTAAATTCAGGTATGGTGTTGCAAGCTTTAGAGAGTAATATTTTTAAAAACTTTGGTTTGCCGGAAATTATTGTGAGCGACAACGCTACTTACTTCACCAGCGAGGAGTTAAGAGCAAATCTTTTCAAATGGGGTGTGAAATTAATCACTACAATCCCGTACAACCCCCAGGGTAACAAATCTGAAAGATATTTAAGAAACTTGAATTCAATTTTGACTTGCTTGTATAGTGATTGCAAAAGGAACTGGGACTCTGATTTAAGTAAAATTCAACAAGCAGTTAACTCGTGTGTGAATGACAGTACTGGGTATAGCGCATATTCTTTAATGTTTAATTTTAAACCTAACAATGAGTTGGATTTAAAGTGGAACTTGAAATCAATTTTTGAAAATTTAGTGCCAAAGGAAAAATGTCAAAAATATGCGGAGGCGTTGGAAAATTTAAATAAACAGTTTATTAAAAATGCGAAGTTAAGGCCCTATAATAGAAACCACCGAAAGTTTAAAATTAATGATGAAGTGTTTTGTAAAATACCTGGACACAGAAATAAATTGGATATGAAATTTGACGGACCATACAATATTGTGATTATTATCTCAGAGAACAGTTATATAATACAGCACACCAAGGACTTAAAAATTTTGAAAAGAGTGCATTTACAAGATTTGAGACCCGCTTAAGTGAAATTTAATTGGAACACTTGGACAGTTAAAAACAATTGGACAATTTTTTCTTTCAGCATAAAATTAAAAAAAAATCCCCATATTAAAATGTCATAATTGAGTAACCATAGGCCAAGTCAAGGTTTTGTGTTTTCTTTCAGGTATTAAAAGAAAAAGGGGATTTTTATGACATATAAATAAATATTTACATGAAGAGGATAATTTACATGGCCTCAGGACTTTAAAATTAAGAAATGTAGTATTTAATAATAGTGTCTACAACCATTATTCTGTCTGATATTAGTATAAAGCCATTATATTATTGATGTACTAACATTCCTTCTTGTGTGTCCAATTTCATGTTGTTATTTGTTTATAGTGAATGAATGAGAGAAAGAAATTCAGGTCAAACCCCCCCCCCCCCTTGTAATCCAATGTAAATAACGTGTTAGTAATTAAAAAAAGGGTCTTAAATGTTTTAATAAAGTTTATGAAGGAAAGAATGAGCAATCTTTGAGTTGGATAAAAATTAAAATTTTTTGAAAACGAAACGAGACAAGCTCTGAAATTCCGACATAAATGGTGACAAAGGGGACTTATGTCATTGTAAGAGAGAATGTTCTGT
Source organism: Homalodisca vitripennis (assembly GCF_021130785.1). Classification (NCBI taxonomy): domain Eukaryota; kingdom Metazoa; phylum Arthropoda; class Insecta; order Hemiptera; family Cicadellidae; genus Homalodisca; species Homalodisca vitripennis. The sequence continues at coordinate 11,348,551 of NC_060212.1, read as the reverse complement.
TTATATGTGAAATGCTGTGGAGGTGAGAAACGGAACAGCACTGACACTCCACTAACACTGGTCACACGCTGCGGACCACGCGCGCGGCCCACCGGCGGTTCCAACAACGGGGATGGTGACCTACACTACACGACGGATCCAAGGGACGATACATACGACCGTGAAGACGAGCACTCACTGACTGAGGGATAGTGGTGGGAATAACTTAATGAAAATAATTGGTTAGTTCGGTTATTTTATTTTAACCGATTAGTCGGTTATTTTTGCTGCATCCAGTTAAATTAGTCTATAGACTAATTTTTCTATAAGTTAACTGGTTGTGAAGACTTGGTCTATATTTGAATTAATCGTTGATTCTGATCGGTTATTTTAAACTAGTCTTTAGATTAGTTTTTCTAACGACTAATTTTTCTATAAGTTAACTGGTTGTGAAGACAGTCTATATTTGAATTAATCGTTGATTCTTATCGGTTATTTTTAAATTAGTCTTTAGATTAGTTTTTCTACCGAATAATTTTCTGTAAGTTAACTGGTTGTGCAGACAGTCTATACTTGAATTGCTCGTTTATTATAATAAGTTATTTTTATTACTGACATATCGTTCTTTAGCGATTAACTTTCGGTTAACTTTGGTGATTCGTAATTAAAATAAATTATAATTTTGCAATTTGAACGGTAATTATCTTGTAGTGTTATAAATGATATATGATAATATAACATTTTAAAATGTTATGACTATAACGTATGCACAGAAAAAAGTAATAATACAATTACAGAATTTCGTTTTCAATTACGGTTCTGCCAGTGCGGGTTTGCTTGGAATTTTTTGATTGTATATTCAGGTCCGAACTCAGACCGGGTTTTCGTACAATTTCTTCCGGAGCCAGTCACACGTCTATATGAAGGGACTGTGTCTGGTGGGGGGACACGACGGGGCCCGACCGAATATCTTTACCAGGGCTCGCCAAAGCTAAGTACGGCCGTGAGTAAATTGGCCGCGCCGCGCCGCGCCGCGTACCTGTCTCAACAGGAATGGTTCATTCCCCCACCACCCCATCCCTTTGACTCTCCATACCTATCAAAGAATATAAATAATCAGTTCAGTTCGCACCTACTTATCTCCAATAGAAGATCTTCTTTTATCAAACTTTGATGTTTGATTTTTTATAAGACATAAATAAAATAATTGTGTAGGTATTATGGTTAAGGTGTTTCGTGAATAATAGTGTTTTGTTTAAATACAAAAATGAAATGCGTTATATTGAGAGTAAGTTAAGCAGAGCATTAGGCTAATTGTTTTGGTGTAATTGTTATCTGTAAATAAACTCTGAAATTGTGTACTAAAATGTGGATTGAATTTAAAAGGTAATCGGTTATTCATTCGACTAAAATAACCGATTAACGAGAAAAATAACTGACTGGTTAGTCGGTTATAAAATCCATTCGGTTATCCCATCACTACTGAGGGAGCTGCTGTCCATACTTAGACGTCGACAGGAGGAGACCGGAAAGGACAAAATTCCTTGGACTGGAAAAGACTGACCTGTTGTAGATAGTAAAATTAGAATTGTGAGGGGAATAGGCTTCGCTATCTCGAGTTATTGACCTACATTCCTTTTATAACGGCCAATCTCTATTTGTTTAACTGTTCTGTCTGTTCTAAAAACATTGGTGGGTAACTAAATGATGTACGTATTAAAAACATTTTTTTAATTGCTAATTGGTGTTAAATTTCTTTTATCAACTTCAGGGCCGTATTTAGAAGTAAAGGAGGGGGAGTAATGTAGCGTTTTTAAAGCTACATTGATTTATTTTTTTAATTAAAACTTAAATTAAATAAAAATTTTGGGATCGAAATATTGGGACTTAATTTTAGATTAGATTGTGAAATGTCAGGGGAAAATCGAACATGTAATCCTTTGGCAAGTTAGTACTGGTAGTTTTAAATTGTTAGGAAGGCAGGTTGACTACCTTGAATTGATGAGAACTTGTCTTGTTGCGAGTATTGTTCTCCTTGTTTCATACTGCTGGACCAATGAGAGAGCACCACGGTTGTCCTGCAAAGGTGATTGGAAAGGGAAGTATTTAAGCGCCCGCTCATAATTTTCGCCCTTCTTTTGGTTATTTTCGTGAGTAAAGTTAATTGCAGTGCGCCGTATTTCTTAAATTGTTTTTTTCCGCGAGTGATTTTGAGGTAAGCACCAAATTTATTGTACGTTTTATTGAAATAGTCATCTTGATCTGATATTAAATTAATTTTGTTGTCTTTTTTTATAGGAAAAAATTAAATTCATAGAAACTACAGAGCAATCTGAATAACTTATTCTCGAAGAACAATAGAGCATAATAGAATCATACAAGTTACATTTGGTTCATGCTTGCAAGAGAAGTGAATTAAAATTGAACTTTGTTAATAACTTTAATTGAGATTCGAAAAAGTAGTAATTTATTAATAGTTAACTGGAACTGTTTTATTGTGAATTATTAATTGAAAATTAATTGAACTTTATAATTGTTAGAGAGAAAGTTGTAATCTGAATTGCAGAGACTTGAAAGTTAAGGTTCAAATAGTGTTGTCTAAAATAAAACTTTATTATTTTATTTTAGAAGAGAGCTCTGATTTTTAGTTTGATATATTTGATTAATATTATTACTTCTTGCCAAAGGAATTTTTAAATTTACTAAAAGGTTTGTCAATTCTTTGTGGAAAATAGAGTGATAAAAATTCTGAAACGTTGAACTTATGAATTTGCCAGTTAAAAATAAATCCATTGTTTTTATTTAGAACTGTGATTTTTATTGTAGACAAACCAGATAATATTTAATAGTTAACAATTTTAGTAATACATTGTACTTAATATTCACTAGGATCTTTACTAATAAAAAAATATTTTATATCGTCTTGGATGTATTATTGATGATTTATATATTAATATTGTGGAATATTAATATCAACAATCCAAGTCGTTATAAGTACATTTCTTCTACTCTCTCTTGGAGAATAGTGTTTAGAACGACGTGGTTACGTGGGGATAATAAATATCCAAAGGATAACGTTTCCACGATAAAAATGCGCAAGACTAATATTCTACTGCAACAGCCCGCTGGCTGTCACCGTTGACTATGGATGTCTTGGCGGTCTATAGGTCTCAAACTGGACTTGCTATGCATTAAAAATGTTTGTAGTAAATTAAACAATATACTTGTAACGTAGCTATGGTAGGAAGAGCTGATACAATGTGAATATTGACTTTAGCTCCAGTTCACCTTCCACAGTCTGGAATCTGACTCTGTCACACAGTTGACTCCTGGAGTCTTTACTTTACTTTATTGTTATACTGACACATAATTGTGTATGACAAAGTCAGTGAGACAAATATATATATATATATATATATATATATATATATATATATATATATATTTATATATATAAACTAATTTATTTTACATACAAAAACTAAACTTTAACTTAACACATCTTACAATTCTTAAAATATTTTAAAATAAACAGATTGAAAAAAGTCTTAAGTCAAATATAAAATTAAAGTTGCAAACCAGTTAATACATGATGAAATAAATAACTGCAACAAAGAATTCATATAACAAAAACACGCCAAATCTCTTAAATTGGTGTTAAAGAACTCCCCAACCAAGTAAAACTCTCCACTGATCAAAAACTCGTTCAGTTGACTTTTAAATTTTGTTTCTATGGGTTCGTCTTTTTATTTCGGGGTAAACAAGAGAAGAATCTCGCTCCAGCACTGTAAAACAATGGTTTAATAAATATACAAAGAAGGAAACGATATTTCAATCCGAAAATACGTTTATACATCAAATTATTCTACTAAATCCAGCTATCAACCGAACCGTACGTTTCTGCAACACAAACACTCTTTGCATCAGAGCCTGAGATGCTGAGCCCTAGACTATCAGACCGTATCTTATCCGAGACTCGATCAGTGCTTGATAGATAAGTTTAATCAGACATTGATTTCTATATTTCGCATACTGCGAGAGCAAAAATATTGAAGAAGCCAACGAGTTACAGAAAACATTCATATCAGCCTCCCACCTTAATCATTACTCAATTTGAATTCCAAGATACTTTGCAACAGGAGCTGAATATGTATGTACGGATAATCTGACTTTTGAACGTGAGAGAACTCATTAAACAAGTTTTTTTGTAAGTAAAAATGTAAATTTCTGTTATTTAAGCATTGAAATATGTCTGACAAAACAAATTACTGTTAACTTTGATATTTTGTAATGTTTTTCCTGAAAAGACTATAGCAATGTCATCTGCGTATATTGTGAGTTTTTGATAATTAACTAATTTCGGCAGAATGTTAATGTAAAGATTGTAGAGAATAGGTCCAATCACAGAGCCTTGTGGTACTCCATGTGAGATTGGTTGCCAGTCCGATCGTTGGTTCATAGCCTCCACACACTGTTCTCGCTGAAAGAGACATGATCCCAGCCATCTCACAGCTCCATCACCTAGCCCCAACCCCCACAAAATCTCCAGCAATTTCGAATGACTGACACAGTCAAAGGCCTTGGAGATGTCCATCATCACACTTACCACTCTCTAACGTTTGTCCAGACTGCTCACTGCCTGTGTTACCAACTCAGTAACTGCTTCAGTTGTAGATTTTCTTTTTAAAAAGCCTGGGATAAAATCTGAAGTCATGTTCGCCTGAAGAAACATAAATGTGTGGAAAGCTCGGTTACTCCACCGTGCTGAGAGATCTTGTCTTAACCATCTTAGTGCACTCAATTGAGGAGGTAATTTTCATAACCCCACATGTCCAAACATTTTATTTTTCAGTTTGTGTTTGCTGTTGTTTTAGAATTAAAAACTACACATATTTCAATGTGATGAAAGTATTAAAACCCCATACACCAATGTTAAAAACAATGTAAGATATTTCCGTCAAAATCATAGGCTCTTAAATAATTTATCCTGGATATAGCAAACCACACATCAGCTCTTAAAGCAGGAATTGGAATCGCGTGACCTTTGTGCTATACAACTCATGGCTGCATTGCGATGATTATTTTGTTTTTGTTTTGAGGTTAAATATAATATTGTGTTACTGTGGTGTACATTACAAACAAGAATGGATACGAGGAATATGATAAAGTTGGAAAAGTTAAGGCACTTCGAGTGATTGTCTCTTAAAGGTGATGTGTCTCTTTATAATTTATTAAAACATTTGCCTAAAACCAGTTATATGAAAAATATTGTTATACAGAAAGTTGAACATAAGACCAAGAAACTAAAAAAGATCTAGGTAACAGGCAATGCGTTTTATCGTTTTCAACCTGATCTCATAAAATATAGTCTGTTGACAAAAGGATGTCAGTGATCTTTTAAACAAGATTGGCAGAAAACCCAAGTATGCAATGGTATATTAACATTATCGTTTATCGTTGGTTCCCTCTCAGGCCCAGAGGATGAAAAGGTCGAGTGAGACTGCCTGGATTAGTACTGTGCAGATCACTTGTAATTAAAAGCCAATTTTTTATTAATCATTTTATATTTTTTTTACTTTTAACTTAATTGGAATATAGCAACTAATAAAATTGTGAAAATATCTCATTTTTGTTCATAAACCCTTATTTTTTAAACCTTATCCCCTTCCATTCAAACACATTACCCATCAATCAAAACCTTTTCTAATCTAATCTTATTAAATTGATCGACTCAAAACCCCACATATACAGATGTGTTGTTATCTAAACCCTTTATGTTAGGAGTGTTTCAAGTATAACCCTACACTTTTCTAATTTTAAAGGGTATAATCTCATTATTTTACAAATGTTTAGTTAAAAACCTTATACATATTTTCAATATTATTTTATATATAGGTTTCATCTAAAAACTACAGGACAGTCTTTTGGTTTTGCTGAAAAATCAATTAACATGGACATGTGGGTTATTGAAAATTACCTCCTCAATTGTGCTCCTTATGAGAAAATGAGAATACCTCTTCACCTAGATTACAATATACTTTGTAGTCTAGGTGTCTCTGATGTAGAAACGATGTAAATAGTTCATTTTCAGCTTCTTTGTCACCGACTTTTGGATCTCAGAGGAACATGATTCCAGGTTCCAGGAGTCGAGTCAAATATGTGACCGTCGAGCTTCAGATACTGCACTGAGAGGCAGGTGAACTGGAGCTAAACTCAACATTCACTTGTATTATAACACCAACTTTTGTCAGTTGTAAAAAAAATCATTTTTAGAAAACTAAGGCCATGCTCCATGCCCGGGTCTTCTGGGTCCGGTAAGGATAGAAAGAGAAAAACCAGATATTTTGAGACTTAGAAGCAATAGCGTGACAATAGGATCTACTCATATTAAAATTTAGCACACGCAAAGGATGTTCTGCGAGTAATCTGTATACCTCAAGATCGACATTGGCCTTCAGTAGGCACTAAGAACTTTCCCTAGTCGATGTAAATGTTAATCACCGATCACTATGAGATAAACATAGTCGGGCGATAACTCACACATGGTGTCCTTGAACTATGAATAGAAGAGCACAGTGGGTTTGTATGTTGTTGATTAGTAAGGAACCTTTTCCCTTTATATACGGTTCTGACTTGTAAGGTCATTAAAATTTACATAATATGATGAGTACACCACACCACGACACTTAGGTTGCATACCAAGTTCAGAACTCATTTTCCTTATCCAGATATTCTGCGGGAGAGACATAATAACACAGAAAATTAATTGACACAAAAATTACGCTCGGCCAAACTCCATGGTTGGACATGCACCATCATAGAACTCGATCTTGTCTATGTAGAAGTGAAGTTTCATCTAAACTTTAAAGTATAAAGATACATACACATGTCTCTTCATTAAATTAGGTTTCGTAGCAGTGGTCAAATAATAAAAGTTCTGATGAGCTAGGGAGGGTACTAAAACTTCAAATTGCACTGAACTCAAATCTTGTCACTGTCTTTTAACATTGAATTTCCATTCTGTTATTTGTTTCTTTTACTCTATGAAATAAACTGTCACATGTTCACATCTGTTATGACTAGGTTTGTTCACAAATTATTTATACGTCTATGTTCTCGTTATCATCATGGTTACCCATAAGACCAATGTACAAATATTCGCTAATTCTCAGCCAAATTACACGAAACAACATGCACCATCACTGAACTCGTCGCTTATATGGAAGTGAATCTTCATGCTAAATTTCAAGTATATAGATCATTTTGTTTTCGAGATCAGACAGACAGAGAAATGACATTTTCCAGCCTCTCGAGTGATAGGCTTCGCTAAAGCTCAGTTAATAATTTCGCAAGCACTTATCATTCATCACTGCAGATACACCTCTCAGGACCAAGAAATATGGTATCTTGGTCATACAAATTATGATGAGGATATGCTTCTTATTAATTGCACAACTAAGCACTAGTAGACTACTTATTTTTTATTAAAGTAAAATGTTTTGTGACAACAGCCATATAATACGTGACTATCAATAAATAACTTACATTATCAGTGTTTCCTAGTGTAACAGCATTATATTTTTAAACGTTAGCTTAATTTTCAAAGTTTTTAACTTTATTATTTCTGTTATTAAGGAGAATAATATTTGGTACTGTTTTTAATAATATTAACTATTTATTAAATGGAAAATATCTATCACGTTGATATTAGTTTTATATATATATATATATATATATATATATATATATATATATATATATATATATATTTAATAATATTATTTTGATAGTGACAATAACATTTAATTTCGTATCCTCTAAGCAACATTTGTTACTAATTCGCCTTTCAACTATGATAAGAATAATAAATAAGCACTGATAACCAATCATTAACTCATTTCCAACTGCGATAGGATTAATAAATAATCATTGATAAGTTATTATTAGATCTTTTTCAAACTTTGATGAGAATAACACATGAAGTTAATTAGCTTTTACTAATTTAAATTTAAATTTACTTGATAGATAAAGCTTTGAATAATTGAGAGCCAGTTATTAATTTTTTTATCAAATATATTTTTATCAATAATATCGCAGAGGAATTGAAGGGAGGGGGTGGATACCTGTAGTGGAAGGTGCTGCTCCTGGTGGTAAACTACGAAACGTAGAGCTTCTTTGCTCTCCTCACAGATGGTGTGATGATGCTCACTTCGACCAAGCGTTTGATTCTTTTTTAATTACTAGAAATAATAGCATTATACTAAACTATCACTAAAGGTGGTGCAATCGATTTTGAGTTGAGTACATTTTTAAAATTTTATAGTCACAATCCTTTAGATCTCCTTCCTGAATACAGATATAAACGAAAAAGTGTTTTAGGTCGCTTCACGAGGAATTTGAAGTAGTCATTTAGTAGACAACGTCGATAATCTTAAATTCGCAAGGTAATTTAAATAATTATAATAACTTAATATAGGAAGGCGGTAATAGTCATATTAGTCGATTGGACAAACATTGATTCAGCATCATAAATTGTACTAACAGTTTAATTTTGTTTCCCATTATTTTCTACACAAATAAAAGTACTATTATCTTATTTGTTAAATATAAAAATGTAGATTTCTAAACTCATTTAATACATTTCGTAATTTATATTCTAAACGTGTTTTATTTTATAAACTATACAAGAAAGAGACAACGATGTTGTATAGCATTTGTAATATTAAAATAATAAATACAATTAATTAGAACCATATTCATCCCCAAAAAATTGGTGCTAATTATAGGCTGTCTCGTTTAGTTTACGGAACTTAATGAAACTAAATAATAGATCGCTTATTGTTTATCAGTGTTTTGTACAGTGTTTATCAGTGTACGATAGTAATACCTTATCAGCGATTCTATTTACCATTCTTAACAGATTAGGTTGAAGATTTAGAAGTAGCTAATGTATTATTTTTACCAGAATCAGAAGAAGATATACTTGTAGTAATAGCTTTTCAGCGCTTTTAATAAAATTATACTTATACATATTTTTTCAAATTTTTAAGAAGATTTAAAATAGCTTATCGACGAATTTTTATTCTTCATAAGAGAGTAAGGAGACAAATTAGTACACGTAATACCTTATGCACGCTTATTTACTATTATCATCAGAGTTTCAAAAATTTTTACGAATAACTTAACGATAATTTATTATTCCTTTATTCCTGTCACAGTTGGAAGATGAATTAATAATAGCTTATCAGTTCATATTTATTATTCTTATCAGAGTTGGAAGCTGAATTAGTAATAAATAGCTTATACACACTTGTATTATTTTTACTGTCACAGATAGAATACGATTTCATAATCGTTTATCAACGCTTATTTATTATTTCATTATTATTGTTATTATTACAGTTTAAAAAAACGTGCAGTAGTAATAGCTTATTTATTATTCTTATCAGAGTTTGAAGAAGAGCTAGCAATAGAGTATCAACAAATCTTTGTTATTCTTATGAGATCTAGGAGATGAGTTAGAAATAGCTTATAGCATAATTTACAGTATCGGAGTGTGGGTATTGAACATGTTCCCTGTAATGTAATACAAAACCTTGTTTTATAGGAGACATTAACGTCAGCAAAGTTTATCAGTTACTCATTCCTTCGGATTCGATCAATGCTAGGCCCATGGATTGTTATCCCTATTTTATTCCTGTCTCAGCGAGCATTTTCTTCCTGAAAATATGTATTTCATTATTGAAGCCGTTTGATTCCGGATAATCTGTTAAACGCCGTGTATCTTGAAAAAAAAAAACAACTATTTTGCCCCTTCTGTGAAACCTGTAACTTCATTCCTACTGTATTTATTGTAGAGTGTAACTAAGTAGACATATGTATTTTATTTGTCCATAAGGAAATATAGTCATTTAAATTAATAATGCGGGCATCGTGTCCACAAACGATTAGTTTAAGATGATAATAATATTTCTGCAGTATGTGTGTAGAAAATGACTGATGTAATGTTTTCATATATCAAATATGTAATTTCCTTGAACAATGTTTTATTTACAAATATGCCGTTTTATTAAACTACTAGCAGTTACCCACGGCTTCACGCGCAATTTCATACTGAACAACTGGGACACAGGAGGCGTATCTTTTATTGAATGTCGTTATTACTCCCCTGAGATAAATGATAGTCACTGAAAGATATTCCAAGCTCATGATCCATTTAAGATTAAAATTTTAAAACAGTGTTTATACGTACTTGTGAAATAACTCGAATTTCTCTCCAAAACTGTATGATGTGTTGTATACAATTGTACATTAGCCCAGCGTAGACAGGAGTAATGTTACATTAGCCCAGCGTAGATCAGGTAGTCCATTAAAGACGATGCCATTAGGTTTCAGTTAACGCACATACATTGTAATACAGTATGGCGTTCAATTTAAAACGGAAGTAGGCATGTTGTAGGTACATATTATTATTGTGTTCATACTGTAGTTAAGAGCTTCAGATATTAAGCGAAATTGCATATGGTTTTCGTTTTAGACTTTGCGCGTGTATGAGCACTACTGGATCGAATTAATTATATTTCCGATGCCATGATTGAGCTTGCTTTGTTGTTCCGACCAAGAAAATATGTACACTTAGTTCTGAGAACCATACTTCGGTCAAAAACAACTAATTTGGGTTTTATATAATTTGTTTTGTTTGTAGCCAACATAAGATAGTAACTTCGATATCTGCATTACTCTGTTTATATATAGTTTATATTACATTTTAAACTTAAAGTTGTATTTTTACCAAAATTTGAATTGTATTGTCTGGATGTGTTGTTACTTTTAAGTTTGCTCTATGCTTTCAAACTATAAGTGTAAAGACATTAAAAATTGTGAAATATATATATATTTCATACACATTTACCTTTCTTTAAGTAATAAATAATTCGCACATTGTTCTTTGAAGACATAATTCATTACCTGAGCTTTAGCGATCGTCCGTGGGGCTTTTGTCTGTCTGTCTGCACGATAACAGTAAGACGCACGGACCTGTAGACTTGAAATTGTGCATGAAGCTTCATCTGTATATGAGGTACACTGAGATCGATGATGGTGCATGTGGCTGAGCGTCAGCGAATATTTTAACATTGGTCTTATGACTAACCATGACGGCAACGAGAAAATAGCAAAATAAATAGATTTGTAAGCAAACTCGATACACCCATAACAGCTTCAAACATGAGACATATTAAAACATGTAGCCTTACTGTCCCAACACACAAAACATGTAGCCTTACTGTCCCAACACACAAAACATCATCTTACAGTGACTTGACTAACCATGACGGCAAAGAGAAAATAGCAAAATAAATAGATTTGTAAGCAAACTCGATACACCCATAACAGCTTCAAACATGTGACATATTAAAACATGTAGCCTTACTGTCCCAACACACAAAACATGTAGCCTTACTGTCCCAACACACAAAACATCATCTTACAGTGACTTGACTAACCATGACGGCAACGAGAAAATAGCAAAATAAATAGATTTGTAAGGAAACTCGATACACCCATAACAGCTTCAAACATGTGACATATTAAAACATGTAGCCTTACTGTCCCAACACACAAAACATGTAGCCTTACTGTCCCAACACACAAAACATCATCTTACAGTGACTTGACTAACCATGACGGCAACGAGAAAATAGCAAAATAAATAGATTTGTAAGCAAACTCGATACACCCATAACAGCTTCAAACATGTGACATATTAAAACATGTAGCCTTACTGTCCCAACACACAAAACATGTAGCCTTACTGTCCCAACACACAAAACATCATCTTATAGTGACTTGACTAACCGTGACGACAACGAGAAAATAGCAAAATAAATAGATTTGTAAGCAAACTCGATACACCCATAACAGTTTCAAACATGTGACATATTAAAAACATGTAGCCTTACTGTCCTAACACACAAAACATGTAGCCTTACTGTCCCAACACACAAAACATCATCTTACAGTGACTTGACTAACCATGACGGCAACGAGAAAATAGCAAAATAAATAGATTTGTAAGGAAACTCGATACACCCATAACAGTCTCGAACATGTGACATGTTAAAAACATGTAGCCTTACTATCTCAACACTCACAAAAAATCATCTTACAGTGACTTGACTAACCATGACGGCAACGAGAAAATAGCAAAATAAATAGATTTGTAAGCAAACTCGATACACCCATAACAGCTTCAAACATGTAGCCTTACTATCTCAACACACAAAACATCAAATTACAGTGACTTGACTAACCATGACGGCAACGAGAAAATAGCAGAATAAGTAGATTTGTAAGCAAACTTAATACACCTATAACAGTTTCGAACATGTGACATGTTAAAACATGTAGCCTTACTATCTCAACACACAAAACATCATTTTATAGCGACTTGAGTAACCATGACGGCAACGAGAAAATAGCAAAATAAATAGATTTGTAAGCAAACTCGATACACCCATAACAGCTTCAAACATGTGACATATTAAAACATGTAGCCTTACTATCGCAACACACAAAACATCATCTTATAGTGACTTGACTAACCGTGACGACAACTAGAAAATAGCAAAATAAATAGATTTGTAAGCAAACTCGATACACCCATAACAGATTCAAACATGTGACATGTTAAAACATGTAGCCTTACTATCGCAACACACAAAACATCATCTTATAGTGACTTGACTAACCGTGACGACAACGAGAAAATAGCAAAATAAATAGATTTGTAAGCAAACTCGATACACCCATAACAGTTTCTTTCTTTCTTTCTTTCTTCTTATTTGCTGAATTTCAGCAGGTTGTGCTTACTTTGAGCATGGAACCTCTATAAACATTCTTGTATGTAACGTCACATTCAAGACTTAAGTTATGTTAGTATGTTTTTTTTATTTTTTTATATTACCTTATTTATAGATTTAAGAAAACTTACAATTTCCAGTATTATTTCCATATCAAAGCTTGTTAAAAGATCTTTCAATATATAAGGTGGATCTATTTTCTTCGCTTTCAGTTTAGTGAGCAATTCATGTCTGAAGTAGTTATATTGCACACAATCAAAGATTAAATGTTGAAGACTTTCTATGGAACCTGCATTGCATTTGAGGCAAAACGGAGTGAAATAACAATTTATCTTAAATAGGGTTTCATTAACCCAAGCATGTCCAATTCTTAGTCTATTTATCGTTACTATTTTATTTCTACTCAGTTTGTAATTATTATACCATGGGGAGGGGCTATCAGGGGCAAGTAGTGATTGTTTAATTGCGCCAACAAAATCTTCCAATGACACTTTAAAATCTGTTGGTTCTTCACCTGCTTGGGTTACCTCTTTTGCCAGCCTATGTACATGTTCATTGGGACCTATCCCCACATGACTTGGTACCCATTGAAAAGTGAAGTATTTATTACCTCTCATCATGCAGATTGTAATGGCTGATGCCAGATTTTCTTCATAATCTGCTGAACTTGCTGCCTTTATGGCTAGTATAGCAGCTTTTGATTCAGAACATACTACAATGTTATCATAATTTTGTTCGTTTGCTATTTCAACAGCTTTCTTTATGGCATACAGTTCTGGGGATTAGCTGGATGCCTGGTTTGGAAGTTTATATTTGTATTCTATTTTTAAGTCCTGTATATACACGGCAGAGCCTGCGCCATCCTTGCTTCGTGAGCCATCAGTGTAAATTCTTAGATAGTTTTCATATTTCTTTCTCATTAATTCTAGAAATAATGCTTTAATGGCTTCTGGTGGGAGTAATGATTTTTTCCCAACTGTGTCATCAATCTGTAGTTCAAATGATATTTTTAAGTTCTTAAGCAGTAGGGGGCTATCAACGAATTCCAAAAGATTTGAATCACTTACTGCAATATTGTTTAGATTCGCCAGATTATCTACTGTGTTCACCAGTTCCATGTATAGAGGTTTGGTTTTTTTGACCCAGTACTTATGATGATAAGCTACTGCATGTAAATATCTTATATTCACATAGCATGGGTGTTGTGGATTACTTAGTGTTTTAAATAATATTTTCTCTGTTAAGAATTCTCTCCTTATATGTAAGGGAGGTAATGCTGCCTCTGCATGCAGAGTATTAGTTGGGGAAGATTTCATAGCTCCGAGAATGCATCTTAAAGCATGGTTTTGGACTATTTGTAGGCTTTTAAGGTTGACTTTTGGGGCATGACCAAAAATAAAGCAACCATACTCCAGCTTAGATCTAATTACACTTTTATATACCTTTGTTAGAAGCTGCGGGTGGACACCTAGCCTCCCACAAGCCAGTAACCTCAGGATGTCAAGGTCTTTTAGGGATTTGCTTACCAGTGATTGGATGTGCTCCTTAAAGTTTAATTTATTGTCGATTATAATACCTAAGATCTTATGGCTATTGACTACAGGAATGACTTGATTGTCAACAGTCAATGTGGGATTTATGATTTCTTTCCTTCTACTTATTATGATAATTTTACACTTTCTTGGATTTATATTAAGTGATACCTTTAACAGATATTGTTCAAGGCTGGACAAGGCTTCTTGGATCCCAGCTGCACTAATGTCTAGCTCTTTATGACTACAGATTAGGGTTATGTCATCTGCGTACAGTAGAGGTTGTACCTGTCTTGGCATATACCTACCGATGTCTGCAGTATACAGTGAAAATAATATTGGACTGAGCACACACCCCTGGGGAAGGCCTCTATATGCAGTTCTGATGAAGGTACCCTGATTGCTGATGAAGGTCAACCTTCTACAACTAAACCATTTAAAAATGTGCATTATAAATTTTTCTGGGATTCCTAAAACATATAACTTACTTGCAAGTGTTGGTATGGAGACTGAGTCATAGGCGCTACTTAGGTCCAGGGATGCAACAACTGCAGTTCTATCGTTTGTAAGGCTTACCTGAGCTTCGGTTATCAGGGTCAGCAGGAAGTCATTGCTTCCACTCTTCTTTTTGAAACCAAATTGGTTGTCAGGAATAAGTTTGTTCTTAGTGGTAAACCATACTAGGCGGTATTTAATCATTAAATTGAATATTTTCATAATACAGGATATTAATGAGATAGGCCTATATGAGTTTTCAGATGTCCTATCTTTTGTTGGTTTTAATATACCTATTACCTTTATGTTTTTCAGGTATTCCGGGATGCTCTTTCCCTGCCAAATGTTGTTAAAGACAATTAGCAGAAGGGTTTTGGCTGAAGGGGGCAACATTCTTAAGATTAAATAGTTAATACCATCCAATCCAGGGGCGGTGGACTTGGACCTAGATTTGATGGCATGTTCCAGTTCGATTTCTTTGAAGTCACCCTCAAGTTGGTGATTATTACTACTTTTCATGAAGATGGGGAGGTCAGTTTCTGATTTTTCTGGAACATAATCTGGGGAGATAGTTTTCATGAATTTATAGCTTAGGTCCTTGTCATTTGCTAAATACTTTTCGAAACTATTTGAAGCATTCTTTCCTTGTCTTAGTCCATTTATCATTTGCCATATTTGAGAGTTATTATTATAATTTAATCTTTCGCATAGTGAATGCCATGCAGATTGTTTAGCTTTGACTATGATTTGTTTTGCTTCATAATGAGCTTTTTTGTAGTGGCTATAGTTAACAGGTGTCATCTCCTTCGTAAATTGGCTAAAATACCTTCTTCTGATGGCAACTGCCCTGGAACACTCTGGTGTCCACCAGGATTTTGAGTTAAAACCAATACCTTTTGGGCCATTGTGATATTTTGGCACTGCATTTATAATTGATTCTTTCAGAACTTTCATAAAATCCTCATATTCTATGTCACCTTTGGCCTTGACAGTTAGAATTTGTACAGAGGCTTTCTCGGCAGTATTGGAGAATGCACACCAGTCTGCTTTTTTGAAGTTTCTATCCTGGAAACTTGCCTGGTCTAAAAATGGTGTGGGATTATTTTGGTTTTGAACATTCATATCTATAACAATAGGGTAGTGGTCACTACCCATCGAGTCCTTCATCACTTTCCAAGAAAGGATCTTCTGTTTCAGTTGAAATGTTGCAAAGGTAAGATCAATGGTAGAGGGTCTCCTACCAGGGGATCCTACTGTGGTACTGGATTTATCATTGAGGAGAATATAATGTGAATCATAGTAAGTATTGCAAATTTGAATTCCTCTATAATCCTTCCGCCCATCACTGGACCAGTAGGGGTGTTTAGCGTTAAAGTCCCCACATAAGATTGAGAATTCTTTTTGCAAAAGAAATAATTTGTTCCATAGAGTTTTGATATAATTTGTTTCGAGCGCAATAGCAGTTGTATATAAATAAGGATTTTTCTAAGTTTTAATATTTCAATACCTGTAAACTGGATTGGATAGTTCTCCAGGCCTGGAACTGGTACCACTTTCCATTCTAGAGATTTGTGTACTAGGATTGCTGTACCACCATTACCCATCATATCTGTCATTCCTTACCGTGCTGAAGTTTTTTAAAGGTAAAATTTTCTTCTGGATATATAACCAGGTCTCCTGGAGTACAATGAGTTTTATGTTATTAATTGTAACAAAATGTTCTATTTCAGCCCGTTTTGACTTAATAGACTGAATATTTCCATTGTATAATCCTAAGAGGTGGATTGTTTGTCATTACTGACGATGTCAATACCCACTGACAAGCCTACGAGAATCTGTTTAATATCTTCTAGAACTATATATTGACAGCTTGCATCGGGTTGCAAGCATTATCGGCAGCTGCATTTATCATTAGCTTTTCAAAATATAATTTTTGCCTGGAATCCCTTCATTCGATTTTTTGAGGTGGGCTCTTTCATCCTCAGTAAGCTCACCTGACCTACTTTGCTTAGGACTAGGCCTATAACCTTCAGCAATTTTTCCTTTGGCAGGGATATTTGATGAGGGTTTTAAATTTCTGTTTCTAGACACAGTTGTGTTCTTGTTTGTTAAAAGGTGCTCGTCTGTCCTTTGGGCTTCTAGTGAGATGTTGCCATCCACTTTCTTCCGTTATCTCACCCTCATCTTCGCTGCCAATTAAAGTGTTATAGTAATTATCTGCGAGGATCGGTTTTTGAATAGGCCTAATATAGTTAAGTTGAGGGAAGTCTTTATGACTTGTGACGTTTATGACTGACCACTGATGAGAAAGGTTTGTGAGGTTTAACTTGTGTGCCTGTGTGTGGCTCTTTGTATTAATTGCTTGTGAGGCAGTGAAGAAATCTACATTATATTCTGACATTCTGACCCTAATAGCTAATTGTTTCTTAAACTCTGGACATGACTTGGAAAAGCTGGGTGTTTTCCCCCTTTACAATTGACACATTTGGTAGCTTTCTGGCAGTGCTCACCATTAGATTCGCCATGGGCGGGTTCACCACAGTTGCCACATAGGTTGGTGTTCTTACATGGTGCGCTTGCAACATGGTTAAATTAATAACATCTGTAACACTGTCTTACAGGTTGTGTGTATTTTTTCAACAGACATCATTACATAATCTAGTTTGATTTTATTTGGAAGCTCAGTATCTTCAAATATTACTTTCATAAAGTGATATTATACACTCCATCCTTCCCCTTTTTAGTGATTACGGTAAGCCTCTAATATAGGGATTGGGCTTAGGGCCCGCGTTTACTAGCTCATTTGGGAGTACATCTGGTTCAACAAAAACTACTCCGGTTACCTGTACCCTATAAACTAGGGATAAACACATGGTAGTTTAACAAGGTTAGAAGGATTCTCACTTACGAGAGAGTTTGCTGCCTCGTGGTTTTTACAAAAGATGGAGACATTCTTACCCTTTCTAATAATATGGTCTATCTTACCTTCATACTTACAGAGGGGTTTACCAACAGCAAAAGGATTAACCCTTGTTTTATTTACAGAACTTACAACAACCTCATATGGCCCAGCTGAGTCTGCATTATACCATCTTTGTATGAATGATTTTTTGGGTAACTTGCCGGGATTTCATTTGATCATTTTTTACTCCTTGATTCTGACTTTCTTTTTTCAGTAAACTTTCTCTTATGACTAGCATTTAATTCTAATTTCTCATTATGGTGTAGCTCGTTTAGAGGAAATTCTGTCTCCATAATACTCAAAACCGCTTTTTTTCGGTTTTCTAGAACATACTCTGGCGTGGCCATGGTGGCTGGATCCGTTATGACGGGTCCA
The DNA here is from genome assembly GCF_021130785.1 of Homalodisca vitripennis. Classification (NCBI taxonomy): domain Eukaryota; kingdom Metazoa; phylum Arthropoda; class Insecta; order Hemiptera; family Cicadellidae; genus Homalodisca; species Homalodisca vitripennis. The sequence continues at coordinate 11,330,348 of NC_060212.1, read as the reverse complement.
CCCTACTAACCTTACTTAGTTTCTTTGGATCGAGCCTGATAGTCTGAAAATAACTTAAACACTGACACAGATAAACAAATAAATAAATAAATATAACAGCCCCAACATAAAAATACATTTGAGCAACAATGAACAAAAATTAACTAATTATCACCGACACCAACATGAAACAACAAGTAAGTGGAGAATAAGTTAGTTAAAATGGTAAGATAGAGAGAGGTTAACTTTACAACACGCTGTCTGGTCAACAAAATGTCCTATAAATTTTCTAACACAGTTCACGTTTGTACACCACAAAGTAAATAATGATGAAACGAGTTTATAAATTTAAAAGACGATTTCCATCATAATACCAAATATGATTAATGTAAAAACCAAATTCAAATAAGCGTACTAGTGTGTTTGAACGTAAACAAACTGATGCCATAACAGTTTCGAACATGTGACATGTTAAAACATGTAGCCTTACTATCTCAACACACAAAACATGCAGCCTTACTGTCCCAACACACAAAACATCATCTTACAGTGACTTGACTAACCATGACGGCAACGAGAAAAATAGCAAAAATAAATAGATTTGTAAGCAAACTCGATGCACACCCATAATAGATTCGAACATGTGACATGTTAAAACATGTAGCCTTACTATCTCAACACACAAAACATCATTTTATAGCGACTTGAGTAACCATGACGGCAACGACAGAATAGCAAAATAAATAGATTTGTAATCAAACTCGATACACCCATAACAGCTTCAAACATGTGACATATTATAACATGTAGCCTTACTATCCCAACACACAAAACATAATTTTATAGTGACTTGACGTGTAGACGTTTATTATTTAAACACTGATATGAAACCCACTGTATTGAACGCAAATGTTAATATAACAAGTTGCAAGATATGTTACGAAAGATTTCATACATAGATTTTAGATGTAGATGAAAATTCATGTCTATAAGAATGTGTTTTATGATGCGTCATTTTTGTGTAAAATTCCTTTTTGTGTGCTTGTCAGTCAGTCTATCAGACCGCAGGACATCTCGAGAATGACATGGGCTGTACATTTGGATATTCTATGCGACATTAGCGAAGCTTTCGGGTGGCGTACTTCTACCTTGTAGACATGGTATGAAACATTCACTTTCTTATTTTCAGCCGTTCTTCCTTCGACCTGGTTACAAAATGTTCAAATTTTCCTTCTTTAAATGCATACAATTCCTAGTGGAGTCATAAAATCTGCTTTAAATTCTTTTTGTATTTATAGGAAGTTGAGTCTGAAGTAAACAAAATCCAACCTGAAACCGATTATCCACCCTAATGAACACCGATGTAGAGAGAGTGAATATGGTTCTATTCCTAACTTTGTTCCAACGAGTTAATAGTTTTTGGTTTTTTTTTCAGCTAAATACCGGACAACTTAGAAGGATATTAGGACCCCATGGCTATAGAGGTAAGCCACCCATTGCAATCTAAATAGCTGCCTAATACAACCAAAAGACTTTTCAATAATTTTATATGTAGTTTCACCAAACTAATCATAAAAATATTAGAGAAACCCCGTTAAAACCATTTAATTAGTGTTTCTAGTTCTGACCAACCAATTTTCAATTTTTTTAAAATCGCGTAAAAACCACTAGACACCAATTCACCGCCAGAAAACAATAATAAAAACAAGCAACCCTTTAGTGGCTTGTTTCAATTATATATGTTTGTACATTGTCTTTTTGGGCATTCAGGGGAGTTGTAGCACAAGTTCATTGGCAAGATGAATGGCGCGTTCCTTAATATATGTTTAAACATATCTAAACTCATAAAAACAAAGATAATACAATACAATATGTAATAAAATAAAATAAATATATTAAAATAGTTTATAGATAGAATGCATTCGATTGAGACATTGATATTAAAGTTTTGTATTTTTTCAATAATAAAGAAGTAATCAATTGATTCTTTGAAAGGTAATAAGGGATAAGTGTGTCAAACACCGTGTGTGATTTTTTTTTAAACTGATACAAAATAAACCCAAATTAAGTTGGTGAAATAGTATGCATATAAATAATAAATGTAACATTTATTTCTAGAAAAATCATGTTGCAAAAATACGAGTTAAACCAAAAGTTGTCGTAATTTGAGACACTTTATACATAAAAAAAACTAGATTGTAAAGTTATAACTATTATCGATTCCAAAGAGTTGTTAATGTACATTGTTAAAATGAGAAAATTATAATGGAGTCAGAACAAAAAAATTTTATTTGAAGATTCTTTCCACGCAGATCTCAATTTATTGCTCGCTTATTTCACCTCTTTGTAGAGCTGAAAGAGCTCAAATCATAAAATAAAACAGTAAAATTCCATTAATCCGGCATCCTTTAGTTCGGTACGCTTGATAATCCGGCACGTCTTCAAGAAAACTTAACATTTCGTTGAACAACGCAAAATATCAGTAATTTAATACACAACAATGTTTTTCCGTTAGTGGTGGAAATTTTGTTTTAGCCAGTAACATGCTTAACAAAACTGCAGTCGTGTATTAATTAATAATAAATAAGAGATCATATTAGGGTATAATGACAGAAAATCTAACATAAAAGTTTTTTATATTAGATCGACGTATATTTTTATATATTTGGTAAAAAACACGCCAAAATAATTCCTACTCTTATTATACTTTATATATAGTTAGAGTTAATGGGTATAACGTGCATGGGAATGTTTTATTCCCATTGCGTTTCAACATATCTGCTCGTAGTAGATCCCAATTATGTAATGTTTTTATCTTGATGATGAATTAAACGAATAAGTATAGGCCTACAACAACCTTAGTCTGGCATTAAAACTCTTTAAAGTGTAATTTCAATCTAAAGTAACGTTTTTGTTAATTTATTAACTGGCAAGGTCCAGATGGCATGGCGGATTACTGCAATATTACAACAATATTACAACAGATTGCAGCACTCATCGGATCCAGTAGCAAGTGTCTCACATTAGGAACGGGTCTTATGTTGGACCACTTACTCTGTTTGTTTTGATGTTATTTCAGTGTTTGTCACTGTCAGTACTACGTTCCTTAATGTTTTACTGATTGTGTAATAATAATATGTAGGAGGCCGTGGATTACAAGGCATGCAGAGACGGCGCTGGGCTTTGCGTGCTCTGGGTGCTTAGTTGTGCTTACGGAAGGACGTGACAGCTATGTCGTAATGGTGTCTTTTTGTTGAAACCGGGCACATGAAATAAAACTGTACTGGAAACGCTAACTTGTAGTCAACGTCTGTTTCGGCAGGGAAGGTGGTTTGTATGGATGACTTTGTATTTAACTTAATATTTACTATCCTTTATGTATGTTTTTATAAACCAACTTGTTAACCAACTAGTTAAAAATGTCTGCATATAAAACACTAGTGATGTTTGTTCAGTACAGCCACGTAGACTCAATATGGAAAGAAGTTTAAACAAAGCAGGTCACACTAGTTATAATCTCCAGTGTATTTAAAGTTATTTGGACTTTGTTTTATAGCAGTTTTATTCTAATGTGCAAACAACTGCTTCGACTATTATGTTGTGTTAATATTACGTATATTTGATATCACAAAGTAAAAGTACGTGCTACGTGTCGTGTGGTTACATTCACAATGTCAAGTGTATTATATAGTTCGTTTCGTTAGATAACATAGGTTACTACGTCACATTTCAATATGTTATATGATTGTACTGGGTTTATTTACAAAGTTATTTATTCTAATGTGCAAACAACTGCTTCGACTATTATGTTGTGTTAATATTACGTATATTTGATATCACAAAGTAAAAGTACGTGCTACGTGTCGTGTGGTTGCATTCACAATGTCAAGTGTATTATATAGTTCGTTTCGTTAGATAACATAGGTTACTACGTCACATTTCAATATGTTATATGATTGTACTGGGTTTATTTACAAAGTTATTTATTCTAATGTGCAAACAACTGCTTCGACTATTATGTTGTGTTAATATTACGTATATTTGATATCACAAAGTAATGTAAGGTTTTGTAGTTTGGTTTAGTTTAAGATTAAGGTTGTGACATATTTTGACCAAGGGTTGCTGTGAAGAGGATTTAATAATAGGTTTAGATTGGCAGTACAAATACCCTCAAATGAACCAACACATTTATTTGTGACAACATTTCATTAAATTGATTAATTGATTGCGTCAATCGACAATTAAGCACAAACCTTAATACCTTAATACTTTGAAAACATGTTTGATATTAAATTATTCATTACAATTTATTTTAAATTTAATTCATTATAACATTTACTAGTAATTTTTTGTAGTGTTGCAATAATAATGAGTTCATGGACTAACATGAGAAACTTTCTTTAAAATAGCTAAACATTTACATAAATTTACATTTTCGAAATTGTGAAACATTTAAATATATATGGAATTGAAAATGATTAATGAACCCTAAAATATACTAAGTTCTTAAAATTACTTACATTTTATTTCACATCACACTTATTACGCCTAGAGATATTTTTTCCGCACACGAACACCAACCCTCCCGAACTTCACTTTTAGAATTCCCGGCCTCGACTTCCACCTCTCCTCCTTGTTCTTCAGTTTTGATGTTCTTCTCCCGCCAGCTCATTTGACCACGCCTCTGCCAAATCTCTTCCATCATAATTGGTGAGTATACAATTTTCCATATCAGCATGGCTGTCCCTTACATTGTCGCACGGTTATACAAATAAGCATTTCCTGTTTGTTCACCATCGGCGTCTGGGCGGATGTGCGTATCTAGTTACATCCGGAGGATGTTTGTATCGAATTGTAATACAAGACTTCCTTTCCAGCAACTATCTGTACATTGATTCTATGAATTTTATATTACTAATAATTACATAAGTCTTACATTCCCCTGCTTAATGACGATTCTACCTACGAATCGTACTTATTGTCTAATTTAGGTTATCCATTGGGTAGTCATGTTCATGTAACTATAGGCTTCAGAAATTTTATTTTGATATTGTTAATGTGGATGAAGCAGAGGTCCATAAAAAGATGTAGTGTTATTATAGAAGTCCAGGCTAATAAAATGTACAAAATGAGTTCCATGTTGTTTATTATGTTTTTGTCGTGTGCTTTAGCTGGAAGTGGTGTTGTCTTTGTAGATTGTGAACAAAGCAGGTGAATGCTCAGGTAGCTCGGAGAGTAGGTAGTGTTGTTGTGTGAGAATGCTGTGTAGACATCTTCCTTGTTGTCTGCCAAGTCATGTATTTGGTGTTCTGTCGCAATGTCACAACATCCATTCGAAGAAATCTCCGACGAACGTGAGCGATCTTCTGTTTCTTATCTGGTTGCTGTCTTTGGATGAATGGGATGTGTTCTGCTACCATTTGTTGATGTATGAGGTGTTTCTAATGTGGAAAGGTTGCTCTGTATCTTGCATAGGTTTGGGAGTTGGTGAGGTTTTAGGGTAGAAATTTAGAGAGGGTTCGGTTTTTAGGTAAATTTTGCTGTGTGTTGGAAAGGAATTTTTTATGTAATAGGGATGGAACTGATATAAGGTAGTGTCTGAGGCATTGGAGTAAAGTACGCTCCTGTGAAGATTTGTAACTAGAGGCTTATTGGGTTCTTCTATGTTGTGGGTTGATGTGCTGGCAAAGGTGGTCAAAAGAGGCATGGCAAGTGCTGTCAGTAGTAGTAGTAGGAAGTGCTGTAAGGACTTCATCTGTCTCGTGGGTGGTCGGGACGGTTAGAGTGCTGTAGACTGGTGTCTTGTAGATTGGTGTCTTGTAGACTGGTTTCTCAGGTTGTGGTTGGTTTTTCTGGTGTCATTAATTCTAAAACTTAATATCTACAGTTTACATATACATTTTAGTTTAATATTTTATAATTATACATATTTATGCCTAAGGTTTTTTATTTACAGAAATCTTTTAATGACCTCTCGATGGTGTGTCGTATTTCCCTAGCTCTATGTAATAATATTTACTAAGCATCTTGATCTCTAGTGTTCTTAAATAAGGTTCGATATTATGTTAATTTATTATATTACAAAACGATACTACGCACCTTTGTTTTCTGAGGCATATGTAATATCCCTTCTTTGTGCTTATTGTCCATAGTCATCATCATGATCATAATATATGTTGCCAAATCAAGGCTGTATAGTTTGTTTATGAGCAATATTGCCGTGCTAATACATCTATTTAGATATATGTTACTTTCCTTCAATGTTAGATTAGCTATGTAATAATTAAACATGTTATATAAGTCATTTACATGTCATATATTGAAAGTATTTGTTTATCCTAGGATTATATAATATAGAACATGTAATGTCTCTTTCTTTGAGTTGCATCTCAGGAAAATTGAGTCCTTGTAGGGTATATTATGTTTAACACTGCTATCTACTAACTTAAATAAATATGATATATGTAGTACACTTTATCATATTTTATATTCTTTATTACTAGGCTCTATGTATACACGTATCCCTCAGGTAAGTATAATATGTACGTTGTGTCAAGTTAGAGTACGCTTTGTTATTGCAGTAAACGAGTACGTGGGAAGCATTACTTGCATACTAAGCTGTCTGAACCACCAGGGCCCTTTGGCGACCCAGACCGCTGGTACAAGGCAATGCCCCCTAGTCATAGTCCACAACATAGTCGGTGTAGTATAGCGTGGGAAGTTAGTTGAGTTAGCAGAAAACTTATCTGCCTGGGAGACATACCAGAGTCACGGTCAAGTCTTACTAGTCAGTCTAAGTACGGTTACCGTGGGTTACAGGCTCTGCTCGTGTCGTGTCGTGTGTGCTGTGTTAGTGTCCTGTGTATTGGGATTATCTATACCAATATCTTTGGTACGTGTAACCTATCACTTTATCACTAAATTACAGTAAACCTCACATAAAATACAAAGTTAGGCGTTTTAATTTTCTAAAACTTTTATGTCTTTTATTCTCTATCGTTTTCCGACACAACATCGAGATTTTAATATACATTTTTATTTCTGTTTGACCTTACTTCAGTGACTCTCAAGGTTTATATAACGTTATAATGAATCATTCAAACCGTAATCAAGTTAACCGGTGTCTCAACACCTGGAGTATAATACCTATTTTTGTTTTTTTAGCGATTCGTGCATGACTATGTATAGCTTTTTACCCTCATATATTATGAAATTATTGCGAATATACTTTTCACTCTCTTCAAATTTTACTACAAGGCAGTGAGTGCATAGTGATGTTCATGAGAAAATATTGTATACATTATTCTTGAATATTTTATTATTGCTCAAGTCCCTTCATATTTGTTTATATTCTCTTATAGAATAATTTCATTCTAGCAACATGTATTGGTTGTTCTGTTAACCTTCCCTGTGGTAAATTTCTACTGCATATGCATGTCACTTCGTTAATTTTTTTCTTGACAACGAAAGGACCTCTAAATGGTGTTTGAAATTTACTATATTTTTTGTGTGGTCTTTCGGGAAATGGACCAAGACTTCATCGCCGGGGGTTTTAAATCCAAATGAGTTTTGTCAAGGTCAAAGTATTTCTTTTGCGTCCTGGGCTTTTTTCATGATTTTTCGGCATATCTTTGCGTATGTTGCTCTAAAATTTCTATATTTTCCAACACCATTTTTTCGGGATTTAACCTGTAAATATATACAATCAGACGGTAAGTTAGCTTCGTAACCAAACATGAGGTAGTGCGGTGTGTAGCCTGTTGAAATGTTTACAGACGTTAGTTGTAGGCAAAGGTCTGTACCCTTTACAGACGTTATTTGTAACGTTATTTGTACGTATTTTGACCAAGTTTGGGGTTTTTCCACAACGTAATGAGATATTGCCTTGATTAGCGTGTGGTTGTATTTTTTCAACCGCACCTTGTACTTGTGACATATAAGCAGCGCCTGGCCTTTGTTCAATCCCGAGTGCATTTAGTAACTGTGAAATTACAGAATTCATAAAGTGCGTTCCTCTGTCATGATTAATAATTCTAGGAAATCCAAATGTGCAGAATAGATTTAATAATTTTTTGCGCTACTGTGTTCGCATCTGCATTTCTACAAGGGGTTGCAAATGCCATTCTAGTGCAGGCATCGGTTGCAATTAGGATATATTTGTAACCATTACTTTGTGTTAATATTACCTACAAAGTCTATTGTTATTCTGTCAAAGGGTTTTATGGAGGGTGGAATAGGTTGTAGTAGGCCGTAATTTTTGTTCGTTTTTGGCCTACGTAGTTGACATTCTTCACAAGATTTTATATATTGGAGGATATCACGGTACATATTCGGCCAGTGATATCGTAATTTTAATTTTTTGAAGCTGTTTTGTAATGTGATAAGTGTCCCACCCGTTTGTAGGGGTTGTCAATGGAATATTTTAATATTTCTTGTGTTTGTTTTTTGGGGTATAGCCAATAAGTTTCTAGTTTCTTGTCCGTTGAAGGTTTTGAAATATAACAATCCATCTATTTCTTCGTAATGTCTTGAAGCCCGTCTGATTTTTTTTATTTACCGCCTCAGGTGAGGTCATCGCAAGGCGTATTTGTTTTTTAAAAAACTGTCTTGAGCTTGTAGTAGGGGTAGATTTGTCTGTATTAAAGTATTGACAGTTAAACACACGTCCGTAAATTCTTCATCCAAAGGTTTGTTCTAAAGGATTTCTGCTTAAGGCGTCTGCTAACACGTTTGTAGCGCCACGTTTATGTTTTACTACAATGTCGTAGTCTGTTTATTGACAGTGCTAATCTGTTTAATCTAGTGGAAGTGTGCTTAAAATTTTTTATAAAACTGTAATGCGGCACAAGTCCGTTATAAACTGTTGTTTGTCCTACCAAGCGTGAATTCTCTGAAGTAGTTCACAGCATAGGTTAGTGCTAGCATTTCACGTTCAGCATTACTGTAACGCGCTTTTGGGTATTTGAATATTTTTTTGACATGTAATAAATTGGGTACATTCTATTATTTTCTTCATCTAACTGTACTAACGCTGCTCCGCATCCCAATCAAACTGCTATCTACATAAATGTGTGCTTCCCTGTTGTCCTTCCAATGTGATAGTAATGGTGGGTTTGTCAAAATTTGTTTGATTTTTATAAAAGCCTGTTCACATAGATCCGTCCATTTAAATGGCTAAGTTTTTTATTTGAATCTTTTTATTATCTCAGTAAGGGGTTGTGCTATTTTGGCATAATTTTGGATGAATCTGCGGAAGAATCCCGAGCATCTAAAAATTGTCCTCACTTGCCTTATACACAAGTTGGTCTTTTAAATTCGGTGATAGACTTCTACTGACTGTTTTTGGGGTAAAATGCCTTCCCGTGATACCTCGTGTCCTAAAATGTTTACACTTTTGTAGAGAAATTTACACTTTTTTGTATTTAGTTTCAAATTAGCTTTTTCTAGTTCTTCTAATATAGTTTTCTAGATTATGTAAGTCATTTTCAAATGAGTCACCATAACAAATTAGGTCATCCACGTAACAGATGACTTTATTATAAAGGTGACGGTTTAATATCGCATTCAAGGCTTTACTAAATAATGTGGTTGAAGTTGAAAGTCCCATCGGCAGTCGGCAAAACTGTAGAAGTCTATCCGGAGTTTTTGATGGCTAGGATATGCCTATCTTCTTTCCTAACCTCCATGGAATAAAATGCATTTTTAAGGTCTAATTTTGTAAATGTGTGCGCTTTGTTCAAAGAGCTTAAAACCAGGTTTACTGAAGGAATGGGGTGGGCATCTGTTTTCAACTGTGCATTAACCTTCCTGAGATCAGCTACCATTCTGTTGCTTCCATCTTTATTTTTCACTAAAAATACTGGGCTTGCATATTCTGTGTAATCCTGACATTCCTCTAATATTTTTGCTTGTACTAAATCGTCCAATAATTTGTTTAATTTTTCCCTTTCTGTTTTACTCTGCCTATACGGTGGTGAGTTTACAGGTTTCGTATTCGGTTTTAATTCAAGTTTAACAGGAGGTATGTTTGCAGGAGTTAAATCGATTACCTTTGTTGTAAATATGTGTCTGTATTTTTGTTAAAACGTCAAGGACTTTCTTGTGTTCTTGGAGGGTAAATGTGCGTGAGATATCAAATACTATGCCGTCCTTATCTGTCAATATTGTTTTTCCTGTGTCACTTTTAGTGGGATGGTGTTCCAGGGTAGGCTGTGCTTCAAGAGTTTGGGTAATGTATATGTCCTATCGTAGTATGTGCGGGTATCCTTTTTGGGAAATTTGATGCATTATAAAATATTTACAATTGTATCTGTACCATCTTCCCCTTCTGAAAGATATGCATGACATTTCTTTTTTATTCTTAGATTCCTATCTGTTTCGATGGCTGTTCGAGACTCGATACCTTTTAAGGAGCTAATCCTAATATGCTGATGTGGTGCTATAATTATGTCTTGTGGGGCTGTTACATCTGTTATTTGCTGTACTTCTAACTCCTGTGTGTTTTTAAAATTTCTTGATGTCTAACTGCCACTGTTCATTCATAGGTATTATATGTTCAATCTGATATTTGGTAATTTTTATTGTTTTTATTTTTATAGTTTAACTCCACGCAGTTCTGAAATAGGAATATGTTTCCTACCAATATTGGGCTGTTTAGATCAGGTGTCACATTAAAACGTGTCTTCAAAGTATTACTTTGCCAAATTTTTATGGCGATTTTTGGTCGAACCCAAAACTGTTAATGGTATACCGTTAGCCGATATCAACGAGGGTATGTTGCTAGTATTTAATTTTGTTGCACAAACTAGGTCTGCTCTAATAATGTTTATGTTACATCCTGTATCTATAATGCAGGGTACTGGATGTCGAGGGTTTGTGGTCAAGGCTACGTCTATTGTTAGGACAGGTATCTTCTTCGTAGTTTTATTTTCGCAATTAAATATGAGTTCATAAATATCCTCTAATAATAATGTTTTATTTTTCCTCGGTCTGTGTATCCTGTCTTGCGTTATTTCTTGCAAGTTAGTACAATCTATCATATTCTGTTTCTTCTGTTGCTCTATGTGATTTAAAATCTGTATAGTGTCTATCTCAATGGTTCTCTTCCAATCCAGTATGTGTGTTTACCTCCCCCATACTACAATCTGGGTCCTGTTTTTACGTGCGCTACCCCCTTTAATACACTAGGTTTTTATCTGTCGTGTGAAATTTTCTGAGACTGCAAGGTTTTCTTGTAAAGCTGGGTTTATTTATATTTGTTGTCCCCGAGGGGTTTGGTTCGCTTAGGGTTGGTGTTGGATTGAAGACAGATTGAAGTTTTATGGTGTGTATAGGCTTTTGCATAATAGGTTGTTCAATTTCTTCCATCTTCTTTAAGGGTGGGAATTCTTTGATTATAATCTATGGCTTTAAATATCACTTCTGAACTGGTCTTTTCCAGGGGTTGATAGTGGTATTAACTTTGGGGGTTAGTTGGAGTAAATGTCATAGACTTTATACATTTGTAAGTTTGTCGATTCCTTTGGTTAAAATCTATAGTGTTATTTGTTTTCGCTTTTAGTAAGGGGGAAGTTCGGTAAGGGTTAGTATAACCTCCCCCTATTTCCCGTTTTTTTGTTGATTCTGTTTATAATAATTAGACTTGTAACATGATTCGATATTGTGGTTTGTTCGCTTGCAGTACCTGCAGAACAGCTCTTGTGTATTGTTGTTGGGTTTTAGGTGCTAAGCGGTTACTTTGGGGTTGAGAAGTTAATGAACGTTGCTTGAACCAACATTGTTCAGTATTATGGTTGTCTTTACGGCAAATAGTGCAATACCTATTTTGTCTAGCAGGTTGTTATTTGGGAAATGGTTTTGTCTTCTCCTATCACTGAAAGTAACGTGTTTAATCATAGGTGGCCTTTGGGTTTGTTTGGGTAGTTTGAGCTTTCCATATATCTATTCTGGTGAGGACTAGGTGTTCTATCATATCTTGGCTTATATTTTGAGTTTTCATACGGGGATGGAGACCTTTCGTACCTGTGGTTTATGATTTGAAATTTGGTTTGTAGTTAGGGTAGCTACTAAATTGGTTAGGGTGTTAACTTCTGTTTGTAGTTATATGGATGATGTTTTGTTCATATAGGGTGTACTATAGGGTCTGTTTGCTGCAACCCTATTGTATCTTTCTTTGTTTTTTCATTTGTGTTAGAACTAGCTGTTTCTGTAATTTTTAAAATTAGTCTCTAGATCACTTAAAGGTGTCGTTTTTCAGTCCTATAACTCGTTCACAGATTTCTGGTTTTAGTCCCTGTATGATAAAATGTATAATTTGCTTGTCCTGTATTGTAGGGTCATATCTTCGGCATGTTTGTTAATATATCTAAAAAATAGTTTAGTGTTGGCTCGTTCTCTCCCTGTATTTTGTGTTCTAAAATCATTTGTAGACTCTGGGTTTGTGCTAATGGAGTGAAAGCCTCTATGAAACTTTTAGCAAGTTGATCCCATTGTATGGCTTCCCCTCGTTGTTTTTTGCCTGTAGTGTTTGAACCAAGTTAGTGCTGGTGCCTGATAAATGCGCTGGGAATAATTTAACTTTAGTGTTATCTGTCCATCTGTTTGAAGTTGCTGCAACTAAGAATTTGTCCTAAAAAATCTTGTGGATTTTCGCTCTGGAGACCTGTGTAAGTCCCAGCTGATATTAGCGGTATGTTTTCCCCCATGGTTGCTGCTGTGTTCGTTCTGTCAGGTAGTGTGAGTGGCTCGTAATGTTGTGCTAAGGTTGGGGGTTGCTTGTGTCTTGATGTCCGCCTCAGGGTTATGTACTATGTCGTATAAATTTGTTCTCTGCACTAGAAAATCCTCGATTGTAGCTAGATCCTTATAGTTGTCCCTGTCCCTCTTCACTTAGGTGAGTTTTTCGTGTAGTTAAATAATTAAATATGGTTTTAATATTAGGGTGACTTGCGCTTATACGTGTTAAGTTCTTAAGTGCCGCTAGGATAGGTCTGAGGTCTGTTACAGTGTCTGTGTCTCTAGATAGAATTCCATTTTCATTTAATATTTTTATTATGTCACTTTTGGAAGTCCTATATGTGTCTAATGGTATTAAAATCTTCATGGTAGTATGGTTTCCATTTAATTATACATGTCCATTGACGTACCTCGTTAGTTTACTTGGCGTTACTCTAATTACGGGTTTGAAAATATTTTTGAGTTATTGGAAATTTAATTTATCTTTTATGGTAAATGAGTGGTTTGTCACTGAAGTAGGCTATTTTAGTTAAATACTTTCTTATAAATATTATTTAGTTCTAATTTATACCTAGCCTATGAAACTATGTGCTCGCCCATGTGAGGAATTTGAATGCCAATCGAGTTTTAGCGCCTCCACCATGTAAGGTTTTGTAGTTTGGTTTAGTTTAAGATTAAGGGTTGTGACATATTTTGACCAAGGGTTGCTGTGAGAGGATTTAATAATAGGTTAGATTGGCAGTACAAATACCCTCAAATGAACCAACACATTTATTTGTGGCAACATTTCATTAAATTGATTAATTGATTGCGTCATCGACATATTAAGCACAAACCTTAATACCTTAATACTTTGAAAACATGTTTGATATTAAATTATTCATTACAATTTATTTTAAATTTAATTCATAATAACATTTACTAGTAATTTTGTAGTGTTGCAATAATAATGAGTTCATGGACTAACATGAGAAACTTTCTTTAAAATAGCTAAACATTTACATAAATTTACATTTTCGAAATTGTGAACATTTAAATATATATGGAATTGAAAATGATTAATGAACCCTAAAATATACTAAGTTCTTAAAATTACTTACATTTTATTTCACATCACACTTATTACGCCTAGAGATTATTTTTCCGCACACGAACACCAACACTCCCGAACTTCACTTTTAGAATTCCCGGCCTCGACTTCCACCTCTCCTCCTTGTTCTTCAGTTTTTTGAGGTTCTTCTCCCGCCCAGCTCATTGACACACGCCTCTGCCAAATCTCTCCATCATAATTGGTGAGTAACAATTTTCCATATCAGCATGGCTGTCCCTTACATTGTCGCACGGTTTTTACAAATAAGCATTTCCTGTTTGTTCACCATCGGCGTCTGGGCGGATGTGCGTATCTAGTTACATCCGGAGGATGTTTGTATCGAATTGTAATACAAGACTTCCTTTCCAGCAAACTATCTGTACATTGATTCTATGAATTTTATATTACCTAATAATTACATAAGTCTTACAGTAAAAGTACGTGCTACGTGTCGTGTGGTTGCATTCACAATGTCAAGTGTATTATATAGTTCGTTTCGTTAGATAACATAGGTTACTACGTCACATTTCAATATGTTATATGATTGTACTGGGTTTATTTACAAAGTTATTTATTCTAATGTGCAAACAACTGCTTCGACTATTATGTTGTGTTAATATTACGTATATTTGATATCACAAAGTAAAAGTACGTGCTACGTGTCGTGTGGTTGCATTCACAATGTCAAGTGTATTATAAAGTTCGTTTCGTTAGATAACATAGGTTACTACGTCACATTTCAATATGTTATATGATTGTACTGGGTTTATTTACAAAGTTATTTATTCTAATGTGCAAACAACTGCTTCGACTATTATGTTGTGTTAATATTACGTATATTTGATATCACAAAGTAAAAGTACGTGCTACGTGTCGTGTGGTTGCATTCACAATGTCAAGTGTATTATAAAGTTCGTTTCGTTAGATAACATAGGTTACTACGTCACATTTCAATATGTTATATGATTGTACTGGGTTTATTTACAAAGTTATTTATTCTAATGTGCAAACAACTGCTTCGACTATTATGTTGTGTTAATATTACGTATATTTGATATCACAAAGTAAAAGTACGTGCTACGTGTCGTGTGGTTGCATTCACAATGTCAAGTGTATTATATAGTTCGTTTCGTTAGATAACATAGGTTACTACGTCACATTTCAATATGTTATATGATTGTACTGGGTTTATTTACAAAGTTATTTATTCTAATGTGCAAACAACTGCTTCGACTATTATGTTGTGTTAATATTACGTATATTTGATATCACAAAGTAAAAGTACGTGCTACGTGTCGTGTGGTTGCATTCACAATGTCAAGTGTATTATAAAGTTCGTTTCGTTAGATAACATAGGTTACTACGTCACATTTCAATATGTTATATGATTGTACTGGGTTTATTTACAAAGTTATTTATTCTAATGTGCAAACAACTGCTTCGACTATTATGTTGTGTTAATATTACGTATATTTGATATCACAAAGTAAAAGTACGTGCTACGTGTCGTGTGGTTGCATTCACAATGTCAAGTGTATTATATAGTTCGTTTCGTTAGATAACATAGGTTACTACGTCACATTTCAATATGTTATATGATTGTACTGGGTTTATTTACAAAGTTATTTATTCTAATGTGCAAACAACTGCTTCGACTATTATGTTGTGTTAATATTACGTATATTTGATATCACAAAGTAAAAGTACGTGCTACGTGTCGTGTGGTTGCATTCACAATGTCAAGTGTATTATAAAGTTCGTTTCGTTAGATAACATAGGTTACTACGTCACATTTCAATATGTTATATGATTGTACTGGGTTTATTTACAAAGTTATTTATTCTAATGTGCAAACAACTGCTTCGACTATTATGTTGTGTTAATATTACGTATATTTGATATCACAAAGTAAAAGTACGTGCTACGTGTCGTGTGGTTGCATTCACAATGTCAAGTGTATTATAAAGTTCGTTTCGTTAGATAACATAGGTTACTACGTCACATTTCAATATGTTATATGATTGTACTGGGTTTATTTACAAAGTTATTTATTCTTCAATTTTCCCATTACCACAAAATCAATGTAAAAATGTTTGCTAACGCTCAGCGAAATCCCATAGAATGACGTACCAATTCCGAAATTAGTGTTGCTTATACATAAATGATGCTTCGTGCCAAATTTCACGTCTATAAGTAAGTTTGTTGTCAAGATATCGAGTGGACAGACAGACAGACAAACAAACGAAAATTAAGTTTCTACATCCCCTTCGCTAACGCTCAGCAAATGACCTTTAAATATCTGCACAAACAAGGCAAATGTGTATTTTAAAGCAGCAAGAACGAAGGATAATGTAGTCGGCGAAATAACTGAATGATTGTAACCTAAAGAAGATCTATTGTTTCTTAGCCAAACAGCTAGTAGACCATTAGATTGACTGGTTAATTGAGCAACCATAGTTCTATAGTTTCACGAAGGATTCGAACTCATGGAATTCCGATCTTGATTATATTGATAAGATTTTGCAATTCAATCTCCAGTGCCACATCTTATTCACGATAATTTACAGCAAGATTGAACTTTTATTTTAAAAATAAACAAATGTCTTTATTCGAGTTTACCCTAGCCTACCATCTTCAAATTCACAATTTCGAAATCACCCGCTCAAGGATCATGAAAAGTTGGAATTTGAAGTTAAATATTGCCCCATAATAACAGGTTTGATCAGTTCTTTCCTCTTAGACAAAGCGAAGTGAGCAGCTCCATTGGAGAAGTCAACCATTCAAATACGCAGCTAAATTAGTTACATTTAATACATTTACTTCCTACTACATATAACAGAAGTATTATCCCAAGATTTCAAGCGGTTGTTGGAGTAACGCTTGTAGTGAACGTTTTAAATGTCCTGAATGACGGTTAAAGGTAAAGTTCAATAGTTTGGTTAAAGTCAATATTTTTGTTACATCTGCTTCGATGCACAGGACAGTAAGAGAATTAGTCGCCATTTTTGACCTGTAATAATGTTTTATCCTCTTCAAACAAAAAATTACCTTAAATAAAAGTTTGTTAAAAACGATTGAAAACCGACTTATATAAATGAGCAAAATTAATTATAGCATAGTTAACTGTTATTATTGCGAGCATAGTTAAGTAAAACATAAATTTTGAAATAGTTTATAAGATAAGTCTAGTAATATCAAACATATAAATGTAATGTTACAACACAAACTGTGTGTTACTTCACGTTACAGTTGATTGTTACACTGCATAATTTTAATGGACAGTAAAGTCGTTCATCAAAGTTCTCCGAGAACTAAACAAAATTTAAATATTAAACTAGGCTGCTTGTGTTTTGTTACATACCTCTCAGCTGATGCGTTCGTCACGACTGGGGTAGAGAGAAACACCCACAGCAAGATTTCTACATTAGGATACATTTCCTGTTGGCCACTTTCTTTAAGCAATTTACAGAGAGCCAGTGGATTTGCTGTTTCAATGTTGTTGCCTATACAGTGTGATTTCAGATGAACAATTTCTTCAAAAATCGAAGTCTAAATTATTATGAAAAACATCAACATTTTATTTACTTTCAATTTCTAGTTTTGGTGTCGTTAAACTCCACAATTTAATTATTGTACCAAACTTGCCTGTAAACTAGTAGGCAATCGTCCTCATCTTGATATCTTCAGTTAAGTTATCAAATTATGGCTAAAATATTGTATTCACTCTGAAGTTATCAAAGCAAACTTCGTCGGCTCGGGACTCATTTATTTCATAAACGTGTAGTTCTTTACTTTTATATATATATATATATATATATATATATATATATATATATATATATATATATTCTTTATAATATATATAACTTGAAAGTTATGTACCTTTCTAACTTCCACCAGGCATAGACTACTTCAATCTGTCATTAGTGCAAAATTTAGAAGCCATACATGGCTGGAAACAGTTTTAACATTGATAAACACAGAAAAATTGAAATCGTGAATTCAAACGTATAATGCATTAGTTTATTAAAAAAAACGACATTTCTTTCTTCAACTGTTGTCTGTCAAAATTAAGTTATGAAATTAGATGTAAACGTGTGAAGTTATTCAAATACATAATTTTAAAATATATTTTACTAACACTCCTGTACAGTATAAGATCCAATATTACATAATAGTAAAATGGTAATCAGGTAGTTTTGGAGCTGAAGCATCTAGTTCACTCTGTCTACTATAGTAGACAGAATTTTGATTGGCCTTTGACACAAATTGTAATTACACTAATTGGAGACGTTTATATTAGTTAATAGCAATGAATTTGGTAGTAAGCAAGAGATAATTACTAGCGGGTACCTTCCTAACCTAACTTCTCGGCTCTCTACACCAGTGGTTGCTATTGCTCGAGAATGTTGGCTTGTACGGAATACGCGGTATTGTAGAGTTTGTATGCCGGAAGCTACCCTGCGTGCGTGCGGGTAGCGGTGGAGGGTGGCTTGTGCGCTCTACAGTTTACTTATTGGCTTATAGCCTCATCAAATCTGGGCCAAACAACTCCTCCACTCCCGCTGCCTCCGTGTACGAGCGAATAAAAATGTCTTTCATCTTACCGAACCCTGACCAAATCTTTTACTGTATAATTCGTGTACAGTTGCACAACCACCATTGCTTTATTCAATGGAGAATTGTAATGGAGAATCCTGTTATTTCATATGGCATCAAAAATGTAACTAAGAATTGAATAAACTATAATTAGTAATAATGTTATTCAATTGTAGATCCTGTTAGGTACTGCGGTGCGGCGTTAAAATTGTAACTAAGAATTGAATAAACTATAATTAGTAATAATGTTATTCAATTGTAGATCCTGTTAGGTACTGCGGTGCGGCGTTAAAATTGTAACTAAGATTTGAATAAACTATAATTAGTAATAATGTTATTCAATTGTAGATCCTGTTAGGTACTGCGGTGCGGCGTTAAAATTGTAACTAAGAATTGAATAAACTATAATTAGTAATAATGTTATTCAATTGTAGATCCTGTTAGGTACTGCGGTGCGGCTTTAAAATTGTAACTAAGAATTGAATAAACTATAATTAGTAATAATGTTATTCAATTGTAGATCCTGTTAGGTACTGCGGTGCGGCTTTAAAATTGTAACTAAGAATTGAATAAACTATAATTAGTAATAATGTTATTCAATTGTAGATCCTGTTAGGTACTGCGGTGCGGCGTTAAAATTGTAACTAAGAATTGAATAAACTATAATTAGTAATAATGTTATTCAATTGTAGATCCTGTTAGGTACTGCGGTGCGGCGTTAAAATTGTAACTAAGAATTATTGAATAAACTATAATTAGTAATAATGTTATTCAATTGTAGATCCTGTTAGGTACTGCGGTGCGGCGTTAAAATTGTAACTAAGATTTGAATAAACTATAATTAGTAATAATGTTATTCAATTGTAGATCCTGTTAGGTACTGCGGTGCGGCTTTAAAATTGTAACTAAGAATTGAATAAACTATAATTAGTAATAATGTTATTCAATTGTAGATCCTGTTAGGTACTGCGGTGCGGCTTTAAAATTGTAACTAAGAATTGAATAAACTATAATTAGTAATAATGTTATTCAATTGTAGATCCTGTTAGGTACTGCGGTGCGGCGTTAAAATTTAACGGTTAATTCTATTAATTATTGCTAAAATCAAGTTTTTATAAACTCTGGCTTTAATGCGTACATCAATAAATTACATGGAATATATTTTATGGTTGGTGGTATCTTACTAGAGGGAGTAAAAACCATAAAATGTATAGGTATACATTAAAATAAATAAACTTTAAAAATACATAAGCTAAGAATTGTTTCCACATTTTCATATTGGGTTATAAAAGACCCTAAAAATTTCATAAATGCCAACAGTCCTACTGAAAATAGTTCCCTATGCTAAATAGCCCATTCGACCATTCGACCTGGGGAATTGCTCTATAGGGAAATTTGACTAATAATGCATAAACAATTATCCGTCTGTCCAAAAAGGCGTAAGGATAATACATAATTACAAATAATAGTGTTACGCCGAAATACCTACAAGGGGTTACAGACATTATACTAACTGTAACTGAAAGTTTGGCCAAAAAGCCGTAAGGATAGTACATAATTACAAATAATAGAGTTACTTCGAAATACCTACAAGGGGTTACAAATGATATACTAACTCTAGCTGAAAGTTTTATCCAAAAAGCCGTAAGGATAATACATAATTACAAATAATAGTGTTACGCCGAAATACCTACAAGGGGTTACAGACATTATACTAACTGTAACTGAAAGTTTGGCCAAAAAGCCGTAAGGATAGTACATAATTACAAATAATAGAGTTACTTCGAAATACCTACAAGGGGTTACAAATGATATACTAACTCTAGCTGAAAGTTTTATCCAAAAAGCCGTAAGGATAATACATAATTACAAATAATAGTGTTACGCCGAAATACCTACAAGGGGTTACAGACATTATACTAACTGTAACTGAAAGTTTGGCCAAAAAGCCGTAAGGATAGTACATAATTACAAATAATAGAGTTACTTCGAAATACCTACAAGGGGTTACAAATGATATACTAAACTCTAGCTGAAAGTTTTTTCCAAAAAGCCGTAAGGATAGTACATAATTACAAACAACAGAGTTACTTCGAAATACCTACAAGGGGTTACAAATGATATACTAACTCTAGCCGAAAGTTTTTTCCCAAAAGCCGTAAGGATAGTACATAATTACAAATAATAGAGTTACTTCGAAATACCTACAAGGGGTTACAAATGATATACTAACTCTAGCTGAAAGTTTGTCCAAAAAGCCGTAAGGATAGTACATAATTACAAATAATAGAGTTACTTCGAAATACCTACAAGGGGTTACAAATGATATACTAACTCTAGCTGAAAGTTTTTTCCAAAAAGCCGTAAGGATAGTACATAATTACAAATAATAGAGTTACTTCGAAATACCTACAAGGGGTTACAAATGATATACTAACTCTAGCCGAAAGTTTTTTCCCAAAAGCCGTAAGGATAGTACATAATTACAAATAATAGAGTTACTTCGAAATACCTACAAGGGGTTACAAATGATATACTAACTCTAGCTGAAAGTTTTTCCAAAAAGCCGTAAGGATAGTACATAATTACAAATAATAGAGTTACTTCGAAATACCTACAAGGGGTTACAGATGATATACTAACTCTAGCTGAAAGTTTGTTCCAAAAAGCCGTAAGGATAGTACATAATTACAAATAATAGAGTTACTTCGAAATACCTACAAGGGTTTACAGATGATATACTAACTCTAGCTGAAAGTTTTTTTCCAAAAAGCCGTAAGGATAGTACATAATTACAAATAATAGAGTTACTTCGAAATACCTACAAGGGGTTACAGATGATATACTAACTCTAGCTGAAAGTTTTTTCCAAAAAGCCGTAAGGATAGTACATAATAACAAATAATAGTGTTACGCCGAAATACCTACAAGGGGTTACAAATTATATACTAACTCTAGCTGAAAGTTTTTTCCAAAAAGCCGTAAGGATAGTACATAATTACAAATAATAGAGTTACTTCGAAATACCTACAAGGGGTTACAGATGATATACTAACTCTAGCTGAAAGTTTTTTCCAAAAAGCCGTAAGGATAGTACATAATTACAAATAATAGAGTTACTTCGAAATACCTACAAGGGGTTACAAATGATATACTAACTCTAGCTGAAAGTTTTTTCCAAAAAGCCGTAAGGATAGTACATAATTACAAATAATAGAGTTACTTCGAAATACCTACAAGGGGTTACAGATGATATACTAACTCTAGCTGAAAGTTTTTTCCAAAAAGCCGTAAGGATAGTACATAATTACAAATAATAGAGTTACTTCGAAATACCTACAAGGGGTTACAAATGATATACTAACTCTAGCTGAAAGTTTTTTCCAAAAAGCCGTAAGGATAGTACATAATTACAAATAATAGAGTTACTTCGAAATACCTACAAGGGGTTACAAATGATATACTAACTGTAGCTGAAAGTTTTTTTTCCAAAAAGCCGTAAGGATAGTACATAATTACAAATAATAGAGTTACTTCGAAATACCTACAAGGGGTTACAAATGATATACTAACTCTAGCTGAAAGTTTTTTCCAAAAAGCCGTAAGGATAGTACATAATTACAAATAATAGAGTTACTTCGAAATACCTACAAGGGGTTACAAATGATATACTAACTCTAGCTGAAAGTTTTTTCCAAAAAGCCGTAAGGATAGTACATAATTACAAATAATAGAGTTACTTCGAAATACCTACAAGGGGTTACAGATGATATACTAACTCTAGCTGAAAGTTTTTTCCAAAAAGCCGTAAGGATAGTACATAATTACAAATAATAGAGTTACTTCGAAATACCTACAAGGGGTTACAAATGATATACTAACTCTAGCTGAAAGTTTTTTTCCAAAAAGCCGTAAGGATAGTACATAATTACAAATAATAGAGTTACTTCGAAATACCTACAAGGGGTTACAGATGATATACTAACTCTAGCTGAAAGTTTTTTCCAAAAAGCCGTAAGGATAGTACATAATTACAAATAATAGAGTTACTTCGAAATACCTACAAGGGGTTACAAATGATATACTAACTCTAGCTGAAAGTTTTTTCCAAAAAGCCGTAAGGATAGTACATAATTACAAATAATAGAGTTACTTCGAAATACCTACAAGGGGTTACAAATGATATACTAACTCTAGCTGAAAGTTTGTCCAAAAAGCCGTAAGGATAGTACATAATTACAAATAATAGAGTTACTTCGAAATACCTACAAGGGGTTACAAATGATATACTAACTCTAGCTGAAAGTTTGTCCAAAAAGCCGTAAGGATAGTACATAATATTACAAATAATAGAGTTATTTCGAAATACCTACAAGGGTTTACAGATGATATACTAACTGTAGCTGAAAGTTTTTCCAAAAAGCCGTAAGGATAATTCATAATTACAAACAACAGAGTTACTTCGAAATACCTACAAGGGCTTACAGATGATATACTAACTCTAGCTGAAATTTTCATTTTTTTTATTTATCAACGGTTATTCTTCATAGTACTTTATGATTACATGCAATATTAAAACAAAGTTTTGAAAAACAAATACCGGAGAGGTGAACAAAATCAATCATGCTTTCAAACTTCCTAGCACATAAATTAATATTAAAGACAACAGTGTGAACTAAACCATTATTATAACGTGTAATAAATTAAGGAAACTTGAAATTCCGCCAATAAAAAATAATTAGTAAAAAGCAATAAAAATTAAAAGCAGATAATTCACATCAGTAAATAAAGAGTGATCACTGTCGGGGGCGCACAAACGGTCCAAGGGACAAGCGATCCAATTTTTCTATTGGAAAACACTAAGTACAAATCAGAGGGCAGAATGGCGGTGGGGGCGTGGTTTACCCAGTGGTTTACGCAACCTCCAAAGTAATACAAGCAAAGAGTATCAGGCGCACAGAGGTTGGCAAGAGAATTGGATGATGCTACCCTCACAGCTGCTTAGGAAGAGGGCGATGAGAGCCCACCGTACTCACGACGGATGTATTAGATAAGACAATGAAATTGCAGCCGCATTTTAGTTATCTCTATACACATAAGTTTGTTGTATTTCTTGATCACATATTACATCATATTTTTGCAGTTCAAAAACTGCTTTTATCTATTACCAGCCCAATTCTATGCAGCTTTAGTATAGACTGCTTTTCTAAAGAAGATCAGTTTTGTGTTTTTAATTTTAAGCGCTCTCTACTTTAACCAATTAACAAGAAAATATTGACAATAAAAATATCTTATTCAGAAATTGTAAGAGACATCTCTTGGGATATTTAGGAGTATATTGTTTTAAAATTCTAAATTAATGATATAGCAACG
The DNA here is from genome assembly GCF_021130785.1 of Homalodisca vitripennis. Taxonomy (NCBI): domain Eukaryota; kingdom Metazoa; phylum Arthropoda; class Insecta; order Hemiptera; family Cicadellidae; genus Homalodisca; species Homalodisca vitripennis. The sequence goes on along the minus strand of NC_060212.1, from coordinate 11,306,572 downwards.
ATATCCATAATTGGAAGTAAGAAAATCAATAATTACGTCATGTGACTGCCGTAAGAATTTGTCATCATTCAGCACAAGCGTATATTGCGTAATTCGGCAGCCGTGTATGTGTATTTAGCGGCGAACAGTGTTTCTAGATTTTATTTATGAATATCAAGTACAATCACATAGCGGCTATGAATATTGTGCCTGTGTCAGGCCTGTCCCGGAGCTGTGATTACAGAGTCCTGTCACGCTCACCGCGTACAGGCGTAGGTTAACGGGTTAAAATTTATTGTATTTTAAAGAATGTTCCACCGCGGCGCCTTTCATGTCCTGTCAACCGCGTGCAGCACCTGCGGCTCGTGCACAGCATCTGCAGCTTCAAGATTCTAGTCCAAAATTATAAACTTTATTATTTATTCTCGTAGACAATTTGTATACTGCAATATGCTTCATATATTCATTTCTTAATCAAATATTATATTATAAGGTACGCGACACGTGGTTTGGTTCAAAATGAAAAGAGCAAGGAAGGAAACCTATTGAGAAATGTATTTATTACTTCACTTAGTTTATTATTTATGTCTATTTAGATCTCTCCTTAAACATTTGATAGTGCTGAAGTGGTTTGAGACATAATATCGTTACAATTTCGTATGAATGTCTATTTAATGCCTACTACTAGTATGCAAACTATCTCTGTGTTTGTATCGTCATGACGCAAAAATACATTGCTTATATTTAACCTCTTTCCACTAGTCAACAGAGCTGAAATGTTGCATGTAAATTCTAATCCTGTAATGTTTTTTAAAAATATATAACAACTAGCGGACCCGGCGCGCTTTGCTGCGCATTTCAATAATTTTTTGCAAAAGTTGCCCGCGGCTTCGCACGCAATTTCCCGTTGAAAACAGTACACTATATTCACTTATTCTTTTTGTATCACATTCTAAACATTGCTGAGATAATTGATAGTCGTTCCATCGTGAGCCTCTTGGGCGTATTATGAAGGTATGTACCATATTCCTGCCTCTATCTAGCTGTTACCCACGGCTTCGCACGCAAATCTTAAGAACCGAAGTCCTTATATTACTTAGTAAATTTTTTTTTTACTATAATAAATTTTAGATTAAATTAGTTATATCTCCGATGCCACGATTGAGCTTGCTTTGTTGTCTCGATCGAGAGAATATGTACACACGGAGTTTTGAGAACCATACTTCTGTCAAAAAAAACAACTAAGGTTGATTTTATAACATTCTTTATATTTGTAGCCAACGTAAGATAGTAATTATGATATCTGCATTGCTCTTCTGATCAAGCATGAGCATGGTTTATATTAAATAAATATTGCAGTTAAAGGTGAATTTTTACGTCAAATTTGAATTGTATTATCTGGATAGTAAAGTCTATGTTTAACAGTGATTGCAGAAACAGTTTAAACAAAATTTGTCGTTTCTCTTAAGCTTACTCTATGCTTTAAAACTATAAGTGTAATATATGTTTACAAAGAACAGCTGATTAAAAATTTGAAAAGACGTTAACATATGTTTGCTGCAATGCATTTCTTATGGGTATTTCTGTAACCAGTGGGGCGGAATCCTGAATCGGGAAAGGGATGGGCATAGCTTATAAACCTTCTCCGTGGAAAAATACATATACGTACAAATTTTCATTATGATCGGTCCAATAGTTCACGATTCCATAAAGGACAAACACACAAACATTCATTTTTATATATATAGATTATTTATTTAATTACAACAGCTGTATACCGTTATACATTAGTGTTTAGTAACTGAGTTATTGTTGTGTATGAGTGTAATTTACTTCACTATAACTATTTAACAAAGTAGGATATCGTTTAAAAGAATTTGATGTGACTGAGATGCAAAAGGCTTATTAAGTCCTTAAAAATTGAAATATTACGCCTCAACTCTAATTGTATATTTTAGATGACGGATGTTTAAAAATTGTTTCTGTAAAAACAAAATTATGATCATAATGTATTTATTTAAAAACTACCGATGATATTTCAATTATAACTGGTTTTCTGTTGAAACAATTAGAGTACAAAGCACCTCAAATAAATAATAAATTGCTCAAAAATCCCTAAGTAATTGTAAGGTTCAGACACATTTAATGAATAATTATTTGTTTATGCGACTCTTAACAATTGGAAAATATGTTAACGGATTGAAGTAGCACATGAACAATGTTTATAGACTGGTGTTGTCACTTCTACGATAGGAATCACTTTGTTCCTGCTACATATGTGGTTTTGGTAGAAAACAGACTTGGTGGTGTCGCGCGCTATGCAGAGATTCCACGGGCCACGAACTTAGTCGGCTGCTCTCTCTCTCGCATTCCAATCTATTTCATCTCATCTTCCGGTCCCAACCTATGTTTTGTTTCTCGACCATATCGGCTGATGACTCGATACAGCCAGCTCCTAAATAGTCGTTAATATTTTGCGCACTGGTTTTCCAACAACCCAATCCGTTTTGGAAGTTCTTATTCAATATATATATATATATATATACACATATACATACACACAAATTGTATATAAAATTATTTTGTTGAATTTTTTTAGTAGCTTGGAACCCATTTGAGGTTCAATATTTTGAAGGTCGCAATAAAAATACTTAATGAGTAGCCCATCTCGTGGCATATGGTTTAACACTGCTTTTCCCTACCGAATACCGATACCTTTGGTAGAATCAAAACTTAAAATTATTTCACTACTTTCAAGACAAATTTAGGATTTTTAAAGCATTTTAAAACCTAGAAGACGATAGCCATGCTATAAATTGTTTACTATAATTTGTTTTTCTAAAGAAGGTCCCTGACGGAGCTGGGTCCAGACGACCTCTATTACAAGCTAAACATATTATTTCAAACTTCTACCACATAAAAGTATACACCTATATCACTTTGGAAAATTGTTTACTGATTGGGTTGTATTCACACATGTATTCGAGTAAAAGAAAAATATTTTGATTGTTATTGAGGTTTGTGATAACCAAAAACAGTTTTCTGTTTAAAATATAAGCTTTCTTCACGTTAACTTATTATTATTCCATATTCTTATTCTGCATTTTGTGTGTGTCTTTTGAAGAACGACATACAAAAAATTTAGAGTTCACGTTAATAATTAAAGGCGTAATTATTTTTGTTGAAAACCCTTACATAATCGGTTATCAGTTATTATTTTTAGATTTATAAAATACTGTATGATGTTAAATGTTCTGCATGTGAATACAGATTTTGATTTGTCCTCATTAAACTTGCATTTATTTATAAATCAACTATCTGTTACCTTTGGCCGTAGCCTACTTTGTCAAAGCACTTATAATATTTGAATGTTGAATTTAGCTCAAATTCACATTACTTTTATTGCAGTGTGTAGTATTTGACGCTGTCTCAGACTTTACTCCTGGAATGAGATCCAAAGAAAGTCGGCAACTACGAAGCTCAAAACGAAGCTTTAAAACCTTTTCGACATCAGAGACACCTATAAATAGAAGAAGTGGAGTTCTCATTATCTCATCATGTGTACAGCTGAGTGCACTACGATGTTCTGACGTGGTCTCTAAGCATGATAGAAAGAGTTTGTTCCATTTGAATTTATGTTGGCTATTTTTTCGATGTAGAAAACATATAACTGGGGTGCGACTTAAAAGTTACTGCGGTTAAAAAGAGTCACGTCCGGTCTAATTTATTTACGGTTCACAATTGAATTATGCCGTTGAACTTACCAAGGAAATAGTCCTATAAGTGCGACCAGCTCTTATGTAAATCGTTCTTAACTTTGTGCAGAATCGAACATCATTGTATGTTTTAAAATGATAAAATAGTAGTTAATTATAAAATATATGTTTAGGAAATATAGTTCTCAGTAATTATCTAAACTTACTCATGAGGCTTGAACATTTTCATTTCTATATGCCTGTCTGTCTATACACACGATATCTCTAAAACTAACTGACGTGTAGATTTGAATTCAAGAAGAACATCACAAATTTTATAGCACTCTTCAAAGTATGTTTTATTTAAAAATTTTTAACATCTACATCACATATATCACCTTAACACAATAAAAGAATGTAAACATTCTACATTAATGATATTTTAAAAATAATACACCAATCATCAATGATGAACTTAAATCTAAGAATTGTTTCAAATTTAAACTAATGTTCGAATATGATCAGGGGCCAGGAATGTATACACGTATAGGCCTACTAATTCCATACTAACTGCTGAATTACATCTACCAATTTATACTCTAAGATAACCAGCAACGTATTTAACTCCTAAAATTATAAATACGGAATGAGATGAAAATAAAAGTTGTACATTTTATAATAAACCTGCCATACAAAATTAAATTATAACTATGTGATATTGAAGGGAGTTGAATTGACTAAAAGCTAAAAAATAAACATTATACCAAGTTTATACAAATAAGGTCTTAACATTTCAATTTATTGTGGACAAAATCTTGAGCTGATCTTATAAAATATTATTAGTTCTCAGGTACTGCACTTAATTGTACAGTTTTAAAATTTATTCCTTTTCCCAAAAATGTTTTATAGAAATAAATGCGCACAAATGTTATTATTTTATTAAATTCTCCTATTTTTTTGGTCATTGGCACCTTTAACAAATTTAAGAATACAGAAGGCCAATGCGCAATACTGTTTCTTATATTACCCCTTTTTATTGGCCCTTTTTAAGTTACTGAATTTGGAAAGAAATATTATGGTATTACACAATGAGATATTACACAAGCATATTTCCATATAGCATAATATAAAACCATAAAATGTAGCTAAGGTCTGTTCACACTCTACATTCACAGATGGTATAACTCTTCGTTATACTCTACATTAAAAGATGGTAAATAAAAGCAATATATATCTTTTCACATTTTAATTCTGTATTAAACATATCGGAATTGGTTAATAATATACGAGGGTGGTCTGAAAAGTTTGCTTTCTGAACGTGAAGATGGAAGCTTCTTTAACAAAAGCTACTGAATTTCGTCTGTTGACAGTTACTAAGTTTTAGCTACGAGTATTTTCGACGCGCCGTTTTTATGTAACATTCGAGTGAGTTGATGTGAGTGTTTTTGTGATACGAACACTATTATCGTTCTGCCATTAAATATTTGTGTTTGAAAGGCAATACGCCTTCTTAAATAAAAAATGAGTTGGATTCTGTGTATATAAACTCTGCACAATCATTTACCTCAGTGAAATTTTGGGCTGCTTCATTTAAAAATGGATCTTGGGAGACGATGAACGTTCGGGACGTCCAAAAACTGCAACTACCCATGGAATCATCGACAAAGTTAATCAAGACAAAAAATTGTCTCAATAAATATTATAGACTTGAAACTGTGCCATCACTCCTATCACACAATAAATTTCTCAAATCTGCTACTTACAAATTAAAAAATAGTTTTAAAATACCATTTGACATACACTCTTGAGTCTTTCGCCTAGCTGACCACTGTGACCCTGGCTTATCTCGTCACTTTACAGGAAAAAAATTTTAATTAGCAGTAGATATTTAACAGTGCAAAACCCCAATTGATAGAAGAGTTACTGTATATTAAACGCAAAGTGATAACACAAGAAATTTTGTTACGCTCGACCGTATAAGCAATCAAAATATACGTAGTTAAATTAATCGAGTGCGATGAAACTTTAATAACTAAAAATATTACAGACACATCAAGGATTAGGATTTCTTAACTACACTCTGTGTATGTCGGATATACAGTCTGGGAGCGCAGGAAGCTCGCTATATCGGCCCACCTGCCACACGTGTCAAGTCTAACAATGACTCATAACTAGGCTATTTCTGAAAACATCACTTTCCAAACATCGAAATTTTAAGATAAACGTTTAAAAATGCTATTTTTAAATAGCAGGCTGTATGTACAGCCATTAAAAAGGTTTAAATAAATAGCAAGAATCAGACGATGTATTTCTGGTGTAAGATATTTCCAGTAGCATAGTGGACAAAGTCTATATAAGTAGACTATATATATAAAAGTACTATATATAAATAAGTCTATACATAGTAGTTGTTGTCTATATAAGTAAACTATATACGTATATAGCTCTCTGAACTTTATTTCGATCGAAAAGTTTTATATAAATTCACCGAGGGTAGCAATTACTCGCCCGTTATAGCTGAAACCACAGAGTAATAAGGTATATACAGAGTGCTCGCGCCATAGGGAAAATTGACTCGGCCAGAGCGGCGACGACAGGGGTGGTGGCAGCTCGCAGACCGTCTCGCTCGAGCCCTGTGTTGCCACTTCGTGCGCGCTCTGTATGTAGTAGAGAGTCAGTCGGTCGGCCCGGCACTCGGCTTTCTCTCAAACCCCTAGCCCTGTTGTTACGTTACTACTCAGCAAGCGTTTGCTTCCTGCCTGTTTTGTTCTGCATTTATATGCACCTATTTAACTTGCTTTACAACAAGTAAAATTGCGCTAAATAAGTGAGTAGTAAACTAATTAATTATTAAAAACGGGAAATTACATACAGGAGCAGTAATGGAAGAAAAACATAAAATTCAACAAAGAGTTTTCTGTGTTTGATGTCAATAACTGTGTTCAGAACAATTATTTCACAAATAATAAAATGTCCTTCATAAAATTGTACATTCACAATACTATTTGTTTCCTATAAAAATACAATGTTTAGAATTATTGTTAGAATTGTATTTATTACTGGTTTCTTTCGTGACGTGCAATAAAATATTTCATAAAAAATACAACACTGTATGAATAATAATATACTTATTATTCATATTCATTAATTTAGTATCATTGGTAAATTATATATTACTTACTGTTAATTATTTCATTTTTACAGTACAGGTACTAAGGGTTCGATTTATTTGGCGTTTGGATATTATTTATTAGTAAATCACACATATCTCAACTACTAAGGCATATTGTGGAAAACTTTAAAATAACAAAAACTACATTATGTAATTTGTAAAGATATTCCTAGAGCGTTAAGTGTGCAGCTGGGCGGATGTGCAGGTGGGCGGATATGCAGTGACGCCTATGTTCTAATTTTATGTGAAATGGATAGTTAGTTATCTAGTGCAAGAAAGCCACACATATTATAAAATTTAACCTTATGTTTCAGAGTAGCAGTCAGACAGCTCTTATTGAAATCGTTCTAAACTGAATGTGGAATCGTAGAACGCTATGTTTTAGCAATATGTTTAGTAGTAAATTGTTAAATAGGTTAATAATTACGGCTTAACAAATCCGTTCAATAAATTATTAAGTGAAATATACCTTTTCCAGAACTAAGCCTGAGTCACTGTTGTTGATATTTGTAAGTAATATTTATATCACCGTCAGCCAACGAGATAAACGAGAACACAGTTTTCAACAAAATAATCCGTCTTCATAACAGTTTCACAACCTATTCTGTTATTAGGGCCTCTCCTTAACAGATTAAAGAAAATTACGTTGTATACTTATAAAATTGAAATTGGCTCTCGGCATCAAGACTATACATTATGGTTAACTGTGTTAAGGTTGGCAGAGATGGAGACGGTTTTGAGACTTGTGATTGATTGATTTACTAAGGATACTTTTATTTATTAATGTGAGTAATTATTTTTTCCATATCTAGAAGTTTTATATCTTAATAATGCTGGAAATGGCCCAGTAACACATCTAAATAGTTTTTCGATGGAGCAAGCACTAGTAGACCCTAGTAAATAAACTATTTCTGAAGTAAATAAACTCGATTGGTTGTTTACCTTCACAACCGTTATTTTCAAATTAAAGGGATAGGGCGTAAAGTATTTGTTCTGCTAGCTAGATTTGTTTTGCCACTGCTCAAACTAGCACACAACATGCGTACAATTGAATCGCAATATGGCATAGTAAGTATGTAGAAGAATTAATCAACCGTCAAAAAGCAGAAGGTTTGACGGTGTACAAACAAACTTTCATACAGCCTAAGTATGTATTTTATAGAAGCCGAATAATACACGTAAAATTAGCACTAAAAGCGCTGAGTGAAACAAAAAACTATGTTTTTTATTAAGCAAAAACTATCCACCATTTGTTGGTTGTCAACCAACAATCAGTTTTATAAAGTCAAAGATCGATTTTTGACTACTTCATGCAATTACATTAGTTCGATTTTTGTATAATCTTTTTATTATAAACATTGCCATAGGAACTATAACATTAATACGAATCACCATTATTACCATGTCAGAAGTTTGCTGGACAAATATTTAATGAATATCAATACAACAATTTGACTTAGAAGATATTCGTGAGGCGAATCTCAGTTAATACACGTTAGTAATTTTATTAAATTGGAAATAATGACCTAAATTCCAATACTTGTGGCTCTCATATGGTTCTTATATTATTATAATGATAATTACGTGTGACTCAATATACATAATAGCTTCCGCCAAACTGAGAACAAAAGTCGAGAGTCCACCAGTGTCAGTGCCGCGCCAGTTCCCCTCATTTGTAAAAACAAGTACAGTAAAGATATCTTATTCTACCAGGTGAAGCCCTCTCTAACACTTAAACTGGGGACCAACGGCTTAAAGGTGACTTCCGAACCACCACCAATGGTCGGGCAGGCGGGCTGCTTGTAAGGACTGGATCTCTCAGCGGTCACCCATCCAAGCAGCAGCCACGCTCGACGTTGCTTGATCCAGTTATCTTGCGATAACCGTTGTACCCGCTACACAGCGCCATTGGCAGTAAGTAGTTTGGATACACGATTGTGAAATAAGTTTGTTTTAATAAGTGGGTATAACCAGTATTCAAACTATAATGATAGCTTGAATACTTATTTGTAATCGCTTATAAACGGTGCAAAACGACTTCCTATCAAAAACGTTTAAAATACAGATTACAATTGTACTTTAATCCAAAACATTCTTCCGCAGGAAGTGTTTTCCTGGCCCAATAATAAAAAAGTTCCTAGCTTACTCCTTTTTTATGTTTTTAACGGTGTTCAATATAAGTTACATTATAAGTTTTAATTCACTAAAATAAATTACAATAAATATGTAATTGTTAAAAATCCACCCAGTTAGAAGCACCAACTTATTCAGTTAATGACTGTAGAAATTAGAAATGTTATGTTCAGAAATAAATATATCGGTGCAGGTTTATTTAACATATATATTTGTTAAAAACAGTGCGGCTCATTCAAACTGCCCGCCTCAATCGATCGCCAGTTTGTGATGGAATCGGTGATCGCCAAGGTTCTGCTACCTGAACCTCTATCCATCTCTGCGCGCCTGATACTCAGTTACAGGTGAAACATTGAAACGCTGCCTTATCTTGGCTCAATTTCTATTGGTTAGTTAAAAATTCATAACTCTGTTCTTAAATGGCTATATTTTTGTTATGGGCGGAGCTGGATCGGTATATTTTTGTTATGGGCGGAGCTGGATCGGTTGTTTCTTGGACCGTTTGGGTGAACCCCCTTTTGAGGTTGCGTAAACCACGCCCCCACCGCCATTCTGCCCTCTGATTTGTACTTAGTGTTTTCCAATAGAAAAATTGGATCGCTTGTTCCTTGGACCGTTTGGGTGGACCCCATAACTGTTGTAGGCAATGTTTGGAATTTAGAATTTAGTTATATATTGTGTTAAAAGCGAATACACACTAAAGAAATATTCAATGCTATAATACAAGGTTTTATCAAATTGCTAGCCATCAACAACATTGATAAATTTATTTGAAGATCTTTCAGTTCAAGCTGGGGTTAGATTATTTAACTTTTACCCGTATACAGGGTATCTAGAAATTACCCAATCATACTTGAACATTTTATTTGTCAGGTCAAAATAAGTCAGAAATGTGAATTTTGAGCTAAGTTCCAGTTTGCCTTCCTCTTAGTGCAGCGTCTGGAATTTGAAAGAATGTGTCACAGAATTTGAGCTAAATTTAACACTCACACTGAACTCTTCACACCATAGGTAGGTTATGTGAAGTAAGAAATGCCACATATAGTTTAGTCCTATCTTGGTTAGGTAACCGTTTGTCTGCATGTTTGTTTTAGGGTAAGATTATGTACTTAAATTGAATAAAAAGTACAAATTCAAACCTTGCAATTTTATAAAAAATAATACCGGTTTTTATAAAAGCTTGAAAACATTTTCCGGTTTCAAAATGGCGGCGATATAAATTTTTGAAATTGTAATATCAAAACAGGAGATGAGGAACTTTGTAAGAACAATGAACATTAATTAAAAACAATTTCCTAATTATAATTCTAATACTTTAATGCCACACTTATGCCGTATTTACCCACTCCCCTTACTTTTCATCTCATAACTTATTTCATAAAATAATTTCAATAAATTACAAATTAAAAATAGTTTGCATACACCATGGTCATTGCTAATCGCTCAGGGCAAGCAGGTGTATGTAATGGTAAAGAGGTCTATAATCTTTCAGAGACCACGGTTCTATGAACAGAGTATAATACTATAAAACACTGTAAATTTTGAGGTTAGATTCAGTTCACCTTTCTCTTTGTGCAGCATCTGGAATATGATGCTGTCAAGTTTTCACTCCTAGAATCTGGAATCATATTCGTCTCAAGAGATCCAAAAAAAGATTGCCACAAAGTAGCTCAAAATGAACTTTTTTTATATCTTTTCGACAATTTTTATATCAGATACACAATTTAAGTGCACAGATGAGAATACCTCTCCCCCTAAGTTAAACTATATTTTGTATTCTAGTTGTGTCGAACGACGTAAAGAGATAATCTTCTTCGTCGCCTACCTTTTTGGATCTCTTCAGACGAACATGACTCCAGATTCTGAGAGTTAAGTCTGTGACAGCGTTAGATTTCAAATGCTGCTCTAAGAAGAAGGTGAACTGGAGCTAAACTCAACATTCACATTGAATCCACCTTCCCTGCGTTATGTGTACCAAATACTATCATCGACCCACTGCTGGGCAGTCTGGCAAGTTATGATGTTTTGTACAATACTGAACTTTGTCCATTGGCTTAATGCCAACCAGTCTACAGTACGGGTCGAGACCGAGTTGACTGATATATCACAAGTATACCTCGGTCTGTACTCGCGGCTTGAACCACAATCACAAGATTGATTGTCATGAAAGATTTATGGAGAGACACACGACAACCTCATCCTCTGCAGTTTAATGTTGCACGGAGAACTTTTCAGTTCCGTCTCAGACGAAGTGGTATCGATCATTCGTGATATTCGTCATCCAGTGATAACTGTTATCCAGTGATACCTGTCATCCAGTGATACGTCATGTCATCCAGTGATACCTGTCATCCAGTGATGACGAACTAAGAGATAGAAAGTATACTGAAATTCCAGTTTCCTTCGCAAGTACGTTTCCACTCTTCGGTCTGGAATAGGAGCTTAGATTATCTCGCTTGATCTCAGGAAGATAAGTCAGACACAGAACATTTTATATATTGGGCCAGATAGTGAATTACATAGGCTACATGGACAGTTTTAAAATGTCAGATAAGAATACACGGAAGATTACCACTATATCCGAACACGTATTCATTTATTTCGATGGAATTTGTGTAATTAATTAGGTATGTCATTTGTAATATATTCATCCACTTTCCAGCGCATCAATGTGAAGTCTCACTTTTTATACATTTTTATACATTTTGAATGATCTATAATAATCCTGATAACAAATAACAAGTAATAAACAACCCATTCCAAAACTGATTTAAATAAATATTATTTACTGTTCCATGTTTAAAGTTATTGTTACTTCAGGCCCAACTTACACTATTGTAATAGTATCAATTTACAAAATGTTCGTTTCCAAAATTAATGATCGTTTTCCGTAATTAACCACAGGAAAACGATACATTTTTCAGTTATTATTATTTGATTTTTAATGATATAACTTCCTGAATTACTAAGTTTCTAAATGTTTATAAATATATAATACTTCCTAAAAATGAGGTCTAAATAGTAGGACATCGATTCATAGTTTTAAATTAATTTGGGCAGTCTAAATCATACATGACAGTTGAAAATAAATATTAAAATTTATTTTTAACTCAACTCAACAATTAACACGTTAAACAAACGGATTAATAATACGTTTAATTATGGCATTTTTATTTTTTTCTACCACAAACTAATAAGAGAATATCCAAACGATTTATTTGACTGAACTTTTATATCATTTTATCATCATCCCGAGGTCATATCGGCAATGATACAACTTCGTAAATTACACATCATTTTAAGAATTAAACTGTAATTACCTATCTCTCGGAGAGGCATTGTAATTTTTAAAATCTGTGATAGTTAATCGTTTTTAAAGGGATATTTTGTAAAACGGAAGACACATTCTTGTGTCACATAGCAGCATGTCAACAGTTCAGAGGTAATTAAATGTGATGTACTCACCTTGTTATAAGCGTGTAATGCGTTGCTGTAATTCCCTCCTTTAAGGTGTCCAAGGGCCTCGTCACAGTACACCTTCCTGGTCGCTTCGTTTGAGCTGTCCGACCTTCCGTCATGGCGCACCTTCTTCTCCTCCTTGCCCCTCGCCGGCATCCTTCAACCTGCAAGCGCCGCGCCATCCTTACTTTAGCATGACATTCTGTTGTTGGCTTATCATGAAGTTATTTACGTTCAAATGTTTCTTTTTGCATCCTTAAACGTACTAGAACTAAATTAAACTTTGTTAAGATTGATCAAAACCTTTCTTTACTAAAGGACAATTGCCCATGCATATTATTTAACACAAGACGCCCAAATTCGTATTTCTTACATCCGTACTGTATATCGCTTGTGCATTTGTGAATGTTTCTTTGCACTTGTGATTGAGAGAGATTCCTTCATTTGATAACAGATCCTCCTTATGATTCTTTGTAAGGCAGAATAAACAGATAGTAGACTTTGTCAGTGTTAAGAAAATCATGATCCTTCTACTTAAATTTGTTCTCTTCGACCAAATTCCTTTAGAACTTCCTTTACTTTCAGTCAGGTATAAATGTCAATGCCGCGGTATGGATGTGTTGCCAATATAGATGGAGAATAGGAAGAAACAAGTAGGAAGATGTACGGTAGACTGTGTAAAGCAAAGGATCTGGATATGAAGAACGCGAATCGTATACAGCCTTGTTAATTGAATAGACTTAAACCAAACTTCTGGAGCATAGAATTCAATGGTTACAATTTCAATTTTTATATTTGTAGGAAAGCAAGTAGTTTCTTTGCTTATTTAACATTGTCAGGGGAGAAATTTAGTAAATCTCGAAGTACTTTTCTTGCTGCTACTTTAGTTTCAGTTCATGGTCTGTACTTACAGGAGTGGTCCTTTTTTATTCAACTGGTTTGTTATAAAGCGAGGTAAATACCTAACTTTAAGCATGATTTTAAACTCTAATGCCTACTATATGCTAAATGCGATATGATAACTTGGAAAGCCATGATACGTGATTACATACGTCCTAATAATAGCTGTATACTCTACACTTGGAGACCCTACAATACATATGAACCTTAACAAAATCTCTAAAACTCTCTGTGACGCCTTTGACTTTGAATTTTCACAAAATACAAAATACTTTTCATCCCTATCCCTAATAAATGATGTGGCACTACTCCCAAGGTTTTGTTTTAATCCCTTCAGAGTTCAGATCAAAATGTTCTTTTTTATGTTTTGACATTTGAAGCGTTTAAAAGGTTTTGATAATCGAAGAAAACGGAAGACGAATTACTTTTTTCACGTGTATAATTTCTTAGAAATGATTAACTCGTTACTTTATGACTTGGAGGCTCAAAGGGGTTGAAATGGTTATCGTGTGCTGGAATGCCATTAACATCGGATCGTCGAACGGTTATTTCCTAGCGACAATAAAAAAAGCTATCTCCTCTACCGATAGTGTCATAAACTATCCCGGACAGACGGGGGAGAATCTCGCGGTCTAACTGGGACAACAAAGTTAGCGAAGTCTGTTTTAAATAGCTCAAAGAAAGGGCGGACGGGTCGATAGCGACAAACCGTCGACAGGACGACATCTGAGTGGTTTACGGCTACGAGATCAGAAGACAAAGAAGGAGCGGCGGCCGGGCGACTGCGCACGCACAAGACGGTGGCCGTGGTCGTGCTAGTGGGCCATCAGGAGCGGATCGATGGGCGGGGAGACGGGCGGTCGCTCCCGCAGTCCCAGGCACAGTTCCCACACGTCACCGATGATTAATTCCCCTAATTTACCGCCGTTTGTTACGTCAAGCTTGTAAACCTTGTCGGCACTGTCGTGTCGGCTCTCTGTTTATCCGTGACATCCGTCATCCGGGCGTCCCAGCCACATCCGTCACTTGCACGACCATCCTTCGTCACCCAACCCGGACCTTTATCGCTCCCGCAGTCCCAGACACAGTTCCCACACGTCACCGATGATTAATTCCCCTAATTTACCGCCGTTTGTTACGTCAAGCTTGTAAACCTTGTCGGCACTGTCGTGTCGGCTCTCTTTTTATCCGTGACTTCCGTCATCCGGGCGTCCCAGCCATATCCGTCACTTGCACGACTGTCCTTCGTCACCCAGCTCGGACATTCATCGCTCCCGCAGTCCCAGGCACAGTTCCCACACGTCACCGATGATTAATTCCCCTAATTTACCGCCGTTTGTTACGTCAAGCTTGTAAACCTTGTCGGCACTGTCGTGTCGGCTCTCTGTTTATCCGTGACTTCCGTCATCCGGGCGTCCCAGCCACATCCGTCACTTGCACGACTGTCCTTCGTCATCCAGCCCGGACCTTTATCGCTCCCGCAGTCCCAGATGCTTGTAAATCCACCAAACCGCTGAAGCCCATGATGGACGTAACGATATATCTTCAAGGACAACAGAAAACATGGAACATACGATGCGGAAACATTACGGGAAAAGAATTACTTATTTCATGAGAGTGATGACAGTTCATACGTTCATTATTACTATAATTTATTGACATAGTCTACATTGTTGGTTTTTAATATTACCAATACAAGTAGTTATATACAATACCAATTATTATTAACGGGTATAATTTTAAATACACTTATAATTACATTATACGATATATCCTAACTTTATAAGTTCATTAATGTATTACATTCTAGAATATATATGTAATTGCAATCAGTATATATCCCATAAGGACAAAAAAAAGCACCATTATGGTGAAAACAAATTAAAATAGCTATGGTGTATAGGACTGATTCAATGCGATTGCTGAGTTTAGCTCCATTTCATCTTCCTCTAAGTGCAGTACCTGGAATCTGATACAGTCGCAGACTTGATTCCTGGAATCTGGAGTCTACGCCTGTCTTGCGAAATCCAAAAAAGTCGGCGATCTCTTATTTCAGACAATGCAATGAGCGGAAGGTGTAATGGAGCTAAACTCAACATTCGCAAAGAACTATTACAATTTTGAGACTTTTAAGATACGATACGAGACACCTTTGAACCCAAGTCAATATAATAAATGAGAAGAAATTGTATATTTAGTTTGAAATATACGTAACGAAAAGGCATTGTTGTCGAAGGACTAACTGTTCCACACCTGTATACGAGGAGATAGCAACTAGAAACTCTACTGAATTTACAAAAGTTAACTTTGGTTTATCAATACACATTTCGTTCTGTTGAAAAATACTTACTTTATTCAATAATTAATTAATCATTTAAAGATTTCTTTCAAACTACCGATTTTTAGGTGTATTTTTATTTTAGGTCTTCATGTTATGGTATAAGTTTTAAATAATATCTATATTTTGATTTCTTTTTAGAGACGTACAGTCATTTCACAAAGGTGGTCTGCAAGTATTATTGCAAGGATAACACATTTTCGGATTCTTTTAAGAAGACCATATATTATGTGTAATAAACTGTATGTGCAATGAGGTAAACCGTAAACATAACAAACGGCATGTGGATTTCGAATTTAGCTGTATTTTACCTTCCGCTCAGTGCAGAGTCTCCTCTTGTATAGAATAAACTGTACGTGCAATGAGGTAAACCGTAAACATAACAAACGGCATGTGGATTTCGAATTTAGCTGTATTTTACCTTCCGCTCAGTGCAGAGTCTCCTCTTGTATAGAATAAACTGTATGTGCAATGAGGTAAACCGTAAACATAACAAACGGCATGTGGATTTCGAATTTAGCTGTATTTTACCTTCCGCTCAGTGCAGAGTCTCCTCTTGTATAGAATAAACTGTATGTGCAATGAGGTAAACCGTAAACATAACAAACGGCATGTGGATTTCGAATTTAGCTGTATTTTACCTTCCGCTCAGTGCAGAGTCTCCTCTTGTATAGAATAAACTGTATGTGCAATGAGGTAAACCGTAAACATAACAAACGGCATGTGGATTTCGAATTTAGCTGTATTTTACCTTCCGCTCAGTGCAGAGTCTCCTCTTGTATAGAATAAACTGTATGTGCAATGAGGTAAACCGTAAACATAACAAACGGCATGTGGATTTCGAATTTAGCTGTATTTTACCTTCCGCTCAGTGCAGAGTCTCCTCTTGTATAGAAGGTAAAATACAGGTGCCTACTCAGGTGTCTCTGATGTCAATGATGCAACATCAGAACAACTAAAAAACTCATTGTGTTTTCCGAAGTGCGTTTTGAATAGTGAAATCACAAGTGCTAAATAGTAACGCCAAGGTCTCTACTGTTGATAAGTAATCAACACAGGACGATAGATGGCGCCACTGGAAATAAGTCTGTGCCAAATCGGCTAGTGATTTTATACAAAATTTGTAGTTAAATTTAAAATAAAACTTTAAATAACAAGTGAACTTGAAGACTCGTCAAGCGCTGAGACAGTGGACAGTGAGTGACAGTTTGGAACATTTGAGTGAGTAAAGGCGATAGTCGTAGATACGACATAACCTCAATACAAGCTAACCAAGACAAGCACATGACAATAAGCACGTCCCATCGCTCGCTGTTCGAACATCTGCGCGGCTCAAGTATCAGTGCCTTCAGTAAATCCTGCAAGCACTGATAGCTCAGTGACAACGCTTCAGACTGTGACATTTCAGCAACAACGGACCTTGGATCGGATCCACGGCAGGGCAAATACTTTTTGCTTCCGCAAATAATAAATAAATTGATTGTTTTAAAATAAACAATCAAAGGAACGTTTATTTAATCAGTTTTTTAACCCGAATTTAAATCTTGTTATATTTATTATTTTTAATAGATGTTGACCTGAATTTTAACTTTGTTATATTTATAGTTTTTAACCTGAATTTTAACTTTGTTATATTTATTATTCTTTATAGTTTTTAACCCGAATTTTAACATTGTAATATTTATTGTTATATAACATTTTTTTATCTATATTTATTACTCTCTAATACTGTATTAAAATTATTTATTTATTTATTCAAAATGTTTGAATTGAAATAACTCGCAACGGAAAACCTAATTTAGTATTTAAAAAACCATAAGTATAGAGAGAGTTACACACTGAAGACTGGCGACATCATCTGGCGCTGCCTGGGTCGGACTTGCAAAGCTACAGTAAAAACGGACGTAGATAAAACATCAATTACAGTGACTCATAGCAAGCACACTGGTCCGCACCCGGTTACCATGAGGACGCTGTTATCTCCTTCCTCGGCTCCTCGCCCTGACGGCGAGCCGACCGTATCTTCCCCCTTATCGGCCGCTTCACCTCCAGCTTTGCCATGTGGCTCTGACACGCTGCCCGTCACTTCTGCCAACTCACCTGTTCCGGACCTTCCACCATCGGAACCAGAAGAGACAGACCTGACCACTGAGAATGCCGAGCTCAGAGAAGAAGTACAGCGGCTTAAAGATCAACTGATGTGCGTCCTGGACCATACAATCGAGTCGGACACGCGGCTGCTCCAATACACCGACCAGGTGTTCGTGGCTAACACCTCACGACACGATTTCATCGATGCTCGCTTCCACGACAGACTGCGGTGTCCCAGTGTGATCTTCCGTCCGAATGCAGAGACCAGCGATGTGCTGAATCCAGAGACCTCGTGGACAAGCTTAAGGCTACGCTCGAGGTCCTTGAAGCGGAGCTGCAGTGTCTGAGGGGAGAAATGGCACGCTGTGAATGTGACGGGGGGGGAGGAGTGTCGGGGTCTGAGTGGACTGTGTGTAGCAAGAAACGCCCTCCAGTAGCTACAAAGAACAAACACGATGTTTTTAAGAAGTACAGCAGAGACAGATCCGAAAAAAAACCCTCAGAACAGCCAGACCGGTCAAAATAAAAGGCGAACGAAGGAAGAAAAAGACTCACCGGCATCGCACGTCAGCACCGAAATCAGCAGAAGCAGACCATCAGACTCTCCATAAAGAACCGCTACTATTATCCTTTTCGTCCTGTCCTTATAGACGGAGACAGCCATAGCCGTGGCCTGGCGGGTCTGGTTCAGCGGATGGTGGCCCGGAAGACGATGGTGAAGGGGCATGTGTAAGCCAGGTGCCAAATTATTAGATGTGACATCCGACAGGCCCCCACCAGCCGGTAGTTTGCTCTGTCATCATCGCCGGCACCAACGATGTCGCCGCCGGCCAGCAGAACAACATATATCGACATCTGGAGCGGTGCATCACTGGCAAGCTGAGATCTGCCGGTGTTGTTGTCGCTACACTGCCGCACCGACATGACCTACCTGCGAACCATCCCGTCAACCTGGAGACCGCACGAGTAAACTCGTATATTGAGGAGCTATGTGTGAGACATGGAAGAGCGGAAGTTCTTAACTTCAACCGTATCGACCAGGGGAGGCCTTCACATCACATGGGATGCACCTCAGGCCGCAGCACAAACGTCTGCTGGCCGAACTTTTGCTGGAGAGCGTGAAGAGACTGGACACGACCCCTTCGCCCGCTGCTGTCTGCGAGTCGCCGCCGCTACCGTCGGGATCGCCGCTACCGTCGCCGCCACCGCCAGTCTCATCGACAGTTCCCGACTGAGCCTCACACCTTGGCCTTTGAAACTTATGCTGAGGCACTAAAAAGCCACATAGTGAACACTGACATTCCTGAACAAAAAAAACTGTATGTTCATAAAAAATGTAAAAAACAAGGTAGACGCAGAACTAAAGTGTCAAAATCAAAACAAAAACCAAATTAACCAAATTCCAAATTCAACCCAAAATTTATCGGTGGTACACCAAAATGCACAGTGTGCCACCAATAAAGCTGACGAAGTTGTCACTTATGGCAGGCGAGTTGAGTCCTGATGTCTTTGTAATTACAGAGCACAGTTTCAGATCTGAAACAGTCGGAAATTTCAGGATTGACAACTATGAATTGGCAACATCTTTTTAATCGAGAACTTTTTAAAGGGGGAGGTGTGGCAATTTTTTCGTAAAACTTGGTATGGAATTCCTTCCCTTCAGGATCGATCATAGTTGTGATTTAGATTTTGAAGTGGTTGGAGTAAAAATCAACCTAAATCCCGAAAACAAAATTAATCATAATTGGTTTATATCGCTCTCCAAATGGATGCAGCAACACCTTTTTTGAAAAATTTGAAATTCTTCTAAATTCTCATCAGTTTAAAGTCGTCCAAGTTTATTATAACTGGCGATTTCAATATCGACGTTTTTGGACCACACTAACCCCTTAACCCAGCGGCTACGTGATATTCTTAATTCTTTTGCTATAATCTGGTCAGTAAACACAACCGCCAACACGAGTGACCACCACATCGAGCACAGCCATCGACAACGTCATCACAAACATTCCAAACGCCACAATCTCTGTACTGGATGTAGCCATATCTGACCACTATGCTCAGGAGACCATAATTAATAATTTCAGGCCCAAAATTATAACTCATTCAGCCAAAATGAAAAGGGACTTGAGTTCGGTAAACATCGCCCTTATGAATTCATTTTTTAAAAAATGAGTCATGGACGTTTTTAGATCAAATTGAAAATGTCGATAAAAGCTTTTTCCGCGTTCCACGAACGTTTTTGTTTTTTCTTTTGAACATAGCTTGCCCGTTTAAAAACACTTTAGAGAGCGAAAAAAGACAAAATCTAATTCGTGGATGACTCAAGATATTTTTGAAATTACGTGAACGTTTGAAATTTTACAATTCCATCTACGTGCAAACAAAAAAAACGAACAATTCAAAGCTTTTTATAGAAATTTCAAGACCAATTATCGAAAAAGCAATAAAAACAGCAAAAGCACGTGAAATCGAAAAGAAGCTATCAAATTCTGAAAATTTTCCAAAACTGCTTGGAGCATCATAAAAAATTTAACGACACAGCCCAATGAATCAAAACAATATAAAATTCCAAAACTCTTAATACAGAATGAATTAATTACAGATCCATTAAAAGTAGCAGGTGAATTCAACGCTTTTTTTTCGTCGGTTGCATTATCCGATCCATCTTTCAAATGCTCCAACCAAGTGTCATTCGTGGGACCGGTCTCTTCCATGGCACTGTCTCCAGTGAGTGAGGAGGAGGTGTCTCGTCTGATACAGAGATGCAAACCAAAAACATTCATGTGACATTAACGGCATGTCTATGTGGCTGCTCAAACGCTGCTTTAAGCACATTTTGACTCCACTGAAAAATTTGATCAACATGTCTTTCGCTCAAGGCATTTTTCCTTCCACCTGAAAACAGCGAAAGTCACGCCAATTTTCAAAAAAGACGATCCTTGCCTTGCAAGCAACTATCGTCCTATTTCAATCCTTCCAGTCATAAGCAAAAATTTTTGAAAAGCTTTTTCTGTCGAGATTAGAGGGGTTTCTTTGAGCGTTTTGATGTTCTTTGTTCTCATCAATTCGGCTTCAGAAAAAACAAATCCACTATCGATGCCGTCACAAATTTAATCGAAACCGTTTGTCGATGGACTGGAGAGACGGGAACATGTGCTAAGCATATTCCTTGATCTTTCCAAAGCATTCGACTGTGTACATCATGAGACATTGTTGTGCCAGTTGAAGACATGTGGTGTTCGAGGTCTGCCGCACGAATGGCTTTCGTCTTATCTCAGAGATAGGAGCCAGTGTGTGCAGAATTGCGAATTCCCTGTCAAAAGAGGTAAAAATGGCCTATGGTGTCCCGCAAGGATCTGTCCTTGGACCAGTACTATTTTCTTGTGTACGTCAACGGGTTGAATTCGTCGCTCCTAACAGGTAAAATGGTTCAATACGCTGACGATACAACGCTCTGTTTCAAAGCTAAAACAAAGAACCAATTAGAAATCAATACTTTTTTTAGAACTGAATTCATGTATTCAGTATTTCTCAACATTGAATCTGAGAGCGAACAGTTCCAAATCAAATGTGTTAAATTTTTGCCTTCGACAATATGAGCCCGAGGATTGCGTTGCTGTGATGGTGGATGATGTCCTCCTAGAGGAAAATGATTCTACCAAGTTCCTAGGGATGTGCCTTGATCGAGGCCTGACATGGGACGATCACATAGAAAGCATCTGTTCAAAGGTTTCTTCGGGCATTTATGCTTTACGAAATCTCTCCATGTTTTGCTCCTTGGACTTACTAAGAACGGCCTATTTTGGCCTTGTATATCCTCATATAACATACGGGCTGAGACTGTGGGGGCAGCTGTTCTAAATACAAATTTGAAAGAGTATTTAGAATTCAAAAGAAAGCGGTCCGACTAATTTCAAAATTGAAATTCAGAGATTCATGTAAAAATTCCTTTAGGGAGCTTGAATTTACTGACTTTGCCCTGTCTCTATATCCTTGAGGTTGCTCTGTACTGCCGATTCAAGTGTGAGTTGGTCCAAGGCAGGGACGTTCACCAATACGGGACTAGAAGGCCGGGACAATTTCCGTATTCACAACAGCACAGAACTGCCATGTTCGAACGTCTACCATCCGAGGTTGGCGTAAGGTTCATAAATAAGCTCCCTGATGAGATAAAAAATTTAAATGATCCTAAAAAATTCAAAGCTCGATTGAGAAACCTATTGGTGTCGAGGGTGTTCTACTCTGTTGAAGAGTTTTATGATGAGCCGCTGGGATTAAATTTGAAGTTAAATTGAAATAAATTGGCTAGTCCTTTAGTTCTGTTCTAAATTGTAATCAGCATACCTGAAAACTTTTTAATGACTGAATTGACTTTGCATTTAAATTGATTTATTTTAATTAGTTTAATTCATTTTAATACATGTATATTGACGATTGTATACAATTTGCTTAAATTGTGAACACAATAAAGATTTATTATTATTATTATTATTATTATTGAGGTCTTGGTGGATCCCATCAGACGGATCTGACTCCAGACTCCAGACCCCAGGAGTCAGTGACAGGTCTGAGACAGGGTTAGATCTCAGACGCTGCACTGAGCGGAAGCTGAAGTGGAGCTTTTTAATGGTTAAGAACTTTTTTCAGTGATTGGTATAAATTTCTATTTTTTTTTTGGTACGATACAAAATTCTGATTTAGTTTTTAGAATGATTCCTGATGGTCGGCCTCACAGTTCTATACAGTTGCTTAACTTAACCTTTGCATTGAATGAACCCCTTACACCGTGCACTGCTGGGTTGCAGCTGATTAGTTGCAGGCGCGTGACGGACTTCGCACTGTCAATTGCTAGACGTGGCTAATGTTTATTTTTATTGTTACTGGTGTTATTTTTTTAGTTTAAGTTAATTTAGTTTAATTTTTTGCACGTGAATAATAATATACCATGTTTCGTTGTGTAATATAAGGAGGTTTTTAACTGAGCCATTATAATTGGAAATTGGCTACGAATTATTTTTAACATTTTGCAGAATACTGCTTTGTATTTTCTTAATCGCTCTCTTATGAATTACACCCCAAGTCCAGACAAGAAAAGCGTTGGAAAGTTAGCTTACAGATCTTCGTATAAAAATAGAACTATTTATATCAATTTCGATACTTTACGATACGAGCTTTCAAATAATAACTCAAATACCTTAGCCTTTATATATGAACTTGAATTTGATTGCTTTATGTTGCACAAGTTTACATTTTACATAGTATTTATTCATTTTAATGTAACAGTTTATAGTGTTTAGTTAAGTTGTAATATTAATTATTTATATTCAATTATGTATCTATATCTTATTATGCTCTTAATGATTGATGTTAATGAGTGATGTAATAACTTCAAGATGTAAATAACACAAGTGAAGACTACTACCCAAGCCTTCGTACTATCTTTTAGTATTAAAGGACCAACTAAATCTTTCCCGACAACCTCACAAACTTTTGCATCTCTGACTCTATTTTCAGGTAACGCGGGAGATGAAGCCTGTAAGGGTTTTAGAGAATGTCTCTTACACTTGACACAATATTTCTTGATAAAGCCCGATATTGTTCTAGCTTTCAGAATTCAAAATCGTTCTCTATTTGTTGACATCAAAAGTTTATTCCAGCGTGACACAAATATTCATTGTTGTGAATAATCAAAAGTTTTACTAGCCTATGTTTGTTTGGTAAACAATTCGGTGCCTAAAACTTTAATCTTCATATTTTCTTGATGATATCTTAATTCTGAGTCTTATAATTCCCTCACTATCCTGAAAAGTACAAATATGACTGAAAGTCTTGTTGGTTAATGTTTCTTTGGAATGTAAAGTATCAGTTTTTTGTGCATCATCAATTTCCCAGACTTTTAATTCACCGATTGTACGCTCTGTCGATGCGGTTTTAACTTCGTGAAGAAACCTTTTCATCTAAGCCATTATTTTAATTATTTTATCGTAGTTTGAAAAATATTTCATATTTAAGACGATCGGTCTTCTTTATTACAGTTAGTTACAAGTACAGCAAATTTTTTTGTTTTCTCTAGATCAACTGTATTTCTGTCACATATTAATGTTGAGGACATTTTTCAATATTCTTTTGTGTTCTTAACCATTCTGGTCCCTCCCACCAGTGTGAGTATATAACCAGAGTATCCCCTGGAGGGAAATTCGGCAGGGTTGTTTATTCCTGGTATATGAAACACGTTTTCGTTTGTTATTTTTCGTATCTCCATTACTCGGTTTTATACAAATAGTTCCTAATTATCTTAATTTTGTATCCACCACAATGCAGGGGTTGAATCAGTTCAGAAATACTGATTACTGTCACAGACAGTACGTGCTAATCGTGCCCTTTACACAACACGCCATGAGCTCGAGCCGTGCAATAACCATTTCAACTTGCACACTCTCTTGTATTTCACACATAATCAACACAAAAGCATAATATGCATTTTACTAGCATCACAAAACGTATGTAAAGTGATGTCTTCAGAATGATCATTTAAGGTGGTGACCATGCATATTGGTATTTTAATTTGTGTAAGCTTAGGCAGTTCAACACTCAATTCAATAAACTTCTTTTAATGTTTTTTTTTGAAACTTTCTCGTTCCAACTCAATTTGCTACTCCAACGTTTTTGCAACAATAGTTTGGGGAAAAAAAAAACTTATAGGACATGTAACACCAATGGGATCAATCAGTTTATGTACAGTTGAAAGGATAATTCTTCTTGTTACTGGCGTTTGAACATGATTTTTTGGAATGTTACAGGATACTGTATATTTTCTTGGGCCCCACAAGAGTCCTGAAACACTAACTGATTCAATAACTATATTTGACCCAGAAAACACCCGATCTCTCAAATTAAACTTTCCTTGGTCACCAACTCAATAGAATGTTTCTTGAATTTTTTAAGTGCCCTTAAATTCTTTACAGATGTCACACAGTTCTCCACATATAATGATTTTTTTCGAATTTTCAACTGTTTGCGGATATTTTGCTCAATTGCTTTCTAGTAGATAGTGTTTTGTGGCACCGAGTATGACAGGACTGTAGTTTACCCCAAAATACTATTTTACAATGTAGATATACCTTTAAGATTTGCTTCTCAGAATCTTCCCACCACAAGCATTTTAAGTAATGGCTATCAGTTTTATGGACACAAATTTGTAGAAACATCCCCTTTTCTAATCAGTCATTTAAAACTAAACATCCCTTTGCCTTGCTTGAAGCACCAAAAACTGGCCTAATTTTTGTAGTAGTTTGAGCTTTTATTATTGGATAGTGAAGAAAGAAATAATCCTTTTCTATTTCTCTACTTCTTTTATTATTCCTAGATCTTTCCACACTTTACATATATTTTGGTATTCTTCAATACATCCTTTATTTGTCTTTTTGTAGTACTTTGAAGTCTTCTTTCTGCGACAACTTTATTATTTTTCAAGTTATCTTTATTTTCAACAATCCATGGTAATCTTATTTAAAATCTTTCATTTTGATTTGTATTTACATTGCTTTTGAATGTTTCAAGTGCTATACGTTATTTTTCTTCTTTTGTCTTCACCTCATAACAATAAGAAATTCCTAACGTTTCTAAAGTCCACAAAACTGATATATTTCTTGATTGTGTAAACAAACTGGTAATCAAACACCCATAGAGGTAGAATTATCTTCTATAGAACTAACCTGGAGTCCGTCTGCAGGATGTTGACTTGCTCATTGGTCCACAAGGTCCTATCACACCAGGAACCGCAGTACCTGAGCGAGCGGTTGTTGTTCCGGGAGGGGGTCTCGCAACGCAGTACCCGCCATGGCTACCTTCTTGACTTTCGAAAAGTCAGGCATGAAGTCGGGAGAAAAAGTTTTTCGTATTTCGGCCCTAAATTGTACAATGACCTCTCCCTTAGCCTTAAGCAATACAGTTGCAATTCTTTTAAATTAAAACTTAAGGACTACATATGTGGTGATAAATAACGTATTTAAGTTGTTAGTGTATACTGTAAGTTTTAGTATTTAGTATAATCCAATGTTGTTCCTTTTAGTTTTACTCACAAGTCTTTGTTATTTAGTATTTAAGGCCATTAAATGACTTGAGTTGTTCTGCAAAACAGTGTATGTACTGAGAAACGCTTGTAAATAAAGGCATTTTGATTGATTGATTGATTGATTCAATGGTGGGTTACTTCCAAAAATTACCCATCCTAACAATGTCTTCATCGCTATCAGTCAACATTTTAGTTTTTCGTATCTTTCTGTAACTATTGCTCCTAGTGCGTCAGAACTAATCAGTACTTATATTTTGGGTTTTCCATCACATATGTCAGTTGGTTTGGCGTTCTTTTCATTCCATTCACATATTAGTTCAGTAGCTTCATGTGTAAGTCTGGGTATTGACCCACAACTATTTGGTTGATCTAAAGCAGCTATCCCTACGAGATTGAGCTCATTTCCAATACTGGAAACTGGGACACAACAATCTTTATGTATATTTTTGTTTGACTTTTTTTGGAATAACCACCGAATAATGAATGGATCAATATGAAGTAAAACTTTATTTTTACAACTTTGACTGTTTAAGTTTAAAATTGCAATGTCTTTTTCTTTAAACCACAAGAAATGAGACTACCGTTTTCTGTTTCAACAATCTTCTGTGGTTTTTAGTAATTTATATTACTTTTCTCTTTTGTAGCGACTAGGCTTTCAATATTTTTATTTTCGTTAGGCTTAGCGTAACAACCATTAAACCATGATTTAGCCGCATTAATTCTTTATTATCCTTCTACTTCTACTTTGAGGAAGGTCATCAACTGTTGTAGTTTGGCTGTATAACTTCAAGTTGTTTCGTCAGAGTCTTTGGCCAAGTGTATAGCACTTGAGCTTCTTAGCCACACTCTTAACAGATTATCTGGTCCTCAAGATTCCACAAGGGGAAACAGCATCGCTGCATATTTATCCTGTGTTATGCCGATGGATTCTAAGGCTCTTGAATTTCTAGCTTATCGTACGATACTGTTGTGTTTACTTTAGTTTTGATGTTGCTACCAGACATATTTTTAACTACCAGACTCAAAGGTACTTGAAAATAAAATTCTGTAAGAATTTCTTACTAAATCTACTTTGCAATAATTTTATACTTTTTCATAATTATCTGCTGACGGTGGGTAGCTACCTACTATATTCCTAGCTCTTGACTCTATTATTGTTGCTTGAATCAAATATTGATACATATCTACAGGTTCTAATTCTGTATAATTGTGTATTCTTTGAAATTTTCTCCAGAATGAGTCAATCTTTTATTTCACAACTAAGTTTTCTTAATTATATTTTGAGTAGCATAAGCTTTTTCTTGAATTGGGTGAACTGAATATTTGTATTAACCGTTGCTTTGTCAAACAAATAAAATTGTCAACTTTGATTTCATCACATCTCTAGACAATCTTCACAGTGTACAAACCATTCAAAAAAGAACTCTCCACAGGAGAGGCCGGTCCCTTTTTAGCCATATTCTGCCTGTCCTCAAGGGCCACTGGCCTGTGCAAGGATCTTATCAAACAGAACAAGGAAGAGAGTCGGTACAGTACGAGGTTGCAAACTTATAAAAAGTGAAGCTGTAACAGACATACAGATGTGGATTAAAACCTAAGCTTTCTAACTGAGACTTACAGTCTGACACCATAGATGCTTCAGCCACCACAACTTCTGGTTCTTACAAAACTGAATCAAAGGTAGACAGGCATTGCCTCTTTAAAGCGTCTTTAGGGCGAATAGCAGAGGTCTCACCACAACCTGTATCCCTAGGACTCCTACAAGACAGTAGTTTTGGGTCCATACGTCTGAAGCTCCTTGGTTGTCCTTTGGATCGTCTTTCACACAACGACACCGTGTTGCAAGCTTATTTTCCTGTTGTTTTGCACCTCTTTGTAAAGTATAATTATTACCAGGAAGTTTTTAATTAAACAAAAGACAATTGAGAAAATATCTGACGTTTTATCAATTAATAAGAGGTTCACAATCGCAATGTATTGAAAACAGTGAAGTGTAGTTAAGTTAACACGATGTCTGAATGTGTCGTAAAACTGAAGTAGAGATTTACATCCATCAAGGCATGAAAGTGGAGCTGACGTGTCGACCTGTGAAACTTCACATCTCTCTCACACGCAATGGCAGCGAATGTCTAAACAAATGCAGTTGTTTCTTTGTGCCCGCGACCGTATCTTTCTTTATAAAGCTAAAGGTATCTACGGTGTCTACAATATTTGAAGTGTTTGATATTACCAAAAATAAATCAACCAATTTAACGAACGAAAAAGACTAGGAGACATCTATCATGATTGTAACAGAGATTAGACTTATATTTATTAGAGAAAACACACTTGATGAACGTGTTAATGGACTGTAATGTTGGTAACAGTACAAGTGTGTTCTGTAATGTTGTCATGATTGTAACAGAGATTAGACTTATATTTATTAGAGGAAACACACTTGATGAACGTGTTAATGGACTGTAATGTTGGTAACAGTACAAGTGTGTTCTGTAATGTTGTCATGATTGTAACAGAGATTAGACTTATATTTATTAGAGGAAACACACTTGATGAACGTGTTAATGGACTGTAATGTTGGTAACAGTACAAGTGTGTTCTGTAATGTTGTGTAGAAAACATGAATTCTGAGTTATACTCAACCTACTCTTTTGATTAGAATTATTTGAGTTCTTCTTCCTGACTTATGTACATCGCACCGCCTCCAGGCTGTGAGTGTTGAGTTTAGCTCCAGTTCACCTTTCTGTTAGTACAACGTCTGGAATCTGTCGAAGTCATTTACATACATTAGAAAAGAAGAAGTCCAAGTGTTGAGCCCTGGAGCACTCTATTCACAATTTGTTCATGTGAGCTGTTCGGAATTATCAATAATGACTTTTTATGTAGATAAAAAGTCATTATTGTTGTTAGTATAGTCTGTCTGTAGAGATAGATAGGTAAAAATAAAAATTAGTTTATGGATCTTCATTAATTAATGTGTTTGTAAAATACTGTATTAGTGCACGAAAAATATTTATTTACACCATTATTTAATGGACACCATTGTACGTCAATTGCATTTTAATATCTTGCACTGGGGTCTTTAAGGGGAAGCTGTCAAAGCAATTGGCAAATAATTATTGACCCTAGTAGAGCGTCTCAGTCTTACCCCATACGGCATAGATTAATGGAAATATCTAAAAAAAGAAACACATTCAAAGAGCAAAGAAACTATTCAATGTCAGCGTTCCATTGAACAATTCATACCAGACGTTAGATTGGTTTCTTTATACTGATACGAAAACATAATAAATAAGACAAAGAGAGGTGACGTCTCTCACACGTTCTTGAGAAAGGTTCAGTGTCGTACCCACGGGATAGATAGGGGGATAGAACCCTAAGATTTCTAAAAATAAAAAAAATATTGGTATAGCAACAATGCTTCTTGTTCAGCGGTTTATGCAAGTTTAGATTTATTTATATTTATTCCATCCCCCCTCCCCGGTTTGATATGCTCTTCTGTCAGATCCACCCTTGCCAGACCAAGTCCTAGTTCTACCACAGAGTCAGACAAGGTTCCAAGCACTGTACTGGAGTGCTCGTTGCGCTCGGCGGAAATGCGACTGTTGGGGGGTTACATGCAATGCCTGTCTGAATACTGACGTAATCACAGTGTCATAGTGACAAGACAAGACAATTAGGTAGTTTATTTGTTTTCAGTGACAGAACAATTTACGTCAAGCAAGTTCTGACATGTCTTTATCGTGACGGAGGAAACCGTTAAGTTGTTTTGTCTACAATGCTCGAACAGCGGCACATTCAAGGAGATGGCTCGAGGGCAGGAAACTCCTCTTCCTCTGAAAGATTCCGAGAAAGTTAATTAAATTTTACGTCAAGAGTTCCTATATTGTTAGTAATAATTGCTACATTTTAATAGGTTTATTTTTTTTGTAAGTGCTTCATCACATGCCTTTTGAAACCTGATGCAAAGGATAGATTCCAATCTTTGAAAAGTGGGGTTGTTTTTGTAAATAAAAATAATAAATACCATTCTTATCATCTTTCATTAGTAAATTTTTACAAATGATTTTATAAATTCTTCTAATGTCGTTCTAATTATAATTTTAAAATACAGAAAGATATTTAAAAAGGAATTTTAAAAAACTTGAAAACCAGATTATGTTTTGTAAAGCATATTTAAAGAAAAGTCGCTTATTATGATCTCGTAGGAATAAAAACGAGTAATAAGTAAATATGTAATCGAAATAAAGCACAATTTTGATCATACAACCGCACAACATAAATGTAAAACATTATAACAGTACAAACGATATAACAAAATAGACAGTATTGTTAAATTTGTTAGTTATTTTGTGAAATCTGAATCCAATTATAAAAAAAATATTAATAGAATATTTCGATAGAACTTTTTAAAATTATTTCCAAAAACAAAACAAGATGAATATAAGAAAATATATAAAATGTTATAACTGTTCAAATTTTAAAACAAGAAAAAAAAAAACTTTGTAATTTGTTTTAAATTAAAATATAAACCACAATTGTTGACGTTAGCTTAAAAATGGAAATTGTTTAGTTAATACTTGAGATACTGCTCGAACTATTAAGTTACGTATTTGACTGCGAGGGAGATGGAGGGAGAGGGAGAGAGAGATAGCTCTGTTAAGTCGATGTGTTACCAGGGAGAAACGCATTAACTTTACCACTATATTACATAACCCCTAGCGTCGATATTGTTACCGACTAGACCGATTATCCTTATCTTGCTCCACCCTTTTCGAGGGTTACTTCCGTTCCGTGAACGCGGTCCTCTGGTAGTTTGTATTGATTATAGTACCATGACATTTCACTTCTACTAGCGATTCATTTATTTGCCATTTTCATAAGACATAGTTCGCTCACGGTTTACCTCAGTTCATCACATAGCACAATGCAGGTAAATAGATCCACGTGTTGTTTATCTCAGAACATGTGAGTGCAGGTCGCTTCACGAAAATCTCCCTCACTTGTACAGCACATTAGACTTAGCAAACAATTATGACAAAATATGACTATACACATAGCCTCCAAACACGGTTCCTTAAGGACCACACACTAGCGAAAGAGTTCATGGGCAAAAAGTGAAATAGAGCCGTACTGAACTTGGAAAGATGAATTGGGAAAACATTTTTCTGTTGTCTCATTTAATGCCCCGGAAAAGTTAATAAAATAGATTTCAGAACTGAACCGTCAGTTGTGTTTATGGGTGAAATGAGATAAATTTGGTGACGAAGCCCTATTTAGTACGTTTCATATACAGGTAGGATAACTTTGTTAAATGGCGAATTAATACTTAACATTCCACAATAAATATTAGAGAACTGACTTCTGAAAAAAATGGTATAAGTGAAATCAAAAATAAAAAAGGAATAAGTTCAAAAATTCAATTGTATATGAAACATTGCAGAATTAAAGGAATATTAATTAGTTAGACGATTTTTCTACTAGTAAAAATATTTGTATTATTTTTCTTTAGAATGCGGCGTAGAAAAGATCAGAACTTCATGAACCATCCCGCATGCAGCCCGCCATAGAGCAATAACTTTACTGATGGCGAGAGAAAAGAATAGACCTGGATCCTGGCCTATCTAAAATTTGCAGGCGCTACTACTAGTATGTTTCCGCGCCTTGTGTCGTAATTCCATTATTGTTTCACTGTTCGCAGGGTTGGCTGTGGGGCGAAGCGCCTGAAATTACCGCGCGGCAACACACTAGTACACAGCTGTGCGCCGGCACGGGCCAGGTCTCTTCTTTTCTCTCGCCACCAGTACTGATGTTAAGTTTTATATGTACAGTTTCAACTTAAAAAATTCCAAATAATTGCACATGTGCTACAGGTATACCGTATATGAAGTTTTCATGAAATATTTAAGTACGCACAATAAAGAGTTTGATTTAATGTGTGATGGTGGAAATATTTAATTCCCATTTTCGGTTTCCTGCACCTTTGCTGTCTATTTTTTAATTTTTTAAATGCTTAAGGTGACCCAAAAAAGAAAGGAAAATTAAGTTTTTCAGTAGGATAATTAATTTTTTTGTTACAAAAATATTTTACCGTGAGGTAAAAAAATACTTTTTATATTTAACGAATTTCAACTATACTGTACATATTTGATGAGCTTACTCTAAAGGATTATTTATACTGCTTGAGCTGCACACTCGTGTGCATATACTCACACTTTAGATACGCTTGACAGCTATAATATAATTTTATATAATATAGGCCTAATATTATTGTATTTTTTTGAAACTAGAGTTTGTGCATTAATAAAATAATGATAAAAAATTAAAGGATTGACACAATTTTTATTAAACGTCTAATTAGTGACCAAATTTACTAACCAACTTACTAATTAATTAAGTTGTAAAAGTCATGGGGAGGCATTATTAAGTTCAGTTAAGGCTACAAATTTATCGTTAAAAATCAACTGTCTAGAAATATGGTATTAATTTTCTATACAAAGGAGAATTTATTTAATTGATAACACTTTTTATTAACCAATTAATTTAAAGATATATACATTATGCTAATGTGTGTGTGTGTGTGTGTGTGTGTGTGTGTGTGTGTGTGTGTGTGTGTGTGTGTGTGTGTGTGTGTGTGTGTGTGTGTGTGTGTGTGTGTTCAGGTACATCATCTCAAAAGTAAATGTTTTATTTTCTCCAATAAATATATTTTTTTTATTTTAAGTGGTTTATTTTGGAAAACAATTGTTCTAATATGTTAATAAATGTTAAAAAATTTCACTATCGCATTGAAAGTTTTAAAATTTATTTTTTTGTAATTTTAAAATGTTGAATATGCTTGAATAGACCGATATTGTTTACAAAATGTACCTATACGTGCAGCTTTTTACGTATACACAAAACAATTTAAATATTGCTAACCTTTTTTGTTAAAACGTGCCTTAAATCAAAAACTCTGAAATCTCAGAAAAACTAGTGAAAAATAAAATACTATTAGGCCTTACAGTTTTGAAAATAATAATTGTTATATTAACTTGTTTTTCCTCATATTGTTTTAGATTTGTTTTTGTTGCTACTTTTTTGTTTTCCAGCCTTTACAGGTTCTATGTGAACTAATTCTTTTACTGCGTACGTTCAAACATAACGTAAAACGTTCTGATCGCTATTCAGTGAAACTTGGATTGAGATGAACCGAAAATGACGTAATAATATAAATTATAATGTATAAATGAATACGTAATAACGCTTCTCGGGTATTAAGACGTTCTAGTGTGTATTGTACGTGTGTATAAATACTGTATCTAGTGTTGTTGTAGGTTCGGAACGAGTATCCGGCGCTAAGGACCAGCGAAATGAAAACCGACCGCGTGACGTGTCAGCGTGACTTAACCTAACCAAACTCGATTAACCATTATACGAGCAGTTTAAACGCGACACAGCGCTCGTGTTAACCGCCGGGCCGGCAACCTTGTGTACGATGTGATGAGGGGTGCGTTCTTGCTCCCGAAATCGAAAGTAACAAATAATTTCCATTATGATATAGTTTTTCTGGATATTAATTTTTATTATACAATATGAATATTATACAATGTCCATATTGTACATAATGGAGTTTTTATATGTAAAAATAATTATCTTAGTAATTTTATCCTCTATTCACAGTGCTAAAGAAAACAATTAGTTCGTTCATGGTCTAAAAATCTACTTAATTTTGAAGACTACCAAAATAAATAACTAAATAACAGTTAGATATCTAAATATATTCTTCTATGTATAGGATTTGAACATATACATTCAAGACGGTATGCTTATAATAACAGGACGATAATGGAACGGCATAGACAATTTTTCATGTGGGTGTAGTAGCTTGTAATAATATAATGACGGAAACAACATCTACATCCGTACCTTGCATTCTGCTTCTGGTAGAAGGGGAACAGTGGAAAATGCTTGAAACACGGATTTGAAAAGTTTAAAGTGAGTTTGCATGATAGAATTTTTGTTGTTTTTCAGACTGCAGCCTGAGACGGAATTGCTCATTGAAGCATGTTTGTGTCCATCCTCATGTTTCCCTTAAGGCACAGTAAAAACTGTAAACACAATGTCAAAGAATGAAGCGAGTTTCGAGTACTTTATATTCACATCGCTGTCCATTAAGGTGGGTTTTATAACAGTTTCAATGTATTAATGGTTTAAAACCTTGATTTGTAAAATCTGTAAATAACGTTAGACATTAACATTGTCTTGGACATATTCATTACACTACTGATCAAGGAGTGTAAGTTTAATACTTTCTATCGTAAACAATGTTTATGCCTCTTTACAAACTTCAACTGAAAGTGGCAAAAACTTTTCTTCAACGCCAACGAATATAAAAAAAGAATTAGTGTAATGTTCTTAAACGATATTTTATAAAAAGTATAAATGCTTTAGTTGGTATATAAATAGTTATTAAATCGCGTTTAATCGTTCTTATTACTATACAAACATTTCATTAAACACCTCATATATTTTAGCGTATTTATATATACAATATTTAACAAACTGAACATGAGAAGTATTTGATTGTTTGGAACTCTGTTAAAAACAATCCTCTAAAACCTGCTTAAGTATGTAACTAAATTTTCTAGATACTATCCATTGTGTTTGTCATAATACTCGAAGACTGTATTGCTTCGACTAGGATTTTACAGAATATCAACTAGTCAACGATTTCCACAGCTATTAGGTTTACAAAATATTTTGCGCCTAAGGAAAATAATCTAATATGGCGTATGCAACACTTGAGCAAGAAAATAAAACTAGAAGCTGGTATTTTGACAGGTGTTTCTCCAACTTTCACTGGTCCGTCTAGTCTGCTCGGGCCTCGGTGTTGTGAATATTGCGACTCAGTCCATGTCGTGACTGTCACACCCACTACCCCACTTCACACCTCCTCCAACACCATCTCTCTCAGTCATAATATTGTGTCTTCACCTCATCCTTCCCATTGTCTGGGTTCCTGAAATGATTTGTATGTAACTCTTGAGCAAGAAAGGATAGCTCAAGTAAAACAGGAAGAAGGTATTTTGACAGAGAAAGGGTGTTTTCTCAACTTTCACTGGTCCGTCTAGTCTGCTCGGGCCTCGGTGTTGTGAATATTGCGACTCAGTCCATGTCGTGACTGTCACACCCACTACCCCACTTCACACCTCCTCCAACACCATCTCTCTCAGTCATAATATTGTGTCTTCACCTCATCCTTCCCATTGTCTGGGTTCCTGAAATGATTTGTATGTAACTCTTGAGCAAGAAAGGATAGCTCAAGTAAAACAGGAAGAAGGTATTTTGACAGAGAAAGGGTGTTTTCTCAACTTTCACTGGTCCGTCTAGTCTGCTCGGGCCTCGGTGTTGTGAATATTGCGACTCAGTCCATGTCGTGACTGTCACACCCACACCCCCACTTCACACCTCCTCCAACACCATCTCTCCCAGTCATAATATTGTGTCTTCACCTCATCCTTCCCATTGTCTGGGTTCTATCTAATCAGTTAGTTATTTATTGGCAAATCATCAATCGATAAAACACTTCTTAAAAACACGACCCCTGTTATTCTAGTGAAATTTTTACTATTGTTATTCTAGCTGACATTAAATTTCTTTTTTATGTATTTAAGAACTCACTTTTAAACATTTAATGCCTAGAATTAAAGTAATCTATAAATAAATAAATGTGTTATACAAATAAATAACGCACTCCTTCACGAAATAATAACTGTATTTTGTACTGTTAATGAGTCCGTATTTTGTACATTATTGTTATGAAAAATACAGTATTGTTATTTGCCTACATAGGTTCGTTGAATCAATGATTCCTAGTGTAAACGAACTATCTTCTTGTTTGTTTAACGTTTGTTATTGACATGGAAGGGACATTGAAAGGAAAATATGATATCGAGCATTTGCTATCGTTATATGTTGCAAAATGTATAACACAACGCAACGTTTCGAGGATTAAAATCTATCCTCCTCATCGGTTGGAAAAATAGTAGAAAAGAAGAGAAGAAGAAGAAGGAAAGAAGAGAACTACACACCACTAGAATACTAGAATTATGGTGCTGATTGAGCAATGAATAACTATGATGTAGTCAGTGCCGGTTTTAGCATTGCTAGCGCCCTGGGCGAGATTTCTTCGGCGCCCCCTAACTGTAATTCAGTTACATACGAAAAAAGGCTACTGGCGCCCCTTTTCGTCCGGCGCCCCTGGGCGGTCGCCCACCCGCGCCCTACCCCAACGCCGCTCCTGTACGTAGTGACATTCATTGTGATACGAGTGGTAAGATGGATTATAATGCAATGGAATGTACCACATGTAAATTAGGATATAGTATAATGGAAATATTTAAATTTATCTCAGAATTGTATTAAGATGAATCCTTAAAAAATAAATTAAACTAACGAGGGTTGCGAAAGAAACATAACACACACACACACACACACACACACACACACACACACACACACACACACACACACACACACACACACACACACACACACACACACACACACACACACACACACACACACACACACACACACACACACACACACACACACACACACACACACACACACACACACACACACACACACACACACACACACACATATATATATATATATACAGGGTGTTTCCTAAAGGTGTTCCAATAGTGTGGTATTTTGTTCTAGACGTGAAAATTAGCAAAAAAACTTCATATGGAGGTATGTCCTAAAACTAAAACTCGTTGAAAGTGATTCCGAAGGCCCCGTTGATATGGACACAGGTGGAGGGACACAGCTGTTCACATTAATCAGCTCATTGACTTTAAATCAGCTGTTCAGAGTAAAACAGTTTACAAAACTATACTTCCTGTTGTGTTATGTGTATTATGTTTGGTAGTACTAATCATTTGTTTGTTATTCGATTTTAATGAAACAACCACTGTTATATTTACAATAAAGTTTACCACATTTTAATATTCATGTAAAATTTTCATACAAGGTATCGATTTTGCGGAATTCAACATCAAAATGTATGATTGGCTACCATTTTGAAACGGGTAAAGATAATTTGTTCTTTATACATGTGTATAAAAGTTATGAAATTGACTCCTCACGTATTACACTACACAGCAAACTTTTGTTGTTTTATAATAAAGAATGAGTATCTGATTGGTAACAGCTGGTAATAATTAATCATTTAAACAACAGCTGTTTAAACAGTTTTAAATAATAAATAATCAGCTGAGCATTTATTATTAGATGACATATGTCACCTCACTGTTGAACAAAACAACAAACTGTAAAGATATTGTGTGTTTGTGTTAAGTATTTTAATCAGTTATCTTCATCCATTTTATTAGTGATATTGTGTTGTGTGTTTCATTTATTAGAAATGGAAGGTAATATTCATGTGTATTCAAACTCTGAATTAGCAGACATGCATTTAATATATGGTTTGGGACGCTGCAATAGTACTGCAGCAAGACGTCTGTATCAAGAGAACTTTCCTAACCGCGGGTGTCCAAGCGCAAGATTTTTGCCACTATTCATCAACGCCTATCTGAAACAGGTTCATTGAAGTCTTCGGAGCATAGTAATGCAGGCATCGCCCAATCATGTAGGACTGTTGAATTAGAAGGGTTGATTCTTAATGACATTTCTGATTATCCTGATAAGAGCACT
This sequence comes from Homalodisca vitripennis, assembly GCF_021130785.1. Classification (NCBI taxonomy): domain Eukaryota; kingdom Metazoa; phylum Arthropoda; class Insecta; order Hemiptera; family Cicadellidae; genus Homalodisca; species Homalodisca vitripennis. The sequence continues at coordinate 11,269,022 of NC_060212.1, read as the reverse complement.
AGAGAATTGTCACTACAGTTCAGTGTCAGCCAATATAGTATTCATAGAATATTACATGAGTACCAGTTACACCCATACCACTTCCAGCATGTCCAAACTCTTTTGCCACAAGACTTCGCTCCCCGTGTTGCTTTTTGTCGATGGCTTCTGGGAAAATGTGCTGATCCAAACTTTTTAAATACAATTTTGTTTACCGATGAGGCTCACTTTACAAGAACAGCTATCATTAACTTCCATAAAAACCACACTTGGGCAGACAGAAATCCTCATGCTATCAAACCTAATCGCCCACACCATCAGTTCTCAGTAAATGTTTGGGCTGAAATCTTAGACGATCATTTAGTCGTATTCGTGCTTCCTCCCAGGCTTAATGGCGTGGTGTACTTGAACTTTTTAAGAGACGAGCTACCTAACCTGCTTGATAATGTACCTCTGAATTTGCGCCAAAACATGTGGTTTATGCATAACGGGGCACCTGCGCACTACTCTCTGGCTGTTCATAGACACCTAAATGAGATTTTCACAAATCAATGGATAGGCCGAGGTGGACCTGTTTCATGGCCAGCAAGATCACCGGGCTTAATCCTTTGGACCTTTACCTTTGGGGACATTTAAAAACATTAGTTTACTCTTCCCCAATAGATACTATTGAATAACTCCGATTAAACATTTCTAATGGAATAGAAACCATTAAGCAGACACCTGGAGTTTTTGAACGGGTCCGAAACTCGATGAGAAGACGCCTGAACGCGTGCATTTTGAACAACGGAGGTCATATTGAGCATCATCTTTAATCTTCCGGTGAGACTTAAAGCGATTGTAGATATGTTTATTGTATTTAAAAATAAAATGTTGAACTAAAAATATGTTTGTTTTTCACCAGCTGTTACCAATCAGATACTCATTCCTTATTATAAAACAGCAAAAGTTTGCTGTGTAGTGTAATACGTGAGGAGTCAATTTCATAACTTTTATACACATGTAGTTAACTTTGCTTATTATGGTTGTTTTCAGAATTAAATTCTCTACAATCTGTATTAGGAAAAACAATTTGTTTATTGGTCATTTAACAATGTTATTGGACATCAAACATTTAAGACTGTATTTTTGTTATTAGATTTTTGGGAAATTTCATACTTTTTCTCAAAAGATGTTCACACTACAACCTCTAGAGTGGTTTTATTTGATTTTTCAGGTGATTTCCCTTATAAATCCATCTTATTTGAGTTAAAAAGTAAGAACAAAACATTTCAGAATCACTTAATTTCACCAGGTGAACTGGAAACAAAGCAAAATCTTTCACCAGCCATTACTCACTAATGGAGCGTTTCCGGACCTACCTTTATATAAAATTGTTTTCTTATTTTTAGCTCTACAATCACGTCTTAAAATATTTTACCATATTTATGACCCTGTATATATATATATTCAGTGGAATTGAAAACAAGATGTTGTTAGAATTTGATTCAAAATTCGTGAACTAGGCAAAAATGTACAAAGAAACAGTAAGTTCATTTTTTTAACTTTACCCAGTCTATAATTCATGTACTTAACCTATTGTACAACAACTGTCTAGCTATAACTCATGTAGTAAAACTACTCTAATAACTGTCTATCTATAATAAATGCAGTTAACACATCATTGCTGGCCTATACTGAGTGAAGATAAGTTATAAATACTATAAGATGATCCTTATAGGATATCTAGCGCATTACGTCACCTGTCCCAGTGAAGGTGTTAATTTTTTTTATTTTGTAAAAAAGCAAAATCATGGTCACATGGCCTTTTCTTACATTTAATCTGACTAAAAATTATATACTCAGATTGACAGAACAGTACGTTGTGTATTTGCAATACATCCATTTCGATAAATACAAAAAATAATGTTGGCCTCTCAAATCACCGTTCTATACCGAAACTACTATTATCTTGTGACATAATTAATCAGGTTTTGGTTAAATTAAAAGTACAGCAAATGTACAGTATTAAATGTACATTCAGAGGTAATGACTACAGTTTATTACTGATGATGGATGGTTTAGAAGGATAACAGACTTTCGAACCCCTCGATTTTTAGTGTTACAAAATAGAATACTACGTTTGGTCGGGAACCTACAACTCCCTACACACCTCGGGGTAGGAGGTTAAGTACACGATGAACTCGCCCAAGTTAGTGAAAGTTAAACCAATTTGCACCGTACAAACACTCAACTTGGTGAGGCCGCGCCAGTGTTGGTAGATGTCGAAATGGAAGGCTAATTAAAGGGTTACGATACGAAATGATAATTTTTTTCTCAGATTATATTATTTACACCTTGACGAAGGTATAACTAACTGTCAGGCACTAAAATAATAAAGTAGCTATGGAGGGAAGGGTTGATTCAATATAAACGTAGAATGTACCTCCAGTTCACCTGCGTCTGGAATCTGACGACTCCTGGAATCTGACGACTCCTGGAATCTGGAGTCACGTTCGTCTGAAAAAATATTAGCGACGAAGTTTTGATGTCGAAACGATGTAGAGTGTTGATTTTAATCTTATTCGTTGCCGTATTTGTTGGATTTGTTGGACGAACATGACTCCAGATTCAAGGAGTGAAGTCTGCGACAGCGTCGGATTTCAGACGTTGCACTAACAGGAAAGTAAATGAAGCTAAATGCAAGAACATTCATACTTAAATAATAGTTATATCATCGTCGGATAAGAAGATAAAGAGATTGAAAGTTGCCACTCTCAGGATCTGTATACGGTTAGCTGACGCTGACCCCCCATGTCGACCCCCCACACACTCAGTGATGCTGACGATTGATTTCTTCCCGAAGCGAAATTCCTTTATCGATTTCAATATACCTGTAATCCCAGCACTATGCATGTGCAATGCAAATTTTCTCTCAGATTGTGGACTACTGACAGTACAACAAATATAAACTGTCAAAAAAGTGTCAATCCATTCTCTTGTGAGTGCGAAGTGTTGTAATGTGCAATGACGTGGTTGGTGATCCAACAACCAGGTGGTAATAACCTGGTCTGTATAAATTTGAGAGTCTTGCCCTTGATAACTTGTTCTGTTAACACTAACCTGGGGGAGGACGTCGCTACAATTGATTAGTTGTTAATGTTCGTGTAAGATTATTTCTATGGCTCACGGTTTTGTGACACCTGAGGAAGGGAATCCAGTCCTAGAAACGCAGTGTTTAATTTTTGTAAAATTAACGTTGGTTAATGCCCGAAAACCTGTTTCAACTTGTGTAATTCGTAAATCAATTTTATACTCGTTTTACTATGTTCTTAACTCTTCCATAGAGTAGGTAATCGCCGAATATCCAGAGTAGTATATAATGCAGGATCTCTTTACGTCTTGAATAGTTAAATAGAATTACTAATATTAAAAACCGGTTCCCTAAATATCAGTTTTTTACTAAATTATTGTACACCATTGTTGTTGAAATTAGTGGCTAAGTTTTTGAATTTATTCTCCATCCACCTTGAATATTTGTACATTTACACTAAAAGGTAGGTATGTAGGTATTCTGTAGTAGGCTAGTGAATAAAACTATTATTAATCTACTTATTCTAGTACAGTTATGTACAAATAACGAAACCGGGCAAGCTTTCCGTGTTACGGTCATGTACTATAGCTGCTGATTGTCGTGTTGAAAGCCTATCTACTGTAGAAAGCAGGCCCTAGGCGAACATCAGTATATCTATGCAAATACGTAGAGTCTGTGTAATAAAACAGTTTACACAATTTGCTAGTGTAAAATTTAATATCTTGACTACAACAGTGACACGCCAAACAATAGTTGCAACAGTTGCATTTGCTATTGTAAGCATACATTTGTTCTTTGAACTCTTGCGTATATATTATAAAATACAAGTTGTATAAAAACGTCTCATCAATCAGAAAATTAAAACTCACGATACCAAACATCTAAATGATATTGTGATTACGTATATTCACTGTTTCCGTTAAATTATTTTTATCCCTAATTAATCATATTGTTTTGGAAATGAGCCAGTTCATATAATTTAATAGTACAATATTTAACTTACTTGTAGTATTTAAACTACATTAAATATTATTTTGGGCCTTTAAAAATCCAATAACTGAAATATAACATCGATTGCCATATTTATTTATAAAATAATTTCTATAGTTGAAAATGTGATACTGTACATGATAATTTTAATAAATAAGGTAGAAGGTATTAGCGAATTGTTATTTTTGTAATAATATCGTAAAATTGTTTTTGGCTGATTAAACAAGTTATAATTATTTTATAAGTGACTAGCAGTTACCCGCGGCTTCACACCTAATTTCGTAGGTTTTCCACGTGTATGACCACTTGTGGTTCGAGTCAATTACATTTCCAGAGATTGCATCGTTGCTACGATCAAGAAATATGTCAAAAAGTGTATATTTATGGCCATTGTAATTTACTACGGTCTTAGTATATTTTATTTTGCCTTGTTTTCCTTATCAAGAAGATATATGCAGATATACACAGGTTTGAGAAGCCTACTTTTATCAAAAGACAACTAAGATAGGTTTTATAACAGCCTTTAAATTTGTAGTCAACGTTAGATAGTAACTTAGTCTGTGATATCTGCATTACAGTACTGGCCAAGAGCTGCATACTGGATATTTGATAAAATGTACATTCAAAAGTATATTTGTACTAAACCTTTCAATTTTCTACGCTCGATATTTTCTTACTATGAGCTCAACAGCGGTTAAAGAAAAGGTTCAAATAAGAAGTGTTGTTAATATCCAGCTTACTCTATGCTTTCAAAACTATAAATGTAAACGATTTGAAAATATTGGTTAAATTAACTACTTTAATCACAAGTTGGTTAACAGACTCTTTCAATTAACTATATTTGTTTGCTGCAATGCAACTTAAGAGTTTAGAGAATAGTGAGGCGTATCCCTTAGGGAGTTTTGAAATAAGAATTGGCCTTGTGTATAACTCTTTCGTTAACCAGGGACCCTAAGAATGAAAATGTAAGATTTCAGTTCACTCGGGCCAGTAGTTGTTTCCGTGCTTAAGTAACACAAATACGCACAGACACCTAGTAGATTTTTATATAAAAGCATAGAAAAGATGATTTAACTAGATGTTATTGAATTTCATCTAATTTATTGATAATAGGTTTCAAGATGTGTGTTTTTGTGGTTCCAAATACAAGGATCTACGCTCATCAATACATAGTATAAATTAAAGTCGCTTTTGTGTTGGTCTCTTTGTGCATCGATATTTTCTAAACTTGTTAACGGATTTTTATATGATTTTTCACTGTCGGCTTCGTTATGAACTAGGGCAGGTTCCTAGATATGATACATCAATATTTTAATCATAGACAGTATAGAAAATTTTGTATAATGCGGAAAGTTTTTACCGCTTTCATTGTTAATGCTGACTGAACCTTACGACTGATAATAGTGATTGCTGGACAACAATTTGATACAAGTTTGTACAACCGTGACAACAGTTTGCAAAAATATCAGAGTTGCATAGATCTTGTACTAGTTGCAAAGGATCTTACAGCTAATAGTATCCTTTGATGCTATGTCGGAGGGAAGCCGGATATTCTGTTAATGCTTGCCAGGTGGACCCAATATATATATTCTTGATCGGGAAAGCAAAATAAAATTAACATGCCACAAAACATACCAAAACCGGAGTAAATTATAATAGCCATAAATGTACATTTCTTTGACCATTTTCTTCTTTATCGTGGCAACAAAGCGAATTCAACATTGGTTCAGGAAAGTACAGCATTCACCCGAACCAAAAGTAGGCTACTCATACACTTACAAAGCCTGACATTCCGTGCCATGCTGCGGGCAACTGCTAGTAACGTCATATTTTATTTTGGCCACCTCCGTCAATCTCTGTTAATTTAGAACGAAGACTACCCCACATATTACTGCAATAGTTAAACGTTCTGTATTTGTTTTTGTTAACATTATTAAGGACTCGATATGACCCTCTGAGGTCGTGTCGTTGTCTTTATATCCGTCTGTGGAAGAAGACGTGCGCGATAAACTAACTGGATAGACCGTCAAGTTCTGTTGTCTTTATTTGTTTTTGTTATGTATTTGTTTTTGTTAAGGACATTATTAAGGGACTACGATATGACCGTCTGAGGTCGTGTCGTTGTCTTTATATCCGTCTGTGCGATAACTCTGGATAGAAAGTTCTGTATTTGTTTTTGTTAACATTATTAAGGACTCGATATGACTCTCTGAGGTCGTGTCGTTGTCTTTATATCCGTCTGTGCGATAAACTCTGGATAGAAAAGTTCTGTATTTGTTTTTGTTAACATTATAAGGAACTCGATATGACCGTCTGAGGTCGTGTCGTTGTCTTTATATCCGTCTGTGCGATAACTCAAGATAGAAAGTTCTGTATTTGTTTTTGTTAACATTATTAAGGACTCGATATGACCCTCTGAGGTCGTGTCGTTGTCTTTATATCCGTCTGTGCGATAACTCTGGATAGAAAGTTTCTGTATTTGTTTTTGTTAACATTATTAAGGACTAGATGCGATATGACCGTCTGAGGTCGCGTTATGTCGTTGTCTTTTTATCCGTCTGTGCGATAACTCTGGATAGAAAGTTCTGTATTTGTTTTTGTTAACATTATTAAGGACTCGATATGACCGTCTGAGGTCGTGTCGTTGTCTTTTATATCGTCTGTGCGATATGGCCCTCTGGATAGAAAGTTCTGTATTTGTTTTTGTTAACATTATTAAGGACTCGATATGACCCTCATGAGGTCGTGTCGTTTGTCTTTATATATCCGTCTGTGCGATAGCTCTGGATAAAAAAGTTCTGGCATTTTGTTTTTGTTAACATTATTTAAGGACTCGATATGACCGTCTGAGTCGTGTCGTTGTCTTTATATCCGTCTGTGCGATAACTCTGGATAGAAAGTTCTGTATTTGTTTTTGTTATACATTATTAAGGACTCGATATGGACCCCTCTGAGGTCGTGTCCGTTGTCTTTATATCCGTCTGTGCGATAACTTCTGGATAGAAAGTTCTGTATTTGTTTTTGTTAACATTATTAAGGACTCGATATGACCGTCTGAGGTTCGTGTCGTTGTCTTATATAGTCCGTCTGTGCGATAACTCTGGATAGAAAGTTCTGTATTTGTTTTTGTTAACATTATTAATGGACTCGATATGACCGTCTGAGGTCGTGTGTCGTTAGTCTTTATATCCGTCTGTGCGATAACTCTGGATAGAAAGTTCTGTATTTGTTTTTGTTAACTTATTATTAAGGACTCGATATAGACCCTCTGAGGTCGTGTCGTTGTCTTTATATCTTTCGTCTGTGCGATAACTCTGGATAGAAAGTTCTGTATTTGTTTTTGTTAACATTATTAAGGACTCGATATGACCCTCTGAGGTCGTGTCGTTGTCTGAACATCCGTCTGTGCGATAACTCTGGATAGAAAGTTCTGTATTTGTTTTTGTTAACATTATTAAGGACTCGATATGACCGTCTGAGGTCGTGTCGTTGTCTTTATATCCGTCTGTGCGATAACTCTGGATAGAAAGTTATCTGTATTTGTTTTTGTTAACATTATTAAGGACTCGATATGAACCCTCTGAGGTCGTGTCGTTGTCTTTATATCCGTCTGTGCGATAACTCTGGAATAGAAAGTTCTGTATTTGTTTTTTTGTTAACATTATTAAGGACTCGATATGACCCTCTGAGGTCGTGTCGTTGTCTTTATATCCGTCTGGTGCGATAACTCTGGATAGAAAGTTCTGTATTTGTTTTTGTTAACATTATTAATTAAGGACTCGATATGACCGTCTGAGGTCGTGTCGTTGTCTTTATAATCTGAGACCGATCTGTGCGATAGCTCTGGATAGGAAAGTTCTGCATTTGTTTTTGTTAACATTATTAAGGACTCGATATGACCATTATAGTCTGAGGTCGTGTCGTTGTCTTTATATATCCGTCCTGTGCGATAACTCTGGATAGAAAGTTCTGTATTTGTTTTTGTTAACATTATTAAGGACTCGATATGACCGTCTGAGGTCGTGTCGTTGTCTTTATATCCGTCGTGTGCGATAGCTCTGGATAGAAAGTTCTGTATTTGTTTTTGTTAACATTATTGAGGACTCGATATGACCCTCTGAGGTCGTGTCGTTGTCTTTATATCCGTCTGTGCGATAAACTCTGGATAGAAAGTTCTGTATTTGTTTTTGTTAACATTATTAAGGACTCGATATGACCGTCTGAGGTCGTTCGTTGTCTTTATATCCGTCTGTGCGATAACTCTGATAGAAAGTTCTGTATTTGTTTTTGTTAACATTATTAAGGACTCGATATGACCCTCTGAGGTCGTGTCGTTGTCTGAACATCCCGTTCTGTGCGATAACTCTGGATAGAAAGTTCTGTAATTTGTTTTTGTTAACATTATTAAGGACTCGTTATGACACTCTGAGGTCGTGTCGTTATCTTTATATCCGTCTGTGCGATAACTCTGGGATAGAAAGTTTCTGTATTTGTTTTTGTTAACATTATTAAAGGACTCGATATGACCGTCTGAGGTCGTGTCGTTGTCTTTATATCCGTCTGTGCGATAACTCTCCTGGATAGAAAGTTCTGTATTTGTTTTTTGGTAACATTATTAAGGGAACGTGTTTCGATATGACCTCCTCTGAGGTCGTGTCGTTGTGCTGAACATCCGTCTATGCGATAACTCATGGATAGAAAGTTCTGTATTTGTTTTTGTTTAAACATTATTAAGGACTCGATATGACACTCTCGAGGTCGTGTCGTTGTCTTTGATATCCGTTCTGTGCGATAACTCTGGATAGAAAGTTCTGTATTTTGTTTTTGGTTAAGCATTATTAATAAGGACTCGATATGACCCTCTGAGGTCGTGTCGTTTGTCTTTATATCCGTAGCTGTGCGATAACTCTGGATAGAAAGTTCTGTATTTGTTTTTGTTAACATTATTAAGGGACTCGATATGACCCTCTGAGGTCGTTCGTTGTCTGAACATCCGTCTGTGCGATAACTCTGGATTAGAAAGTTCTGTATTTGTTTTTTGTTAAACATTATTAAGGACTCGATATGACACTCTGAGGTCGTGTCGTTTCTTTATATCCGTCTGTGCGATAACTCTGGATAGAAAGTTCTGTATTTGTTTTTGTTAACATTTATTAAGGACTCGATATGACCGTCTGAGGTCGTGTCGTTGTCTTTTATATCCGTCTGTGCGATAACTCTGGATAAAGAAAAAGTTCTGTATTTGTTTTTGTTAACATTATTAAGGACTCGATATGACCCTCTGAGGTCGTGTCGTTGTCTTTATATATCAGTCTGTGCGATAACTCAATTATCTGGATAGAAAGTTCTGTATTTGTTTTTGTTAACATTATTAAGGACTCGATATGACCGTCTGAGGCTCGTGTCGTTGTCTTTATATCCGTCTGTGCGATAACTCTGGATAGAAAGTTCTGTATTTTGTTTTTGTTAACATTATTAAGGGACTCGATAGTGACCCTCTGAGGTCGTGTCGTTGTCTGAACATCCGTCTGTGCGATAACTCTGGATAGAAAAGTTCTGTATTTGTTTTTGTTAACATTATTAAGGACTCGATCATGACACTCTGAGGTGTGTGTCTACGTGTCGTAATCTTTATATCCGTCTGTGCGATAACTCTGGATAAAAGTTCTGTATTTGTTTTTGTTAACATTATTAAGGACTCGATATGACCGTTCTGAGGTCGTGTCGTTGTCTTTATATCCGTCTGTGCGATAACTCTGGATAGAAAGTTCTGTATTTGTTTTTGTTAACATTATTAAGACTCGATATGACCCTCTGAGGTCGTGTCGTTGTCTGAACATGCCGTCTGTGCGATAACTCTGGATAGAAAGTTCCTGTATTTGTTTTTGTTAACATTATTAAGGACTCGATATGACACTCTGAGGTCGTGTCGTTGTCTTTATATCCGTCTGTGCGATAACTTTGGATAGAAAGTTCTGTATTTGTTTTTGTTAACATTATTAAGGACTCGATATGACCCTCTTGAGGTCGTGTCGTTGTCTTATATGCTATCAGTCTGTGCGATAACTCTGGATAGAAAGTTCTGTATTTTGTTTTGTTAACATTATTAAGGACTCGATATGGACCCCCAGCCTCTGAGGTCGTCGTGTCCGTTGTCATATGAACATCCGTCTGTGCGATAAACTCTGGATAGAAAGTTCTGTATTTGTTTTTGTTAACATTATATTAACGGACTCGATATGACACCTCTGAGTCGTGTCGTTGTCTTTATATCCGTCTGTGCGATAACTCTGGATAGAAAGTTCTGTATTTGTTTATGTTAACATTATTAAAGGACTCGATATGACCGTCTGAGGTCGTGTCGTGTCGTTGTCTTTATATCCGTCTGTGCGATAAAACTCTGGATAGAAAGTTCTGTATTTGTTTTTTGTTAACATTATTAAGGACTCGATATGACCCTCTGAGGTCGTGTCGTTGTCTTTATATCCGTCTGTGCGATAACTCGTGGATAGAAAGTTCTGTATTTTGTTTTTGTTAACATTATTAAGGACTCGATATGACCGTCTGAGGTCTAAGTGTCGTTGTCTTTTTATATCCCGTCTGTGCGATAACTCTGGATAGAAATGTTCTGTAATTTGTTTTTGTTAACATTATTAAGGAGACTCGATATGACCCTCTGAGGTCGTGTCGTTGTCTGAACATTAATTCCGTTCTGGGGGGGGGGGGGGGGGGGGGGCGATAACTCTGGATAGAAAGGTCCTAGAGACTTGAAACCTAACATAGATTGCTCTTGGTTCAAGGGGGAACCTTATTAGTTTTAGGGTGAAAAGTGAAAGGGCAGAGTGACCGTCTATGCGCCACCTTTCGTTACCCTCTGTAGGGTCCTTCGATACTCTGTTGAATCGGTTTGATCATTTGGATAATCTTATTGGCATTATTATTACATTATCGCAACTGTAAGGTATTACTATAATAATAAATGTTTAATGCCAATAAACATGCTTGATACTTTTTATCAAATATATAAAAATTGTATTTAAATTCAATAAAAATATACTAAATCAAATTTAAATATGGAAAATATAGATATGCCGATGGGTTCTACATTATTCTACACTAAGGAGTATAGGCCTACAGTTTCGTTGTCAACCTCTTAATGGAAACAAAATATTAAATTTCATAAAAAATAAAAATAATTAATTGGATTAATTCGTTTTTTTATAAAGGAAGTTAGTAAAATTCATACTATCTAAAATTGTTGTGATAATTGACAATCTGTCCGTAATTTAGTTTTATAATCAATGTTCCATAGCCTACTTTTTAGTCGTACTGTATTACGTGTACATTGTGTATTTTTTATTTTCAGGCAAACTAAGTAATTTAAATGAAGTAAGTATTAAATTAAATACGTAAATTAAAAGGTTAGCAAGGGATGACAGGAATCAGACTTTGAGATTAAATCAATAAAAGTAAAATACTGTTAAAAGTAAGTATACTATAATGTATAGATAGTTTTCCACAACAAATCCTTGTCATACATCAAATATATTGTTGAGAATTATTTCTCGTTTTTCCAGGCTTCTGAGTTGTTCAACGCTCAATCTTTGCCAGTTTTTAAAAACCCGTATCAGTGAGTGGTTATTAGGCCCTACTATTAAGTATATCGGAGGCGGAGATCATTATCACTGTCGGATACAGGAGACTGTCAGTGTTGACTCTCACCTCACTCCTCTATAGTTTTTTCTATACTTTGTAATGTAGTCCTTTATAGTTTTATAATACATTAAATTATGCCGGCACCATACCGTTCTATTTACAAAATTTGTTGTTGTCGCCACTTCAACACAAATCATTATTTAAATATTTCAAGAAACAATACAGGGCTGTTTTATTCTTTTTTATCAGTTTTTCTAAATTTCCCCAGCATTTTCTGTAATTTTAATGGATGCGGCTTAATACAACTTGGCCTACGCACAGCCAGGTTTGCCCATGTAGGCCTTGTATTGTATATTATTATAGTATCACATTTTGTTTATTTTTATATTAAAATTGTTTTATTTTACTAAATATGTATACATTACTGTTCACGGAGTTATAATTAGCCTATTTTTAAAGATTACTTGTAAAATTTCTGGAATAAACGTCATTCATTTGATTCATATGTACAGTTAGCTAGGACTAGTGATAGGGAGTTACTTCAAATATAACAGGCTAATATTTTTATCATAGGAAGATTTATGTTTATTAGGATAGGTAGAAGCAATTTCTAGAAAATAATCACTAAGTTAACTAACTACGTTGTACTTACTCTATACGATTTTTGAAATGAAAATAAATTATAATTGTTCCACTAAAGTCTCTGGACTAATCCACGCCGGGGGACGGAGACGAGTATGCCTAAGGCTCACCTGTCATGCAGAGGACGGCGTCGCGAAGACCTCTGCCGGGGGAGGACGCACGACGACTGCCGCCGCGACGCCGCCCCCACCCTCGCGTGCCGTCACCCGCGTCCCGGCGCTGCTCAGGCCCACCGTCCCCGCGCGTCGTCGGTAGAAACTTCAAGTAAAAAATTAAGCAAAACGCGGCTGTTAACCGGAATGGCTCAATATTTGCTGACTTTTCACTCACGCGACAAACTGCCACTCCTCTCGTCACGGAACTTGCCAATTATATTAATGGACGTGTTTTGTTTTAAAACACAAGTTTCGGTTTAGTAGATGCTTTCAGTGTGTGTTTATGTGCTACTTCATTGGTTTAACGGTCTTTATAGTAATGGACAACTTTGGGTAACATTTTACATATAAACATTTTTTGGATGAGTTGAATTCTGCTACATACTTTACAATGTAGTTTCGGTTTGTATAAATAACTTTTCACTGCCCAAAATGTCAACAGGACAATGGTCGATGCCTTACTTGTTATGTACGCTATAGTGCGAAATCCTATCCCTTATGACTAGGCTTATTCCAAATGATAAAATCGTTGATGATTAGGATAATTTATTTTTTAACTTCATTTTCATATAAATTTAAGATAGCAGCCTAGAAGAGAGCAGAAATGAATGTTTTGGAGCTCTACGCAAGGAATAGTGGAGTAATTAAAGTTGAATATTTGAACAAGTTTGTATTTGTGGTGAAATAAAAGCGGTACAGTATAAGATAGCAGTCTAGAAGAGAGCAGAAATGAATGTTTTGGAGCTCTACGCAAGGAATAGTGAGTAATTAAAGTTGAATATTTGAACAAGTTTTTATTTATGGTGAAATAAAAGCGATACAGTATAAGATAACATTTTAATTTTTCAGTATGAGTTTTACCTCCAATAACATGCTGATTAATGACTTGTTACATAAAGTATGCTTAAAAAATGACATTTTATAAAAATTAATGAAATTATTTTAATAAAGAAAACATGCCATTCCTTCCAGAGGCACATTTCGCACACGTGATATAAACATATACATATAAACATGTCTTCAACCCTTTCCTTTTGGCCTTATTGTGAGATATCCTAAATTGTATTTTAAATTCCTTCAACATATCACGGAATAATCAATAAAAGTTTTGTATTCTTCATACCTTCAAGAACGGTATCTTAAAGGGCTATACTTAGATATCTTGTGTGATTTCTTCATAAGGACAAATTTTTACCACTAAAGACAAAACATCCGATGGTTCACTGATTTGCTCCTTGCTAAATAAACCTTTCCTACGGTAACAAAAACTTAAATAGTTTATGTTGGGGTCTTTTTACACAAGGGTTTTCACGCCTATGGCGTTTTATTTGATAATACTCGTAATAAACGTTATTATAGGACAACTGTCAAAGTCAATTTGGTAATTTCTACTGACCTCTTCGAGAATTAAGTCATGGACCTAAAAGAGAGTTGCAGCCTTACCTTTGGCTACAGCGAAAGTCAATTCGTCTCGCAGCTCGCAGTTCATAAGCGATGTCGTGATTGGGATTTTCGTATTTCAGTACACCATACAATGACGTCACTAATAACGTCATACGCAACACTGTTCAAAATTGTGTTCCTAAATGGCACAAAATTAGGCAATTCAAAAACGTTATCTTTGGGAGCCAAAAGTGTTACATTCAAAAGGATCTGCCACTAACCAAACCCCCAATCTTATTTTACCCACAGACAAATTCATCCGAGGTATGGCTATTCAGAAAGGATGGTTTGAGACACATTTTACTGTAATCTGTTCAACATGTGTCTCACACATAGAACAATGGTCATTTTAACATTTTAGCTAGAATTTTGCTACAAAGGGAGTGTAACAGCTCAATTTCTTATATTAATTATGGTATTTTGTGAATAGATATTTTAATCCCAACGTTTATTTAAGAAGTAGCATTCTGGAGTTTCATTGATGACAGGTAACTAATTCTATTCATGTTTCAGTCCTAATTTCAAATAATTGAACAAACGATTCAATAATATTGAATAGACTTAGTAAAAATACATGGTTCAATTCTATCTAGATAATGAAGTCATAGTTTCGTTTTTATGGCGTTGTAGCCACATGGACTTCTTTTTACCTGCCTTAATTTTCTCTTATGAAATCTTTTGTGAAGATACAGTTGGTAGGAGGAACCTTGACGAAAGTGCAATACGTAATTACTCTGGAAGTTTATCGGTACAATTATGCTTAATTTGGGCTCAAAACTTTCAGATCTGTAATGTACGAGTTAGTAACTCGTAGTAAGTTATCATCAGACTAAATACGTCATTCGTCATCAAAATAGGCATAGCATTATGAAGTGATATGATGTAAAATAAAAACTTCATCACCTCTACATCAGTCGGATGCAGCTACAACTTTAGTTGTTCTGAACATATCACTATTTAAGCAACCGTGAGAAGATATTCTGTCTGGACCCTAGAGCGGTAGGGTTGTGTCAAACATCGTGTTTAGTCGGAGTGGGCTACCGCAGGCTTCTGTTATTGGACATTATCCATCACCACCGTCAATTATAGCACTTCCAAATTTGTGTTTCATACCCAACTGTTGTCCTTAGCTAGATCCGATATTACCTGGTAAAGTTGAAGATCTGCTAAGAACAACCGATTTGTCAGCAATCAAAAGAATTATTACCGCATACTGCTCAGCTGAAACAACTGCCAACTTCTTTATCTCTACATAAGTTGGATGCAGCTACAACTACAGTTGTTTTGAGAATGTCACTATTTAGCAACTTTGAGAAGATATCCTGCTGAGCCCTAGAGCGGCTGAGTCAATCGTCTAGTCGTGTCAAACATCGTGTTTAGTCGCAGTGGACTACCCCAGGGTTCTGTTATCGGACCTTCACTGTTACCGTCGTCCATTATAGCACTTTCAACTCTGTGACTCGTGACTAACTGTAGTCCTCAGCTACATCTTATATCACCCGATAAAGTTGAAGATCTGCTAAAAACAACCGATTTGTCAACAATCATAGGAATTATCTACACACACTTCAGCTGAAAAAACAAAATTATTCGTATTATTATATTCGACATGTTTAAAAACAATACGGCCGAATTACCTGTGGCGGTTTATAGCTCTTCTCTCTAGGTATCTAGGAAGATATTTCTGTGGACAAAGTACTGTAAACGTGATTTTAACAATTTAGAAAACAAGAGAGCGATTCGGCGAGTTAGATCTTAGAAACGTTTTAGACACGTGTATATACTTTAGTTTTAATGTATGAAATCGCAATTCTATAGAATACCATGGTATACGTTTACATTACCTTATAATATTTAGTACATTTTACATTTTCCATGATTTATTTTATTATAAATGATTGTATGAGCCAGTTTTGCAAAGCAAATGTTATGCACCATTTTCAATTAGGGCATAAAATTAAAGGTAAATGTTTTACTATCCCAAACCTGTCTTGTTTTTTCATAATCCAAAATTATCCACCTAATACATGATGGCTAGGAGAGTCAACTTCTGGCTAGATTGTACCTACCAGTAGAGGCTACACCGGCCATATCAAGTTATTATGCATTGTAGGGCAAAACAAAAGTGCTTTAGAATTCTCAGGCCATTTACAATGATGTTTGTCTTTACATGTTCTGTTTTTCTCACGTAAAATTCCAAAAATTTAAGCGTATAAAGTTTTAAGTAGTTTACGACATTGTGGGAATAATTGTGGACACCATAAATAAGAGTTAATTGAGAACTATTGTCTCATCAGTGTTGTGCAAATTACAAATTTAAACTAATGACGGCCACATGTAAAATCTACCGTTCTTCCGATTGACCCAGTTACGGATAACGAATAGGTTACGAATAAATTACTGAAGGTACAGTTTTCACTCTTATTTGTGGTAATATTTCACGAAAACTATGTTTGGTTGCAATTTTTAAACCTTACAGGACTTTTGTAAGACTTTTTATAACAAAAAACCTTTCTTTACATAAAATTTAAGCAACATTTGCAATAAAAATATATAACTATACTTGAAAACCAATACATCGCCAGAACATAGCATTTCTTTGTAAATAGCAATGTTAAGAATACAATAACACTTTCAAAATTCAACATTAGCCCTCATATTTTCAACCAATTTTGCAAACGTCTTGGTCTATATGCTATGGATCATAAAGTATTGAGTGGAAAGTCCATGTTCAAGATTAGTGTTACAATTGTATTTTTATGCGCTCATACGGACTTTTGCACACAGTTCTGAAATACATTTGTGGTTACTGTTGAACCCTTACTTACAACAAATCTGAAGTCTGGGGTATTGAGTAGTGGACTTCTTTCTTCGCTCAGTAGTAAAACATGTAAATCGTGAGGTTTAAACGAACAGGCATTTCTTGTGGTTTATGTAACGTTGCCAAACAAGTAGGTAGCGGACATAGTTCCCATTTAATGGTTCTCTCAAAATAACAGGGTTAGTGATTTGATATGACTTTGTACACTCGAGGCTTTTTTGCATTTTACCCATTAATGACAATTGTGAGATATCGCAAAAGTCTGCAACATGACAGACTGCCTGGGCTGTACATTTGACCCATTATTGAAAATTGTCGTAAATCACAAAGTCTACAACATGTAAGACTTCTTGGGCTTCGAACGATGCTATTGGGGTGCTTGTAAATCTCTTGGGTATCCGAACGATCTCGAATTCTGTCCGACAATTACAGTCTTTTTGAGTTATTTCTTGGTAATAATGTTATTTTAAGGTCGAAGGCTGAGGGTCTTTATGTGTATTGCATTACACTGCTCTCTCTGAGTGTTTGGTGGGTTGACATGTAGGACTCCTTATGAATATTTCGTGACTGATTCGAACATTTTCTTATGGCCTGGAGGTTGAAGCGTGACCGGCTCTTCTTATGTATGTCATTGGTCGTAGAGTAATCGTCTTGGAATTACACGTTTTTGTTGTTTTACACACTAAAAAAGCACAAACAAAAACACAAATAATGTATGACTCTAATTGGTGGGTATAATTAACACACTAAAATAGAGGGTTATTGAAATGGAAAGTAACAGTTATAGTAAATTTATTCTATTATTTGGCTGAAATCAATGTGATATTTGCGTTAACCTTCAACTATATTTGTGATTGTGCAATGCATTTGAATCAAATGTTTTATGCTTTATAAAGAACTTTCTTAATATGGTTTCACGCGATTTTTAATTTTTTATACATAAACTAAAAAAAAAAAAAATAGAATGTGATTCGTTAAATAATGATAGCAAAGAGACATGGTGAAATAACGTCAGATAAAATGTTGTATTGTTGAGTCGGTGCACAAACTATGAGAATATTATTTAGTTTTGGTATATCGTACTTGTCCATTGGAGGTTCGCATTAATGACTTTTGATAAAATAATACTTTAACTATACCGGTAATATAATAATTCATAACAATTTATACTAAAGTTATTTATATAACTTCCGAGTGTTTAATGTGAGTTTAAAGCCAGTTTTATGTTTCTGTAAAACAAGTTATTCATTTGGTATCGTTTTGCTTCAGCTTTTTATAAGTTATTACACTGGAATTGAAAATATAACTTCTGTATAAAATAATGTTTAGGTTTAAATAAAAATAATTTAAGAAATCTCAATTTCTCAACATGAAACCAGAGAGTTGAACAGATTTACACTTTATATGATTTTTCTCTTTTTTACAGAGATAAAACAACCTAAGATAAGTGCATTTAGGCCATTTAGGGTAACTGTGTTTATTTGAATAGCTCGATTAAGTTACTGTACTTATTGTGCCATCTGGTTTCCTTAATTTATTATCAGAGGTTTCTACTCATAATGCTCCGTTATTGGAAATTTTGAATAGATGTGTTTGCACGTTGAAGAGAACCGTCCGCAGTAGAACAAAAATAAAAGTACTCAGACAATTACAGACCTAGCTTTTTTCTTGTAGTAGGAAATCGTACGTATGTTGAACCCCCACTAGTTTAAAAAAATCAAAGTGCACACAGTTCCAATAGTTCGGATTTTATCGTACCAATTTCGGCATACATAAGGGCATATACGAGTACGTATACAAAAGTATCTTTTTTTTTAAAGTGCCTCTATGTTCAAGTCGATCAAATTTTGGAAATATAACTAAACATAAAAGAGTATAAATCATATACTATAAATAGATCTATCTACTTTTTTAGTGTATTAGGTTTAGTATTTAGTAACCCTAATAGAATAAATACTTAAAATTCTATAACACACTGTAGGCCGACCTGAAACAGAAGGTAGAGTTATTTTATCACTACTGCTGTGATTAAATTTGTGTTTTTTAAATCATGAATAACGATTTAGTAAGTAATAAAATGACATTTCTTTCAAATAAAAAGTATCTTCCGATCAATAAAGGATGAAAAAATTATAAACTATGCTTAGTCGGTCCATGAAGTAGTTACTTTTCATGTAACTAAATATAGTCTTCTAGCAATAAAACCATTCGCCTAAAATTTAATTAACATGAGAAGAATGCTTTTAAGTTGTAGGGTAAGAGTCGTTTGAATGTCACATTCCAGAACTTAGCAGGGATACGTGGCAATTGCAGAACAAGAAATATTTTAAGGTCAATAAAACATCAGCTATTGATAAAAATGTATTTATACAGTATTCGCTTAAGAATTTTGCAATATATTTGCAGTTTTGCACAAGCTCCACAAAAATCTAAAGTTCATAGGGGATTGATTATACATCATGGAAAACTGGAAATTTTGGAAGGTATGAAAGAGTAACACGCATTCCTACAAATCTGATTTTCATTCTTTTAAGCATATAGGTTACATATTGTAATAATTATCCAAAATTGTTTCTTAAAATCCCCAAAAGTGCCCAAGGATCCAAGGTTATGGAGTCCAAAAGTAATAGGGCAAAATCTCGAAAAGTCTTGATGTGAACCTCGTGAAAGCGCCTGATAAAAATTAAATAAAAACTTCTAATCTGTTTCCAAAGCCGTTCAGCATATTGAACATATTCATTCCACATATCTAACGTAACAAACGAAAATTAGGTTTTTATTAATTGCCTTTTCAGAATATGATAAATTTATGCATCCTCCAACACGGATTTATAACTTTTAAAGCGTTGCTTTGTACAAGAAGTAGCGGCCCTCAGGGGCGCACCGCCGGGGGGGGGGGGGGAGGCGAATGGGACCGGCCCCCCCCCAATAGCATTTTATTTCAAAATAATACTTACTTAATAGCATAATATACTTACTTAAATGACACTTAATAGCATTTTCCAGCTAAAAAGAAAAAATTGTCGGAACTTTTAAGTTATTCATAATAAAATTTATAAATTCAAACTTTATATGTATATATATATATATATATATATATATATATATATATATATATATTAATTTGCAAAATACATGGAACTACACATAGAATAATTCAATGTTGTTCAAAACACTAAATATTTCATTTTGCCGTCACGCAGAAATTACGAAAGTGAGATTAGTTTTTACTATTTCTTGTGGTTTCTATTTGTATCTTGTACGTTCAGTAACCGAGCATAAAATGTACTATAGTAATGATTTAGAATCATACGTAACAGAGTATTCCTAAAATGGTACAGATACATGTTCCAGATATTGTTAGCTAAACGAGTCCGGTTACTTTGTACCAGGAACGAAAGAAAACTTATAAAGTATCTGTATCGTAAAAGTACCTTTAGCAGTAACCTGTACCGGTTACTATCAGGTTGCGGTAACTAGCACCCACACTCGGGACAGACAAGTATCCGGTTCAAAGCATCCGTTACAGTAGTCACTACTTGATCAGTTGTCACAGTAGTGATTGAGTTTCCCGAGCTCCGAGCAGTTCTGTAGGCCTACTGAGTTAGTTACAAAGCATCCGTTACAGTAGTCACTACTTGATCAGTTGTCACAGTAGTGATTGAGTTTCCCGAGCTCCGAGCAGTTCTGTAGGCCTACTGAGTTAGTTACAAAGCATCCGTTACAGTAGTCACTACTTGATCAGTTGTCACAGTAGTGATTGAGTTTCCCGAGCTCCGAGCAGTTCTGTAGGCCTACTGAGTTAGTTTTGTTGTCATTTGTTGTCACCACGAGGCGACACCGTCCTGGGCAGTCTGTCGATTTGCGCTTTAAAACGAGCAGTTGCCGGTAAATTAACAAAACCAGCTCAATTTAATATGTATTAAATAGTGGTTTACAAAGTTACATACTCAAGTTAATGACTATTAGCTTTATAACCAGTGTCGAATTTGGTGAACCCCCGGGTCAAGAATAAAAGATAAGATATAAATTTATTAACAACTTTATTTTCATACTATTACAAATTATCAAATTACATATTCAATTACAGTACACTTGTATCTATATCGTATAAACATTTGGTCATAATCGAATCAGAAGCTTCCGAATTATGAATTTTCAAAGTTGAAATTTGATTGATAAGAGCAAAAACCGGTATATTTTTGTTATTATCTATATGAAACTGGAAGTTATTTTTAGTGAACAGTTTTGTATGTAGAAACGCAGAAATAAACAAACTAAATTTTAATATAACTCCCGTTTTTGTAGCCTATTATGTAGTTTGTGGTCAACTTTCAAACTGGATATCTGTACTTTTTGATCCAAGAGTAGACATCAAGATTTAGCTTTGGTCTCGATTTGTGATTTAAACTTAAATGTGTAGGTAATACAATATTTTGTTAATTTCATAATTAAATTTCGTTTTAGTTAAATATACTTTATATAAACTGTAGTTGTTTCAGAATATTTTAATTATCCCTGTATAAATTTACCGATGATTGGTGATTGGTTTTACTTTAAACTATACACTCTGTCATGATCTATACTATACACTCTATACAACTTTCCCTCATTTTATTAGTTCAGAAGTACCATAAAATAACGATTCTAGAACTTAATATTTCAAAATTTTCTCGTGGGAGGACCTATTGATACTGGGAGTTTCTATGCTCCCGACTCCCCGGTGTTTCGAACACCCCCAAAGAAGATTTCTGGGTGCGTCACTGGCGACTATACAGGTATTTGTATATGCATAGCACTTCTGCACATAAACATGTTTGTGAATGTTGAATTTGGTAAAATTTATAACCAAGTTCTAAAAACATTGAATAAAACACCTAACGGATAGTATCACACATAAATAATACGTACCGATTCCCCCAAACAAAAGCTTCACACAATAACTTGCTTACTCATGTATAAATTCACTTAATTTATTACTCGCGTGAGACATCCGCCTGCACTGTTCGGCGGAACAGCGGTGTCGTGGGTCTAGTTCAGCTGAAAGTTTGACAGTTAACAACTATTATCAAAGTATAAATTATCCTGCTATCAAATGAGTTATGACGACTCGTTTCGCACAAGCGCAATAGGCACTGCTGTTATTATCAATAGAAACCGGGCGGCCGCGCCCGCGCCAGCGAGTGTACTGCGTAGTTCAAGTGAGAGTTCGTGCAGAGAGGCGAAAATGGTTATGGTTTTAGGGACAATTGTGCAAGAGAAGAAGGTGTCAAGGAACCCACGAGTGGTCGCTTCAGCTGTCTGCATTTTGGCGTGAGTAAACTGTTAATATCAGTAAACATATTTACTCATGTAGGCACCTACGAGTGGTAAATACTTTCTTCTCCGCAGGAGATTCTGATGAGATGTTATTGATACTGACAGCCGATAAAGCATAAAATCTAGTAAACAAAAGGTAAGCATTTAAAACACCGTGTCTTCGTAGTTCATTTCATTTGATTGCAAGATGTGCACTACTAGGGTGAGTAAATAATCTATGAGATGACAATTAGTAATGTGAGTTAGTTAAATTGAGCTTTGAGGTTATTTGCTTGTTTTGTTCAAGGCCCAAAACATGACCTTGAATTTCTGCATAACAGTCAGTTGTTTTTGTTACGGTACTAAGTAATTGTAACACATTCTTCAATCTCGCTAGTTTAGTATTTGGTTTACTTGCTACAAAATTTCATAATTGTTTAATTATAAATCTATAACAAAACGAGATAAAACGATGAATGCGGAAACTTGACGATAGCTATGACGTGTTGTTTATTCATTTATGCATGCAGCCATGCCATAAATAGCTTGACCGCGAAAGTAAGCCGTGTTCCTTCCAAAGTACAGGCCTTCAGACGCAAATAAACTTACTACAGCGAGATAGCGGTCACATTAGTCATAATGTTTGTCATATTTTTTATTTTAATGTAAATATTGACTAAAAATAAATAAAAGAAACAGCGATTATAAATATAATATAGAAAATGACAAAGCAGAAGTTATATAGAATAAAACTGACAGTAATATAAATAAAACTAAACATATTGACTTATTACTTAAGCTACTTTGGCTTAGCATCCATTTGCGTGAGAGAAATTGTGTTCGGTTAACATAGAAAGGGTTGTTCTTCCCATATTTGGGCGTTCTTTTTTCCAAGTTGTAAAACCACCACTTCTATTACAAAGAAACGTGAAATGTCCGTTTTTGTGGAAAACAAAAAACACGTGTCTTTTAAACTTGTCTAAAGAAAGCATAAAACATGGTTTTTAAAAACTTAGGCAAGGTATTAATATAACATTTTAGCTTTCTATTAGCCATACAGCAGTTACATTCCTGATAACGTGGTATCAATGAATCTTAGTGCCGTTCTGTATAATTTTCTATCGTCTAGAGTAAAAAATATATGGAAAAAAATCAATAGAAGTGGATAAGATAATGAAGGTTCAAGTTTGCATTGCATTCGGAACGACAACGGCATTTGATTGGCACAAGGGATTGGCATCTGTTTTCTGCTTTGCTTTGTCGTCTGCTAGGGTTTGGTGAGTTGCTTGTGTGAATGTGTTAAATTTTAATCCGATTAAGAATATTATTAGTCACAGTATAGTGAACTTTTAAAACAAAGTTATTGTGAAATCAAAATATCCATATTCATGAAAATCAATTTGTAATATTTTTCTGGCTAACCTTACAGGCTGACAAATATTTTTACAAACACTACCAAATAACTAAACAGAGAAGACCATGAGTATCAGGTTCTATAGCCCACTCTGCATTGTAGATTAGATCAATCTTTTTTACTCTGGCATCATATCAACTTTTGCCTTTTAACTGTAGACTTGGTACACAGTTGATTAGGCTGTTGTGGAAGTACACCTCCTTCTCACACATGCAGTGCATTTCATTCTTTTATATATTTAATTTTTAAAGGAATACTGTATATTATTCAGTTCAGTAAATCTCATAAGTTTGCAAAAGGAAAATCTGTTTTAGTTGTGTGTAAGATTACATTGTAACTTTTTAATCATTGTATATTGTATACATTCCACTCACCCACAATGTTTTTATATATGTTATTGAAATATGTTACAACGCATTCTAAAGTTAAAGAAACGTGAATGGAAAGTCTGAATCCGAGGTCTTTGTAGTAGATAAGCAATGATAACTAAGTCTAACTGTACCACCAAGCCAGTCACACAATAGATATTTACTCTTTTCTCTATAAAAACAGTTGAACTATAGTTTGAAGTAAAATTATTTAACGATGAATAAAAAACTTACATAGATTATGTATATTTAAAACATGCAACAAACAAAACATAGTAACATTTAGTTGCTTTTTAATATTTGAAGAATAAACATGTCTGACAGCTTGTGACACATATAATACATGTACATTACATTGGCATTGTACTTCTGGCTATTAGCCTACTTAGTTTCCATACAAGTAAACTTTGGTTGAATTCATTTGGAACAACACTGTTCTTCAATGCACAAAAAAGAGCTGGTAATACAGTTTAAACTTCTGCTAATCCGGCACAATTATTGGAGATATATATATATATATATATATATATATATCAGAGAAATAATATAAATATCATAAATAAACAAACAATCACAGTAAACTCATTTTCGAAAATGTAACTGGTTACACAGGCTGACAGCTGATGGCCATGGTCTGTCATGTGACTGGAGTCTAATCTATATCACCCCAAATCGGCCGAATATGATGCCTAACCTCTTCTCCACACCTGCCTAAACGCTGTGTCCATCACAAATGGAAAAAACATTGTTCTGTATAAAATAATTGATTGCGTAGTTCTGGAAAATGTTACTTTTTGTATAAGGCTGGATTATTAAGTATGCTGAACTATAGGATCCGTGATAAATGAAATTTTTCTGTAATTAATTATAAATAACAACTATATTTAAAATATTTTGTATTTTATAGTTTAGGTACTTCTAATTGACAATTTAGTACCCGGGTTTGATTGTGGTGGTGGCCACTTACTATACTGCAGTCCCTTTTACCAAAAGAAAATTTTCATTATTGTTTGTAGTTATTCTTAACCAAAATGTTTGGTGTGTACAAATGTGTTAATATTCATTTTGCATGTAGGCTACTTATATTCTAACTTTCAACAGTCAGAAATAAACTCTAAGCTATTATGTATAGCCTAAATGAAAAATTGTAACAATATTATTTGGTACTTTGGGATTATACCGACCACACCCAGACATGAATCGTTATTTGACATTTTGCTTCTACTGATTACTAGATTAGCGTAGAACAATATTTCATCAATATAAAACAGGAATTGTCTTATCGCAAACCCCTCCCCATCCTCAGACAGAGGTCAAAGTCGAGCGGTCTAGTAGATAACGTGATTGCAGAGTCTCGCCGCCCGTTCAGCTGGTGCGTCGCTTTGTTGTACTTCCGTGTTTTACCCCTACATTTCTCCAAACACAAAAATTCAACAAAAACAAACATTACCAAACAAAAACTCAACTCTTTATTGAAAAAAACACACAAAACTTGTTTTTATTCTTGATCACACTCCGCCACCCAAAATGCAAGTGCCTCCGGCAATCAGCGTGGGCTTTGGCAGGTGCTGCCCCGCGCTGATGTCAACGAAAGAAAAACATCCCTCGAGATAGTACCTATCAGTAAATATCAAATTCTAGAGGGGCTGATCAGAAATATAAATTGAATTGTAATGGAAAGGCAATTATGTACCGTGCAAAAAACTTAAATAATCATGTGATGCCGCGCTGCCTGCCGTAATCAGGATTCTCGAGAAAGATAAGATAACAGCGACAACAATACCTGGAAATGCTTGTTGATTGATGGAATGTTAGTTCTGTTACTCAACTGCATCGTTTTATAACGTTCTAAGTTCATTGAAAAAAGTTTAAGCGTTGGGGACATATAACGGAATCAGACCCCATTAACAATAATCGTTAAGTTTGTAATTTTGTAATTAAAGAGTTGTTTTTTCGTTCTATCATGTTTGTTTCTATAAATTTAATTTTTGTGTTCTTCATACTGGTGTGGTCGGTATAATCCCAAAGTACCTATTATTTATTACTAAAGATTTAATTATATTTTATAATAATCATCTTTACATGTATTCAACTCATGATTTACATCTGTTCCGTACTTCTCTTCTAAAAAGTTACCAAATATTGATAAGTTGAACTTTTGTTTCAGAGCCAAATACTGGTTTTGGTGGCGGTTTATGTCATCGGCGCCTCAGCAAGACCCCAAGAGCCAATCATAACCCCAGAACAACAGTACGAGGCTGCTCAGAAAGCGAAGTACGATTTCTCAGCTATTGTCGATGATGAAGTGAATGATTTGACACAGTATCGTCAAGAAACACGAAATGGACTCGATGTGCTAGGTTCCTATGGTTATAGTGATGGTTATCTGAAACGAAAAGTGACTTATCAAGCTGATGAGAACGGTTTCAGAATTTTGAGGTAAGATTGAAATGAAAACAGGGTTAGTTATATAGCCTAAGTATTGCCTAACACTTGAGATTAATAACTTTAATAGATGTATTAATTAACATACAGTAGACTATTCTTGGTATAGTTATTAACTCTTTGACTAGTAATCCCGCTACGGATTCGGGAGCGCCCTACGTGCCTCCTGTAGTAATGCCAATAGTTGTGTGGGAAGCTATCACGCTAAACAGTTTTCATAACAATGTTTCGTGATGAATAGTCTCTCACTTGCGATTTAATGCGATGAATACGATTGCGATTTAACGGAATAAATAAGAAACAGTTTTAAGTGGTTTTCGTCGTTCACACTAGATTGCAGTTGCCCTTTTATTAATTTATTTCAGAGCCAATTGACGGTATTCAGGCCATATGACGGTATTCAATCAGTTCCAAGTAATCAGCTGATTCTATTTCTGTTTGTGTAGTGAATACAGGTTGTAACCTCACTTTTCTATTACCGGTTATCTATATTGTAAACATTTTGATGTGTTTATTGCAAGTAAATAAACGTGGCTGTTTGTGTAATTATTGATTACATGAAATGGCGTAAGAAAGACTTACAAATTTTTGGCTAAGATGCTCAGCGCTGCGCCGTGCCTGGACACGATGTGTCGGGATTGCAACGTTCCACTTTGTGTGTCCTACTGTTTCTACACCTTTCAAACCTTCAAAGATTTCTGAGGGGACTTGTGTGCTGTTACTAACTTATAACCTAATCTGTACCTTAGTTTGTTTATGAGAAAACGCTGAATATTTTATTTTGTAAATATAATAACTTTTGTGCATCATTAGATTAATTTCATGTATAAATTCAAAAACATTTAATTGAATGTTTTTCATAACACATCTACTGCATAAACTCAAAACACCTAAAAAAAACAAAATCGAAAATAAAAAAAAATATTCCTTTTTAGGGCACTTGTACTGACAAAAACCCACCAGTCAAAGGATTAAAATAGTTATTAATTAAAAACCTTAGTAGAAAGATTTTGCAGAATAAATTCAGTTTCTATCATATATGAGTATATAAGTTTTA
Organism: Homalodisca vitripennis; assembly: GCF_021130785.1. Lineage (NCBI taxonomy): Eukaryota > Metazoa > Arthropoda > Insecta > Hemiptera > Cicadellidae > Homalodisca > Homalodisca vitripennis. The sequence goes on along the minus strand of NC_060212.1, from coordinate 11,241,681 downwards.
GTTTTGTCTAACAGTCTAGATACCTACAGCTTGTAAAATGCTTTTAACCCTCAAACTGGCAAGCCAAGCTTGACATTTTGTAAAAAATACATTTTTACTTTAAACCTATATGTTTAATACAATATTTAGTGCAGTCATTGAAGCTAAAAATACGGTCTTACCTCCGAATTTTTTTACTGTGAACCGATTTGCATGAAATTTTGGAATTAGGCTCATCTTTACCCTTAACTTCAAAAGTGAAAATGATCTGAACTCCGCCTATTATTTTTTAAGGGGTGTAAACAACCCCTTAATGGAAAAATTGACATTGAACCATTTTATCGCTAGAAAAACAAGTCTAAATAGTAAGTGGTGAAATTGTAAAGTGTTTTTCTAACAAAATTACCTCATATTAAAATCAAGTTCAACCCCTTGAAAATCTTACAACCCTTGCAAACAACCCCTAAATTGAAAAAATCACAAAAAAATACTTTGGTATGACATAAAAAGATGTAAGTATAGAGTAAGTAATATTTTATATTCTCTATAATAATTATCAAATTGTTAACCCACTTTCAACCCTTGAAAACTACCCCTTGATAAAAAATTGTTAAAATTTTTTTTATAAAATGAAAAGGATTTAAATTTTATTCCACACTCTCGAAAATTATTATCATATTCTTAAGATTTTCTACCCTTAAAACTACCCCTAAATTAAAACAGTAAATATATATGATTAAATATTTAAAAATAATTTTATTTAGAGTAAAAAATTGCCATTTATTGAATAAAATATTTTACAAATTATATAATAAAATTCACTCAAATGTATATACATATAAGAACACGTTGGTATGTATTCATGCCTAAGTGTCCAAAATATATGAGCCATATTATGTATATACAGGGTGGAAAAAAAGTATGGAAACGCTTTCACTAATTTTGTATGGCTTCACTTATACAAATTAAATTTTGTACATCACCACTTGTATTAAGAACCTAGTTTTTTGAGACCCCGTGGGACATTTTAATCTTTCAGGGGGAACGGCCCGTGAGGAGTCGGACGAAAAAATCTTAAATGTAAGCATAGGCCGAGTTTGGTAATCAAATTAAAGGTCTAGTAAAGAGAAACTCATTACCGCAAATCGCACTTAAAAAGGTTTGACCCTATCCAGAGTACGGGCCATATGAATTTCATGACAAAGAAATTTAGTAATTTTGTCTTGTGAAGTAACTAATTTACTTTCAGTAGTATGTTTTATGTCGGTTATGTAAATTTGAAAAACATTTCCAACAAAAAATTATTTTCTAACCTCTAAATTTTGTTGGATAACAGTAAATAGGGGTTTTCCTGTCTTGTCTTCAAGAAACTGAGAGTATTCAATAATACCAACTCCTTATCAACATGAGGTCAAGGTCCAGTCCCTCCAGCCCTTTTATCTCAGGCAAACATAAACTGGTTTAGGCAATACAAACAGTACTGTCACAGCAAAACTCCACAGTTTTGTATTTTTAATATCAGCTTGGGTTTTTAGTCTACGTTATAATTTTCGTCCACGTAAGATAAAGTTGAAAGTCTTCACTAGAAGGTACTGCGATAGTTATATACATTTTTTTTACTTAAGTGTTTACATTTTATTCTACTAGTTTTAAAAGCAATGTCACTTAGTGAGTTTTTGAGAGAATCACGCTGCTTATGATGCGTGGGTAATGGATATCTAGTTCGTCCCTATGAAGAAACAGCGCATTTTGTTTGATGACACTTTTCTTGATAGACCCCCAATTAGTAAGTCAACAGTGTTTAAGACAGTAAAAAGATTTGAAGAAACTAGAACAGTCAAACTCTCCAAACATTTGTTGAAAAATCCCAGCACCTCGGCCAGAGTGGCTGCAGAAGATCTTGATATGAGCCATACCTCAGTGTTGAATGTTTTACACAAAAACAAGTATCACCCTTTTAAAGTAACCCTAACCCAAGAACTTGCAGAGGATGATTTTGATCGAAGGACTGAATTTTGTGAAATAATGATGAGAAAGTGTAACGAAATTCAAAATTTTTTAAGTTCGATATTGTTTTTCAGATGAAGCTACATTCTTTGTTAATGGACAAGTTAATAGGCATAATTGCCGTTACTGGGCCGACCATAATCCACACTGGATGATAGAAGGCCACACACAAAGGCCTCAGAAAGTGAATATGTGGGGCTGGAATAATAAACAATAACATTGTAGGACCATTGTGATAGATGGAAATCTAACAGCCGAAATTTATTTCAATATGTTGACAAATAACATTTTGCCAGCAGTGCGTGCTCTTCTTGAGGCAAGTTTTAATGCAGTATGGTTTCAGCAAGATGGAGCACCGCCCCATTACTATTTGCGGGTGCGCAATCTGTTAGATGAAGTGTTTTCCTAAACCGTTGGATTGGTCGCAGGGTACCGTTGAGTGGCCGGCTAGGTCACCGGATCTTAATCCACTAGATTTCTTTTTGTGGGGCTTCTTTAAAAGATAATGTGTATAAAACTAAACCAGCCAACATTGAGGAGCTGACAAATCGTTTATTAGAAGAAGCAAGAAGAATTACACCCAGATGCTTCAAAATGTGACTGCAGTAATTTTTATAATAGACTAGCTCATTGCCAACAAGTGTTCGGAGAGCAGTTTGAGCACCTCATTTAAAAGGTATGGTTATTTTTTGTAATACATAGATAATTTTTAATTTAATTCTTTTGGATAATTGTGTTCCATAAAGTATCATTTTCAGTCAGAACAGTTTACTTGAGACTGTGAAATTGCGGAGAAATAATAATTAATCAAACGTTACTTATGAAATTCAAACGGCCCGTACTCTGGATAGGGTCAACCTTTTTAAGTGCGGTTTGCGGTAATGAGTTTCTCTTTACTAGGACCTTTAATTTGATACCAAACTCGGCCTATGCTTACATTTAAGATTTTCGTCCGACTCCTCACGGGCCGTCCCCTGAAAAGATAAAATGTCCCCACTGGTCTCAAAAACTAGGTTCTTAATACAAGTGGTGATGTACAAAAATTTAATTTGTATAAGTGAAGCCATACAAAATTAGTGAAAGCGTTTCCATACTTTTTTTCCACCCTGTATATACACATTAAAATAGTTTTGGGTCTCTATTATACTGCGTACTTTCACATTGCTCCAAATATTCACACTCCGAAATTTTCAGTTACTAAGTAGAAAAAAATATGATAAGTTTTTGGACCATAACTCCTTCAATTTCCATGCTATCACAATTTATAAAAAACGACTGTAAAGGTAATTAAGAGAGCTACAACATCCTTTATTGCAATATATAGTAAAAAACCTTTTTCTAAAACGGTGAAGGGTTAAAGGGCTTAAGAGAGGCTGTGATTGCGCTGCCACGCGCTCTCTAAACAATCATATATCCGTCAATTTTTGTTTGACAGAAAAAACCAAAAAAACTAAATTGTTTGTCACTAAAATACCTAAATTTTGTATCCCTACACTTTTTACGTATCTGTCGAAATTTTGAGATATGATGAAAAAAGGTGGGTTTTTTTTTTAATTTGAAATTTTTTTTAATCGTGACTTTTTTTGAAAAATATGTGTCGAAGCAGCCAAACTGATACAATCTATCAAACTCTTCATAATAAAGTTAGTTCTAGGCGGAATACGATAAATTTTAATTTTTGTGGAAATGGCACTTATGAAACCCATTGATTTCAAAGAAAAAAACATTAGATGCTCTTCTTTATTTGCAATACAGCTCACTTATTTTTACGTGCAAAAGACTTTTAATAGTGCTCATTTTAAAGGTTATTTCAAGCACTACAAAACCCGTTTTTATTAGAATTCCTAAAATGCATCTGCTTGCCGCTAGATGGCATTGACCACATCGATTAAATTTCAGACAAAATAAAAAAACGGCTTTGATCTTTAATATCTAGCTTAATATTGTACTTATAATACTTTATAAAAAACTAAATTGTTCATTTTTGTACCTGCTACAATTTTGTTTTTTATAAAGTTTTCGATAAAACGTATATTTTTGGAGATATTTGCAAAAAACCGATGAAAAACGTGAAAAAATTGTGAATTTCCAATTGCCAATAACTTGGAAAAGTATTAGATTTTTAAAAAACCTTTATAGATGATTTATTGCTTAAAATTAGGCCTTCTATCGATATCCGAGGTTATTTTGAAAAAAAACACATTCACCCCCGAGAAGGGGTGGCAACCAACCCCAGGGTGGTTGCGGAGTTCAAATCATTTTCACTTTTGAAGTTAAGGGTAAGATGAACCTAATTCCAAAATTGTATGCAATTCGGTTCACAGTAAAAAAATTCGGAGCAATAATGCTTCAATGACTGCACTATATTGATGTCAGGAAAATGTGGAGATAATTAAAGTATAATTTTCCATAAATCGTCAAAAAAAGAGCACAAATCTTTTTTGAAAAGTGGTGGGGCTGCATCTGGTAAAGTGTGATAATGTTGTAAATATTAGAATCTGAGATAGCCAATTTATTCTTAATTTTATCTGGTTTCAATGAATATATATATATATATATATATATATATATATATATATATATATATATTATATATATATATATATATATATATATATATATATACAGGGTGAATTTAAGTTAGTGTTGAAAAATTTTTTGGGTGATACTTCTCAGTATTATAGACCAAAATATGAAAATAAAAAATCCCAAAAAACACAAAATGGGCAAGTTTTTTGTGGTATTGGCCTCTCTTCAGAATTAACTTCATTTAATTCCTCGGGTCTAATATCTTTTTAATGTTTTTGCCGAAAACTTAAGAATTTGATTTATTAGCAATTTGTTTGTATCAAACTTATTTTCAAGACAGTTTTTCTCCATTATTCCCATGTAAAATTTTGGGTAGATTTCAAAAATGGATTCAGAATTTTAAAAAACATTAAAAATAATGGAGGAAATTGAATTTTATTGAAACAAAACATGATTTTTTAACAAAATAGCGAAATTGGTTGTAGTTAAAAGATAGATGGGATAGGGATTTTTTATTTTCATATTTTGGTCTATAATACTGAGTAGTATCACCCAAAAAAGTTTTCGACACTAACTTAAATTCACCCTGTATATAATATATTTATAATAAGTACCACACATGAATTTGTTGCTATGGTTAAAATTGTTTTAAAAAAATTTTAAAAAATGTAATTTTTACACTAAATACTTCCAAAATATACAAAAATTTAGACAATCTTATCCACTACAAAACAATAAATTAATTAATAACTAATTTTCTTGTATTTTTGAAAAGTGGTGGGACGTAACTAAATTTGTTACTATGGATACAATTATGTAAAAAAATTACAAAAAAATATATTTTACAGTAAATATTTTCAAAATATGCTAAAATTTAGCTTAGTATAGCCTAAAACAAAGCTATAACAAGTTATAAACCAACATTTATAAACCATACCCATGATAGGCTATATCACAAATATTCAAAATAGCTAGATGAAATTATTTTTGGCGAGATGTATAACGTGACTGTGACATCACTGTTGCCAAAACAGCAAAACAAATTTTACTATTGAAATCAGCAATTCTTTCTGTTTGAAATGGTATGTAAATAGTGGTGGTAGTGTTTATTTATGTACTATATAAACTCAAAACACGTGCTTGTCAGATCGACATTATAATGTTGATTGCCAGTTCGAGGGTTAAAACAATTTGATAATTTTATTTCTAAAGATAACCATTTTCTACTGCTACTAGAAACTGAGGTAGGTTAATAAAAAAGATAACCCAACTTAACCCTACTGACCCTGCTTGCTAAAAGTGTTTACCAGCACTGAAACTTGTGGTGGAACTTGTTCGAATACTAGTTCACATTTTTTAGCCATTTTAAGATTTTCTTACAACCAATATGTACCGCTGAGGATTGAACCAATAATATAAAATGTAGTAGGCTGGTATGCCTAAAAATATAAAAGAAATGTTAATATTATAAAAAAATATTACTTTGGATTGCATTTTGATTAGATTGTACCTGTGAAAGATTTAAAAACTCCTAATTAGGTACCTTAGAAAAACAAGGCCTTATAATTAAGATGAGGCCTTTTTCTCGCCAATTATAATTAAGAAGTCAATTGCATTTAAATGTCCTGTATTTTGTTTCAGAAAGGCAATATTTTGTGTTTGAATGATACCGGCTTATAATACTGAGTATTATTTTATTTAAATTTCTTTAAGTAATGATTCTTTTTGTATCAATAAGTTTTATATATCATGTTTCCTTCTGTTTATTTGAAAAAATTATTTTTGTGTTGAAGAGAAAATAAATATTCTTATTCTTTTATTGAAAAATAGTTTTGCCATTACTCAACATAAACCACCTGATTATAGCGGTTTAAAATTATTCTCAAAAGGAGAAATTAGTTTACAAGAATTTATTAAAAGTTTGCTTTATTTGATACAGTAATTATTTTCTGTCAATAGATCCTCATACCATAACAAAAGAATCCCAATTTCAGTAATTATAAACTTAACGGCTGGTGTGGCAAAAGAGGAGTTTCACAGTGTTAACCTGTCGCTATTGTCCTGAACAAAACAGTACTAGGTTTCAAGGGGTGACAATGACAAATAACGAGTTATAGAACATTTAAAGTGGAACTGCTTTTCTCACACAGAGTTATATTTCATTATTCTATGGGATCACGTAGTCTTGTTATAGTCAACCTCGTATTGGTTGCTGCTGGCGTCAGTTGTTACGCCATCTTGGAATAAGTAAAATTGCAATAACGCTGAACATTTGAATTTGACCCAAATTAAAGGAATTTTTGATCATTTAGATCTTCTTAGAATAAAGTTCTTTTCAGCCTTACACAAGTTTTTTCCGGCCAACAGTGTGAGCAACATACAAAAGACATCCCTCGAGGTATTACCTATCAAAAAGTAGTACTTATAAAAACAAACTACCTGTCACTAAAAGATCAAATTCTAAATGGCCTGATCACGAAGTCTCCGGCTATAACTATAGTAATTCCACTTTTAATGTTTTAAATTCAATATTTGTCATTTCCATCCTGTTATAACCTTATATTGTTTTGTTCAGGAATGCGATTGCAATAGGTTAATAACGTGAAGCTCGTTACCAGTGTGGATAAAAAATATTTAAAAAAGAGCAACCAATTTAAACCAAACTTTTTACAAACATATAAACAGCATAAAAAACAAACATAAGTTTAATAAATAAAGCAAAACTAACGTAATCATAACTTCCTAATTTTTTATGCACGTACTATCCACTTACTACCATATAGTAACTTCTGATCACATAAACATAGCTTTCCTTAATCTAAAAATAACACATGATTACATGACGAACTTGTACCCTCACTCTGAAAAAACACGATGACCAATTAAAGAGGAATAAAATAATGTCAAAATCCTAATTACAAAATTATTTTCAAACAACAACTTTAAGTTTTTGTGTTGGTAACAATGAAACATGTTTTTTTGACTCTTTTCAACTAAACTGCAACTTAAAACATTCATAACTCGGAAACTTGTGATCTTATTAACACCAAATTTATATGTTAGACATGTCCAGTGTTTTTGATTGTGCAACTTTAGAATTATATGATAAAAAAATGTTAGGATAAAATTAGCATTTTAACGTTATTTTTGCCTGGATGATGAAAACATTTGGCATTGGTCACATAATGGAACTTTTAACACAGGTTTAATTGAACATATTTAGTGAATTACTGTGCCACATGCTCTGGCATGCTGAGGGCATTGTTGCCATAATGATGAATTTTTCTCAACTGCTACACCAATAATTGGTCAAGATCAAAACTGTAGTTATTCACTAAGAAATCACTTCTTTATAAACAGTTTTAGTACTTAATTAGTAATTAAACTCATTTTAGTAGAACATGAAAATTTGGTGGGTAATAAAAGTAGATTACAACATGTCGGGGAGGGGGCCCTTGCCAGTGTTTTGCCCCGGGACCCACCCTGGGTCTTGCCAGCCCTATGTTCACATAATATATCTGAATATTAATCAACTACATACACACTCGCTTATAATAGGACTAATAGGAATGTAAAATAGTTCCTACTGAACAGCTCTTACAAAGGACACTGGCAGGAATTTCTTGATATCAGCATATTTCTCGCAAAGGAATGAGAAAGAGTCAACTTTTGCTAGATTAATAAATTTATTTAAAATATTTCTAAGAATTTAAACATTTGTACCACTGATGTAAAGGAAGTACCGTATTTCAAAAATAATGTTAAACAAAGTTTAAAAGTTAATTATTCAAAATCTTTATAATTTTCCAAGAAACCAAAGATTCATTCCACGACCATTTGGTAACAATCTCTGTGTGCTTTGTAACAAATATATTTTTAAATATCGCAAGTCGGCTTAAATAGAAATAAATTGTATAGCTATAAATTAAATTAATATCAAATATTTATACTAAATCAAATAAATATTTCATAAAAAATGTAAATTTTAGATACAATAGTTTGAATAAAAATGTATTTTCATTCACAGAATAAAATAGCAATCTTGAAAATAACTAACAAAGTTTAATAACATTTTTTCAAATTGTTAATAATATATTCTTTCCAATTTATATTTAAGTTCCTACATGACTTTTACTTTGTTACATTCCAGATACCTACTTGATTATTCAAAATACATAAATTATGAAATAATTACCTTGAATTAATTAATAGTTTGAAATTAAATTAAAATAAATAAGAATTGCTCACTGTGAACAGAGTTTAGGTGAAAGGCCGGTATTGAGATGACATACTTACCTCTCACTCTGTAGGTTCACCAAGTTAACAGTAGCTAGATGGACCTAGGCAATAATGTGTTTAATTGTGCATGATTGATTTTTCCTATAACCAAATTTAACCAATTCTATAACTTATCAACAGTACTATTACACACAGAATCTCACATTTGAAACTTCCAACTAATTTAATTTAATTTTGACATTTCAATTTTGACAAAATAATATAAAATTGTAATAATAAAATGTACAAATGGTACAGTATTATTTGCTGAGTTTTCACATTTGCATAGTCAATTTACAAACAATTGACTAATTTTAACCCAGGAACCGTCGATTATTCGATGTTGATCATGTGATGTCATTATACAGAAAGTGTTGATTTGTATTTTACTGATAAATTCTTTATTACCGATCAAATACCTTTAGATTATACATCAATTGAAAACGTTTGAGTTGTTTTTAGTGTGTAGAGGTCTTTAATTTTCTTAAATCCTGTTTCTAGTTCCCAATATGTACAGTTCTCCTTTTACCCTAATATGTCACAGTGAATGAGTCATTGGTGGCACAGGCACGCTCCTGGACATCTATGGGGTTGTGTACATGTGACACATTGGTTTTTGATGTATCCAGTAATTCAACAGGAAAGTATAAACCAGCCAGAAGTAAATCCAACTGGGGTAAATCGCGCGATTAGTCCTTAGAAGGGTAACTATAAAATAACATATTTTGTCATTCACGTTCATGTTTATTATCTGTTCCAGTGACGAGTTGGAGCCGTTGTCTGGTCCCAACGTCAAGCCCGAGGGAATTGTCTCAGTCAACACTCAATACGACGGAATTGGGATTGAATACAAAGTCAAACATCTCCTGCCAGAGACAGTGCCCAACACAGGATATCTGCGTCCCCGGTCATGATAGTCTCGGGAATCACTATCGTTTTGTGACAAACTGTGAACATTTTATTTTACTTGTGAATATTTTTTTAATTATAAAATGGCTTCATTGATAAACTTTTTGAAATATCCCCTCAGAACTTTTAACAAGTCTGGTGTTGTCATTGAAAAGCACATAAGAAGGTTCTCCGTAAATTCCTCTCAGCTGGCAGCCTACGAAGCGGACGGGAAAACTACAGTTAATATTTTGAATAGTGAGGAGGGTGCTTCTATGATGATCAATAGTTACAGTCTACTAGGGTTTCGTCTCAACAACGGTATTTTCGTAGTGGGTCCGGTAGCCATGTTCCCTCGTACGGTGCTCAGTTGGAACGTGAAAGATGACTACGATGTAAACGAAAAGAGCTTGTCTTTGTTTCTCCATCTGGCACCGAAGTTGGATGTGCTGGTCATCGGCCTCAGTGATGCGAGGAATCAACAACTCCTGATGAACGTGCGGAAGGAAGTGTACGAGATGATGAATCGGTGGAAGCCAGAGGATAGAATGAACATTGAAGTTTTGCCGACGGAGAAAGCTGTGACAACATTTAATTTCTTAAATGCTGAGAAACGTTTTGTAGGCGCTGCACTCATCCCCCCCACACATTACAGTGCTACTCTAGACGATGAGTTCCGTACCGCTTATCTCACCAAGAAGAGGGAAAGTAAAGAGAATGACATTTTGCTTGGAGGTTAAAAAATTACCT